>NC_090447.1:1004930697-1007330697 GCF_031143425.1 Pleurodeles waltl | reverse complement strand
TTTGAAGGGACCTGTCTCTTTAGGGACAAAGATGATTCTGCCCTTGAGGGCTTTAAAGACAGCAGGGCCACAGCCTGCTTCTAGGGTCTGTTTGCTATGTCATGCCAGCCGCATTCATTCCTTTTGAAGCTTTGGTAGGGAAACCAGCTGCTTAAACCTCAGCAGGGCAGGGTGCCCAGTACTCTTGTGGCTAAGGCCATAACACCCACCACCATCACGGACACTGTGTCTGTCAGTCCATTGCCCCTATGCGGCCCTTCCTGACAAACCCTTTTAGCTTGCCCTTGGTGGGGTGCAGCCACCCAGTTGGCAGCAAAATCCAGTTTGACATACCATAATATCACACAGGTGAGTCCTGCAAATTATACACAATGCCCTACACTTCCTGGCTGCTCCACCACGCCTTCCGCAATCCTCGGAATGACTGATGCAGGACCATCTGTCTTCCTCATGGCAGGAAGTTCAAACCCTGTCAGCCAAAGGGGCTGTCGAGTGGGGACCTGGAAGTGGGTGGTGGTTGCTGCTCCTGCTACTTCCTGTGGCCAAAGGAGGACGGAGACCTTGTAGGAAAGTGCCACTTTTGGCATGGTTAACTCCCACTTTCTGCCTGATATCGGATACTAACTTGACTGAGTCTGTGCTGGCATCCTGCTAACCAGGCCCCAGCACCAGTGTTCATTCCTTAAACTCTACCATTGCTTCCACAGTTACCACACCCCTGGCACACAGCTAAGTCTCCTGTTCCAGTTGTAGCAAGGGCTCTGTGGCCAGGGAGGGTCCCTAAGGGCTGCAACATGTATTATGCCACTCTAATGGACCCCTCACCAAACACATGCACATTGCCGTTGCAGCTTTTGTGTGCTGGTGGGGAGAAAAAGGTAAAGTCGACATGGCATCCCTCTATGGGTGCCATGTCCACAAACCACTGCCTGTGGCATAGGTAGTCACCCATGTAGCAGGCCTTACAGCCCTAAGGCAGGGTGCACTATACCACAGGCGAGGGCAAAGCTACATGAACAATATGCCTTTACATTTTATAAATCTATTCATAGACATTGTGAGTGCAGTGTGGCCATTTTGAGTACATAGGCTGGGGGTTTGTCATTACGAATGCCACAGCTCCATGATGGCTTCACTGAAAACTTCTCAGCTCAATAAACCCACACTGATGCCAGTGTTGGATTTATAAAAAAAAATTACACAGAGGTCATCTTACAGATACCACTGTATTTCACCCAACCCTTTAGTGTATGTCTGACCGGTCTGTGCCAGCCTGCAACTAACAGACACGTTTCTGACCCCACTGGATGAGAGCCTTTGCGCTTTCTGGGTCAGGAACAAAGCCTCCTCTGGCTGGAGGTGCGTCATACCTCCCCACTGCCAGAACAGCAACACTTGGCGGCGAGCATCAAAGGCTCCTGCCTCCTGTTACACTGCTCCAGGGTACACCAGCTAGTGGAGATGCCCGCCCCCTGGATTGGGCCCCACTTTTGGCTTCAGATCTGGCAGCAAAATTAGTAGTCACCAGGAGGAGTGTCCACCCCAGCTGGGACCACCTCTAGGTTGTCCAAAGCTGAGTGGAACCCCTCCTGGCAGAATCATCCATTTTGCCTTGTAGAGTGTTAGCTAATAGGATTAGGAATGTACCCCCTCCCCACAAGGAGTCTGCACAGGAATGGTGTAGCCACCCTCAGGGAAAGTAGCCATTGGCTACTGCCCTCTGACCGCTGTAACACCCATAAATCTAGTATTTAGAGGCACCCCCATCCTTGCTCTTCACATTCCTGGTGACCTAACAAGAAGGAGGACTGAAGAACGGCACCAGCAGAGAAGACTCCAACTGACTTGGCCCCAGCCCTAACGGCCTGTCTGCAGCTTTAAGAATCCCGCTACTAGAAAATGACTCATCCTGCAGGGCCAGTGACCTCTAATAACCCCCCAGAGGACTCCCTACCTACCCAGGGTCCAAGCTCTCTTGAGGATAGTGGCCCTGTCCACAAAGAAACCTCTAAGAAGGACTCCAGAACTGCCTTGGATCCTACCTAAGGACCAAGCCCTCCTGACCAACATGACAACGACTGCAGCCTTAATCCAGAGGACCCCCAGACCGTGACTGGCTCAGTTGAAAATTTCCCTGCACCCCCAGCCTCCTTGCCTTGGATGACTCAACCAATGGTCCAGCATTGTCCACTGGGGTTCCCTCATTAAAAAGCATTGGCAACCCAACTCTGTTTGCGTACCCCGCATCCGGCCGCCCCTATGCCGCTGAGGTTGTGTATTTGGTGCTGACCTGTGGACCTTCCCCCTCAGTGCTGATATAAACCCCTCTGGTCTGTGCCCTGAAGTCGTGGGTACTTACCTGAAAGCAGTTTCTTTCTGAGCGCCCCCTGCCTCCATAGGATTCCATTTGGCATCCAACACCAACTTCGACCTCTGCACCCGGCTGGCCCGGTGTTGTTGGTGGTGCACCATTCGTGTCCTCCTAAACTTTGCCCTATGGGCACCTTAACCCCTGAAGACTGGGATTGTAAGTCAAGTCCTTACCTGTGAATTGTGTTGTTACTTTTCCTTCCCTAGCTCTGCATTTTTTTTTTAATGAGAAATTGAACTGTTTCCACTTTTGAAACTGAAAAGTATTACCTGTAAACTGTTTTATCTGTGAATTCTAAACAAATTAATTTGATACTTGGAAGTGATACATTCTTGAAACTGTACTTCCCTGCAACAAATATCCTTTTGGTACCAGAAATAAAATAACAAAGTATATTTTTGATACATAAACAATTGGCCTGGAGTCAGTCACTGGGTGTGTGTCATTTCTTGACTGTGGCCCTCATTCTGATTCTGGCGGGCGGCGGAGGCCGCCCGCCAGAATTCAGCCCTCCATAATACCGCTCCGCGGTCAAAAGACCGCGGAGGGTATTATGAGTTTTTCCCTGGGCTGGCGGGCGGTCTCCAAAAGACCGCCCGCCAGCCCAGGGAAAAACTCCCTTCCCACGAGGATGCCGGCTCGTAATCGAGCCGGCGGAGTGGGAAGGTGCGACGGGTGCTGTTGCACCCGTCGCGTATTTCACTGTCTGCAAGGCAGACAGTGAAATACATTTTGGGGCCCTCTTACGGGGGCCCCTGCAGTGCCCATGCCGTTGGCATGGGCACTGCAGGGGCCCCCAGGGGCCCCGCGACTCCCCCTCCCGCCATCCGGTTCCCGGCGGGAGAACCACCAGGAACTGGATGGCGGGAGGGGGAGTAGGAATCCCCAAGCCGGCGCAGCAAGCTGCGCCGGCTTGGAGGATTCCTTGGGGGCATCGGGAAACCGGCGGGAGACCGCCGGTTTCCCTTCTCTGACCGCGGCTAAGCCGCCACGGTCAGAATGCCCCGCGGGGCACCGCCGGCCTGTCGGCGGTGCTCCCGCGTGCCGCGGCCCTGGCGGTTCTATACCGCCAGGGTCGTAATGAGGGCCTGTGTGTCTACAACAAATGCTTAGCACTACCCTCTAATAAACCTAACTGCTTGGCCACACTACCACAAAAGAGAGCATTATTATTATCTTGCCTCTGTTAAGCCTCAGGGGATCCACTGGACTCTGTGCATTCTATACCTTACTTTGGTATATTATATACGGAGCCAGATTCCTACATTCCTTCTTCCTATTTTAGACCTATGTCCTCTCAGTGGCTTCCTCCAGAAGGACAAATTCAAATGCCTACACTGGCGCAGGTCTGGTCTGCCCTTAACAGTGGAGACTGGGTGGTGGCATTGGAAACTGCAAGACATCTGTTTCCATGTAGCCATCATGCAGGCCCATTGGTGCTACCTCCAGTTCTTGGTGAGACAAGAATATTTCCAGTTCTCGGTGCTCCATTGTGGTCTCAGTAGTGCCCCTCGGGGTTCACAAAAGTGAGGCGGTGGTGGCAGCACATCTTCGGACGTCAGGGGTCCCATTCTTTCCCTTTTCTACCTCAAAGACTGGCTGTTGAAGTTGGGCTCAAAAGCAAGTAGTCAACCACCTCCAGACTATGGCACACCTTCTGTCATCTTAGGGGTTCATTATCAATCTGCTAGCCATCCAGGAGATGTGGAGATCAAAGGGCTCTGGTCTCCAGCGGAGTCCTGGCTCCATATCAACCTTCTGGAGCTGAGGGCTATCCACTTGCTGTTGAAAGCCTTCCTTAAGTCCATCAAGGGAAGCCTACTGAGATGTTTATCGACAGTACAACCCCATTTAGAATTGTGGTATTGATTTTCCTGGTGTTGAACCACCTGTCAGGATCTTTGAATGCCAGGACAGAAGGGCTCAGCCATTGATGCTTAGCAGATCACAAGTGGCAGTTACACCTTTAGATGGGCAAGGTCTCTTTCGCGAATGGGAAGAACCTTGGCTCGATCTCTTTGCTACAGCTGAGAATGAACAATGACAACAGTTCTGTGCATTGGAGTTTCCAAAGCATCTCTTACTAGGAGATGCGCTCCCCCCTAGAGTGGAAGTCGGGACTCTGGTATCTCTTCCCACCGATACCTCTTGAGTTCTGAAGAAGATTAGGACCGACTGGGCCCAAGTCATCCTAGTTTTCCAGGATTGGACATGAAGATTATAGTATCTAGAGCTCAAGGAGTAACTATCCTCCAAGCAGGCTGCCTCTCAGGGAGGACTGCTGTCACAGCAGCGAGGCAGGTTTCTGCACCCAGGTCTTCACAATCTCTGCTGTAGCCACTCAATCTCCAAGCATGAAGGTGAACACCTTCAACTTTCTCCTGAGGTGGTTAATGTCATCTTAGCAGTCAGGCGTCCCTCAACAAAACCTGCATGCGCCTTCTGTTGGAACAGGTTTGTGGTTTAGTGCCTCCAGGCCAAGTTATCTTATGTTCAGTTGTTTGTCTTGTCTCTTGCCCGGCAATGCTTTGCTCTGGGAACAATTAATGGGTATCTTTCCACCTTTTCTATCTTTTTATGGTTGCAGGACCCGGACTCACTATTTAAATCACCAGTTGTGATGCATTTTTTGAAAGGCCTGCAACACTTTCCTATGTCCTTTCCCTCCCTTTGCCATGTTACAGTGGGACCTAAACCTAGTCTTCACATATTTGATGTGTGTTCTCTGTGAGCCACGTCACAGCTGCCCTTTACAGCTTCTTACTCTTAAGACTGTGTTTTCTGTCATCATAAAATTGGCATGGTGAGTGAGTGAGCTTTAGGCTCTCTATCAGTCTTGTGTATACCACCCACCTTCTTCCCGGAACAACTGGTTATTCAGACACAAGCTTCTTTCTTGGCAAAAAAATATGATGGCATTCTGCATCAATCAAACCATCATGCTGCTCTGCCTTACCCCTCAAAGGAAGAGGAGAGACTCGCATCACTTGGACCCTAAAAGAGCACTGAGCGTTTATATCGGTAGTACCAGAGAACACTGTGTGGACGATCTGCTCTTTGTCGGGTTCACAAGAGTGAAAAAAGGATCTTCTCTTGCCGGATTGCACTCTGCATCAAGGACTTTCTGATAAAGGCTTCTAAATGCAGATTCCATACCTTAAAATTTCCCGTAGGTGTCAGACTGGATCCAGAGATTTTTCTTCAAGCAGTACCTTTGCGTGCCATCCGGTGGCGTCGGTCGACTCCACGTGTGTCATTGGCATTGTCTTAGCCGTGGTGATGTAGCGGGACCTATACATGCACCAGCCCAGCACGCTGATATCAGTTCTTTTCTTTGTGCACCAGCTACGTGCAGATCCGGAAACAGCCGCCCTCCATTTTTTTCACTCACTTTGACCATTTTGTCGAGTTTTGGGGACTTTTTTGGTGCATCGAGAATGTCATGAGACCGGTTTCCAGCCATGTGACTCTTGTCACCGCATGATGTCGGTAACATATAGGCACCTCGTGTGCTTGTGGTGTCTGGAGCATGACCACAACCCAAAGTGGTGCTCTAAGTGTGGGGGCCTGAACCCAAAGGCTTTGAGGTAGTGGTCCCTAAATCTCATGGCAGACCAGTGCTCAACTCCGTGTCACTCCCAATCAAAAGGAAGGTCACGAGACCGCTTGAGGTGCTGTCATTTGGGTCACAAGAAGAAGTCGAAGAAGAACAAATATTCTTTCACTTTGCCCTGTTGTTCGGATGATGCACAGCAGGATGATTGTTGAGGCTGTAGGCCTCTGTCTTCGGAGCCTGTTTCTGGGCCAACTCTGCGCCTCCACCTCCCTGAGTTTCCGGGAGCTGGAGTCACCGCTGCCCAACTCAAAGAATTCTGTGAGGCCATGCTCCTCATATTTGGGCAGACCGGCCCCTCCGTGAAGCCTTCGAGCTCAGTTGGGTCAGAGGTGGCTCCCTCAGATTTTGTTCCTGCAGCTTTGGTCCCTGCTATGGAGGGCCCCTTGGGATCAGTTGTCAGATCAGTGTCGGCACCAGTCGTGCAAAGACACCTTGCCTGGTGCCAGCAAAGACGTCAACGCTTCCCATGTTGGTCGGGCCCACAGTCAACCTCGAACCCATACTTACACCTGACTCCAACCTGGAGACGGACTGACCTTTCTCGACACAGATTCCATCTTCGACAGGGCCTACATTCCCCAGGTTCGATCCTGACCCTTATTCCTATGGGTAGGGGTACAGGGAAAGGGTAGAGGGGTCACTGTACCCTTCAGAATTCCAGCTGGAAGACCCTAAAATGGACTGGACACAGGAATTGGGTGAAGCTAGTGGTCTGGATACCTCTACTGACAATGGCATGCTTTCTTCTCCTACCGTGGCTACGGAGGAGGGAATATCACATTCTCTGGTGGTGAGAAGAGTGGCTGAGGTCCTCGGCCTCGAGCTACCTTCTGTGGCAGTCAGGGCTAACCTTCTGACTGAGGTGCTTCAGCCTGGGGCTTCAACCGCAGAACCCCTCTTACCTTTTAATGAAGCCCTCACTGATGTCCTTCTGGGTACCTGGTCCAGCCCCAGCATAGGGGCTCCTGTGAACAGGACGATGGTCTGCCACCACTGGCCTGTGCCAAACCTAAACTCCTTACCAACACCCTATGCCTGAGAGCCTTGTCATCCAGGCGTCTTCTTCATTGGGACTTTCTCATTCGCACCCCAGATAGGGAATCAAAGAGACTGGATCATCTTGGGAAGAAGATGTTCTCTTCCTCCAGTCTGGCATTTCATTCTGTGAACACTGCATGCTTTTTGGGCTGCTATTTCCATGCCCTACCTGCTGCCACAGGTCCCGGAGGTGGCCCAGACCATTCTCTCCCAAGCTGTTGCTGACAGGGGGATGCAGCCAAGTTCACTATACGTTGTGAGCTGGACACAGTCAACTCACTGGGCAGATCAGTTGCATCGACAGCAGACTTACACCTGGTTGAGGACATCTGGCTTGTCGGGGATGTCCATCAATCACTCATGGACATGCCCTTTGATGGCATCTGTCTCTTTAGAGACAAAGCGGACTTGGCGCATGAAGGCTTTAAGGAGTCCAAGGCTATGGCTCAGTCCCTTGGCCTCGCAGCTTCTCCTCTCCCCCCACAGTCCGCTTTTTGCCCCTTTCGTGGCTATGGATAGGGCACTCAACCGCATCCATTCCTCTGTGTGCATGCTGCACAGCATCTGTGTGGCTGCAGACATGGGATCCCACGTGCTCCTGGATCAGGGAGCCATTGGTCTGCTCAGTCCACTACTGCCCGCTCTGCAACCTACAAACATTCCTAGTCTGCCGTTCCATCCTGGACCAGTTGGTGGCAGGATCCGCCATCACCTTTCCCACTGGGAATCCATCACTCCCTCCCCTTCAGGACTACCCCTCCAGCCATGCCACCATCCTATGATCGGATGATGGCGGATCACCGGGCACCTCTCCGCTAGGAAGTTATGGCTCTTTTGGCCGAGGGAGCCATAGAGAGGGCCCCTGTGGCAGAAGTAGGTCACGGTTGTTATTCCTGATACTTTCTGGTGCCCAAAAAGGACATTGGCCTCCGTCCTATCCTAGACCTCCAGTGCCTCAATCTTGTCCTCAGAAAGGAGAAGTTCAAAATCCTCGCTCTGGCTCAGGTGCTATCTGCCCTGGATACTGGATGGTAGCGTTGGACTTGCAGGTCACCTACGTGGTCTGCCCACAGACGTTAACTGCAGTTCGTGTTAGGTCACAAGCACTTTCAGTTTACCGTGCTCCCCTTTGGCCTTACCAGTGCCCCTTGGGTGTTCATGAAAGTATTGGCGGTGGTCGCAGCTCATCTACACTGGTCTTCAGTCTTCCTCTACCTCGATGACTGGCTTTTGAGGGTGGGCTCGCTCCAGGATATCGTCTCCCACTTCCAGACTATGGGGAACCTTCTGCATTCACTGGGGTTCACTATCATCATGCCAAAGTCATACCTGACTCCCTCTCAGGCGCTCCATTTCATCTGAGCTGTTCTGGACACAGTGCAGTTTCAGACCTAGCCTCCCGAAAAGTGAGTCAACGATATTCAGGCTATGATACCAATTTTTCGGTCTCTATCCTGGGTTTCGGTAAGAATGACTCTGAGGCTTCTGGACCTTATGGCTGCCTGTTGGTGACATATGCCAGATGGCATATGCAGGCTCTGCAGTTGGACCTGAAGTTCCAGTGGGCACAGCAACAGGGGAATCTCTCTGACATGGTCCAGATCTCCGATGGAACTGCACAAGATCTGCAGTGGTGGCTTTCCAATCACGAGCCAACTAGATCTGACAGTAGTGACAGATGCGCGGGGTGGGGCGGCCACATGGGGGAGCCAGAGATCAGAGGCGTCTGGTCTCCGGCGGAGTCCGGGCTCCACATCAGTCTTCTGGAGCTCAGGGCTTTCAGGTTTGCATTATAAGCACTCCTTTCCTCTCTCCAAGTAAAAGTGGTGCAGGTGTTCACGGACAACACCACTACCATGTGGTACTGCAACAAGAATGCAGAGTGGGTTGTGGACCCTTTGCCAAGAGGCTCTGCACCTTTGGACACAGCTGGAACATCAGGGCATATCCCTGGTGACATAATAGTATTCAAAAGTGTAGCTGGGCTCACCTTGGGGACTCTAGTGAGGTCTGGGCTAGTCAGGAAGACCACTGATGGGGGCATTGACTTTGCCATCCAGCTGCCTGTCTCCTTAATATGGGTAAGTACAGGCAGCACCCCTCAATCAAATGTGTTGATGCTGAAGCCTACAGGGACATAGGTGCCAGTGTCACTATGGTGACTGAAAAACTGGTGTCCCCTCAGCAACACCTATGTGGTCACACATACCAAATGGTAAGTGACAGTCAATCAATCAATCAATCAATCAATTTGTAAAGCGCGCTACATACCCGTGAGGGTTTCAAGGGGGTGGGAGGGGGAGGGTGCTGCTACTGCTCGAAGAGCCAGGTCTTGAGGAGTTTTCTGAAGGAAAGAATGTCCTGGGTCTGTCGTAGATCTGACGGGAGGGTGTTCCAGGTCTTGGCGGCGAGGTACGAGAATGATCTGCCGCTGGAAGATTTGCGCCGGATGCGGGGGATGGAGGCGAGGGCGAGGTTGGCGAAGCAGAGTTGCTGGGGGGGGGTGTAGAAGCTGAGTCTGTTGTTCAGGTATGTTGGTCCGGTATTGTGGAGTGCCTTGTGTGCGTGGGTGAGGAGCTTGAAGGTGATCCTCTTGTTGACGGGGAGCCAGTGAAGGTCTCTTAGGTCGGGGGGTGATGTGGCAGTGGTGAGGGATGTTGAGGATGAGTCTGGCGGAGGCGTTTTGGAGGCGTTGTAGGAGTTTGGATGAGATACTGGTGTAGAGGGTGTTGCCGTAGTCGAGTCTGCTGCTGATGAGGGCCTGGGTTCCTGTTTTTCTTGTTTCTGTTGGGATCCATTTGTAAACTCTGTGGAGCATGCAGAGGGTGTTGTAACAGGAGGAGGAGATGGCGCTGACCTGCTTTGACATGGAGAGTGAGGAGTCAAGGGTGAAGCTGAGGTTTCGTGCGCTGTCGGTGGGGGACCCAGTGTGGTCGGCCACCATGTGTTGTCCCAGGCGGAGGGGGTGCGCCCAAGGATGAGGACCTCTGTTTTGTCCGAGTTCAGTTTTAGCCGGCTGTCTCTCATCCAGTCGGCGATGGCTTTTAGTCCCTCGTGGAGGTTGGTTTTGGCGGTGTGTGGGTCCTTGGTGAGGGAGAGGATGAGTTGGGTGTCGTCGGCGTAGGAGATGATGTTGAGGTTGTGCTGACGGGCCACTTGTGCGAGGGGGGGCCATGTAGATGTTGAACAGCGTCGGGCTGAGGGATGAGCCCTGGGGTACGCCGCAGATGATGTTGAAGGCTTTGGATTGTTACGGGGGAGGCGGACTCTTTGGGTTCTGCCGGCGAGGAAGGATGCGGTCCATTCGAGGGCCTGGTCCTGGTTTCCTGCTGTGTGGAGGCGGGATTTTAGGGTGTGGTGACAGACGGTGTCAAAGGCGGCTGATAGGTCTAGGAGGATGAGGGCTGATGTTTCTCCATTGTCGAGGTGGCTTCTGATGTAGTCTGTGGTGGCGAGGAGGGTGGTTTTGGTGCTGTGGTTGCGTCTGAAGCCGGAGTGGGAGGGGTCGAGGATGTTGTTGTCTTCGAGGTACCGGGTGAGCTGAGTGTTGACGATTTTCTCGATGACCTTTGCCGGGAAAGGGAGCAGAGAGATGGGCTGGAAGTTTTTCAGGTCCTTGGGGTCCGCCTTTGGTTTCTTGAGAAGGGCGTTGATTTTGGCGTGTTTCCAGCTTTCTGGGTATCTTGCAGTTTCGAAGGAGATGTTGATGGCTTTCCGTTGGTGTGGTGCGATGGCTGTGTCTGCTTTGTTAAAGATATGGTGTGGGCAGGGGTCTGATGGTGATCCGGAGTGGATGGAGTTCATGGTTTTGCGGGTTTCGTCGTCACTGATGATGGTCCAGGAGGTCAGTCAGCTGGAGCGGGTGGAGTTCGTGGTGGGTGGGGTAGCTGAAGCTGTCGTGGATGTCCGTGATTTTTCGGTGGAAGGCGGTTGCTAGGGCGTCGCATAGTTCTTGGGAGGGGGTGATGTCGTTGATGGTGGCGTTTGGGTTGGAGAGTTCTTTTACGATGCTGAAAAGTTCTTTGCAGTCGTGGGCGTTGTTTTCTAGCCAGGTCTTGAAGAAGGATCTTTTTGCTAGCCTGATGAGTTGGTGGTGTTTGCGTGTGGCATCCTTGAGTGCTGTGTGGTTGTCTGAAGTGGAAATCATGGAACAAAGGTCTAAGTAGGATGAGCGTCAGATTGGAGAAGAGGCACAACAGCCACTGTAGAATCACAATTTTGGAGAGAGCAATATGCTCTAGTTAAAATAATTGAAGCTGCTTCCAGAATTCTGATGAGGCCCTGGTTGAGGTCAGGACCCTGTCCAGATTCCCAACCTTGACATCAGTCTGTACACATTGACTCCCAGGTATTTGAATATTTGTAGTTCTGTGGACATTTTAGTGATCCTCAATTAGTTCAGTGTCACAGCACAAAAATCTGTTAAGGTGACTATGCTGGATTTAGCTCAGTTAACCACCAATCATGACATCTCACCAAAGGCTTCCAGGATCCTGAAGGATAGGTGCTGATACTATAGCTATGTTATTTCATTTTATCAGGACCTCATTCACCTATATAGAGATGGAATAGCTGTGCCCCATTATTTCCAGGTGTGAGAAATTGGTTTGTTGGTTGACTGGGGGTGAGCCCTAGTCAAGCAGCAACCGAAATTCTTCTCAGGGTAAGGCACAAGCAATCACCAAATTAAGCTGAGCTCACCCTCTGGTAGCTTGGAACAGAGCTGTCTGGCTTAATTTAAGGGCACTGTGTCAAGTATTTGTGCAACACTTCGAACAGTAAAACAGTGAAAACACCACACAAAAAGGATCCCACACCGGGTTAGAAAAATAGAGCTTGATATAATAAACAAAAGAATACCAAAATGATATACAGCCAGTAAGTAGAACTTGAGTTATGAATTTTTCAAGAATAAACTGTAAAGCAGCACGTAGAAGCACGAAGCGCCAACCGGGGATATCTGGTCACGCCAGACCATGACAAAGTCAACAGTTAAGGCCGACTGCAATGGAGCACGGTTCAGCTACATGGACTGAACTGGGCCTGCTGAATCGAAGTACCTTAAATCCTTGTTGCGGAATATTGCGCTAGTTCCGAACCACACAGCACAGGTGATAGGATAGTTCTGCTCCATGCAGCAGCAGTCATGTGTCAATTCCAAGATTGGGTGCAAGTTCCTAATGCTTCAACTAGGAGGATCCAGGCAAAGGGCTGGCGATGCAAAGAACAGTGTCGAGGATGCATCATGCAGTCGAGATGATGCATCAACTCTGAGTGCAGAGGCTGCGATTCGGATTTTCAGCATTGTCATTGAGGTTGCTGTTGATGGGGATGCGAGGACTTTGCACAGAGAAAAGCGCTGCAGTGTCGGTTACAAAGGCAGTGTGCTGGTTCCAAGTTGCGAGGTACATCGGCAATGCAAGTCTGGTCGCATCATTTCCGACCCAGACAGTAGAGGTGATTCATTGGCTCTATTCCTTGCAACAGCGTGACATGTCGATTCTGCTTGCGCATCAGAGGATGCATCAGTTCTGTTGGAGCAAACACCTTAGAGTCGCTTCCAAGTGTCCAGTACTGAGGTGGCACCACTTGGCAGGACAGACTGACAGAGGGCAGGGTCCAGGTGCAGGAGCAGTTTGTTTGAGAGTCTCTTCTGTCCCTGAGACTTCAGATCATGAGGCCAGCCAACTAGCCCTTGGAGTCACTCTGGGTTCTGAGCTGGAGAGATGCAGGTCCAGTCCTTTTCACTCCCAGGTAAGAGGGCAGCAAGCACAGGTCAGCACAGCAAAGCAGGAGTCCAGTAAACAGCAGTCCAGCAGAATGGCAGGCCTTCATTAGCACAGCAGTCTTGCCTGGTAGCGTATTCACAGGTCCAGAAGTGTACTGAAGTGGTGGTGTCAGATAGTTCAGTACTTATACCCAGTTGTGTCTTTGAAGTGGAAGAGATTTCAGAGACATGCCTTTGAAGTGCACTGAGTGCCTGCCCTTCGTGCCCTGGCTCCAGACTCACTGCAGGGGGTTATGCAGCCCTTTGTGTGTGGAAAGGACACAGCCTATTCAGGTGTAAGTGAGGTTGTGCCCAGCTCCTCTCTCCCATCATGCCCAGGATGGCCCATCAAGTCACACCTAAAGTCCCGTTGTTTGCGGCTGTCTAGCAGAAATACATAAAGGCCAGCTGTCACCCACCTCAGGAGTGATCAGAAGCAGGCAGTAGGCCCCAAATGGCTAAAGTAAGAAAATGCCAACTTTCTAATAGTGCTACTTTCAGAATTGCAATTTAAAATCCAACTTCACCATAAGTTAGGATTTTAAATTGTGATTCCACGGACACCAAACTTTGGGAGAGGTTATCTCTTCTTATTTGTAAATTACGCTAATGAGGTGTGATAAGGTAACTCGAATATTCTCCTATGGGAGAAATAGGCTTTGCAGTATTGAAAAAATATTTTAAGAGTTTTTCACCACTGGGGCACTTTTTAGATACACAACAACAGAACAGAGAGTGAGAAATCTGCTCGCTCAGTTTCCCCATTAATTATAAGCAAAATAGAGTTGGTACCATACCACAGAATCTAAGTGAAGTAATAACCTAACTATTCTTCTCCTAGTGATATAAGTACCTTGTACTTATTGAAAGACCCTTCACCCACCAACTTGGTTGGTGGCATGCTTCATCATAGGGATCCCACCTCTGATGCTTGGCACCTCGGGTGTGTTTCGACACCTGATTACATCAGAGTAAGTTTTTCAAAGAGTCAGTGCAAAAAGTGAATTAAAATAGTCTTAAGGGCACCCACCAGTGTGGTGTATTTTAATCCTGGTGCCTTTATGACAGGTTTAAAAACAATGATTGATGTGCTCAGAGGATCAGTGTCCTCTCACATCCCTGGTTCTGTTCGACATGTTTCAGCCAAATCCTCTTTGATGCCCATGGGGTTCAGAACGGCTTTCTTGAGGACTTAAGTGGCATGCACCTTAAGGCATGCGGAAAGATTAACAATTAATCATTTACCATTTTATTTTTTGTGTTTTCACTCCATTAGAGTATTTCTGTGGAAAAGAATAGAAAACTCTGCCTTATTCTCTTGTGTGGTAGTCTCTTACATCATCACCATCACAAGTGTACGCTGTGAACTGACAGCATAAAGTCACACTCCTCTCTGATGTATCACATGCTCTGAGCAACCTAAGGTGTGCCACTGAGAGCTGGTGTTGAAAATCACCTCATGTAAATAACCCTATGTGGCTCAAGACATAAGAATTCCCAAATTTTTTAGACTTTATGAAGAGTTACGGTGTTAGGTGTGACCAAGTGTTACACCATGGTCAGGTTCACATATACTGTATAGTCAAAACATGCAAGATGTTATGCTATTCATCAGTGCCTATCGTTTCTTGTTAGCCAAATATAGCTCCATGGTAGGAAACACCCCCATCACCAGGTTGCCAAAATCATGCGCCATGTCAACAATACGTTACATACTTTTTGAGCAGTAACTTAGTGCTTCATGGAGCCCCAGAAGGGGCAAGCCCTGTAGTCACAGACTAACAAGGAGAAATAGTGGGTAAGTCTACAAAAGGATACTGTTAATGTGGCACAGAGCCCAAAACCAACCCCCCATCCCACTTACTTCATCAAGGGTAGTCGGCCGCCTGCACACCTATTCCTGTCTCAGGAGTTCCTTATGTGCTTGGATCGAGGCTCCCTTGTATAATAAATAGACCGCAGGCCCACACTCAGTTTTTAGATGTACAACACCGTGCCCTGCAGCGGCAGCCTTGAGACATGTTTAAAGAGTTTCTTAAGTGTGTGGCACAATCGTTGCTGCAGGCCCTGTAGTAGCATTTAATTTACAGGCCCTGTTCATATGTAGTGCACCTTACTAGGGTTTATGAGAAATTTAAATATGCCAATTGGGGATAAGTCAATCTTGTCACATTTTAGGGAAAGAGCAGAAGCCCCTTAGCACTTGAAAGCAGTGATAGAGTGTGCAGAGTCTTAAGGCCAGCAAAAACGAAGTCAGCAAAAACGGGTCTGAAGGCAAAAAGTTAGTGGAAACCACGACAAGAATGCAAGGTCTAACCATGTCATGCCTCTCCCCAGTCTGGCATACCTGGCTGACCAATGGCTCCACTGTAACAGCAAAGAGAAGCAGAGAGAATGCAAACCCTGTCTTGTGCCTCTTTTAACTGTCCTGATTCAGAGTCTCTCTACCTGTTTTGATCCGGGTGTCAGGCTAAAATATAGGACATAGATCCATGACAGAATAGTTCCCCTAAATCTCATGCTTCAATGGTCCTTAAATAAATATGTCCGGGACAACCTATCAAATACTTTTTCCATGTTGAAGGAGAACACAGCGGCATGGGCCTGGTCTCCAAGTATCCTATATAGCCTATGGAAGGTCTATGGATATTGGAAGTAGAACACTTCCCTAGTACAAATCCACTTCTTCCATTTGTTCCTTTTCTTTTTATAGCTTGACTGGATGTGGATGAATATTTTGTTTTGCTTGTTTGGTTACACTTTCTTTTCTACTGTCACATAGGTTCTCATTATCATAATGAGACCACTGGATTTGGGCGGCAGAATCACATAGATTGTAGGGTGCTAAGTACAATTCCACAGCATGTGACCCATGTCAGCCTAATCCAGGTTTTCCGGCTGACTAGCAGCGCCTCACCTCTGTCCAAGAACGGGGATTATTGTGGCAACCAGACGCATCACAAGAAAGACTCCTCAGGGGAATTGTATTCGATCAGATCTCGTCCCTGTCCCTCAGTTACATTATTCTCACACAGGCAAGGACATACAGAGACAGAATATAGTTTAAAAAGGATTTATTGAAGTAACTGCATCTTAGATAAAATGGTGTGTATTGCAATAACCAGGATGATAAAACAAAATAAAAGCAAGATGGTGACATGGAGAGTGAAACACAAAACCATTCCCACTATACTGTCACTAGGAGCAATATATAGTTCTCCTTCCTAAGCTCTGTTAGAGCATAGTATAATAAGCCCTAGTCTGCCCTTCAGGTTTCCATCCTGGGAAGACATCATCCCTCATACCTGAGTAAGGAAGCCTGTAGTCTAAAGAGACACCGGCCCCATGTAGGCAAGGGGTTCGGCAGTCTAAGCAAGCAGCTGTAGCGAAGCAATCAGCATGCAGTCGTGGTCATCTGGCTGGAATCTCCCTCTAATGTGCATGGGACAAAAGAGTGTTTTTATAATAAAACAGGTGGCATTCTAAGATAGGGTCCCCACGTAGGAATATGTGTGTTTTCTGTGAATGTTGGCGACACAGCGTACCACTTTTGCGAACAACCCTATCTGACTCCATCCTTTAAGAAAGTACACGTTGAAAGGAATGTTCTGCTAGGAATGTAATGCTTTCCTAGGCGAAAGAACAATGGGATAGAGAAAATAAAACAACACAGCAAATGTGGCTATTGCTAGAAAAATAAAGCGATGCTGAATAAAATTTAACTGGGTTAAAGTGCACAACGGCAGGCCTAGTTTGCTAAAACAGCGTGTCTAAAAAATGGCTAAAATAGCTATACAACACTACATAGATGTGATATTTTGAAACTGAGCAATGACTAATATGTAAATTTGAGAACTGTAATTTCTTGGCCTCAATAAAAATCAGTTAAATGTAAAAATGATATTGTACATTTGTTGTGCGCACTTCAATGCCATATTAGAGTCTAACAAATTGATGAAACAAATATAGATGAATGCATGAATGCAGTTGTTTTCAACAAGGGCTTCAAGTAACATCTTTGACAGTGACGCTGCAGTTATATATAATGTCACTACCTATAAGTTGAACGCTACCTGCTATTAGTACCAATCTACAGTTTATTGTTGTGAATACGTCGACAAGCATACTCACTCACCTCACTGCTAAAAGATCCCATGGAATCTCTGTAAAAGGGCAGCAGAGCCATGGGAAGCCACACTTCCACCAGTTTCTCAGACTCCACATTTTTTGTAAATAGTCTTAGTAGTAAATCGGGTTACTGGTTCAGGTGACAACCACAATCTCTGTCTGGGTGAAACACAAGCAGACTCCAAATTAATGCTTAACACTCTGGTAGATTGGCACAAAGCAGTCAAGCTTAACTTAGAGGCAATGTGTAAAGTATTTTTGCAGCACTTCAAACCGTAATAAAGTAAAAACAAAACGCAGCACAAGAAAAATCCTACTCCTATTTAGAAAAATTAAGTAATACATTATTTGAGACAATAATGACAAGAATCCAGTCAGTAGTACTAGATATGTACAATTTTAAAGTTTTAAGAAGCACAAAGTGCTAACTATGGTTGACTGTTTGTGCTGGACTAGGACAAATTCACAAGTACAGACTGACCATGGTACAGCGTGGGGCAGATACAGGAACCAAGTTAGGTCTGCTGAACAAAGAACCTTCAATCCTGGTTGCGGAGCATTGTGAGATCACTCATTGAGCATTTGTCATGCAGCTGTGGTTCAGAGGAAGCTGCAGGGCTGAAATGGGAGGTCCTGCATTGAGGCTGTCTTGTAGTAGCAGTTCTGATGTGGTCTGCGGTGAGATGTATTCTGATGCATCGGTTCCGCACACAGAACCACAGCTGGACTGGCAAAGCACCTTCAGGCCCTTTTCCTAGGCTCAAGGACTAGGGTGGCACTATGGCAGGGAGGGGGCCAAACTCACAGCACAGAGTCCAGGTGCTTGATTCAAGGTGGTTGGAGCCTTTTCTGTTTCTGAGGCTTTGATCAGGAGGCCAGCCCTTGAATGGTACTGGGTTCAAGATGCAGGTCCATTCCTCCTCACTCAGGCAACAGAGTAGCAGTCCATCTTGCAGCAGGGTAGTCCTTCTGAGTATTCCACAGGTCCAGTGGTGTACTGAGGTGTTGAGTCTGTTGTACCTGGTGCCAGCTTTGAAGTAGGAGAAGATTCTGAAGGTTTCCACCCCCAGAGGTGCTTGGAATTTCCTGCCTCCCTGCCCTGGTCCTAGCTTGGCTGGGGAACAAAAGACTAGTACCAAATCCATTGTGACTGGGCACAGACTTAGCTACTGAACACTCCTCCCTCCGACCCCCACCCCGTCTCCCTTGGTAACCCATCTAACACAAATTTGTAATAAAGTGTAACTGGTATATTGCCTCTTTCCTACACCAACAAGTCCTTTTTAAGCTACATCTGACCTCTCCAGCCTCCCTCAGGACCTTACTCCATCCGAAATAAAAAACACTCAATACCTAGCATCCTACCTGCATCTCTCGCCTTCCACGGATGCCCGACCCCGAGGGCCAAACTACCTGCTCACTGTGGCTGACAGTAGCTCTGAGACCTGCTTTTCTGCAAGAGATATTGGTTGAAATTGGTTTCCAGGGGAAGCCACATACAATATATGGATTAAGTGAGCCCGAGTTACTGTCGCTGGTACCTTTCTTTTACATCACTGTGTTGTTCACAATAGTGTTTTTAGTGTGATACGCTTTCTCTGGTATTGTCCGAACTTTACTTTACTTATTTTTTTATGGCCTGTCCTGGATTTTGTATTTTTCTGAATTTATGGTGGAAGCGGGATGATAAAACCATCTCAACACAATGGGTAAATGTTTTGTTGTCCTTTGTGGAAATTAGGAAAAACGTTAGTGACATGACACGGGATACACCATAACTTGAGAATGTGTATTTTTTGATTTCGAGAAGGTAACTTTTCTTTTTGTGGTTTTGCACACTTGCATAGAAAAAGCTCATACAAAAATGCATGCATTTTACCATTAAAATCCGTTCAGAAATTGATCTTCATCTGAGTTTCTTGTAAAAGAAATATAACTATCAGATTTTTGCAAATGCTTTTCCGCTTGATGCAGTTTACCGAAGTATTAGCCAAGTTTTAAAAAGAAGCGTTTTCTGGACAGTTCTTCCAAATATTTGAATACAGATTGAATGCAATCTTTCAGCAATAATAGCTATGAATCGTTCAATCACAGCGCGCTGCTGACTTTTCCAGCTGTGTAAACCTGTGTTTCACTGGCATGCATATTATCAGAGAAGTGGAGTACCTCAAAATGTAAACAGAACCAAAAATGTATTTATTAAGATAGCAGTGGGATTCCATTCTGTTCACTTGAAATGTTCTCCAAGAATAATGTAAACTAAATGAAAAGACGGTGATTCACCCATGTCACGAGGTGGGAGTGCTTAATTGCATATGTAATAAATCTTTGAACTCTGCAAATCAGTTTTTCATTGTTAAAAGGCAATAACATTTTCTGTTTTCTAAGGTCAGATTTGTTAGGCTGTGTTAGCAAGTTAGGCTAAAACATTCAGTCCCAATGAAATATTCTGTTTCTTCCACAAACTGCATCTGTTAGGTTGGTCTGTGTGCTATAAACCATCTAAGGAGACAGCATTTAAGAGACTATGGCCCAGTGGCTGGTAGTATTCTGACCCATGATTTAACCCCTGTTTACACATGGGTCTAAATCACGAGCTTGAAGGTGTTTAACGCATCCCAGATCCCCGTTCGCAAATGCCCAAAATAACGCAATCTTTGTTAAATTCCGGTAGGTCAAACTTGCCGAAATTTAAGACGGAAAAACATATAGTATGTACAGTAGGATGCGGATTTTGGTGTGTTTAATACCAAAATCTGCATGTTATTCCCCATAAACTCATAGTAGTTTTATTTATCGCACCTGATAAATAACATACCCCGTGGTATCGTTATGTATCAGGGGTGGTAAATAATGCCTAAATTGGTAATCCGGCTCTAAGGGATTAATTACGATTTGGCTGTGATATTCCGACCCATGCGTAAACCCCCGTGAAGCTCTTTATGGGCCTCTTCCTCCTGCAACTTGGTAGGCAAAGGCTTATAAATATTGTTGAAATAGTGGGTGGGCGGGTGGGTGTTTTGTTGAGTGATTGAAAGGGTGGATTGGTGGGTAAGTGAAAGGGTGGATGGGTAGATGGATAGATAGATGGATGCATGAGTGAGTGAAAGGATGGAAGAGTGAAAAGATTGATGGTTAAAACAATGGATGGACAAGTAAAATAATAGCTGGATGAATGAAAGGGACGATAGATGGATGAAAGGATGGATGATCAAAGTATGAATGCATGAGTAACTGAAATTAGGGATGGCTGAGAAAAAGTATGGCTGGGTAGAGTGAAAGGGTGGATAGATGGGTGAGCAACAGGATGGATGCTGGGGCATCATGAACACCCAACTTTAGCAGCTACAGCGGGGTGAAGTTCTTGATAGGCCTCTTCTGTCTTCAAATTGGCAGACAAAAGTGAGTGAAAGGATGGATGGCTGTGAGTGAAAAGTTAGATAGGTGGGGTGTGTGAAAGGATGGATGGGTAAATGGATGGATGGATGAATGAAAGGATGGATCACAGAAAGAAAGGATACATGAGTGAAAAGGATGGTGGCTGGATGGACGAGAGAAAGGATGGACGGATGAGTGAATAGGATGGATGGATGAGTGAAAGGGTGGATGGATGAGTGAAAGGGTGGATGGATGATGAGAAAAAACATAGATGGATAGCTTTGGATAGATTTGGATAGATTGATAGGCTTGAATGGATAGAATTGATGGATGTAAGAAGGAATAGGTGAAATAATGTAATGGTGAGATAGTAGATAAATTGATGGAAGGATGACAAACAATGAATGGATAGATGCATGGAAGGGAGAGGCAGGAGAGCTCTTCGGTGGAGGGTTGTGATGATTTGCTTCTTTTGCTTGGTGCCATAAGAGCTTGGTTCATAGTTGGGGGTATATTAATTTTCTGGCTACTCCCTTGACGATAAATAATGCGTTAACTAATGTAATCAGGCCTTAAGGCATTCCTCTACAGCGGGGCAATACAAATATCGGGCGATTCATACTTATAATATACACGGGGCGCTCGGTTACTTTAAACGCTATGTGTCCCTAGTAACAAAGAAAACACGAATGTTTGTCTTTGTTTATGATGTACAAGCTTGCATTCTTGCCCTTTCAAACTGTGCTTGCTAGTCATACATACATGTCCTTCAAACTTTCTATAAACTACCTACAGTGCCCGTCTTTCAGGTGGGCTGTTTAGGGGTGGGGCGTTCCAATAAAGTCAATATAATTTTAAGGTACTACATGGGTAGCAAATTCTATGTAAATATATCATAAAGATAAGAAACTACTTAACATTTTACCATAAGGAGTCTTTTATTACATTATTGACCTTTTACTTTGCTGAAAGCAGAAACCCTTTTCTTCTATGATTTATTTAGGTCAAGGGATGACGCTAATTGTAGTATTACTCTAAAAATAAAAATGTCTATTTGGTAGCATGCATGCTATTTTGTGATCTTTGTAATTTAAAGAGTAGGAAAGAATGTTTATTCTGTAATATATTCAGTGCTCCTTTTCCAAGGTTGAAGCGGAGTTGTGGCTGCAGTTGATCTATTGATTTACACATGCACTAAAGACATAATTCTTCAGTGCAAAGGGTGGTACTGGTAACTTCAAGGTGAAAGTTCACTGGCTATTTTGTTGTAAGTTCACAACCAGTGGCATAACGAACCTTGAGCCACCATCCCCCACTGCCAAGTACCTGTTGGGGCCACCTAACCTCTGGGCTCAGTCAGGGGCCTGCTGCCCGTGCACAGTGCTGAGGGCCCCCTGGAACTCGCCCCCCCCTTCCCCGCACCGCAGGGGCCTTTGTTACACCACTGTTAACACAACCTGCCTTTCGCTCTTCCAAATCATGAGGTCCCACACTCATTGCAGAAAACTGTTTAGGGCCTATTCGCAAATGCATTTAGGAATATCTAAATTAGTTATCCTGTTGTACTATTTTATGTTCAAAAGTCTCTGTGTGCAACTCCATAGATCCTGATTTAACGAATTTCACATTTATGCCTGTAAATGGATCTTGGTACCCAGTACATCATGTTTCAGCCGCACCAAGCAAAACCATGTGAGAATTCGCAACTATTTTGAATGGTTTTAGTCACCCATCTACACTCTGCCTTCATGAGTCCAAGACCTACTTCGTAATATACAAGGTGAACACTGGGACCCGCAGTACCCGGTGACCAAGATTAAGCCGTCTGGTGGAGTATTCAAGACTCTCAACAGCAGCGCTTCTTGGTTGGTAAAGTTTGAGAAGGTCTGGAAGAAATGTGAAAAGATGCAGAGTGCTACCATTCTCTTGCTGTGCTGTATAGGTCTGCAGTTCTGTGCCAGTCTAGACCCACCAAGTAGCAGCTCCTCCGCATTTCCAACAGGAGCTGAGGACCCTTGTCTTCAAGTAGCACCTCATCTTCTTGTAACCATCAATTTGAAAGACGTGTTCTCAACAGTTTCCTCCATTTCTTCTCCTGCTACACGGCCCGTTCATCCTCTCTGTCCTCATTATGCTAACTCATTACTCCAACTCATTACTCCATTCCCTGATATTTGACCATTTCATTATGTCCTGCATTTGCCCCACTGACGTGCCTGCAACACCGCTTCCTTCCTTGTGTTTTTATGTCTGCTACACTCTGTTGCACAACCTCCATTCATGCAGCACTTAAATGCTTTATCGCAAGCCACTTATATAAAATATATATTTATGTAATGCACATACATTTAAATTGGTGACTGATATTGCACTTTCCTCTACCTGACGTCTCAAATTACATAATAAATTACATTACTTACGCGATCACATGCCATTATAGCATCTCAAATCACACACAGCTATGGGCACTTGTGATATCACGAAATTGTGACATCAATATGTGCATGAGACAATTTTTCCAAGGGATAATTTGAGAGATTTTAGCCTACAGACACACTGGGGCTGCCATTAGTGCAGTGGAAGGTACACTCAATGCGGTTCCCATTGTTTTGACTTTCACCCACATGCATCCTTACAACTTCATGATTTGTTTAACTGTAGCTTTCGAGAATATCTTGCGCGGATTCGAAGACTGATCATAAAATAAGTAAAAGCTGAAGCCGCAATTGAAACTCTTATCCTGTCTGTGCTGCTTTCACCAACAAAATGCCTCGCATTTTACCAGCAACTAGCTCACATGTCTTGTGAAGTTTCAGATCCGGTAGAATGCTCTGTAAGATGATGGCCACATTGGACTCACACAACATCGACAAGTAGCGTCTTGTTTGAGAAGACGACTCCTGTTAATTAATGAACACGCCTCCAGAAAGAGGAGGCCAAGCAATTTTTTAGCTACGCCCCAGAGAGAAGAGCAAAAGTGTTTCCATTCATTTGAAGTTAAGATCCCTGATTGGGGAATGATCTCCCAGCAGACCTCCGCACAAAAAAACACGGAAAGCAGAAATCCTTTTCTTTTTCTTCTATGAAAGGGTCCTGCTGCTGAGGCCATTTAGAGTGCCTATGGCACTTCACAATGCCATGGTCTTACTCGGCGTTGGTGTTAATTAGGATGTTTAGAAAGATGAAGCCTGCATCCCCAAATCCATCAACCATCCTTGTGCAGGTCAAGACCTACAGGCTAATTATCTTCAGGTCTGTTAAGTAACCCTTTGGACCGCTACCAAAGAGTGAGGCTGCCCCTGAAGGTTTGTTAATTCTCATAGCTATCATCATGACACCTAGAGACTGTGCTTCCGCACCTCCACAAGCTCTGGCCTTGGCACTGCTTCTAATATAGCCTGAGCACTACAAAGTGCCACTTCACCCTGTGGGCACAACACTGCCAGTGCTGCACTCAGAGCTGTTTTCAGCATTGCCCTCAAAACCATCGAAGCTGTAACCCTTTATCCAGGTGACAAAGAAAAAAGTTGGGCATGAACCGTTGGCATAATACCTCCCTAGCCAGGTGTATACCTGTATGGAGTAACTCCTTTGGTCAGACTGCGATGCCCTGGCAATGCCAAATAAAGATTAGGTCTGCACAGAGGATGACGACTTGGAAGCAGATAACCACACTCCCTCTTAAAACCTAGATGCTGGTCTTTCACTGGACTTAGAAAGTGCAAGTAGTTTGTATCTATTTCCAGAAGGCGCAACACTTTGGCCCTGTGGCCCCCGTTCAGAAGAAGTCTTTTTGTTCACTTTGATCCTATGAAAAGCATCAGAGATGTTTTTATGAACCTTGCCCACTAGAGGAACAAAATCTAACTTTTTGATGGGAAGTCTTGAAGCCTCTTCTACTCTTTTTTTTAAATCTGTTTATTAAGCATAACAGTCACATAACGATACATTGAGTGTCAATGATTCTACGATCTGTATGTTTGCTTATATGAACTTGCACATCATTATCACACAATAATGTAACACAGGAGCAGGGAGAAAAAAGAGCCGATATAAAACAGCGTGGAGATGGAAAGAGAGAGAATAGAACAGCATTCAGCTTGAAAATTATGCACTTAACTAATTGCTAATTGAAGATGCAGCCAATCGCTAGGAATGTCATTGCTAGTGTAGGTGATCCCCCACAGAATGAGGGGTAAGAAAGGAAAAAAAAAAAAAAACAACACAAGCAAAGGGATACAGCTATTATGTATGAACAAGACGGGGTACATAACTAAGGAGTGACTTATGTTTAACGGAGTGTGGTAGGTTGCAGGGCAGAGGTGATTTTGAATAATCTTGGTATGGGTTACATGTGAGTTTGAACGCAGGAAGAGTATCCTAGTGTGACATGAGATTGCATTATGAAGAAGGGTGAGGGCGTTTATGGCGGGTGTAATTGAGAATAATTCAAATTGGAGCAACTCAATTGACGCGCTGGCGGCATCAGCCAGAGACATGGTAGGTGTGTATAGTGCCCTACTCACGGGGGGTACATGTCATCCCTGGCTTCTATTGCTACCACAAATGTGTCCCACACCTCAGGGCCCTCCTGAATGAGACCTTTGTGTTGCAATGAGCGGAGTGTCTGAGCTTCAGCCTGCGCACGGCCGTGTAAGTCACGAAGCCAGGACACGTGGGAAGGGACGTGTGGGGCTTTCCAATGCGTTGCTATTAGCCGTTTGAAAACAACGAATGCTAAATCTATGAATCTGTGTATTTGTTTATCTTCTCTGGTGCGGTGGCGTATGCCGAGTAAACAGGAGTCTGGTGTGGGCAACAGGGTGTGAGATGAAATGTCAGTTGTGACGTCTGTAACTCGGAGCCAGGCCAAGTTTATTGAGTGACAGCTCCAAACCATATGGTAAAAGTCAGCTGCCAGGGTGGCGCATCTTGGGCATGTCGGAGTTGTGTTCGGATATATTCTTTGAATGCGGGCTGGGGATAAATATGAATGGTGAATATAATTGAATTGGGTGTAGCGCAGGCGAGGATTCCGGGATGTTGATTTGATCATTGCAAGAGCTGTGGTCCAGGACTTTTGAGGTAGTGGCGAGGGAAGAACGGAGTCCCAACGTGCCTTAGCATGCGGCATGGTGGTGCAAACCGCCGCCCGCAATGCTTTGTATAATTTAGTTATGATGCCTTTTGTGCAGCCCATGGTAAGGATGATGGTAAGTAATGGGGACTCAGGAGGCTCAGCGCTACCGAGCCCCCAGAGGTCATTAAGTAGTCGCCTAATGGCGCTGTATGTCAAGAAGGCCCCGCTGTGCAACACTCCGGCAGATACCAGTTCCGCAAAGGAGTGCATCACAGAGCTAGAATATATATCGCCTATCTTCAGTGTGTTTATTTCGCGAGTGTCGTGATGTATTGAGAGGATTTGGGTGCCCGGCAATTGGAGTAGCGGTAGTAAAGGTGAATAAGTGGGAGAGGAAGTCTTACCTTGGACGTATCTGCGCCAACAGAACCGAGCTGCTTCCAACAGTATTAGTTTTGGGAATGGGGGGGAGGGCCCGATAGCATTGTAGACAGCAACTTCTGTGGGGCTATATATGTCTGCAACATTGTGCTTTCAGCAGAAGGAGTCTCTTGAAGCCATGCGGACAGCCACGACAACTGAGCCGCTGCGTAGTATCTCTCAAAATTAGGCATGCCCAGCCCCCGTCTCCTGCGAGTGTTGTGTTATAGTCAACGCTACCCTGCGTCTATCTTTACCCCAAAGTAAGTTGGTTAATATTGATTGCAGTTTGGTAAAAAACGAGCGTGGTAGGCACAGCGGGAGGGCAGTAAAATAATATAAAAACCTAGGAAGAATAAGCATCTTGGCAATCGCCACACGGCCGATGGGGGATAAGGGGAGCGAGCTCCAAAAAGGTAATAAGCTGCGGGTAGAGCCCACTACCCTGTCGATGTTGCCCTCTTTTAAGTCTGTGATAGAGTGGTATATCTGCACTCCGAGATATTTAAAGGTTGTATGTGACCACGGTAATTTATACTGTGGAAGTACCCTATCGCAGTCAGTTGAGATAGAGGTCAGAGGGAAGATGCTTGACTTGGACCAATTGACATGCAGACCAGAGGAGAGGGCGAAGGAGTCCATCAACTGTAATACCGCTCTCATAGAGGTCGAATGGTTGCGCAAGTATATTAGGGCATCGTCTGCATATAAGGATACAATGTGATAGGCATTCAGCTCCGGGATGCCCCATATGTGTGCGTAACTACGTAGTTTAATTGCTAATGGTTCCATGGCAATAGCAAATAACAAAGGAGATAGTGGACAGCCTTGTCTGGTGCCTCTACTTATAGGGAATGCTTCGGAGATAATGCAACCATTTTTGACACAGGCTGTGGGCCTGGAATAGAGCGTTTCGATCCAGCTGATGAAGCCGTCACCGAAACAGAACGCTTTAAGTGTTCGTAGGAGATAATTCCAACTTAGCGTGTCAAACGCTTTTTCAATATCTAGGGAGAGGGCTACTGCTTCAACGTTTGTGTTGCCATGCATTATGTGTAGGAGTCTTCTGATATTTAAGAAGGTGCTTCTGCCACGAATAAAGCCAGACTGGTCATGGTGTATCAGGCTTGGTAGGTAGGGGAGGAGCCTATTTGCGAGTATTTTCCCTAATAATTTGCAATCTGTATTGAGTAGAGAGAGCGGCCTGTATGATTTAACATCAAGAGGGTCGCGGCCCGCTTTTGGGAGGACGACTATCAAAGCCTCGCGCATAGAGTCTGGCAGCTGTAAATTGTGGTGTGCTTCGTTGAATACCTCTATGAGTGGGTGTAGGAGGTGGGAGGCGTGGAAGTTGAAATATTCTACCGGTAGCCCGTCTGAGCCGGGGGTTTTGCTGCGTGCCATTTGGGATAGAGCTAAACGCAGCTCCTCAATAGTAATAGGGCCATCTAGGGTAGCGGTATTGTCAAGGATAAGTTGGTTTTGAGAGACAGAGTGTAGTATGTCAGTGAGGTGCCGCTCCGGAGGGGGGGAGGAGACGTGTAAAGGGTGCGGTAGTATGCAGAGAAAGCGTCGTTAATGCCCACCTGAGTATTAACAATGACATTCGGGTTTAAACGTATCGCACCGATGGGTGTGAGCTGTAAGGGCTGTCGGGCCAGCCAGGCCAGTAGCCTGCCCGACCTGTCTCCCTCAGCATGTTGTCTTGCCATGTAATGTCTATAGTCGTGTTTGCTCAGTCTGTTGTCTGCTTCCTTATGGGCAGCTCTGAGCGTGTTCAATATTGTTGGTGTGGACTCTGCGCCGGCGTTCTCATTCTCTGCTTCGCAAAGTTTTGCCTCCAATTCTTGTAATTCTTTGGTAAGTGTTTTTCTCACCCCAACCGTGGCCGCGAGACAGTGTCCGCGTATCATCGCTTTGTGGGCATCCCACTCTATTGCGCAGGATGAGGTTGTGTTCTTATTCAATAGAAAGTAATCAGCTAGTTTTTTGGATATGTCTGTTTGGAAGTGTGGGTCTAAAAGAGCTTCTGGCTGCAGTCTCCATGTTGGTATACGCGTGTGCGTGTGGCCCCATGCCATTGTAATGCATAGAGGGTTATGGTCTGATATAGTGCGCGCTAAGTACTCAGAGCTGCATACTTTATGAATTACGGTTGCAGATACAAAGAACATATCTATTCTGGTGTGTAGCTGATGTACGGGGGAGTAGAAAGAGTATTCATGGTGGACAGGATGGCTCACCCTCCATATATCTCTCAGACCATTATTTGATGCCCAGCTTGCTAGAGCTTGTGTGGCACGATTGGAAGGGGTCGTGGCGAGTGGGGGGAACGAGCGATCCATGTGAGTGTCGAGGACACTATTGAAGCCTCCCCCCCCCAGATGCACTCTAGCGTGGGATCACTGAGATTACTGGTGGAAAGCGTGGATAGAAAATAACGTTGATTTACATTTAGGGAGTATAGTGCAATCAGGGCTAAGGGGGATCCATCAAGGGTACCCTCGAGTAACACGTGTCTGCCACCTGGGTCGCACTGTGTACGAGATAGGGCAAATGGGACCCCAGGGGCAATCCAAATGGCTGCACCACGGGCAAAAGACGAGGAAGTGGTGCCATGGAGTTGACCTTTCCATTTTGAGCGTGTGCTTTCCAGTGTGGATTTAGATAGATGTGTCTCTTGTAATAGAGCTATGTGTATTTGATGCCTCTTGAGAAAGGCATAAACCCTTTGACGTTTCCGTGGGGTTGCCATACCTCTAATATTCCATGTAAGTATCTTATATTTCAAGGTACCTTGGTGCGTTTGGGTGGCCATAGTATTTTTGTGGTTTTCGTATAACCGGAGGGGTGAATATCTGCTATCACCAGTGTGGGAGTGTTATGGTGCCTACCCGTTAGGGTTGGCCAGTCAATGACTACTACACTGTGAGCTGTATCCCTATTGCTAAAATATATATGACATGTGCGTTTGCTGCCGCATTTACAGTTAGCTGAGCTGTAACAAAACCAATCAACAACCAGAGAGGTGCACACTAAAACGAAATATAACAACACTAAAATTACTAACAGATAGGAAACATTTCCGGCAATTGCCGGCTTGAGAGAATGGTCCATATGGAACAGGGGGGTGCCAGAGGGCATTGGTGTAGAGGCATGGGTTTACCCTGCCCAAGTTACTCATGGTTCAAGGTGCAAGGTATACCGCCCGGAGGGCACGCACGGGCCACGCGCCGCAGTTAGGAGTGTGGTGATAACATCTGTTAGCCACGAGGTAGCCAGAAAAAAAGGGGGAGACGCTACAACGTATCCAGGTAACAGGAGTAGGTGGAGCTTAATTGCCTAGCAGATGTCGTCCGCTGCTCGTGGTGTGAGAGAAGGACCACGCGTGGAGTCCGCTGACTCTGAGTTTACGTCCTGTTCCGGAACCGCATCCATTTGTGTTAGTGAGGTGGTGGGCGATGCATTAATGAAGCTGGATGTGGCCTGCAGGAGCCGGGAGCGCTCGGATTGTGCCTGTTGAGGCGAAGGTTTAGCTCCCCGTTTTTTGCGTTGTTTGCGGCCCGGAGTAGGGCGAGAACTATTGTCGTCCGGAGTGCTTGTGTCTGGAGGGTCGGCTAGACCTTTGGCATGTAGCCAAGTCCAGGCATCTTCCGGAGTGGTGAAAAAGAAAGAGCGAGTGTCATCCTGCACTCGGAGTCTGGCTGGGAACATCAGCGCATACTTGATGCTGTGTTTGCGGAGACATGTCTTAACACAGTAGAAAGAATTACGTTTCTTCTGTACTTCTGCTGTGAAGTCTGGATAAGCGGAGATCAACGCATTTTCAAAGCTTACCGGAGCAGATTTGCGGAATAACTGAAGGATGAGATCTCTGTCACGATAGTTAAGGAGTTTTACTATGAGCGGGCGCAGTTGTGAACCAGGTGAGGGGGGTCTGCCGGGGATCCTGTGAGCCCTCTCAACCGAGAAGAACTTCGGGATGTTGCCTTTGAGGATTGTATCGGTGAGCCATTGCTCTATGAATAACTCAGCGCTTAAGCCCTCAACACGTTCAGGGAGACCCACCAACCGAATGTTATTGCGGCGGGACCTGCTCTCTGCATCTTTGGCTCTGCGTTTTAAGGAGTCCACCTCTGATGATAGGTGCGCTAGTTGTGATTGGAGATCATTCACAGACCGGGGTAGAGTTGCAGTGTCTTTTTCCAGTTCGGCCACCCTCTGCTAGAACGCGATGGTCAGTGCGAAGTATGTTGAGTTCTTCTGTTACCGAGCCTATTTTAGCTTCTAGGGTGGACCTAGTGTCCAGGATAGCTAGCAGTATCTTATCAAATTGTGTCGTATGTGATTGTAGGGTGAGTTCCAGCTTTTGCAAGGTCGCTTGTGTGGTGGCTTGGGCCTCTGAGGAGGATGAAGTGGTGTGGTCCATTTTGGTAGGAGGTGCACGTGGGGTCTTTGGCTTGACCATTTGGTAAGTGCAGGAATACGTGGGTGTAAGCGCAGCAAGCAAGCACCTAGCAGTGTATACGAACGAGTCAGGCGTAACACCGGTCTGACCTGGACGTTGAGGTCAAGTGAGGTAGAGGCAGGACAGTGATATGGAAGATTAACAGTTTAATGCGTTGAATGCTGCTTACAAAGCCTAGAAGCTAAGACGCTGGTAATGATTTATGGTGCTATAGGGTTGAAGGCGAAACCCTGCAGAGTTTGTTGAGAATTATAACGGTTCCAGTTGCCCTAGGACGCAGGGGGAGGACTAGCGCGGCGGCGCACTGCAGCTCGATAAAAGTCGCTGAAGGGCTCACCTTTTACAAACATCCGAATTCTACGTATGCTTTATTCCAGTCTTTGTTGCCTCACCCCTCCTGAGGTGAAGCGCGACTCGTTGGCAAGAGGATGACGCAGCACAATCCGCGAGTCCTCGAATTTAGGGAGCTTAAATTTGCATATCAACTCCTGCGGCCTCGTCATGCAGGGCGTGGGACCGCCACTGGTCAGCACCGCTGCGCAATCATGCCTTGAGATACCTCAGTTGGGGTACTGTCCGGGTACAGTGTAACACCTTGTAGGGTATTTCACTTTAGTGTTAGAGCAGGCGCAGCAGGGTCCGACAACTCCGCCGGGCAAGAATTCAGATATTTAGAGCCCCAAAAAAAAAAAAAAAATAATAATAAAAAATTAAAAAAAACATGGCGGCCGCAGCTCGTTGGGCCGCACAGCAGTGCTGTGTGTGCGGCGCGGCCTCCCGGCCGCCCGCAATATTGAAGATAGCCCCCGGCAGGCGGGGTAGAGGTCCGGGGGGGTAGACAGATCTCTGGTGGCCTCGCTCGGGAGAGACGCGAGGGAAGAGGGGCGGCGCCGCCACAAGGAAAGCGCGGTCGGCGCCGCTACTGCCTCCGATGAGGTTCCGGCACCGACAGTTCGTCAACGCGGTCCAACGCGATCCCGAGCAGCAACTTCGGTTCGCGGAGGACCAACCATCAAGCACGTAACGAGCGCGCCGGGCACAGGTCAGGTGTGGGCCGCGGTCGGCCAGGCGCTCACCTCGCATTCAGGAGGTAGCAGTTCTGAGTTTCCTCCTTGATTCCGTTTGTGAAACTCTGCGGCACCGGACAGCGTTGCGGCCCCCGACGGCACCTTAGGTGATCCTCGCTCCACGCAAAGGGGGGGCCAGGACACTTATCTCAGGATACTTGTGTGGGCCAGGGATCGGAGCTGCAGTTTATGCTTCCGCTCCGGTCGCCATCTTGGCCACGCCCCCCCAAGCCTCTTCTACTCTTAAACAAGGCACCACTGGAGCATATACTGTCTGCTTGGGAGAAGCCCTTCACAGGCCCGGCAGTCCACCGACCTATTGTTTGAGAACACAGTCCTGCACCTTATGACCCAAAATTGTTAGCCTCGTTCCTGAATGGGGAGCCTAGTAACTGAGACTCCCTCTGCTAAGTGTAAGCCAAATGAGCATGCCGTTCGACTGCAAGTGGCCGTTTGGAGAGAAATCCTCTATGGGTCAATTCAAAAATAGCAGATCCAAAGCACAGTCAAAAGGCCTGGCATCTACAGCTAAATAATTCCACCAGAAGTACAGAAGGTTTCACGGTTGATCTAAGGCACAAGATTCCCATCAGCTCCTGCCTTCGCAGCCAGTCCAAACACCCTAAAATATATATTGCTTCTTCTGGGGCAGAGGTGAATTTAAGGAATGCTGTGACCATCAACAGCAGCAGCTACAGTCCATCCATCTTCCACTGGCTCTGGTGCCTCAAACTCTCATTGGCTCCCACCTACAGGCTACCAACGTTCTGCAGAGAGAAGAACTTAAATTTCAGCATCATTTGGAACATGTCCAGCTAATATGCAAGGCTTATACCTCAACTTTGTGGTCCTCCCCTCCAAACCACCCCCCTTAGATCAGCATTTGCTGTCCTATTCATACCTTTATTTGGAGTCAGATGTTTATTCCTTGTTGAACAAAAGGGGCGTGCAGGTGTTGCCCTAAAAAGAAAGGAAGGAAAAAGAGAACAGACGATGGACAGAATGTTGAACAAACCAAACGTTCACCCCCCCAGTAACAGATCAGGGTTTAATCCATCGTTTTTTTGCTCATTACGCCACCCCAGTTTGGACCCAGCCATATGCAAATCAGTCTTGACCCTGCTCCCCATAGGAACGGTCCAGCCTGAACTACCAGGCCAGGTCCTCCCTGAACCGGAATCAAGCATACTGGTACCTCTTTCGGGGTATCACCCCTCATCAGCCAGGCTAGCTTGAATCCAGTGGCTCAGTGAACACAGAACTGCTAATAACTTTGGCCTGGTTTGACAAATCTTCCTAAAACTTTCCAAAAAGTACTAATTTTGACGAGTTAATACATGGCAAGTTTCGGGGTGATCAGTTCAGTGGGGGCTGAGAAAAAAGGGGTTTCCCCAATCACAAAATCCCTATACATTTTCCTTAAACTTCTTTAGAAAGAGTACAGCAAAAACTGCTGAGCGGAATTACTCCAAATTTGGCAAGAAGCTAGATCTTGGTACTGGTACGCAGGTTTTGCTTTTTGTGACTTGGTTTAACTCAGTAGTTTCCGGGAAATTAAGGTTAAAAAATATATAGATATCTATACGGTTGAGTTTGTGAGAGACTCGTGAGAGGGTGGGGTGGGCGCAATATGGGTTCTGCTTCTCTGCCTGCATCATTATAGGCAGGGATACGGAACAAAGCCTGCTTCCACCCAGCGGAAGCATTTTTAAATCTCCTTCCGGCTGAGAGCGAACTTATTGTTCTCTCCTCTTTGGCAGGTGATTTAAAAATATTGCAGACAGATGGGAGCAAACATGTTTCCCTGCCCACTGTAGTGCAGACAGGGGAACTACAGTGTTATAGGCCTGGGCTCCCCAGGACACAATAAGTGAGCTGGCCCCAAAGGATGGCATCCCCAGGGCTTTTAAATGTTAAGGGAAGGAGACTGCGTGATCCCCCACCCTTTTGTTTAAAGTGACAGCCCTGGATGATGTCGTCCTGGGGGACCTAAATGGGCTGGGGGCCCAACTGACATCTCCCTTTCTATATATTTTTGGACTGTGCAGGAACTTGGCAAAATTTGCCTAATTTTTTTGGTTTAATTTTCCCAGGGGAGGGGTCCCTCTGAGTCCCCACACCCCCACCCACCCCCATGGGCCTAGAAGGAAAGGGTATCCCTACCCTGCCCCTTCTATCATATTTTATTTAAACTTTAGGACAGGGGCAATGTCCCTGTAATGGTTGCCAGCAACATTTTTTTTCATGTTGGTGGTAGCCAGTCTTAGCTCTGGCTCCCGCAGAAGTTTGACTCTGCAGGAGTGAGATGGCCCAAGGGAAAATAAAGCTCCTTGAGCCGATCAGAACACTTTATTTTTAAATTGGCGCTTCTGCGAGACTTGCAGGAGTCCCTCGGACCCAATGGTCCAGATGTACAAATATTTTTGTTCCTTTGTTTTTCAAAAACTACTAAACGGATTTACACCAAATCACAAAAAGCACATTCTGCTCACAAAGATCTACCTACTTGCCAAATTTGGTGTAATTCTTTCAAGCAGTTCTTGTGGGAGCACTGCATAAAGAAGTGTATGGAAAATGCATGGAGAATTTTGCTTTTAGGACCCTCCCCTGTTTTCTCAGCTCTGCTTGAGCTATCATCACCCCCAAACATTCGAGGAAGGGGCTGAAATTAATTTTTTTTTTTGAAAGATTCGTCTAACAATGCCAAATTTATTAGCAAACCAAAAAACATCTCCGTGCAAAAGCTATTCAACCCAGTCGCAACCACATGTGGGAATATAACTGGTGTTGAGCATAAAACCTATGCACAACAAGATATATATATATATATATATATATATATATATATATATATATATATATATATATATATGTATATCTTGTTGTGCATAAGTTTTATTGAAGTGGCCTGACATGCTTGCCTTCATGAGAATTACTGCATTTATCCAAGACAGGACGTTGAACGGAGATGAGCAAGGGATGGGAGGGAGGTATTATACCTCCCTTCTAGCTGTTAAGTTCTCAATCCTAGTGCTACTTAAAATAGCATTAAAGGCACCATAGTTGCAATATTTTTTAGAACGGTGTGCTTGATTTCGGAGTCTAAGAACATTGAATGGTGCGTCTTGAGACACGCAGTCTGTGATTATCAGGTCACGTAATCAGCAATTTAAAAGCACTGGCTTTGTGATTACCTGGATTATTTCACCTGTGATCACGGCGGTTGGAGCCGAAACGTGTCAGGAAACGGTAAAAGCTGTTGCTCACTATTCAATAAAATGCTTGGATGATACTCTACAGATGCTTCAGCCTACTTGGTAATATATATATATATCTCCACACTCACACACCCCAGTGGCAGTTGCCACTTGGATAGCTGTAGGTAGGTCAGCGTTTCCAAAGAAATCGAACATTTTGTCTGCTTTTGACGAGGCTTCACAAAACTTTAGAAAAAAGTGATCCTTTTTGACTAGTCCGTGCAGTGCATGGAAAGTTTCGGGATGATCCGTCAAGAAGGGACGGAGACAAGAGGGGGTTCCAAAACGCAACATCCCCATGTGTTTTCCATAAACCTTTTTGAACAGCACTGACACAAAAACTGCTGAACAGAATTACACCAAATTTGGCAGGAAGCTAGACCGTGGTCAAGAAAGTCTGCTTTTTGTGGTTTGGTGTAAATCTGTTCTGTAGTTTTGAGAAACAAGGGTTAAAGAATATTTGGATAGTTGAACCCCAAAAAAGAAATAATAAAGAGTTCTGATTGGCCCAGAGGGAGTTTTTTTTCCCTCTTGGGCCAATTTGCTCCCACGGAATTCAGGCTTCCATGGGAAAGAGCGCTCTAATTGCTCTAATTGGCTGTCCCCTGAGGCTACGTAAAAATATATATATATATATATATATATATATATATATGTGTGTGTGTGTGTGTATATGTATGTGTGTATATATATATATATATATATGTGTATATATGTATGTGTGTGTGTGTATAAACATATATATGTTTAGACAGGGGTATCCTACCCCCCCCCCCCAGCCAGCCTTATTTGTGTGGGGGCAGAGGGATCCCTCTGAGTCCAAAATATTTTTTTTAAAGCTGCAATCCCACAAGAATGCTAAATTAACCTGTTAGGTGCGGGTCACGACCAGTGGCCGACACCAGGAAGGGTATCAATAAATCCTCGGGTGCGTTGCACCCGAGGATTTTTTTATTTTTTTAAACCCCCCCCCGGGAGACACGGAAGCTTCCGTGTCTCCCCCCGCCCCCCCACCCACCCCTTTGTGACGTCAGCGCGCCTCGCGGCGCGCTGACGTTGCAAAGGTGTTTTCCCCATCAAAGCAGGAAGCAGCCTTGCGGCCGCTTCCTGCTTTGATGGGGAAAACGGCCTTTCTCACGTTCGGGAAGGCCTCGTAAGAAAGGGGAGTGTCTCCCCTTTCTTACGAGGCCTTCCTGAAAGTGTTTCCTGGCCCCCGATCGCAGCACAGCTGCGATTGGGGGCCAGGAAACACTTTCAGGAAGGCCTCGTAAGAAAGGGGAGACACTCCCCTTTCTTACGAGGCCTTCCTGAAAGTGTTTCCTGGCCCCCCGGTCGCAGCTGTGCTGCGATCGGGGGCCAGGAAACACTTTCAGGTTTCCTGGCCCCCCGATCGCAGCACAGCTGCGATCGGGGGGCCAGGAAACACTTTGAAAAGGCCTCGTAAGAAAGGTGAGACTCTCCCCTTTCTTACGAGGCCTTCTCAAACTGTTTCTGGCCCCCGATCGCAGCTGTGCTGCGATCGGGGGCCAGAAACAGTTTGAGAAGGCCTCGTAAGAAAGGGGGAGAGTCTCCCCTTTCTTACGAGGCCTTCTCAAAGTGTTTCCTGGCCCCCGATCGCAGCACAGCTGCGATCGGGGGCCAGGAAACACCACTAGATGCCAGGGATTTCACTTTGGGGGGGCGGCCCCTTCGGAAAACGGGCCGCCCCCCCCCCCCCCCCCCGGGGGCATAATTAATAAATAAAAAAAAGGTAGGTGCCCCCTGGGGAAATAAAAAAATGACAGGGGGTCGCCCGTGGGCAGGGTGACCCCCTGTGGGGGCAATTTTTTTTTTAGATGTTGTAGGGTTTCCCTGGTGGCCATTTTGGCCCCCAAGGAAACCATACAACAACTAAAAAAAATAGATCTATATACAGATCTATATTTATATATCTATGTAGATAGATATATCTATGTACATGGATATATCTATAGATATATCTATGTACATAGATATATATATATATATAGAGGTAGATCTATATATACCAAAGAGATTTATAAAGTGTGCTACTCACCTGTGAGGGTCTCAAGGCGCTTGGGGGGGGGCGGGGGAGGGAAAGGGGCTGGGAGGTTCACTGTTCGAAAAGCCAGGTTTTGAGGCCCTTCCTGAAAAGAAGTAGGTTTTGGGTCTTGCGAAGGTGGGTTGTGAGGGCGATCCAGGTTTTGGGTGCAAGGTAGGAGAAGGATCTGCCCCCGGTGGTGGTGTGTTTGATGCGGGGGACAGAGGCGAGAGAGAGGTCAGCTGAGCGGACGTTTCGTGTGGGGGTGTGGAAGGTGACTCTCGTTGAGGTAGGCAGGGCCTGTGTTGTGGAGTGATTTGTGTGCGAGGATGAGGATCTTGAAGGTGATCCTTTTGTCAATGGGGAGCCAGTGGAGGGATTTGAGGTGTGGAGAGATGTGTTCGTGTCGGCGGAGGTCGAGGATGAGTCGTGCTGCTGAGTTCTAGATGCGTGTAGTTTGCGCTTGAGTTTTAGAGTGGTGCCGGCGTAGAGGGCGTTTCCGTAATCAAGCCTGCTGCTGATGTGTGCGTGAGTGACAGTTTTTCTGGTCTCTGTGGGGATCCATTTGAATGTTTTTCAGTATACGGAGTGTGTTGAAGCATGAGGAGGTGAGAGCGTTGATTTGTTGGGTCATCGAGAGGGAGGAGTCTAGGATGATGCTGAGGTTGCGTGCGTGGTTGGCGGGGGTGGGTGCAGGGCCTAGCGTGGTGGGCCACCATGAGGGGTCCCAGGTGTTTTTGTGTGGGCCAAAGAGGATTATTTCGGTTTTGCTTGAGTTGAGTTTCAGGTGATTGGCTGTCATATATATATCACTTTTGTCAATATGTGTGTGGTTTCCCTGGGGGGAAAAGGGTCCGACTTGTCTAGTGGCAGTTTTAGTGCCATAAAGAAGCGCAGAAGGTTTATATGCCTACTGCAAAGAGCAAATCTGTATTTTATGTAAATAGCTGAGTACATTAGCAAAGTCTATGGAGAGATGAAGGGCACTTTTGCTGGGTGGTAATGAGGGAATCCGAGGAGGAGGGAGTGGGAGCACCAATAATGATTGTTGGACTGGGCGCAGGAGCTGCTAAAGACTGTGACGAATGGTATGTGACAAGGTGTTTTTTGAGTGTCTTGAAAGTACGTGCTGATTGAGGGAAGAAGCGCAGGTAAGGTGGCCTCTACTGTTGCACGTATCTCACACACCATCGATTTTGTGACTGTCTACGTAGGCTAGTGTTTTAGAGCAACAGTTTAGCCAATAGCAGAGATGGCATCTTGATGGATGACTGCTGCCTACACTCGGGTTATAGAGGACCGCTCTGACATAGGATCAGAGACTGAGACATCAGATACTGAGACAGCATCTGAGGGATAGGACAATGGCGCAGACTCTGGGAGTGATTTTTCAGTCAGAGGAGTCCCATTTGATAACTCCTCTTCCAGTACATTATGAGGGAGGTGATGAGGACAGTCCTGCTGTCCCTTCGCAAGCTGTTTGTGCAACTGGGTAATAGTGGGTTAGGTCAACCCAGAGAGCAGGTGAATGCGGCGGCAAGCAGAGAGAGAGTGCTCTCTTGGGAGCTCCCCAATTTAGTTCAGCCCCAAATTCCACCACCCAAATCATATTGTGGAGACATCAAAATTATCCATGGCAAAACAAACTGGTTTTGTAAGGCAGGCATCTGTGTTTTTGGTCCTGGATTCGGCGGCCATATAGAGAAACACACTAAACCCAAACATTTCTGGAAACTAGACATTCGGGGGAGTCCACAGAGGTGTGACTTGTGTGGCTTCCCCAAAGTTTTCTTACCCAGAATACCCTGCAAAGCTGAAATGTTGAAAAAAAAACTCAGTTTTTCTCGCATTTCTGTCACACAAACTACAGGAATATGCTGGGATCCACAATATTCCTACCACCCAGTGACTCCTCACCTGTCCTGATAAAAACACTACCCCACTTGAGTGCCTACACCTAGTGTCTGTGTCAGGAATGGATCACCCCAGGGTCAACAGCTGCCTCACGTAAGGACCAACATTGACCGTTGTGTGATCTATTCCTGTCGCAGGCACCAGGCCTAACCACACAAGTGAGGTATCATTTTTATCGGGAGGCTTGGGGGAACGCTGGGTGGAAGGAAATTTGTGGCTCCTCTCAGATTCCAGAACTTTCTGTCACCGAAATGTGAGGAAAACTTGTTTTTTTAACCCCTTTTTGAGGTTTGCAAAGGATTCTGGGTAACAGAACCTGGTCCGAGCCCTGCAAGTCACCCCTCCTTGGATTCCCCTAGGTCTCTAGTTTTCAGAAATGCACAGGTTTGGTAGGTTTCCCTAGGTGCCGGCTGAGCTAGAGGCCAAAATCTACAGGTAGGCACTTTGCAAAAAACAGCTCTGTTTTCTGTGATGTGTCCACGTTGTGTTTTGGGGCATTTCCTGTTGCGAGCGCTAGGCCTACCCACACAAGTGAGGTATCATTTTTATCGGGAGACTTGGGGGGACGCTGGGTGGAAGGAAATTTGAGGCTCCTCTCAGATTCCAGAACTTTCTGTCACCGAAATGTGAGGAAAACTTGTTTTTTTAGCCACTTTTTGAGGTTTGCAAAGGATTCTGGGTAACAGAACCTGGTCCGAGCCCCGCAAGTCACCCCTCCTTGGATTCCCCTAGGTCTCTAGTTTTCAGAAATGCACAGGTTTGGTAGGTTTCCCTAGGTGCCGGCTGAGCTAGAGGCCAAAACCTACAGGTAGGCACTTTGCAAAAAACAGCTCTGTTTTCTGTGATGTGTCCACGTTGTGTTTTGGGGCATTTCCTGTCGCGGGCGCTAGGCCTACCCACACAAGTGAGGTATCATTTTTATCGGGAGACTTGGGGGGACGCTGGGTGGAAGGAAATTTGAGGCTCCTCTCAGATTCCAGAACTTTCTGTCACCGAAATGTGAGGAAAACTTGTTTTTTTAGCCACTTTTTGAGGTTTGCAAAGGATTCTGGGTAACAGAACCTGGTCCGAGCCCCGCGAGTCACCCCATCTTGGATTCCCCTAGGTCTCTAGTTTTCAGAAATGTACAGGTTTGGTAGGTTTCCCTAGGTGCTGGCTGAGCTAGAGGCCAAAATCTACAGGTAGGCACTTTGCAAAAAACAGCTCTGTTTTCTGTGATGTCTCCACGTTGTGTTTTGGGGCATTTCCTGTCGCGGGCGCTAGGCCTACCCACACAAGTGAGGTATCATTTTTATCGGGAGACTTGGGGGGACGCTGGGTGGAAGGAAATTTGAGGCTCCTCTCCGATTCCAGAACTTTCTGTCACCGAAATGTGAGGAAAACTTGTTTTTTTAGCCACTTTTTGAGGTTTGCAAAGGATTCTGGGTAACAGAACCTGGTCAGAGCCCCGCGAGTCACCCCATCTTGGATTCCCCTAGGTCTCTAGTTTTCAAACATGTACAGGTTTGGTAGGTTTCCCTAGGTGCCGGCTGAGCTAGAGGCCAAAATCTACAGGTAGGCACTTTGCAAAAAACAGCTCTGTTTTCTGTGATGTGTCCACGTTGTGTTCTGGGGCATTTCGTGTCGCGGGCGCTAGGCCTACCCACACAAGTGAGGTATCATTTTTATCGGGAGACTTGGGGGGACGCTGGGTGGAAGGAAATTTGAGGCTCCTCTCCGATTCCAGAACTTTCTGTCACCGAAATGTGAGGAAAACTTGTTTTTTTAGCCCCTTTTTGAGGTTTGCAAAGGATTCTGCGTAACAGAACCTGGTCAGAGCCCCGCGAGTCACCCCATCTTGGATTCCCCTAGGTCTCTAGTTTTCAAAAATGTACAGGTTTGGTAGGTTTCCCTAGGTGCCGGCTGAGCTAGAAGCCAAAATCTACAGGTAGGCACTTTGCAAAAAACAGCTCTGTTTTCTGTGATGTGTCCACGTTGTGTTTTGGGGCATTTCCTGTCGCGGGCGCTAGGCCTACCCACACAAGTGAGGTATCATTTTTATCGGGAGACTTGGGGGGACGCTGGGTGGAAGGAAATTTGAGGCTCCTCTCAGATTCCAGAACTTTCTGTCACCGAAATGTGAGGAAAACTTGTTTTTTTAGCCACTTTTTGAGGTTTGCAAAGGATTCTGGGTAACAGAACCTGGTCAGAGCCCCGCGAGTCACCCCATCTTGGATTCCCCTAGGTCTCTAGTTTTCAAAAATGTACAGGTTTGGTAGGTTTCCCTATGTGCCGGCTGAGCTAGAGGCCATAATCCACAGGTAGGCACTTTGCAAAAAAACAGCTCTGTATTTTGTGAAAAAATGGGATGTGTCCACGTTGTGTTTTGGGGCATTTCCTGTCGCGGGCGCTAGGCCTACCCACACAAGTGAGGTATCATTTTTTTCGGGAGACTTGGGGAACATAGAATAGCAAAACAAGTGTTATTGCCCCTTATCTTTCTCTACATTTTTTCCTTCCAAATATAAGAGAGTGTGTAAAAAAGACGTCTATTTGAGAAATGCCCTGCAATTCACATGCTAGTATGGGCACCTCGGAATTCAAAGATGTGCAAATAACCACTGCTCCTCAAAACCTTATCTTGATCCCATTTTGGAAATGCAAAGGTTTTCTTGATACCTCTTTTTCACTCCTCATATTTCAGCAAATGAATTGCTGTATACCCAGTATAGAATGAAAACCAACTGCAGGGTGCACCTCATTTATTGGCTCTGGGTACCTAGGGTTCTTGATGAACCTATAAGCCCTTTATATCCCCGCAACCAGAAGAGTCCAGCAGACAAAACGGTATATTGCTTTCAGAAATCTGACATCGCAGGAAAAAGTTACAGAGTAAAACATAAAGAAAAATGGCTGTTGTTTTCAGCTCAATTTCAATATTTTTTTATTTCAGCTGTTATTTTCTGTAGGAAAACCTTGTAGGATCTACACAAATGACCCCTTGCTGAATTCAGAATTTTGTCTAGTTTTCAGAAATGTTTAGCTTTCCGGGATCCAGCATTGGTTTCACACCCATTCCTGTCACTAACTGGAAGGAGGTTGAAAGCACCAAAAATAGTAAAAATGGGGTATGTCCCAGTAAAATGCCAAATTTGTGTTGGAAAATGTGGTTTTCTGATTCAAGTCTGCCCGTTCCTGAAAGGTGGGGAGATAGTGATTTCAGCACCAGAAACCCTTTGTTGATGGCATTTTCAGGGAAAAAACCACAAGCCTTCTTCGGCGGCCCTTTTTTCCCATTTTTTTGGAAAAAACTAAATTTTCACTGTATTTTGGCTATTTTCTTGGTCTCCTCCAGGGTAAACCACAAACTCTGGGTACCATTAGAATCCCTAGGATGTTGGAAAAAAAGGACGCAAATTTGGCGTGGTTAGCTTATGTGGACAAAAAGTTATGAAGCCCTAAGCGCGAACTACCCCAAATAGCCAAAAAAGGGCTCAGCACTGGGGGGGAAAAGGCCCAGCAGCTAAGGGGTTAAAAAAAAAAAAAAAAAAATGATATGGCGGCTGCTGTGAAAAATGAAGGGGAGGAGGACGCATATCTCCCCTGCAGGTGCCTCATTGAGGCCCCAGGGGCCCATTGCCAGAGGCCAACATTTAATATATATATATATATATATATATATATATATATATATATATATATATTTTCTGTAATTATAGGACCAAGGGCCAGATGTATCATAGTACTGTTTTGCATATCCTAAATAGCGAATTTTATGAAATCGCTATTTGAGAAATGTAAAATGTTATGTATGAAAATAGCGAATCCCTAAAAGTGACTTCTTAAAATTTGCAATCGCTGTTAGGGAATCACTATTACAGAATGGCACTCCATTCATCCCTATGAGCCTGAAGGCCCATAAGTGCAAATGGTCTTGCATTTCTTAATTTGCGAATTCCAGTTAGGATTTTGCAGCTTGGGTAATGCAAATCCAAAGGTGCTGGGGGCCTAAAGCCCCTTTTGATGCACCCCCCAAAATAAATGTGCCCCTAAGGGCATGTGTGCGCTACATGACACTTTTAAAAATGCATTTCTAATGCAATATTCAAAAATTGCACATAGTTACCACTAACTTGAAGTTGGTGGTAATTGCATTTCCTTAATGCCCAGTTTGTATTTAGGAAATGCATGATACATGTGCATAGGTAATCGCAAATAGGTATTCCCTGTTTGCGAGTTCCTATTTAAGGAATCGCTATTTTAGCGATTCCTTCAAATTGCACTGCGAATGCCTGTCATAAATCCAGAAAGGCTATTTTGCATTCGTAAATGGTGGAATCTTGCAGTTTGCACCGTTTGCGAATGTAAAATTGTTAGATACATCTGGCCCCTAGTTTCTGTATGACAAGCCTTTTGTTTTGCTGATAACGTTAGAGGAGTTTGACAAATCTTAACAAAACTTTTGACACTAGTTTGCCAGTCACTTCAGCTGCTGAATGTAAAGTTTTGTGGTGATCTGTCAAGCGGGGGCAAGAAAAAGGGAGGGGGGCCCAAAATCCTTTTTCCCCTCTATGCACTTTCCCATACAGATTTTAGAAATGACTGCAGCTCGAAATACACCAAATTTGGCAGAAAGCTATATCTCAGTCTAGAATTAGTGTTTTTTGTAATTTGGTGTAAATCTGTTCAGTAGTTCTGGAGTTATCAAGGTCAAAAGACTTAGGGGGTCATTCTGACCCTGGCGGTCAAGTCGCGAATGACGGAAGCACCGCCAACAGGCTGGCGGTGCTTCCATGCCCATTCTGACCGCGGCGGTAAAGCCGCGGTCAGAAAACCGGGACCGGCGGTTTCCCGCCGGTTTTCCCCCGGCTGGGCGAATCCGCCACGGCAGCGCTGCCATGGGGATTCTGACCCCCTTCCCGCCAGCCTGTTTCTGGCGGTTGTCACCGCCAGGAAGAGGCTGGCGGGAACGGGTGTCTTGGGGCCCCTGGGGGCCCCTGCACTGCCCATGCCACTGGCATGGGCAGTGCAGGGGCCCCCTAACATGGCCCCATGATGGTTTTCACTGTCTGCGTAGCAGACAGTGAAAAGCGCGACGGGTGCAACTGCACCCGTCGCAACACCGCCGGCTCGATTCGGAGCCGGCTCCTGTGTTGCGGCCCCCATTCCCGCTGGGCCGGCCGGCGCTAACTTGGTTAGCGCCCACCGGCCCAGCGGGAATGTTAGAATGCCGCCCGCCAGAGTCGGAATGAGGGCCTTAATGTATATATAAAGACGTGGATCCAAGTGCCAACAGTATTCCATGATTGGCCTGCCGCAACCTGAGAGGAAAGTTGCAGCTGTCGCTTTGTGCATCACAATACTGTTACTGGGGGAGGAGGGAGTTGGGGGAGCAATATCAGTCAGTGGACTGATAGAGGGGTCTGCAAGACAGCCCTCAGGGGCAACAAAATGTTCAAAAATATATATATTTTTTGAGCTCATGATGATCGTGGATCCATCCGGATCCTCAGATTCGGGCAGGTTCAGACCCCAATTAAAAAAAATGTACACCCTCTCACAGACCCAGACACCTACTCACATGCTTAGTCACAACCCCTGCAGCTACTCACATACCCACTCACACACCCAATCACAGACCCATAAAACCACTCACACCCACTCAAAGACCCACACAGCCACTCACGTACTCAGACTGCCATTCACACACCCACTCAGACCCACAAAAGCACTCAGACCTACACAACGTCTCACACACCCACTCACAGACCCATAAAGCCACTCACATATACCCACACAGTCACTCACCCACTCAAGACCCACAAAACCACTCGCACCCACTCAGCCTCACAGTCACTCACATTCCCATACAACCACTCAAATACTCACTCAGACTCAAAATAACACTCACACAGAAACTCACACACCTACGCTCGCACCCACTCAGCCACTCCCACATCCACCTAGCCACTGACACGTCCACAAAGCCACTCCCACTCATGCACGCATGTAGCCACTCACACAGCCATTGATACACGTATGGAAATTACGATAGCTAATATTTGTATTAGATGTGTATTTATTATTAAATGTGTGCAAAGACGAATAAAAAAAAAAAAGAAAGACTTGGTGCATTGCATTTATAGAAAGACTGCATATGTTACTTGTAAGTAAGTATATTTTGTGCCCCTGCATGCAGAGTGTTCTCATGAATGTCATAGAACATGTCATGGGATCATTATATAATAAAAAACAGAAGGTTATAGGAATGTTATAGTTAAGTACTGAATTTCCCATAGCAATTCAGCAGTTATAGTTACCAGCCCTTACTGTAACTTTAGCTCATGCACTGCTTATGACCTCACATAATTAGATCACTGATGACATCATCTAGTTTGTGTAAATGTGTAAAAACATTTTGTGAGTTAAAGGTTCATACTAAGGCATTGCTTAAGTTAAAATACGGTTTTGTGTGAGTAAATTCAGTACCTACTTCCAACGTCCCTGTAACCTTTGATTTTTAGTGATTTTCTAAGGTTTTCTTTAGTTCTATTTCCTAACTATAACGTCTCAGTAGCCTTTTTTTTTTCTTTTTCTTTTGTGAATATATGTATACACACACACACAACAGTCACATACAGTAAGTCATCTGTTTTCCACCGCAGTTCTCGTGCTTATCCTCTCTCCGCATATCGCCTGACTCCCTTCTGCTTGTTAGCCACTATCTTAACAATGGTAATCAAGGTACGTTAGCGCATGGCATATTTTGGCAGTCATTTAGTCTCCTGAAGTCATGCTGCGTCATGTGCTTTAACTTCAAAAGATTGTATGTTCTTGTGCCGCCCTAATAAAATGTGCTAGCTTGTTTTTGACTGATGTTCATTGTGCAATATAGAATTGTCAAGCCATACAAATTGACTTGAAACATGATCTCTTCCTAGCACCGGCCCCCAAGATGTCTCAAGGCAAAGGTGACCAGGAGTAGACTTGGGGAATAATATCGTGCCTCCTGTATACACGAGTTTCCTTCTTTTAGTGTCTTCCAACAATGTGTGACTTTTGGTGTGTGAATGAGTAGGTGTGGCTCCATACATTTGCTATTTCCATGAGACACTTTAGCAAGCATGAAATGTTTGATCACTTCAGGTAGACATATCCAGTCATCACGGCCCCTTTCCCTAAATCCACAACAATCAAAAATGTTACATGCCCACACAGATGTCGTAGTGCCGAATTTGAGTAACAACACTGTTATAAATTACACTCAAATGTATGTCCTCTCTTACGCACATTTCCGTCTATCAGTGTGCAAAGAGGGGTCCTTTCCCAGGGGTGTGGAATTTATTAAAATATCTACTTGTCCACGGGACAGGTTGCTTCTCAAATCTACTTGTCCTGTAAAAAGATCTACTTGTCCCTTTGGTGCCATGTAGTGTGGCGCCAAATTATGGCAGCAATCTCATTATGTAAGAGCTCTGATAATAGCCTCTCTGATTATGCCAGGGCTACTACCATAGTAGGGCTTGCATACTTGCAGTTTCAATCCCTACTGTAGCAATTTCCTTATTTTTCCACCTTTCTGCAGATCTGCATACTGGGGCTGGAGGAAGCAGTAAGCAATAGTTCCAGGGCTGGAATGCCTTTGAGTCTGCAAACCTACTAACCTGCATGTTTTAAAGATCTTCACCAGCTTCTCTCTAATATTTTCCCATAATAAGAAAGGTTGGACATTTACTCCTGACAATGGCAGAATTAGAACTTCTTCCAGGGTTGGGAAGCAAGTGGCTGGAGGGAAAATGAACTTGCAAATGCTCAATAGATTTTCACATGAGCAAATCTACACATGCATATTTACCCATGCTAAAATACAGTTCACAAATATTTTATAGGGGTACGACATATACCATGGGTGCACTTTTGTGACTTTCTTTAAGAATTTGGGGCCACATGTAGGTAGGTTCAGATTTGCGACCCGCAAATTGCGAGTCGCAAATTCGAATGTAGGATGGTGTCCCTGACACAATCTGTGATTCGCAAGGGCTTCGCAAATGCACACCTCATGAATAATCATGAGGTGGGTCGCAATTTGCGACCCCCTTGCGAATGGCGGCCTCACAGGGATGGTGGCCTGCTGGAGACAGCAGACCACCATGTCTGTGACTGCTTTTCAATAAAGCAGTTTTTTTTTTTTTGTAATGCAGCCCGTTTTCCTTAAAGGAAAACGAGATGCATTACAAAAACGAAAAAGGAAACGTTTTCGTTTCATTTTTTCAGAGCAGGCAGTGGTCCTGCGGACCACTGCCTGCTCTGAAAAAATGTTTACAGTGACATTCACAATGGGGAAGGGGTCCCAGGGGGACCCCTTTCCTTTTGTGAAAGTGTTAGCACCCATTTGAAATGGGTGCAAACTGCAATTGGTTTGCGCCCGCGTTCGCAAAACAATCCTACATTGCACTGCGAGTCGCAATTAGGAAGGGAACACCCCTTCCTAATTGCGAGTCGCAAACCCGTTTTGCGATTCGGTAACCAGGTTACCGAATCGCAAAACTGGGTTTGTGCATCGCAATGTGCTTTTTGCACGTCGCAAACAGCGAAAGTCGCTGTTTGCGAAATGCAAAAAGCTACCTACATGTGGGTCTTGGTCCCTAATTAGGTCTGGTGTTAAAGACATTTTGTTTTTATTAAACTTCTATTTCTCTCTCTTTCGGCTGGCTTTACTGTGAGTGATCGCATTCTTCTCTTCCACAAGGAGCATATTGGCACACAAAGTAGTTTTGTTCAGTGTCAGGAACTACAGTGGCAATCAGTGACGTAACGAAACTGGAGGGTGCCCCTTTGCAAAGAACATGAAGGAGCCCCCTCTCCAGACTCACTCAGGGCAGGTGCTGTGCTGAAGGGGCCCCCTGGAGGGCGGCTGCGTGGCCTTTGTTATGCCACTGGTGGCAACGTGTGCTTTTAGAGTTCAAAAACGTTTTGGTTTTTTTTTGCCAGTGTTTGTTAAAATGTTGAGGGCCTGGTAGCTCCCACAACAATAAAGTGTTACAAAAGCCATATCAAAACAAGACACCCATTGATGAAACTAAAAGACTTATAAAAATATGTCAGATCAGTTGGCTTTGTCAGTGTTTGTTTATTTTCATGCTTCCCATAATCGTGTTGAAAATGGTTACACTGATTTTCCATTAGAAATATTTTTGGGAAATACTAGCATGCATCAAAACATTTTACTAAATGACACCTCATTTGCATCTAATCAGAGAGCATTCTGGGAGCATTATACTTAGCCTCATAGCCTAAACTTTTCAAACATGTGTATACACGTTTTTTTTATTTGTACTGGAACCAACGTCAGTAGTGAAGTGTGACCTTAAAACATTTATTTACAGCACTCACCCTAATAATGAAGGTTTTCAAATAATGAACCATAAATACAAGTTCGAACAGCATTGTCTTTTGGAAACACATTACCTCAACTGTAGAGAGTTCCACTCTCTGTAAACAGGCAGTCAAAGGGTTTGTGCTGCAGAGGGTTGGGCCTACTTGTCCCAAGGACAAAGTAAAGATAAAAACTTGTTGCCCTTGACCCCAAACAAGATGTCCCGGGCGTCGGGCGATAGGAATTCCACATCCCTGTTTCCACAACAGACCATTTTTTTTGTTGACATGATCATGGATCATTAGGTTTATTTTAATTTTTCTATGCATGCGTTAGCTTCAGAGAAGTTAGTTGGGATTAACCGTGAGTAGCGCCCACATGATGTATTTGATGTTTCTCCCATTGTATGTTTTATTCAAGCTGCAAATGTGTGTATTTTCTCAGGCACCCACCACGTCTCTCCCAATGCTTAACTTGAGTCGCATATTGCTGTTGGGCCCAACAACATCTATTTTTGGGCATGGGCACTTACTTTTTCTTCGTCATACGTTGACCCAGAACAAGAGAGAGATAACAGATAAGAGGGAAAGCAGGTGAAAGCAAAAGTACAGGAGTGAATGTAAGAGGGAGTGTCAGGTGATTGATTAAAGATGCATGAGAGGGAATCAGGACTACACAGTTTTGGTATTGAGCACCACGATCTTCTGAGAAAAATTAGGTGGTCATAATTATTTTCGTATTCTTCTCATTTTGCCACATTCTATATTTTCCACTGACACTTTTACGCGCACTGCTTTTTGAAGGAGAACTGTGCGGGAGGACAGTGTCTCTCTGACCTTGGGAATGTTTTTTTCTCTGGTGCATGTGCATACAATCTTGTTTCCTAGATTTGCGGAAGAAAACAGTAAGAGCAGAAACCTCATGGATAGCAGGGCAGAGGTGAGAAAAAGGGAAAGTCAAGGAACAGGTACGCACAAAACAGGGCTGAGAGCAAGGAGAAAGCAATGAGGGGAAGGCAGGCATGCACAAACCGTGGCTTATAGCCAGGAAAAAGCAATGAGAAGGAGAGAAAGACAGGCAGAAGGCACACACAAACCAGGACTGAGAGCCAGGGAAAGCGGTGAGAAGGAGGGAAAAGCAGGCAGCATTGTCACACAAACCGGGGCTGAGAACACAGAGAAAAAGGCGAGAAGGAAGGAGAGGCAGGCACTAGGCCCACACACAATGGGGCTAAGAGTCTGGAGAAAGCGATGAGGAGGGCTAGGCAGGCATCTAGCACACGCGCAATAGGGCTGAGGGCAAGGAGAAAGCAGTGAGAAGGGAGTGGACAGGCAGGCAGCCTATCCGCCTACAATGGAGTTGAGAGCAAGAACGTGCCCCCTCCATTTAATATAATTTGTGCAATTCCCCCGGGTCCTGTCCCACCAAGAGGCTAATTGAACAAGCGCAAGAGACCATGCTTTAAAAATAAATAAAAAAAATTGCCAAACTCTGCAGATCCACCTATGGAATTTGCTCCTCTCCTTCCCCCCAGACCTAACATAACTACACAGTCCACCCAATTTTCACCTCTAGTTGAGGACTACGAGTGGTCTAGCGTCACAATTAGTACACTATTGACCCCCCCACTTTATATACAACCCCGCACTCCCCCTTTTTTGTGATTGTGTTCTTGTGGGAGCCGAGTGCGGTTTTGGTTTTTTTCCCCTTGCTCCCATCCGCTCTCCCTTGTGTAATGTGTCACTGCCTCAGTGCCCTTCTCATGTGGTATACATGTGTATAGACTATTCACGTCTAGACTTAAGAGAAGGTAATCCTCCTCCCATCCTATTCCATTAATTATCCATAAAAAAATCTCTTGTATCTTTAATATAAGATGGTAAAGCCTCCACAAAGGGACGCAAAAAGTAATCTACCTGCTTTGAGACATTTTCCAGCAGGCTCCCCATGGAAGATACAATGGGCCTCCAGGGTGGATCTTTAGCATTCTTGTGTAACTTAGGTAAAAAATAAATTGCCGCTGTTTTAGGTAATTCAACCTTCAGAAACTGATATTCTTCCCATTCAATCCGTCCTAATTCCTTCCATTTGTCTAATCTGTCGAACACTTTCTTCTTAGCTATTAACATTTCATTTCTATCCACCACTGAATAGCTTTCTTTATCTTGCAGTTGCCTTAATTCCTCCTTTAAGTAATCTTCTCTAGATAAAATTACATTACCCCCTTTATCAGACTTTTTAAATATTATGCTGTCATCACTTTGTAAAGACTCAATCGCTTTTCGATGTTTCTTGATAAGTTATCATATTTTGGTTTCCTCATATACCTTAAAGCTTTCAAACTTCCAATTACACCCTTCTCAAAGACATTAATTGCATCACAATTTACTGGTGTTGAAAAAGTTGATTTAGGTTTGAAATTACTTTGGCATCTCTCATCAATTTCAGTTCCCATTTGAGATAAATTTATAATTAGATCTTGTTCAGCCACTGTACTCTCATCAAGTTCACACAACGTGTGTAACAGTCCAATATCTCCAATTTCTAAATTTTATGGCCTATTCATAATACTTTTATCTCAATCCTTCACTTTTGTTTCAAACCACTTTTTCAACTTTAATTTTCTCACAAAATGAAAAAAATCAATACGACTTTGTGTGTAATCAAATTGCATAACTGGGCAAAACGATAGCCCTAATGATAATACTTCACGTTCTATGTCAGAGAAATTTCTGTTGGAGAGATTCACAACTGTCATTTTTTGTTTTACTTCATTAACGATTGACCTCTTGTCTGTACTCCCATTGAGCCCTCTTTTAATTCCCTGAAGCCTCTCTTTAGTCTTCCTCCTCTCCTCGTCATGGCTGAACTTCTCTTCCTCTTTCCGCTTGGCCCATTGATCTCTCTTGGGCTATCAAGTCAAATTCCTTTAAAACATTGTCTTTTACTCCACCACTGTCCGTTTTTTGTGTTTATGTTTGTGGTGTTGGTTATAATGGAAAGGGAAAAGGGGTTTAGAATATCTCTGTGAGCAAGGGAGCAGAGTCTCCTGAAACACGTTAGAGAATATTTTTGCCATTTCTGTTTGTCTGCCTGATTAAAGATATCTGGACTGTAGCAAGTAAGTGGCTGCGACATTGTCTTCTTTTTTAGAAGTATTATTGATATATATATATATATTCTTGATCTTTATTTCTGCACATATGGCAATAAAAGCACATACATTTTTTTAAACAGTATTGCATCTTCCATTACATAAAAATTCAGTAAAAGCAGTGAACAGATATAAATAGTCGCTGGGTAAAAATACAGTAAATAAGAAAGACAAACATCCGTTCAGGGGCCCAGCAAGAACACTCATTTCCACCATAGTTGCCCCTATAATCATTAAGCATATATGAATAATCACTGGGTAAAAACAGTATATCAAAAAAGGGAAACTATCATTCATTTAGGGTCCAATCAACAGAATACTCATTCCCACCACAGTAGCCTGTGTACACAGAAAATTTGTATAAAGAGCCAAGATTAATAATAAAAACAGATAATGCTAGCCTTAAAATCTCTTAAACACCGCCTTGCCTTCATTCTTGCCCTGCCCTAGCCTTTAATGAAAATAATCACTAGGGTGCGTGCAAAGCAAGTATATAAAAACCCCAGATCCCTTCACTATAAATAAGGCTAGTAGTAATACCTTGCCTGATCCCCAATTGGCCAATGGTTAACTACTCTTGACTATCTTAGCTGGCTTATGCCAGACACTAAGAAGAACATTACTTATTGAATAAACAATGGGCTCTTCAGTGTTTGTTGTGAATATGCTTATTGCCACCTGGTAACCCCTAATTCCCAGAACTAGACAAATGGGCCTGAGCCAGGGCCATCTTATGTCTCGATACCCTGGGCATACAACAACAACATGATTTGTTGTCTCAGGCACAGAGTTACAGACAAAAAACGTGTGTGCCATCTTTGTGCCAAGAACTACAAAAAGCATTCAGCAATAGACACCCATATCTAATATGCAGGTAAAGACTTTTCACCCTTGGGGGAGTTATAGTATCTAAACAATTTTCAAACCTTGGCATTTGGTTTGATCACCATAAACATTTAATTTAAAAGGCCATGCTTGGCCCCTGATTGTTGATGCTGTGAGATATGGTGCCAAAATGCCTTCTTTACAGCTTGTTTATCTGAATTACAGATTTGGCCAGGATGCTCCCAAAATGCCTTGATCTTCAGCTTCTTACACCAAGTGTAAATGAAACTCCAGGGGACTTTCAAGGCTGCATCCAGTCTTAGTAAATGGCCTAAACCGGCTCTATATGAGGCCAGTTCCGGGGTGGACCAAATACAACTCCAGTAGAGAAGGGCTTTTAGCTGGACAAGGTCTGTCACCCCATTGCAACCCAAATCATAGCACAGTGGGGTGAGTGGTGTAATTACTGGGACAGCTACTAGCGCCCTAAAGAAGTTATTTTCAGCTACTGCTAGGTTGTGTGATTTAGTATACCCCCAAATTTCAGTGGCAGACAAGGCTTAGCACAGTAAACCTCGAGAACGGGTGAAATAGAGTAGTCGTTCTTAAAAAACGCAGAATGGCGTTTGACTTATACAACAGCATCAAAGAACTGTTTAAAATTTAGGGGTCCATTTAAAATTGTCGGACAGAGTGAAACTTAGATAATCAAAACACCTTGCTCACTCTAACATTCTTCGATCGTGCAGGGCACTTGCCAAAACCCATAAATTAATTTTTTCCACAGTTTATCACCAGTCCTCTCTCTTCACAGAACAACCTAAACCTTATCAGCAGATTTTGAAGCCCCATTTGGGATTTAGAGATTAGCAGCAATCATTTGCAAATAGAAGGATTGGAATTTTCCCTCAATTTATAGTGGGGGAGTCGTTTTCACACTGCCCAAGGTATTAAGCAACGTCATTCATGTAAAGAGAGAAGAGCGGTGGGGGCCAGCACACAGCCCTGGCGCACACCACAGCCAGTAGGGATTCTGGACATCAGTTCTCCGGTACCACCCTCTATCCCCCCCCCCCCCCACACACAGTCTTTAGCATAGTTTTCAGTGTGCAATCAAGTCAAAGTATCTACAAGGTCACTCAGGACGCCCATCTTCCTCAGGACCCTCTAGAAATGATCACTCGGGATCAAATCAAAGGCAGCTCGCAAATCAACAAAAACTGCATATAGCTTCTGCTGTCGTAGGAGGACATGTTTTCAGTAAAGGACAGAAAATTTGAATACCTGGTCAATAGTACTAATCATAGTCCGGAAGCCTGCCTGCAGAGACGAGAACACATCTTCTGTGGCTGCCCACATCAGTAATTTGTCAAGCACTTGTCTCGCAAAGATTTTTTTGAGATAATCCAGTAGACTAATGGGATGACAATTAGCAAGAATGCTAGCATCTTCTTTTTTTAATACTGGGATGATTTTAGCCCCTTTCCAAGTGTCCAGCACCATGCCCACTCCAGATATTACATTTGATAGGGTATTTATGTACCATGTCTATGGTCTGTGTTCCGATTTGTATAAATCCCCAGGAATACAGTCCAGGCCATGGACCTTTAAGGGTTTCAGACTGTCAATTGCTACCAGAGTTTCCTCCATAGAGAAGAATGGGGCACAAACACCAGGCACAATGTTTGTAATGCCAATATATATGTATATCTTATTTAGATTAAGATGTACTATTGGTCTCATTTGTTACTATTACTTCAGTGCAACGTTCAAATTCCACTTTATTACCTCAGTAGAGCAAAACTGACATGGGCAAAAACACTGTTTCCTATTTCACAGATTACATCTTTGCACATGCTTTACACACTGAAACCATACTCTTAACAGCTTTGAGGTCTCTTCATTGGGATTTTACTGTACTACACAAATTGTGCCCCTTCCATCCTGGTTTTATTGAAAAACTTTTCGTTTAAATAAATGCACCTGAAAACATGACAGGGCATGAACCATATATGCAGATCTGCAGTTCAGTCTGACATTTATTACCATTGTTGAGGGGTAGACATCATGGCACTTCGCCTTTCATGTGTCAGGGCTTCTCCTCACAATCAACAGTGGTAATACATTGCATATTGCACTCTGTGCCTTTGCATATGTAATATATATATATATATATATATATATATATAGAGAGAGAGAGAGAGAGAGTGTGATAGAGAGAGAGATATGGATGGATGGATGCATAACAATGTGGAACAGGTCCCAAGATGTATGTCGATGAGATTTTTACTTACAACATGGAAGTCTATCGCAAGCTGCATAGGTTTACAAGTAGCACACAAGGAGGCTAACTTAACCTTGTTGATTATGCAAGTAATATGTTAATTACATCAATATGGGGTGGGATAGTGTGTGGGAAAGGGTAAAGTGAGAAAGACAATGTGGTGTACGGTATAGTATAGCATCTGTGTCCATGTGAACGGGCACATCTTGAATCAGTCCTAAATTTTCCCTGAATTACTGTAAAGTGGGTGTGTGAGATTAGAGTTAATCATAGAGCCCAGGTTGTGTAAATTGAGTCGGCATGTTTTCCTGTCCATTCCCATCAAGCTTCTGGATCCTTCAGTCTTGAAAAATAGGTGTTGCATGTGGCGTACAGATGTTTTGAGGACATTTTTTATGAAGGTAGTTATGATAAAAGATACTTTGGATTTACTAGAGGTTGACCACACCGAAACTAGGATACTAAGTATTGTGTACTGAGGTTTCCATTGAAAACTTTACCAAAATGATTAAAGGTACAGAAAGATTTGTTTTTATTTTTCCTTTGTTTTCTAAGCAGCAAAGATAAATATAAGTACCTACATAAATTTATTAACATGAAGTGCCCATATTATAAAAACTAAAACAAAGTAGCCATTGCATTTCTGCTCTCGCGCACCATTACTAATCTGAATGAGAAGTGGCTTGATGTATAAATAATATCCCCTGTCAATGTCACAACATTGCTCACATGTCATTTAATTGCTAAGGATGGAGCGTGCCACTTGTAATATACTTGTCTGAGCTATTTTCATCGAGAAATTCTGTCTATGCATCCCCTTGGCAACATCTTTGCAGAGTTTACCACTTTGAGTAACATGTTGGCATCAGCAATGCGTCTCAGCCAACAGCTGCCATGCAGTTGATCTGTTTTAACATGCCACCACACATGGCAGAGTTATGCAAATACTTAATAGTAAGTGAGCAGGACAGGCTCTTTCTGCTTCAACAGAACAGCCTGTGCACTGCCTGAAGCTGTGAAAACAGTTGTGAAGATGGTCTTACATAGTAAATATCCGTACGGCAGTCCGCAGCACTTGTTCTCAAGTTTAGACCATACTTCTGTGGGTGAAAAACAGAAATGGAAGCAAAAAAACAGAATAAAGTGCTGAAAACTTCCAGAACGAGCACTATTGCAGCCATAATGCAACAGTGCTCATGTTGCAACATGTGGTGCTTAGCTGCACTACACAACAACAGAAGCCACTCAGTGCCCTGCAATTCCTTATGTATTTAACAGTGTTGTTTAATAATGCTTGGAGGGCTAGTGGGAGGGGTTGTGTGCTCGAGCAAGGGATATATTTCCATGTAAAATGGAGATTTTTGGTCTGCAATGTGTACTCTTTGTTTGTATTTGTTTAAGAATACCTTAGTAAAAGAACACTAGAAGCAGAGTGAAATGACCTGTGCTTTTTTCCTTTGTGGTACAAATAAAGTTATTGGTAATAGCCATAAGGAAGCATAGATTGTGAAATGGATATTAGGGAGGAAGATTGGGAAGTAGCTCTGTCACGTAACAAGAGCTTTACCAGTAGACTAGAGCTGACTCTGCTCTGCTATGCATCAAAATGTAACTATAACATTCCAACCAAACAACTTGCTAGTTTGACACTTTGAAGTCATTGTATGGAGAGACCATTACAATAACAATTTATCACTCTCTTCCAGCCCATTATGGGGTGGAAGATAGAGAGAGAAAGTGACGGGACTGCATGGGGAGCCTTAAGGCCCCCACAGTCTTAGCCTGCTCCCCGCCAAATAGCAGCTCCCTTTGCACCTGAGCAATGTTTTCATCTCTTTCTCTGTCAGCATGTTAGTGGGCAGGGAAAGAAATAAAAACTGTTTTTAGCAATTGGGAGCATTTTGACAGCTCCTGGTTGCTGAAACCAGAGTGTTTTCTTTTACTTGGCTGAAGCTGTCGGCTCCTGCTAAGCAAAATCAAACAGCTACCTTATGAGGGTGGGCTCCTTGGGAGGTAGCAGGAGCCGGGCACTGGTCCCCAGGGCCATGTATCACTCCAAGAGGGGTGGTTGTGTGGGCCCCCCCTCTATGTTTTCAGTGTGGCCCCAGGGTGGTGGAGGTCCCTGGGGCCGTTGGTCCGTGACTGACCCCCTACTTTATTGTTATTGTAGCCTCAGGGAGGTGGTGGTCTACAGACCCCTTAATCATTTTTTTTTTTTTAAATACCGCCCTATGGATGTGGTGGTACCAGGGGCACAGGGGGGTCCTTTCGGGGTGAGCCCTCTTATTTATGTAATATCTTTCCCCGGGGAGGTGGTGGTGCCTGGGGTGCATGGGGCCCTTTCGGGGTGAGCCGTCAAGTGGGTGCTGTGAAAACGTTTTGGTTTTTTTTGTTTTTTTTTAAAGTGCTTCCCATGCTAATTCCTATAGGGATTTTAGACATGACTGAAACCCAAACCACTGGATGGAATTATACCAAATTTGGCAGAAAGGTAGCTTTTGGTCCAGAAAACACCCTTTTAATTATTTGGTATAAATCTGTTCAGTTGTTTGAATTATTTAATGAAAACCAAATTTGTATTTCCAGAGGCGCGAGCACTTAGCAAATTCTTCCGATCTCATGCAGAAATCTAATTGGCTGCTAACACTTCCTGGTTGAAGCTTTAGCCGAATCACCCCCAAAAAAATTGACCCACATATTACAACACTCATAACATCTTTGATAACATCATTGATAATATCAATGTAATTTTTTCTGTAAATTTATTAAAGAAGAAAACGCATGCTGGGGGGTGCGAGTTATAGTTACCCTAGGGCATGAGTTATACTTACTTCAGCTAACCATACCTATAACTGCTGAATTTGTTTGCACTACATTTGGCAAAAAACTGCCACTATATAAAGGGCTTCTTGTATTCTCTAGTTGTGGATAGAGGTATGATTGTGTGGGCAGACCTGATGAAATCTGCCTTTTGGGATCTCAAATGGCGATAGTACACTAACAATTTCACTGAAAAAACATACTATCAACCGGGTTCTGCAAAAGTTGAAGTCTCTTCTCTAATCCAAGAGAATATTTTTTGCAGAAGACACTATGTATTTGTCCACCATTCAATTATTGCATTGATAAAGTGGAAAACATATTGAAACATGAGTGAAAAAACACGTTTTACCATAGCCTTAAATATTACTCACTTGTTAAATACTATATGCTCTGACACTATACGTGCTCTGCAAATCATTGAGAGATGAACCTTTTTCTGCCAAGCATTTAGGGACCACCCAGTAGATCGTTATTATCCCAATTTAGTACTATTAATATGTGCTCAGTTGAAAGACTACATACAGTAAGGCTTTTGGACAGGTGCAAGATGGCTGCACTAGGCTCCGTGTTAGACCAGCTGGATAACTATGGGACTGAATTTCTTTGGAACCTCTGTAGAACTAATTTTATCAGATACGCATCTGAGAGCACAGACCTTAAAATACCATTTGCACTGATCTTGATTTGGTATGATGGAATATTTCTTTTGATGATCTCTCTGCATGGGCCTTATGTACTTAATTATTAGTTCACAGAAAAATAGTATCACACTTTCTTTCCTTAATCTGTTTGGTGCGGGTGTCTGTTTGCCCAAATCCATCCCCCCGAACCCCCCTGTAAGAGCTAATTAAATTCAGTATTTAGTCTTGCACATAGTGGATAAAAATACATTAACTCTGTAAGTATGCAAAATATATCTCCCACCAGCCCTGACTGCATATTTGGTAAGAGATCTGGGTAATAGACAGTTTGTCAACTTTTTGCCTGTACTTCACACAGCATATTGAGAATGCACGATTGAGTGGAAAAGTTATAAAATTTCACATACAAAGTTAGACATATTAAAAGAGAATCCCCTGAATTTCTATGGATAACCTACAAAGAACTAATTATTACTAGCCGACACCTCTATCCTAAAGCGGTAGTTTACCCTCATTTTAAGAGATTGCACAGATTGACGGTAGAGGATATCAGTTGGACAGGAGGTCTCATTTCACCACAGAGGTGAACAATCCAAAGATCCAAAATAAAAAAGAATTGAAGAGAACACTAGGCCTGGGTGAAATTCATGTTACGCTAGTGTACTCTAGTGTAATTTCGCTCTGTGCTTGAAATTCCTGAAGTCATGCTATTACACTACACCATATAATTATGTGCCATTCTCTGCAAAAATTTAGCATGTACATATAGGAACAATGTGAAAGATCAGAATAAGAGTGCCTGCGTTTTGCAGCACGCTTGTGTTTTTGCACTTTTTTTTTTAGAGCAAAATGAATGCTTGCATTCAGAGACTCAAAATATACCACTTAATGCCAGTTTTCATAATGCATAATTTTGCATAACTTTCCTGAAATTCTACGTAACTACTTAAATGCAAATTAAACAAATGTTCCACAGCTTAGGTACAACCACAGGAAGATGGAATTTGTCAAGTTCAGTTTTAAACTTAATTTTCAAAAAGATCTCCATTTAGTTTCTGTATTACAGGAATTGCCTTTTGGATGAGGGGAAGCATATTGCACTGCCTATGGATTGCATAGGAAATGAGTTTATATTTCTGGCCACGGTTTCTCTCCAAAGAATATAGAATGTTTTTACATTAGTCTGAAGTTCAACCCTTAGTTGTAACACACATTTGTTCTTTATTGTGATATATTGACAGGCTTGTATGTGGTAGGTAGGTGTGGTGCATCTTTGCCATGAAAATTATGTGTCTTGAGCAGTGTGTTACTAGTGTGTTGCTTGATCTCCCACCCCCGTGTTCTAATGAACTCTATCTACGATAAAAACATGTATAATGTGTAGGAAATAACTTGGTCATTTTTCATAATTTTCTCTCCAACAGGAATTAGCAGTTATGAAGCAGGTTCTTCTTAGTTTGCATACCAAGCGCTCTGCTGGGCCAGGTGCGACTCACGGTCAAGAAAAAAAATTGACTGCACGATCAAAACCTAAATCTCCTGTTAAAATGCTACCACAACATCCAGAAGAAGAAAATGTATACATTCCGAAGCCAACATTATTTGTAAGTTAACTTTTTACATATTAACTGTATGTTAATATCCACACTGTCATGTATTGTTATATTGAACAAAAGGTTCATCACACACTTCAGTTCATTCATCATGGGCCCCTAGATTGGTGATTTGCATGTATTTCAGTATTCATTAAGCAGAATGGAATCCTGTGGTTTTTGGGTTAAAATATTCAACTGTACAGGATTTTATTAAAATGCCTAGTAGAATGTCAGTTCTTTTAGGGCCAACACAGGGAAGACAACAATTGGGGATTGGTGGCGATTTTGTTCTGGTAATCTTCCAAGTAGCTGGAGTTTAAGCTGCTATACGTGTACATACAGTAATGCTCACCAACCACCAAATTGGGTTCATGGTGCTGTGAGCAGCTTGAAGGATCAGGACTGTACGTTTTTATAGTGATGTAAAGAGCCAAGTTTTCCTTTGGAATCCAAATGCTTTATGATGGGCAAAAGGTATAGAGTTAGAGAGTCAGTCTCCGAAAGGAAGGTACTGACCTCTTTTTCTGATCAACATTAACAGAAGTACAACCAGATCACAAGTTTGAGCTGGTGTGCGTTTTGAGTAGGTATGGCCCCTTGTCTATATTCTCCAGAGAAGTTATTTGTTTTAAGTCACAGCTTTTGGAAAAAAGTTGTTTTCAGTAACTTAACTTTAAAAGCCCGTCACCAGATTTGAGTAGCTGGGGTGTTTTTCATAACCTCAGTGTTGGTCCACAGCAAAGTGTCCGTTTCTAATGAGTTCCTCGGATTTCTGTGCAGCACTTGCATTACTCACAGGACTTTCTGCATTCCCCATGTCCTTGTGAGAAGATACATAGAACTAGGCGGGAATACTTTCCAATTGTAAGTGGTCCAGTGATATTCTTCCAGACAGGCCACACTTTCGAGATTCAAGAAAAATACGGGAGACAAATCTTTTCAAAAGCCTCTGTTTTGTAGTCCGGATATCTTCAGCTCAGCAACAGAGTTGTCTGTTCCTGTAAGCTCTCTGCTGAGGGTGGGTTCAAGAATGGTCACTTTCAGAGATAAAACTAGTCAGCGATTGTTAATGACCTTTAAGAGAATCCGTCCCAGGATTCCCTTCTCATATTGGACAGCAGTTACATTTATTTCATGGCCTAGGTATTTGTTTTTAGGGAAAACCTGCTCCATAGCCCTTTTCACCACAGAAACCGAAAAAAGTTCAATATTTTCTCACTTGGTGCTCATTTAGCTTCATCACCAAACTCAACCCTGAGCTCGGCCTATTAATTGCTATGAAGGATCAAAGAATGTCTCGACCCCAAAGGCAATCTGCACCAAGCTGTTTTTAGGTGTACTGGTGATGGTTACGCTTTGTGGGCTATTCAAGGAGTGATGTAATCTGAAGGCCCCTAGTGTTCATTCAGTTCAGACGTTCAGTAGTGCCGGCTGCCGGCTTCTGAGCAAAACTTTGGGCTCCAGCCAGTGCTTAATTTGTAGATAAAAACGTGCCGGTGCCCAAAACCCTACTCTTAAACACGCGTCTGCTACAATTAAATGTGCGAGTACGGAATACTGAAGCAGCATAATCCTGAAGCCATCTCTGGCTTCATCAATCCATGTAAAGCCACTCCCTGCCCTTCAGCTCACTCTTGCAGCTTTCTACTGTCTCCCTTTGTGACTCTTCTTCATTTTTTTCCTTCTTCCGTCTTTCCCATATGTGCCTTTTGCTCGCAGCAACTGCTTGAGACAGAAGAATAAGTCCCGGCCCTCAAAAAGAAGTTCCAGTGCTCCGCACCGGAAACAACAAGCACAAATTAAGCACTGGCTCCAGCACTTATTCGCGTACAAGTTAATCGCTATCTACCATCCGCACCCCTGGCCTCTTAATTGTCTCCAAAGCATTAAACACGAGTAACTTATCTGATCCCACTATTTTTTTCTTTGACAACATCTAATTGTAATGCTGTATTTATAATTAACAAATTTAAGTCCTAGAATGCGACCCTGTTATTGTCTTAGGATGGTTGATGTGTGTTTGCTATGGAATATTAATTGGGTCATGTTTCCCTGTTGCGCCTACCCCACCGCTTTTGTGGGACCAATGGCCCAGCCCTGTCCTGAGACACATCACCCAGAGCCCCTCCAAGGAGCATCATCCAGCACTCCCCATGTGTGCATTATTGTATGCTTTGCTGTTGTAGTTAATTCTGTGTCCATTTAAGCCTAGTACCATATGATCCCTTCCGCACAGGGTTATTTATGATGGTTGGACTGTGTGTGCATGATGCTTGTATGTTTAATGGTCTGGTTGCATGGGACTTTGTATATCTGCTGAAGCTTGTAAAAACCTATCGATGTAGTAGTGTTAGTTTCTTCATATATGTTCTTGCATTATACAAAAGCCATATGTATTGGCTTTTACTACTTTTTTTTATTGAGAGTTAACTTTGATGGTTAAACATGTTTAGACCACTCATGAGGTTTCATTCTTTGGGGTTCTTGAATCTACGAGTTATACAGTCCAAAGATCACTTAGATCCTTATCCGCTTTCCTGATTAATATACATGTGCCAAGAAAGCAAGATGGGGAGGCAGGTCTTTTGCTTTTAAAGCAGGTAACCTATGGAACTCTCTTCCATTGGAGCTCCGCCTAGAAAACTCAGAACTTTTGTTTCGTAAAAAGCTGAAGACTTTTCTTTTTCCTTTATAGTCTGTCAGCTTTGTCTGTTTAATGGTCCTGCATTAGAGCTGGGAGGCCTTCGGGTAGCCGCGCACTCTATACATTTCTAATAATAAGTAGAAGAAGGAGAAGATACAATTGAACCACTCACCACCAGACATGTTTTTTCTTGAAAGCCGTAATTGTTGTGGTTCCACTTAGAGTCCCAAGCATGTAAAAACACTATCCTCTTCCATTGCATCTTGCTTTAACAGGCAGTTAATCAAATTTCGGAGTTGTATCACAACCAACAGAAGCTTTGTTGGCAAAAGTACATGCAAAGAAATGTCCCTGGACCTGAGCATCAGAGCAACTTCTGTTTTGTTTCTAATGTCCCCTTCCCCAGGGGAGTTACTTGAGGCAGCCATTGCAATGCATCTTTGTAGGTTTTTAGAAAACAATATCCTTATTGATCCTTTCAAAGCCTTTGAAACTACTAGTCATTCTGTCCATCCTGGGTGACCATTGCAAAGAATTGGATGGCAAAGTAGTTGGCATACTGATACTGCTATATCTAGAAGGTATGTACATGGGTAAACAGAGAGGCCAAGGTCTAGTAGTCTAATCTATTCCTAGCAAGCGAAACCATGGCTGCAAAATGTCATCTTTACCTCGTATTGTGTCTCATTTGCCGGCTGGCTCCTGAAAAAGTCCTCTTTCTTGGCACTGATGTTTGACCTCTATCTGCTTCTGGCCACTTGTAACTCTCATCCGCACTTTGGGCTTTTCAAACTATACTTAAGTGAACAATACAAAGTTCATGGTCAGGTAGTGGGTTGTAGTCAAACCTCTACTTCCTGAACCTTGAGAGCTTATAGACGTGCAGCCATTATGTGCAAAAGTTGACTAAAAATAAAGGTGAAGAAAAAAAGATAGGGGTAGAGGGAGGAGAATACCAACACCTTAGTGTTAAATTGACTTCTGCAGACATACGCATTGGTGCAGAAGGGCAAGAAATTGGGTTTATATTAGACCGTGAGCTGTCCCCAGCACTGTAGATTGTTGCCTCTGTTCCTTTCTCTCAGAGAGTTATTTTTTCACAAACACGTTTTTATTGATTTTAGTAATTGTGAGAGAGATACAACAGCAACAGAATAACAGCGCATTGCAGCAAAATCCAGTGAAATGCAGTACATAGTTGTCCCAAGGTTCACAAGAAACAATCAACTGCTTGAATTGTAGAGTCCTAGTCTGTAGTAGTCCTGCCACTTGCTCCAAATCTTGTTATGTTTCTGGGAACTGCCTCTGGCAAGATAAATCGGTTCCTCCTGTTTGGATACACCAGTCCAGGCCCCTGAGCCACTTGGGGTGCTGGTATTGGGGTCCTTCACTTTCTGGCAGTGTTTGTGACTAGGATAGGCATACTCATTGTTTCCCGGTCTCCAAGGGGAACCCCAGACAGTGCCCAAGAATGCACTATACATCAATAGCTAGTGGTGTGCCCTTATGACCCCACTACACGTGGGCATGAAACATGCTAAATATAAATGTGGTATATTGTGGGAAAAGATCATGTATCAATTAATGCCTCAATGAATATTTCAGTTATTCACTGGCATAAGAGTATGGTTTTAGCATGTATGATTTATTTTACTTATTGGTAGCGTAATAATCTTTACTCTTGATATTGATACCTAGTGTCTCCTATTGGTTATGAAAATTAAACATCATATTAAACACACACAAAAGGAAAACAATCACCAAAATTTTCACACAACAAAATAAATGTAACAAGTAGAGTCTTGCTTCAATCTTTCAAAAGGTTTGTGCAATACGGCTGTCCTCCTTATTTGTTATGCAGTCCACCGAGGAGGTAGTCCTTTAAAGTATTATCACACGGATGACAGTCCTGTCCTCTGTCTCTTAGGTATGTATCTCAAATGATTATTTAAGTGTATTCAAGATTGAATGACTCCTCCAAAACAAACTGTTGATGCATTTCAGCCCTTAATACTCTGGGCCTCCTCAGGACTTATAGAAGAAGGAAGTACCTGATATGAAACAATGCATTTTTTTAAACATATTTTTTTGCATTTCCCTAAACATTAATATTGTGCTACATTGCATGATACGATATATAGCAAGTCCTTATTATGTCACTAGTACAAAGGTAATTGGATAGGAGTACAAGTACATGTTTAATGGACACTGACAAAGCTAGCATAACACATAAAATCATGCTGCTGTAATTGGTACATTATATATCCAAGAGAAGGCATCTAAATCTACTAACTCCCCCTTTAAATACTCACATGATATTGATCCTATGACCACAACTCAATTTGTTGACCTAAATATGTGGGGTGTCCTATGTAGATGAGAACCAGAGAGTGCGGCATCTAGTGCCACTGGCTAGTATCAAGGGAACTCGAAGGGCCAGAGCACACTAGTGTGTGGTGCAGGGAAGCACTTGTTGATTTAGTCAGTTTCTTACATTTGAGTTTTGAACTGTTCCAGCAAAGTGCCCCTCACCATAGATATAGGTCATTTGCATTGCTGACAGTATTCCTCCCTCTGAAGTGCTGATCTCTCAGCTAATTCCCATCTATATACTTCCACACGCCAGGCCGGTACAAGGGGCGTAGTGGGTGACTTCCAGCGCCACGTTATTTGATGCTTGGTAAGGAGGTGTGCTAGGTCAATGAAACGTGATTCAGTCTTAGAAGTCTTTAGTCTTGGATATGGTCCCAGTATGTAGTGCTTCTCTGTATTCCAATGATTGGTGCCTGAGAGGAACCTAAGTGCTCTGCATACTTCCTCCCATTAAGAGGACAGGGTGGGGCACATCCATGTGCAGTATAATCTGCCTCTTCAGTGTTGTATCTGTGGCCGGAGGATGTGACTGGAGAGAAGATTTTATGTAATTTAGAGGGTGTCTGGTATGTTCTGTATAATATTGTGAACCGATTAAATTTGAACCGTGTATTGTGGGTACTCCAGAAGGAACTGCCATTCTTTGTCATTGAATGGTCGACTGCGGTTTGCCTCCCATTGATCTCTCAGTAAAGTCAATATTACTTGGAAATGGGAGCATAGGCCCTTGTATAGCCACTTAACTAAATGCCTGTCTGTGCCCATTTTGTAAACTGCCACCACCAGTGCATGGATGTCAAGTTGTGACCCGATCTGTGACCAGTACTAATGTATGTAATGTAGGATGTTGGCATGTGTAAGAAAAACATGTCCCGGGAGCCGTGTAATTATATAAAATGTCAGTGTGACTACAGTGTCCCATCCTCTAATAAATCACAAATGGTGGAGACACCCACAGTCATCCAGGGTAACAGTTTGGTAGAGGTAGGGTGCCCATCGGGGAGGGTAGTCCACAAAGAGGGATTATCAGGTAATAGGGATTGTTAGTGCATGTTAGCCTGAGTGCAACATTCCAGTATGTAAGAGCGTTATGCTGTAGTAAGGGCAAGTTAGAGGGCCTTGTTCACCTGGGTAATAGTAATGCATATAAACTCCCAGTGCGCAGTCTGGACAGTGTATACCCCATCTCTTGCATGTGAAGACCTGCCAGCCAGCATGAAAGCCACAGTAATTGGACTGCAATGTAAAAAGACCCCAAATCAGGGGTGACCAGCCCACCACGTTTCAGTGGCAGCTGCAGCTTAGGAAGACCAATACTGCGATGTCCCATGCCCCATAATAGATCAATTAGAAGAGAGCCCAAAGTTAAAAAACGGACTGTTGAATAAATATTTGTAGATTAACAAAAAAATAACAATTTAGGGAGCATCCCCGTTTTAGAGAGGTCTAATCGGCCTGTCACTGAAAGGGATAGGGTGACCTAGAATTTAATATGGGCTCTCTTAGCACTGAGATGGTCTTATGTAAGTTCCTGTCAAGCAGATCAGTGCATTCTTTAGATTTGAGTGCTCAGATATCTAAACGTGTTGTGGGCCATCTGGACAGTTCTCGTTCCTAAGGGTATCATGTCTTGTGTCCTGTTGACCTGAAAGGAAAACGTATGTGACTTGGCATGGTTGACTCGTAAGTCGGATAAATCACCAAACGTCTGTAATGTAGTGATGGGTGTGAGATCCATTCCAAGGTCTTGCGTTTATATAATCATGTAATCTGCATATAGTGATACTGCATGTGATTGAGGCCCATGTAGGATGTCCCAGCCCATGGTCTTGTGTCTAAATTTCGGGGCCATGGGTTCCATCACCAGCACGAACAGTAGGGGAGATAACTGGCATCCCTGTTGAGTGCCCTGGGATATCCGGTATTGTGAGGAGATATGAATGCCCGTCTTGGCTCGCATCATCAGGTTAGTGTAGTCCAGTTTATAAATGTCGAGAGGGGTGTTGAATTTCCGCAGTGCTGAGATCATATATTCCCAGTCCAGGGAGTCAAATGCCTGCTGAAGGTCCAGGGGGAGGCAGCCCGCCTTAGGGAATGTTTCACGTGCTGCCTCCATAACTTGGTATAGGGGCCTTATGTTCAGTGAAGTGTTCCTGCTTGGTACAAAGCTGCAGTGGTCAACATGAATTAAATCTGGGAGTAAGAAGACATCCTTTGGGCTAGTACTTTGATGAGTATTTTGTATTCTGAGTTCAAGAAAGAAAGTGGACTGTAAGAACAGAGGTCGTCTGGTGGCCGGCCAAGTTTAATAAGGGAGGTAATAAGAGCCTGACAGGTTGTTTGGGGGTAAGGATCCCACCTCTAAGGATGCCTTTATGAAGTTTCTCTAAGCAGGGAATCAGATGTGTGGCAAACGCTGAATAAAATTCGATGGGCAAACCATCAATACCTTGTGTCTTGTTACGAACCGTCCCCTAATGGCCTTGCCCAGTTCTTCTGGAGTCAGGGGAGCCTTCAGGGATGCACACGTATTCTCTGAGATCCACCCAGACATCTATCTCTCTCCGCATGGGTGGGGGCCTAGCCTACGATAGGTCAGCGTAGTAAGAACAAAATGTGACATCAATGTCTAATTGTGTAGTGTAAGGTGTCCCCAAAGGTGAGATTATTGGTAAAATTGGCGTGGTGGAAACTGGAGGTTGGATCATGCTGGCAAGGAGTGTACCAGCTCTGTCACCTTCAGCATGCAGCTTCTGTGTATATGTTTTATAATCAGTAAGCCTCAGGCGCTCTATAGTTTCCACTTACTGTATCCTAACTTGTTGCAGAGCTTCTGAGCATGTCAGATCTTTTGCTCTCCCTTGTTCAAGGGTTCCCAATTGGGACTCAATGTGTTGTAGATTGTGAAGTGCCTCGCTCCCACTGCAGTAGCTATGGATACCCCGCAAATAACAACGTAAAGGCGTTCCGCACGGAGGCTGTGCCCTTATTCTCTGTAAAGTAAGTGTTAATGGCAGAGCCCTGGGTGTCTCTGAAAACTACTTCCTCCAGAAGTGTCAGTTGCTTGCGCCATGTGGGTATTTGAGAAAGGACCCTACTCCACGACAGGACCATCTCAAAGGGATTGTGATCTGAGAAGGGTTTGCCTAAGTAGGCTGCATTAGTAAATTTCCCCACTATGTATGCCGGGCTAAGAATCCGATCCAAGCGGAAATGAAAGCCATGAGGTGGCAGAAGGAGTGTTTGTGCAGACCACTATTGTGAGCCCTCCATATATCTGTCAAAGACTAGTGTGAGAGCCAGTTTGAAAGGGACAGAGCCTACTTAGTGGAGGTGTTATCTCAGGATAAATGTTGTAGAGAAATGTCTTGTACGGTGTTTGGCCATATATACACTGCCCAGAACTATCATCTCACCATCAAGTAGCCTCTAACAAGGACATAGCGTCCCTGTATGTCAATTTTAGTGACCTGTGCTCCGAAGGGGAACCCCGCCCTTAGCCAGTTGCCACCCCGCAGGCATACCTTGAACATGTTGTGGCAAATAGTTGCCCCCCTCTATTTCATGCGCAGTTTAACAGTTGGTTGGGGGGGTTCGGAAATGTCGGTCTCCTGCAACTATACTATATTTGTTTTGCAGTGGTGGAGTTGTTCCAAAATCCTATGTCTCTTATTGTAGGAAGTTGGCTCTGTATGTACTATTTCAAAGTAAGAAAGAGCATGCACAGAGTCCAAGGGTTCCCTATAGAAGTAAGATAGTGGCAAAAAGAGATAATTCTAATGCTCTATTTTGTGGTAGTGTGGTCGAGCAGTAGGCTTATCAGAGGGTAGTGTTAAGCATTTGTTGTACACACACAGGCAATAAATGAGGAACACACACTCAAAGACAATTCCAGGCCAATAGGTTTTTATATAGAAAATATATTGTCTTAGTTTATTTTAAGAACCACAGGTTCAAGATTTACAAACAATACTTTGAATGAAAGGAATTTCACTCAAGTATCTTAGGAACTTTGAATCATCACAATAGCATGTACAGTTTTGGCAAAAATGGCAATAAGCTATTTTAAAATTGGACACAGTGCAAAATTCAACAGTTCCTGGGGGAGGTAAGTATTTGTTAGATTCACAGGTAAGTAAAGCACTTACAGGGTTAAAAGTTGGGTCCAAGGTAGCCCACCGTTGGGGGTTCAGGGCAACCCCAAAGTTACCACACCAGCAGCTCAGGGCCGGTCAGGTGCAGAGGTCAAAGTGGTGCTGAAAATGCATAGGTTTCAATGGAAATAGGGGTGCCCCGGTTCCAGTCTGCCAGCATATAAGTACCCGCGACTTCGGAGGGCAGACCAGGGGGGTTTTGTAGGGCACCTGGGGGGGACACAAGTCATCACAAAAAGTACACCCTCAGCGGCACAGGGGCGGCCGGGTGCAAAGTGCAAACAGGCGTCAGGTTTGCAATAGGTTTTAATGGGAGACCCAGGGGTCTCTTCAGCGATGCAGGCAAGGGGGGTGCTCCTCTGGGTAGCCATCACCTGGGCTAGGGAGAGGGCCACCTGGTGGTCGCTCCTGCACTGGAGGTCGGATCCTTCAGGTCCTGGGGGCTGCGGGTGCAGTGGGTTTCCCAGGCGTCGGGTTCTTTGAAGCAGGCAGTCGCGGTCAGGGGGAGCCTCTGGATTCCCTCTGCAGGCGTCGCTGTGAGGGCACAGGAGGGTCAACTCTGGCTACTCACAGGCTCGCAGTCGCCGGGGAGTCCTCCCTGTAGTGTTGGTTTTCCGCAGGTCAAGCCGGGGGCATCGGGTGCAGAGTAGAAAGTCTCACGCTTCCGGCGGGAAACGTGTTGTCTTTGAAAGTTGCTTCTTTTTGCAAAGTTGCAGTTTCTGTGGAACAGGGCCGCCGTCCTCGGGAGTTCTTGGTCCTTTTAGATGCAGGGTAGTCCTCTGAGGCTTCAGAGGTCGCTGGACCCTGGGGGACGCGTCGCTGTTGCAGTTTTTCTTAAAGTGGGGAGACAGGCCGGTAGGGCTGGCGCCAAAGCAGTTGGCCTCTCCGTCTTCTCTGCAGGGCTTCAGGTCAGCAGTCCGTCTTCGTCTTCAGGTTGCAGGAATCTATCTTGCTTGGTTCTGGAGGCCCCTAAATACTAAATTTAGGGGTGTGTTTGGTTCTGGGAGGTTAGTGGCCAATGGCTACTAGCCCTGAGGGTGGCTACACCCTCTTTGTGCCTCCTCCCGGTGGGGAGGGGGTCACATCCCTAATCCTATTGGAGGAATCCTCCATCTGCAAGATGGAGGATTTCTATAAGTCAGAATCACCTCAGCTCAGGACACCTTAGGGGTTGTCCTGACTGGCCAGTGACTCCTCCTTGTTTTTCTCATTATCTCATCCGGCCTTGCCGCCAAAAGTGGCGGCTGTAGCCGGAGGGGCGGGCATGTTCACTAGCTGGGATGCCCTATGGCGCTGTAACAAAGGGGGTGAGCCTTTGAGGCTCACCGCCAGGTGTTACAGTTCCTGCAGGGGAAGGTGAGAAGCACCTCCACCCAGTACAGGCTTTGTTACTGGCCACAGAGTGACAAAGGCAGTCTCCCCATGTGGCCAGAAACATGTGTGGTGTGTGGCAGGCTGGCAAAAACTAGTCAGCCCACACTGGAAGTCGGGTATGTTTTCAGGGGGCATCTCTAAGATGCCCTCTGGGTGTTTTTCACAATAAAATGTACACTGGCATCAGTGTGCATTTATTGTGCTGAGAATTTTGATACCAAACTTCCCAGTTTTCAGTGTAGCCATTATGGTACTGTGTAGTTTGTGTATGACAGACTCCCAGACCATATACTCTTATGGCTACCCTGCGCTTACAATATCTAAGGTTTTGCTTATACACAGTAGGGGCATAGTGCTCATGCACCTATGCCCTCACCTGTGGTATAGTGCACCCTGCCTTAGGGCTGTAAGGGCTGGGTGACTTACCTATGCCATAGGCAGTGTGAGGTTGGCATGGCACTCTGAGGGGAGTGCCATGTCGACTTAGTGATTTTCTCCCCACGAGCACACACAAGCTGGCAAGCAGTGTGTCTGTGCTGAATGCGGGGTCCCCAGGGTGGCATAAGACATGCTGCAGCCCTTAGAGACCTTCCCTGGCATCAGGGCCCTTGGTACCAGGGGTACCAGTTAGAAGGGACTTCCTTGGATGCCAGGGTGTGCCAATTGTGGAGACAAAGGTACAGGTTAGGGAAAGAACACTGATGCTGGGGCCTGGTTAGCAGGCCTCAGCACACTCAAATCATAACTTGGCATCAGCAAAGGCAAAAAGTCAGGGGGTAACCATGCCAAGGAGGCATTTCCTTACACTTATGAAGTGACTCCAACCCCCTGATGTTACAAGTCAGTAGTTTGTAATGTTGCTGCACAGACGGCATTGTGGCACCACATAAGAGATCGTAACAGAGGGGACACTGCAGATATGATAAAGAGCATGTATGTCATAGGAACACATATGGTGTATCAAAAAACATTTCCCCATTACTGAGTCCAACAAGAAACAATTGTTCAACCAAATTAACAAACAAGACATAATAACCAAACAACACATTGTGCAATCGCTTAAGAAGGATTCAAGTACAGCATAGATTGGGGCCCACTGGTACAGGGGTAAGTAAACTTTAGTACTACTCATTGGCAACCCAGGAATCGCAGGTGACAATAAGTATAGGGAGAAACAGCAGATATATAGTAGCAAATAAGTGCGCTAGAACCAGGGTGGGGAGGGGGCGCACAGTTCCAACAGAGGAACATCATGGTGTAGCAGCTAGAGGGAGGGGAAGGGGATAGTCTGGGATGAAGGTGAAGGGGAGTGTATAGTCAGAGAAGGGGGGGTGTATATTCAGAGGACAAATGAGGGAGGGACACTAATGGTGGTGTGTGTAGACCAACCATCCGGCACAGGCCCGAAGTGCCCAGAGAGGGCCCTGTTCTTCACAAAGGTCAAATTATTGTATCAGTGGTCTGCTTTTACAGTAGGAAAAAGTGCCATACTTGTATTAGAGTCTGAGTCAGAATCCATGCCTGCTGAAGAGCTAGATAAGGGTTGTCTATATTGTGAGTTAATGACATCATTGCCATTACTGCCTGTCTGCCCTCCAGGGCTTGGTGAGGTGATGGCACTGCTATATAAGTTGCCTATCGTGCCTGTATGCTACGTCGAGGAGGCCTGCACAGCTTCCCCCAAGTGGCCGATGCTCATTTGGGTACTGTTGCTCCAGCCAGTCCCATGCAGAATTTGGAGTGTCAAAGAATAAGGAAAGTTGATTATGTAGGATCTTCAAACTTGCAGGGAACATTAAGGCATAGGTATGGCCCTCTGTGCACAACTGCCTCTTGACCGCCTGGAAGAACGCATGTCGCCTCTGCACCACCAGTGTGTAATCCGGGAAGAGGGATTCTGCGTCATAGTCCACAGTTATAGGCGCCACCTTCCTGGCCTTTTGGATTAGATGATCTTGATCTCCGTAGTTAAGTATCCCTGCTGTTAAGGGACGAGGTGATGCTCCTTGGGGCAGGCGCCGAGTCAGTACCCTGTGTGCATGCTCTACAGTAAGCAGGATGACAGGCTCTGGTGACGACTACCTTCCAAAGCCACTGTTGAATAAACAATGTTATGTTAGAGCCTTCCACACCATCCGACATCCCAACGATGAATACATTATTGCAGAATGCGTGGCCCTGAGCGTCCTAAACTCTCTCGTGTAAGGCCGTAAGTTGCTTTTAGAGTTCAGCTATGGTTGTATGTGAGGCCTGCTGGGGGACCAGCAGTGAGAGCGTAGTCTCTGCCATTTCAGCTTGCCGGATACTTTGCAATGGTCCTCATGTAGGATGCCAGTGTCCTCTGATAGTGTCAATGCGGTGTTTAATGGCAGACCTGGAGTCCTGTATTTTGTGCAGTATCATATCCAGTTTGACTGGTAGAGGAGCAATGTTCGTGTGTGGAATACAGTCTTCCAGTGTGTGAGTGGGGGAGCCATTAGTGTGACTTCTTTGTGAGGGCCCACAGCTCTGTTGGTAGGACAAACATGTGGGTTTGGTGTGCCCCATGATGGCGTACTTAGGGCTGGAGCAGGGAATACCACACTTAGAACAACAGCTGCTCATAGATGAAGCCTGGTAGGTGGTGCAGACAGGAGATGCAGGCAAATCCTCTCTAACTGAAGTTGAGGGAGCTAGGCATCAGCCTCACCCCAGTGACCGGTCCAATGTATTGCACTGGGTGTACCTGGTGATGTGTGTGTGTGTGTGTGTATATGTATATATATATATGTGACACACACACACACACACACACACACACACACACACACACCACACACCACACACCACACACACACACCACACACACACACACACACACACATATATATATATGTTCAGGTCCCCACAGTGCAGTCAAGATCCACAGGGTGAGTGTGTTATCACACCCAAGTCCCCACAAGGATAGTAACACAAACCCACACACACACACTGGTGGCTGGTGTCCCGGCAGTGCAGTGGCACTGATGTCGCAGCCTAGCTAGCGGTACTTGCCTATGGTATGGAGGGTCTTATGCTGCAGCGCTCAGTGAGTTGTGGTGAAAGTACCTGTGGAAAAATATGGGGCACTCACTAAACAAGGGCCCCGCACGTTGCTCATGAGTTGCTCCTCTGGCACAGGGGTGGCGGGCAGGGCATAACAGTACTGCAATACAGTCAGGGCCTCAGGAGAGCAAGTATCGCAGAGCAGTTTGGAATGCAAGTCCCAGGAGAACAGGGGCACTCCAGTTCGAGAACGTGTTCACTTTTTGATGCCACTTAGATTTATGGCACAATGCAGATCAGACAATCAGGACAGCTCCCGTCCTCCAGGTAATCCGATGTCCAACAGTTGTGGCCTATGTGCCTTGATCAACGTGTCCTTCACTGCTCCCTGCACCCTTCTCAGGTGTCAGAGAGGCGTCTGCTGCTACATGTATGCAGTGCCCCGGTAACTCCTGCGTCTCCCCAAGGTTTTCAAACATCAACATATAAGCTGTCAAAGTCGCAATCGCACAGGCCCTGTGGGCAATTATCTCTATCACTCCTCAGCAATCGGGACACCTCTGCCCTCTCTATGTGGGGTGAGGAGACAGGCGCTTAATGCCCACCAGCCCTCGGACCCACCATACTAGAGTTGGTAAGTCAGAGAGGAGCCAGGTGCACAAGGACAGCAGCCCAGGTCCTCGTGGGCCCCCATTAGTCCAACAAGCGGTCACCACCAGTTCCGGCTCAAGTTGCCGCTCCGCACCGGGCCAGTCATGGGGTGTAGATGGTGCAGCCTGGGTCCAGAGGCTCAGCTGAACAGGCCTGCATTCCACGCCGGAGCCTGGCAGAATCAGTTGGTGTAGTGTTGGCCTGTGTTTGGGTCAGCCCACCCTGCGAGGCTTTGTAGGTGTTTTGTTGAGGCCCTCACCCCCACCCCCTCTCTCCAGATGGTCATTGTGGCCGCGTCCTGAGATGGTGTGGCCAAGTGTGCATACATATCATGAGCCAGGGCGGGAAAGGGATTTTAGCTTGTATAGTTGCTGCAATAAATGTAATGTTAACTCACCCCGAGTGCGTGTGGTTCTTCCAGCTGGCAACTTTACAATTGGCGACGATAGGGGCCCACCCACCTTCCGCACCATCCCCGTGCAGAAAAGCCCCACAGGTAGCGACATGGTTTGTCTGCACGTGCACACCGTCCTGGTGTTCCTGTGCCTGTGTGCACGGCGGCACACTTCCTGGCTGCCCCGCCCAAACACCTCTGCCCGGCCCGACACACCCTCGCTGTGCTCTTTGACAACGCTTGGTGTAGGGGCTCGCTTTCAAGCTGCCTGCTGCCCCACACGAGCGGCCCCACCTTTCCTGCACCTCCTGGAGCTCTTCTGTAGGCCACGTTTCGGAGCGCTGCGGCCCCGCCTTTTCGGCACCTCCTACATCTCTCCAGCACGCCGCATTTCGGAGCTGCTTTAACGCATGCTACAGTGGCCTGCCTTGTGTAGCGGAGCGCCTGCCACGTGTTCCAACCGGCAAACAATCAGCTCCTGCTATCGTTGGCCCCTGTGGAAGATCTGCCCTACAAGGTGGCTGCCTCTGAAGAAAGTAGGGGAGGCGGGCAAGCCGAAGGTGAACCAGTTGCACTGACTAAGGTGAGGAGACAGTTAGGCCACTGCACAAGCCCACACCCCCGGGGCACGGAGTCTGAGGCATCCCACTCTGAACCCTGCTGGCAGCCTAGTGCACCCCTTGATATGGCTGGTATCTCTGCCCTTGAGCCTTTTACCATCATTGGAACCCCCCACCCAAGCTGCAAGGTGGAAAGCATGGGTCGAACCCCTCGAAACCTACTTTGAGGCTTTATATGTGAAAGATGAGTGCAAAAGACCTCTACTCCTTCAATTGGGAGGGGCGAACATCCACAAAGTATCCAAGTCCGTGGCAGAAGCAACACATCACACGTACAACACGCTGAAAGGTGCGATCATTGCGCATTTCGAACCTGACTCCCTAGCCCCTGTTGCCCTCAGACACAGGGTGGCTTTCCATCTGCGTCCAAGAGTGGATCGTGAACTACAGCTTTTGGAGCGAGCAGGCATAATCGAAAAGATGTCAGGCCCCACCCCTTGGGTGTCCCTGTAGTTGTTGCAAGGAAACCCAAGCAACCTGATGCTGTCCGGATCTGTGTGGACATGCGCCTGCTCAATCAGACCATCAAGAGGGGAGACACCTTACGCCAACCATAGACTATATCATCGGGGAGCTCTCAGGATCCAAGTGGTTTTCCAAAATGGACCTCCGGTCTGGGTACCACCAGATTGTGCTACACCCAACCTCCTGCCCAATAACCACCTTCTCCACGCACACAGGCCTCAGAAGGTACACAAGGTTATATTTTGGCATCTCCAGTGCCGCCGAGGTGTTTCAGCACACCGGGGGGGGGAGGGGGTTCTACAATTAACAAAACCTAGTGGCGAACTTTTCAGCAGCTGGTGTTTCCAACAACACAAACAACTGTGGAAAGGGGAACGCTAAGTATTTATCGACCACAGCGGAGGGGTGGGGTGATACTGTGTTAAACAGACCTAACCTATGCAGCATCAGTTCAATCGGTCGGGCAAGGACTTCGCTTAGGGCGAGACCAATCCTCCGCCTGTAGCCGGCTATATTGGGGTGCTGCCAGACCAGGTAAAAAGTCAGCATCAGGGTGAATGCAGCTAAAGCAAGTTGGGTGCAGATTCTTTCTCCCTCAGAGAAGGTTATAACATCACTTGACATTTTAGCTACAAGGAAGGGTTTTGGCAACATTGTGGCCATTACGTCCCTGTTGTACCTTTTGAGCCTACTGCATTGAGTACAGAAGACAGATGCACATCTGGCGGGCTTGGTAAATGAAAGATCACATAACTTGTTATGGCTGTACCGGTCCCCTGCAGAGAAGAGGGTACAGTTCGTGACCGTACACCCTGTGCATACGTCCTAGCCTAGTAATGATGCTGCCTTTGGGTCTGATTCTCAAATGCAAACATTTGTAGTAAATTTACTACTGTTTCGGTATTCACAAACTACGGGTGTAATTTTTACTGCTAGTCATTTTACGACTGCATAGAATCCTCACTCGGGGCGGAGTCTCCACAGTTGTAAAATTACTAGTAGTAAAATTATACTATTTTTTTTTTTAAATACCAAAACAGTAGTAAGCATACTACAGAGTGCATGTTGACCTTTGTTATTAAGGCCCTGAATCTCCAACTTTCAGGTCTACTTTCCCCCATGCGATGTAAGGTCTTTAATTTAAAAGAATCTGGTAATTTCGAGGGATTAAAAGTAGCAACAGGTAAGAAATGCGTTCTCCTTTAACAATTTGTGAGGGCTTCATACAATGAGATGACGAATTTCAAGTGCCAAATATTTGACTACAAATGGCCTTAAAGTATTTGTTTCGTGATCTCATCTCCCATAGTACATGATCTACGTAGTTCATAGTTCTCAGAGGTCTGCTGTGGTTCTCAAGCACTATATGGAGCAGATCACATAATACTGTTTGCATTAGGCCAGAATTATTTTTATTTAATACTGTTAATATTTATTTACACACCATTTTTTTTTATAACCAAGAGAGTGTTAATGAGTTTGAATCTGCAGTTTTACATGTGGTGTGCTTGTGCACAGGCAAGGTTAAACCTTTAAACTAAATGCCCTGTTAATGTTTTCTTAAATCTATTGATATGCTCAGAGAGATAGTTCTTTCATATTCTGTTTCAAGCAGTATATGGTTATTGTGTTTGATACAGCAATCTGAATAGGAGTGTATACTTTTATTGTCTGTTAGTGTACTTCCTTAAGTCTTGTTACCCCACAGACTTGTGGAATGTGAGTATCGAGGCAAAATGCTAAGTCATTGGTGGTGGTGGTGGTTGGGGGGGCGTGTGGAAGGGGGGCTTTGGTGGGGGCGTTACCCAATCAACTGTATGGCTTCTGGACCAAATGCTCGCAGAAAGTCTGGCTAAATTTCTTCAATCTGATATATTTTTAACATATCCCTATGGCAAATAGGAACGTGGGGACATAATTAAGTGTTGAAATCCTGGTCTATAGGGTGTAGGCAGAGACTATAAAAGGTAAGTGGGATTTACCTTACGCGTTTCCTTTTCATCAGTCAATAGACAATATTTGCATAATCAGACAATGGCATAAATGCCATACTGGTGCACGACTGAACTCTTTTTTTGTAAAGCATTATTTATTAGCATAATCATTTCACTGATAAACTATTTTTCTGGTGAATGAACCAAGGCTTCCTAAAGCCATGGGCTCGTGCTTTGTTGGGGGAATTTTTAAATCTTTTTCAATATGTTCTCTGTTCCTTCTGCTTGATAGAGGTTTTAGAGTCGTAATAATCTATGGCAACAACTCGCAAGTGAGAGCTATCCTTACTTCAAGAAAAAATTAACTGCCATATTTCACCGAACTTATTTGTTCAAGGCCAAACATTTTTATGAACAAAAATATGTTTTCTTGGGCGAGGGTGGTATATATTTTTTATTGTTTTGTTGATCTTTGAGAAACCAAGCTGCGCTCAATTTAGATGTACTACAGGTAGGTATCAGCCACCCACTGCTTTTGAATGAAAGTGTTCGACAACCTTGGACAAGGATTCTGTTCTCCTTCAGAATAAATAACAAAAATGCATTTAATTTCTAGAGCAGTGCATAACAAAGTCTAGACCAAAAAATGTTTTTCCTATTATTTAGAAGTTAACACATAGAGGCGTTGCTTGGTAATGAGATTGGTGGGGCACAAAAGAAGATTGATATTAGTCACCTTTGTTGAACAAATAAGCCTCCTAACTCAGCTGCATCCAAATAATTAATAAAACTCAACCAACCTCCCGCCTGAAGTAAAACCACCATTAGGGTTGACATAATTACTCATTCGTACAATATATTTCTTTTTACCGACTACGTTCTCTAAAGTCTTATTCACTCTAGTTTTCCTCAACCAGTGAAACTGCTGTAGGTTGTTTACTGGAGATAGAAGGTGATTGTTAGAAATGGGGTCTTTGGTTGGCAGTCCGGTTACCCCCTGTCCAAGCAAGGACCCTCACTCTAGTCAGGGTGAAAGAGAATCACCCTCAGTTAACCCCCACTCACCCACTTGGTAGCTTGGCACGAGCAGACAGGCTTAACTTCAGAAGCAATGTGTAAAGTATTTGTACCAACACACACAATAATACAGTGAACCACTACAAAATGATTCAATACAGGTTTAAAGAAATAGGGTGTATATATAGATAAACAAAACAAGACCAAAACAACAAAAATCCAACGTACACAAGTCAAGAAATTAATTTTCAAAAGAATAAGAGTCTTAATCCTTAGAAAACAGTGAGAATGCTTTTACACATAGTACCTGGTTAGCGTAAAAATTAAAGCTGCACAGGTGAGCGTGCGTCGAAAAAGTCAGCGATGCGTCAGTTCCTTACTCGCAAGTGAAGCCATGCGTTGTTTCCTTCTCTGGTCGGGTCGGCGATGCATCATTTTTCTCCCTCGCAAGAGAGCGATGCGTCAACTTCTGGACGGGGCACCTCAGATCCGTGCAGAGTCGGGTTGACTTGGACGCCCAGGGGCGATGCAGCGATTTCTGCCACAAAGCCGGCGGGCGTCAATTATCAGCCACGTTGCGGAAGGTGCATTGTAAATTTCCCCGCATAGCATTCTGTGCATGGATTTTCAGTTCTTGTGTGCCAACTTAACTTTTCAAGGGCCTAGGGACTGCATAGGGCACCACTTGGCAGGGCAGAAGTCTCAGCAGAGAGTCCAGGTGCTGGCAGGGGAAGTCTTTGATGGCCCCGAGACTTCAACAACAGGAGGCAAGCTCAGTTGAAGCCCTTCGAGATTATTCTCAAGCAAGAATGCACAGCAAAGTCCAGCCTTTGTCCCCTTTCACAGGCAGTCCCAGCAACTGCGGGATAGCCCAACAAAAGCACAGTCACAGGTAGGGGCAGCACTTTTCTTCAGCTCTTTTCTTTGGCAGAGGTTCTTCTTGATTCCAGAAGTGTTCTAATTTTCAGGGGTTTTGGGTCTACTACTAATACCCCTTTCTGCCTTTAAAGTAGGCAAACTTCAAAGGAAAGTATCTCTTGTTTGTAAGATCCTGGCTTGTCCAGGCTAGGCCCAGGACACACACTAGGGGGTTGGAGACTGCATTGTTTGAGGGCAGGCACAGTCAATTGAGGTGTAAGTGATCACTCATCTATTCCCTCCCAGCACATATGGCTCATCAGGATATGCAGGCTACACACCAGCTCCCTTTGTGTCACTGTCTAGAGGAGAGGTGCAAACAGCTCAACTGTCAAACTGACCCAGACAGGGAATCTACAAACAGGCAGAGTCACAGAATGGTTCAAGCACAAAACGGCCTACTTTCTAAAAGTGGCATTTTCAAACACACAATCTAAAAACAAACTTTACCAAAAGATGTATTTTTAAATTGGGAGCTCAGAGACCCCAAACTCCACATGTTCATCCGCTCCCAAAGGGAATCTACACTTTAATCAGATTTAAAGGTAGCCCCCATGTTATCCTATGAGAGGGACAGGCCTTGCAACAGGGAAAAACTAATTTAGCAATATTTAATATAATAATTTAATTTAGCAACATTACTATATGTCCTACCTTAACCATACACTGCACCCTGCCCTTGGGGCTACCTAGGGCCTACCTTAGGGGTGCCTTACATGTAAGAAAAGGGAAGGTTTAGGCCTGGCAAGTGGGTGCACTTGCCAAGTCGAATTTACAGTTAAAACTGCACACGCAGACACTGCAGTGGCAGGTCTGGGACATGATTACAGAGCTACTTATGTGGATGGGACAACCAGTGCTGCAGGCCCGCTAGTAGCATTTGGTTTACAGGCACTGGGCACCTTTAGTGTACTCTACTAGGGACTTACTAGTAAATCAGATATGCCAATCATGGCTAAGCCAATTACATACATATTTTGTAAAGGAGCACTTGACACTTTAGCACTGGTTAGCAGTGGTAAAGTGCCCAGAGTAACACAAACAGCAAAAACAGAGTCCAGCACACATCAACAACCTGGGAAACAGAGACAAAAAGTTAAGGGAGACTACGCCAAGGATGAAAAGTCCAACAGTCTTCTGAAGAAGTCAGGGAGTAAGTCTCTACATCTTTCTGGGGCACCTCAAAGGGGCAAAGCAAAGAGGAAGATACCTCTCCAATGAGCTCAGCATTCAGGGTTCTTCACCACCAAGGGTTCTGGAAGATCTCTCCCCAGAGGAAAGCCTGACCAAAATCCACCTGGTCACCAACATATTAAAGTTCATACAGTATTCTGATTCACTCTGAGAGACAGCTTACAATACCTTGAAGGGACATCATCCATTAATATTCAATCACACAGTCCAGGTTTAAACATCAACATATCTTCCCAGGTCTCTCATAGGAATCTCATCCATCCATGTAGCTCCACACAGAATTGAAACAATTGTATAATTTATCAGTCCACAATTTCAAGATGTTCCACATTCAATTACACTTTCACTTCTCTCTATGTCTAAAACAATATGGGTCTATTACCAAAGCTAGTCTTCTAATGGGAACAAAATCTGAAAGAAAGCTCACTTTATGAAAATGAATCTGCATTCTATGCAAAGTCATGAAATACAAATCTAGTAGGCCTCACTCAGACCAATAAAAGTGAATTAAAGCAACACATTTAATCAACACATTTTAATATGCAAACTTCTGAATTCAACATTAATATGCTTCATTAATATAACATTTCAATCAATATAACCCATAACTGCATTTCTCGATCTTTGCACATGTATTTAGATCATTAATCATTAGAAATTCAATATCGTTTCAATACATTTTGTTAGTCTGTGGTCTAAATTACAACATAATATCAATTAAATCTTTCAAACATTTGATTTATAAGTGATACTACCAAGGTTTCTAACAGTAGTTTAAATGACTTATCAGTGCATCTGGACAGCACTAAATTATCAACTACATCAGTTATGACATTTTAATGTGTGTGTCCATGTTTTTCAAATATCTTTGTGTGCTGGTGCCAGAAATATCACTGACATTTGTGAAGTACCTTTTCTACACACCTTTCTGATAACTTGAGTAGTGAAGACAGCAAAATTTAGAAAGATTGGACATCATGCTAGCAACTTGAGTCTACATTTCTGCAAAAGCTTTTCATTGTAGTCAAACACACAGATCGTCGGGGAGGGATAAACGATTTAAGGTGCATAGAAGGCCATCCGGAAGAACCACACGTGTGGAGTGTTCCTGAAGCTAGAGTCAGGTTCCACTCACATCCTCTATCATCTCATTATTGCACTCTGTTATTTTTTTTTTGCGGAGGTGAGAGCCACCAACGCTACAGTGCTGTGTTTCTTTCTATAAGCAGCATACTGCTCACTTGACGTCACAGCCATAAAGATATTAATTTTCCAAATGTGTCTCTTATCCACAAAATGAATAACCTTGTGCTTGTTCGCTCTCACCTTGAAGCAGAACTTCATTCCAAAGTTCAAAAGAGTGACTGAAGAACAACCTTTATTATGTTTTCTCTGTAAGCCGCACTAGCGAAAAAGTAGCTTAGCAGCACAGTCGTAAGTAATCATTTGATGTTTGGAAAAGCCCAATTCGGCCAATACAGGCTGCCTTAAGTCCGCCTGGTGAGATTTTGAATAATTGTGGTTTGTGACTTGGTGGAAAAGGAATTTGTCACTTCAAAGTGTGTATGATACAAAAGCAGAAAAATAGATCCTTGTAGCAAAAGAATCCCAAGCCCATAAAATAGGTGTACCCTCTCTGTTCCGAGCTGCTCAATGATATTGTCCCCCTTTTCTATCCTAGGATTCTGTAATTGTTTTATTGTTTTTGACTCCACCGCGTCAAATTGTGTGTAAGTGTGAAAAGTAAATGGACTACTTGGATGTGGTATTAAAAAAACAGAAAATTGGAGAAAAATATTGGTCGTCTGGAGGAGGACACGTGTAAACTGCTGTAAGGAATAGTATACTATAAACAGGACCGAACTGTGGAGACAGTGCTGACGTATATGACAGCTGCAGTGTATTTTATGTGGCCACTGTAAGTGAGATGTGCCGCAATGCCGGATGATTACCAGAAGTAGGGGGCATACTGCTTTTTGTGAATGTAGCAAACACAAATGGAGCTTAGAATTCTTATAAGACTGTAAAAAAACTATTTTAAATCTTAGTTCCACAAGGAGAATTACCTGTGGGCTTAGTGACCAATAATGTATTACAGTATGTCTCTAAAGAAATGTTGGACTGTTTGTGAAGAAGTGGACGCCATAAAACAAACCCATATGAGAAAGCTGGTCTTCCATATTCACTTTGAATGTGTCCAGGGGGTTTCTCTAGGAACTGTGAAAGACCTCTTTGAGCGTGTAGGCAACTGTAATTATGTGCTAATTGGAGAAATAGATTCATACAGCACATGCAATCTTATTGAATGAGTAAACTGTATTTTTAGGTGCCAAGGAACATTTCACTAGCTTATGCAAGTAAAATCTAGTACTAGATATTCATACATTATATCTGTACAATATTTTAATTTGTAGCCTCTGAACAATAATTGGCAGGGATTCCGTTCTGTGTTTCATGATACTCCTGCTGATTAGGAAATAATGACCTTACTATGTAAGTACATTTGTAATTTGGACTTAAAGCCTGAAAAAAGCTCCTTTGTTAAGTCTTTTTCACAGTGATTTTTGTAGTCATGTTTCTTCATTAGGCAATAGTATCAATAAAACCATAGAGCTGTGACAACTGAAACAACAGGGAGAGTCCACAGCTGTGCTATTTACTTTGGGAGTGCATTTGAGGAAAGTCAATAACGTGACTAGAAGACAGACCTTATTAATGTTAGCAATACCAAAGGATGATGGACGGAGTACTGAAACTTTTCAACTCTCACCCCCAGACATAGATCTATGTTTCATCCATCATTCTTTTGCTCACCATGCCGCCCCAGTTTGGATCAAGCCATATGCAAATCAGTCATGACCCTGTTCCCCATGGGAACAGTCCAGCTCGAGCTGCCAGGCCAGGTCCTCCCTGGACCGGAAACAGGTATCCTGGGACCGGTTTCAGGGTATCACCCCTCATGAGCCAGGCTAGCTTGAATCCAGTGGCACAGTGAGCAAGGGACCCACGTCTAGGCATACCCTGGCAACTTTAGCAACTCAAGAGGATAATGAACGGAGTGCTGAAAATGTTTAACACTCACCCTTAGTCACAGATCTGGGTTTAATCCATTGTTCTTTTGTTCACCATGCCACCCCAGTTTGGACCCAGCCATATGCAAATCAGTCTTGACCCAGACCTTATTAACATGCCTGCAAACTTTGCATACCAGCGGTTCCTCACCAGTTGCAGATCTTACCTCTGTAAGTCAGTCATTAGAGACCTATATGTTAGAACCAAATGCGTGCAGTGTGGGACTATCAACTAGTGCCTTTAGGCTAATTCTTTGTCATGAGATATTCCTTGCTGACAAATCATTTCATTGTTCTGAATTTCCAAATAACTTATTACAGAGACTAAATATTGAGATATTAGAAATAACTTATTTTTTGAAGTACAATGTTTTCTGAACTGCCAGGGTTAACCATAATCTACTTCACCAGGCTTCTATCATCAGCATAGTTTATTCCCAACACATCTGTTCTCTATTTTACCCTACCCTCGGATGTGTAATTATTGTGCTTGTTATAATGTATAACAGTAGTATGCAATTTCCCCACCTCATCCACTGCTCATTACAATTGAGAAAGGCCAAGAGATCACTAGGTAGTTTCTTTCCAACCATGTCCTTGAGTTTGGCTACAGTCGCACTCCACTGAGCTTGCATTGTTCTTACAGTATGTGCAGCAAAGTGACTTTTTGTTTACTGCTCATGGACCATGCATCACTCTCCTAAAACTATATATATATATATATGTGTGTCAATCAAAGATTAGCAGTGCACTCCATTAGGGGTGATAAATCTTGCATTTATTTAATTTCAAACTGGAAACAAGGAACGAACAACGCGTTTTCGACTGTCTGGTCTTTTTCGAGTTCAAAAAATCTTGTTACTATTACAACTTCTATTTATAGTGACATTCAATGCTGATTACAATGCATGTTGGGACTTGTGGTTCTAAAACACTACATCTTATGTCACAACAAAAAACAAGCAAAAGAAAATAATAATAATAATATAAATGTTATTGCGTTTCAAAAGAGGGCATAAGTCAGTTCTATTCAAACAACATTATTCTAATCTCAATGACTGTGTACAAAAAGAGAACAACTTGTTATTAAATGCATATATCAATGTGCGTACTACTTTAACGAAAATTATATTAAATTAAATTTAACTTTCAATTTAAATTTTAGATTTTAAACTAGCCATTGCTATCACTCTACCAAAAATAGCACTACATTTCTTCATAAGCATTGGTTTCTTAATGTATCAAAAATTGAAATTATATGTAACCATATCGGTTTTCAAGTAAATCAATTCAGCCATTGATTGTAAAACAGATACAAAGGAGCCACGCTCAATGGTTTCAAAAGAATATATATGTCACCTTGGATAGAAATTAGCTCTTCTTACTCACTGCAAAGGCGGTCAAACCAAATGTTAGTGTACTAGGGTCTATAATTCCACATTAACGCTAGGCATTATAAAATAAGGCTGGACCTACAAATGGACGTAAAGTTCTTAATCATTGTTCATCCCAAAGGGGGCCCTCGTTTTCATCTGTATTATAAATCTAGATTCGAGTCGCCTTAACTTTTAACTCTGTCTCCTCCTCTCTCATGTTCAGGGATATGGTCAATACCATAATACCTCAAGGTTCTCCAATCATTTTGTGTGTGGGTTTGTAAGTGTCTAGCTGTGGCATATGTAAAATCCTTGTGAGTGATTGCTCTTATATGTTCCAAGATTCTCTTCTTTAATGCACAAATTGTGCTACCAATATACTTGGAACCGCAATAACATACACCACAAATTTTGTATCACATGTGATCTTATGCTTGATTACCAGTTCTTGTCCATTTGAAAATATGACCTTTTTCAGAGCTTGTCCTATTTTACAGGCTTTACAATGATTACATTTGAAAAAACCCTTTTGCCTTTCCCCCAGCCAAATGTGGCTTTTCTCCAAGACAAAATGACTTTTAATTATCATATCCTTTATGCTAGGTGCCTTCCTGTAGGAGAATAGAGGCATAGGGCCAACTAGGGATCCTAAATCCGGGTCCTTTCTTACAATCTGCCAATTTTTACACAGAATGTTCTTAATAAGAGTACTTTCTTTGGTATATTGCATTATCATTCTGATTGATTCTTTTGAATCTTTTTCCTTATTTTGAAACAGAAAATCCTCTTGTTTTTTAGACTGAATCAAATTAAGATTTTTCTTGAGAATATTCTCGTTATATCCTCGAGTTTTAAATCTTTCATACGTTTGATAGCATTTTGACAATGAATCTTTTTCACTGGAGCAGTTTCTCCTCATTCTTATAAATTCACCCAAGGAGATGCTGTTGATCAAAGATTTGGGATGAAAGCTTTTCCCATGTAGTATACTATTACATGCAGTCTTTTTCCAAAAAACTGTGGTTTCAATGTTGTCATTCTCAATATAAATCGTAATGTCTAAGAAATTAATCGAGGTTTAACTAGTATCACAAGTGAATTTGAGACCCACTTCATTATTATTGAGAATGTCAAAATATTGCATAAATTCCTGCCTTGATCCATTCCAGATGATAAAAAGATCATTTATGTAGCGAACCCAAAGTAATGTTTTTTCAGCATAATTCTCATTGTTTTTACTCCACACTATCTCTCTTTCCCACCAACCCATTACCAGGTTGGCATAGTTTGGGGAAAATGAAATCCCCATAGCAGTACCACATCATTGGTGATAAATCTCATGGTTGAAAATACAAATATTATTTTTAAGACACTTGTCAATCATGTCTAGTAACATTTTTCAGTGCTCTAACTCTGAGATATTATGCTGTTTTAGAAAATATTCACAAGCATTTAACCCAATTTCGTGTTTTATAGATGTGTAAAGAGAGACTACGTCTATTGTAACCAACAAGTAGCTACTGTGCCAATTTAAATTTAATAGAATCTTGAGAAGATCTCCAGAATCCTTGATATATGAGCTCAAAGTTTTTACTATGGGAGCTAAAAAAATGTCTTGTTACTATTACAACTTCTGGGATCTGAGGTTCCAGTGGGCGCAGCATCAGGGGAATCTGTCCGACCTGGTCCAGGTCTCGGAGGGGACTGCGAAAGACCTGCAGTGGTGGCTTTCGAATCCGCATTGGATCCATGGCAGATGCCTCTCCCTTCTCCAACCAGATCTCTCTATAGTAACAGATGCGTCACTTCTGGGTTGGGGTGGCCACATGGGAGAGACAGAGATCAGAGGACTCTGGTCTCCGGCAGAGTGGGGGCTCCATATCAATCTGCTGGAGCTCCGGGCGATCAGGCTTGTGTTGAAAGCATTCCTTCCCTCTCTCAAAGGGAAAGTGATGCATGTGTTCACGGACAATACTACTGCCATGTGGTATTGCAACAAACAGGGCAGAGTAAGGTCCTGGACCCTTTGTCAGGAGGCACTATGCCTCTGGACATGGTTGGAACATCAGGCCATTAACCTGGTGGTTCAACATCTGGCGGGTTTCCTCAACGCCAGAGCGGACGAACTCAGTCGTCGATGCACAGCCGACCACGAATGGCATTTCCATCCGAAGGTGGCGCAAGGTCTCTTTCAGCAGTGGGGAGAGCCTTGGTTAGCCTCCGCAGAGAACACGCAATGTCAGCTGTTTTGCACATTGGAGTTTCCAAGGCGGCACTCGCTCGGAGATGCTTTTCGTCTCGAATGGAACTCCGGCCACCTTTTACGCCTTTCCGCCTATACCTCTTCTGCCCAGAGTTCTCAAGAAAATCAGGATCGACTGGGCCCAAGTCATCTTGGTGGCTCTGGACTGGGCACAGAGAGTGTGGTATCCAGAGCTATTGAGCATTTCCATCGATCCTCCACTCAGACTGCCTCTTTGGGCCGATCTTCTGTCGCAGCAACAGAGAACGGTCCTTCACCCGAACCTGTTCAACCTCCGCCTTCATGCGTGGAGATTGAGCAGCAACAGTTGACGGCTTTTGTCCTTCCACCCGAAGTCTGCAACGTTATCTTGGCAGCCAGGCGTCCATCAACCAAAACTGTATAAGCCTGTCGTCGGAATAAATTTGTGGCCTGGTGTACCAACAAATCTGTTGATCCCCTTTCTGCCCCTCTCTCCGAGGTTCTTCTGTTCATTCTTTCTTTAGCCCAGCACGGCTCTGCTTTGGACACCCTTAAAGGGTATTTATCTGCCATTTCGGCCTTTCTTAGGCTACCTTATCAGCCGTCACTCTTTAAATCTCCTATTTTGAGTAGATTCCTAAAAGGGCTCACCCATTTATTTCCTCCCACTCCATTTATCATGCCTCAGTGGGACCTTAATCTTGTACTTACTTATTTGATGTGTACCCCCTTTGAGCCAATGCATAATTGTCCCTTGAGGCTCCACACCTTCAAAACTGTCTTTTTGGTCTCTATCACCTCTGCTCGCAGGGTGAGTGAGCTACAGGCCCTTTCTTCAAAGCCTCCATACTTGTCTATGCCCCCTGACAAAGTTGTGTTGCGCACTAGGGCTTACTTACTTCCTAAGGTGATTAACACCCTTTTATGTAGGCCAGTCCATCACCTTTCCTACTTTCTACGCACCCCCACATCCTTCCCATGAGGAGGTCAGACTCCACTGTCTGCCCCCAAAAAGAGCATTGGCGTTCTACCTCAATCGTACTAAAGATTTACGGGTGGACAATCAACTCTTCGTTGGGTATGTGGGTGCGAAAAAAGGGAAGGCAGTGCAAAAGCGTACTATCTCTCGATGGGTGCTTCTTTGCATCAAAATATGCTACGCTTTGGCCAAGAAGTAACCTCCTGAAGGCTTGCCTGCTGCTACCACTGCTTTAGCACACGGAGTTCCTGTCCTTGATAACTGCAAGGCGGCTACGTGGGCGTCCCTGCACACGTTTGCTAAGCACTACTTCCTGGACAGTCAGGTCTGTTGAGACGGTCCTGTAGGACTTGCTAGTATGATCTTGGTTCGTAGCCCACCACTGAGGATGGCATTGCTTGGGTATCTATTCTAAGGTAAGGACTCTGCTACTAGAAGTCTCTATCAGATGTACAAGTTACTTAACTTTGGTAACAAAATATCTGGTAGAGACATATTCTAGTTGCAGATTCCTTACCGCCCACCTATCCTCCCCACATTTGCGAACTGATTTCCAGGGACCGGGATTCCCCCTTTCAGGTCCTTAGCTCCGGCACACCAATCTCAGTGTTCTTAGCAGCTCTGCGCTTTGGCGTGGAAAGTCGTTAAAAGAAACTGACGTCACTGCGCGAGGGCGGCATCTATGTACTACTCCCAACGTCATCACGGTGACCACGACGCATGCAACAACCGCGGAGTCGACCGATGCCACATGCCGACGTGCAAGGGTTTTGCTCGGAAAAAAATCTTCGAATCCAGTCTGACGCCCGGTGGAAAATTGTAAGGTAAGGAATCTGCAACTAGAATATGTCTCTACCAGATATTTTGTCACCAAAGATAAATGACTTGTACAATAACAGCAGAAGCTTTCTATCCCTATAAATATATTTGTTTGCAGTCCTCAAGAGAGTTCATTCCTAGTTGGCCCACCCATGAATATCATTTTATTTTCCAGGCTACAAAATTGTTCTCGTTTAGAGAGAGTAAAGTTTTGTTTATTTCTGTAGGAAGTGTACGATGGCCAGAACTGTGTGAGCCTTAATCTGTCTTAATGAAGTGCGATCCTTTATCATTAAGTGCGTTGTGAGTTTTTATCTTTGAGGTTGAAGTCTAGGGCTAACTGGTAACCACTTACCTTGCTCCAACGTTTTTCTAGAATATTGTTAAGCTTCAGCTTGTCGGCATTTCTTGGACTGACTTCCATATCGCTCAGCTCACAAGTTTAATGTCTGACAGTACTTCAAAACAGCACAATTTATTTGGTTATAATGCAGCCTATTCCATCCCCTAGGAATTCTCATGTTCCAGATTATTCCATAGTTTCCTTATAAATTAAAAGAGCTGTCTTTGAATAACTATGCAATACATTTAGTTCCTTACGAAGTCATTGCCAATAGATAAAATTCTCAGCTACAATATCTGTGCTACTATATACAGAATCTCAAACTGACTTAGCCACTGTATCAGATCTGACTATACATTTTATTTATCTTTGCGCTTTTTTTCTTTGTATCCTTGATTGAAAAAGATCGGAATGTATTTAGGAACCTCTGTAGAATTTTTTTTTCTTTTAGAGACTTCCAGCTGCAGATTCCTCACCATTTGAACATTTCCCAGGTGTAAGACTGGATTTCGAAAGTTTTCAGCAGTACCTCTATGCCCCAGTATCACTGTGGGGCTGTGCACTGACCCCGTTCCACTCTGGAAATGACATGCGGATCCTATATGGACTCCACTTGCTGAGTCTGTTTTTTTATTCCCCCACCACCAGATGCGAATCAGGAGCTACCTCTCATACCTGAGACCCTTATTTACATCAAAAAATGGAAAACCGTGTGCAAGGGAAATGTCAGATCCTAAAACAACATGTTTAAACCCTTTAGAGACTGTCGCAAACAGACCTTCATCAAGTTTAACTGTTATGCTTGAGGTCGAGTAACAACACGGAAGGCCTGCAGTGATTACTCGTCAATGAACCCGAAGGCCATACAAGACTGCAAGTCGAGACTCTATCACCAGGCACTGAAAGACTCAACAACAGGGCCCTCTAAGTCAGATGTTTGATCCCCGCCTCTTTACACATCCATAAGTCGCAGGAATCATTCCAGTACAGTACAATGTGAGTTTCTAGGGCTGTTCACCACCTCTAAACAGATTGGAGAGTTCTATGAGGCCATGTTCTGAATCTTCGGACCCTTGCCGACTCCCTCTGATGCACCTTCTTATCTATGGAGCTGAGAGGGCCTCCATCTGGAATACCACCTGCATGTTCGCCTTTGGCGCTAGTTGAACCCTCCAAACCCACCACAGGACTGCCTCCAGCTTTAGTTTCACTCCACTTCCGACACCAAGGTCCATGTTGGTTTCCGAAACTTCAATGCCGATGCTGCCTTTTACACGCCATGGATTCAACAATAGATTAGTACATGGGTGATGAGTGGCTATCCATACCACAAAGAGAATTGGTATGATGAGTTACAAGAAACTACTAGTGGCCTTGATACCTCTCCTGAGTCAGGCCTCCTCTCACCCCCTGGCCCTGCCACTGAGTAGAGTGCTTCCTTCACCATGCCATGGCAATGCGTGGGGCAGCCAAAGTCCTTGATCTCCAGCTCCCCACCTTGTAGGTCAAGAGCAGTGTTCTTACAGAAGTCCTTCAGCAATGGCAAACATCCACTGAGCCCTTCTTCACATTTAACAAGGGCCTTGTATGTACTTTGTTGGAAGGCCTGGGCCAAACCCAGTTCTGGCTCCTTGGTCAACTGCCAGATAGCAAGACACCACCAACACTGTGCCCTAGGTGACCCTGCATTTTTAGCTCGGCACTCTCCCCCCCGCCCTTTTGAAAGCAGTCATCGGCAAGTAATACTAACCACAACACATTCTAAACTACTTCCCTCCAAGAAGGAGTTAAAATGTGTGACTATGTTCAGAAAGAGGGTGGTCTTGTCTTCCAGCTTGGTGCTTTGATGGATAAATGGCAGATACCTGCTGGGACACTATTCCCATGTTCTTTGGTATTCGGTGACTCCGGTCCTCCCAGGTGTTCCTGAAGATCTCTGATGTGTCTGCACACAGGCTGTACTGGATGTTGTGGCTTGGACACTGCTGAGTCCATTGAGCAGGCCTTTGGCATCAGCATGCCATTTGCAGCCATGCTGGGCTGTAGTCCACTGGTTTTCAGGCGGTGTTTATTCATCCCCTCACGGACATACCATTCGACAGGGCTTGTCTGTTTGGGTACAAGGTTGGTTCTACTCTCGAGTCATTCAAGGAGAGCACGGCCATGGCGCACTCTTTGGGCTTTTCTGCCCCCCTCTCCAGCCACATCAGCCCTATTGCTCATTTTACAACTTCAGGAGGGGTGCCCAGTACCAGCAGCCAATCCAACCTCCAGAAGGTGTCTAGCAGTTTCACTGTTGACGCTGTGGTGCACACTGCTTCCACGGTTATCGAGTCCACTATCTTCCCTGCAGCCCCACCCACCAAACACCTTTAACGTGCCCTTAGCAGTGAACAGCCACCCTGAGGGAAATAAATCTGATCGTTCTTGCCAGGTTGGCAGGCCATAACATTGGACAAGTGGGTCCTGAAAATTGTTTGGCAGGGATTTGCCCTAGGTTTTATTCACTTGCCACTGCACATTCCACTGATTTGCCGCCCCCCGCTAGCCCCCCTCCTAAGAGCGACTGATGACATTTTGAGGTAGGAGGAGCAAGGCTTTGTTTCTGGAGCCTCAAGGGATTTGTCTAGAACTTTAACGTAGGGGCACCAAATTCAGTCAGTTCCACAGTTGGAATTAAACATTTCGTCCACCCTTACAAAGATCTGCAGTGGTGGTTACTGAATCGTGATTGAGTCTGTGGCAGACCCCTCTCCCTTCCCCACTCAGACCTTGACAGTGGTAATCGATGTATCAAATCTGGGTTGTGGTGGCCATCTGGGTAGGTAGAGATCAGAGGCCTCTGGCAGAGTGCAGGGTCCATATCAACCTTCTATAGCTGAGGGGCATGCGGTTGGTGTTGAAAGCTTTCCTTCTACTCATTTAAGGGAGGCTGGTACAGGTGCTCACAGACAACACCAACGCCATGTGGTACTGCAACAAGCAAGGGTGGTTGGGGGGGGTCACCAACCCTATGACAGGAGGCCTCAGGAAATGGCTAGACAACCAAGGAATTTTCCTTGTGGTAAAGCACCTGGCAGGATCATTGGGCAAGGGTGGCAGGGTGGACAAGCTTAGCTCTTTGCGCCTAGTGAATCACAAGGTGGTGCAAGGTTTCTTCCACAAATTTTGGCTCTATCTGTTTGCCACAACTGCGAACACTGAATGTCATCACTCCTGCGTGTTGGAGTTTTCAAGTCTCCTCTCACACGGAGAGGCATTTTGCCTCGAGAGGAACTCTGGACTCTTGTATGCCCTTTACCCCAATACTACTCTTGCCCCTAGTTCTCAAGAAGGTCAGGACCAACTAGACCCAAGTCATCCTAGTTACCCCGGATTGGGCACAGGCAGTACGGTACCCAGAAATCCTGGGCTTGAGCATCTGCTCATCCGATCAGGCTGCCCCTCTGGGAGGATCTGCTGTCACAAGCAGGACAGGGTTCTACACCCAGGCCTTCTCAATCTCCACCTTCATGTTAAGAGGTGGAGCAGCGACTGCTGAACACCTTTGACCTTCTTCTGGAGGTGGTGGTGTGATCTTGACAATCAGGGGTCCCTAGACGAAACCTTTGCATGCCTGTTGCTGGGACAGATTTGTGGGTTGGTGCGCTTCTTGGCAGATAGACCCCCTCTAGGCAGTTATGTGTTGTTTTGTTATTCATTTTGTCCTCTGCCGGTGGTGATATGATCTTGGAAACCAGGGGTTCCCTCAGTGAAAACTTCTTACACTCAAAATAGTGTTCCCCGTTTCCATAAAGCTGGTGTGAGTGAGCTTCAAGCTCTTGGAGTGAACTCTCCATATACCATCTTCTTCCCAGACAAACTGGGTTTGCAGTCATAGCCATCCTTCCTGCCTAACAATGTGGCGCCATTCCGCGATGGTCAACACATCACCTTACTGGTGTTCTGTGCTCCACCTCACCCCTCTAAGGAAGAGGAAAAATGCCATTGCTTGGAACCCCAATACAGCGCAGAACCTTTATGTATATTGTACTAAAGCACTCTGGCTAGACGACCAGCCGTTTGTGTGGTTCTTTGTAGCAAAAAAAGACAAGCCTCTGCAGAAGGAAACCATTTCCCTCTGGATCATGCTTTGCATTAACTAAAGCAGCCTCTGAAAGGATTAAATGCTCTTTCTCCTAGGGCAAAGCAGGTACCACTGCATTGGCTTGGGGAGTCCCTATCCTGGACATTTGCCAGTCAGCAATTTGAGTGTCCTTCCATACTTTCACAAAGATATATTGCATGGACAGTCAGGTTCACTAAGGGGGCATTTTGCCCTCTCTGTCCTGCAGGACTTTCTTGTTTAAGATCATCCACAGACTCACCTCCAAATAGGTAATGCTTTGGTATCTCTTCAAAAGGTAAGGATTCTGCTGCTACAAGCCTCTATCAGAAGAAGAAGTTGCTTACCTTTGATAATGTTATTTCTGGTAGAGACTATATAGCCACAGATTTCCAGCACCCTCCCAATTCTGTGGTTGGGCTGTATCTAGTAATAAGATTCCTACTCTAGGAATCTGCACACTGGTCACACCAATTTTCTTTTAGGGCTCTGCATCTGGAGGCTGACACTCTTGAGAGCAATGCAGGAATGATGCCTAAATAGACTCTGCAGGTGATTCACAGACTAGAGCCACGTCAGTGCAGAGGCATGTAGTGCCACCTACCGGTCCACAGAGGTACTGCTGAAACATTTCCTGATCCAGTCTGACACCTGGGGTACATTCAAAATGTGAGGAATTTGTGGCTAGATAGAGTTTCTACGCGAAAGAGCGTTACCAAAGGTAATAAACTTTTTCATTTAGTGCTCATATTCCCATTCAACCAACACAATCTGTCCTGCCTCCATTTTAGTAAACCCTTTAGAAATTCTTTGGATGAGAATGGGGATTGTGTAGTTTAGAATATCTAAATAGCTGTAAAGTTTAATGATGGACATCTCACATTGTAGTGTGGTTAGTTTTACGTATTCATTGCGCTTTAGCTTCAGGCTTTAGGCCTTTGTGCACTTTGCCCTGAATATATTTTATTCATTTGCTGACAGCTTAGAGCCTCTGTGCACTTTGCTCTACATGCTTTTTATTAGGCTTCGTACTGTTATTTTTCAAATAGCCAGTTCTACGGTGTTGTTTTTTATTCATATCACACTGTTTTGCCTACTTCAGCACTGGAGTTCTCCATAACATATTTACTCTGTGCTTCAGTCAAGGATACAGTCTGGTACATTGCCGATAGACGTGGTAAGAGTTTAGACTTGGCATTCCTGCGTAGGGACATTTTGTGATCACGATGACATGTTAGTTATAAAATCACTTCCTTGTCCCAATACACGCAAGAGGGAGATTCCGACCAGGGAACCACAACTTGACGCTGACTGCCTAGTTGCAGATGCTGAACCAAGATCACAGGTCTTTGCTCAGGTATGAGGGCTGATGTATCCACAGTGATTCTAATAGGCAAGCTAGAAGCTTAACATGCTGTGCTCTAGATAAAACAAGCAGAGGGAGAGTAGAAACTGTTTGACAATATGATAGCTTTGTTTTTATGTTTTACTCTCCTGGTAACTATTACAATCCTACTGTGTTGTATCGTTCTGGTTATTGCGGCTCACGCCTTAATATCTAAAATACAGTCGTTTTATTAAAACATTATATAAAACTTATACTGTCTTTGTCATTTGTATATGAGATCATATTGGAAATAAGAGAGTTGGTTTGGATCTGAGTAACCACGACTTCCCTGAGAAGTTCCAAAGATGTCATGCGCTCGGCTGCCAAATCATTCCTTCCAAATGGGAGGAATGAGGCACTGCTAGTTAGCCGGAGCAAAAACCGGATTTAGGGTGACAGAGTTCTTTACACGTGGGTTAGACTCAGTCCCCCACACCGTTATAGACCCTGCTACCTAGAAATCCAGTAGTCTCATTTAGAATAATGAGAGCCCACGCGACAACATGATGTGCTGACCGTGAAAATGGCAGGAGTATTTTAATTGTTCTTACCTGTCACTCATTGTCTGAAATACTGAGGTCTTTTGACTTGATAGATTGATTTCACAGCACAATATCTGCTAGAATATTTTCAGTTCTGTGAGCACAGCCTCCGGAAGTCAAGATTATGTACCAGTACACAAGACATAGGCCCTCATTACGACTTCAGCAGTCTTACAAAAAGACCGCCGAAGCCACGGGCGCCACTATACCGCCAGTGCTGGTGGTACTTGTGGCCCCTATTATGACTTTTCCACTGGGCCAGCGGAAAAGTCACATCAACATTGCCGCCGGCTCATTATAGAGCCGGCGGCAATATTGATGTGCAGTGGGTGCAGCAGCACCCGTGGCGCATTTCACTGCCCCAAATTCAGGCAGTGAAATGCTCGATGGGGCTGTGCCTGGGAGCCCCTGCACTGCTCATGCCATGCACCCTGAGTCCCCCTTACCGCCAGCCTTTCCATGGCGGTGTTTACCGCCATGGACAGGCTGGCGGTTGGGGATTATGACCGCCTAGCGGAAGCCTAGCGGTCAAGTGGAGGGGCCGGGGGTATGGCCGAGGCTAATGCGCCACGGTCATAATACACTGCCGGTACACCGCCATCCTGTTGGCGGTGTTACCGCCACTGTACCGCCGGCCGCCAGGGCCGTAATGAGACCCATAACCAGTAAGTAACATCTAAGTGAATGGGTGCACTCTTAACATGCTAATTATCTTAATAAAGTTTATTGGACCAGTGTTAGAAAACAGTTATCTTTTACAAGCAATTTGGGAGAGGCTTTTCAAAGCTGATTTAGTGTCCAAGACTGCCAAAAGCATCAAAGGGAGCAAGTTCCAAAAATACACTCTGGAAGGAAAATGTTATTACCAACTTGATGAAAAATGTAGCACGTTAAATGGTGAGTATGTTAAAGATTTTTGTGTCTTATTTCCGAAGCAGGGTAACAAGGAAGAATTCTGTAGGGCTGATCTGAACCAGATTGTTGAGATATTTGTTAACTGGACAGTTGGTTGTAAAACTAATTTTATTCAAAGGAAACCATTGTAGATATTGCCTGATTTTGTTGGCATGATCTGTTTTCCCCAGTTCTCAATCTGAGCAAATGGTGGCTTTCCACACCTTCTGTAATCGATGGATCTGGGAAACTGACTGACTGTTGTTCATTGTATTGCTGTAATCAAGGCATAAATTGATTGCTTCTCCCATTAGTACTAATCCCCTAGGATTTGATAGTAGCAGGGTAATCTGTCTTAATTATTTTGAATTAGTAGAAACAGTTGCCTATTCTGCACCTAATTTTACATTCAGTATTACAGATGAATCAAAGTAGACATCACATTTTTGTTGTTTTTTTCTCTTACATTTTAGATACTGATGTGTGCTCATAAGTGGAATCAAGTGGTTAATGATTACAGCTCAGGTTTACTTTGAGTGACAAAGACATTAATCTGTATATTCGAGATGTCCAGCTATAGGCTTTTTTACAAACGTAAAGGACTCAGATTTGGAAATGTTTGGGAGGGTGGACACAGGCAATGCTGACATGCATTTTGAGAACTTAATAGAGACTTGTTTGTCACCGGCATAGATCAGTAATTAGGCCTCGTGGTCAAGAAACAAGGGGGATGGCATTTAATAAAATATCTGCATGTCCATGGAACAGGTTGCTTCATAAATCTACTCGTCTTGTAAAAAATCTACTTGTCCCTTTGGTGCCATGTGGTGCTGCAGCAAATTATGGCAACAATCTTGTTATATAAAAGCTCTGATATTAGCCTCTCTGATTATCACAGGGCTACTACTATAATAGGGCTTGAATACTAGCATGTTTCCTTGTTTTGCCAGCTTTCCACAGTTCTACATAGTGGGCCTGGAGGAAGCAGTAAGCAATAGTTGAGGGGTTGGAATGCCCTTTTTGAGTCTGTGCAAACCTACTACTTTATAAATATTTTCCCATATTGAGAAAGATTGGAAATTTGCTTGTGACAAGGGTGGAACTAAAACCTCTTCCAGGGTTGGGGAAAAAACTAATTAGAGGGAAAGTAAACTTTTAAGCAATCTACACATGCATATTTGCTTGTGCTAAAATACAGTTCACAAATATTTTCAAGCAGTAAGATTACCTGGTCTGTAAATTCTTGTGAATTCATGAAGTTCGTTAATCTGCACTGTGACTCTAGATCTGGTGTTAATCAAGACCTTTTGTTTTTAGTAAAATTCTTTCATCTGTCGGCTGGCTTAATGATGAGTGATAGCAGTCTGCTCTTTCAAATGCAGCATATCGGCACACAAAGTAGTTTGATTCAGTGCAAGGAACTACTGTGACACTGGGTGCTTTTTGAGACCAGAAAATATTTTTGCTCTTTGCCAATGTTTGTTACAATAGGTGAGGACTTGGCAGCTCCCACAATAAAGTTTTTGTCAGACAACAGAACAGAAAGTCAATGACTATGAACCTCGTGTAGTTTCTTGAAAAATAATAAGTGAAAATGTCTCTTTAGGTAAGAGTGAACGAGAAACACTTTATAAATAGGAACGATTTCTCTGCAGTAGCGCATTACAAAGCCGGCAAGGTGTTATTGTTAGTTAATCATTTGTTTTTTCTGAGGTTAAGTGGCACCAGAAGCCATGCCTTTTGATCCGAGAAAAATCAGACCACAGTGTTACACGCGTCTCAGAGTTCCTGGGCCGAAATTTAAACCCACAAATACATGTGAAGGGACATATGAGAGTGACGGTACACACCATCAAAATACGCCTTCAGGTGCCAGCTTTGCCATTTTATAAAGGTGGCTCATCTTGGCACATTAAGTGCGCGCTGCAGAAGTGTGATTAAGACGTGAAGTTCACAAGTTCGAATCAGTCACAAGCAAAGCCCCTAGGCTGGCGGCGAGGCACGAGTGGGGGGAGGAGGAGAGCATAATGGATAGCACCGTTCAGGCACTATGTACTTAAAACAAAAAAACAATATTTACCAAATGACAGGAGAGTCTGAACATATTTATGCCTTACATTTTTTAAATGTTCACACTCCCCTGAACACACTGGGCAGAACGGTGATCAATAAATCACTAATAATGTACTTTGGAACGCATGCCATTAGGGTTGTGATTGTTGTTGTGCGTGCACAAGTTCGAATCCCCTACTCATTGCAAATTATATAACATGCTTGCCCATAAATTTGATAAATAACACCTGTTACTCATTACTTTGAAACGGTAGGGTGGGGAGTACTGTATGAAATGCAGATCATTATTGTAGTGAATAGGAGTATTATTCTTGTCATTGATGCGGTGCTCGGGCACCAAGCCCTGAAGAGAGCCTTTCTGTTGTGTACAAACGTCCTGCACTGAAGAATTGGCGGAGACGATATTTTATGCTCCAAAAAGTTTTTAATATTGTTTTAATTAAATGATAGCAACATGCACAGACTGTGCTGCCAATAGAATTTATAGCGGAGACATCCTGGTGTTGACTGCTATCAACACAGCTCTTTCAGCCTCCATGTCACAAGCAGATTGTATACTGTGAAAGAACCCCCTACTGACTACCCCAGACCAGTTGATCATAGAGACTGGTTCTTATTTGTTTTATTTGCATTCTGGTTGAAGTGCAGATGCTGAATAATAGTTTAACTCTTTGCCCTGAATTGAAGGCTTCTTATCTGCCCATTTGTTCTTCAGAATGTTCTTGCACAGCAGAGCCTGTGCTCTTCAACACCCTTAGCTAAATCTCTGTTTTAATTGTGTATGCTTTCACTTGCGGTCTTTGCAGGTTTCTCCATCTTTTATTTGAAGAGACCACATTGATTAGGGCATCGAAATTGACTGTAGATGTGGCCGTGGTTTGATTGATAAAATAGTAATAATTGTCAAGATGGCTTCCACAGACGATATTGTGTATCAGTCTGTTAAGTGAATTGTCCTTCTGTGACATCTGTAGATGACGTGTTAAAGCTAATGTGTGTGGGTCGAAGTTTTCCACCTAAAAAATGAGCTCACTGGTGTCACCTCCACATGTAGTTGAAATGTACGGTGGTTTACCCATGACTACCTAGCAAGGCAGTTCGGTTTAGACTGCTCTTTTGGAGCAGGGCCGAAGCTGATTTGTATGTCGTTTCTCTCGGCCTGGAGAAGTTCAGTGAGCCAAAACAGAGACAGTGGAATAAATTGTGGCCCAGAGTAGCAGTCTCATTTGGGATTAGTCAAACATTCTTCTCATCATGTGTTTATCTCCTTGACACTTAGGTTCAGCAGGCATGCCTAGTTACAGATTCTGTAGCTCGCTGTGCAGTAGGAGTCAAGCTGCTGGTCACTGAGGAGGCCCAACGAGGATGAAACCATTCTGAGGTTGCTTGTATTCCTGTTCTGAGGGGGACGTCAGTTTGGGTTGTCCCATTTGTTTTGGGGCAGTGCTAAGACTGCTTTATATATTGTGGCTTTATTTCTGGAGTGGCCCAGTAAACACAAATAATGGACAATAATGGACTTTGAAGAATATCATCACTTTGTTTTTCTCAGTTTCCCATTAGTACCTGCAATACTAGTAATATGGTTCACCAGTACCCCTTAAAGTGAATATGTAATGATGGCTAAATCACCATTGAAAGTTGGTTCAGGCTTTGTTGGCTTTTACTGTGCTTCTCATTTATACTGAGCTTGTTGAATTTCTTTTTTCGTATGGAAATGTTTGAGGGACGCATCTGTAGTTTTGGTGGCTGAGGTATGTAAGAGTTATTTTGTTTTCTGTGCATTCATTTGTTGTATCCAGTTGCCTTACCATAAGGAGCACAACCACTATTACCACTGGATTAAGTATGTATGTATGTGTGTGTGTCTGTGTGTATGGACAAAAAAAACTAAGGTTACAGGGACATTATAGTTAGGAAATAGAATTTTAAAGACCTTAGAAATTCACACAAAAAACCCACAATGTTACAGGGACGTTAAAGTTAGGTTCACATTTTACACACACAAAACCATAGTAACTCAGCAGGTATAGTTAGGTAATTAAGTAGATAGGTATACACCATCCCTGTAACCTTAGTTTTTTTCAGTGAATTTCTACATTTTTTTTTTTTTTTTTTTTAACGTGACATATTTAATTACCATATGTTTATCCTACCTAGGCCGTGCGCAGCGGGGTGTTGGCTCTATCTGATAGAGACTTCTAGTTGCAGATTCCTTACCTTAGAATTTTCCCCCAGGCGTCAGACTGGATCCGGAGATTTTTTCTTCGAGCAATACCCTTGCACTTTGGTTGGTGGCGTTGGTCGACTCCGCAGGCATCGTGGTCACCATGATGATGTCGGGAGTAGTACATAGACGCCACCCTCGCGTAGTGACGTCAGTTCTTTTCTTTCCGCGCCACACGCTGATCCGGAGAGAGCTACCCTGGCTATTTTTTTTTACCAAATTCGACTGTTCTGTCGAAGTTTTTGTGTGTGACTTAGGAGCGTCGAGATGTCCCTGAAGACCGGGTTCAAGCCTTGTGAGGACTGCCATCGGACGATGTCCGTGACGGATCCTCATCACGTTTTTCTGTGGTGCCTCGAGCGCGACCACGACCCGAAGTCGTGCTCCGAGTGTCAGGCCATGCACCCAAAAGCTTAGAGGGAGCAGTCCCTAAAGCTAATGGCGGCCCGACACTCAACTCCGCATAGGTCCCGGTCTCGCTCGAGAGGAAGGTCTCGAGATCGGTCGCAGAGTCATCACCACTCGTCTTCTTCAAAATCCTCGGGTCAAGGTAAGAAGAAGTCGAAGAAGTCCCATCTCTCACCGACTTAACCCCGTCGCTCAGCCGATGCGATGCGGGACGAGTGTCCACGCACTAGGCCTCCGTCCTCAGAGCCTGCGTCTGGGTCGACTCCCGATCAAGGGAAGCAGTTTTATGAGGCCACGCGCCTCACCATTGGGCGGGCCGACCCTGATACGGCGCCTTTCGGGCACAAGGGGTTCAGCTGCGGGGCCTGCGGGTTCCGCGCTGGCGGCTTCGGCCCCAGCCACCGAAGTCACCTCCAGATCCGTGCGCAGATCCGCAGCGTGCCGGTCGCACCTTCGAGACCTTCCCCTAATTCTTATCCCCAACGACTCGGAGTCAAAGCGGCGTCAGCCAACGCCGCCATCGGCTTCGGTGGGGCCTAGTCGCCCGAGGTCAGATTCGGACCCTTTTTCCTATGGGTACGAATACGGGGGGTGAATTGGAGGGGTCCCTGGACCCTTATGAATACCAGGATGACCCTGCTATCGACTGGGCACAGGATTTGGGCGAAGCCAGTAGTCTGGATACTTCTCCTGACGCTAGCATTCTGTCTCCTCCTACCGTGGCTACTGCAGAGGGAGCGACTTACAGTATGGTGGTCAGTAGGGCAGATGAGGTCCTCGGCCTTGAGCTACCTACTGTAGAAGTCAGGTCTAATTTCCTGATGGAGATGCTTCAGCCTGGGGCTTCTACTTAAGAACCCCTTTTACCATTCAATGAGGCCCACACCGATGTCCTTCTGGGTACATTGTCCGAACCCAACACACGGGCTCCAGTGAACAGGACTATCGCTCACCGCCATCTGCCCGCACCGAATGACCCAAAATTCCTGTCACAGCACCCCTCGCCTGAGAGTCTTGTTATCCAAGCTTCCTCTTCTTTAGGCGTGTTCCCTTCCGCACCCCGGGATAGGGAATCCAAAAGGCTGGAACAATTTGTCAAGAAGTTGTTTTCTTCCTCCAGCCTCGCATTGCGGTCTGTGAACACCGCATGTCTTTTGGGCTGTTACACCCACTCCCTGTGGGATACGGTTGCGCAAGTCCTGCCGCAGATACCGGAGGAGGCGTGTGCTATCGTCTCCCAAGCAGTGAAAGATGGGAGAGACGTGGCGAAGTTCACTATCCGTTGTGGGCTGGATACGACCGACTCTCTGGGTAGATTGGTTGCAACGATAGTGGCCTTACGGCACCACGCCTGCTTACGCACTTCTGGCTTCTTGAAGGATGTCCAACAGTCACTCATGGACATGCCCTTTGATGGAACCCGTCTCTTCGGAGACAAAGCGGACACGGCCTTGGAGAGATTCAAGGATTCCCGGGCTACGGCTCGGTCCCTTGGTCTTTCCTCTGCCACTCGCACACCACAGTCTGCTTTTTGTCCCTTCATGGGCACGGAAGGGGCGCCCTGTCGCGTCCTCTACCCAGCCACCGTGCCACGCATGCTGGCCAGCCTATGTGTGGCCGAGGACGCGGAATCCCTCCTGGCCGTGGGACAGGGAACCAGAGGTCTGTCCAGTCCATCGCTGCCCCAGCTGCAGTATCCAAACCCTCCTAGTCTGTCCCCTCATTCCCACCCAGTTGGTGGCAGGATCCACCATGACCTGCCCCACTGGGAACATATCACCACAGACAGGTGGGCTACTCCCTCCCTTTCGAATCTGCACCAACACACATGCCACCATCCTTCCATCATCTTCCGGAGGATCATTTGGTGCTTATCCACCAGGAAGTCACAGCTCTCTTGGCCAAGGGAGCTATAGAAAGTGTCCCTGTGCCAGAAGTAGGGTGTGGTTGTTATTCCCACTACTTTCTGATACCAAAGAAGGACAAGGGCTTACGTCCTATCCTAGACCTTCGGGACCTAAACTACTTCCTCAAGAAGGAGAAATTCAAAATGCTCACCCTGGCTCAGATTCTGTCTGGCTTAGACCCAGGAGACTGGATGGTAGCATTGGACTTGCAGCACGCTTATTTCCACATCCCCATCCTGCCTGCCCACATACGTTACCTACGATTCGTGGTAGGTCACGAGCACTTTCAGTTTACTGTGCTCCCTTTCGGCCTTACCAGTGTCCCTCGGGTGTTCACAAAAGTGATGGCAGTGGTTGCAGCTCATCTGCGCAGGTTAGGGGTCTCAGTCTTCCTCTACCTCAACTACTGGCTGTTGAAGGCGCCTTTGCCCCAGACAGTCGTCTCCCACCTTCAGACTACGGCTAACCTCCTGCACAAGCTGGGGTTCGCTATAAACGTGCCGAAGTCGCACCTGACTTCCTCTCAGACGCTCCCTTTCATCGGAGCTGTTCTGAATACAGTGCAATTTCGGGCTTATCCTCCCGACAAGCGAGTCCAAGACATTCAGGCTATGATTCCGATCTTTCAGCCTCGGTCTTGGGTTTCGGTGAGACTGACTCTGAGGCTGCTGGGGCTCATGGCCTTCTGCATCCTGCTAGTAACACATGCCAGATGGCATATGCGGGCTCTGCAGTGGGCCCTGAAGTTCCAGTGGGCGCAGCATCAGGGGAATCTCTCTGACATGGTCCAGATCTCAGAGGGGACTGCGAAAGACCTGCAGTGGTGGCTTTCGAATCCAAATTGGTTCAACGGCAGATCCCTCTCCCTTCCCCAACCAGATCTCTCTATAGTGACAGATGCGTCACTTCTTGGTTGGGGGGGCCACATGGGAGAGGCAGAGGTCAGGGGCCTCTGGTCCCCGTCAGAGTGGGGGCTCCACTTAAATATGCTGGAGCTCCGGGCGATCAGACTTGCGTTGAAAGCATTCCTTCCCTCTCTCAAAGGGAAAGTGGTGAAGGTGTTCACGGACAACACTACCGCCATGTGGTACTCCAACAAACAGGGCAGGGTAGGGTCCTGGACCCTTTGTCAGGAGGCACTATGCCTCTGGACATGGCTGGAACATCAGGGCATTACCCTGATGGTTCAACATCTGGTGGGCTCTCTCAACACCAGAGCTGACGAACTCAGCCACGGACGCACAGTTGATCACAAATGGCGTCTCCATCCTGAGGTGGCGCAAGGTCTCTTTCTCAAGTAGGGAGACAGCCTTGGTTAGATCTGTTCGCCTCCGCAGAGAACACGCAATGTCAGCTGTTTTGCGCGTTGGAGTTTCCAAGGTGGCACTCGCTCGGAGACGCTTTTCGTCTCGAGTGGAACTCTGGCCTCCTTTACGCCTTCCCATCTATCCCTCTTCTGCCCAGAGTTCTCAAGAACATCAAGTACGACTGGGCCCAAGTTATCTTGGAGGCTCCGGACTGGGATCGAAGAGTGTGGTATCCAGAGCTATTGAGCATATCCATCGAACCCCCACTCAGACTGCATCTTCGGGTGGATCTTCTGTCGCAGCAACAGGGGACGATTCTCCACCCGAACCTGTCCAACATCCACCTTCATGCGTGGAGATTGAGTGGCAACAGTTGACGGCATTTGCCGTTCCACTCGAAGTCTGTAATGAAATCTTGGCAGCCAGGCGTCCATCGACTAAAACGGTTATACGCCTGTTGTTGGAATAAATTTGTGGCATGGTGTACCAACAAATCTGTTGATTCCCTTTCTACTCCTCTGTCAGAGGTTCTTCTGTTCATTCTTTCTTTAGCCCAGCAGGGCTCTGCTTTGGGCACCCTTAAAGGGTATTTGTATGCCATTTCGGCCTTTCTTAGGCTACCTGATCAGCCCTCACTCTTTAAATATTGTGAGTAGGTTCTTAAAAAAGGCGCACCCACTTATTTCCTCCCACTCCATTTATCATGCCTCAGTGGGATCTTAATCTTGTACTTTCTTATTTGATGTGTACCCCCCTTTGAGCCAATCCATAATTGTCCCTTGCGGCTCCTCACATTCAAAACTGTCTTTCTGGTCGCTATCACCTCTGCTCGCAGGGTGAGTGAGCTTCAGGCCCTTTCTTCAAAACCTCCATACTTGTCTGTGCACCCTGACAAAGTGGTGTTATGCACTAGAGCTTCCTTCCTTCCTAAGGTGGTTACACCATTTCATGTAGGCCAGTCCATCACTTTGCCACCCTTCTACGCACCCCCACATCCTTCCAATGAGGAGGAGAGAGTCCACCGTCTGGACCCAAAAAGAGCGTTCGCATTCTACCTCAATCGTACTGAAGATTTCCGGGTGGAAGATCTACTCTTTGTTGGCTATGTGGGTGTGAAGAAAGGGAAGGCGGTGCAAAATCATACCATATCTCGATGGGTGTTTCTTTGCATCAAACTGTGCTATGCCTTGGCTAAAAAGCAACCTCCTGAAGGCTTGCGTGCTCATTCCACCAGAGCAATTACTGCCTCCACTGCGTTAGCATGCAAGTTCCTGTCCTGGATATCTGTCAGGCAGCTCCGTGGGCGTCCCTGCACACGTTTGCTAAGCATTACTGACTGGATAGGCAGTTCCGTCGGGACGGCTACTTTGGTCGTTCGGTCCTGCAGGACTTTCTAGTATGATCTTGGTTCGCAGCCCTCCACAGAGGATGGCATTGCTTGGGTATCTATTCTAAGGTAAGGAATCTGGAACTAGAAGTCTCTATCAGATGTACAGGTTACTTACCTTCGGTAACAAAATATCCGGTAGAGATATTCTAGTTGCAGATTCCTTACCTTAGAATTTTCGCCAGGTGTCCAACGGGATCCGGATATTTTTTCTTCAAGCAATACCCTTGCGCTTTAACTTTTTTCTTGTGACTAGGTTGAGTCAGAGTCCCAAGATGGCTGCCACCACTTCCTGGTTGAAGTGGTAGCAGCCAATCAGTTTTCATTGTGAGGTCTTTAGGATCTGTGGACCCTCCACATCCCTAGATATCTATATTTATTTTTCCCTTAATTACGACAAAAACTACTGAATGGGTTTGCACCAAATTATAAAAAGCGCTTTTTCTGGACCAAGATCCAACCTTCTGCCAAATTTGGTGGAATTCTGTCCAGCGTTTCGGGCTGTAATCATGTCTAAAATTCATATGGGAAATTGCGTGGGGAAGACATGTTTTGGACTCTCCCTTTTTCTCAGCCCCCACTTGACGAATCACCCCATAATCTTTCAACACTGCAGCTGATGTGAGTTGCATACAAGTTGTGATAATTTCATGAAGATCCTTTAAACTGTGCCAAAGTTATAGGGTAAACAAACAATGCTTTGCCTTTGGAAACTAGGTCCTATCTATAACAACCTTCTGGCTATCCCTAGTAGGTAATGCATATATGTGTTTGTGTGTGTGTGTGTATATATATATATATCTGTGGTTTTGTACAAGTGAATTCAGAACCTAACTATAATGTCCCTGCAACCTTTTTTTATTCAAAGGTTGCAGGGATGTTCTAGTTAGGTTCTGAATTCACTTGCACAAAACCATAGAAATTCAGCTATTATAGTTATAGCATCTCTGCTGGCAGGGAAAGAGATGAAACTTCTGCTTCCAGTGGGCAGGAGCGCTTTGACAGCTCACACCCGCATGGAACCGGAGTATTTGCTTCTGCTTGGTGGGAGCTGACAAACAGATATGTCCCGGGGTGGGCACCCTGGGCCACAGCAGGAGCCCGCCATGGGGTGAGGGTCCCCAGGGCCATTATTGGCTCCAGCAGTGGGGCTGTGCGATCCGCCTCCTTTACTGTTCAGGGCTGGCTCTGTGGAGTTGGTGGTCCTCAGGCTGTGTGTGATTGGGATAGGGAAGGTGGTGCATGGCCCCTCTCCCATTCTATTTGACCCCAAGGATATGGTGGGCCCTGTGGCCCTGGAGGGAGTCTACCCCCCCTTATTTAACCTGGGAAGGTAGTGATCCCCGGTGCTCAGAGGTCTGAACAACCCCCCCATTACTGTTTTCTTTGTCCTGGGGAGGTGATTGTCCCTGTGCACCCCTCCTCTTTTATATATAAAGCCATGGGGAGGTGGTGGTCCCTAGGGCTCCAAGAGCATCAGGAACGGGCCGCATACACCCCCTCCTTTTTCAAAACAAGCGCAGGAGCCCACACTTTTTTTTTCTTTTTTTTTTTAATTTTCACAGATCTGCCACAATTTTCAGTGAAAGATTAAAAAAAATTAATGCTTATTTGCCCTTGTCGGTCCCTCTGGATCAGAAAAGGTAATTTTATCTTTTAATTCACTATTATTATTTTTTTCCTTTGGTTAATGTAAATATTGGAATTAACTAAGACACATACATTTTATTTAGTTTCTGGTTGCCATTTTCAATGTGCTTAAATCTGTTTTTCTTCAACTTAGGCTTGTCAACACACAATGTTGCTTCTTTTTTTCTTTTTTTTTATCTGTTTATTAATCATAAAATTCACTCAACAGTACATTGGCTGGTAATAATTTTGTGATCTGTTTTTCTTACATATATAAACTTGCACAGCACTATTACACAATGAGTTGTCAAGAAAAAAAAGAGGAGAGGAACAAGAAAAGCAGGCGTAAAACGAGATAAAGGGGAAAGAAAAGAAACATTCAACTTAAAACTGTTCAATAGCTAATTGTGAAATAAAGACACTAATGTCATTGCTAGTGTTGGCTGTCCCCGACAGAAGGTGGGGGAAGGAAGAGGAAGGAATACAGCTAATGTGTATAAATATGACGAAGGTCCTTATTGGGGTGTGGATTATGTTTTGCGGGGCGTGATGGGGTGAAGAACTAGTTTGATAATAAGCAAACTGGGTATGGGTTGCGTGAAGGCTTAACCGTAGAAGAAGCATCCTTATATTTTACGTTGTTGCATTAAGGGGAAGGATGAGGATATTAATAATGGAAATTAATGATAGTGGGCCAGCTCAGAGTAGCGTGCTGCCGGTGTCGACCAGGACTATAGTAGTTATATATATGGTGCCCCATTTACGGGGGGTATATGTCATCCCTCGCTTCTATTACCACCACAAAAGTGTCCCAAACTTCGGGGCCCTCCTGAATAAGACCTTTGTGTTGCAATAAGTGAAGTGTCTGGGCTTCAGCTTGCGAACGGCTATGTAAGTCACGGAGCCAAGACGAGTAGGATGGGACGTGTGGAGCTTTCCAGTGTGTTGCTATTAGGCGTTTGAAAACAACAAATGCTAGATCTATAAATCTGTGTAACTGTTTATCTGCTCTAGCACGGTGGCGTATGCCAAGTAAACAGGAATCTGGTGTGGGCAACAGAGTGTGGACACAATGTTGCTTCTTGAGTTTATACATCTTCTAAATTAGACAGTTTGGTGGTGGAATGTTATTGGGAAAAGTGCATCATGTCATATATTTTGTTTAATGGTGCCCCAGAGGCAGGGACCTCAAAACGCTTCTGAAAAGTTTTGAATACCTGATAAAATATTTGTCTATCTTATTTGGTGGGAAAATAAGGGTAAAATTGCCACCACTAAAGTATATCTGTCACCAGCTACTGGCACAATGTCTTGTGTTTCCAGTAAAATACCAAAAGTCATAATTTAGAGAAGACCTTGGTATTCCTGTTTGTTGATCACAAGGCACTACAAAACCTGCACAGAGCCCCAGACGTTTTTTGTAAGTTAATAGTACAAATGTTTTGTGGCATGGTATTGCACTTTTTTCTTCTAAGTGCTTCTGCCGGGGTCCAATGTGGTTTATGGTGACATTTACAGTCAATGATTTAAGGACACGAGCAGGAGCATAGCACCTTGGCTTTACAGAAACAATTATGTCTTGATCGGCTACAAAAGTATTTTCCTGACTCCTCCAAACTGTCGATAAAGACCTTCATATTGTTGTGTGCAGTTCTAAAGTCTGTAGTTGCAGGTCTTAGTGAAGATTAACATTTAGAATTACAAAGCTTTGTGAATTTTTTATTTTTTTTGTGGCAGTTGTATTGAACACGAACTTTGCCCAAGAGCATTGGAGCACCTAATAGAAAAGCAAACTTACATTACACATATTTTTTTGGGCACGGAGAGATTTAAAGGTTGCCCCAGAATCACAGGATGTTGAGCGGAGGCCGCTATTCTCTTCCTGAAATAGGATTGCACTTTACTAACTGATTTGCAGTTATCCAACAGTCTTAGAAGCGCTCTTGAAAATCTGGCAGACAGACATGCAGCGCACCCATTGGGCTTGGGTGCCACTTGACCTCACTCAGGCTGGACCCGTTTGCTGTCAACCACACGTATTGAGGAGTTGATTCTGAAAGGACATGTAGTATGATAGAAAAGTAAGAGAAAATCTGAAAAAATGTTATCTGGGACCCCTGTCACATCACTTTAGTGCGAACGTGGGCTCTCCTTATAACACATTCTTGCAAGCATGTGTGGAAGAAGAAGCTGCAGACTCCATCACTCACCACATCTACACTTCCTTGTAAAAGCATGGGGTTTCCCAGTTGTAGGGGACGGCGATCTCCCCCTCTGCCCATCCACAGTGCATCCAAGTTGGCAGCAGAAAGAATCAATGGCATCAGAAAGCCAACATGGCTTTCATCTTCAGTCATCAGGGTGTTCTGCACACAGTGGCACACATAAGTTCTCCTCAGGGTGGTGGCGATGTCATGCGCTCCTTTGCCTCCCTTGTCGTGGTTCTTGAACATCACCTCCCTCTTCACTCTATCCATCTTGGAGTTCCAGATGAAGTAGAATATATTTCTTGTGATGGCCTTGGCCGCTTGAGGCTGCACTGGCCACACTTGAGTGACGTACTGGAGCACTAGCAGGGTCTTGTTCCGCAGGACAGGAACAAAGACTTCCCTTCGATCATCAGCTTCCGGATGCTCCAGAGTCCCAGCTTCTGCATTGTCTTCGCCAGTCTTTCTTCCCATTACTTCTCTGCTGTACCTTCTCTCCTGAACCAGACTCCAAGGATCTTTAGGAAATCCTGTTTGATGGGGAATGGCAGTGGGTCTTGGGTGGGTGGCCAGTGGCCGAGGATTAGGGTTTCTGACTTGGAGCTGTTGATCTTTGCTCCTGACGCCTTTCCAAACTCGATACAAGTCTTCTCCAGTTCTTTTATGGAGTGCCCATCTGCACAGAATACTGAGACGTCGTCCACGTCGAGGGAGCACTTCACTTTGCCCTTCCCTTTGCTTCCTTGCAATTTCACTCCTCTGATGGCCCTGTTCTGTCTGATGTGTTCAGCGAGGAGCTCTATAACACAAATGAACAGAAGGGGTGAGTGTGGACAGCCCAGCCTAACATCTGACAGGACAGGGAAGGGGTCGGTTTTCCATCCATTGACCAACACTGTGCTAGAGGTACCTCTATACATTGTGGTCACCACGTCACAAAAGAAGTCACCCAATCCCAGTGCTCTGAGTGTCCGGTCCACGAGCTCATGTTAGACGCGGTCAAGCACTATTTCCTGGTCTAGACTGACCCAGACTGCCTGAACATTTCGGCTCTTGACGTACTCAGTCGTGTCCCGAACCAGGGCCAGGCTGTTCGCGAACTGTCAACCCGGTATCACACAGGACGGGTCAGTGTGGACTATAGTTTCTATTTCTTTCTTTAGGTGGTTGGCCATTGCCTTCACTAGGATTTTGTAGTCCACATTGAGCAGAGAGATGGGCCTCCAGTTCTTGAGGTCCTCCTTCTCTCCCTTCTGCTTGTACAAAAGCGTTATCATGCCTTTACGCAGGGATTGCCTCATACTACCCTTGCCCACCATTTCCTCGTAGAGGTCCAGCAAGTCCGGCCCGATCAGGTCCCACAGTTTGACATAAAGCTCCACTGGATGACCATCACTTCCAGGGGTGTTGCCTCTCTTGGAGGTCATGGCGGACAAGTGCAGCTCTGCCAGGGTGAAGGGTGCATTCAGGCCCTGTCTCTCTTCCTGACCCAGTGTCTTTGGGATGTTCTTTAGGAAACAGTCCACCTGGGATCTTGCTGATGACTTTGGTAAGTAAAGCTCTCCATAGTGCTCACTCGCGAGGTTGCCCTCCGAGTCCTGAAGCTCCACCAGCGGGGTTTGGGCCAAGTGAACGTTCTTGAAGAAAAACGAGTTGCATTTCTCGCCCTTCTCGAGGTTCGAGGTTCTGGTCCAGAAGATTATTTTTCTGGATTCCTCCCTTAAGTGCTCTGCGAGCCCATTTTCGGTTTCCTCCAGTTCATTATCCACATCCCATCCCCTGTGCTTGAGTTCGTACAGGCGCTGCAGTTTTCTTAGCAGCCGCCTAAACTTGCATCCTGGAAAACGCTCAGGAACCTGTCCTTCACCCATTCCCACCACTCGCCGGCGGAGTGAAAGAGGTCCCTCATGTCCCTCCACTCTACATACACGACTCTGAGGTTAACCACTAACTCCATCTTTTCCAGCAACGAGCAGTTCAGTTTCCACAATCTGGGGCCAGCGGGGCATTTCCCTGTAAGTTTCCCCTCAAAACTGACTGCTCTGTTGTCCGAGAAGTGGATGGCGACCATGGCACTCCGCCCAGGCTTTACCGTTGGGAAGGTGAAGAGGAAGTCGATCCGTGAACGTACGGATCCATCAGGCCTACTCTAGTAGAATTTCCTGGCATTTGGCCCCATAATCCCGATGACATCCCGCAGGGATGCCTCACTTATCTCCAACAATAGCCTGGACGTCACATCCATCCCTACAGAGTCTGACCCAGTGCGTCCATTCACCTCTACTGTGCAGTTGAAATCACCACCCATCAGGATGGTCCTGGAGGTCACGAGCTGCTCCACTGTACTTCCACATAACCATTCTGGTGTAAATTTACATCTGGGAACCCTTCCTCTCATTATTACAAATGGGGACTCACCTATCAAATTATTCTTAGTTATTCTGTGAGCCCACAATGCTATTTTTGTTTTTTTTTTAACAGAAATCCTCCGACCACCTCCTTCTTTAACAGTGCCCTGTATAACCCCATTGATCACATGGTTGAATCTTTCCACTCTGCCATTACCACTGGGATTATAGAGAGCAGTGGCTTTATGCCTTACATTTTCCCTTTTCAAAATATGTTTTAGCCGCGTTGGGAACAAACTGCACTCCATTATCACTCAGGAGTACCGCTGAAATCCCTTCCAACCAAAATGCCTTGTCCAAGAGTTCTGACACAGTGGCAGTATCTGCCCTTTCCACTATGTCAACTACAGGCCATTTGATGAAAAGATCTATCAATACAATTACACACTCATGTGCCTGACCAACCGAACCCAACCAGTCCACTGCTACACCTTCCCAGGGTTGTTTGGGCATCAAGCCCTTAATCATGCGTGGTCACAACATACTCAAAGTTTTATCAGATGAGGAACAAATACCACACTTCTGAATGAACCTTTCCACTGCTTTGTCAACTTCAGGGCCACCAAAATGACTCCTATGCAACTGCCTTGGTCCTCATTACACCAAAATGGCCCTTGTGACAAAGATCCACAATGGTGTCCCTCAACCCAAGTGGAGGAATAATTTTGCACCTTCTGAAAACAATATCCCTGTCCACAGACAACTCCGACCTAATTTCCCACAACTGTTTACAACCATCAGGCAAACATTCTTTCTTAGACCAGCCATCACAAATGTATTTCAGAATCAGTTGCAAATTTTTATCCTCTTTCTGTTTTTCTTCCCAAACTGCTTTTTTGACAGCCAGTGAACCTGAAACATGAACCAAAGCAATTTTATTAACATCCCAACGGTCGTCCTCACACACTTCTAAAGGATGAGGCATTCTGGACACACAATATGCCACCAAGTTGTCCTTCCCTGAAACATATACACTGCTGTAAATATAATCCTTTATCCGCACTGACAGCCTTGCAATTCTAGCTGATGCTGTAACACTCCGTTCTGTAGTCAGTAACTGAAAGGGCTTGTGATCACACCGAATGATAATCTGTCTACCACATACAAAAGCATGAAAATGTTCAAGTATCCAGGCGCAAGCCAATGCTTCTTTTTCTATGGTGGGCTATCTCTCTTCAGCTGGGTACAAAGATCTTGATGCAAATAGAGTGATCATCTCCTTCCCAAATGCATCTCTCTGTTTTAGGACCACTCCTAGGCCTTTGTTACTGGCATCAGTCGTTATAAAACTCTCCAAACCAGGGTCAAAGCTACTCAAAGTTGGAACTTTTTAATATAACAGAATTGTTCTTCACACAACGGATCCCACGTAAACTTTGCATGTTTTTTAAGCAGTTGCCTAATGTTAAATACCTTTTCAGCAAAATTAAGAATCAATTTAGCACAATACTCTGCCATCCCTAGTAATGACCTTACCTCATCCTTGTTAGTAGGAGCCGGGCCCTGGTTATAGCATTTATCAGAGCTTCCATCATCCACCACCAAGACTTTCTCCACACTGTTTGGATCCAGAAAATATGCAGGTTACCTTGATCCTGCCAACTCTGAACAGATGCCCCCCTCTTAGCCACATATGATTTTCCCCTTGCATGTCTGCCTTTAAAGAAAAGGGTAGCCATCTGAAACTCAGTATGTTGATCCTTTCGCCAATAAAGCTTTTGGGATTAATATCAGGTGGAGAGAAATGTGTGCCAATTTTCTCTACAAATTTAGTCTTCCAAACTTCTTTGTTGACTACTGTAAATGGTGATCCTGAATCCGCATATATTTTAATGGCAACACCACCTATAGACAAACTGCATTCATGTTTATCTCTTGTGCACTTCTCGTCAATAATCTGAATACATTTCTCTTGTAAATTCTTTCCATTTTCTGATTTAGGAGACTCCTCATCACCTTCGCTCTCACTCAAGTTCTTCCCTTATAAAGATACTTTAGCTTGTACTTCTTCCTCTTGCACACCTTACCATAATGGGCAGTAGTCAGACCCTCCAGAATTTCACATGCTTTTTACAAAAGTGGCCATGAAATCTGCAGGAATGGGAACCCTCTCTTGTGTTGGTCCAGTGGTTTGCCATTGGGCCAATAGAAGGAGGGTCTCACAGCAGGCAGGTGGTGGTTGTTTATTTACATCTCACCTGCCCTGCCTACTGTTGTTTTGGGCTATGCGGCGGGCCCAGGGTAACATTTACTCTTTAAAAAAAAAAAATTTTTTGGGCCTGCCACGTGCCCTGTGTGCGGCAAGCCCATGGTGGTATTTCTTTTGTTTTGGGCCTGTCGCATATGGGTCACGCTGCGGGCCCAGAGTGGCGTTCATTTTTATTTTGTTTTGGGGCCGCTGCATGCCCCCTGTACTGCGGGCCCGGGGTGGCATTAACTTTATTGGCTGCATGCCCCATGTGCTGCAGGCCCCCCCCCAAAAAATGAAATGCCACTCTGCGCCTGCCACCTGTCCCATGTGCAGTGGACCCAGGGTGGCATTTATTTTCTTTTAGGGCCGTCGCACATGGGGCACATGGCGGACCCACGTGGCATACATTTTTAAAAATGTTTTGGGCCCCTTTTGTTCCCCATGTAAGGCGGGCCCAGGTTTTCATTTACTATTTTTTTTGCTTGTTTTTAGCCCGCCATACACTGGGCACAACGCGGGCTAACATTAACTTTTTTAAATGTTTTTGGCCTGCCGCAGGCCCAAAACTTAAAAAAAATATATATGTTAAAAATGAAATGCCACTTTGAGACTGCCGCCTGCTCTATGTACAGTGGGCACACTGTGTCTTTTCTTTTCTTTTGGGCTGACCGCGCACGTGCCAGTCCCAGGGTGGCATTCATGTTTTTTTGTTTTGGGCCCACCATGTACCCTGTGTACAGTGGGCCCAGGATGGCATTTATTTATTTGCTCATTTTTGGCCTGCTGTACATGGGGCACGCAGCGGGCCTAGGTTGGCATTACATTTTTTAAATGTCTTGGGCCTGCTGCATGCCCTTTTAGGCCCATGGGGTACACGGCAGGCACAGGGACATTCTTTTAAAAAAAAAAATGATTAGGGCCCACTACCCACAGGCCATGGGGTGGGCCCACGTGGCATTATTTGTTTTAATGGTTAGGGCCCCCGGGGCTCTTTCTTTTTTTTAATGATTAGGGCCCTGCTGCCCACGGGGCATGCAGCGGGCCCTAGGGGTATTTATTTTTAATACAAATAGCAAGATAAATTGCGCCGGTCGTACCATTGAGACCTTCCCTGGCACGGTTCGATTGTCAACATTCATGACGTTGGTGGTGCCCACCATCGTCATTGACCTGATCCATCCCCGATGATTCGGACCGGCATTGGTCGCCGCCGTCTCCTTCGATGGGGTCTATTCACCACAGGTTGGATTCTGCCCCTTTTTCTTATGGGTACGAATTCGGGTAAGGATTGGAGGGGTCCCTGGACTCTTATGAATACCAGGATGACCCTAACTTGGACTGGGCACAGGAGTTTGGTGAGGCCAGTGGTCTGGATACCTCTCCAGCTGCTGGCATGCTGTCTCCTCCTACTGTGGCTACGGCGGAGGGAGCAACTTATTCCATGGTGGTCAGTAGGGCGGCTGAGGTCCTTGGCCTTGAGCTGCCTACTGTTTAGGTCAGGTCTAATCTCCTGACGGAGGTGCTTCAACCAGGGGCTTCCACATGTGAGCCTCTTCTTCCATTCAATGAAGCCCTCACCAATGTCCTTTTGGGTACTTGGTCCAGACCCAACACAGGGGCACCTGTGAACAGGACTATCGCGTGCCACCATCAGCCTGCCCCAAATTACCCTAAATTCCTGTCCCAACACCCCTCGCTGAGAGCCTTGTCATCCAGGCATCCTCATCCTCGGGCGAATTCCCTTCTGCACCCCTAGATAGGGAATCAAAAAGTCTGGAACAATTCGGGAAGAAGATGTTTTGTTCCTCCAGTCTCTTGCTGCGGTCAGTGAATACTGCATGTCTTTTGGGCTGCTACACCCACTATCTGTGGGTAGGGGGCATGCAAGTTCTGCCGCAGATACCAGAGGAGGCCCATGCTATTGTCTCCCAAGCTGTCACAGATGGGAGAGACGCGGCAAAGTTCACTATCAGATGTGGGCTGGACATGGCTGACTTTCTAGGTAAATCGGTTGCGACGACAGTGACCTTGAGGCCTGGTTACATGCATCTGGTTTCTGAGGGGATGTCCAACAGACTCTTATGACCATGCCCTTTGATTGCTCCCGTCCCTTTGGAGACAAGGCAGACTCGGCTTTGGAGAGGTCCAAGGACTCCCGGTCTACAGCTTGGTTCCTCGACCTTTCCACTGCCCTTTGCCCCCAACAGTCCGCCTTTCACCCTTTTGTCACCACAGAAGGGGCTCCCTGTTGCGTCCCTATCCCAGCCACCGTGCTACCCATGCTGTTCAGCCGCTGCGTGGCCGGGAATGCAGAATCCCACATGGACAGGGAACCAGAGCTCTGCCAGTCCACCCCTGCCCCTGCAGCGGCCTCTAAACCCTCCTACAAACCCTCCTAGTCCGTCCCCTAACTCTGGTCCAGTTGGCGGCAGGATTCGCCATCAGCTGCCCCACTGACAGGTGGGTTTTGCAGATCGTTCGAAGGGGCTACTCCCTCCCCTTGAATCTGCACCACCAGCCATGCCTCCATCAGTCAGCCATATTCAGGAGGATCATTTGGCACGTCTCCGCCAGGAATTTGTGTCACTCTTGGCCAAGGGAGCCATAAAGAGGGTCCCTGCACCAGAAGTAGGTTGTGGTTGTTATTCCTCCTACTTTCTGGTGCCCAAAAAAGACAAGGGCTTACATGCTCTCCTAGGCCTTCGGGATCTCAATCTCTAATTCAAGAAGGAGAAATTCAGAATGCTCATCCTGGCTCAGGTTCTGTTTGCCTTGGACCCAGGAGACTGGATGGTAGCATTGGAATTGCAGGACACTTATTTCCATATTCCCATCCAGCGCCCCTCTGGTGTTCACAAAAGTAATGGCGGTGGTTGCAGCTCATCTGTGCCGGTTGGAGGTTTCAGTCTTCTCCTACCTCGACGGCTGGCTGCTGAAGACGGACTCGCCCCAGAAAGTCATCTCCCACCTTCAGACTATGGCGAACCTCCTGCACACGCTGGGGTTCACTAGAAATGTGCCTAAGTCACACCTGACTCCCTCTCAGATCCTTGCATTGGAGTTCTGAACACAGTTGAGTTTTGGGCCTATCCTCCCGAAAAGCAAGTGCAAGATATTCAGGCCAATATTCCGATCTGTCAGCCTCTGTCTTGGGTTTTGTTGAGACTGACTCTGAGGCTGCTGGGCCTCATGGCCTCCTACATCCTGCTAGTAACACATGCCAGATGGCATATGCGGGCTCTGCAGTGGGACTTAAAGTTCCATTGGGCGCAGCATCAGGGATATCTGTTCAACATGGTCCAGGGGACTGCGAAAGACCTGCAGTGGTGGCTTTCAAATTCGCAGTGGGTCAACTGCAGATTGCTCTCACGTCCCCATCCAGATCTATCCATAGTTATGGATGAGTCACTTCTGGAATGGGGCGGTCACATAGGAGAGGCGGAGATCAGAGGCTCCATATCAATCTTCTGGAGCTCCTGGTGATCAGGCTTGTGTTGAAAGCATTTCTTCCCTCTCTTAAAGGGAAAGTAGTGCATGTGTTCACGGACAACACTACCGCCATGTGGTACTGCAACAAACAGGGTGGAGTAGGGTCCTTGAACCATTGTCAGGAGGCACTGCGCCTTTGGACATGGTTGGCACATTAGGATATTACCCTGGTGGTGATTCAACATCTAGCAGGCTCTCTGAAAGCCAGAGGAGACGAACTCAGCCGTCAATGCATAGCTGATCATGAATGGCGTCTCCATCTGGAGGTGGTGCAAGGTCTCTTTCAGCAGTGGGGAGAGCCTTGGTTAGATCGGTTCGCCTCTGCAGAGAACACGCAATGTCAGGTGTTTTGCACGTTGGAGTTTCCATGGCGGCACTTACTCAGAGACACTTCATCTTGATTGGAACTCTCGCCTCCTTTCCGTCTATGCCATTTCACTTCTGCCAGACTTCTCAAGAAGATCAGGAATGACCGAGCCCAAGTTATCTTGGTGGCTCCGGACTGGGCATGGAGAGTATGGTATCCAGAGCTCTTGAGCATGGCCATCGATCCTCCACTCAGACTGCCTCTTCAGGAGGATCTTCTGTCGCAGCAGCAGGGGACGGTTCTCCGCCTGAATCTGTCCAATCTCCGCCTTCATGTGTGGAGATGGAGAGACGCCTGGCTGTCGCTCAACCAAAATGGTATATGCCTGTCGTTGGCATAAATTTGTGGCATGGTGTGACAACAAATCTGTTGACCCCCTCTCTGCTCCTCTTTCTGAGGTTCATTCTTTCTTTAGCCTAGAAGGGCTCTGCTTTGGGCACACTTAAAGGTTATTTATCATCTATTTCGGCCGTTCTTAGGTTGCCTGATCAGACTTCACTCTTTAAGTCTACTATTGTCAGCCTATTCTTTAAGGGTCTCATCCATTTGTTTCCTCCCACTTCATTTATCATGTCTCAGTGGGACCTCAAGCTTGTACTAACTTTCTTAATGTGTACTTCCTTTGAGCCGATGCACAATTGTTAATTGTGGCTCCACACCTTCAAAACTGTCTTTTTGGTCTCTATCACCTCTACTCGCGGGGTGAGTGAGCTACAGGCCCTTTCTTCAAAGCCTCCATACTTGTCTGTGCACCCTGACAAAGTTGTGTTGCGCACTAGGGCTTACTTCCTTCCTAAAGTGATTAACACTCTTTAATGTAGGCCAGTCCATCACCTTTCCTACATTCTACGCACCCCCACATCCTTCCCATAAGGAGGACAGACTCCACCGTCTGCACCCAAAAAGAGCATTGGCGTTCTACCTCAAGCATACTAAAGATTTCGAGCCGATGCACAATTGTCAATTGTGGCTCCTTACTTTCAAGACTGTTTTTGTTGTTGCCACCACTTCTGCTCGCAGAGTGAGTGAGCTTCAGGCTCTTTCTTCAAAGTCCCCATACTTGTCTGTGCACCCACAAAGTGGTGCTACGCTCTAAGGCTCCCTTCCTTCCCAAGGTCATTACACTTTTTAATGTAGGCCAGTCCATCCCCTTTCCTACTTTTTACGCATCTCCACATCCTTCTCATGAGGAGGGAAGACTCCGCCATCTGGACCCAAAAAGAGCATTGGCGTTCTATCTCAATCGTACTAAAGATTTCCGGGTGGACGATTAACTCTTTGTTGGATATGTGGGTGCGAAAAAAGGGAAGGTGGTGGAAAAACATACCATTTCTCGATGGGTACTTCTTTGCATCAAGATGTGCTATGCTTTGGCCAAGAAGCAACCCCCTGAGGGCTTGCACGCTTATTCCACCAGAGCGACTGCTGCTTCCACTGCTTTAGCACACGGAGTTCCTGTTCTGGATATCTGCCAGGCAGCTACGTGTGCATCCTTGCCCACGTTTACTAAACATTACTGCTTGGACAGTCAGGTCCGTCAGTACAGCTACTTTGGTCATTCGGTCCTGCAGAACTTTCTAGTATGATCTTGGTTCGCAGCCCACCTTCGAGGATGGCATTGCTTGGGTATTCATTCTAAGGAAGGAATCTGCAAGTAGAAGTCTCTATCAGATGTACAAGTTAATTACCTTCAGTAACAATATATCTGGTAGAGACACATTCTAGTTGCAGATTCCTTACCGACCCACCCATCCTCCCCGCTTGCAAACTGATTTCTAGGGACAGGGTTCCCCATTCAGGGCCTTAGCTCTGGCACACCAATCTCAGTGTTCTTTGCGGCTCTGCGCTTTGGCGTGGAAAGTTGTGAAAAGAAACTGGTGTCACTGTGCTGTGGTAGCGTCTATGTACTACTCTCAACATCATCACGGTTAGTATGATGCCAATGATGCCCGTGGAGTCGACCAACGCCACCTACCAACGCATAAGGGTATTGCTTCGGATCCAGTCTGCCGCCCGGGGGAAATTTTAAGGTAAAGAATCTCCAACTAGAATATGTCTCTAACAGATATATCGTTACCGAAGGTAAGTAACTTGTATGTCCCAGTGTCAAACAATGTATGCTGGTAATATACTGCGCAGGGTTGGTCTCAAAAACACTTGCACAAGCCAGTCACTTCCTTGACAATTCCGATGAATTCCTCACATAGAAAATGGGCAATCAAGCACACACAGTGTGACCTGATGCGCAGGGCACGTTATGATGTGTGCACATAATCGCTGTCCTTTACTTCTTGAGGAACTGGTGTAATCTTATGTTGCGTCATTATTAGAAATGGGGTTTCTGGTTGACTAGGGTATGCACCTAAGCCAGGCAGAACCCACCCACTCTAGTCAGGGTAAGGGAGTTGCACGTCCAAGATAACCCCTGCTGCACCCCTTTGGTAGCTTGGCACGAGCAGTCAGGCCTAACCCGGAGGCAATGTGTAAAGCATTTCCACAACACACAACACACCTGATGCAAGATGTACACCACAAAGTAACCACGACACTGAGCTATGTAAAAATAAACTGTATTGCACAAAACATAATTAGACAAAACATTACACGTCAATTAATACCCTGCTACCTTAGCAGTTGTCAGAATGTTACACAAGTTACTAATACTATGCAAGAATAAGCAGTTGTCACAATGGAACACGTAAGTACTCAGGATTCTGCAACATAAACAGTAGTCAGGAATTACAATAAAGAAATATATGTACTTGTCATGAACATAAGAGGAACATTAGGGAACCTATGGCAAGTCAGGGAAAACATATATCAACAATGCCCATAGGAGGAACATTGGGAAATAATATGTTTCGCAAAAAGAGTACCTCTTTATGAGAAGAAGGCACTCCTAGTGCCTGGAAAAGGAAGGTAGGGCTCCCGGTGCTCCTATGTGCTAAACGGGGGCCACTTCAGCTTTTGTCTATAACAGGCCCCTCCTGCGGCCCACGATCTCTGGTGATTCTTCCCCACCACACTGCGCTCGGATGAAGCGCGCCCGTCCCCCTACAAGTGCTAGAAGGTGCTTTAGGGGAAAATTGCAGCACTTCTCTGGCCTTGAGAAAGAACAGGGGTCAGGGGCCACAGCACCTTGCTCCTGGAGACAAGTCGTGGGGGGAAGTACAGGGCTGGCAGGCCCAACAGCAGGGCAGAACAAGGGGTGCAGGTGATGGTATCAAATCAAATCATTAACATTTGTAAAGCGCGCTACTCACCCGTGCGGGTCTCAAGGCGCTAGGGGGAAGGGGGGGTTACTGCTGCTCGAAAAGCCAGGTTTTGAGGAGTCTCCGGAACGCGGAGTGGTCCTGGGTGGTCCTGAGGCTGGTGGGGAGGGTGTTCCAGGTCTTGGCTGCCAGGAAGGAGAAGGACCTCCCACCTGCCGTGGAGCGGCGGATGCGAGGGACAGCAGCGAGCGCGAGGCCAGAGGAACGGAGGAGACGAGTGGGGGCGTAGAAGCTGAGGCGACGGTTGAGGTATTCCGGTCCCTTGTTGTGGAGGCCTTTGTGTGCGTGGGTGAGAAGTCGGAAGGTGATCCTTTTGCTGACTGGGAGCCAATGCAGGTGTCTCAGGTGTGCGGAGATGTGGCTGTTGCGGGGTATGTCGAGGATGAGGCGGGCCGAGCGTTTTGAATACGTTGCAGGCATTTTTGGAGTTTAGCGGTGGTCCCAGCATAGAGGGTGTTGCCGTAGCCCAGGCGGCTCGTGACGAGGGCGTGGGTCACGGTTTTTCTAGTGTCGGCGGGGATCCAGCGGAAGATCTTGCGGAGCATGCGGAGGGTGAGGAAGCAGGCGGAGGACACGGCGTTGACTTGCTTGGTCATGGTGAGAAGAGGGTCCAAAATGAAGCCGAGGTTGCGGGCGTGGTCTGAGGGGGTCGCTGCGGTGCCGAGGGCCGTGGGCCACCAGGAGTCGTCCCAAGCGGACGGGGTGTTGCCGAGGATGAGGACTTCCGTTTTGTCCGAGTTCAGCTTTAGGCGGCTGAGCCTCATCCAATCTGCGACGTACTTCATGCCCTCTTGTAGGTTGGTCTTGGCGCTGGCGGGGTCCTTGGTGAGGGAGAGTATAAGTTGGGTGTCGTCGGCGTAGGAGGTGATGATGATGTCGTGCTTGCATACGATGTCGGCGAGGGGGCTCATGTAGACATTGAAGAGTGTCGGGCTGAGCGATGAGCCTTGAGGTACGCCGCAGATGATCTCGGTGGGGTCTGAGCGAAACGGTGGGAGGTAAACTCTTTGAGATCGGTTTGAGAGGAAGGAGGCAATCCAGTCCAGGGCCTGGCCTTGGATCCCGGTGGAGCGGAGGCGGGTTATTAGGGTGCGGTGACAGACGGTGTCGAAGGCAGCCGAGAGGTCGAGGAGGATGAGGGCGACTGTTTCACCGTTGTCCATCAGGGTTCTGATGTCGTCTGTGACTGAGATGAGGGCGGTTTCAGTGCTGTGGTTGGTTCGGAATCCGGTTTGTGAAGGGTCGAGCAGGTTGTTGTCTTCCAGGAAGGTGGTAAGCTGTTTGTTGACGGTCTTCTCTATTACCTTGGCAGGGAAGGGGAGGAGCGAGATGGGGCGGAAGTTTTTCAGGTCGCTAGGGTCAGCCGTAGGTTTCTTTAGTAGGGCGTTGACTTCGGCGTGTTTCCAGCTTTCGGGGAAGGTAGCAGAAGAAAAAGAAGAGTTGATGATGGCCTGGGGGTGCGGGGCGATGATGTCGTCGGCTTTATTGAAAATGAAGTGAGGGCAGGGGTCCGATGGGGCGACGGAGTGGATAGAGTTCATGGTGGTTTTGGTTTCTTCAGTGTTGATGTGGGTCCATTCGTTGAGGGTGATGGCCGGGGGTGTGGGTTCGGTGATGCTTGGTTGGGTCTGGTGTCCGAAGCTGTCGTGGAGGTCGCTGATCTTGCGATGGAAGAAGGTGGCGAGGGAGTTGCACAAGTCCTGTGAGGGCGTGACGGCGTTGGCGTTGGGGTTGGATAACTCTTTGACGATGCTGAAAAGTTCTCTGCTGTTGTGGCTGTTTTTGTCCAGTCTGTCGGTGAAAAAGTTCCTTTTGGCTGCGCGGATCAGGTGGTGGTGTTCGCGGGTTGCGTTTTTGAGGGCAGTCATGTTGTCGGCGGTGTGGTCCTTGCGCCAGGCCTTCTCGAGGGCGCGACATGTTTTCTTCGATTCTTTGAGGGTGTCAGAGAACCAGAGAGGTTCCTCTTAGTGACCAGTCTGGTCACAGGTTAGCACAGCAGCAGCAGTCCAAGGTGGGCCTGGTGAGTCCTTTCAACAACGTCCTGTGTCCAGTTCCAAGTAAGTTTTCTGGAGTCCCAAAAATGTCTAATTTGTCGGGAAAAGTCCCTTGTACTTATACTAGGTAGCAGTGTCTCTTACAATGAGGAGGAGAGGGGGTTCCAACCAGTTTCAACTGGTTCAGGGAGTGCCCCTTCTCTTCTCCAGCACAGGCTCCAAACATCAGTGGGGGGTAAACGACCCTATTGTGCGAGGCCAGGGCACAGGCTTTACAAAATGCAGGTGTGCCCGCCTCTCCCTTCTCTCAGCCCAGGAAGATTATACAATATGTAGATGCATCTCTGTGACACCTCCACCCTCCCTGTGTACAGGCTGTCTGAAAAGTATGCACAAAGCCTCAACTGTCAGTCTGCCCAGATGTGGATTGGAGTCAAACTGCAAAAACACCAGTCATAAGCACAGATAAATGTGCACTTTCTATGAAGTGGCATTACTGTAATGGAAATAGAAAATACACCTATACCAATAAGCAGCATTTCTTATCACTATCACAGCCATACGAAACATGCCTACACTACCCCTCATAAATCAATACCCTGTACACATAAGGCAGGGCATTTCTAATGTAATCTTATGAGAAGGCAGCACTCACAGCAGTGAGACGCCAAGTTAGGCTGTTTGTCACTACCACGACAGGCCACGCAACCTGGCACATGTCCTGCCTTCTACATACATGACACCCTGCCAATAGGGCAAGTTAGGATGTACCTTAGGGGTGACTTACATGTAGTAAAAGGGAAGTTCTGGGCCTGGCAAGTATATTTAGATGCCAGGTCCCTGTGGCAGAAAACTGCACACACAGGCCCTACGCCAGCAGGCCTGAGATAGGTTTGAAAGGCTACTTCAGTGGGTGGCACAAGGAGCGCTGCAGGCCCACTAGTAGGATTTAATTTACAGGCCCTGGGTATAGGGATACCACTTTACAAGGGACTTATAGGTAAATTAAATATGCCAATTAGGTATAAGCCAATCATACCAATTTTACAGTGGAGAGCACATGCACTTTAGCATGGGTTAGCAGTAAAAAAAGTGCTCAGAGTCATAACGTCAGCCAACAAAGGTCAGACAAATAAGGAGGTAAAAGGCAAAAAGTCTGGGGAATGACCACGTAAAAGGGCCAGGTCCAACATTCATGTAGGCCAAATGGTTCTCCATCCAGTCAATCCCACTGACAACACTGCTGGGCTCATTGATAATCCTTTATTTTGGTTACATTTTTACAGCGAAAACTACCTACTGTTTATCAGTGGACATAAGTTCCTGTAACAACGCCCACTATATATTCTTTATAAGACACCTTTCATATAGTTAATTTGATTACATTTAAGATTCCCAGGTCCATAATAGCCTCTACCCTATATTCCACTTATCCACACCTCCTTTGACTTCTGTTTGGAAGGGCTTCCTTCTCCTGTACATTAAGGGCCAGATGTACGTACCTTTTTTTCTTGTCATAAATGGCCTGATTTATAGAATCAGGCCATTTGTGACAAGAAAAAATGCATTTTGGTATGTACAAACCCTATTTTAGTATTCCGTAATCTATATACCGAATCGCAAAATAGCTTTGCGAGTCATAGTTAAGAAGAGGCGTTCCCTTCCTTTTTGCGAGTCACAGTGCAATGTATGATTATTTTGTGACCGTGAATGCGCTCATAAAACAATCGCAGTTAGCACCAATTTCAAATTGATGCTAACCCATTCGCAAACGGGAAGGGATCCCGATGGGACCCCTTCCCCTATGTGAATGGTAGCGAAATTATTTTTTCAGAGCAGGCAGTGGCCCCACGGACCACTGCCTGATCTGAAAAAATGGAAAGAAAACTTTACATTTTTGTTTTTGAAACGCATCCTGTTTTCCTTTAAGAAAAACGGGCTGCATTTAAAAAAACAAAAAAAACACACAAAAAAAAAACCTGCTTTATTTAAAAGCAGACACAGACATGGTGGTCTGCTGTCCCCAGCAGGCCACAATCCCTGTGAGTATAGCCATTCCCAATATTCATGAGGTAGGTCATTTGCAACCCCGTTGGGAATTGCAAACAGTGTGAGGTACTCTGTTGTACATATTTTTTTGCGACTCGCAAATGAGTCGCAAATTGCAAGTTGCAAAACTCCGTCGTACATCTGGCCCCCAGTCACTAGTACACTATTGAAGTTGAAATCATACCAGTGTTAAACTTTTAAGTCAAAAATAAACTCTTGGTTCCACAGTCTATATTAAGCCTGTGCTAGTACTATGCACCACACATGTAGAAGAATTTCTTGTATTGTCAAGAATATTTGAGCATACATTGATAGTATGCTCACAAAAGTATCCTGATGTTTGACTTTCTTTGTTTATTTTCAAATTGATGGACTAGCTTAGTACTTAGTTAGAATGTAAGACTGTCCAAAAAGGACACTTATCCTCACACAATCCTGAAGACTAACCTCTTTCTCACTCTATAGTCATGTCTCAGAACATTCCACTCCCCAGGGCTATCCAGGTTTACCTCACAAGCTTCTTTTTAAGCAACATTTCAATGAAATTGTTATGTATTAGTGTGTAATCTTTTTCCATCAGTCATCGTCTTCTTCTCCTTACACTTCCAACCTTCCACGTGTTTCACAACCGATAGATCTGTTAAGCAGCCATCTTCCACACTTAGGGGTGGTCTTTTCTCTTTAACTCATCATGTCCTTCAGGCACAGAAAGTTATTATATCCTTTCTTATGACCCTTTTCATATTAAAAACTTACAAGAATATTCATAGTAGTGCAGTTAACATATTAAAAACTATGAAAAAGATGTTTCTCTGCATAGCGATTCTCTGTCTTTATTTAAACTAGGGGGTAGTTGTGGTATTTTACACTACACAAATTTATTTTACATTAAATCAGTAATAGTTTCACAAATTTGCTTCCAAACTATTCCTTTTGATGAATACTTCCAATCGCAGATTTCTCCGCTTGTGTATTTTGCCAGGATCCTGACTGGATCCAGATACTCATGCAGTGTAATCGTACACTAGCAGGCGGTGCCATGCATCTCCATGCGGACCTCATTCAACTCTGGAAGTGGCAAACAGAGCCACATACAAGTGCCACCCTGTGCTCGCTGACATCTACTTCTTTCTTTCTGTGCCTTCAGGTGTAAACCCGTAGTTACACTCATCTTTTTCCTTAACTTTGTGAAATGATTTTCCTTCTAAAAATTTCCTGTGTTGAAAAACATGTCTCCCCCTAAGACTACAGGCATTGTATAGACTGTCACAAACAGATGTCTGTGACAGATCCCCATGAAGTGTGTTGGACCTGGCCCTTTTTGCAGGGTTATTTTAAAATGTTTTGCCTTCTTCCTGCTATGTTTTTCCATCTGGCTTTGTTGGGTTTAGGACTCTGGGCACTTTACCACTATTAAACAGTGCTAAAGTACATATACTTTCTGTCTAACGGGTTTCTCCATGATTGGCACATTTGATTTACTAGTAAGTCCCTAGAACAGTACATGGTGTGTGCCCAGGGCTTGTAAATCAAATACTAATTGTGCCTCCCACATAAGTAGCCCTGTAAACAGCTTAGGCCTGCCATTGCAGTGCCTGTGTGTGCAGTTTTAAACTCTCATGTCGACCTTGCAAGTGCACCCACTTGCCATGCCCAAACGTTCCCTTTTATTACCTGCAAGTCTCCCCTAAGGTAGGCCGAAGGCAGCCCCATGGGCAAGGTGCAGTGTATTCAAAAGTTAGGACATGTAAAGGTGTGTTTTACATGTCCTGACAAGTGAAATATTACTAATTTTGTTTTTCACTATTGCAAGACCTATCTCTCCCATAGAGTAACATGGGCTTTCCCTTGTTATATCTTTTAAGTGTAATTTCCCATTGGGAGCAGATAGCAATCCTGACAAGTGAAATTTTACTAATTTTGTTTTTCAATATTGCAAGACCTATCTCTCCCATAGAGTAACATGGGGTTTCCCTTGTTATACCTTTTAAGTGTAATTTCCCATTGGGAGCAGATAGCGATGTGGAGTTTGGGATCTCTGAGCTCACAATTTAAAAATACATCTTTTGGTGAAGTTGGTTTTTGAATTGTAGGTGTGAAAATGCCACTTTTAGAAAGTGGACATTTTATTGCTTAACCATTCTGTGCCACTGCATGTTTGTGGACTACACATCTGGGCCAGGATGACAGGTAAGCAGTTTGTGCATTCCCTCTAGACAGTCACACAAAGGGAGCTGATGTGTGCCCTGCATATCCTGATGGCCCATCACCAGGCTGGTGGGTCCTCCTAAACTAGAGTGGTAGGAGGATCTGACACTGCCATCTGAATAGGGTTGTGCCTGTCCTCACACAAAGCAGTTTCTAACTCCCTAGAGTGTGTCTGGGGCAAGGGCAGGGAAAGGCAGTGTCTTGTGCACTACAAAGACTTATCTTTTGAAGTTTGGCTGCTTCAAAGACAGAAATAGGTATAAGTACTGGACCTCTGACTTCACATAGTTAGAATCCTTCTGGCCCGAGATAATTCTGCCAGGAAGACTAGCTAGATGCAGTAGGAGGGACTACCACTCTGCCTGTTGCTTTGTTGTGTTAGCCTGCTGCTTCTGTGCTAGGAGTGAAAGGTCTGGCCTTTGCTTTCTACATCCTGCTTTCCAAGGTTCTCCAAGGGCTTTAACTGAGCTTTGCTCCCTGTTAAGAAGTCTCAGGGCCGTCAAAGACTTCACTTGCCAGTGCCTGGGCTTTCTTGGTGAGAATTCTCACTTGCCAAGTAGTGCCAAATCCAGTTCATGAGCCTTTGGAAGTGAGCTCTGGTGCAACTAGGAACAAACTAAGCATATCGACTCCAGAACATCTTCGGAACCAGCACCACTCTCCGACTCCACGCTGCCACATTCACCACAGCCATGGTCCCCGCTGAGTGTAATGACCGTGTTCTGCAACACTGACCCGACACCACCGCAGTGCCTCTGAAGTCCCACCACAGTGTGAGTCCCGAGTACCGTGTCATCGATGTCCATTACACCTGACTCTGCAGCAGCACATGTGGCCCTGTGGTGTAAAGAATACACCGCAAAGTCGATGCTTCGTATCTTGACCTACTGGATTCATTGACCCTGCCTTGTTGTAAGGAACCAACGCCTTGCAGCCAACACCGCATCACCTCAGCTGCAACCATAAGGAACTAACGCCTCACCTCCTCGATCCGGTAGCACCAAGGAACCAATGCCGCAGCAGCTCCAGCGACACCTCACCTTCCTGACTCCGTGCAACGTCTTTGTCTCCTCATCGTCTCCATGGTGCTGTACACAAGGTCGATGCGACTCTATAACTGGCCCACACTCCCTCGTGAGTGGCGTCGGACTTTTGGAGGTGACTCCGTCAAGACGCTGTGATAGTCCCAGTTAAAGATATTGTGTTTCTAAGTGCTCTACTAAGATTGAATTTTTGAAAATTAGTATCTTCACTTGTGGATTTTGGATTTTTGTCATTTTGGTTTTGGTACACTCAGATAAATATTGGCTATCTTTCTAAAGTGTGTGTGTGTGTGTACACACACACAAATTCTTTACACATTGCGTCTCCGATAATCCTGACTGCTTGAGAAGGGGGTTATCTTAGCTGGGGGGCTCCCTTATCCTGACTAGAGTGAGGGTCCCTGCTTGGACAGGGTACAAACCACTGGCAAATATAAATGTTATAATTATAACCCATTTCTAAAAATAAATAAATAAAAGTGTGTCTCTAGTGTTTCGGGCATGACTCTAAGGCCTTTGACGACTACACCCAGAAGAACCCAAACCATTCCTGAACTTGAGGTGAAGCTTTATGTTGCAAAGCATTGCAAGACTCTACACAAATGCCACTCCAGGTGGAAGTCGAGAGTGTGGACTGCTCCTTAAATCATTCTTGCAGCAGATCATCTTCACAGTCAAACTCTTAGGGGAAGTCAAAGAAAAAACATAAGTTCAAGCGGTACTCAAACCCTGTCCCCAGGTAATAAGTGAGGATGTCACCATGCCTCCAGGTCTCAGTCCTGTTCTACTGAGGAACCAATTCCATCTTTGGCTTTGATGACCTTGAGTACCCAGGTTAGTCAACAAAGTTGCAGCAGTCCTTTCAAGAGGCCATGCGGACAGCTGTTTCTGGTGCACCTTCACCTTGGAAGGGATCCAACCCATTGTGATGCTTAACTCCTAGCTGAGATCATCTCAACCTTGACGGCTCCTAGATTTGGATGTGATGGAGCCAATATTTAACCACTCAGACTCTGACATCTTCCTGTATTACACAATTGCACAGAGACAATACACCAACATTTTGGTTCAGACTCAGATGAGAGGCAGACATATGGTGATGACAATGGAGTCAATGAGGAAGCGTTTGCATCCTCTTACCCTCTTATGTTGAGGACACATAGTACATGGACCTACAGGATGCCAGTGGGTTAGGTAACTCACTTGATATTGGATTGGTGTCCCACCATGCACCAGCTATGCAAGAGAGTACATCATTTGCCTCTGTGATTGAGAGGGCTGCTTGAGATCCTTGACATCCACCTCCCCACCATGGAGGTGAAAACAACTGTCCTCCAAGAGGCCCTTCACCATGAGAAGGCACCAGTCGAACCTCTTCTATCCTTCAACAAGGCTCTCAAAGACACACATTTGGGTGAAAGCATGCTCTGGCCCTGCAGTCAATCAACAGCTTTCCAGTCACTATAGATCAACTTCAGACTATCTTGTCCTTTTAACATCGCATTGAACCCCTGAGAGTCTTATGGTTCAGGTATCCACCAGCAGGGACCAACGCCTTTCTGATGTTTTTTCCTGTCAGATTCCAAACGCATGAAAATGTTTGGCAAATGGATGTTCTCTTCGGCCAACCTTGCCTTGAGATCGGTTGACAATAGCCGCCTTCTTGGACATTACACACACACCTTCCTTTAGGACAAGGTTGATGAAATGTTACTGGAAGTCCCACAAGATCTATGGGATTCCTTGGCCTAAACCATTCAGGTTGGCCGGGATGCAGCGAAGCTTGTCGTCCGCTCAACCCTAGATACCAACAATTGCCTAGGAAGGGCCATTGGCACAAGCATGGTGCTTCAGCAGGCTTCTTAGGGAATGTCCAGGCTCCCTTAAGGGACACGCCCTTCAGTGGTACCCGCCTGTTTGGTGAACTCAAAAGTGGAGGATTTTACAGAGAGCTGAGTTACAGCATGCTCCTTGGGCCTTTTGGCACCAGTCCAACGATCCTTCAGCTTTTGCCTTTTTTAAGGATGTCAAGGACTTGGTGTATCAATCACAGCACCCTGCCACCCACACAGCAGGCATCCCATCCCTTTGAGGTCTGGGCTGTGTGTCCAACAGACAATGACCAGTCTATCAGGGGCAACAAACATCTTAAGCCCCATACCAATTTCCAAACCTCTTTAGTGCTCCCTTAGTAGCACACAGTCTGTTAGGTGTTAAGGTCAGTCACTTCCTGTCAAGGTGGCAGAGTATTATATTTGACAGGTGGGCCCCCCCAAATATCCAGTAGGGCTATGCTCTGCCTCTCGTTTTCAACCCACCATACCTGCCATCTACATCAGAGCAGCTCTCAGTGGATCATCTATTCATTATGTAGCAGGAGGTGGAGGCTCTTTTAGCCAAAGGAGCCATAGAGAAGGTCCCAGACACAGAAGTAGACTGGATGTTATGCCCACTACTTCCTCATGTTGAAGTAGGACTGAGGCCTTCATCTCATCTTAGTTCTTAAGCCTCTCAATGTCTTTCTGCGCAAGGAAGAATTTGTGATGATCATGCTGGTCCAGGTTCTCTTCCCCTGGATCCTGGATGGTTGTGAGTGATATGTAAGATGCCTATTTTCACCTCGTCGTTCTGCAGGCTCACAGGTACTAATATTTCACAAATTGATGGTGGTGGTCACTGCCTATCTTCTGAAGTCTGGGATACGAGTCTTTCCTACCTCGATGACTTGCCGTTGAAGGCCTATTCTCCACAACCAGTCGCAGACTGCATCCATACTACAGCAAACTTCCTGCTATCATTGTGGTTTTTAATGAACCTGCCAAAGTCACACATAAGTCCCCTCTCCACATTAATCTGTTGGAGCTACAGATAGTTTCCTTGATGTTGAAGGCCTTCCCACTGATCGCTATGGGCAAGCTAGATCAAGTTCTCGCGAACAATACCACTGCCATTTGGTACTGCAGCATGGAGGGCAGAGTGAGGTTTGAGTCCTTTACCAGGAGGCTCTATGCCACTGAAGACAGCTGAGCAGTCAGGTGGGCATTTCTGTAGCTGTAAACCACCTGGTGGGATCTTCAACCACCAAGGTGATCTGATTGAAACTTCTAGATGTAGATTAGTTACCTTAGAATTCTTCACAGGTGTCAGACTGGATCTAGAAATTTTTCATGAGCAGTATCCCTGCGGTCCGTTAGATGGTGTAGTTTCCATCCATGTGTTGTCATCCATGCCGGAAGTCAGGTACATGGTGCCTATGTAGGCATCACCCCAGCACGCTGACATCAGTTCTTTTCTTTCCGAGATAGTCTGCACAGATCCGGAGAGAGCTACCCCCAGTAATTTTTTGACTGACCTTTTCATAACTTTTTGTCAAAGTTTTTTGAGATTATTCTCCTGGTATGCCAGGAATGTCCACTAGTCAAACTGGCTTCAAGCCCTGCGGTGCCCGTCACTGACAGATGGCGGTGATGGACCCACCTCTTGCTTGCCTCTGGTGCCTGGAGCGCAATCATGATGCAAAAACCCGCACAACTGCTGCACTGTGCACCTCAAGTACTTGAGGGAGCAGTTCCTCGAGCTGCTTTCTATTTGATGTATGATGGCACAGCTGTCTTAGTCCCATTTGTGAGGAAGATCTCGAGATCGGTTGCATATCCATTGAGCGTCACTGAAGTTGTTTGGGTAGGTCACACAAAAAGAAGAAAAGTAATATATTGAAGAGCTCTTCGAGTTCACCCCATCCAAAGCGATGAGAGAGCGTCATTCAAGGCCTGGCATCGTGGTTTAACATGCGCCTGGGCCGGCTCCGCATCTACCCGGGTTTCTGGGAGCTGGAGAAACTCCTACGTAACTCTGAAATTTTATGAAGCCATGCACCTCATATTTGGGCGACTCTTTCTCGCTGGCACGCCTTCGGGTCCTGTTTGTTTGGGAGGGACACCTACTAGTTCTCCGCTAGAAGGTCCGCCCTCCAGTACCAGTTGGACCCCTAGGATCCATGGAAGGATCCAGACTGGTGCTGGATGTACAACCACAACCATCCCCGATGCCGGTCCCGATGTAGACACTTCTGGCACCCTCCAGTGGGGCAGTCCCCATTCTCCATCCTGACTTTGACACAGAGCTGGAGGGCATCACTTGAGGCAAACTGGAGAGTTGCCCTCCAGACCGAAGCCTGAGCCCAATTCCTTCAGGTTGGGTCTTAGGGAGAAATAGAAGGAACCACTGGACCCTGTGGAATACCAGCCCTTAGACACCAACATAGACTGGTGTGAGGAATTGCCAGGTGCCTGTGGACTGGACACCTCTCCAGATACTGGCCTGGTTACAGAGGAGAGAACTTCTTTTGCCATGGTGGTGAGAAGGGCAGCTGAGGTTGTGGGCTTTAGCCTGCCCTCAGTGACAGTCAAAACTGTCTTGACAGAGGTGCTTCAGCCAGGAGTGGCCCCCTCAGAACCGCTTTCCCCTTTTAATGAAGCCCTTATGAATGTCCTGCTTGGGACTTGGTTCAAGGCTAGTACAAGGGCTCATATGAACAGGACAAGTGCCAACTGCTCCCAGGGGATGCCAATTTACTCATGCAACACCCTACTCCAGAGAGCTTGGTTTTCCAAGCCTCCTCTTCACATGTAAAACCATAGCGCATTCGCTACCCCTCCCATGGGTAGGAAATCCAAGAGGCTGGACACCATAAGCAAGAAATTATTTTCTTCTACCAGCCTGGCACTAGTCCATTAACACTACATGCATTTTGGCAGTTACTCCCGTAGTCTGTGGGATTTGGTTGCGCAGGTGCTGCCCACGGTCCCAGAGGAGGCTGGGGCCATACTCTCCCAAGCTATGAAAGACAGGAGAGATTCAGCCAAGTTCACGATCAGATGTGGGCTGGATACATCAGACTTGCTAGACAGATTGGTTTCTTCATCAGTGGCCTTAGACACCACACCTGGCTGAGAATTACTGGCTTTTCAGGGGATGTCCAATAATTGCCCTTTAATTGCTCCCATCTTTTCAGAGACAAGGCAGGTTCAGTGCTCAAGCGCTAAAAGGATAGCAGAGATACAGCTAGGTATCCAAAGCCCCTTTCCAAGCCAAGTCTGCTTTTCGTCCCTTTCATGGCCACAGAAGGGGCTTCCACGTATGTTGTCACCTGCCCAGCAACCATGGCACGCACGCTCCCCAGCCTTTGCATGGCTCCCCCAGAGCCAATGTGTTGGGTAGCCAGAGGTCGGGGCAGCCCACCACTGCCCTGGCAGCCTCCAAATCTCCTCAGTTCACCCTCCAAACATCATGGGCAACCAGTGGGAGGTAGGATACGCCATCACCTGCACCACTGGGAGTCGATCACATCGGACGGCTGAGTTTTCCAAATTGTCCGAAGGGGCTACTAATCCCCTTCATGACTACCCATGCCACTTACTTGTGGAAGGCTCACAGATGACCATCTATCCTTACACCGCCAGGAAGTGGTGGCTGTCTTGGCCAAGGTAGCCATAGAGAAGGTGCTGATGCCTGAAATATATTATGGCCATTATTCCCATTACTTTCCAGCGCCCAAAAAGGATGGAGGCCTTTACCCTATCCTGGACCTGCGCCCTTTGAATGTATTTTACAAAAAGATAAAATTCAAAAAGCTCACTCTCGCTCAAGTCCTATCTGCCCGCCCTAGACCTGGGAGACTGGACGGTGGCGTTTAACTTGCAGGATGCATATTTCCACATTCCGGTCCTGCCTGCCTACAGATGTTACCTGCTATCCTTGGAGGGCCGCGAGCACTTTAAATTTGCCTTTTGAGCTTACCAGGCCCCTCGGGTGTTTATCAGGGTGATGGAGTGGTTGCAGCTCATCTGCTGAGATCAGGTGTACCAGTCTTTCCCTATCTCGATGACTGGCTGTTGAAGGCAGACTCGCCCCAGGCAGTCGTCTCCTACCTCCAGACTAGGGTAGACCTCCTGCAATCTCTCTGGGGCTCACTATCAGTGTGCCGATGTCACACCTGAGTCCCTCTCAAACGCTCCCTTCATCTGAGCTGTTATGAACATGATGCAGTTTCGGGCTTATCCTGCCGAACGGCGGGTCCAGGATGTTCAGGCTATGATATTGATGTTTCAGACTTTATCCTTTGTTTCAGTGAGACTGACTCTGAGGCTGCTGGGCCTTAGGTACTCCTGCAACCTGCTTGTGGCACATACTTGTTGGGACATGCGGCTCCGCAGTGGAACCTAATGTTCCAGTGGGTGCAGCATCAGGGTAATCTGTCCGACATAGTTCAGACCTCAGTTGGGACTGCAACAGATCTGCAGTGGTGATTAACAAACCACGATTGTGTCAGCGGCAGACCCCTCTCCATTCCCCAACCAGATCTGAAAGTGGTGAGAGTTACGTGACTCAGGATAGGGGCCATCTGGGAGAGGTAGAGATCAGAGGCCTCTGGTCTTTGGTGGAATACGGACTCCACATCAGCTTACTGGAGCTCCAGGTGATCTACCTAGCATTTTGAAAGCCTTTCTACCTTTTCCATCACTGAATGGCTAGTGCACGTTTTCATGGACAACACCACCGTCATGTGGTACTGCAACAAACAGTGCGGATTGGGGTCGTGGACCCTTTGTCAGGATGGCCTGTGCCTCTGGACATAGCTGGAATGTCAGGGCATATCCCTGATGGTTTAATACCTGGCAGACTGTCTGAATGCCAGAGTGAACAAATTTAGTTGAAGATGCCTAGTGGATGACAAATGGCGTCTACATCTGGAGGTGGTGCAAGGTCTCTTTCAGCAGTGGGGAGAGCCTTGGTTAGATCTATTTGCCACCGCCAAGAATGCACAATGTCAGCAGTTCTACCCACTGGAGTTGCCAAGGCGGCTCTCACTTGGAGATGCTTTTCATCTCTTGTAGAGCTCAGGCCTCCTGAACGCCTTTCCACCCATTCCACTGCTGCAATCAGCCCAGCCCAGCCCAGGTCATCCTTGTGTCTTTGGACTGGGCTCGGGGAGTTTGGTGACCCAAGCATCAGTCCTCAGATCAGGCTACCCCTTCAGGAGGATCTTCTGTTGCAGTAGCAGGGGAGCGTTCACCTTTGATCATTCTTCAGTGGACCTCAATCTTATACTTAGATTTCTCATGCGCCCTCCCTTTCAGCCGCTGCACAACTGTCCTCTCAGGCGCCTGACCATCAAGACGGCCTTCCTAGTGGCTATAGCATCTTCCCAGAGGGTCAGTGAGCTCCAGGCCTTATAATCTAAGCCACCATACCTAACAATCTTCCCAGACAAGCTTGTTCTTCGCACTAGAGCTTCCATTCTGACAAATGTTGTCATTCTTTTTCACATAGGCCAGCCCGTCACTCTTCCAACCTTTTATGCTCTGCCACATCCCCCCTAGGAAAGAGAGTTGTCATTCTATCTTCACTGCACAAAAGATTTCCAGGTGGACGATCAAGTCTTCGCAGGGTATGTCAGAGCCAAGAAGGGGAAGGCTCTGCAGAAGCAGACCATCTCCCAGTGGATCGTGCTCTGCATTACAAGCTGCTGCACACTGGCAAAGAAGCAACCCCCTGAAGGCCTGCATCTCATTCCACTGAAGTCACAGCTGTGACTAGTGCGCAGAGTTCCAGTCCCGGACATCTGCCGTGCAATGTGGCATCTTGGTACACGTTTACTAAGCAATACTTTCTGGAAAGTCAGGTCTGTAGGGAAGGGCATTTTGCCAGTTCAATCCAGCAGGACATTTTAGTGTGAACTTGTTTCGCAGCCCCACCTCTGGGCAAGGTATTGCAAGGGTATTTATTATAAAGTAAAGAATCTGCGACTAGAAGTTTCTATCAGATGAACAGGTTACTTATCTTCAGTAACGCCTTATCTGGTAGAGAAACTATCTAGCAGCGGATTCCTTACCCACCCCACTGTTCTGCTTTGGTTAAAAAAAAGGAAGACGATGCCAAGGAATGCAGCACTCCTAGTTTGAGTAATGAATTTATTAAGGCACTTCCCAGATATCAAAATAAAGTACACAAAAATATTAACATGAGCATTTAACTTGAATACAATAAAACGTGTAAATACCAAAATTCAGTGCCGGGCATAAAAAGTACAATGCATCACAATGAATATATCTATATATATATGTATATATATGTGTGTGTGTGTGTGTGTGTGTGTGTGTGTGTGTGTGTGAAATGCATTACCATGGGCATGAAATCCAGCATCTTCATGGTGCCAATGTCAAGTTGTGGAACCCGGACAGCTGAGACAGGAGAAACCTTCCCCAATGGGATTTTGTTCTGGGCAGTGCGTCCACCCCCAAAATAAGTTCCTTCTGCCCCAGCGCCAAGCTTCCCCACCTTATATACCCTAACAAGAGGAAGGTTCTGGCAAACTCCCCCTCCCTTTGCAAAAGGTATGAAATTCAAGCGCTGCTTTACTCTGTCTGCATCAAAAACATACAAAGGAACAGGCCCTGCCTCAATGCGCATTTCAGAGGCAGAGGAGCAGTTCTTTTCGGTAGTGAAAACACTGAAACCATTCCCAGGCTGAGACTCTCTCATCATGCCTATGTCCACATCCCCCATGTTTAGTTCCTGTGCAATGTAACCCGGTGCTGGTGAGAAGAAGCAAAAACATGTTTAATGTAGAAAACAAGCTTTGTAGAAAAATACCTGTGCCACCAATGTGACAGCATGTAAGCTAAGCACAAAATAGGGACATTGGTCAAGATGGAGTCTGTGGTTAAATAAAGATAGCATTACACCTACCCATCCTCCCCGCTCTACGTATAGATTTCTAGGGACAACGCCGTTCCCTTTCAGAGCCCTAGTTTTCCACTCTAGTGGTCAGTATAGTGGCTCCACGCTCCTGGTGTGAAAAGTTGTGAAATGGGACTGACGTCAGCGTGCTGGGGTGGTGCCAGTCTAGGCACTGTGTACATCACTTCTGACGCAGATTATACTACGTGGATCCGAATGACATCACCTACTGGTGCGCAGAGGTACTGTTCACAAAAAATATCAGATCCAGTCTAATGTCTGGGAATAATTCTGAAGTAAAGAATCTGCGGCTAGATGGTCTCTACCTGATGGTAAGTAACTTGTTTGACAAGCTTAGATGCCAATACCTAGCGGATCACAAATGGCGGTTACTCCCAGAGGTGGCGCAGCAATGGGGTGAATGCTGGCTTGCTGTCTTTGTCACTGGCAAAAATGCTTAGCGTGCACACTTTTGCGCTTTGAGTTCCCAAATAGGCCCTCTATCTTATTTTGCCTGCAGTGAATGTCTGTAAGTCTTCCCGCCACTGCCTTTCATACCCCAATTTCTGAATTTGGTCACAAATGAATGGACCAAAGTTATACTAGTGGCTGTGGATAGGGCTAGGAGAGTGTGGTACCTTGAACCTCTGGGCGTGAGAATCTTTCCTCCGATCGGGCTGCTGCTTCTGGAGGATTTTCCTTCACAGCAGCAGGGCAGGGCCTTGCACCCTGGCCTCAGCAAACTTCACCTGTCTGCGTGGAGAGTGGGTGACAGCAATTGGTCTCCTTTGGCCTTGCTCCTAAAGACGTTGATGTGATACAGGCAGCTCGGTGTCCATCCACGAAATCGGTGTATGCAGGATGCTAGGAATAGTTTGTGGCTTGGTGCGGCACCCACCAGACTGACTTGACCCAGGCTGAACTGTTTGTTGTATTGACGTTTGTTTTTATTTTGGCCCAGCAAGGACTTGTGGTGAGCACTGTTAAATTATTTGCCATTCCTTTATGTTCACGGGACCAGCTGTCCTTGAATATACCATCTGTGTGATGTGTTTTCTAAAAGGTTTTGCAGTGTATGTATGTATGTTTCCACCAAAGCACCTTATGATGCCACTGTGGGACTTGAATTTAGTCCTCACTTTTACCCATGTGTGCACCTTTTGAGCCAATTTAAACTTGTCTTGTGATCCTCCTCACCTTAAATATGTTTTTTTCTAGCTGTGCTGAGTGACTGAGCTTCAGACAATCTCCATAAAGCCTCCTAATACCATCTTTTTTTCCTGACAAGCAGGTGTTACGGACTCGAACATTGTTCCGACTGAAGGTGATGAAGCTTTTTCATGTCAGAGAAGCCATCACTTCTCTGACCTTCTTTGTGCAGCTTCATCAACTCCATGGCTTGGACCCAAGGAGGGTGCTGAGCTTTTACATAGATTGTACCAAGGAACATCAGGTTGACGATTAGCTCTGTGTGCGGTTTTATGGTGCAAAGAAGGTCAAGGCGGTACAGACGAACAGTTGTCTGTATTAGGACCTGTGGCACTTTGACTAAGAAGGAGCCTTCAGAAGACATGAGGGCTCATTCTACTAGAGTTAAGGCTGCTTCTGCTGCGTTGACACACAGATTGTCTGCCCTGGATATCTGTCAGGCCACTATGTGGGCATCAGTGCACACATGAAACACTACTGCCTTGAGAGGCAATTCCTTGGGGAAGGGCTTTTCACCTATTCAGTCGTGCAGGACTTTTCGATCTAATCCATTTTACAGACCCACTACTGTGGGAGGTACTGCTTTGGTATCTGTCCTCAACGTGTGGATTCTGCAGGTAAATATATCCATCAGAATACTTTACTTACTTTCAATAATGCTCTTATCTCTATCCATTTATTGAGCTTGATGTAGCACACAACTCACTCTCGAAGGAGTGTCTTGTCACCGCGTTGCAGGCAAGGGCAGGTGCATTCAGAACAACCATGTTTTAAGCAACTTCTTGAAGGCCCGGAAGTCGAGCATGAAGAGACAGTTTGTTACAGTGAAATTCGTCTAAATAGGAAAAGGACCTGCCACCGAATCTGGCCATGCAAATGCGAGGAGTCTGTAGCAGAGCCTTGTTAGAGGAACGTAGCTGCCTCCGAGGATGGTAGTGTCTGAGTCCGGAATGTGGTAGAGGAGGAGAACATTTTATAAAAAGCCCTGTGTGTTAGAAAGCACAATTTGAAAACAATAGGTTTTCTTATGGGCAGCCAGTGTAGTTTTTCCAGGGTGGGCGCTGAAGGAGTCTGTGAAGGGAGGTTGAAGATAAGCCGAGCAGCAGTGTTCTGCACATCTTTCAGCTTGGTCAGCAAGGTGTCATTTGCGGCGACCAGCATTCCCATAATCAAGGCAGCGGATTATGAGAGCCTGAAAAAAGGCTTTTCCTAGAGGTGGAAGGCAGCCAGGGGCAAACTTTTTATAGAAGCCTCATTGTGGCACAGCACTTGCCACATGTGGATTTAACTGGGTCTCTCGTAGACAGTGTGTGGTCGATTTTTACTCCCAAATTTTTCACTACATGCTTAGGCGAGGGGGGCTTTGCCGAGATCTGAGGGCCACCAGTCAGCTGACCGTTGCCCTTGGTCTCTGCCAAATAGCACAATCTCAGTTTTTTTACTTTATACTTGGAGTAAGAAGTTGGGTTTTTGATGCATAAGACACTGTCTCCGTGCTGCATGCTCTCATAATCTGAGCTAGAGATGCCATATAGACATTAAATAATGTAGGTCTCAGACTCAGGCCCTGCGGGACCTCTTTGCTTGTGTGCATTGTTCTTGATTTGCTAGGACCCAGACATACATTTTGAGTATGATTGTCAAGGAAGTTCCTCAGCCAATGAAGTTCTGTGACGTAGATGGCTGCTGCATGAAGTCTATGGATTAGACTAGAGTGGGAGACCTTGTAAAACGCTGCAGATAGATCCAGTAATATGAGCATTACTGGGGTTCCTGCATCTAAAGAGAGATGGGAAGTATATGTGACTGCCAGCAGAGCCATATCGTGCCCTGCAGGGCTCGGAAACCCGATTGTGAAGAGTCTAGGCTCTTGTGAGCTTCCAAGAAGGAAATTAGTCCATGATGAAGCTTTGAAGGATTTTTGCCAGCAGAGGTAGTAGCGAAAATTGTCTTTAATTTGATAACAGGGATTTAAAGTAGGTTTTTTTTTAGGAGCAGGGATACTTGCATGCATTCCCATTTAGTTGCCACTTTCGCAGAACCTATAGAGACATTGATCAGTGTGGCAGCGAAAGGCTCCATGAGGTGTGCTAAGCTGGATAGAGTGTTGGGGGAGGGGCAGGGTTCGCAGGGGAAACCAGATTTGGCACAGGTTAGCATTATCAGGACCTGTTCAGTGGAGCAAAAGCCAAAGTATTCCACACAGGCAATGGCATCAAGGTGCAGTTGATTCTGGTTAACATACATCGCTGAACTTACTGAGCTAGGTGGGAAGCTCTTGTTGATGATGTTAATGTTTTCTCCAAAACATTCCACTAGGAAGTTGCAGAGTTTTTTGGGAGGCCGGAATAGCAGTTGTGCATGCCTGGGGTTTCAAAAAGTTGTTACACTTTGTATAGCTCCTTTGTGGAGTTGCCTACTTGAGCAGTAGTCAAAGATAAATGTGCTGTCCGTGCTGCTTTAATCATCTTACGGTAATTCCTTAACGTGTCCTGATATACTATTTTGTCTATAGGAGATTCAGTGGAACACAGTCTGTGCTCCGTACATTTGCACTTGGATTTTTCTGTATACCTGCAAATTCCTCACTGCCCTCCCACCTCCCCATTCTGTGAAATGGTCTTCTTTTTTCATCTAAAAGGGTTCCAATTTAGGCATCTGCACATTGGTTCTTACAATTCACTGATGGGCTCTGCATCTGAGGGCGCAGACAATCTTCCAAAAGAAACAGACGTCAGTGTGCGTGGTTGGCACTGTTATGTCACTCTGTTCTTCAATGCCACAGTGGAATGAGGTAGAACCGCAGCCACACTGCACCACCTGCCAGCACACAGGAGCCTAGTAATATTCACAAGGTGAAGAATGCACCAGAAAGAGCCTTAACAAAGATAAGTAACTTGTTCCATATGTTTTTAGTGTTTGTTATTGTGCTGTTTGTGAGGTCCTAGATTGAAAGTTTTAAATTGCAACTTGACTTCTAGCTGCGATCTGGGTAAACAAAAGAGTAGCTGTGTTAGTTTGGCAAAAGGGTAAAACCACATTGGGTCTCAATTGTTGAATGTAGGCAAGAAATAGGGGAGATGTACACATTTCTAGCACTCTTCTACATAAGTCTGTGATTATGCAATGTGCACTAAACTTTGATATTTCCACACCATCTTAGAATGTGTATGGATCGTGTATTTTACTCTAGATAGATAATTTGGTACTTCACCCATGAGACAAGCTGTTTTATAAAAGAAAGTGGTGGGGTAAGGTTCCTGCCTACCCTCGACCTGGGGACACTGGTGGGAAATTCGGTGTAAGAACATCAGTTGCAACTGACCAAAGAAACTTGGATCTTAATAGGCTTGTTTAGTGCTCAAGAGAATATTTACTCTCATGAAGGAATTAAAGACTCCCGGAGTGAGAGAGATCTCCACAATTTCTGAACTGTCTGTGACAAGGCACTTTGGTAGAAAGCTGCAGATGGTCTGGGATGCAGATTGGACTTGAAGCATATCGTGGATTTCCGTGGCAGCTCATTGCTAAGCATCCTCGGGGCAGACCAACCAAAGGTATTAAAAATGAAAACATGATTCTTTTAGTTCACTCTACAGAGCACTGCTCAACCTGGTAGAAAACCTGATGTGGATCCCCTACACCTTCAGTCATGGCTGTGGATTACTGCAGATGGAAAAGTGTGGCAAGCACAGATCCACAACGCAACTTCGAGGGGATGCTCCATCTTGTGCAGTTATCATTCTATCCTTAGAGGATACTGGCCATACTGCACAAGGACTCACACTTGTAGCATAAAACATAAATCTCTTGTATACCTATCACATGTTCTAACCTACCATACACAGAAGATGGCAAATCATAGGATAGTGACCAGAATTGTAGACTCCTTTCTCAGGGTAAAAATTTAAAAAACACTAGAGCCTTTCTACGTAAACTACGTTGTGCCAGCTGACAGTCTCCATATAGCCTGGCGAGCAAGCAGCCACTCCTTGAAACCACCTGTTTAATGGCATGTGTGACAAAAGTCAGATAAGACTGTCGTACGAGGCATATGGATGAGAAATATACAGAATCTGGATGATTCCAGAAATGAGAACTATCCAGTCATTCAAACATGAATCGAAGACAACTAACCCAAGAGAAATACATGCACTTGCAATATCCATAATTTCCCATAGAGCTTTATAAAAGGGAATCAAAGTCGTATTCTTCCATATATGAACTCAGTATAAAAGTGGTCTCAACTTAGCAACTTGGTCAACATCCCTCATCCCAACTCCAAAAGTAGAGGGGACTATTGGTGAACTAAATGGTAACTATAGCAGCTTCTTAAGAATTTTTTTAATGAGCTTTAAATTCCCCATATTATATGAGCCCCGTTGTTCAGATCCATACAACGCCACAGATTAGTCTTATACTTTAAATGCACAGACCAACCATTCGATCAGATGTTGTAATCTGTACTGGCAGACTGGTGACACCCAAGTTTTCCATTGGAGATCTTGATGCTGACTGTGGAGGTGGTATCACAATGTGCGGGAATGCTCTGGAGCTGGAATTTTAGAGTAAAAAATGTGTCTTTGTGCATGCATTGTTGTTGATTCACACAACTGCTTTTTAGTTTCATTGATCTAGACCATTTACAAAAGAGAGATGATTTTCCTAAGCTAATTGGTTATTTAATATGATTAGAGAGGTTTGACTTTTTTGCTTGTTTGTTAGCCTTACTTTACCTTCTTGGGTGTAATTGACATTTAATTGTCTTTCCTAACATCCTCAACGAATTCCTGTCTTCTGCTTTTCTAGTGTAATCCATATCATCTGCCAGACAATTCAGTTCTCTGCAACATGGATCATAGGAAGCCAGTAACTACAGCTCCAGACAATTGATGTGCAATCGTTGTTCTTCTGCAGACCACTTGCCTCCTGTAGATAAGGCACTGTACTGATCTCCCCAACAGCTTGTGCTGGCATCGGACTCAATAGAAGTATCTGATTTAGATCCAAATATCGCTCACCCATTCCACACTCACATGTGCGTGAGCCACCCTCCGATTTGTTCCTTTACCTCCGCCATCAACTGAATTGTATCCGCATATGTCAGGCCCCTGCGGAAATGGTGAGCTTTCAAGCTTTGTAGGGCCCTGTAATTCAGGGGAACTGCAAGATAGCCTAAATAGAGGACTGGAATCCCACAATGTGGGCATTTTTTCTCAACAAGGTCTGTTCCTTTGAGAGTGTCTTGCGAAGTTGTTGCATGATGCTACCTTTTTCAACTGAAGACTCAGTGGTGGCACAAGAATCAAAGATCAAACCCAGAAATGTTGTTCTTTGTGTCAATATCAGCAAAGACTTTTCGGCATTGATAATAAACCTGAGACATTCCAGCAATGACACCGCTGTTTGGAGGTGCTCTCAAAGTTTCTTGGGACACTGTTCCATGATAAGGATATTATGTAAGTAAACAAACAAATAAATTCACGGGGCCTGTAAAGCCTCCATGGATAGACACAGAATCTTTGTAAAGCACCGAGGAGCAGAGGAAAGGCTGAAGGAAAGAGAACTGAATTTGTAAGTTTGATTGCCCCACATGAACTGAAGGAATCTGCGGCGTGGAGGCAAACAGGCATGGCGAGGTAGCCATCTCTCAGATTCCAGTGCCCCATCCAATCGCCTGGTTGCAAAAAGTCTCTGAGGAGGTGTATCTCTTCCATCTTTAAGTGCTGATACACTAGTTACTCGTTGAATGCTGTCAAATTGATTACGGGGCATTGGCCTCATCCCTCTTCCCCACCAAGAAGAGGTTGCCCATGAAACCACATGGGTGGGTGACGGAAGGAGTTTTAGTCCCTTTCCTTACCAGATTGTCGATGTCCTCAATAATTGAGAGAGCCTCTTTTCGGAGAACCGGAGGGGCTGGGGAGACCTTTTTTGATGGGGTGTTCCATAAAATTAGATTTGAAATCCTTGAGTGGATTGAAGGACCCAGGTATCTGACGTGATTTGTTTCCCAACTGTGGGTACATTGACCCAGCCTTCCCCCCACTTTTAGTCGGGAAGAATGGAGACCATTTACCATAGGAATTACCTTCGAACTTTATGAGAGAACGTCCTCTGGAACCAGGATCCCCTGGAGGTGTTGAAGTTGCCAAATTTTGATTGGTCCTGCCACCGTCCTCTCTGAGAGCCTTTGCCCCTGGAGGGGGTAATAGAGTGGGACCAGGCAGCCAAGCACCCTTTACCACAACCGGCCCTAGAGAAAACCTGAGGAGTTGAACATATGCTTGATGGAGTTTTGGGCCTTCCCCAATGAAGTGAAGGTGGTTACGAAATTCCTGAGCTCCTTAAAAAAAGGGTCTCTGAAAAGTCCCCCCCTTGTGCAATAGGGCCAGCCTCCGATGATGCAAGGTCTCCCAAGTTTGGGTCCACTTTGATGAGCAGAGACCTTCTGCGCTCTGTCAATAAGGCACAATTTGCATTCCCTACAAAGATGATGGCCTGTTACGCCCAACCTGAAAATACATCTCGAGCAATCATGTAACCCTATAGTTTTGTCTCTTCCACCAGGTCTAAGATCTTTGTGAGCGGTCCTTAGATATCTAAAAGCTTATCTTGGCATGATCAGTCGATACCCTTTTTGGGATCTCAAATGTATTTACACAGGATGGTAGCCATACAAGAATCAGTATCTGGGGTCAATACCAACTTGTCCTCGAGAGAGGACCCAGGAACCTTCTAAGGCAGGCTCATATTTCCTTCTTCAGATGTTTCCTGAGCTTTGTGGCGACATAGGTCACTACTTTTTCAGCTGGAGACCGCTCCGAGGAGCGGGGGCGTATGAGCTCATCTGGGTCCGGCATGTCAGACGTGTCTTCACCTTGTGGCGTGAGAGTGGGGGTACTGCTGTGTTCCTGGATGGGCTCCATGGCCAGGAAGGCCTTGGTTTGCCATTGTAGTCTCTGTGGGATGTGTCAGCTTTCACATTAATCAGGGTATGTGCCTTATCTGAAGAAGTGATCCCATCTTCTGGAGTTGTGTCGGCCGTAGACAGGACCTTGGGGTCAGATGCAGCTGAGGGAGTGACTTGTCACAGAAACACGTTTTAGGAAGTCGAATGCCTGAACTTCCACGCCCTGTACATGTTTTTTGCTTACTCCCTGCCTTGTATGGAATTCGGTACATGTGATGTGTGAGGGTCTTGAAGAGCCTGAGACAATCTCTTGAATATATAGGGGTCAGAATAGTGGCAAGCCATTAGCAATCGTTTTTGTTCCGAAGGAGCCATAGCGAAGCACACAGCTTGTTGTACGGTTACAAAACTCATCATCCTAAGAGATGTAAGGAGAGCCATTACCCTCTTCCAGGTAATCTGCCTCTGAACGCTGCATGATCAACGCAAGTTGTAATGTGGGCTGTAGCAAGGCACAGACTTTTTTGGGTGCTGCGAGCAGCAATATGGAAGAGTAATTAAATGAAATATGGGTCAAGGCCCTGGGACACATGCCCTTTTAGTTATGGGCTATCTACTTAGGCCCACCTGCTCAAGTACAGACCCCAAGGGGGCATCAAGCAGTGATAATCGCATGCTTGAAAGCACAAATACTGACCTAATGCAGGCGTCAACTCCGGGCAAATAATGATGTGGATCTCTGCCTCCTACAGACCCTTGCTGGCGTAACGCTCCAGGCAGTGCAGGCCAAAGCTCTCTCCACAGGCGCTGTTCTGTTTTCATACTGGAAAGTAACTATAGGTTACCCGTGGAGAGAAGCCAACAGCGCATCTCCGTCATCTTGCGTGAAATAACTCACCCTCTAGTGGGCGGTAGCCATCACTCCGTACAGCAGTACCCGCAATTCTGTATTGGCGCCGCGGAGTAAACAAAGAGGGAGCCTGAGATAAACAAGAGACAGTTATTGTACTGGCACTGTCGCCACTGGCTGTTTGTTTGTTTCTTCCTTTCCCATTGTCTCATGGGAAAAGTAGTTTGTGGTTGTTTTTACATGGCAATATTTTAGAATAGAAATAATGCATAATCCTCGCCTATGGTCCTGACATAGAATTACACGATTTGTTCCCATTCTCTGATATACACCCAGGAGAGAGAGCTCAAGCACACATCAAATCTACACAGGTTTGGAAGGTTAATAGCAACCCCCCACCCTCACCCCTAAAACAGATGCCATCTCAGGAAAAACCCTCATTCTGCAGCAGACTTACTCAATGTGGCAGGAAACGTAATCTGAAATTCCATCTATAAGAGATCTACGTCCAATGTGGTAAGAGACCAAGGACTTGCAGAACATGCACTGTATACAAACTGTGTAACAAAATGGTATTTAGCAGCTCCCAAAGAATAATGTTACTGGCAATATGGTTGTATCTGGGGCTCAATAGTTTTGATGGCAAAGGAAATCTGGCCTCCTTCCCCTGTAACTGGTCTTTCGGGAGTATTTCTGTGCTTGGGATGCTGGGATAAAGATGCTCCACCTACTTGGCCAGAGCTGTAAGGGCTTATGTCACACACATGAAAATCAGAGCAAAACTAACTGAAATCTAATCCAGGCGAGCCTAAAAAAAAACTCAACCTAACTTTAAATTATTGGAAATTCAATGCAACGTTTTGCTGAAGTATTTTTTCTGTTCTTTTCATTTTCTCAAGTGTGAAATGTTCACTTAGGGCTAAAGCTGGAAGACAGGTAAAGGAAATGCGCTCACTGTCAATCAGCATTTTACTCTGCCTCGAAATGCAGAATATCGGTAACCTGATCATTTTTTTAAAGAAACAAACTTTAAAAGTATGTGTTTCAAATTAATGTGCTAACCAACCTTTTGTTCTGCTTGCCTCACGAAAGATATATGCGTGATCTTTGATAAGCGTATGTAAACTTGACTTAGACTTTCAGAACCTTTATTTCTACTAGCAAATATGACCAGGACATAATTAAAGTTTTTTTTTTTTTTTTTTTATCGACGACATAGATTTTGACAGAACACTATGTTTACAAGCTTATAGTGTTTAACAAAAATACATATGTTAATGTACACACGTTTTTGTTTGTTTTCTTACACAACTCATCTCTTCTGCGTTTGTAGACAAATAAAGAAGCTCCTGATTGGTACATAAAGCCGAAGCAGAAAACAGGATGAACGTTTGTCCAAGTATTGTCAACACATGAACATTTCTTCAGAGAAGACATTTTTCTGAATAAGCATTAACTGTCATCGTTATTATTTGTACTCACAATTCGGAGAACAATCAGTAATGATTTCATATTTGTTTCCTCTTCTAATTTATAACATTCTCTTTGAACGTGTACAGTTTTTATTTAAAAGTTTAATCTCAGTGCAATACTTTATTTTTTATCCAGCTGTGAAATGTGCCTGTGGTTTAAAAACATAATATAGCTTATGTATTACATATTGACAGCCGATTAAAAACGTGTGGTTTTAATCCATTTATTTCACTGCAGTCCTGTTTGTTCCCTTCTTTTATTTAGCTATGCTTCTGTCACTGTTGACTCTAGTAGAAAACACTGACAAAACGAGTAGGTCTGGATTTATTATAGAGCATGCACCAGCACATACATATGTGATTACAGACTATATACATCAAGGCATACATACACACATATGCACGTGATACACACAGGTCCAAGCATACACATCTGACGTTCATAATCTGCATATAAGAGCACAAACAAAATACAGACACCTAGGCACACTTCCAACAAATGCAGACATTCAACGCATACAGCATACATGCACATCTAAATGTAGAATAACTCTGTAGAGACACATTACATCCACAGTCGTAGAAGAGGGGGAAAACAAAGAGATATTTATAATGTAAGTGGGGCAGGGAATACCGGTTACATTAATTGATTGCCAACAGGAGACTGGATCAATTATTACCAGCAAGAGACTGTGGATTAAGTGGGTAGCAAGTAAATTATTTCATTAGCAGTATGATGCCAGTGAGCAGGGTCGGCTTTAGCGCTGGTGGCGTCCTATGCGCCCCCCACCCTATGACTATCTCCCCAAATTACTCCCCCCCCAACCTCCTGGCAAATGTGCCCCTCATCTCTCCATAGCCCTTCTCTCACATACATTAATTTGATTTAAAGCGCTGGTAAAGGCTGGCTTTTACTAATCCACTCAGCTATCCATATAAAACATAGTTCTGTTCTTTGCAGTAGGCTTTAACCCTTTGTGCTACTTTATGGCGAGTCAACGCTGCCTCTACACAAAACTCCGATCTCTCTCTCTAACAGGAACAATAATCACAAGAGGTATCTCGACATTTTAATTGCTTTCTGAAGGCTGGACGCACATGGAACTTTTCAGCAGGTGCTTTTAAATCGTAAGTTTGGTAAGTTGTTGCTAAACACAGCTCCCCCCTGAGGTCAGCACCCCCAGTCCTGGCCAGCACCCGGTGCGGTCGCACCTTCCTAAAGCCAGCCCTGCTAGAGAAAACGGGAGACGGTGGTTTAATTCACCTATTAGCACCAGACCAGATGTCCCAGCAAGGGGTGGGTTGAACTGTGCAGCAGCGTGAAGCCAGTTTAAAACGGAATTAATTTGCAATTATCACTCCTAGAGTACTGTCCAACACATTACAGCTGCCATATTTCACATGCAGGAGCACGGTATGTTTTATTTGCTCAAGAGGACCTTTTTTGGGCTGAAATAGAGTAGACCACATCCTTCCATTTTGTTTCTGTGTTTCGAGCACTGCATGTTGATAAAACGAACTGGAACTGCACAGTGAGTTAACACTTTCTATAAACCACTCTGCTGGCACACACTTAATTAGACTGTACGCTCCACTCGAACTCTAGTGTAAGGCTGCCAGAGAAAGAGCCTCATTCACCCCTGTACGTAATAAGCCATTAGCAGGATGACTGCCAAGAACGGTAGATGTTGGCACCAGCAGCTTTGAGTCTGCTGGATGTATTCCTCCGCATCCATTTATTTATTTCTACGGTGATGAGTGAGAGGATATCCTGCCTTACAGTGCGCATGTGTTTAAGTGTGCTCAGATAATTTGTAAAAGAATACCTACTGGAGCCCAAAGTTTGCTCATAAGTTCTCAGCCGGCATTGTCAAATGGTAGGATGGTGACCGTCATAGTTGTGTAGTCTCTCTTCCACCTCACGCTTCTTTAATCCACCACCGGGCTCTTCCTGTACCTTTATCTCACGGTTACAGGTTCTTTTTCACTTCTGCATTCTCCCCTTTTCACTGTTTTTATAATCTATCTTTTTCTCCTTTGTCCTTCTTTTGTAGGTTTTCTCTTTCTTTTTCTAGATTGACGTCTATTGAGGAAAAATAAATGCCAGTCCCCAAAAATGAGTGCTGGTTGGCCCAACCCACAACCACCGGCTCAAATTAAGCACTGAAGTGTAGGAATATATTAATATGCTTTAATGGAAAAGTTTTATAACTTTGTATGCAAGAAAAGGAATGGTATTAAGGATTTTTGAGATTCTTTTTTTAATATTCCTCACAAATCACAATTAATCACTTAACATAGAAAGCAGTTAGCTAACTGGTTAGGTGGGGAGAAGCAACAAAATATCCTCAAATATTGATTAACTCTCGCTGTTGCTACAGCGCAACTAAGGCAGTGATATATTTCAGAGACTTGTAGCCAGGGAGCCTTCCATTGTGGGCATATCTGTCTGCTGTACCAATACAATGGCCCACATGATCTTGCAGTGGGGAAACGTAATACGTTATTAATGACATTTACCATCAACCAATGGCTGATGAATAATGAATCAGCATCTAGTGCTTGAGTGGGCTATTTTACCTCGCTATGTAGATCACATTTGCTATGTCAAACCCCACTGCCCCAAAGACTACATTTAGCTTACTTAACTACCAAGAAATAAGTGATCCTATTGACAATGCCAGTGTACGGAGTTCCGACAGCTTGACAATAATCAGGACGTTTCATTGGGGGTTTGCTGGAGATATGTTGGATATATTTTTAACATGCTAATGCCGGTATAGGCCAGTCAAAAATTGGGGAAGCCGTTATTACATTGCACAATTTATTCTATGCAAGAGCAGATATTACTGGTCTTTTGTTTCTGCAATGTGTTTATTGTCAGATTTATAAATCCGCTTTAAAACATTTCATACTTCAGAAACAGATGTTCATTCTACAGTCTGTAATTCGATGTTTGCATTGTTGGCTCATCCACTTTTGATTGTATGATATATTGCACTATTATTGATAACTGACTTTACAAGGCAACAATAATTCATGATAGTGATAAAAAATAACCATGAAATATATTTCAATCAGTCAGTTCAAAAGCATTTTAAAATGGACCTTAAAATTAAATGTTTCTCTCCAACTAGTTTGCTAAATAGTGAGTGATCCTAATGTGCCTCGAGTGTTACACTTTAAACAATAGCATTAATTAAGAGGTTACATGGGAAGCATTCCAGGTTTACAAGGCCGCCGTATTTAATGTATTCTTTCTCAGTGTTGATCACTCTTTGCATTATCACTTTGCCACTGAAGAAGCATAATTCCTTTTAGTGTCAGGGTAGTTATCATTACTCTTAAAAAATATAGTGCTTATCAACTGTCTTCCATGCTCAAGCACAGGGAAATAATTTAATAGGTAGTTGTTTCCTTCTTCTTTAGCATGTTATCGCTACAGAAATGATTCTGATGATGTCACAGTTTGTAAATCTCTCCTCTTGTATTTGTCATGATTCCTTAATAGAATTTTATTTTCTCAGATAATAAACGTCGATCAGGTACTGAATTCTTAGTTGTATTGTGCTTCATGACCTTTCGAAGATCTTTTTACTAAAAATTGATATATGATCCTTCAAATACGAGTGTGAGTTGCCTACTATTCTCTGACCTTTTTTGCTAGATTTTTTCTATTTTAATATAAATTGATACATTTTTGGGAGATCACTAATTTGAGTGGGCATTTGGTGAGCTGAAGGGCCTCCCACTGAAAATACAGACCTTGAACATTGTTCCTTATAGGATACATTGAATACAACCCATAAACCCAGGCCTACACAAAAGCCCATGCTGATCCCCACCTGGATTTTTATTTGGGAACTTAAAGACACCATTATGAAAGCATACCATTTGTCAGGTCATGTTCTCAAACTGAGCTTGGCAATTTAACAGATTCTTTGATTTCCTGAATCCTGTTCATTTAATATTATGTTCAGATTCCTGGCAATACTTGCCATACCACAGAATAGATCCTGCAACTAGTTCTAGTCACTGCAGGAATACAGTTTTTTTTATTCTCAATGATAATCTCCTCTAGGAATAGATTAGGAACAAGCTCAAAATTATTTTCTTTACATTCTTTATCTATCCCTTTATTGGAAAAAGAGCACTATAATGTCAACTTAGGTGGGAATACAGCCACATGGTTATGCAGTAAGTTAGTCCTATTTCACAACTCTACATCCAAATGCCTTTCTTCACAATTATTGTACATCATAAAGACAGCCAGTAACCCCCATGTCACTTCAGCCCGCTGTCGCCAGACCAAGCTCACATTCAACTGCTCAGTCTTTCTAATTGTACCCTAGGAGCTGTGGATGCAAGCCAGTATGTAGCTCGATTTGTTGCTACCTGCAACTCTAGGATGCAAACCTATTCTTGTATTTACACTATTTCCTAGGTTTGGTTATCATGCCCAGTAACCAGTGTCTGGAATCCAGTCACTTTCTCTTTAGTGACTCCACAAAGTCTAGCAACTATTGAACGCCTATATTCCACCACTTGAGGGAAGGACCAAGTTATGTGTAGAAAGGGTGGCTCTAAAGCCTCACACCTCGAGTAGAGGGCCAATCTGGTTGGGTATATCTGACTAAGCTGCAGAGGTGAATAGTAAGTGTGGTACATGTATTAAAAATAAAATGTGTCAATTTAAACCTAGTATTACAGGCCACCTCCTGCACCAGTGTTCAGGTCAGCCTCCCTCGGGGGCTCCATCAAGTCAGTACCCCACTGTCACTTAGCCTTCAGTAGTGCTTTCATCCTAATCTCTTTTGGACCCCATATAGGCACAGGACCAGAGCTCTGCCAGTACCCACATCCAGCATTATTTCCAGGATCTTGGAGGTCTGGGATAGGGAGGGAAAATCAGTAGAGATCTCGTGCATAGTTTTAGAAAATTAGGTGAACTGAAGAAATTGACCCAGACGCACAATAAAATCTGCCTGGCCCCTTCAGGATTGATAAAGTATTCCCTTTTATGTAACTCTCCCAAAGTATGGCATCCATCTTCCTGCACATAACCTATAGCACTGGCGAAAAGTAAATAATGACCAAACATTTAGCGCCCTCTGTAAGACTATTTTTAGCATGGCTTCCTAGATCAGAGTCCTGTATGACCACATCTGGGCAGTCTTTTAGGACATGTGTTCCCCTTATAAGGTTCGTGGGGATATTGTGTGCCCGCCATAGCAGTCAAGAGTCTTTTTTCCCAGGTGTATCATGAACAGCTCCATGGTATCAAAGACCATAAGGGGGGCAGCGGTATTCCTCTCTGGTGCCTCTCTGCATCTTCCAGCTCTCGGACACCAATCCCCCCATTCACACCTGCACCATCAGCCTAATAAATAACAATTTTATCCAACAAATAAATCGGGGTCCAAATCTCATCCGGTGTAACACTGCCAACATATACTCCCACTTCAATGTATCAAATGCTTTCTCGATGTCAAGCCCCACCAGTGCACGCTCTCTCCATCTCTGTACCCTTGACCTTTAGCATCTGATACAGACTTATAGCTGCAGATGCCTTACCTTTGAATTCTTCTCAGGCGTCAGAATGGATCTGGAAGATGTTTTTGAGCAGGGTCCTATATAGGCATCACCCGGGTGAGCTGACCTCAGTTCTTTTCTTTCTGCACCAGCTAGCACTGATCCAAAGAGAGCTACCCCTCAGTCAATTTTTGACTGGCTTTTTTTTTAAACATTTTGCCAAGTGTTTTTTCAAGTTTACTCCTGGTGCATCGAGGGATGTCTTCTAGGAAGATGGAATTCAAGCCCTGGGGATCCTGTTATCGGCCTATGTCCATGACAGATCATGTCCATGTGTACCCTCGGTGTCTGGAGCATGACCACAACCCAAAGTCGTGCTCCAAGTGCCGGGCCATGCATTAGAAGGCTTTGAGGGAGTGGTCCCTGAAGCTGATGGTGGCCCCAAGCTCGACTCAGCTCAAGTCGAGATCACGGCTCAGAGGAAAGTCCCTGGGTCGGTCGCGGAGTCCAAATTTGTTGTCGTCCTACTCTAAGACCTCTGGATTATCGAGTAAGCCGAGGCATGAATAAAAAGGATCTAAGAAGTCGAAGCGCTCTTTGACTTCTCCCTGTCTGTTAACTGACAAGACGAGGAAGCATCAACACTCTAGGCCTCGTTCTGTGGAACCTGCACCTGGGCTGACTCTGTGGCTCCTGGAGTTTCTGGGAGCTGGAGTGACCCTTGTCCATCTCTGAGGGTTCTATGAGGCCATGCGGCTCGTTTTTTGGGCAGCCTGACCCTGCTGGAGTGTATTTGGGCCCGCAGAGTCAGAGGGGGGCTCTTCAGGTTCCGTGCTGGCGGCTTTGGCCTTGGTGCTCACAGGGATCCAGTCCTGGATCTGGACCGGCGCTGGTCATGCCACTGTGACCTTCCACGACGCTGGTCTCGACACGATCCTCCTGGCGCCACCCGTGCCCACGGGTGGCATCATACCCACTGTAATTGCAGATTTTGACATGGAGCTGCTGGGCGTCGTACGATGCTGAATCCAGAAGGAACTTTACCTTCTTGCTCTGATCCAGAACCCTTTTCCTATGGGACGGACTTCAGTGATAAATGGGAGGGGTCGCTGGACCATTTAGAATACTAGCCCCATGAAGAAATGGACTAACAAGAAGACTTGGGTGAGGCCAGCGGACTGGATACTTATCCAGATACTGGCATGCTTTCTCCACCTACCATGGCTATGGAAGAGGGAGCTTCTTATGCTATGTTCATGAGAGGGCGGCTAAGGTCCTAGACCTTCATTTGCCCTCAGTGGCCATCAAGACTAATCTCTTGACAGGTGCTACAACTGGAGATTCTACCTCAGAACCCTTGCTCTCATTCAAGGAGACCCTCACTGATGTCCTACGGAGTACCTGGTCCAAACCTGCAGGAGGTCTCCTGTGAAAAGACCATTGCCGTTTGCTGTAGCCTTGCACCCGGGGACCTAAGTTCTTAATGCAACACCCCACCCCAAGAGCTTTGTGGTCCAAGCCTGTACCTCCCAGGGCATGTTGCCTTCTGCTCCCCCCGGATAGGGAATCCAAAAGGTTAGTCTCACTTGGTGTGAAGATGTTTTCTTCTGCCAGCCTTGTGGTCCGTGAACACTGCATGTTTTTTGGGCCATTATCCCCACACACTGTGGAATACCGTTGCACAAATGCTGCCACAGGTCCCGGATGAGGCCTATGTTGTATTCTCTCACGCTGTTGCCAAAGGGAAAGACGTGGCAAAGTTCATCATTTGTTGCCGATTGGACATGACCGACTCACTAGGGAGTTCAGTTTCTTTAACAGTGGCACTGAGGCGCTGCACCTGGCTGTGGACGTCTGGCTTTTCAGGGGATGTCCAAGCTTTTTTGATGGACATGCCCTTAGATGTCACCCATCTCTTCGGAGACAAGGCAGACTCTGTGCTCAAGCACTTCAAGAATCCCATTGGCAGCCTCTCGCTCCCCAGTCTGCCTTTCGTGGCTACAGAAGAGGCCTCCAACCACACCCATCCCCGATCAGCCACAGTGCCAGGCATGCTGCCCCGCCTCTACATGGCTGAAGGTGTGGGACCCACTGACCATGTCTGTCAGATGGGCAGCGGTCTGGTCAGTCCGCCAGACCCCACCTGCAGCAGCCTCTAAACCTTCTTAGTCTGCTTCCCTCCCCAAACCTTGGGCCAGTCCTATGCCACCATCCTATGATTGGATAATGGAGGTTCTTTTGTCTTTTCTCCTTAAGGACGTTATGGGTCTCTTGGCCAAGGGAGCCATAGAGAGGGTTCCTGTGCCAGAAGTAGGCTGTGGTTGCTATTCCTGCTACTTTCTAGTTCACAGAAACAGAAAAGTCTATCCTAGACCTTTGGTCCTCAATCTCATCCTCAGAAAGAGAAGTTCCAGATGCTCACTTTGGCTCAGGTTCTATCTGCCCTTGACCCAGGAGACTGGATGGTAGCATTGGACTTGTAGGACGCTTATTTTTATTCTCCGTCCTGCCTGCCCACAGATTTTACCTGGGGTTGACAGTAGGCCACAAGCACTTTCAGTTCACCATGCGCCCCTTTGGCCTTACCAGGGCCCCTCGGGTGTTCACCACGATTATGGCAGTGGTTTCATCTCATCTGCATAGATCAGGTGTTTGTCTTCCCCCTAGCTCAACGACTAGCTGTTGAAGTCGGGCTCACCCCTAGCTATCATCTCCCACCTCCAGACTAGAGCAGACCTCCTGCATTGGCTGGGGCTCACTATAAACATGCCACTGTCACACCTGACTCCCTCTCAGATGCTTCCTTTCATCTGAGCTGTTCAGGACACTGCACTTTCGGGTCTATCTCCGAGCGCTGAGTCCAGGATATTCAGGCAATGATACTGATGTTTCAGCCTCTGTCCTGGATTTCGGTGAGAAGGATTTTGAGTCTGGTGGGCCTCATTGCCTCCTGCACCCTGCTGGTAACACATGCCAGATGGATTGTGTGAGCTCTGCAGTGGGACCTGAAGTTCCAGTGGGGCAGCACCAGGGGAATCTCTCTGACAAGGTCCAGATCCCGGAGGGAACCGCAAAAGATCTGCAATGGTGGTTAACAAACCATAATTGGATCAGAGGCAGATCCCTCTCCCTTCCCCAACCAGATCGGACAGTAATCACAGATGCATCCCTCCTGATTGGGTGGCCAACTGGGAGAGGTGGAGATCAGAGGCATCTAGCCCAGCGGAAATGGGCTTCCACATCAACCTGTTAGAGCTCTGTTGCGATGCGACTGGCATTAAAAGCCTTTCTTCCTCTTTCAAAGGAAAGATAGTGCAGGTGTTCACAGACAACACAACAGCTATTTCTTACTGCAGAAAGCAGGGTAGGGTGGAGTTGTGGACTCTGTCAAGAGGCTCTGCACCTGTGGATGTGGCTAGAACAGCAGGGCATGTCCCTGGTGGTTCAGCATCAGGTGGGCACTCTGAACACCAGAGCGGACAAACTCAGCTGACAATGCTTAGCAAATCATGAATGGTGTCTCTTTCAGCAGTGGAGAGAGCCTTGCGTAGATCAGTTTCCCTCTGCAGACAACACTCAACATCAGCAGTTTTCCATGTTGAATTTTCCAAGGCTGCAATGGCTCAAAGACGCTTTTCACTCGAGTGGATTTCAGGCCTCCAGTACGCCTTTCCGCCCATACCACTCCTACCCAAAGTAGAATAGATCAATAAGATCAGGAACATACAGGTCTGGACCGGGCGCGGAGACTCTAGTATCCTGAGCTGCTGAGCATGCCCATCGATCCTCCAATCAGACCGCCCCTTCAGGAGGATCTTCTGTGACAGCAGCAAGGAAGAGTTCTGCACACAAACCTGTCCAATCTCCACCTTCTTGCTTGGAGATTGAGCAGCAGCAGGTGACAGCTTTTGACCATCCTCCCTAAATCTGTCATGTTATCTTGCAGGCCAGGCGTCCCTCCACCAAAATGGTAAACGCCTGTTGTTGGAAGAAATTTGTGGCATAGTACACAGTCTAGTCTGATGACCCCCTTTCTGCCATTCTGACATCATTGATGACATCATCCAAGCATTGTTATCCTGCAAGTTGTTGTATAAATTGCTGTTGCTTTACATGTACTATAGTTGACATGCACAATCAACCACAGATATATGGGAAACCCTCATAGAGTATGGCGTTCAGTCTCTGTACAACTGTTCAGAGAAAGCCAGAATAGTGAATACAACTTCCAAAACAAATGCCCTATTACAGACCGCTTTTATCTGTATGAAAACCCCTAGTACACACTGAACCTAGATTAAGAAATTAAGTTGAATTAAGTAGAGTACAGAGTACTGTGAACAGTGTTTGCTCTATGGAGAAAGTGCTTTCTATCACACTGTTTCCAAACAGTGAAACTCTCATGAGGAAAAATAGACCACAAAGTATTAAAAATAAATCACTAAGAACAGTGTACATTCTATACAACAGTTGTCACTAAAACACTATTTGCTAAAATTAACCAAGATCTGAAGGTGCTAAAGGTAATGCCACCTGCACCCTTCATACTGTGATGAATACTTTACAGAGAGGTGTTCTTCTAAAGCTAAACAAGCATGCATACATGGGTTAGTACCTGGTGCACACACTCTTCCATGTGGTATTATAAATTATCATGTTGACACAGTTTTCTCTAATAACTCAAGGCTGCTTAGAAAAGTTAGTACCTACTATGTAGAATATTTCCCCTGTTGAAAGCGTTTTCTGCAGAAGCAAAAAGGTGTGTGGAGCCTAATGAATACAAGTAAACTGTCACTCGGGCACAGAGTTAGTAATGAGTGAAAGCATTTATAACATTTCAGTCCCTCCACATAGCTATGATGCATTAGGAGCACACACATTTGGTAAACACTTAGCCCCATTTCTGCAACCAAGCTGTACAAAATTACATAGAATTGGTATAGTAGTTACTTGCCACTATGTAAACTGTAAAACAAACTAGCACACTCATTGGATGATCTCATCAATTATATCATTTGAGATGTCATCAGTGATGTCATAAATGATGTCATAGACCATCTCAGGAGTGATGTCATATGCGAAGTCATAGCAGTGCATGGTGGGGAACTCAAGTTATAGTTAGTGCTGCTAACTATGCTGAATTTCTGTGTCTTTTTTTTTAGTTCAAAATGTTAATGTTGTCACTAAGAAATTCACCTAAATATAACGTTACCCTAACCTTTGCTGTTTTTAGTGAATGGCTAAGATTTGTTTTAATCAAAACTCATATTTTTATTGCACCTAACTATAACGTTACTTTAACCCTTGTTTTTTTTTTCAGTGAATTTCGAAGGTCCTTTATAATAAACATATATTTAAAAATACATACACTAAGTATTCCAAAATTGTTTGTGCTGAGAGTGCTCAACGTATTCATTTTTGTAACTCACATATAGAGAAATATTCCCAGCATTGTTTTCATAGTTTTTGTATGCATCTATATATAAACTTCATATTTATATTTCAATAAGACACGGATCAGTTTTCCCATACTGTAAACTGTGTTTTCACAATGTACTTCTAGTTTTAAAGGTGTGTGACCTCTCTTGCGAGAGGCTTGCAAGATTGCAGAGTTATACATTTTGTTCTAACAGAACAGAGTTCTTTTTCACCTGGTCAGTTATTATTGAGTGCTGAAGTTTAATAATAAAGTCAGTACAGTATGTTGTATTAACTATTTTGCTTACCGACTTACGGGTCTCACGAGATGATTGTGGGAGCCGGACACACAACCCCCTGCGTACACTGCGAGGGGGCTGTACTTATGGAATTAAGTTCATCGCAGTGTATTTTTGTCATTTTGAAGAAAGTAAGAGATGAGAAGTGTTGTTTAAAGTACAAACACTGTTGTTGTATAGTTGCTTTTGAGATATTAAGTAAGTTTTCTGTATTTTACGATCTCGCAGCCCTATTTAGAGACACCCGAGAGATGCCCGGAAGAGGAAAGACATGCCAAGGACGCATTGTGATTGGTTTATATGGATGTCTTTATTTAACAACGAAAGAATCTGATAGAGGCTTCTAGTTGCAGATTCCTTACCTTAGAATTTCGCCCAGGTGTCAGACTGGATCCGGAGATTTTTTTTCAAGCAATAGCCTTGCACGTCGGTAGGTGGCGTTGGTCGACACCGCGGGCGTCATTGGCATCGTAGTTGCTGTGATGACATTGGGAGTAGTATATAGACGCCGGCTTCGCGCAATGACGTCCGTTCTTTTCTTTCTGCGCCACGTGCTGATCCAGAGAAGAGCTACCATGGTCTTTTTTTGAACGACTTGGACTGTTTTGTGGAGATTTTGTGACACTTTTGGTGCATAGTGGCAACAAACAGGACGAAGTAGGGTCCTGGACCCTTTGTCAGAGGCACTACATTGCTGGACATGGATGGAACATCAGGGCATTACCCTGATGGTTCAACATCTAGCGGGTTCCCTCAATGCCAGAGTGGACGGACTCAGTCGTCGATGCACAGCCAATCACGAATGGCGCCTCCATCCAGAAGTGGCGCAAGGTCTCTTTCAGCAGTGAGGAGAGCCTTGGTTAGATCTGTCAGCTGTTTTATGCGTTGGAGTTTCTAAGACGACACACGCTCGGAGACGCTTTTCGTCTCAAGTGGAACTCCGGCTTCCTTTCCGCCTATACCAGTTCTGCCCAGAGTTATCAAGAAGATCAGGAACGACCGGGCCTAAGTCATCTTGGTGGCTCCGGACTGGGCACGGAGAGTCTGGTATCCAGAGCTATTGAGCATGTCCATTGATCTTCAACTCAGACTGCCTCTTTGGGCAGATCTTCTGTTGCAGGAACATGGGACGGTTCTTCCTCTGAACCTGTCTGATCTCCACCTTCATGTCTGGAGATTGAGCGGCGGCAGTTGACGACTTTTGATCTACCACCCGAAGTCTGTGATGTTATCTTGGCAGCCAGGTGTCCCTCAACCAAAACTGTATACACCTATCGTTGGAATACATTTGTGGCATGGTGCACCAACAAATCTGTTGATCCCGTCTCTACCGCTTCATCCAAGGTTCTTCTGTTCATTCTTTCTTTGGCCCAGCAGGGCTCTGCTTTGAGCCCCCTTAAAGGGTATTTATCTGCCATTTCGGCCTTCCTTAGGTTTCCTCATCAGCCCTCACTTTTTGAATTTCCTATTATGAGTAGATTCCTAAAAGGACTCACCCATTTATTTCCTCCCACTCCATTTATCATGCCTCAGTGGGACCTCAATCTTGTCCTTACTTATTTAATGTGTACTCCCTTTGAGCCGATGCACAATTGTCCCTTGCGGCTCCTCACTTTCAAAACTGTCTTTCTTGTTGCCATAACCTCTGCTCGCAGGGTGAGTGAGCTTCAAGCCCTTTCATCTAAACCTCCATACTTGTCTGTGCACCCTGACAAAGTGGTGTTGTGCAAAAAGGCTTCCTTTCTTCCAAAGGTGGTTCCGCCTTTTCATGTAGGCCAGTCCATCACCCTGCCTACTTTCTATGCACCCCCACATCCTTCTCATGAGGAGGAGAGACTCCACCGTCTGGACCCAAAAAGAGCATTGGCATTCTATCTTAATCGTACCAAAGATTTCCCGGTGGACGATCTACTCTTTGTTGGGTATGTTGGTGCGAAAAAAGGAATCGGTGCTTCTTTGCATCAAAATGTGCTACGTTTTGGCCAAGAAGCAACCCCCTAAGGGCTCATTCCACCAGAGCAACTGATGCTTCCACTGTGTTAGCATGCAGAGTTCCTGTCCTGGATATCTGCCAGGCAGCTACGTGGGCATCCCTGTACACGTTTGCTAAACACTACTGCCTGGACAGTCAGGTCCTTCTGGATGGCTACTTTGGTCATTTGGTCCTGCAGGATGTCCTAGTAGGATCTTGGTTCGCAGCCCACCTCCGAGGATGGCATTGCTTGGGTATCTACTCTAAGGTAAGGAATCTGCAGCTAGAATTCTCTATCAGATGTACAAGTTACTTACCTTCGGTGACAATATATCTGGTAGAGACATATTCTAGTTGCCAATTCCTTACCGCCCACCCATCCTCCCCGCTTGCAAACAGATTTCTAGGGCCATGTATTCCCCTTTCAGGTCCTTAGCTCTGGCGCACCAATCTCAGTGTTCTTAGTGGCTCTGCGCTTTGGCGTGGGAAGTCGTTAAAAGAAACTGACGTCACTATGCGAAGGCGGTGTCTATATACTACTCCTGATGTCATCACGGCGACTACGATGCCAACGACGCTCGCGGAGTCGACCGATGCCACCTGCCTACGCCCAAGTGTATTTCCGGGGGAAATTCTAAGGTAAGGAATCTGCAACTAGAATATGTCTCTACCAGATATTTCGTTACCGAAGGTAAGTAACTTGAACTTCCTTCCTTGTTGCCTAATTTGCCTATAAGATATTTCTCTGATTTAACCTTCTTGGCTACCTCCTTGACTTGCTACTTTTTTGTGATCAGACTGTCGCGTAGGCTCTCATTAGAATAATGAGACTACTGGATTTGGGCGTCAGAATCACTTGCACTGTGAGAGACTGAGTCTGAACCCACTACAGGTGACACTTGTCGGCCTTATCCAGGTTTTGCTCCGGCTAACTAGCAGTGCCTCATCTCCACCCAAGAGCAGGATGATTGGGCAGCCGATCGCATGACACAATTGACTCGTCTGGGAAATCGTGGTCACTCAGATCACATCAGTTTCTCTCAGTTACATTAGTCTCACATATACAAGGACAATCAGAGGCAGTATATGTTTCAATAAGGTTTTAATGGAGCAACTGCATCTTAGATAATAAAGCATGTACTGCAATAACTAGGACAATGAAGCATGATAGGATTAAAATAGTGACGAGCAGAGTAAAGCATTAAAATAAAGCTAAATAATTCCTACCTAGGCTTTGATAGAGCACAGCATGTTAAGCTCTAGTTCTTCCCTTCAGGTTCCCCGGAGAAGACGACATCCCTCATACCTGAGCAAGAGGCCTGTAGTCTACATAAGCAAAGCAATCCGCATACAGTTGTGGTCTTCTGGCTGGAATCTCCAACGTGTATGGGACAGAGAAGTGTTTTTGTAATAAAACAGCTGATGTTCTGAGAAAATGTCCTTATGTATGGATGTGTACGTTTCTAGGAACACTAGAGACAAAGCGTTATCACTTTTACGGGCAACCTATCTTACTGCAGCCTTGAGAAAAGCACAGAGTGAAAGAAATGTTTTGTTTATGAACGCAGTGCTAACCTAGGCAAAGAACAGCAAGATAGACAGAAATAAAACAAGACCGCAAATGTGGCTATTGCTAAAATAATAGATAAAGCTGAATAAAATATTTCTAGGTTGAAGTGCACAACGGCTAAAATAACGTATATGGAGCTATAACTACAATGGCTACACAACACCCTCCCCTTGCCGGTTCAACAGTGGTTCAAAGTCTAATTATATCTAAAAGCTACTGAAATTCAACCTAAGGCATATGTATAAGAATGTCAATGATGACAAGTTAAAAAGACACTTGAGCATGTCTAAAAAGGACAATTTAAAAACGTTAACTGTGGCGTAAAAAGGACGAATTTCAAGAGTCAGAGTCATTTTGGAAGTTGCCAATCGAATCCGGGATAATTGAAGACAGAAAACTTCGACTTCGGCAGGTGGTAAAGTAAGAACTTAATCGCCAAGTAAAACCAAGGAGCATTCGTGTTCCAAAGCCTGAGCTCCAGCCAAGGCAGCAGCATTCCGTGGTGTGCCCAACAATGAGTTTAGAGCTGCATCCTCCATGAAGGGCACCTCATAAGCAGCTTCCCTTAGCAAATGCACCCTCATCGCGCATGTCTGGTAATGAGCCCTCAGCGAGAACATCAACAGATCAGCGAGAACATCAACAGATCAGCGTCCAATGAAAGCAAGCACTGCGAAGTAAGACAAACTTACAGTGCATGTTCGATCGAGCACCAGAGGCACCAAAACATGGGCTGCACACAGTGCAAAACCGGTCTGAATGACAGGGACCAGTCACACTCCAATTGCTCCATGAGTGTTGCTCCAATGTACTGCATCATGCGTTCACGACACCGCTGCGCTGGTGGTAGCATTTTCAGTCCTCCTTGTTGCGACGGGACAACCATTGCGGAAAAAAAGTACCAATAGCAAGATGCCACCTATCATAGCCAAAGTTATCGGAAATCCCCTGAAAATACTGGAAAATATTAAGTGGATGGCTGATGGTATTAAACCGAATATAGAGGAGAAGTTGTGAATGAAACCAGAACCAACAGCCTTAAATAAATTTGCCATTCCAGTAGTACTTATCCCATGAGCTCACCAAAGTTTCTCAGAAAGTTAGAAACTTAAAATGGACTGTATCTCTGCTGATGACCTTGCCACCTGAAGCACATGGGTCTCGCGTGCAGATGTGAGTGCCACATGTTTTTGAAACAATAAAGCCTTGAGTCTGCTCAACTTGTCAAAATTTACATTAGAAATAGCGATATGGGGCCAAATCTCAGCTACTTCCTTCTGTCTTGTGGGAGGAAAAAGTAAGTTCCTGCAGCATGTAACAATCTTAAAAACCAAAACAACATAGAATATACTGGCTCACATCCCACAACAGATTTCACTATTGAGGAGGACATAGCTGACATTTGAGAGCACCTGGAATGTAGGTCTTATCAAGGGGACTGGAACTCCCTTCAGATAACAAGCTAAGTTCGCTGCCGAAGCGTTACACGCCCGTACAAGGACAGCTGTTTACAAACCATTGAATGGCTGACAGAAGTCTTGCATTGACTGCCGCTAAGAAAGACCTCTTTCATGCCACTGAAACATTTGTACAAGAAGGTCAGCTCCCACACCCTACGTATGTAACTATCTCCTAGCCTTTCATATCTGCCTACTGGAATGTGTTTTAAGCAGGACGTGAATTGAAGCGTTGAAATAGGCAGATTAATGACCCTGTGTCTTAACCACTCAGCACGTGGTATTTCACCCACAGTAAAAGGCAACTTTTCTAACTTTTCAATATTTAACATGACATAAGTCGGCTTCCTTCTTAGCCGTTAGTTGTTGTTGTCGCCTTAAAGTCAAGGTGGAAAAAATATCCCTTGCGCTAACGTGTTGCCAGGGAACACCACCTGCCTTCAGTGTTTGTAGTTTCCAACCCAACTGCATAATGGACCTTAGTTGACTCTGTCCATAGTGTAACAAAGACATGCCACTTTGTATTATGTCTTTTGCAGAAGAAACTATGTTGTTTAAGGTATATATCCAGTCAGAGAGGGTATTAATCCCATTATCTACATCATTTAATGCCTTCTGTAAGTTTTCCTGATCTATTTGCCTTAACCGGGCAGAAGTTTCTTGTTGGGAAAGCTTCAAAATTTCATTATAGACTGCCTATAAGAAGCGCGTTCTGCATTGTTTTCTGGGGCCTAACAGGAAACCTTGAAAGTCAGTGTTATTAGACAGGAGACTGAGGTGTTCTCTAACAGCATCTAGTGAGGAACACTTCAGCCATTGCTGGCATAGTTTCCCTACACTGTATGTTGTTACTATACCCGCATGTTCGGATGACACATAGCGAGGGTCCCTCCTACTTGTTGTAAAAAAAAACGTGGAGTTTATTAAACCTTTGACACCCATTGGTATCTATTGGCCACAATAACTACCCGCCAGGACGTGACAGTGAAGCATTAAACTTGCCATTCTGAACCCATTCATGGAGCTGATCTTCAGTTGCATTTATATACTTTTGCCATTTGTAAAAATATGCACGTTTTTCAGAATAGTTTTTAATACTCCCTTGTGGTGGAGTTGGACAATGTTCCCATTGTGTGTAATTAAAAATAGTCTTTGGGGTACTAGCTCTGTGAATGAAATGGTGTCCATAGTAATTATAGCAAAACATATCACCATAATTCTCTTTAGATTGATAAACATGCTCACTTTCAATACAGTAAAATATTGCAATTCAGTCATCATAGAATCAACTGTTTTCACATCCCAGTCATCAGAAACAACTCTGGGTATTATTACATTGTTCATTGAAAGTTTAAACACATATGGTATTTGAATGACCTCCGTGGGGCCGTATATATCAAATGTGACTTTATCCCAAATAATCCCATCAGGAATTGGTATAGTGGAAATGTTCATGAAAGACAAGTCTCTGCGGACCTGGTGAGAAGAAAAATGGGGTTTTAGGACCTTATCCACCAGTTCAGCTGTTGATCTTTCAGGAAGAAAATGACCATGTATTCATAGAAAGAATGGTATGACAAAGCCAATCCAAAGGAGGAAAGCTAATACAGTCAAAGAAAGCCACAGATAGTTCCATGGGAAAATAAAGTAATTTGTTTTAAGCCAGTTTATCAGCTTACGTGTTTTTGCCAGTTCAGGTGTAGAAGAGGCAAATAAGTAAGAGAAAGTGTTTGTTGATGTCGACAAAGTATCCAGAACTAGTTCTTGCAAAAACTGGAGCCGTATTTGTAGGAGGAGGACTTGTAGGGGTCTCACTCGGTGGTTCTCAGTAAATGCCGCCATCCGTCTGTGTTGAAGTTGTGTCAAATCGATCACTAATTTCTTGTTTGTTGTAACAGATGCTAGTGGAACTAATGAAAGATCATTTTCCACCCTTCCCAAGCTCGGAGAGGTGTCAGCGTTGCTGCTCAAAACTTGTAAAGGGACGTCTTGACCAGTAGTGAGATGGATTCGGGAACTACTAGCTGCTCCTCTTGGTCTGCTGTGCAGGATCGGCCACATGGTGTAACTTTGATAGATACAAAGCGGTTTTCTTGAGCACCAGCCAACATTGGTAGAATGATAGTTCTGTTACCGTGTATTCCCAAGACTGGGACAGGTGCACGATAAGAAGGACCAAACTCCTTTTTCACAGCAACTTTTTCACGTACTAGATCCCCAACTTTCGGAATCCAGCTGGTAGATGTTACTGGTACATCCTTAATTCCTGCGGAGGCAGCACTGACAGAAGCGTTGTCCTCACTGAACTGTTATAACTCCTGCAAGACAGTGACACATTCATTTATGTCAAAAGGTGTTTCTGCTGCCTTCATTCCAGGACCATCAAGATCTGGAACATACGTTCAAGGTTCAAACAGGCACTCGTATGAAGCACGACCCACTCCAGGGACCTTCTAGGCAGATAAAGTGCTCTCTGGACTCCATACAGGTGGTTAAGCAAACTACAACCCATACCTAATACTCTGGCTGTTAAGGACTGCTTTAAATCACGGTTTTGTTGCTCCACCACACTATTTCAATCAGGATGCAATGGAGGCGAGTAATGGAGTTGGACCCCTAACGAAGCCATGGCATACTTGATTGTCCCTGAGGCAAAAACAGGGCCCTGGTCCGAGTGGAAAGCCTCAACTGCATATGTGCAGATAAAGACTTGCAAATCTTTAATAACAGTCAGCCGAGTGTTATGGCCACACCTATAGAAATCTGGAGCAAGATTCAACAGCGACTAAGATGTATTTGTATGCACTGTCCGGTGATAGGGGACCACAGTGGTCCAAGCTCACACATTGTGATGGTTTGTTTGAAATAAGGAGGGGTGTCTGCTTGGTCATTTGGGCATTTGACGGTGGAACCCTTAATTTGTTGGCAGATGTCACAACAAAAGACATACAGCTTGGTAGGTTTGTATAGACCTGGCCACCAATAACATGATTGCAATAATGATATTGTAGCCGCCACACCAGCATGGGCAGATGCAACCCCCTCATGCGCTGCTTTAATCAACTCTGGTCTCATGTATTTATTGGGAATTACTCGAACTCCCACGCCTGGTATCTTTACTTTGGTGTCAAGGAAGCCTGCCATTCAGTAGGAATATTTAGCAGGAAATGCTTTTGGATAGGGCGTTCCTTCAGCCCTAGCTTTCACGGCAGCCCATATGTCATCGTCTGGTTTCGTTCCAGAATAAGTTACTGCAGCAACAGCAGCCGTAGCTCCTGCTGATTTGGCTGCTTCATCAGCCAGTGTATTTCCAGCAACGTGTATTCCAGTGCGCTGGTATACAAGTGTATGTACAACATGGACGTTTGGTAGCGTTTCCTTCAGATCTGCTACTTTTCCCCACAGAAGTCTGTGTTTGATGGTGTTGCCTTTAGAATCTCTGAACCCATTCTGTGCCAGTTATGCAGATATTCATTTAAAGACTGGACACAGTAATATAACGATCAGTGTTAGCTGTGCAGGATCTGTGTATTCCAGTGCCATCACTAGAGCCTTTAGCTTTGCTAGTTGTGCTGTGCAATCCCCTGGGGTTTGCGTGAATGTATGCAGGGGAGAAAATTCATTATCCTCTATGTAGCCACTTAGGACTGCTCAAGCAGTGGAGTGTTGATGTTTTGTGCCTATTGCAGGTTGTGCTGAGCCATCAGTGTATATGACTCTTTGATATTGATCAATAGATAGTGTATTTGCCAGAACTGGGTATTCTAGTTCATATTGCAAAAATTCTTGAGCTTGTAACTTTGGGTCAAAAATGTAGTCAACATGAGTGGCTGTCAAACCGTTGCCCGTTGAATCCAACGTCGATGTGCTTTAGCGTTCGGAACGCTCACTTTGGTAACAACCTCAAAGGCTGGAATTGGAGATACGACAACAATGCGTTTTCCCTGGGCTAGTGGTCTTTCTTTAATGACAGCCATCTGAACAGCAGTGATCATTTTCTCAGTGGGAGCAAAGGGTTGTTCTGCTGCTGAATACAAATGTGATTTGTATGCAATCAGGACTGTCTCACCATCATTGAAAGTTACATAGGTGAAACCAATTGCACCACCAGTTACTCTGATTACCAGATGTTTTTAGTTGTCCCTGGTGTGTAAATGTTGTGCTACAAGCATGTCTGTTTGCAAAGCTCTAAGAATGCACGTGTTTTCGACTGTCCAGAATTTACTGGAAAAGTCAGGTCGTATTAAGTCATATAAGGGTTTTATGCGTGATACATTATCTGGTAAGTAAGTTCTGCCAAAATTTAGGAAACCCTATAGGGATTGGAGTTTTTTAATTGTATTTGGAGGTTGTAACTGTGTGCATTTTTCAAGGATTGTGGCACTAGGCTCTTTCATTCACTTGATAATTCGTGTCCCAGAAACAGGACACTCAGGAAGGCTATTTTTGTTTTCTTGAAATGTTGAATTTATAGCCGAATTCGGCAAATCCTACAACAATGCGGGCTACCCGTCTTAGATGTTGCAGTAATTCATCACCCGTGAGGTAGATATCATCTACATAGGACAATGCTTCAGGGTCAGTGTTGTGCAATATTGAGGTCTCACACGCCGCATCAGTCCTGGGCACTATATTTTGGCAGAAGAAACCATTTGAAATGTCCAGTGTTTTGTATTTTTTACACACTATGTTGTTCATGAGTGCTGTGCTATGTGAGTTTTGTATAGCATATGTGCATGTATGACTGTTTAAATGTCTGTAGTCTGACTATTCTGTACGAATGGTCAGGTTTAGCTACTGGGAATAAGGGATTATTCATTGGTGAGACACGGGGTTCGATTACGCCCTGGTACTCCAGTTGTTTGAGGATTTCACTCACAGGTGCTTTTGCATCATGTTTTACTGGGTATTGGGGTTGATTTTTAATAGGAATTACATGACAGGTGGAATCTTTATCCCACCGTACGTGGTTGCGATATAACGCAGGTGCCTGCGCCAATGCCCAATCGATGGCATAGGATTCTGCAAACTCCTCGGGAACAAAGTGCGAGAAAGAACGTCTGTTAACATCTTCCCCATGTGGACAAGCAAGGACAAATTCAGGTGGCCAATCCCTTTGGGCTAGTAGAATATCATATATGTTTACGACGCTGTCCCAAAAGATTGCGTCGATTGTGCGTCCAATGTCTCCTAACTGTAAAGTTACTTTGTACTCCCTATCAGGCGTGGAGACACGCATGTCTGCAGTTTCTACTTGTAGGAAGTCATCAGTTGCTTTCACCTCCAGATGCTCTAGATGATTTCGGCGAACTATTGTGACCTCTGCTGCGCTGTCTAATAGCGCTAATGCTCACTTCTTGTTCTTCTATAGAGCCCTCTTCTTAAGTGGCATGACGAAATGCATCTTCTGCTACTTTTTTTCTTTTTAAATTGGGGTTTTTGTTGGGGAAGTTTCTCTTCTTTTTTAATAGAAACTTCTGTTGAGCGTTGTGATTCCTGTCTCGGTTTCACGTATTCAGTTCTTCGCTCTGACCGCCTACCTCTCACTGGTTTTTCCGGTGAGTCCTGAAAGGAACGAGATTGGCGTGTATCAATATATTGATATCTGTCAGGCGTTTTTATATTATCTCTATTTCTGAGATTATATCTATTCTGTGGGGTCTCCATATGTGGAGATTCTCCCCTTTCTTTTTTAGGTGTTTGTTGTTTTTTATCCCAGCGTTTCTTAGTACCCTCAGGAGCTTGTTTGGTAGAATCTTTATTAGATTTACCCTGAAATTGTAGTTTTGTTGGTCTGGCCCTCAGACTATCTCGACCAATGTTAGAGTAGGTCTCCTCAATAATCTTTGGCAGCTCGTGTTCTTGAACCTGTGGAGGAACATCCCGGAGCTGCATTCGTACTGTTAGTGCAACTGCTTCCCCTTTAAGGTTACTTAATATAATTGAGGATACTGTGGCAAAATTGCTCATTATTGCATCCCAAAGTCCTGTATTCATCTTGAATATGTTTCAACACTTCCGGCAAATTGGCAAGTGTCGGTGTAGGTGTACCGTGTGCGAATACTGTGCCACATGTATTGCAGTTATCTATAGTGGGAACCATCCCAAATGGCAAGCACATAGTTAATATTCTATGATTATCCTGAGGTCCCGTATGGGGAAATAGTGCTTCCAGTGCGTTTATTTTTTGAGCTAACCAAAACGGAATCTCTTCTCGTTTGGCAGGTACTTTAACCATGATAGAATGTATAGTCGCAGGATTGATGCCTGGTGTTACTGCATGTGGTTGCCCTGGAGCAGCACGTGCTGGGTTTGTATTTAATGTTTGCATTACAAACTGTACTATTCATCTGTTTATTGCCATCAGATCGGCTTCTAAACGACAGACTTAAGCTGCTGTTAAGTTTGCTACAGCAGGGTGAGGTGTATATGTGGCCAATAAAGGCCAGGTAGGACCATCATTACTTAAAGGACCTAACCTAACATGTTGAATTGTGTGGGGTAGGGTGCCATCAAGCCAATTATTATGTTCTTTATAAGATAGAGGTATTTTTAGATATCCATACGCTGTGTATTGTGCAGATATATTTGCAGGTGTATAGTGATGAAATGTATTTGTGTTCCCATCAGCTGTTGGAAATGTGACCCAAGAATAAACAATTTCTGTTATATGGGCTGGATGAGCCTCAACTGGACCCCCCTGGGCCGTTAGGCCATGTGGTAATAAATGTGCAGTAAGGTTTGTCGCATATTGACTGCAATTGCTACCTGTTGTGGATTCGCCATAACGAATGGTAAAGTCTGTTCAGAGACAAGCACACCAAATGGGGATTATCCTTTTAATTGTTCACGCTTGAACAACCTACAGTGTTAGGTAGGTACTCCCTGCTTAGCTGAGGAGAAAAATCCTCAATACCACAGACGTCTCTGTATATAGTACTGAGGTGTCTTTGTATGTATTGAGACAGAGGTACTCAAGAGGACCCGAAAATTAGAGTCTGACCAAATGTTGGCGGCGCCATGTCGCGCAGGCTCTCATTATTCTAATGAGACTACTGGATTTGGGTGACAGAATCACTTGCATTGTGGGAGACTGAGTCTGAACCCACTACAGGTGACACCTGTCGGCCTAATCTGGGTTTGCTCCGGCTAACTGGCAGTGCCTCTTCTCCACCCAAGAGCAGGGATGATTGGGCAGCTAAGTGCATGACACAATTGACTCCTCAGGGAAATCGTGGTCACTCAGATTGCATCTGTTTCACTCAGTTACATTAGTCTCACATATTCAAGGACAATCTTAGGCAGTATATGTTTCTATAAGGTTTTAATGTTAATGAAGCAACTGCATCTTAGATGATAAAGCATGTACTGCAATAACTAGGACAATGAAGCATGACAGGATTGAAATAGTGACAAGGAGAGTAAAGCATAAAAATAACGCTGCCATATTGTCACTAGAATCAATAACATAATTCCTACCTAGGCTATTTTAGAGCACAGCATTTTAAGCTCTAGTTCTGCCCTTTAGGTTCCCCTGGGAAGACATCATCCCTCATACTTGAGCAAGAGGCCTGTAGTCTACATAAGCAGCTGTAGCGAAGCACTCACAAATCAGCATACAGTCGTGGTCATCTGGCTGGAATCCCCCTCTAACGTGTATGGGACAGAGAAGTGTTTTTATAATAAAAGAGCTGATGCTCTGAGAAAATGTCCCTATGTATGGATGTGTATGTATTTATTTACACTAGAGCCAAAGCGTTACCACGTTTACCGGCAACCTATCTTACTGCAGCCTTGAGAAAAGCACAGAGTGAAAGAAATGTCTTGTTTAAGAACGCAGTGCTGGCCTAGGCAGAGAACAGCTAGATAGAGAGAAATAAAACAAGATTGCAAATGTGGCTACTGTTAAAATAATAAATTAAGCTAAATAAAATATAGTTAGGTCCTAGTTTGCTAAAGTAACGTATATGGAGCTATAACTAAAATGGCTTCACAACAAGACTATCATCATCATTCGATTCAGATGAGAACCCTACTCCTGTTCCTACAAGTCAGCTACCCAGGGAGCCTTGGTCGGGCAATTTTTTCAGATGAGGCCTGGTGGAATAAAGTGTCTGCCAAATATGTAATTTGTAACATGCAAAAAAATAATTCAGCAGGGGAGCCGGAACAGGCAATATTTCATGAGTTCCACTGAGATGTGGCGACATTTGAGAGCTATGCACTCTGAACCCATGCTCTGGCTGAGCTAGGCCATGCTGCAGAACTTGAGAACTCCTCAGGGGCGTCCACATTTTTCCAGCCTGGTGACAGTGTGCCTGCCCAGGTACTTACTGCGCAAGCAGATAATAACCTGGCATATCTGAACAAAGCCCTTTGCTGTTCATGCATGGAGATTATTTTTTCTTCTAAGACAAACTGGTTCATGGGGCAGCCTTGTTCAGGATCATAAATGCCCACATAGGAAGTGGGTCGTTTTTATTTGGAAGGAGATGCTTGTTTCACTCCCAGTTTCTTGTTTTTGATCTTTCTCTTTAAAAAAAAAAAAAAAACAGTTGACAATGTTAAAAAAAAAAAACATAAAAATACTGTAATTGAAAATATTAATTGAAAAAGGTCTTTTCAGAGCTATCCTGTACTATCATTATGCATGTTTTTGTACTATATACCCTTTATTTTGTCTTCTTGATAACTCTTGTGAGACACAAGAGTTGTCTCTTGTGAGACACAATAACGTGGTTGGCTCTGGCAGGCCTCTTGCCAGAGCCAGGCGCACAGTCCTTCGCATCCACTGTGAGGGAGCAGTGTTTGCTGCTTTACACTTGAAAGCCTCTTCTGAGAGCATACTTTTATAATAGAATTTGCATTTTCACTGAGCATATCAAGTTGCTATAGGTATAATTTAAATGCAATAGATTTTCAATACCCTTTTTTTTAATACTATCCTGTAAGACTCTTGCGAGATGGTAAAAATACTGTAGAGAAAGAATTTAAATGTTTCTACATTACAATATTTACCTCTTACAGTCCCCGCTACTAGACTATGGGGAGACACTGGCCTTTCCACTGAGACTTTGCATGATTATAACTGATGTGTAGGAAGGGTGTGAAGAGACACTGCCTCTCCATTCATACCTTTCCCAGGCTCAGTAGAATGCATAGTAGAGTGGGAATGGTACTCACCTCACACGTAAGACCTTACTATTCTATACTAAGTATAAGTACTAGCCTCCCCACGGACACTCCTCCCCAGGGAAATAACCATATTTATTATTCTATAGGAATGGATTCCCTGTCCACTCACAGCTCTCCCCAGCCTGGCTGATATATACAGCCGCATGTAGGGGAACTTTGACTTCTGCAATAACACCTATCTCCATGACAACTTGGAGATAAAGTATGGTGTATTGAACCAGTGGCATCTGTCCTCATACCTCTCCTTAGAACAACAGTGCTATGTAGTGCTCTCTGGGAAGGAAGTCATCTCTCTGCTAACCCATCTTACGAGGCTAAGAAGTGTCTCTAGTAGGATTTGAATAAAAAGTATCTCTCTAATAATACCTCTTCTAATGGTGACCGGTATGCAAATTAGGCTGTGTGGAGAAACTGTCTTCTCTCCTGCATGACAACTCTGTGTAGTATTGTGTGTTGTAGACTGGCCTCTTTCCTGTGATGTGTCTCTTGGGTAATGCTTGTGCAAGATAAGGTGTGAAAAGTGGCTTATTCTTTGTGGTGACACATCTCCCTATTATGAAAGAAGTGCAAATAAAATATGCAGTTGAAATTACCTTTATACTTATAAGTGTATCTTGCATAACAGCTATAGAGACTATGGGTAAATGTATGAAATTTTTTTGCACTCGCAAACAGTGCGAATCGCAAAATTCGGCCGTTTGCGAGTGCAAAAAAGTGGTCTGCAATGCATGAAAGGTATTCGCAGACCACAAAGAAGAAATCGCAAAAATTGCGATTTCTTGCGCTGCGACCTGGTTTTGCGAGTCGCAATTTGCGATTCGCAAAATCCACATTGCAAGGCGATGCTGCAAAAAATCGCAAATTGAGATTTTTCGCCGAATGGCATTTTGCGCATGCAAAATACCATGATATGAAACCAGGTGGTAACCTGGTGCAAAATATAAAAATGCATTTAAAATGCATTTTTAAATTGAACATGTAAAGCACACAAGCCCTTTTGGCATGTGTGCACCTTACATGTCCCCCAAAACATTTTTGGGGTGCAGCAGCGGGGGCCTTAGGCCCCCAGCACCCTGGGCTTTTGCATTTCCAAAATTGCAATTTCTGGTTCAGAAATCGCAATTTTGGAAATGCAAAAAATTCGCAGCTATGGGCCAACAGGCCCATAGCTGCGAATGGGGCCGGTATCGCAATTTGCAATTTGGTAATAGCATTTGCGATTTTTAAGAAATCGCTATTACCGAATCGCAAATGTGATACATGGCACTTTGCGAATGGGAAATAGCGATTTCTTAAAAATCGCTATTTCCGACTCGCAAAGGGCCGTGATGATACATCTGGCCCTATGATATTAAAAAACACTGCCCTCTTATTTAAGATATTCTACATAGTAACACATGCGCAAAATACAATGTGGGTAGAGACTGCTGTCATACCTCTCTTCATAAAAATGAATGTCATTAGTAGAGTGTAAAATGGATTATCCTCTCTGTTGACAACTGTGTCCTGCACAACCAGTGTGCACATTTGAATGTAAGGACACACTCGCTTCTCTCTCAGACAACTCCTTATGGGGACATGCATGTGTAGTATGGTGTACAAAAAGACAGAGCTCTGTGCTTAAATTTCTCTCCAGAGTGACAATCCTATATAAGAAGATGTGCAAAAGAACTTCCCTCTCCACTAGCAGACAGCAGTGTGTAGTATATTATGAGAATGCATTTGCCTCTGTACCAAAACCTGCCTCTTGTATAAAAAATCATTATTTTACAGTGGTAAGAATCACTAATCTCTCTATAGTACCTTAAACATACATCTACCTGCAGGAGAACAGTTAAGGTTCTTGAAGAATGATATGCTGTTTTAAGTCAACATTAGAAGACTATTAGACTGTATTAATTAAAACAAAATGTAAACGCTATTAACCCCTCGGGTGCCGTGGACGTAACGGTTACGTTCTGGGCAGCACCGCTTGGGTGCCCAGGACATAACCGTTACGTCCAGACAGGGGCCAACAGGGGAAGCGCTAGTGCTCCCCCCAGAGCCTGGCACCTCCCTCCCCTGGGCAGGGGTCGAAGGGCAATTGCTTCCCCTTTGACCCCCACCCCACCTGGTCCCCCCGCCTGTGGCGTCTGATGATGTCAGCGTGCGATCGGCACTGACCTCAGAGGTTGCCCCCACCACACTGGAAGCTCAGCTTCCAGCACGGATCGATTTCTCCCCCGATCACGTAGAGGGGGCGAGAGAGGCATGAAAGGAGAGGAGAGCCCTTTCCTCTCCTTTCATGTCTCTCTCAGCATTTCTGCAAGGCGATCGGGCAGCAGAAATGCCCCTAAACACCAGGGATGGTTATTTTTTTTTGTTTTTTTAAATTTCATAAGGGGAGCAGCCCCTTGGGCAAGGGCCACTCCCCAGGGGGGGGGAATTCATTTTTAGGCTATTTAGATCGGCCTGTTATAATGAGGCCGATCTGCCCCCTTGGGGGGACAGAAACCGCTAGACACCAGGGATCTTTTTCTTTTTTTGTTTATGTATGTGGGGAGTGACCACTTAGGCAAGGGTCGTTTCCTTGGGGACCGTTTAACTTTTAGGCCATTTCTGCCCCCCTTGGGGGCACATTGGCCTATTTTTATTAGGCCGATCTTCCCCCAAGGGAAGCAGAAACCACTAGACACCAGGGATTTTTATTATTTTGCGGCAATTTCACGCAAGGGGGGGCGACCCCTTAGGCAAGGGTGTTCCACTGTGGGGCACATTTTTATTAGGCGACCACTTAGGAAAGGGTCGTTCCCTTGGGGGCAGTTTTACTTGGCCCCAAGGGGGTCAAAATATTTTTATGCCTTTACTGCCCCCGCTGGGGGCAGATCGGCCTATTTCTATTAGGCCAATCTGCCTCCGGGGGGGGGCAGAAACCACTTAGGCACCAGGGATTGGTGTGTGTGTATGTGTATGTCTTGTTTGGGGGGGCAGCCCCTTAGGCAAGGGCCACTCCCTAATAGGGGGCACCTTACTGTTGGCCATATCTGCTCCCCCCTGGGGACAGATCGGCCTATTTTTGGAAGGCCTGTCTGCCCCCAAAGGCGGCCCAAAAGCCCACCTGAGACCAGGGAAGATTTGTTTTCCAATATAAAAGCGTGGGGGTATGGCCATACCCCCACCCCAAATAAATGGGGCCAAAGTTGTACTGCCCACCGGTGGGAAGAGGAGGCAATTACCCCAGATTCACTCCTCAGGGGGGCAGGAGGCATACTAGATGCCAGGGAATTAAAAAAATAGTGGGCTGGTGGCTACCAACCAGAATGGGCCTGGTTATGCCCCCACGCCAAACTGAAGGGGGTAACAGTCCTTCAGCGCTCCCTCTGCACACTAAAACATCTTATCCCACGGCAAGCAAGAGGACAATTGATTATTTTGGGTTTTGGTTTTACATTTGGGCCATGAGAGCTTGGCTAACGCTTAAAATCGGCCCACTTGGAATGGTGAGGGCTGCACTTTTTGGTCTTTGGGACGCTGCCATGTAGAAAAACCCACAAGACCTAGACACATCTGAAAACTAAACATCTGGGTGATTCCAGGATGGTGTGCTTCACATGCACCTGCACCATTGTTTTACCCACCATGCCCTGCAATCCTCTAACTTTGCTGGAAATCACACATTTTTCGCATATTTTTGTGATGGAACCTTTCAGCATCTGCAAGAATCCACAAAATTCCTACCACCCAGCATTGTCTCATCTATACCGATAAAAATTGTGCTGCACTTGTCAGCCTAAAAATGTTTTTTTTTTTTTTTCAAACTGCCCTTTTAGACCAGCTTTGGTTCCCCCTCAATTTCGACAAGGTTTTGGCTCTTCCCTGTCACAGGTACCTGGCCAAACTACACAAGTGAGGTATAATTTTTACAGGGAGACTGAGGGGAACGTTGGGTGGTAGGAAATGTGTCCCGGTGCGGTGATCCCACGCAGAAATGTGGGTAAAATCTTTTATTTTTTTTAGCTAAATTTGAGGTTTGCTGTGGATTCTGGGTAAGAAAACATTGGGGTATCCACACAAGTCACACCTCCTGGACTCCCTCGAGTGTATAGTTTTCAGAAATGTCTGGGTTTGGTAGGTTTCCCTAGATGGCTGCTGAGCACAGGACCAAAAACGCAACAGGTAGTTTTGTATTTGATAATTTTGATGTGTCCAGATAGTGTTTTGGGGCATTTCCTTTTGCAGAAAGTAGGCCTACCCACACAAGTGAGGTATCATTTCTATCGGGAGACTTGGGGGAACGCTGGGTGGAAGGAAATTTGTGGCTCCTCCCAGATTCCAGAACTTTGCGTCACCGAAATGTGAGGAAAAAGTGTGTTTTTTAGTCACATTTTGAGGTTTGTGAAGGATTCTGGGTAACAGAACCTGGTGAGAGCCCCACAAGTCACCCCATCTTGGATTCCCCTAGGTGTCTATTTTTAAAAAAATGCACAGGTTTGGTAGGTTTTCCTGACAATGTCATCAGTGATGTAATATGTGAGGTCAGAAGCAGTGAATTGTGGCGGGGTAAGTAATGGTTAGCTCTGGTAACTATAACTGCTGAATTTCAAAGGTTTTTTTACAAGTGAAATATAAGCCTAACTTATAACGTCCTTCTAACCTTTGTTTTTTTCCAGTGAATCTGTAAGGTTTTTATATATATATATATATATATATATATATATATATGTGTGTGTGTGTGAGACTTGGTCTGTGAGGGGTATCTGAGTGGGTATATCATTGTCATTGTTTCTGTGAGTGGGTGTTTGAGGGTCTGTCAGTGGATATCTCAGTGTGTGACTGGGTCTGTGAGTGGGTATATGAGTGTCAGAGTAGGTCTGTGAGTTGGTGCATGACAGTCTAAGTGGGTCTGTGAGTGGGTGTATAACTGTATGTCTGTAAGTGGGTGCATGAGTGTCTGGGTCTATCAGTGGCGATCTCAGTGTGTGACTGGATCTGTGAGTGGGTGTATAACTCAGTGGGCCTGTGAGTGGGTGCATGAGTGTCTGACTGGGTTTCTCAGTGGGTATCTGTGTTACTGCGTCTGTGAGTGGGTATGTGAGTGTCTGAGTGGGTCTGTGAGTGTGTGTGAGTGTCTGAGTGGGTATGTTAGTGGGTATCTGAGTGTGTGACTGCATCTTGGAGTGGGTATCTGAGTGTCTGAGTGGATATGCGAGTGTGTCTGTGAGTGACTGGGTCTGTGAGTGGGTATATGAGTGTCACGGGGTCTGCGCGTAGGTGCTTGAGGATCTGAGTGGGTCTGTGAGTGGGTGCATAAGAGTTTGAGTGGGTCTGTGAGTGAGTGTATAAGTGTTAGTGGGTCTATGAGTAAGTGCATAAGTGTGTGACTGGGTGTGTGAGTGTGTATGTGTCAGTGGATCTGTGAGTGTCAGAGTGGGTCTGACAGTGTGTGTAACAATGAGTATGTAAATATATATATATTTTTTCTTTATCAACAGGATTCGCTGCCCCGTCATGATGTTATACTGGGGGGCCGCACTGTGACAGAGTCACGACTCTATAATCATCCAAAAAAAGGGGTTTTTAATTTTTTTAAACTTGTAATAGGTAGCTCACAAACCTCTACCCTGACCCCTTCTATTAATTTGTCTCTCAAAATCCATCCCCCCATGACCATTGCCAGACGATAAAATGACAGCTGCAAGTTTCTGAACAGCTTGTGACCAGCAATCACACTGCTCCATCTCGCAAGTGGAGTCACAACGCTTTGTGTAGGAGTCGCAACAGATCCGCGGCCCTCTATATGCGCAAATTTGTTTTCTAGTTAATTACAAGAAACCACTGACCGGACCCACATCAAATCACAAAAGGATTGCTTTCTGTATCAGGACCTAACTTTCCCCCAATTATGGTGTAATTCCATCCAGTAGTTTCGGCGCTATTGCTGTTCAAAATTCCTATGGAAAAAAGTATTGTGGAAAAAGCGTTTTGGGCCCCCCCCCCCCCCCCCTTTTTCTCAGCTCCCGCTTGACGGATCACCCCGAAACTTTCCAGACAGCAGCTGACATGATTGGCAAATCTTTATTTTTGTAAAGTTTTGTGAAGATTTAGCAACCAGCGCCAAAGATATAGTGTAGGAAAGTGCCCCTGATGGCATGGTTACCCCCCCATACTTTTTGCACCAGTGTTCCTTCTCTAAAACTGTACCCAATTGGCACAGCCCTGGCACACAGTTAAGTCCCTTATAAAAGGTACCTATGGTACCAAGGTCCCTGTGCACAGGGAAGGTCTCTAAGGGCTGCAGCATGTATTATGCCACCCTAGGGGACCCCTCACTCCGCATATGCACTCTGCCTTGCAGCTTATGTTTGCTGGTGGGGAGACAAAGACAAGGTCGACATGGAACCCCTCTCAGGGGTCATGCCCACAAACCACTGCCTGTGTCATAAGTAAGTCACCCCTCTAGCAGGCCTTACAGCCCTGAGGCAGGGTGCACTGTGCCACAGGTGAGGGTATAGCTGCATGAGCAATATACCTCTACAGTGTCTAAGTCCATTCTTAGACATTATAAGTGCAGTGTAGCCATACTGAGTATATGGTCTGGGAGTTTGTCGTTATGAACTCCACAGCACCATAATGGCTTCACTGAATACTGGGAAGTTTGGTATCAAACTTCTCAGCACAATAAACCCACACTGATGACAGTGTGGGATTTATTGAAAAATACACATAGAGGGCATCTTAGCGATGCCCCCTGTATGTTAGCCCAACTAATAGTGTAGGACTGATCGGTCTTTGCCAACCTGCCACTTTCAGATACGTTTCTGACCACATGGGGTGAGTGCCTTTGTGCACTCTGTGGTCAGAAACGAAGTCTGTCCTGGGTGGAGGTGCTTCACATCTCCCCCTGCAGGAACTGTAACACCTGGCAGTGAGCCTCAAAGGCTCATGCCTTGGATTAGAGTGCCCCAGGGCACTCCAGCTAGTGGAGATGCCCGCCCCCCCGGATAAAGCCCCACTTTTGGCAGCAAGTCCGGCGGGAAAATGTGGGAAAAGAGGGAGGAGTGACCACCCCAGCTAGGACCACCCCTAAGGTGTCCAGAGCTGAGATGACCCCTTCCCTGCAGAATCTTCCATCTTAGTTTGGAGGACAGGGACCAAGAGGGATAGGAATGTGTCCCCCTCCCCAAACGGAGTGGGCACAAGGAGGGTGTAGCCACCCTCAGGCACAGTAGCCATTGGCTACTGCCCTTTGAGCCCTAACACGCCCCTAAATCTAGGATATAAGGACCTCCCTGCTCCCAGCTCACCAGATTCCTGGTGCCCTACAAGAAGGACTGCTAAGCTGCAACTCCCAGCAGAGGAGAAGACGACAACTGCTTTGGCCCCAGCCCCACCGGCCTGTCTCTTGCTTAAAAGAAAACCTGCAAAAAGACCAGCGACGCGCCCAGCAGGCCCATCGACCTCCTCCAACTCTAGAGGACTGCCTTGCACCCAAAAGGGCCAAGTACACCAGAGGACAGTGGTTCTGTCTGATGAAACCTACAACTAAGGACTCTCATCTCACTCCAGATGCATGATTCTTGCCCTATGTGCACCCTATGCCCACAGCCCGTATGCAGGTGGTCCACCCAGCAAGAGAGGGTCCCCAGGCGATTGCGAGCAAGTGCCCACCCTGGGTTGACATCTGCACCCCTCCATGACAACACCTGCAGAGGGAATCCCGAGGACCCCCCCCCGACCGCGAACTCCAGACGAAGATATCCGACACCTAAAGGACACACTGCACCCGCAGCCCCCAGGTCTTGGAGAAACCGACCCCTGGCACCTCATCGTTCAGCAGGCTGCCTTCCTCTCTGTCCGACCGGTGGTGTGCTCGAGGCACCCCTTTGGACACCTCCTGCAACCTCTGAGTGACCCCCAGGGTCTCTCCATAGACCAGCATTGGAAACCCAAAGTCCTGTTTGCACCCTGCACCCAGCTGCCCCAGTGCCGCTGAGGGTGTGTGTTTGGTGCCTACTTGTGTCCCCTCCACTGCTCTTCTAATCCCCCCTGGTCTGTCTTCTGAGTCGCAGTTACTTACCTGCTGGTTGACTGGATTCCGAGTACTCCCTGCCTCCATAGGAGCCCACGCAAAATTTTCATAACTTTGACGTCTGCACCCGGACGGCCCCGTGTTTTTGGTGGTGGGTGTTTGAGGTTAACTTGAACCCCAACCGGTGGACTTTCTAAAACCCGGAGACTGGGACTTTAAGTGTTGTACTTTCCTATAAACAGATCTAACTTTTCTTCCCCCAGGAACTGTTTGAAAAATGAAGTGTCCATTTTAAAATCACTTTTTGCCAATAATTGAAAAACTGCATTACTTACCTATTTTGAACAAAGTACTGTTGATACCTGTGTGAAATATGAAACAGTTAAGGTACTTATATACAACTTGAATCTTGTGGTTCTAAAAATAAACTAATTAAATATATTTTTGCAATATAAAAACCATTGGTCTGGAGTTGTCATTGAGTGTGTGCTTCTTCTATTATCTGTGTGTATACAACAAATGCTTTGCACTACCCTCTGATAAGCCTAACTGCTCGACCACACCACCACAAAGAGAGCATTAGTATTAACTACTTTAACCTCTGTTAATCTGCTGGGGAACCTCTGGACTCTGTGCACACTATGGGGGTCATTACGACCCTGGCTGACGGCGGTAATTTGGCGAAAGGTATTGCCAATGTACCAGTCCGTCCGCCAGGGTGGTAATGGCCGCCGGGCTGGAGACTTCGGTCTCCAGCCAGGCGGCTGTCATAATCCCACCCTCGGATTATGACCCCTCCTACCGCCATGGTGTTCATGGCAATCATACTGCCACGAAAACCATTGCATAGGCACCATCAGTGCCAGGGAATTCTCTCTCTGGCACTGATATGGGTCTCCCGCACCCTCCCCCTCCAGACCTCCCATCATCCACACACCCACACATGCACAGATACACACATACACACATGCATACCATCATCCACCCACGCATGCACACCGCAACACACACTAACATACATTGAAGCACACACGCATTCACAACACATAACATTCACGTACACTCACATTAATTCATTCACACATGCATTCCAAGTGACTCACATCCGGAAAGGCAGTTTGGCAGTACCCGGGTTCTGTGCTAGAGACCCGGGGATGCATGGAATTGTCCCCCCAACACCACAATGGTATTGGGGTGACACTTCCAGGATCCTAGACCTGTTACATGGCCATGTTCGGAGTTACCATTGTGACGCTACAAATAGTTATTGACCTATATGTAGTGCACGCGTGTAATGGTGTCCCTGCACTCACAAAGTCTGGGGAATTTGCCCTGAACAATGTGGGAGCACCTTGGCTAGTGCCAGGGTGCCCACACACTAAGTAACTTGGCACCCAACCTTCACCAAGTGAGGGTTAGACATATAGGTGACTTATAAGTTACTTATGTGAAGTGAAAATGGCTGTGAAATAACGTGGATGTTATTTCACTCAGGCTGCAGTGGCAGTCCTGTGTAAGAATTGTCTCAGCTCCCTATGGGTGACATAAGAATGCTGGATCCCCAATACCCTGGGTACCTAGGTACCATATACAAGGGAATTATAAAGGTGTTCCAGTGTGCCAATGAGAATTGGTAAAATTATTCACTAGCCTGCAGTGACAATTTTAAAGCAGAGAGAGAGCATAAACACCCAGGTACTGGTTAGCAGAGCCTCAGTGATACAGTTAGACACCACACAGGGAACACATATAGGCCACAACTTATGAGCACTGGGGTCATGGCTAGCAGGATCCCAGTGACACATATCAAACACACTGCCAACATAGGGTGTTCACTATGAGCACTGGGCCCTGGCTAGCAGGATCCCAGTGAGACCGTAAAAACACCCTGACATATACTCACAAACAGGCCAAAAGTGGGGGTAACAAGGCTAGAAAGAGGCTACTTTCCTACAGCCGTATCATGGAACATGATACGGTAGGCGGTGTTTTGCTGGCACGGTGCTGCTGCTGGCAGCAACGCTACTTAACCGCCGCCCGCCGCCATGACCGTCGATGGAATGGCGGAATTCCATTGACGGTCATAATGCGGCTGGTAGCCACGGCGACGATATGTTGACGCCCGTCACTGTGGCAGTAGGCGGCATTTGCCACCAATGTCATAATGAAGGCCTATATCTCACTTTGATATAGTATATAAAGAGCCAGCTTCCTACATATAGTCAAGTAAAAGACACTTTTTCCTGTAGAAACTAGGTCCTAACTATAACTACCTAGTGACAAATTTGTTGAAGCTATTCTTCGCAGAGGCATTCATGCGTGCTTGGACACCCAAAGTGAAGTATTTCTGTACTAGCGCTGTGCTTTTGAGGATAATTTAGGATGTTTCCTCTGACTTTATGCTTTCTGACCTACTGTTTTGACTGTGCTAAACTTTGTTTTTGCTGGCTTTAGGACTCTGCACACATTACCACTGCTATCCAGTGCTAAAGTGCATATGCTCTGTCTAAAGCATGGGAACATTGGCTTCTCCATGATTGGAATATTTTATTTACTAGTAAGTCCCTAGTTAAGTGCACAAGGCATTTTTGATTTACCAGTCCCTAGTTAAGTGCCCATGGCCTGTAAGTACAATGCTACTAGTGGGCCTGCAGCTCTGGTTGTGCCACCCACTACGGTAGCCTTTCAAACATGTCTCAGGCCTGCCATTGCTAGCCTTTCAAACATGTCTCAGACCTGCATTGCAGAGCCCGTGTGTGCAGTTTAAACTGCAATACCGACCTGGAAAGTGTACCCACTTACTAGACCCGAACCTTCTTTTTTATTACTTGTAAAGCATCCCTAAGATAGGCCCTGGGTAGCCCCAAGGGCAGGGAGCAGTGTATTTAAAAAGTTGGACATGTACTTTTAAGTTTATCATGTCCAAGTAGTGGAAAAACTCTTAAATTCATTTTTCACTATTGCATGGACTATCTCTCCCATAGGCTAACGTTGAAGTTACCTTAGAGCATCTTCTAAGTTTAATTTCCAATTAGGAAAAGATAGAAAAATTGAGTTTGGTGTCTCTGGGCTCACAATTTAAAAATACATATTTTGGGAAAGTTTTTTTTTTTAAATTTCAGGTCTAAAAAAAAATGCCACTTTTAGAAAGATGGCTTTTTCTTACTTTAACCATTCTGTGCCTTAGCCTGTCTCTGAATACACATCTGGGTTAAGGTGACAGCTACATTTGTGCATTCTCTCCAGACAGCCACAAACCGGAAGGGCTGGGGGTGACAGGAGATACATGAGCATACTGATAGTCATCCTGGGCAGGGAAAGGGAGAAGCGCTTCACACTAACATCTCAATAGGTTGGGTCCTGCCCCCACACAAAGGACTGATTTCCCCCCTACTAGTGGTCTGGAACCAGGGCTGGGTTGAAAGTGGGACTTGTGCACTTCAGAGAATTCTTTTGAAGTTACCACTTCATCCATGGCCTTTTTGTGAATAAGTACTGGGACTCTGATCCCCTATACTCATAACACTTCTGTACTGAGGACATTCTACCATGAAGAAGGACTGCTGTGCTGTCAGGAGTTACTGCCACTTTGCTGTTTGCTCTGATGTGTTGGCCTGCTGTTTCTTGCCTGGAAGCAAGAGGACTGGATCTAACTCTCTACATCGTGCAATCTAAACTTTCTCCAAAGGCCTGACTGAGCTTGCCGCCTGTTTCTGAAGTTTCAGGGATATCAAAGACTTCACCTGCACCTTGCTACCAGAACCTGGGCTCCTCTACTGTGATTCTTGCCCTACCAAGTGGTGCCAAATTCTGTCCTGGTCCCTCGGAGGAGGGTGCAGTGTTGCAACACTAGAACTGATGCAAAAATACCAGCACGTCACTTGGAACCAATGCATCTCGCTGCAGAAATACTGCTTTGTTGATGCCAGTACCAAAGCTGCAGACACTACTCACGACTGCATGACTCGATGAACCCCCGACTCACAGCGCAGCCCTGGCTTGGCTGACACAGCGCTGACGCATCAGAACCAGTGCTCATCGCTTATGAACATCGACACATCAACATTATTTCCCGATCAGGAAACGATGCATCGCCTGCAAGTGTGGCACATCCCCTCCTCTGGATAAAACACATTGTCACTGAGCATCGACTCAACAAAGGTACTGTCAGCGGGTCTGCATGACTCCTGTACCTGGCCTGTGCTCCATCGTGGTCAGACTGCTGTTTTGGATTTGCCCTGGTGCAGCGCGACCAGGTAGCCTCTGTTAGAGCTATTGTGTTCTAAGCACTGCATTTTGGTTTAATCTTTGAAAATTCATAACTTGACTTATGTATGTTGGATGTTTGTAGTTTTGGTGTTGTTTGACTCCGATAAATATTGGCTATTTTTCTAAACTGGTGTGGAATCCTTGTATGGTGTTTTCACTGTGTTACTGTGTGTGTGGGCACAAATAGTTTACACATTGCCTCTTTAGTTTAGCCTGACTGCTCTGTGCCAATCTACCAGAGGGTGAGCACAGGTAAACTTATAGTGTGTATCTTTCTTACCCTGACTAGCATTGTGGTCCCTACTTGGACACAGCGCAAACCTCTGCTAATTAGAAACCCATTTCTAACAATCAACATAAAATACCAGGCACCATTGTTCTCCTTACAAAAGCTATTTTTTTAAAAACCCTTAAGAAAATTTCTATCATAAACTGAAAATATATATCATGAGTTACAGTCATCTTTTTTGAAGAGGAAGACATATCAACCATACTCTGGCTACGTGCATTAGTACCACCAGCTGCAGTCAAAGATTACTTAAAGGAGGAAAAGTAGAGATTAATGACTCTTTAAAGCATTACATCAAAGCTTTCCATAAGCATATCCGTTCTGCCAACCTCTTCTTTTGAATACACAGTGAGGCAAGATAGATTATCTGTCACAAACCAGAGTGGCCTCACTGGCAGGAAATGTAACAAGATAAACACAAAATTTAAAAGCATCTTTATTGCTCATTATTTTTGGGGGTGCTGCAGCACCTCCCGCACCACTACTTCCAGCGCCTGGTGGCTTGGGCATCTTATAGGGATCTGACTCGTTTCTGTATTGTCTTTATTGGCATATAATGGGTAGCGTCTAGCACCTTTGTCATATTTGGCAGACCAATCTCTGTAATACACAAACTCTAAAAGAACCACAGAAACTCAATGTTTATTTATAATATGGTGCCCAAGGCTAAATAAAATTACCTTCTTACCTGTGGCTTGGGCAAGTTGTGTGAATCTGTCTTGCAACAGGACAGTGAGTCTTGAACAACTGTCTCATAACATTTGTAGGAACGCTGTATAAAAATGATTGTTATAACTGGAGTGTCCCCTGCCCTCAGTGTCCAACAGTGAGTATCTCGTATCCTGGCTTTTCAATTTGGCGCGGGCCTCACACTAATCTAGAGTGCACACAAAGACCTAGGCTTGTACTTGGTATGAGAAGTCCTGGACTTGGACAGGCGTATCTTTATTTGTTTGACAATGGACTACCGACCTTGTCATGGCTTTAGCACATAGAGCGGTGATTGCAGCATGTCGTGCTTTGTGAATCGATAGTTGTGTCCAGATCTTTTTATCTTTGTCGCTGGAGTAGAAACTTACTAGCCCTGATTTTATGGTGGTGAGGTTGTTTTTCCAGACAATGAAAGTGTATTGCTGACATTCCTGAAGCCGTAAGGGGGAGACTTAAAGATGCAATTGGGAAAGAGGAGACTGGGCTTGTTTGGAAATTTAATAAGATTCTTTTGCTAAGAGTGGCCGCCGATTAGTCTTTCTGAACACAGCTGTTTGGTAGATGGTAGGGATGAGAGGCGGGACTGCAGTCTCTTTTGTTCAGAGAGTGAAGGAGCCTTTTGGAGGGGAGGTCAGCCTTTTTCCTGATAACTGCTCAGTGTGGCTTTTGAGTGCAGAATGCCCACACTGCTTTGTACCTCTGTTGTGGGTGCTCCAAACTGGAAATTATCCTATTGTGGGGAGCATCATTCTACATAAAGCTGGACGTGGGGGCGTGGCCAAAATGGCGGCGCGCTAGGACGTGCCTGTTCGAGCTCCGCCACCCTGGCCCGGAACAACGCTGACTGGCCCGGCGGGGGGACACCCTGAGGCCCCCCCGAAGCGACAGGCGCTGCCGTGGGTTGTTGGCCGCCCGGCAGAGGCTCCGAGGCGTGCTACGCTGCCCCCATTGGGAGAAGAGCAGCCGGCCCCGAAACGCGATCGGGCCGTGGAGCGGCTTGGGTGGCGGCCTGAGCCGCGAGGCGGGACCTCCCCCGGCGGCTTCCTGGGCCCAGCGCCAGAGGGGCCGAAGGCCTAGAAGGTACGTTTTGGTCCCCGCGAGCAGCGGGACCGCAGTGGGGGCCTAGACCCCAGGACCTGCAGGCGCCTTGGGCGTGGAGGCTGCCCCCGTACACAAGATCTGGTCGGGGGCTGGAGGTCGGCTCCCCCCACCCTAGCAGGCCTCTACAGGACGGAGGAGAGGCCTGAAGTTCCGGGCGAAGATAATGGAGGCCATTGCTTTGCCCCAAGGTCTCTACACTCACCCACAAGGAATATAAGTAAGTGTGGGCCCTTGCATGAGGAGGCAGAGGCTACAAAAGCGAAGCTTCGCAAGAGGAGGCTACCAAGTGCTGGGACCAGGCGCAATCTTTGACTCAGCGACACCTGGTGATCTGTCTCAGACGGAGCTTTTAGAGAAACTTGTGGGGCTGATCCGGCGAACCGAGACTGTGCCATGGTGGCATCCAAATCCAAGCGAGAGCGCTCAGTGAGAGAAATGCTGACAGGGGCCCGCCTGACATCGGGTGGTATGGCTGAGGACTCACCGGCGACGAGACCCCTGCAGGGTCGGACAGAGATGGATCCGGATGAGGGTTCACCGGTCACGAAGGGCTTTTTGACCTCCCTGTTTGATTCGCTTCGTAGCGACATTCAGGAGCTGCGTAGGGACATTTCCCAGGAGGTGAAGGAGCTGCGAGGAGAGGTTACCTCCTTGGGAGAGCGAGTTTCGCAGCTGGAAGATGGTGAGATTCCTCGTGGTGAAGAGGTGGCGGGCCTGCAACAGGAGGTAGTCTGTCTCTGAGAGCAGCAGGACCTCCTCCAGACAGCGGTCGAGGATTTGGAAAATCACTCGAGGAGACAAAATATTCGCATCAGAGGGGCTCCGGTGGGGGCGGTAAAGGAGGACATTGGGGACTATGTGGTGGGCCTGTTTCACTCTCTGCTTGGCCCGGACGAGACTCTGGAGATAGTCCTGGATAGAGTTCATCGTGTCGGCCGCGCTGGTGGCCCTGGAGACCGCCCCCCCCGGATATTCTAACCTATCTCCACAATTTTGTCCTTAAAGAAAAGATCCTACAGCGGGCTCGCAATCTTCAGCAAGTACTTTTTAGAGGGCATGAGCTCCAACTATTCCACGACCTCTCTGTGCGGACCTTGCAAAGGCGGAGAGAATTTAGACCGATCACGGAGCACTTGCTGGCGACCAATGTGTCTTACTCCTGGGGCCACCCGTTCCGCCTGGTCTTCTGCTGGGAGGAGCAGCTCCGGCAGGTGAAATCCGTTTCGGAAGCAAGTCAGATCCTGGGTCTGGAGGATATATGCCAGGACGCGAGCGAGAAGGCGACCTTGCCTGAGGGGGGGGTCCTCCATGCTGGCGGCGAAAGGAGAAAAGAAGGAAGCTGCAGCGCCCAACGGCTTTGGAGCTGAGGTCGGAGAGTGAATCTGTTCTGAACAGCGTGGCCGCCGGAACTTCAGCTTAGAGAAGGGGGGCGGGGGGTCCCGAACTGCGGTTGGCCTTGATGGTAACTGCATGTTGGCCATTGACGAGGGTCGGGCGGTGGGGGCGATGGACCTGGTTGACAAAACATGGATGCACCTACTGCCCTGTGGAGACTTTTCCTCGCGAAGATGGATGCCCGAGGACTTCTTTGTTGTGTGCACCTGTTGTGCGTATTGGTTGAATGTTGTTGGGTTTCCCTGCGATGCTGGCTTTTTTGTGGAGATATTCTCAGGCCTTGGTGTTTTAGGTGGTGTAGAGTTTGACACAGGGGGTGTTCTTCTTGCGAGCTCCTTTTCTTCATGCATCCTGCCCTCATTTTAGGGTATGATTATTAAATGTACAAGCTTGAATGTCCATGGGCTCAATAACCCCACCAAGAGGCTAGCCATCCTGTCCGCCTTAGAGAGATCGGGGAGTCACATATGCCTGCTGCAGGAGACACACCTCGTCCCAAAAGATATTTATTGTATGCGCTCTAAGTGGTTCCCCAGGCAGTTCTGGTCTTCAGCACCATCAAAGCATGCAGGGGTGGCGATACTATTAGCGCGCTCATTCCCTGGGGAAGTGGTGACAAAACTGCATGAGGTGCAAGGGAGGCTTCTAGCTATGAGAATGAGACTGTTTTTTTTCCCTTCACTATTGCTTCTCTATACGTGCCTAATTCCCAGCAGGAAATCTTCCTAAAACAGGCTTTGACCCCGCTGCTGCAATCCCCTGACGGTGCCATCCTGGTGGGGGGCGATTTTAACCTGGTGATGGATGGTGATCTGGATCGTTCAGGTCACCGGTATGGGGAGACGGGGTCAATGACGGTGGCTGGTCGTCAGTGGCTGAGTGAGTGTGGCCTGGAGGATGTGTGGAGGAGGGCGCACCCCACGTTAAGGGACTATTCCTTTTACTCGGCAGCGACTAAGACATACGCTAGGCTTGACCTTTTCTTGGCCTCGCAAGAGTTTCTTTCCCGGGTTAGGGAGTCAGTGATTGAGCCTCGAGCCCTGTCGGACCACGCCCCGGTTACAGTTGAGGTTCACATGAACATGGAGCGCGTGGGCACATCGGGGTGGCGATTTAGGGACTCAATGTTTCAGAACGGTGCAACAGTAGAGGCGATTCGTAGTGCAATAATAGATTACCTTAGCCTTAATGACGACGGGACTACTTGCTTGGCGATGCTGTGGGAGGCACTGAAGGCTGTACTTAGGGTTGAGGTGATGTCGCTGTCCGCTAGGGATAATAAAGCAAGGAGACTACTCAGAGAGGATTTAGAACAGCGAGTGATGGTATTGGAGCGTTCACATAAGCACACCGGTGCACCAAGAGTATGGCGAGAGCTTGAGAAAGTAAGGAAGCAGTTGACGAGGTTGGATTGGGACAGGGCAGAGTATGTGGTAGTTCGCCTTAAGCATAAGTACTATATAGGAAGTAATAGATGTGGGAAGTTACTGGCACATTGGTTGAGAGTGCAGCGCGCGGCGTCAATGATAAAAATGGTTCGCTCTCCCTCAGGAGCGGAAGCGCGCACGAGCGACCAAATTGCGGAGGCCTTTGAGGAATTCTATTGGGAACTCTATGGGGCTGAGGAGACCGGTAATTCAACTCCAGAGGCCTTTCTAGAGGGTATAGCAATTACTTCCTTGACCGAGAGGGAGGCGACTTCGTTAGATCAACCTATAAGGGCGGAAGAGGTCATATCAGCAATTGCGCGCCTGCAGGTCGGGAAGTCACCTGGCCCGATGGTTTCTCCGCACTTTTTTTTATAAGACCTTCTGTGTGGAACTTGTACCCGTTTTAGTGCGACTCTTTCATTCCTTTCGACATACGGGGGCTCTCACGTCTAGCATGTTGGATGCCACTATTGTGGATATTCCGAAGCCAGGGAAGGATCCCGAGGAGTGCGCTTCATACATGCCGATCTCCCTCTTGAATATTGATGCCAAACTGTTCACAGGTATACTGGCACACCGTCTCAATTAATACATGCCGGGCCTTGTGGATCCCGACCAAGCGGGATTTATACCGCATAGGCAGTGTAGTGATCATACCAAGCGACTGCTTCATCTATTGGATAAAACTGATCGCTCACGCAGGGAGGCGCTCTTCCTTTCTATCGATGCCGAAAAGGCGTTCAATAGGGTTTATTGGCCATACCTGTTCAGGGTGCTAGAGCGCTTTGGGCTGGGCCCTGGTTTTATGGCATGGATCCGCTGTATCTATCAGGCGCCTCGGGCGGCAGTCCGGGTTAATGGGACGCTCTCGTTGCCATTCTCAATTCAAAGAGGGACCCGGCAGGGGTGCCCGCTTTCGCCCCTCTTGTTTGCGCTCTATATGGAGCCCATGGCACAGCAGCTTCTGGATAACCCTCGGATCACGGGTGTGAAGTTTGGGGGAGATGAGCACATCATTTCATTGTACGCGGATGACGTGATTCTTACATTGGTGGAACCCGCGACCTCACTGCCTGTACCAATGGGTATACTAGAGGAATTTGGACGGGTCTCGGGATTCCGGATGGATATGCTAAAGTCGCAGGCCATGAGCAGGTTTATCAATGCTGAGCATGAAAGAGATCTGAAGGCCCGATTCCACTTTATATGGTCTTCCTCAAAGCTCCCGTGCTTGGGGGTTGAGTTAGGGTCCACTGTTGCTCGTGCGGCGACGTTGAATTACACGAAACTGATTCGGGAGGTGCAGCGAGACTTAGAGACCTGGGGGACACTTAAACTGTCTTGGTTGGGCAGGGTGGCGGCAGTGAAGATGACCATCCTACCACGCGTACTGTATTTGTTTCAGGCACTTCCGTTGGCACCCCCACCACGAAGGATAGCAACCCTTCAAACAGTGGTTCTAAGATTTATTTGGGAGGGAAAGGCGACGTGGCTACCACGTCGGGTGTTGTATCGCCCTAAGCAGGAGGGAGGATTGGCGGTCCCCTGTCTTCTACCATACTTTCAGGCAGCACAATTGCGTTTCCTATTAGAATGGAGTCGCCTGTCTTCCGAGAAACATTGGTGCTTCATGGATCAGGCGGTGGCGGGCTCCCATATATGGAAGGAGCCCTGGCTTAGGCGCTGTCACAGAGCGCGGGGGTTGTACGTATCCCTGGTCACGGAAGTGTCGATGAAGGTGTGGGGCGGGGTGGCCAGCAGAATGGGCTTGATGACATTCCCGTCCCCTATGACCCCCCTAGGAGCGAACCCTGATTTTGGTTCGGGCCTGCAATCGGAGGCACTGCGTCATTGGCATGAAGGGAGCTGTAAAAGGGTAGGATACCTTTTTGATGAGCAGGGGGTGATCCCCTTTGACCAGATGAGGGAGAAGTATGGCTTGGTCGAGGCTGACTGGATGATGTACTATCAAATACGACACTGGGCCCTGCTACCAGCCAATAGAGCATTAATAGATAGCTCATTAACACCATTTGAAAAAATGGATTCTAGTGAAAAAGGACGATAAGCGGGTGATTTCGGTGCTTTATGCTCTCTTGCGGGGGAGGCCCGCTCGCCTAAGACTAAGGGTCAGCTGAGGTGGGAGAGGGAACTGGAGAGGGAGCTCTCTGATGAGGAGTGGGAGAGCATCTTTTACAGGACACATCACACGGCTTACAATGCGGCAGGTACAGAGACAGCCTATAAAGTGGCCTCCTATTGGTACTACACCCCAGCAAGGATTCATGCTTGGGATCCCACTAAGTCCAGCCTTTGTTGGAGGGGGTGCAGGGGTGGAGGATCGCTTGTTCACCTACTATGGCATTGCCCTAAGCTTCATCGGTACTGGGAGAATATAATAGACATTATTGACGCGGCGTTTGATACTCAGAACCCCAGATTTCCTGCGTACACTTTGCTCGGCCTGCCTAACCCGCTCACTTTCCCCCTGAGATCATTGAAAGGATGGCAGATGGCCTTGGCTTTGAATGCGGCACTACAGCTGCTATTAGCCGTGTGGGGGACTGACAAGATCCCGACAGTAACATCATGGCTCCATAAGCTGTGGTTTATCCTCGCTATGGAAAAGCTCACTTTGACTTCACAGCAGCGTAGTGGTGACTTTAAGGAACTTTGGCAACCATTCTTACAAATACTGTCTGCGGAGTTCACAGAATTGACATGTCCGGCCTATTTGAGGGTTCTGGAGTTGAATTGAGCGAATGGGAGCGAATGGGCAGTAGAGATGTATACGTAGGGCCAAGATTACATTGGAACGAGGCCTGGGATCGATTGATTGTTGTATGACATGCCAGCCGCAGGGAAACAAAGTTGAAGTTGTATTTAGGTTTTCTATCACTGCGCATGGAGAATGCTGTATATCAAAGCAATTGTATTATTCTGATGCGTTGCATATGTAATGTTTATAATTGAAAATAACAATAAACAGATTTTATCCATAAAGCTGTGTGTGGTAGACAGCCTGGAAAGTACACATGAAAAAAGAACCAACTGAAACTGGTTCTGAAAGTGCAGACGGAATACGCATTCCCTGTCTGCTTTGATTTTATAAAAGTGGAAGCTTCCGGCGCACTTGTTCCATTTCAAAGTTCTCTGAGACCTGGGTTAGGAGTGCTTCACAGGGTACTCAGAGGACTGCTGATGTGCAATTAAATCTTGTGTCTACCTTGACAGCCTGCTCTCCAGAGGTGAGATGACATCAACAGGAACCTGACCTGGAAACAAGAACTTCTCCTTGTCCTGAAGTGTTTGGAGGCTGACTTGCCTAAGGAAGAAAGGGAAGAGAGGGCACCAAACATACAGGAGCAGTGACTGATTGAGGCAAGCATACGCACATTACCGGAAGTAGAGGGTCCGTCTGCCCATAGAGACTCAAGAAAGAGTGATGTGCGCGCTCTCTCGCCCAAGTTTCCTGCATAGTGGCACGACCCAAAGTGTGCTTAAATGGACGGTGTCACTGTAAACTTGAAGTTGTGCGTAAGCAGCTTGGCACTTCTTTGAGGTGCGTCCGACTAGAATGCGCCGCTGTGATCCTGAAGTGGCCTACACCATGGCCATTCCCTGAAGAGTGTTAAAGTGGACCGAGCCACTAAAAGACTTGAAATTGTGGCCGAAGTAGACTGTGCCTCTTTGACGACTGCCTGAACCTGTGTTGACAACACTATTGTCCCATTACCATGAGCTGCACTGCCTAATCAAGTGCCTGTGGCAGCTCCATGTTTCTATCCCTCACCTGACCTGGCTGTTCGAGCAGTAGTAGCACCTCCCCTTATTCCCCCAGTGCCTTGAGACCCTCACGGGTGAGTAGTGCGCTTTACAAATTCCTGATTGATTGATTGACCTGACCACTTGAGCCTCCCAATTTCCATAAGCAGGCCTATGAGTTGAGCTGCTGGAGACCATCAATGTACTTGGATCCTGCCCACCAGAATATACTCTGGGTGGCAGCCTCCCATTCTGCTTGCGAGGACTGGACCTGCGTTTCAGAGCACTCGCAGTCAGCACAGCTCCTCCCAGTGGAGTGTGGAAGAACCAGAGAAGTTCTGTGGGAACTTTCCAAAGATCTCGCCTTGGTAAGATATGCAAATTGGGACTGAGACGGGTAACTGAGTGCATAAACATTAAAAGAGGGAGGTTGCTATGCACCTGTCCCTGCCCGAAACCTTGCTTAGCAGATCCAACCGTGAGTTTAGGAGAAAAATGGAAGGGGGAAACAGGGAATCTTGGGTACAGTGGCCCGCACTAGTAGGTTTTGTATCTGCTTATTGTAACTTAGTGTTTCTTGTTTGAGTGTATTAATGTATTTTTTTGATTACAGATAAGCGTTAGACTGAAAAATAAATTATTGCTTTCTTTTATGATTGTTGTTTTCTGAGCTTGAAACAGCCCCACGCTACCTCACTGAGAAAAATGTCTTTTCAGCATCACTGCCGCTGAGTGGCGCACTGATGGGGTGTATTTGGTGGTGTACTTGTCCTAGTTTGCAGAGCCATAGAAGGTCAGACCTTGAGACATCAGAGGCAAACAACCGCCATCCTCCACAGCTGAGACAAAGTGGTCCTGCTTGTCACATTGCCCGAAACCGGGGGTCACCATGGATTTGTGGAATGTTGTTAAGCAATAAGTTTTTGTAAGTTTTTTTTTTTTACCTGCTTTTAGACTTCACGCAATCACATTTGATATCTGCCTCTGAATCTACCTTCTTGGAGTCGCACGTGGTAGCAGGGTCTTGTTTTACAGCTAAACAGCAGCAGCTTCTCTATAGGCTGGTATTATGTGGCACATAGCAAAGTGTACCGACTAAATGGGTACCTGTGAATTAGTGAAAAAATTAGCATGGTGAATCAAAGTAAATGTCATGGTTAATGTGTCAGCTTAAGATAACAATTGACAAAATTATTGAACTCAGTATATTAACAAAGGTTACTTTTAGTTTAGTAGTGGCTCAATAAATACGTATACATCGTACTAATAAATAATTGAATGACAAATTGTGTTGATAAACACATGTATACAAGGTGTACGTAAAGCCATAATACTTTTATATTTATCAGTTGCATATGTGACGTATACATCTTACTAATAAATAATTGAATGACAAATTGTGTTGATAAACACATGTATATAAGGTGTACGTAAAGCCATAATACTTTTATATTTATCAGTTGCATATGTGATCTTTTACATGTCTATTCTGCTGTATTAACTTTTAACTAATTATCAGTGGATGTGGGTTGCATGGTAAACACTCTTTTAGGGCATGGAACATACTGGACAATAAATCCAGTTTTATTTCCACCCTATCGCTAAGCTACACCGGTTGTAAGTTATTGAGCCAGTTTATCCAATAAATATTTGTTCTTGAAATCGCTTTTTCAAGATCTGTTCCACGTGTGAAAGAAGTCGTTGTTTTCAAGATCTAGAATCTGAATTGGTTTACATGATGGACATTGTGAATCCATTAAAGCACTCTTTGTCCTTTTTTAATTCCTAGTTGTGTTACGTTTGCATATTGAAAGCCACATCTCAGTTTTCTGAGAAGTTTCACTAATGTATCCTTTACCGCACAAAAGATCATGTATATACAGTATTTGTTGTATTCTCATGTTAGCTGTTACCATTCTGTATGTCATATTATTGCGGCTCATCTAATTGAGACATTTCAATCTGCAAGTCATATTGCTGTATCTCGTGAACATATTTGTATTCTGTTTATATACTGGATTGATTAATATTCTAAAATAAACTTTATCATCTATATCGAATTGGTCAAATCAGAGCTCATATAAAGTGTCTACTTCCACACGTGGATGAGATCTTGATATATGTAATTGTTTCACCTAGGATAGGATGGTGTACATTTGGGCCTTTGATGACATTTTTGCAGTGTATGCAGTTCACATACTGATGGTGCACTGGCACTTACACCTTAATAATTTCATAAAATCATCACAAATATTTTCCCACTGGTCGTATGGACTTTTATTAGTTGACTTGAAACACTGTAAGGGAGAAAACATCAGAAATACATTTCTAGATTTTGAAGTCAAATTTGACCCCACGATAAGAACTAGGTATCATTAATTAAGATTAAATGGATTTATTTTAGAATCTTAATCAGTCCAGTATATAAACAGAAAAAAAAATGAGTTCAGGAAATACAGAAATATGACTTACTGACTGAAATATCTCAATAAGTTGAAAACAAATTGTCCCAAACAGGTGTTCTATAAAGAAACATCTCCTCTCTACTCCAAACATGGATAGGGGACAGATTTGCAAAAAGGGATTTCTATACAGGGAGCGTAGACGTTGGCAGCAGGGAGTTGAACTTTGGTAGAAGTTCAGGAAACTAAGAGAGTGTTAAGCATAAAGCTTTACACTTCTCGGAAAGCCCAGCAAGCGAGATTTTTGTTCCCTCCCAGAGTCAAGTGAAAGTCTGCCCAACCAACTATGGGAGCACCAATTAGATATAATAGTTGGCTTAAAAGCATAATTATCTCTCCTTACACCTCCAGGAATCAACCGAATTGTAGACTGTGAAGAGCATCAGCACATTTCCTTAAGTTTCCTATCTCATTGAAACCTGGGCTGCAGCATTCAACCTTGGACATCCCAACATCCTGGTAGGCGATAAACAGAAGGCCTCATTAGATCATTATTACTCTGAGTTTGCAGCCAGCTTAATTTCCGCATGCCTCACTATCAGAATGTGTCTACAGGCCTGCCATTGCAGCCTGCACCCTTTCACTACAGATCACTGCACCAGATCACTGGATTTCACCCCTATGGCAGGCCCTCCTAGCTCAGAGAGCAGGATGCAGGTACCTGTGTGTGAGTGCACCTCTGCAAGAGCAGAGGTGCCCTTACGAACTACAGCTCCATTTCCCTGGACTTCATAAGTGCGGGGAAGCCATTTTACCCGTGCATTGGACCCAGGTCGCTACCTGTGTCCAGCTACGTAATGGTAACTCCGAACCTGGGCATGTTTGGTATCAAACATGTCATAATCACACCCCAATGCTGTTGCCAGTATTGGTGGTTTGATTCCAGGTACTCTAGGGGCTCCTTAGAGGACCCCCAGCATTGCTCCTGCTAGTCTTCTGGGGTTTTCTTGGCAGCCTGTGCTGCTGCCCACCCCTCAGACATGTTTCTTCCCTCCTGTTGCTTGACCAGCTCAAGCAGAGGAAGGCAGAACAAAGGATTTCCTTTGGGAGAGGGAGGCAACACCCTCTCCCTTTGGAAATAGGTGTTACATGGCTTGGAAGGTTATTGGTATGCTTTGAAGGGCACATTTGGTGTCCTCCTTGCATAAACCGGTTTCCACCAGTCCAGGGACCTGCTGTCCCTGCTCTGGCGAGAAACTGGACATTGGAAAGGGGAGTGACCACTCACCTGTCCATCACCACCCCAGCGGTGGTGCCCAGAATTCCTCTAGGTGGCCACTTGATTCTGCCACCTTGGATCCATGGTAGGCAGAGGCCCCAGGGAGCATCTGAGCGGCCAGGTCAGGCAGGTGACATCACAGCCCCCTCCTGTTAGGTGGTCACCCTGCTAGGTGACCATTCCCTCTTACTGGGCTATTTAGGGTCCCCCTTCCTGGTGGGTCTTCATATTCAACGTGCAAGATTCCAGCAAGACACCTCTGCATTGTTTACTTCATCTTCTGGCCACCGGGACTGCAACTAACCCCCCAGGAACCGACAATCTGCAACTCCAGTAACGATTACGTTCTGCAACATTGTTTCTCTGGCTCCTTCCAGCAATTGTAATGTTTCACTGGCTGTGCATCCTCTGAGGGTGACAAGTCTTCAGCCTGCACAAAAAGCGGGAATTAATCTCCCTTGTAATGAAGGAGTCACTCCTCTGCATCCGCAGCCACTAACTGCAATGATGAACTGCAGGGTGGATTCTCTCTCTTCTGGAACTGCATGGATCCTGCATCACAGGTGGTAGTCTGGAGTGGTCGCCTTGGTCCTCTCTACCAGCTGTCCAACGTGGGAGACCATAAGCCCTTGCCTCTCCTTGCAGGACTGTACCCCTGTGCACTGTGACTCTTAAAGCTACCAAAGCTTGTTTGTGCCTCTTCCAAGGGATCTTCAGGTTCAGTGTAGCCCCAGCCTCCAGCATTCTTCCCTGCAAAGCACAGTCTCCTGCCTGCTGCTCCAGCAACGTGGGACTTCTTTCCAGGTGTGCTGAGTGGGCCTCACTGGGACTTCTGTGCCTGGTGCCTGTGTCCGCTGCCTCCTCTTCTTGTGACTCTCCTAGCTGCTGAGGGTCACCTCGGACTCCCCTCCTTGGGTGGAGTCTTCTGGGCCTTGCTGGTCCTCTTCAGCCTTGCAAAACCTTCTTCTCCAACTCTTGCTTTTGGTAAGGCTTATTGGTGGTTTTCCAGCACCACTGACTGACTGCAACATGACCGCCAATGTGGAACATACCTTGCATCACTTCTGGAACTCCTCTTCTGCTCCTGTGCTGCACTGCTGACTTTCTTCCACCATTGACCTGGTCCTGCATCTGCAGGAGTGTGTGTAGTGGCTCCTGCCACAGCCGGACTCTCCAACTGTAACTGGACTTGGTCCTTTTCTTTTGCAGTTCCTGTTCTGTCAGGATCCATTTTTTGGTTCCTTCCAGTCTTGTCTTGGGCTTGCACAGTCCTTTTCCAAAGTTCACCTGTGGGTTTTGGGGAAAAAACAGGTAGTTACCTCCTCTCTCCTGGTCGCTGGGGGGCACCCTGATACTTAACCTTTGGGGTTCCTAGTTTTCCAGCTCCCCTCTACTGATTCCACTTCCTTGGGTGGGCGACTGCCTTTCACATTCCACTTACTTAGTATATGGATTGATCTCTCTCCTAGAGCCTTCAGTATTTTCTGTTGTTTTAATTATTTGCTATTGCTTTCTGTGCTAATCACTGACTTCTTATGTGTATATAATAGTGCGTTTACTCACCTCCTTGTGGGTTATTGCCTATACAGTATTTTAGTATTTGTGTTAATATAATTAAGTACCTTTAATTTTGTTCCACTGTGTGATTCTTTCATGTGGGTAAGTGCTGTGTGACTACAGTAGTATTGCATAAGCTTTGAATGTCTCTTAGATAAGTCTTGGCTGCTTATCCACAGCTACCTCTAGAAAGCCCTGGCTTCCTAGACACAGTCTACACCTCACTAATAGGGGATACCACACACCGGGCCACTTCCTACAATGTCCCTCATTTTTTTCTAGTCTCCGGTACCAATAAAACATAACAAACAAATGGCACAAATAACAATTATGATAAGGAGTCTCAATATGGAGCCTAATATTCCACTTCCTATGTTTCCAATTTACTTGCCTACTGCAGCAAATCCATTCCCGATTGCTTCCCAGGCACCTATAGCTTCTAACTCTTGCAGATGTCTCTTCAAACCAGTAATGTTCTCAATTAGTTTCTTTATCACCTCACTCTTGTAGGGTATATAGGTGCAACATTGTTGGATTTCAACATCTTACAGACTCCGCCCTTGCGAGAAGGATGTCTAACACCAGGTGGTTCTGCTTAACCATAGACCTGATAGCTATCATTTCCTTGTTGATGGCTAATGGTGACCTAGCTGTTCTAGTAACTAGTTTATATACTATGGTGGACAACTTTCTAATCTTGTGATCATTCAGTATCACTCAAACAGAAGGAATCATTGCACCAAATATATCTCATACTAGTTTGGAGGCATTACTACTTCTCTTTGGCCTAGCATATGATTCCCACACCAGGTCATCAAATGCTCTACGTGATAAATCTTTGGGAAAACTATGGCCAAAAAGCAAGTGCCATGCCAACCTTAGGGCAAGGTAAACTATGCATGCTCCCCCAAACATAACAAAGACCAGGAGTGACAGCATATTGCCCTCCCTATAAATTGATCCCAATTTCCTCCATATTAAAAAATATGTTTGCAATCACTCCTTCCCATAAGCTAAGGGTGAATCACAGATTTTACCCTAAGCACAAACAGCTTGCCCTTGCGTCTCCAATCTAAAGTCAATGCTGGCAAAAGCCCTGGCTCCTGATGCTCTAATTCTTCCTTAACCTTTTTGTTTTGTACTTTTGATGTTTACCTGTTCTCAATCTTTCATCCATTGCTCTTTTCCTGTCTTCCACTGAATCTAAAAATGTCTTCTCAATCTCATTTAGGGTACAAGCCAAATTGTTCTTATAAGCATTAGCAGTATCTAGCCTTGAAAAAGCTCCCAGCAGTATCCATTTTCTTTGCATTTTTATGGGGGTTAAAACATAGGGACTTCAGAAATCATAATTTGAAAAATGGTATTGGAAATGCCCTTTTCCATATAAAAGACTACAAGTGATGCTGTATGTGAGGGGAATGTGGTGGTAGATCATCCCCTCAGCAGCTGAGGCAAGTAACTGAGTGCAAACATAACAGTCCCTAGCCTTCATGGTAACAATTTCAGCATGACATTTAAATGCTTTCAATTACAGAAGCCTCAGACTGAGAGCTGCAGTGCAATCTCTGTACCATTTGCAATGCTGTGCACAACATTCTCAGGATCTCAATATTAAAATGAGTTTCACGCTCTGACTACAGCAAGGTCGAGAAACCGAACCCGTGAATCAGTTTCCGCAACAAAAACTTAGTTACAGTAAGGCTGTAATTTCTCCTAGTCGGGTAAGCTTCAACCCAGCATGGAAATATACACCCACTCACCAGGACATATCTCAGCCCGTTACACACAGGCAATTCAATAAAGTTCAGCTGTATCCTGTTGAATGTGGAATCAGTGTAACTTGTGTTCTTCTCCCTGCGTTCATCTGCTGGCACATAACACACCTATGACAGACTTTAAGCCATCAACCTGAACTGAGTATTGAACCAATTCTGGCAAAATAGCCTGACCATCACATCCCTCCCAATGTGTGCAGGACCATGAAAATGTCTAGCCAAAGGAGACAATAAGCTATCCAGCAATACAGGTCTTCCACCTGCTGACACTCCGGTTTCATCATCTCTTTTGACACAACCTGCTCTGACCCAACCCTGCTGTTGTGCCTCCGGTACTTCCTCCTCCAATCTCTTCATTTTTTCCTACGTCTCAGCTACTGACAATAAATGTTGTAGTTGGTCTCATTTTCATATTCACTTACATATTCTCCATTAAAGGATCCACACCCATGAGCATAATACAGCATAACAGTTGCCAACTGTTACATTGTCATTTCCACTCCTGTGCGCCTAACAATTTAACACTGCTTTTTGTTTAAGCAACTGCAATGCTTCCAACAATTTCATGACATATTCCCCATTTCGAATAGGGGAGCCTGATGACATCATAAATCCCCTTTGCGACCCTAAGACGGTCATTACAATATTGGCGGTAAAAGCCGCTTACCGCCGTGCAGAAGACTGCCATCTTTAAACTGCGGTATTCCATTGGCGGTACACACCGCCGCGCTCAATATACACACACATCTCCAAAACACCGCCACATTGGACAATTCAAAATACACACACCTGATACACATACAAACACCACTCCCAAACACAATATAAAACACACACCCACATCACCCACAAACCCCTACGACCAAAAATTAGAGACAAAGGCGACAGAGAGACAGCACAGCAATAGGCAACCCCACCACACAGAGGCACACAACACCATCACCCACACAACATCCACGCACAAAACACCACACATCACCACACTCATCACCACATACACCCCACACACATCACCTACATCACCCCATGGCACGCCAAAGACACCCCAGGATTTCGGAGGAGGAGCTCAGGGTTATGGTGGAGGAAATCGTACGGGTTGAGCCACAGCTATTTGGATCACAGGTGCAGCACACCTCTATAGCTAGGAAGATGGAGCTAGGGCGGAGAATCGTCGACAGGGTCAACGCAGTGGGACAGCACCCAAGAAATCAGGAGGACGTCAGGAACAGGAGGAACGACCTACGGGGGAAGGTGTGTTCAGGGGTCTCCAGGCACAACATCGTGATTCAGCGGGCTGGCGGCAGAACCCCACCTCCTCCCCCACAACTAACAACATGGGAGGAGCAGGTCTTGACCATTATGCATCCTGAGGGCCTCGGAGGAGTCGGTGGAGGAATGGACACTGGTAAGTCAAATCTTAACTATCATATTCCCCACCCTACCTGCATGCTATCACACACCCCCACCCTCACCCCCTCCCCTATCACTCCAACTCCTCACTAATTTACTAATAACACAAACCACCCATCCCAACACCAAGCCCTGCATGACACAACAAAGCATGGACACCCATCACTAAAGCATGCCCACTGCACATACCCATAACACCCCCCCAACCATCAACACACAAGTCCCCACACAGGAATGCCAGCACAGGGGTACACGCTCACCCACCTATTGCACACCATGACACACACAGATGCAATAATCATGCTTTTACACACCTGCAGGACCACTACCCAACGTCACCAGACAGGAGGGCGCAGACATCTCCACCCCACCCACAGAAGAGGCCCACAGTGATGACAGCAGCTCTGTCCAACTGGATCCTGATGACCAGCCTGGACCATCGTGGGCCTCGGGACAGTCGGTTCCCCACACCCAGTCACAGGCCGCCACAGACCTTCCACCCTCTGGTAACACCAGCACAGCACCTACCCAGCGGGCCCATACCTCCGTCCCCAGGACACGTCAATCAGCTGTGTGTCCACCACTACAGGGAACCCAGGATAACCCACCACCCCAACAACAGGGACCTGGGGGCAGTGGTAGTGGGCACACGGTCCAGGGGATGGAGGCACAGGAACACAGGGGAACTGGGAGGGCTGCTGTGCGACAGGGGGCGGACAGGCCTAGGGAACCCACTCTCCACGAGGCCCTCTCCTCCATCATGGGAGCATACCACCACTCCCAGGAGACGATGGCTACGGTCCTGGCCAAGTTTCAGTAGACCCGGCGCATGCAGGACGAACAGTATTTGGGGTTCAGGGAGGAGCTCAGAACCATCAGCTCCACCCTGGGCACCATCGTAGGGGTGCTGAAGGACATACAGAAGACCATGAGGGACACCGTGGCACTCCAAGGGGCCCCTGACACTAGCCTGGCCGATGAACTGCCCGCCACCTCCGCCGGCGCTAGTGGACAGGACGCCCCGCCACAGGACCACCACACCAGCACCCCACCCCCTGCAGAAGGAGAACCACCCCGCAAGCGGTCCCTGAGATCCAGGAACAGGACAGAGCAAGATGGGACCCCCGCCAGGAAATGAGACCGCCCTGATTGTCATCCCATTGTCCCACTTTGTTACCCTGTCCAGATTGGAACTGCCCCAGCTCCACTTCCTATGCCCATATGGGCAGTGCACCTGTGAGGCTAATAGACTGGACTCTGCCATGGACATTCCTCCACCATCACCCATCACCATTTTGCCACCCCCTCCAATAATTAGCACTTCAATAAACACCCTTGAACCACAAAACAATCTGGAGTCAGTCTGTGATTTTGAAAATGTGTATTATCTATGACAATGACAAAATCCGTTCAAAAATGTTATTTCAACATACCTATGTAACCCATCACAAGCCCATGAAGGATGCAAGCAGATGACACACGTTGGTAACCACACCTGTGAAACCGTAATGTAAATGTACCACTCAGTTAGCAAATACTGCTTCAATTTGACAGACAGGATAGAGGTAGAAGTGTGCAAGTAAATATAATAGTAAAAATATGTCCTCACCTGTGTGTCACTGGAAATATTGCTGTATGATAGAGTCCCTGTTATCAATGTCTTCTTCCTCTGCTTCCTCCTCATCACTGTCCCCAGGCTCCACAGCTGGCACAACACCGTCATCTGGACCATCCTCCTGCAGAAAAGGCACCTGGCATCGCAAAGCAAGATTGTGCAGCATACAGCAGGCAATGATGATCTGGCACACCTTTCTTGGTGAGTAGAATAGGGAACCACCTGTTATATGGAGGCACCTGAACCTGGCCTTCAGGAGGCCGAAGGTGCGTTCGATCACCCTCCTAGTCCGCATATGGGCCTCATTGTAGCGTTCCTCTGCCCTGGTCCTTTTATTCCTCACTGGGGTCAATAGCCATGACAGGTTGGGGTAACCAGAGTCCCCTAATAGCCACACACGGTGCCTCTGGAGTTGACCCATCACATAAGGGATGCTGCTATTCCGCAGGATGTAAGCGTCATGCACTGAGCCAGGGAACATAGCATTTACCTGGGAGATGTACTGGTCTGCCAAACATACCATCTGTACATTCATCGAATGATAACTCTTCCGGTTCCTGTACACCTGTTCACTCCTGTGGGGGGGGGGGAGACCAGAGCTACATGGGTCCCTTCAATGGCACCTATGATGTTGGGGATATGTCCAAGGGCATAGAAGTCACCTTTAACTGTAGGCAAATCCTCCACCTGAGGGAAAACGAAAAACGATGTAGCTCCTCACGTGTTTCAGCAGGGCAGACAACACTCTGTACAATACATTAGAAAACATAGGCTGGGACATCCCTGATGCCATGGCCACTGTTGTCTGAAATGACCCACTTGCTAGGAAATGGAGTACTGACAGCACATGCACCTGAGGGGGGATACCTGTGGAATGGCGGAATGGTGACATCAGATCTGGCTCCAACTGGGTACACAGTTCCTGGATTGTGGCACGGTCAAACCTGTAGGTGATGATTAAATGTCGCTCCTCCATTGTCAACAGGTCCACCAGCGGTCGGTACACTGGAGGATTCTGCCATCTCCTCACATGTCCCAGCTGACGGTGCCTAGGAAGGACAACAGCGACCACAGAATCAACCAATTATAAGGTATGTACCCACAGCTACACAGAACACGACACAAAATACAAAAATCTTCCTGTATGTGTGTTGAGTCCAGGCCTAGGTATGTGTGAAGCAGTTGTAAATGAAGCCATGTGGGCCCCTGAAATGGCGGCTGCCTGACCTCTAAAGTGGGACAATGGGATGTAAGGTAACTGCGCTGGCGTTGTACACCGTTGCGGTAGGCGGTCGAAGACCGCGGCACAATGCTGCTTTGGTTAACCTATGGGTCCCAGGAGCCAATGACGAAGTGCACCAGCGGTGATGATACGCACCGCTGCGGACGTCACCGCCATTTTCTATCTGTTTAATCACTCGATACCTGAACTTCGACAGGAGAGGACCTACACTGCAAGTGCTGCTGGGACCTCGGTCTGGAAGATACAATGGCACCTGCGTCTGGGGAAAGGGCCCCTGCCTTCACTGCAGAGGAGTTGGAGAAGCTCGTGGACAGGGTCCTCCCCAGTACACGCTACTCTACGGTCCTCCAGACCAACAGGTGAGTACATAGGGTGCAAGTTGTATGGGCTATGCCTGGGTGGAGAGGGCTGGTTGTAAGTAGGAAGGGGGCAGAGTTATGCGAGCATGAAGGACTGTGAATGCATGTGCCACATGGCAAGGGTAGGGATGTGGGCCACTCACTTTGATGGTGCAGTTGGTAATGACTTCTCTTCTTCCCCTGTACATGTCATGTAGGTCAGCGCCCACCAGAAGAAGGATATTTGGCGTGCCATCGCCAAGGACGTCCGGACCCTGGGGGTCAACCAGAGACGGAGCACCCACTGCCGGAAAAGATGGGAGGACATTCGCCGCTGGAGCAAGAAGACGGCGGAGACTCAGCTGGGGATGGCCTCCCAACGTGGGAGGGGTGCCCGTCGAACCATGACCCCCCTGATGTTCCGGATCCTGGCGGTGGCCTACCCTGAGTTGGATGGGCGCATGAGGGCATCACAGCAGCCTCAAGGGGGTGAGTACACTCACATTCTCATGACTTTGCGTGCAGTGGAGGGGTCTGGGTGGGGGAGGAGGGCTGTGGGTTTCCCTAGGCCAGGGCGAGTTCCGTAGGCTAGGCCCCTCTGTAATGCAGGCAATGTGCCTCTCCACCCCACCTCTGTAGAGTGCCAAAAACAGGTATACATGCCCCTGTGTCATCTATATGGGTAGATGACACTCATAGGCAAGTAGGCCATATCCCAGGAACTGCATCTGTAGAGGCCAAGAGCACGGCATAGTGCAGGGGGCAGCTGTGTCTGTATTGTCCGCCAACGGTAGCGGTAAGCCATGCACTCAACCTGTCTTTCTTCTGGTCCCCCCCCCCCTTTTTGTGCTCTCCCTGTTCTATTGTGCATCAGCATCATCAAGCGGAGGTACAGGGGCACCGGAGCACGAGGGGGCTGCATCCCACATGGCCATGGAGGGCCACACCACGGACTCCGAATACACCAGTGGGACGGAGGGCGAGGGGAGTTTCACGGCGGTCAGCGGATCAGCAACCAGCGACACGGACTCGTCCTCCGATGGGAGCTCCCTTGTGGTGGCAGCACATCTGTGCCCCCCACTTCTACAGGTACAGCCGCCACCCCCCTACCAGCACCGCCCTCCCAGCAGCCCCTCAGCCTTCGCCCTGTGCCCGCTCACCCAGGAGGGTGGGCATCACCTTCGCCCCAGGCACCTCAGCCCCTGCCCCGGTCACCACTGCTGCTCTCAGTGAGGAGGCCATTGACCTCCTCAGGTCACTCACTGTTGGGCAGTCTACCACTGTGAATGCCATCCAGGGTGTAGAGAGAGAGTTGCAACACACCAATGCATTCCTGGAGGGCATTCATTCTGGTCAGGCTGCCCATCATCGAACCCTGCAATCTCTGGCCTCAGCACTGATGGCAGCCATTGTCCCTCTGTCTAGCCTCCTCCCTCCAACTTCCTCCACCCAGACCCAATCCCCTGTACCTCAACCTATCCCAAGCACACCATCAGACCAGCCTGCACACACCTCAACACACAAGGGCAGCTCAGGCAAACATTGGCACCACACATCCCACAGGCACTCACACAAGCATCACCCACATACAGACACAGCAACATCCACTGCCTCCACTGTGTCCCCCTCCTCGTCGTCTCCCTCCTCCCTCCCAGTGTCGTCTACACTCTCACCTGCATGCACTACCACAACAGCCACTAGGGCTCGCACCAGAACACCCAGCACCACACCCCACTCACCTGCACTCACCACCCCCACTACCATTTACACATCACCTGTGTCCTCTCCCAGTGTGTCTGACGCCCCCTCCCAAAGTACAGAAACGCGGGCACACACACACCAAACAGCCATCCACCTCACGACAGCCTCCAGAACATGCACCTGCACCCAAATCACCAAAAGTTACACCTCCTACAACCACCTCCTCCTCCTCCACTCCCAGACCCCCTCCAGCTACCAGTCCCAATGTTCGTCAGAAACTTTTCCTGAGCAACCTTGACCTCTGTCCCATCCCCCCCCCTCCAGTTCATAGGTCCCGTAGTAGCACCTCAGCCAAAAAAAGTCCGGTACCAGTGGTGTCTGTTCCATGTATGTGGAGTGCACCGGGCACCAGGGCAGCCAGTGTGCCAGTCCACCCCCTGTGAAGCACCAGAAGTTGGACAGTGCCCGACGGGAGAGGGGGAAGACATTTGCTGGAAAAGCCGCCCACAAGGGTCCTGGGGGGAGTGTCGAGTCAGCTGTGACTCCTCCCAAGGTGGTGAAGGGGCAGAAGAAGTCTCCAAAGTCTGGGAAGAGCAGCACGGCGGAGAAGGCCGCCATCCTCCCCGCTGCCCAAGACGCCACCGCCAGCCCCATCGTCACTGGTCAGGAGACCACCGCCGGAGTCAGTGCCCAGGAGGGCAGCACTATCGTCACTGGTCAGGAGACCACAGCCGGAGTCAGTGCCAAGGAGGGCGGCACTATTGTCACTGGTCAGGAGACCACCGCCGGAGTCACTGGTCAGGAGACCACCGCCGGAGTCAGTGCCCAAGAGAGCGGCACTATCGTCACTGGTCAGGAGACCACCGCCGGAGTCAGTGCCCAGGAGGGCAGCACTATCGTCACTGGTCAGGAGACCACTGCCGGAGTCAGTGCCCAGTAGGGCAGCACTACTGTCACTGGTCAGGAGACCACCGCCGGAGTCAGTGCCCAGGAGGGCAGCACTATCGTCACTGGTCAGGAGACCACCGCCGGAGTAAGTGCCCAGGAGGGCCCCGGCAGCCACAGCCCCACTGGGCAATGAGGGACCGCCATGGCACACACCGCTGCACAGGTCAGAGACAGCAAAGTCAAGCACCGCTGAACAGGGCAAAGACCACCATGGACAGCACCGCTGAACATGGCAAAGACCGCTGAACAGGGCAAGCACTGCTGAACAGGGCAAAGACCGCCATGGCAAGCACCGCTGAACAGGGCAAGCACCGCTGAACAGGGCAAAGACCGCTGAACAGGGCAAGCACCGCTGAACAGGGCAAAGACCGCCATGGCAAGCACCGCTGAACAGGGCAAAGACCGCTGAACAGGGCAAGCAACGCTGAACAGGGCAAAGACCGCCATGGCAAGCACCGCTGAACAGGGCAAAGACCGCTGAACAGGGCAAGCACCCCTGAACAGTGCAAAGACCGCCATGGCAAGCACCGCTGAACAGGGCAAGCACCGCCAACTCAAGCACTGCTAGCCCATGAGCGGCAGGGGCAGTGACGCAACCGGGACCATCACGGGGTGAGTGATGCACTCTGGGCACCAGTCCCCCTCCAGAACCAGTGGGGACTGTTATCCACTTGAGAGACTGTGGCTTTGCACTCCCCAGGATGGTACAGTGGGCAACCCACCCACTGTAGAGACTTGTGAGACTGTGGCTTTGCACTCCCCAGGATGGTACAGTGGGCAACCCACCCACTGTAGAGACTTGAGAGACTGTGGCTTTGCACTCCCCAGGATGGTACAGTGGGAAACCCACCCACTGTAGAGACTTGTGAGACTGTGGCTTTGCACTCCCCAGGATGGTACAGTGGGCAACCCACCCACTGTAGAGACTTGAGAGACTGTGGCTTTGCACTCCCCAGGATGGTACAGTGGGCAACCCACCCACTGTAGAGACTTGAGAGACTGTGGCTTTGCACTCCCCAGGATGGTACAGTGGGCAACCCACCCACTGTAGAAACTTGAGAGACTGTGGCTTTGCACTCCCCAGGATGGTACAGTGGGCTATCCACCCACTGTAGAGACTTGAGAGACTGTGGCTTTGCACTCCCCAGGATACATCAATGGGCATGGAGCCCCGTCGTAGATCTGGTGTGGTGCAGTCATCTGGCTGAGGTGCCCCCCCTTCCCTTCCCCCTGAGGTGCCTGTTGTATTTCTATCTGATGCCCCTGCAGTGTCCTCTCCATTCCAGGACAGGTATCGTGTGTGGGCCTCGCCCGTGCATTTTGGGCCCAGTGGTCCACGGACATTGAAATGTGTATACCTGGACTACTAATCGTGATGTATATATTTGGAATGTGTATATATTGATGTATATATGAGCTTACTGTTTTATGATACATTACAATGGTTGTACTCATTTCCTTTTGTCTTAGCATTCTTCCGGGGGTGTTGGGGGTCGTTACTGTGATGTTCGGAAATGCATTGGTGTGTGTGTTGTAGTGGGTGAGGGTCAGGTTGGGGGTGGGGGTGTTGCATGTGTGTGTCCGTGACTTTTCCCTCCCCCCTCCCCTATGTCGTAGGTGACGTACTCACCATTGTCTTCGGCGCCGCCGTTGCTGATGTTCGTACAGGAGCAGGAAGACAAGCGCAGGGAGAATATGGAGTTCCGGCTTCATGGTGCCCTCCTTCCTCGTGGAGTTTGTTCAGGTGAGCATTTTCCCATTGAAATGGCAGTTTCCGCCATGTTTTTATCCACGGTGAATCCGCCCCGGAAAAGGTGGCGGATTGGCCTGTTGTAATACTGTGGGCGGTACTTAGGCAGAAGACAATCTGTTGGCGGTGACTGCCGCACTGCTTGTCTGTACCGCCGTGGCGGTCGGAGTGTTAAAGTGGCTGTCTATGTTGGCGGTTTCCGCCATGGTCATAATTCCCTTTTTTTTTTCGCCGGCCTGTTTGCGGTATTACTGCCCCTTTAACACCGTCCGCCAGGGTTGTAATGACCCCCTAAATGTCCAAAGTCATGGACCACACCAAAGCCATATTGACTCTCAGTAAAAATAGTCACTTTCAATTGCTCTGAAACACAAAAGGCTGTATGCAGTAAGAGCTACACCTCAGAGCCAGGAGGCTTCCACTACCCCCTCAACTGCACAGACTGCATAATCAGTTCTTAAGGCTCCCCCATCATTTCCTAAGCTAGAGTCATCCACAAACAGTTTATAATCAGACTCTGACAGTGACTCGTCTTGAATATCTGGTCTTGGCTTGGTGCACATTTACGTGACATCAAGATAGTCATACTCTACCTCCCAATCATTATTTTCATCTTCAGGCAATGGCAACAAAGTAGGAGGATTCAGTGAAGCGCAGCTCTTCAGGGTAATGTTCTCATCTGCAAGTATAGTCTGTTCATATTTGGTCAACCTACTGTTTCTCAATTGCTGAGTGCTGGTACATATCAGTAATATCTCAACAGAATGGGACCATGACTATAAAAGGGTGTGCCATGACTATACTTTTACATCTTTCAATGCCAACCCAACATCTACTGCTGCTACAGCATTAAGGCAACCAAAGAGTCCTGCAGCTACCGTTCCATGCACTTGTGTAAGCACTGTGAGAGTGCAGCCCTCCTTCACACTACAGAAGAGCATAAAAGCTTTGATGTAATTGGACATTTCCAATGCTCAGGCATGACAGACTTTCTCTCAGCTCTAGAAACTCAACTAGTCATTGTCCCATGGCATCAGATTAGATACATCCTTGTGTGTCAGCCTCTGTAAACGGATAGCCACTAGGGAAAAATTGAGTATTCACCTTTGACAGTAGCCCCCTATTCCCAGAAACATTTTGATTTATATATGGTTTGTTGGAGGATGTATCTTTAAGAAGGCAGCTATTCTCTCCTGTGACCCTTACCTCGCTCCCTTCTCAGTGTGGTGTCTGAGATATAGGAATTCTGTTTGACAGTACTGTAAAACTTGGGAACACTTTATGCCCATTCTGAGCCAAGTGGTTTAACAATGCAATAGTGTCTTGTTTACTTGCTTCCTGAATGTCCCACGCCACTAACATGTCATTGATATATCGAAGCAGGGCAGGGTTACAGGTCATCACCAAGGATTCCCTGTGCTTTTTAAGAATCTGATTAAAGATCAAACAGCTCTCCGTATTATCTCTTTCAAAATGCCTTGCTGTCTCATTGACTCAATCAATGGTGTAATTTTAGCTATTGTTTCAGGTGTTAGATTGTACTGAGGAGTTCGAGAGTACTAGGCATTAGGCGTGACATTTATATGGACAGGCTCAACTCCTTTTTGATACCTATGTCCTTTCCTAAAACAAATCCCAGACGTCCGGCTTCATCATGTCCTTAAGATCCTATGGTAAATCATCATTTGCCATCAAAGGGTACAATACAGCAGCTACTCTTTGACTCCCTAATTGAAATCCATATCCTTTTTGTGAATCTGAAAATCCACACCTTTTGGTGTGCATTAAATGGTGCAGCTAAGCTTACACAACAGATCACACCCTAGAAGATTTACAGGACTGGAATCACACACCACAAATTGATGTCTTTCTTCATCTTCAAAAGACCCTATTTTAACGAGAGCCTTTTGCGTAACAGGGCTTGTCATTTATTTATTTGCATCTCCTACAACTTGTATCCTATTTCCTAGTACTTACACCTTAATCTTTTTGTAAAATCCTCAAAAATATTTACCCATTGGTTATATAGACTTTTGTTAGCTGTCTTGCTCTGTAAGGGAGCAAACATCAGAAAAACGTTTCTAGCTTGTGAAGTCAAAAATGACCCAACAGTACAAACAAGGAATCATTAATTAAGATTAAATGGGTTTATTTAAGAATATTAATCAGTATATAAACAGAATAAAAATTAGTTCATGAGATACAGCAACATGACTAACAGATTGAAATGCCTCAATATTTGAGCCGCAATAATATGTGATACAGAAAGGTATCAGTTACAATGAGAACAAAAACAAATTGTCGCAAACATGTTAGATAAAGAAACATGTCCTTTTTAATCTAAACAAAGATAAAGGACAGATGTGCAAAAAGGGATTTCTATCCAGGGAGCATACAAATTGATAGCATGGAGTCAAACTTTGGTAGAAGCTCAGGAAATTAGGGGAGTGATAAACATAAAGCCTTACACTTAGGCGGTAGCCCAACGAGGGAGATCTATTCCCTTCCACAGTCAAGGGAAAGTGTGCCCCACCAACTATGGTAACACCAATTAGATATAACAGTAGCTTCAAAAACATAATTATCTCTCCTTACATCACCAGGAACCAACCAAATTGTTGACAGTGAAGAGCATCAGCACATTCTCTTAAGTTTCCCATCTCACTGAAACTGGGACTGCAGCATTCAACCATGAACATTCCACCATCCTTGTAGGCGATGAACAGAAGACCTCGTTTGACCATTATTTCTTCAAGTTTGCTGCCAGCTTCCTCCCCGCCGTCCTCGCTATCTGACATCTAATAAAAACAATGACTCTTTCTCTAACTGAAAAGATATATGATGACACACCTGTATAAAGAAGATAGATTCTGCTAGCAAGGTTAAACATTTCTTCATTTAAGGCCTAAAGTCAAGTTAAGTTACCACAATAATCAATATGAATTTAGATTACACAATTATGTAAACACACACACACATTTTGAGAATAAATGTAAGATGTTAATATAAAGAAAACTTGATAACACTGGAAAGTTAATCGATCTAACACTCATGCATGGATTCTTGATGTCTAAAATGGTTACGTTTCATTAATTGTGTTACATGCATCACACATGTTAGTAAAGTTAAATCACACATGAAAAATGAATGTCATATAGGACTCTAAGTGTATATTGGTGACGTATACAGGGTGGGGCCTAAATTATGCTGTCCACTGCAAACAAGTTATTTGGTTTTGGGTTTGGTATCAGTCTTGATAACCAAACTATGGTGTTCCTGTTCCATTTATAGTCCACCTGAACCAACTTCTCCAACTGCATGTTCACCATAGAAGACTAGATGAGATCTAACACCCTGAGACTCCACTCTGACAAGATGATACTTGGGAGGAAGAACTCTCCATGGGACTCCACCTGGTAGCCAGCAGAGCTTGGTCCTACAACTACTGAACATGCCTGAAACCAAGGGAACCATCCTTGATGACAAGCTCATCATAATAGCACATGTTGATGCAGTCAGCTCCTCCTGCTTCCACATTCTTCACAAGATTTTCAAATGCCTACCTCAGAGCACTAGACGCACTGTCACACAAGCCCTATTCTTAAGCAAATTAGACTATGGCATCATACACTACACTGGGATTTCCAACAATCTCCTACACTGACTCCAAACAATCCAGAACACCACAGTGAGGATTGTACTCTACCTCCCAAGATGCACCAACCACCTACCATATATTAGGGAGTTCCACTGGCTCCCCATCACAAACACAGCAGATTCAAACTCCTCATGCACACATACAAGCCACTGCATGACATCTGACTAACATACCTGAACAACTGACTTCACTTTCACCAACCCACCAGGCACCTGTACTCAGCCGCACGCTCACTCTCACCTCCGCATCCCGCCACATCCACAAAAGCAGAGCGGGACTTTGAGCATTCTCCCCCATTGCACCCAAAACCTAGAATGGCCTCCCTCAACACAATAAGGCCCCTTTCTCACTTTTTGTTTTCTGGAAGAAGCTGAAGACCTGACTCATCGACTAACTCTGCAGGACCGACACCCTACGCCCTATTCCTATGCCTGCGCACCTTGTCAAGTGCCTAAATATACTCACAGTTGATTATCTGTGCCATGCATATCATAATAATATAGCATAACAAACCATTGTGAGTTTGTTTGGAAACAACCTGCTTTTTTGGGCTTATTTAGTTTCCAGTACCTGAAGATGATTTTTCTGATTTTTTTTTTTTTTTTTTTTTACTTTTGCCAGGAATACTGGTTAAGAAAGGTGGGTCTGTCTGTAACTTATTTGTTATATTTTGTTTTCAAAAGGTTCACACGTCTGTTAATGAACCCTTTCCTTAGCTTTTCTACTGAGTCGTTGAGTCATGCCTCTGTTTAAATTTGTTCTGCCTCATTCTTCTGGTTCTGAGAAGTTTTTATTAAATCTCAATACCTGGAAATATGGCAAATGTTTCATTAGATTCCTGTAATGAAAACTGTGGGCATATTACATGATTTTCCGATCTGTTTTTTGAAAATATGTGCATTATCCACTTGTTCTGTGTTAAGGTAACTTTCACATCAGGAAATTAACTGTCCATTTGTGAACAATGTATGTGAAGTTAATCTTGTTATTCTGATCGTTCAGAGTTTCGTTATCGTTTTGGGTTCTTCTTTGGTGACTTGCCAAACTAAAAAGAGATCATGTATGAACCTCAGTGAGTCCAACAGTGCTTTTGCCAATTGTTGAAAATGTTTCCATTATATCAATGTGTTGGCTTATGAAGAACCCATTCAAGTTCCTGTGATTTGCAATTAAAATCTATTTTGTGCTAAAAAATAAATGATTTATAGTATGAAGTTCATGAGTTCAAACAGGAATATCTCATTTGCTCCTAATACTTCATTTCTGACCAGGTAAGTTCCATGGCTTCCAAGCCTTCTATATGTTGAATTGAAGCACATATTCCTATATCAACCTTGAGTCTCATTAAAAATTCAAGTTGTGTCAACTTTTGTTCAACATTTCCTGTGAAAGCCATTTGAGTATCAATCATTATGTCATTAATAACTAATAAGATCTTGTTCCCTTCTTTTTGTGTATAGTTGAGGTTTAGGCCTTGTCTCTGTTTTGAATGTCTTTAAATTATATTCCTATGGTTGCCCATGCTAGGGGTTCAAAGGAAACTAAACTTTGTCCCTATTTAATATATATATATATATATATAAAATTCATTGTATGGATGATGTTTGTTCTTCATGGATGTTGTAGGTAATGAGCAAAATAAATATTCAGCCTATGTTTCCTCATGTGCAAAAAGAACAGATGATGGAAGGAATGTTGAACAATGTCAAACATTTACCCTTAGTCTCAGACCTGGGACTAAATCCATTGTTTTTTTGCTTGCCATGCCATTCCAGTTTGGACCCAGCCATATGCAAATCAGTCTTGACCCTGCTCCCGGATTCAAGGTAGCCTGGTTGATGAGGGTGTGATACCCCGTACCCAGTCCCAGGATGTTTTCTTTGGGACTAGGGAGGACCTGGCCAGGTAATTTGGACTGGACTGTTCCAGTGGGGCACATGGTCAAGACTGTTTGGATATGGCTGTTTTCAATCTGTGGTGGCATTGTAGGCAAAACAAAACAATGGATGGAATGCGGCCCAGAGTGATTGCCCGTAGCTGAGATGAATTCAAGCATTCCATCCATTGCCTTGTTGTTTTTGCTGCCCTAAGTGCTCCGAATATTCCCAGACGTGGGTCCCTGACTTACTGTGCCAACGGAAGAAAGCAGGTCTGTCTGATAAGGGGTGATACCCCAAAACCGGTCCCACAATGCCTGGTTTCTGTCCAGGGAGGACCTGGCCTGGCTGTTTGTGTTGGACTGTTCTCTTGGGGAGCAGGGTCAAGACTGATTTGCATATGGCCTGGTCCAAGGGATGGCATGGTGGGCAAAAAAAACAATGGATTGGGTTGTGGTCCCCAGCGATTGCCAGTGACTGAGATTAATTCAAGAATTCAATCCATCACCTTGTTGTTTTTGTATTTGACACCCTAAGTGTGCTGGACATGCCCAGACGTGGGACCTGAGCTCAGTATGGCACTGGATTCAAGGTAGCCTGGCTGATGAAGCATGGTACCCTGAAACTGGTCCCAAGATGTTTGTTTCCGGTCCAGGAAGGACCGGGTATGGCAGTTCAGGACGGTCTGTTCCCATGGGGAGCAGGGTCAAGACTGATTTACATAGGGCTGGGTCCAGGCTGGCGTGGTATAGTGGGCAAAAAAACGATGGATTGGGATGCGGCACCAGCCATTGCCAGTTGCTGAGATTAACTCAAGCATTCCATCCATTACCTTGTTGTTTTTGCATGTGTTTCCTCAAGAGCACTCCTCAATTTGTCCACTTTTGAAAATATTCATATAATACTCTTCTGGAGATTCTTTGAGCACCAGTGTAGTGCCCTAACACTTATAAAAAGCACCATATGGTTTGAACTGGGAATTCTTCCCCAGTGCTGATGTGCACTCACTGGTTGACATGTAAATGTAAGTTACTTTAGATAATGAATTGCTTTTGCACAATTTTAGATGCGTCCTTTCTATACATTGGAGCCAATGGACAGTAATAACTTACTGCCATTCACCATCAGGATGTAAGACTTGAAACCAGCAAATAAGTGGACTAGATAAAGGTAACAAATTAACAAAATCAGGTTGGGGCATGGTTAAGCCACTGACGATGGTGGCTGCAGCTAGCTGGGCTCTGCCACCAATGCTACCATCTACCCAACGTAATCCACAGGCAGACTGCAAGAACTGAAAGCAGGTGTCAGCCATGCGATGTGGGGAAATCATCCTCAGCTGACCTTCATGTTTGAATGGCAGACGGGGCCAAACAGACGGAGGTTCAGCCTACGTAAGAATTGACATGGATGGCCGGGAACTATAGTGGAGATGAAGTGACGTGAGTGGCCCAGAGCCCTACGAGGTACCACTGGAACAAGGGCATCCCCACCAATTCTCTATTTGGGTCTGGCTGCTCTGTTAGACCCTTAGGCTCCATGGGCTGCAGATTGCACTTGTGGGAAGAAGTAGATTGGTGCTTGTGCCTGGTGCAGCCTGGTACTTACTGCTGGGACATCCAGGCAATGTTGAAACCTTCTCGAGTCTGGGGTGAAGAAGCCAGTAGTGGGTCCAATTTGATAGCAGTTGGAGTCTATGAGTGAGGGCTGGCGGTCTGGCCTGGAGGATACGCAATAGGAGAGGTGGCAGTTCCTGTACTGGTGATGCACAGGAAGTGAACCAGGGCAGCCATCACTTCATAAGGGGGCTGTGCATGTCAGAGATATGGACTACAGCTCAGCTACCAGTCTGGTTGGGGACCCGGTTTTGCCTCATCCCTGCCATGGACATAGTTGATGAGAGAAGCCAGGGCTCAGCATGATTGCAGATGCATATGGGTTATTACAGGACCTGAGGGCTAGTTGAGTGGATTGGGGGCCAGAGAGAGGTGAATGGATACTGATGAGCCCTTGTCTCCATTAGCAGTGCTGGTCAACCTAGTCCAGTTGAATGCTCTTGGCTAGCCTGGGCAGGAGGCACTACTCTTTAACTTGTATTTACGTGGTGCCATGGACTTGATTGGTCCTTCCCCCCTCTGGACTGGCATAATGTGCTCTGTGTGAACTGGGGATTGCAGGGAGATGGGTCGCTGACTTGCTGGTAGGGAGAGGTCAGGAAGCACTGGGGGAACCTGGACTTTTTTTTTACCACACAGCATTCCTCCACCTATCCCTCTGCTGGAACAGCAGAGGGAGTGGTGTTTCACGTAAGAACTGTGGAGGTCAACCCAGTTGCCTGTGGTGGACATTGTGATGGGCCTTGGACCTTCACTCAGGGCTGGTTTGAGTCTCTCCAGGTTGTGAGTTGCCTTGAAGACTGATTTCCTCTAATCAGGGTGGGCCCCCTGGACTGCCTCATGGTTAAGGGTAAACAGGTGCTGCAACCCACCCCAAGGCATATTGAAAAGTTTACAAAGTCAAATCTGAGCCCTGATGGAGACCCACCTGTGCAGTTGCAATCATCTGAAGACTCATCTCTGGACTCTGCAGAGGCTTTCCTCTTGATGATCCAGGAATCAGGGACATCCTTGGAGGGGAAGGTTGGCAAGCTCAGTATTGACCTTTCACTCTCTTAAGTGGAAGACACCATCCCATTATACGAGGAGAAAATTGTTCATCTTCATTAGACCATCAAGCAATTTGAGAGCTGGGTGCAGGTTGCTGAGGGATGTTCCTGGTGTAACGACATTCAACTGGTGGGTGTTTCAGAAGGATTAGAAGAGGCTAACCCAGCTGAGTTCATTACACAATAGCTAAAGTCTTGGATCCCAGCTCAGGAGATGTCTGTATGCCTTTTAGTTGAGCTGGCACATAGATCCCTGGCTTTTCAACCACCGCGGGACTCCACCAAGGCCAGTCGTCGCCCGCATTTTTAAAGTTATGATCCTTCATGCCTCCCGCAAACAAAATCTCATATATGGCTCCTCAAGGATCCTGGTATTCTTGACTACATGCTTCAAGTGCAATAACAATGATGCTCTTTCTTAGGCGTTAAACAAAAGCTTAGAACCATACAGATAAAAAAAAAAATGCAAATTTTTCCAGTCCTCCTAAAAGTAATTTTTGGCGAAAAGACTCTTTTTTTCTATACACCTGTAAGCACTTGGCAATGGATTGAGGAATGCCCAGATTAGTGGAGGCCAGTCCAACGAAGGGGGAGATGTTAGAGATGGAAAGGTCCTCTGGGACCTTGCCGCAAATGCACTCATCGGAGGCTGTGACTAGCAGTTCCAAGCAGCATCAGCTGCCACCGTACACAACATTGTAATTGACAATCCCTAACTTAGGGACACAGTTTGGTGTTCTTTCTATATATGCATTGATTGTGTCTGTGCTTTCCTTACTGTTTCTGCTCTGTGGGATGTTCTCCTTCATACTGCTTTTTTGTTTATGGGTTGCGTTATGTTGTCTTTGGAGGGATTGATGGAGGGTAGGAACAAGTTCGTAGTTCAATTGATGGGTTGGCAGTAGTTCCTATCATTATCCGAGACAGAAACTTCAATTTCTCGAAGTATAGGGGAGGAACGTTGGGTTCAATGTAATTGGAGAGTCATTTTTAGTCCCAAAGCGCAGGTTCAGAGGTTCATCTTTAGTACTAGCAACCACACTCCGAAGCTACGTCAGACACTATTATTCACCATTTGTGTTCCTCCTAATGGCCACGCAAGGTAAACCCGGCAACTGGGGATGGCTTCAGCTCATCAGCTGGAGTGTTAATGGTCTCCTGGATGAAGTAATGAAAGGTCCGCCTTTAAGGCACTTGGCACGCTGAGCCAGTCATTCTTTTGATCCATGAGACCCATTTAGTGGGCAGCCATTGCCTTTTTTTTCGCTCGGGTGAGCTTTTCTGATAGATTTTACAGGGGGCATCCTATTTCTCAACCATGTTCCCTTTCAAATCACATGTCTGGCGGGATAAATGGGGGACATGTGGTAGGCGCTAACTTGTTGAAGTGTGTTCAAGTGGCTTTTATAAGTGTGTACACTCTGCCCCCATTATTATGTGAGTTCTTCAAGAACCTAAATGAGGTATTAGTGCAACTCCCCCAGGGGACCTGGTTCCTGGGGAATGGGGGAGATCTCAGTGGAGATGGAACTCTTTCTATGGACAGGTCCCCAGGGAATTTGACTCATCCTAACTTCTTTGAGAACATGGCTGTCACGGACACCGGGCACTTTCTGCATCCTGTGGAGTGATGTTATACCTTTTTCTTGGCAGCACATAAGGACTCAGTTACTCCACATCGTGTGACCCCAACATAAGGCAGGTCCCACCCTGGCCCGTGGCACCAGGATGGGGGCTGGGTGCAATGTGTCTCCGACCACCTAACACAAGCAAGAGGATTGGCTTAGATGCCAGCGCATCTCCAGAAGCACTTGAAGTGCTTCCGGGTTGCGCAAAGCGCACGTCGACCCCACCCATAAAAGTGGGTGCAGCTGGTGAGTGGGCCTTTCTGTCCCGCTCGCCGACCATAGGAAGGATCTTCCTTGCTCGCTCTGCAAGCGCCTAGAGCCTCAGCCCTGGCTGCGGATGGTTCTGGCCAAGTGGCTGTGCAGGGTACTACCTCAATGGTCACTAGGACAGTGGCGGCTGGTGGCGTTTTTCAGCATGTGGGTTCTGGTACGGCTATAAGGGTGACCTCTGCAGGGGACATGTACAGCAGGTCCTGGCGGCTAATTTAGCATCCGTGTTGCTGTGACTCTCGGAGGTGTGAATGCTGTCTGCCCTGCTGGTGGGGGAGCTCCCTTGGGTTGCATTAGTGATTGTGATGTTATGGAGAAAGCACAATGCCTAGTGACTCACCTAAGTAGTGCAAAGGATGGTCAGGGATCACAGGGGAACTCGACTGGGCTCAGGCCCAATGGGGGGGTGGTCAATAGGGCTGCCCCCCTACCTTTTCAGTGCCATTAGGGAGTCAGGCCCCGCAGGCGGGTGCAGTTCCTGTGCAACCATTGAGCCAAACGCTGGCTGTGTTAAGTACAGCAATAAGTGTCACCATTGGGGGGGGAGCAGCGGGTATGGTGATGCCTGCCCCTGCCTAGGGGATTGCAAATACAGGTACTGGGCCCTATTTATCCCCTATAGGTTTTGGAGATACTCGCTCTGAACATGAGCTATTGGGTTTACATGTGTCAATGGAGGTGAAGGAGAAAATATGGAAAGGAGCATATGTGGACATTTTTGGTTTGCTTGTGGATAAGTCTGAGAAAGAGGAGGTTAGGCGTTGTAAAGAATGTGCGTACTTTAGGGAATGCAGCCATTGGCCACACAAGAAGAAGACTGACAAGACTTTTGTTAATTGGGTCAGTGGTTTCGCAACCTATCAAGCCATTTTGGTGGAGCGCTTCAATGATCTGGGGGCAAAGCTGGCTTGTTATCAGAACAGGTTTGTGGGTGCACATGATGAATATGGTGGCACAGGCTAGAAGGATTCTGATAAAGAGATTAGGAGGGTTAACACCAATAGGCCCACACTGAGATGGGATCAGATTAATATACAGTCACTTTGCTCTGATATATGAATCGGTCACAAGGTACTACAGGTCAGCCCTTTCGTGCAGGATCAGGGTCCTCCAGAGGCCCAGTGGGGTGAGGGGGCAAAGAAAGGGGTTTGCTGGGGTTTCAACCAGCGTAACTACATCTGACCTATTGGGAACTGTAGATTCAAACATTGCTGTTTGTTCTGTGGTTGGTCCTCGCATCCGGAATCTAGGTGTTATAAAAAGTCCTGAGATAAGGACACCAAGAAGCAGGAGTGACAATTTGGAATTTGACAAAGTTACCTCTCCAGTTAACTTAATGGCAATGGTACCTTGGCTCAATACTTATACTAACCAGGCAGCTGCTGAGATATGGTATCAGGGTTATAAGGAAGGCTTTAGGATCCTGGCAACAGGCTGTGTGGGCTCTCCACACTGTAAGAATCAGCAGTCTCTCAGATCAAACCCAGGGGTGGCTTGGGCAAAGATAATAAAAAGAGTTGAGTCTGGGCTGCTTGGCAGGCCCCTTTAACCTGGTCCCTATGGATGGCTTTGTTTGTTCCCCCTTGAGGATGGTTCCTAGGAAAGAACCAGGGGAGTTCAGATTGATTCATAAACTGACGGCTCCCAAGGGCAGTTCTGTTAATGAAGCTACTGACAGGGCTTTGTGCTAGGTCAAATACCCTTCCCTTGATCAAGCATTCCAGATGCTGAGGGAGCTGGACCTGTGATGGCAAAATCTGATATTGAGTCAGCTTTCCGGTTGCTGCCTGTTCGCCCGTGAGATTTCCATCTCCTGGATTCCCAGTTTGAAGGGGCCTACTACTTTGATAAATGTATTCCGATGGGTTGCTCGGTGTTTTGTTCCTATTTTGAGATGTTTGGCATTTTTCATCAATGGGTTTTTAAGCAGAAGTCTGGACACCAGTGGATGCTCCACCACCTTGATGATTTTCTGCTCCTTGGCCCTCCCGGGTCTGAGCAATGGCAGAGGCTTTGGGGACCTTTCAGACACTAATGGGGGAGTTTGGTGTCCCGCTGTTGTGGGGCTAGACTGTAGGCCCATCCACCATGTTTGTGTTTCTTGCACTTGAATTCTGTGGCAGGAGTGTCCAGGCTTCCGGTTGGGAACATTGATGCTTTCTCCCAACCCTTATAGGCATGCCTAAGAGCCAAGGAGGTCACACTCCATCAGCTGCAAGGACTAGTGGGGCAACGTAATTTCGCTCTATGGCTCATTCCCATGGGGCAAACGTTCTTCCGTTCTAGTGCCAAGGCCACATCTGGGCTGAAGGTTAAACATCACCATACCAGCCTCTCCAGTGAGATCAAGCAGGATATGAGGATTTGGGAGTCATTCCTGTGTGACTTTAATGGAACCCTCGTGTGGTTAAGGCAGCCTAGGTCCAATGGGAATTTGGACCTATCCAGCAGGCAATGAAGGGTTTGGAGCAATCTTAGGGGTGGCATGAAGTGTGCAGCGCTGGTGTAAAACTTGGCATCCTTGGCGTGGTCTCCCCTAACTTTTTGACTCTGTTTCCCATGTTGTTGATGTGTACTGGACTCTGTTTTTGCAGTTTTTGTTACTCTGGGCACTTTACCACTGCTATCCAGTGCTAAAGTGCAAGTGCTCCTGTATAAAATGTGTATGTAATTGGATCTACATGACTGGCTTATTTGATTTACTAGTAAGTCCCTAGTACAATGCACAAGAGGTCCCCAGGGTACTCTGTATATCAAATACTAATAGTGGGTCTGCAGCACTGGTTGTGCCACCCACATTAGTAGCTCTGTAATCATGTCTCAGACCTGCCACTGCAGTGTACCCACTTGCCAGGCCTAAACCTTCCCTTTTCTTACATGTAAGACACCCCTAAGTTAGGCCCTAGGTAGACCCCTGGGCAGAGTGCAGTGTATGATTAAGGTATGACATATACCCATGTGTTTTATATGTCCTAACAGTGAAATACTGCCAAATTCGGTTTTCACTGTTGCAAGGCCTATCCCTCACATAGGGTAGCATGGGGGCTGCCTTTAAATATGATTAAAGTGCAGATTCCCTTTGGGAGCAGATAGACTTCGAGTTTGGGGTCTCTGAGCTCACAATTTAAAAATACATCTTTTAGTAAAGTTGCTTTTAAGATTGTGTGTTTGAAAATGCCACTTTTGGAAAGTGAGCATTTTCTTGCATAAACCATTCTGTGACTCTGCCTGTTAGTGGATTCCCTGTCTGGGTCAGTTGGGCTGTTTGCACCTCTCTCTAGACAGTGACAGAAAGGGAGCTAGGGTGTAGCTTGCATATCCTGATGAGCCATCTGTGATAGGAGGGAGAGGAGTGGTCACTCACACCTGAAAGGGCTGTGCCTGCCCTCACACAATGCAGTCTCCAACCCCCTGGTGTGTGTCTGGGGCCTGGCCTGGGCAATGCAGGATTTCACAAACAAGAGAGACTTTCTTTGAAGTAAGCCTACTTCAAAGGCCAAAATGGATATAAGAAGGGCACCCAAAACCACAGACTTTAGATCACTTCTGGACATCAAGAGGAACATCTGCCTGGAAAAGAGCTGAAGAGAAGTGCTGCCCTGCCTGTGACTGTGCTTTGTGGAGCTATCCTGCAGTTGCTGCTTCTGCCTGGTGAAAGGGGACAAAGACCGGACTTTGTTGTGCATTCCTGCTTGTGAAGAAATCTCCCAAGGGCTTGCCTCCTGTTGTTGAAGTCTCAGGGCCATTTAAGACTTCCTCTGCCAGCACCTGGACTCTCTGCTGAGACTCCTGCCCTGCCAAGTGGTGCCCTATCCAGTTCCTGGGGCCCTGACAGGTGAAGCTGGCAGACCAAAATTGAAAATTCACGCACCGTCCGCCGTGCGGGGAAATTTCCAACACAACCTTCGAGACGCGGCTGAAGAAACGATGTGCCACCGGCTTTGTGGCTGAAATCGACGCTCTGCCTGCAGCACGGTTGGACGATCGATGCACGCGGCTGGAGAAACGACGTGCAACACCACTAACGAAGTCTGGTAACATCACAACCCACACAGTGCGGTTTTGCCGATACCGTGCGGCAGTATTTTTGATGCGAACCTTGCTGGGTGCACATAAACGACACAACGCCTGCCTGGACCTGGGTGCTGCCCGGATTGACGCATCACTCCTGCAGAGAGGAAAAACGACATACGCCGACCCAAACGGAGAAGTTAAAACAACGCATGGTCTCGCTTGCGGGTGAGAAATCGACGCATCGCTAAACTTTTTCGATGTGCACTCCCCCGTGCGTGTTATTTTGACGCTACCCAGGTACTTTTCAACTCTAACAGTGTTTTTACTGTTTAAAGAAGGATTTAAGACTCTTTTTGCTTTTAAAATTAATAACTTGACTTGTGTATGTTGGATTTTTGTTACTGTGTGTGTTGGTACAAATACTTTACACCTAGACTCTGAAGTTAAGCCTGCCTGCTTATGCCAAGCTACCAAGGGAGTGAGCGGGGGTTAACTGAGGGTGATTCTCCTTTACCCTGACTAGAGTGAGGGTCCTTTCTTGGACAGGGGGTAACCTGACTGCCAACCAAAGACCCCATTTCTAACAGCTGGTCCAAGGAATGGGTGCAGTCTTTCTAGAGCTGTTCCTGATCCTCATGGCTCTGTCAGTTGGCCTGAGCAATTTCAGTCGGTGATTTTCTGGTCTGACAACATGACCGTGGTAGCGTATCAACCAGCAAGCTGGGAAATGCAGGATGGTTCTGAAGGAAACTGTACTCCTGTGTCTATGGTTGAATGTTCTTTTTAGAGCTAAACATGTACCTTGTAGGAAAATGCCCTTGTTAGAATGGTTACCCCCCCAAAACAAATGTTTGCTTTATATTGATGCCAGCTTGACTGAGAGTGTGCTGGGTTCCTGCTAACCAGGCCCCAGCAACAGTGTTCTTTCGCTAAAACTGTACCATTGTTCCCACAATTGGCCCACTCCTGGCCCACAGTTAAGTCCCTTGTAAAACGTGCCAATGGTACCAAGGGCCCTGTGGCCAGGAGATGTCCCCAAGGGCTGAAGCATGTTTTATGCCATCCTGGGGGACCCCTCACCAAGCACATGCACACTGCCTGTGCAGCTTGTGTGTGCTGGTGGGGAGAAAAAGAGCAAAGTCGACATGACACTCCTCTGAGGGTGCCATGCCCACAAACTACTGCCTATGTCATAGGTAAGTCACCCCTCTAGCAGACCTTACAGCCCTTAGGCAGGGTGCACTATACCACAGGTGAGGGCATAGCTACATGAGAAATGTGCCCCTACAGTGTCTAGGTCAATTCTTAGACACTGTAAGTGCAGTGTGGCCATATTGAGCATATGGCCTAAGAGTTTATTACAAACGCCACAGCTCCAAAATGGCTTCACTGAATACTGGGACGTTTGGTATCAAACTTCTCAGCACAATAAAACCACACTAATGCCAGTTTTGCGTTTATTGAGAAATGTACCCAGAGGGCATCTCAGAGATGCCCCAAGTATTTTAGCCAAACTGCTACTGCAGGACTGACCAGTCTGTGCCAGTCTGCCACTTTCAGACGAGTTTCTGACCACATGAGGTGAGAGCCTTTGTGCTCTCGGTGGCCAGAAACAAAGCCTGTCCTGGGTAGAGGTGCTTCACATCTTCCCCCTACAGGAACAACTGTAACACCTGGTGGTGAGCCTCAAAGGAACAGGTCACTGTTATCGTGCCCCAGGTCACTGCAGCTGGTGGAGATGCCCACCCCCCGGACAAAGCCCCACTTTTGGCAGCAAGACCGGAAGGATAATTGGGGAAAAGTAAGGAGGAGTGACCACCTCAGCTGGGACCACTACTAAGGTGTCCAGAGCTGAGGTGACCCCCTCCTTGCAAAATCCTCCAGATTAGTTTGGAGGGCAGGGACCTATAGGGTAAGGTCTGTGTCCCCCCCTCCCCTACTGCCCTCTGATCCCTGTAACACCCCTAAAACCAGGATTTAAGGTCTCCCCCGAACCCAGTTTGTCAGATTCCTGGTGACCTCACAAGAAGAAAGAAGGACTGCTAAACAGAAACCGCAGCAGAGAAAACTGAAGATGCAAACTGACTTGGCCCCAGCCCTACCGGACTTCTCCAGGTATCCACCCTGAGTTGGCCCGTCCTGTCCAACACGACGACCCCTGCAGCCTGAATCCGGTGGTCCCTCCTGACCGCAAGAGAACTGAACGAAGATACCTGTTTCCAAAAGATACTCTGCACCCACAGCCCCCTGGCCTTGGGGAATTCGAACTCCGGTGCAGCAATGTCCAGCAGGTGGCTCTCTCCCTTGTCCAGCCCATGGTTTTCCAGAACGAACCCCCAGGACCCAGCCTGTAGCTCTTCATTACCCCCGGGGTCGCCCGATAGGAAAGCTTTGGAAACCTGACCCTGTGTTTGCATCCTGCACCCGGCTACCCCTGCGCCTCTGAGGATGTGTGTTTGGTGCTGACCTGTGTCCCAATCCTCCACGGTACTCCTCTAAACCCCCAGGTCTTCCTTACGAGGTCGCAGGTGCCTACCTACAAGCAGGCCTGATTCGGAGTGCCCCCAGTCTCCATAGGAGCCCATGTTAAATTTGCCTCATCTTTGACCTCTGCCCCTGGCCCAGTGTTCCTGGTGGTGGGTGTTTGGGGTTAACTTGAACTCCAACCTGTGGACTTCCTAACCCCCGGAGACTGGACTTGTAAGTCTTGTATTTACTTCAAAATAGTTCCAACTTTTCTTACGCCTAGGAACCGTTTCTGAAAATTGCACTGTCAACTTTTAAAAACAGATTATTGCCCTTTATTCGAAAACTGTATAACTTGTGAATTCTAAACACACTGGTATTGATATGAATGTTGAATACTTACTTACTCGTGTACTTACCTGCTACTTGAATCTTGTGGTTCTAGAAATAAATTAACATAATATGTTTGCTGTATGAAAACCATTGGCTTGGAGTTAGTAATTGAGTGTGTGCTTCGTTCATTGTCTCTGTGTGTGTACAACAAATGCTTTGCACTACCCTCTGATAAGCCTAACTGCTCACGCACACTACCACAAAAAAGAGCATTAGTATTATCTACTATAGCCTCTGTTAAACCTCTGGGGAAACACTGGACTCTGTACACAATATGGGCCTCATTACAACCTTGGCAGAGGGGATTACTCCGTCCCAAAAGTGAAGAATATCCTGTCCACCGTTTTACAAGTTCCATAGAAAATAATGGAACTTGTAATACGGCAGGAGGGATATCCGTCACGTTTGGGACAGAGTAATCCCCTCCACCAAGGTCGTAATGAGGCCCTATATCTCATTTTGATATAGTATATACAGAGTCAGTTTCCTACATACCTGGTGTGTTGAACAATGTCGCTGATGCTTTGTCCTGTTAAGATGCAGGTTTTCAGGTTCCACCATCTAGGATCTGAAAAATTCCCCACTCCATTCCTTAAGTATGACACCTATATTACATGACCGTCCAAAGGGTGCTGACAGGGAAGCAAAGGCAAATTCTAGGAGCGCAGAGGATTGTAAACGATGCTGGCATTTGGTCCCTAGGGCCAACCACCTGCGCATGTGCAGTGGGCACGAAGCCAGCACTGGCCCTTTGGGGGGGTGGAGTGTGAGGGGGTGAAGGGAGTGCCTGAGGTAAGTATTGTGGGGGGCAGGAAGACCCCCTGCACAGAGAGTGTTGCAGGGATCTCCCATGTGGAGGGACCCACCCTGGATCACTTAGCCGGAGGGGTGGTTCCAGGATCCGGAATCACCACTGGGGCAAACATGATCTCATCCACAGTCACTGATTTGGATACGCAGCAACGGAATTTAGATAGTGTTAGGGAACCAGATGTATTAGCGTCTCTGTTAAGGCTAGACATCTACACATGTAACTAAGCTGTAAATATTATGGGTTACTATGCATAAGTGTTTGAAGTGATGATTGGTCTTAAAAAATATTGTTTGTGAAAATATAATATGGCTGGGGTTTTACGACCCCTAACCCAAGCTGTGTGTCTTACTGACTAAATGTGTGAAGGGACCTGTGGGAGGGTAACTGGGGTAGGAGGGAGGCCTCGGTGGTACTGTGCCATATGGTCTGAGCTCCCCCACATCGGACGAGCCCCACATAGGGCAGGTCCCACACCGGGGCGTGGCACCTGCAGGGGGGCACAGAGTACCTCCGACCCCCTAACACGGTGCAAGGGGATTGGCTTAGGCGCCAGTGTGGCCCAGGAAGCACTTCAAGTTCTGCTGGGTTGCGCAAACGCAAAGCACACGTTGACCCTGCCCATAAAAGAGGTCCCGGACGGCGAGTGGGTCTTTCTCTCCCGGCTTCGGGAAGGATCTTCTTAGCGCGCTCCTCAAGTTGTGACCCACCCACCTGCCCTAAGACAATTGGTCCTACGGCAAATGTCACAAAAGTGTGCTTTGTGTCGTATTTTATGTAATATACTATGGCGGGCTGTCATCATGATTGGTGGGACAATTCAGCTTACCTTTCTTACTTGAGCATGACACTAATGTCACGGGACCCTGCAAGGCGTGCTGTCAGGGAATCAAAGGCAACCAGGGATGTGGGGGGTTGTGAGCGATAGCTGGAATCTGGTCCCTAGGTGGAAGGGACGCGCATGGTAAGTATCCTGGCAGGCAGGTAGGCCCGTGCACAAAGTTTGCACCCAGAGGGTTTGCGGGAGGGTGGGGTTCTCCCATATGGAGGGACACATCCCGGGTCACTTAGCTGGAGGGATGGTCCCGGCATTGGGAGTCACCACCGGGCCAGTCATGATCTCATCCGCAGTCAAAGATTTGGATATGCAGCAATGGAATTTAGTTGTGTTAAGAAAACAGATGTATTAGCGCCTCTGTTAAGGCCAGACAACTACACATTTAAATTAAGCTGTAAATATTTTATAGGTCACTGGGTATGAGTGTTTGAAGTGACTGTTGATTTTAAAAATATTATTTCTAAAAATAAAATATGGCCAGGTGTTTATGACGCCCTAACCTAAGAAGTGTATCTTACTGACTAAATGTGTGAAGGGCCCTGTGGGAGGGTAACTCTGGGGTTGGAGGGAGGCCTGGGCGGTAACAGGCCCTGGCCCTCATTACAACATTGGCGGTAAATCCCACTTATCGCCGTGCAGAAGACCGCCAACACACCACTGCGGCGGTGGAATTCCGCTACAGATATTACGACCCACAGGCCGGAATCCGCCAAAATCCAGACACCCACACAAGTCCGCCACACCAAAGGTCAGTGATAAACTGGCGATAACAAAACCTCTACCTTCACGCCAACAGGAATACACCCACACTATCACGACCCACGAATCCACGCGGCGGTCTTTCAACCGCGGTATTCCATTGGCAGTACACAAAGCCGCGCTCAAAATACACACACATTTACAAAACACAACCACATTGGACAATTCGAAATACACACACCTGATACACATACACACACCACTCCCACACACTCAATACAATATAAAAAACACACCCACAAACCCCTACGACAATAATTGAGAGAGAAGCACAGAGAGAGACACCACCATCAACAATACTAGTATCAACAGGCACACAACACCATCACTCACACAACATCCACGCACCTCAGACAACACACATAAACACATCCCTTCACACATCACAACACACACCACCCACACCAGACCATGGTACCACAAAGACACCCCAGGTTCTCTGAGGAGGAGCTCAGGGTCATGGTGGAGGAAATCATCCGGGTAGAGCCACAGGTATTCGGATCACAGGTGCAGCACACCTCCATAGCTAGGAAGATGGAGCTATGGCGCAGAATCGCAGACAGGGTCAACGCAGTGGGACAGCATCCAAGAACACGGGATGACATCAGGAAGAGGTGGAACGACCTACGGGGGAAGGTGCGTTCCGTGGTCTCAAGACGCCAGATTGCAGTTCGGAGGACTGGCGGCGGACCCCCACCTCCTCCCCCACAACTAACAACATGGGAGGAGCACGTCTTGGCTACAGTGCATCTTGAGGGCCTCGCAGGAGTAGCAGGAGGAATGGACTCTGGTAAGTCAAATCTTAACTATTACATCCCCCACCCTACCTGCATGCTATCACATACCCCACCCTCACCCTCACCCCATAACTCCAACACCTCGCATATGCCCCACTATCACAACCCACACATCCCAATACCAAGCCCTGCATGCAACAACAAAGCATGGACACCCATCACCAAAGCATGCCCACTACAGATACCCACACAGATCCCCATACCAACTATCACACAAGGTCCTACACAAGAATTCAAGCACTGGAGTACAGGGTCAGACACCCATTGCACATGATGGCACACACAGGTGCAATAATCATGCCTTTACACCCCTGCAGGACCCTACCGTCACCGGACAGGAGGTTCCAGACATGTCCACTCCCCCCACAGAAGAGGCCCACCGTGATGACAGCAGCTCTTTCCAACTGGATCAAGATGACCAGCCCGGCCCATCTGGGACCTCAGGACAGTCGGTTCCCCTGACACTGGCACATGCCACCAGAGAGCCTCCCCCCTCAGGAAACACCAGCACAGCACCCACCCAGCGGGCTCATCCCTCTGTCCCCAGGACACGTCAAGCAGCAGTGTGTCCACCACTACAGGGAACCCAGGCAAACCCACCACCCCAAGAAAATCAGGGACCTGTGGGCAGTGGCAGTGGGCACACGGTTCAGGGGACAGAGGCACAGAAAAACAGGGTAACTGGGAGGACTGCTGTGCGACAGGGGGAGGACAGGCCCAGGGAACCCACTCTCCATGAGGCCCTCTCCAATATCATGGGAACGTACCATCATTCCCAGGAGACGATGGCAATGGTACTGGCCCAATTTCAGGAGACCCAGCGGCTGCAGGAGGAACAGTATTTGGGGATCGGGGGAACTCAAGTCCATCAACACCACCCTGGTCACCATTGTAGGGGTGCAGAAGGACCTTGTGAACACCAGGAGGGACACTGTGGCACAACAAGGGGCCCCTGACAATAGCCTGGATGATGAACAGCCCACCACCTCTGCCGGCGCTAGTGGACAGGAAGTACCGCCACAGGACCACGACACCAGCACCCCACCCCCTTTAGATGGAGAACCACCCTGCAAACGGTCCCTGAGATCCAGGACAAAGACAGAGAACAATGCAAGACCCCTGCCAGGAAATGAGACCACCCTGAATTTCATCCTTCTGTCCCACTTCGTCACCCTGTCCATCCATCAACTGCCCTAGCTCCACTTCCTATGCCCCTTTGGACAATGCACCTGTGAAACAAATAGACTGGACTCTGCCATGGACAATCCTCCACCATCACCCCTGCCCATTTTACAACCCCCTCCACTAATTTGCACTGAAATAAACACACTTCAATCACAAAACAATCTGGAGCCAGTCTGTGCTTTAACAAATGTGTATTTGTAATACCTAAGGAAAATAGCAATGTCGATTGTATTGTCAACATACCTATATCACTCAGCTCTAGTCCATGAGGTAATATGGCAGAGGTCACACAGTGGGACCCACATCTGTGAAATGGAAAGGCAAAGTGACAAGTCAGAGTCCATACACTGGGTGAAAGTGACAGACATATGATAGGTCTAACAATTGTATGAAATGTGTGAGCCAGTGACATCTTCTTACCTGTGTCTCACTGGAAGTATTGCTGGATAACGTTGTTTCTGTTGTCGATATCCTCTTCTGCCTCCTCTTCTTCACTGTCCACAGGCTCCACAGCTGCCACAAGACCTCCTTCTGGACCATCCTCCTGCAGAAAAGGCACCTGTGGTCGCAAAGCCAGGTTGTGCAGCATACAGCAGGCCACGATGATCTAGCACACCTTCTTTGGTCCTGTCACATGGAGGCACCGGAACCTGGCCTTCAGGAGGCCGAAGGTCCTTTCGATCACTCTCCTAGTTCACCCATGTGCCTCATTGTAGCGTCTGTACACCGGAGAATGCTGCCATCTCCTCACCTGCCCCAGCGGACTTGCCCTATGGACGAGAACAGCGAGCAGAGAGTCAGCCAACACTGAGGTATTAAAAAATGTATTATTTCACACATTTGTCAGTCCGCAATGTGCCTATCACTGTGTGTATGCAAGGCCTAGATAGGTGTGACACATTTAAAAATAATGCCATGTGGCCCCCTGAAATGGCGGCTGCCTGACCTGTAAGGTGGGACAAGGGGATATGAGGTAACTGCGCTGGCATTCTACACCGTCGCTGTAGGCAGTCGAAGACCACGGCGCAATCCTGCATTGGTTAACATTGGATCCTATGGGAACCAGGAGCCAATGACGATGTATGCCGGGGGTGACGGTACGCACCGCCGCGGACGTGACCGCCATTTTCTGTCTGTTCACTCACTTGATACTTGACCTTCAACAGGAGAGGACCTACACTGCAAGTGCTGCTGTGACCTCAGTCTGGAAGCAACGATGGCTCATGTGTCTGGGGAAAGGGCCCCTGCCTTCACTTCGGAGGAGTTGAAGTTAGTGGATGGGGTCCTCCCCCAGTACACGCTACTCTACGGTTCTCCAGACAAACAGGTGAGTACGCTGTGAGCATGCTGTATGGGCAATGCCTGTTTGGAGTGGTGTGGATGGATGATACAGGGGGGGTGACTGAGGCCTGCGGACGGTGAGTGTATGTGCGTCAGGGCAAGGGTGGGAACGTGGGTCAATGACTGTGACGGTCCGGACGGTTAAAGTTTTTCCTTTTCCCCTGTACTATTCCTCTAGGTCAGCGCCCACCAGAAGAAGGATATGTGGCGTGCCATCACCAAGGACGTCCGGACCCTGGGGGTCCACCACAGATGGAGCACCCACTGCCAGAAAAGATGGGAGGACATTCGCCGCTGGAGCAAGAAGATGGCGGAGGCCCAGCTGGGGATGGCCTCCCAACGTGGGAGGGGTGCCCGTCACACCATGACCCCCCTGATGTGCCGGATCCTGGCGGTGGCCTATCCGGAGTTGGATGGGCGCTTGAGCGCATCACAGCAGCCACAAGGGGGTAAGTACAGTCACATTCATCTGACTCTGCACGCATTACGAAGTGTCTGGGTGGGGGGAGGTGGGCTGTGGGTTCCCCTAGGCCAGGGCGATCTTGGTAGGCAAGGTCACTTGTGAGGCAGGCTATGTGGCACCCCAACCCCACCAGTGGTAAGAGCCAACTACACCTAGTCAGGCTCCTGTGACTTCCATGTGTGCAGCAATCGGGCATAGGCCATGTTCCCCATGTCCCTGTGATTAATAAGGGAACTTGTAAGTGCATGGCGTAGTGCAGAGGGCTGCTGTGTCTGTAATGTCCGCCAACGGTAGTGGTATTGCATGAACTGAACATGTCTTTCTTCTGTCTCCCCCCCTTTTTGTGGTCTCCCTGTTCTTGTGTGCGTTAGCAACATCAGGTGGAGGAGCAGTGGTACCGGAGCAGGAGGGAGCTGCATCCCACATGGCCCTGGAGGGCAAGACAACAGAGTCTGAAGCCACCAGTGGGATGGAGGGCGAGGGGAGCTCCACGGTGGGGACAGGAGGTGATATCAGCGACAGCGACTCTTCCTCTGATGGGAGCTCCCTTGCAGTGGCGGTCCCCTCTGTGCCCCCGCATCAACAGGTACAGCCGCCACCCCCCCACCAGCACTGCCCTCCCAGCAGCCCCTCAGCGTGTGTCCCGTCGCCGTTCACCCAGGAGGGTGGGCATCTCGTTCGCCCCAGGCACCTCAAGCCCTGCCCCAGTCAGCCCTGCTGCCCTCAGTGAGGAGGCTATTGACCTCCTGAGATCCCTCACTGTTGGACAGTCTACCATTCTGAATGCCATCCAGGGTGTAGAGAGGCAGTTGCAACAAACAAATGCATACCTGGAGGGCATTCATTCTGGCCAGGCAGCCCAACAAAGAGCATTTCAGGCTCTGGCCTCAGCACTGATGGCAGCCATTGTCCCTGTGTCCAGCCTCCCCCCTCCAACTTCCTCCACCCAGACCCAATCCCCTGTACCTCAGCCTATCCCAAGCACACCATCAGACCAGCATGCACACACCTCAACACACAAGGGTGGCTCTGGCAAACATAAGCACCACACATCCCACAGGAACTCTCACAAGCATCATACCCATGCACACATACCATCATCCACTGCCTCCACTGTGTCCCCCTCCTCCATGTCTCCCTCCTCCCTCCCTTTCTTGTCTCCCCTCACACCTGCATGCACTACATCTTCAGCCACTACCTCCATCACCAGCATGCCCATCACCACACACCGCTCACGTGTACTCACCACCCCCACTACCATTCACACATCCCCTGTGTCCTCTACCAGTGTGTCTGTGAGCCCTCCTCCCAAACTACACAAACGCAGCCACACACCCACCCAACAGCCATCCACCTCACAAAGCCTCCAGCCCATGCACCTTCACCCAAAGTCAGCAAACGTACACCTCCTACAACCATTACCTCTTCCTCCACTCCCAAACCCCCTCCAGCTATCCATCCCAGTGTGTCCCAAAAACTTTTCCTGTCCAGCCTTGACCTTTTTCCCACACCTCCCCCACCCCGTCCATCTCATAGGTCCCGAACTAGCACCTCAGCCACAACATCTCCGGGACCAGTGGTGCCTGTAGTCATAGGTATGTGGAGTGCACCGGCCACCAGGACAGCCAGTGTGGCACGGAGCCACAGCACAGCCAGTCCCCCCCCCCAGTGAAGCATCTGAAGTTGGCCAGTGCCCGGCGGGAGCGGGGGAAGACTCCAGCCACCAAAGCCGCTCCCAGGGGTCCCGGTGGGAGTGTGGACTCAGCTGTGACACCTCCCAAGGTGGGGAAGGGCCACAAGAAACCCGTCCCAGTGTGTCTAAAAAGCTTTTCCTGTCTAATTTTGACCTGTTCCCTACAGCCCCCGTCCGTCTCCTAGGGCCCGCCTTTCCAGGTCCCAACCCAGCACCTCAGCCACCACATCACCGGGCACAGTGATGCCAGCAACTGTGGGCTTTTGGAGTGGGCCAAGCAATAGGGCTGCCAATGTTCCACGGAGCAAGGGCAAGGACATTCCGCCACCTCCAAAAGTAAAAAGGTTGCCCACATCCCGGAGGGAGAAGGTGAAAACACCTGCCACCAAGGGCAAAACAAAAGTGGACAGTGGCAAGACAGCTGCGCCACCATCCATGGTGGGGAAGGGCCAGAAAATCAAGGGCAGGTCCACGTCGACGCCAACCTGCACAGCGGACAAGACTGCCACCAGCACCGCCACCAGCACTGCAGTCACTGAGGCTGCCACCAGCACCAATGCCACAGAGTCCGCCGCAAGCACTGATGCCACTGACACCGCTGCCAGCACTGCCAGCGGCCCCGCGACATCCTGAGCCAGTAGCACCATCGCAGGCATGGCTGCCATCCCCATTGGTCAGTTGTACAAGGCTGGTGGTCAGTTCCAGGAGCCTGGGTAGCTTGCATGTTGCACCACCGTCAGTGGAGTATCACATCCACTACCTCTGTCCTTGGCAGGATGAAGCACTCTGGGCACCAAGCCCCCTCCAGAACCAGTGGAGAAAGGCATCCACTACCTCAGTCCTTGGCAGGAGGAAGCAGTCTGGGCACAAAGCCCCCTCCAGAACCAGTGGAGAAAGGCATCCACTACCTCAGTCCTTGGCAGGATGAAGCACTCTGGGCACAAAGCCCCCTCCAGAACCAGTGGAGTATCACATCCACTACCTCAGTCCTTGGCAGGATGAAGCACTCTGGGAACCAAGCCCCCTCCAGAACCAGCGGAGAAAGGCATCCACTACCTCAGTCCTTGGCAGGATGAAGCACTCTGGGCACAAAGCCCCCTCCAGAACCAGTGGAGAAAGACATCCACTTCCTCAGTCCTTGGCAGGATGAAGCACTCTGGGCACAAAGCCCCCTCTAGAACCAGTGGAGACTGTTATCCACTTGAGAGACTGTGGCTTTGCATTCCCCAGGATGGAGCAGTGGGCAACCCACCCACTTGAGAGACTTGAGAGACTGTGGCTTTGCACTCCCCAGGATAGAGCAGTGGGCAACCCACCCACTTGAGAAACTTGAGAGACTGTGGCTTTGCACTCCCCACGATAGAGCAGTGGGCAACCCACCCACTCGAGAGACTTGAGAGACTTTGGCTTTGCACTTCCCAGGATAGAGCAGTGGGCAACCCACCCACTTGAGAGACTTCAGAGACTGGGACTTTGCACTCCCCAGTATAGAGCAGTGGGCAACCCACCCACTTGATAGACTTGAGAGACTGTGGCTTTGCACTCCCCAGGATACAGCAGTGGGCATGGGGTCCCCTCGTGGAGCTGGCCTTGTGCACTAATCAGGCTGAGGTGCCCCTTCTTCCCTTCCCCTTGAGGTGCCTGTTTCATTTCGATCTGATGCCCCTGCAGTGTTCTCTCCGTTTGGAGTCTTGTATCGAGTGTGGCCCTCGCCAATGCATTTTGGGCCCAGTGGTCCAAGGACTATGGATGATGAACTATCCGGACTTGTGTAGTTGGTGTACATAATTGTTTATACTGTATTTCAAGTTTTGACTAATGGATTTTTATTTATTACAATTGTTCAACTCATTTCCTTTTGTCCTTGCGTTCTTCCAGGGTGGGGTGGGAGGGTGTAAATGTAAAGTTGCAGCATGTATTTGTGTGTATGGTGTTGTGGGTGAGGGTGAGGATGTTGCGTGTTGCGTGTGTGTGTGTGTCACTCTCTTTTCCCTCCCCCGCCCCTGTGTTGTAGGTGCAGTACTCATCGTGGTCGTCGCCGTCTTTCGTGCTCCTGGTAGAGGAGCAGGAATACCATCGCAGGGAGTATTTGGAGTTCTGGTTCCATGGCGTCCTGGTTCCTCGTGGAATGTGTAGAGGTGAGTGTTTTCCCTTCCAAGTCCTGTTTCCGCCGTATTTTTGTTCGCGTTGGTTCCGCCCCGGAAAAGGTGGCGGATTGGCCTCTCATAATAGTGTGGGCGGTACATTGTCCTCCGCCTGTCTGTTGGCGGTGACCGCCGCAGTGTTTGTTTTTACCGCCGTGACGGTCGGAGTGTTAAAATGCCTGTCTATGTTGGCGGTTTGCGAAAAAATATAGAGGGGACCCTCCTGTGTACAAAATACCGGGGGGAACAGGGTACCGTAAAACAGTAAATATATAAAAGAAACCCCCACCGGGCAAGCTAGTCCAATCACACCTCACTCATGCAAACAGTGAATCTCTCTGTTAATCAACTAAGAATCCGAAGAATCCAAATTAAATATTTAATTAAATTCCAAGCAAATTCTCAAATCATCCAATGACAAAACAAACACATAGATATTAAAACATCAAGGATATAAAATTGACATTGAGTACAAATACATAGAGGGGAAACAAACAAAAGACATATACAATCGTCTATAAAATAGAACTGTCCCAATATTGATAGGAATTGGCCTATCGATAATTGTCAATACTCTTTATTCGATAGAGTCCTCCTTCTATGGGTCCAGTAAAGGTAAAGCGTCGATGCGTTTCGGTGGGCTTCCAAACCTTTTTCACCACCTTCTTCAGGACTAAATATTGTACTCCCCAAAGTTATTCATTCAAACCTCCAAGGAAACCAATACACAACATCCACATTGATATATATAGATACTTTCCTTAACATCCACCGTCTTTATGGATGGTGTTTCATGGAGTCCAAGTATACATAAATAAAATATGGCAGAACCAAATATTATTCAACTGGTTCAAATCTTAATTCTTAAAGTCGGCGTTCTTATTAATCTTCATATTTCCACGCTTAACTTTTTTTAAAAAGAAGAATGTTGGCGGTTTGCGCCATGGTCGTGATTCCATTTTTTTTTTACCGCCGGCCTGTTGGTGGTCTTATCGCCGCTTTAACACCGACCGCCAGGGTTGTAATGAGGGCCTATATTTCTTCTGTCCACGTCTGAGGTAGTAAGAGTGGGAGACTTGTATTCTGGCCCAAGGAATCTCTGCTTACCCCCCAGTCAAACTAACTGTGTCTTCGACCACGGAGGGCTGGGACGGGTTGACGCCTTAGCGCATGGCTAATCCAACGACCCGTCGATTAAGAGACCAGAGTGAAAGCCATGCCTTCGAAATTTTGCACAGTTAAGGGATCGAACGGTCGCGTGGAGTTCTCTTGGAAGCGTTTAAGGCTGCGTTGAGGAGAGGGATTATTACTTACCATAAGAGCAGGTGACCGAGTAGTAAGCAGGAAGTTTCGGTTCGGAAGGCACACATTCTAGAACTGGAAGGATGCTACGCGATGGTTTCTTAACTGACCCTTCTCCGGAATATTGTACACACTAATCTCTTTTTAAAACAGACGTTTCTGAATGAAGCACGGTCGCCGTGGCTTGCAATGAACGGAAGCATTTATCACTAAGGGGACAAAACAGGTAAACTCTTTCACCGACATCTATCCAACAATATCAACTCGCGAACAGGTCTATTGCTTAATAGAGAAATAGTTTTCAAGAAACCTCAGTTTATAATTTCTGAGAATTGGTGTAGCTCAAGTCGCTCCAAAAATGGATATTGCTTTGGTGTTTTTTTAATGAGGGTTATTTTCGCTTTTATACAACTTGCCAGGGTCATTACATCATATGCATTGCAACTGTTACATTCTAGCGTTATAGACTTTTAACTATGGTGAAATATGCATGACGTCATGCCTAATCAAGTAGTGACGGCCCCATTGACCATATAGATTTTAGTACTCTAGCCTATCATAAGGAAGAAACATTTCAATTTGTTGTTATAAAATTACCCCATAGTTGCATATATTATGGTCTGGGTACAGAATGCTTATACTCTCGATCACTAATTCTGCTGTTAAAGTACTACTGTCGTTCATATCTTTTGAATACTGCTCGCGTTGTTATCATTCACTTGCATATTTCTGCGCTGTGTACTTATATGCAATAAAACCAGTAAATACAGTTTTACAAAATATACATACAGGTTGCCTACAAAGCTTGATCATCGTGATTACTGTTTGCGCGTCCTAAAACTAATCTACAAAACGTCCTCCCAGCCCAATCATTACAGGCATTTTTGCTCACTAACATTAACCAAATCTCACATGGTGCCTTTTTGTATTCATCGTGGCTTTCTTACAAGTACTATTCTCTGCAACAAATGCTTAATTACATGGAAAGATTTTAACTGCAACACAAAGATCCCAATTAGATTTGCCTCAAGCTTTCTTGTACCATTTGGGTTGAGAGGGAATGGGCTTTGGGAGCAGGTTTGGCCACCAGTAGTCTGATATAGAAGTATTTACAGCATTAAAGACACATAGGGGGTGATTCTAAGCTTGGCGGGCGGCAGTAGCCGCCCGCCAAGCGGGAACCGCCAGAAGACCGTACCGCGGTCAAAAGACCGTGGCGGTCATTCTGGGTTTCCCACTGGGCTGGCGGGCGACCGCCGAAAGTCCGCCCGCCAGCCCAGCGGGAAACACCCTTCCCATGAGGAAGCCAGCTCAGAATGGAGCCGGCGGAGTGGGGAGGTGCGACGGGTGCAGTTGCACCCGTCGCGAATTTCAGTGTCTGCAAAGCAGACACTGAAATTCTTTGTGGGGCCCTCTTACGGGGGCCCCTGCAGTGTCCATGCCATTGGCATGGGCACTGCAGGGGCCCCACCGCACCCCATACCGCCATCCTGTTCCTGGCGGGCGAACCGCCAGGAACAGGATGGCGGTATGCGGTGTCAGAATCCCCATAGCGGCGCAGCAAGCTGCGCCGCCATGGCGGATTCCCATGGGCAGCGGAAAGTCGGCGGTACACTGCCGGCTTTCCGCTTCTGGCCGCGGCTGTACCGCCGCGGTCAGAATGCCCGGCGGTGCACCGCCAGCCTGTTGGCGGTGCTACCGCCAACCTCCGCCCTGGCGGTATTTACCGCCAGGGTCAGAATGACCCCCATAGTGCCTGATTACAACTTTGGAGGAGGTGTTAATCCATTCCAAAAGTGACGGTAAAGTGACGGATATACCACCAGCCGTATTACGAGTCCATTATATCCTATGGAACTCGTAATACGGCTGGTGGTATATCCGTCACATTTGGGACGGATTAACACCTCCTCCAAAGTTGTAATCAGGCCCATAATATCTACATATTGCTTGCCTGCAGATCTAAACAAACCAAAAAAAAACATTTAGCACCTCATGTAACATTTTGCTGCCATCTTTGGAGACAATTTCCAACCTGGGGAAAGGTCTGGATGTGATGCAGAATGGTATCAGCTAAATAGTCTATGGTCAGAATCATAGGAGTATGATCACTCTCAGGTCACAATCTAATTTCTAGAGAATGTACAAAATTCCACACATTATTACAGACTAAACTGTAGTTGAGAACTTGATGGTCTACAGCTCCCACAAAAGTGGCCCAGTCAGGTACACTAGGAGGACAATGTTTGGAGCAACTGATTAAAGGATGAGAGCTAATAAAGCCTGTCAAGCCTCCCTTGCCTACCAGATCTACCATCTCATACCTTAACCTCTGATTGCCTGCATAGATCTCTTGTTCGCAGAATTCCAACAATGGATCCAGCTCAGTGCTGATCTTAGTTTTCAAATCACAAATGATCAGTACAGGAACGGAGCACAAGCTTGCAAAATGTAATTCATTTTGCATACTGTAAATAAATCAGATAACACTGCCAAATGTGGGGAAAGATTACTGACAACATTATTGTTGTAATAATTACAAACCAGGAAATAAATTGAAAAGGCCAATAGCAAAGCTAAAACATTGGGGAAGTCATTGGGCTGGTGTGTAACAGACAAGGCAGAACTACATAAATCCAGTTAGATAACACACATAATAAGCATCCATTTGGACTGAAAATATCTTGTAAACATAGGTCTGATAAACTATCCAATTGGCACACTTTTTGGCCCAAGAAAACTACTGACAAAGGATGCCCACCCTGGATCCCAAAACTGTGTGGTTAAACTGCGATATCCAATGAAAATAAACACCATTTGAAAAAAATACTGCTCTTTTCTTCCCGTTATATATTTACCTCCCCCAGCTCAAATTTGCCCCCCTTATAAAAAGTTGTTTTGTGGTTCTACATTTTCAAATCACTCATTTGCATCATGTACAAAAGAAGCACACATGTATTCTTTACAGAGACTCCCATGATGTCTATATTAGTTGCATGTTTAATCTTGCTTGCTGTTGAGTGTCAAGGTATTTGGGGACAATTGATTCTAAAAGGGAAATCGATTGATTTATCATGAAAGTATTTGAAAGCAACTTCCCCTCGCTGGTGTCCAAGCCTTTGCACATTAGTGTCGCAGTGAAAACTCTTGCTAGGAAATACCTTCTAGCTGGAATAGAGCATGAGTTTCCTGTATGCCTGGCCGCCTCTGCCTCCCCTGCCCCGAGTTCTGAAGAAGATCAAGAACGACTAGTAAGTCATCCTAGAGGGTCGGGATTGAGCTAGGAGAATGTGTTATTCCGAAACCTCTGGGCATACATGTCTGTGCTGCTACTCCAGGAGGTTCGTCTCTTGTAATAGCAGGACAGAGTTCTGCACCCAAACTTGTGTGATCTCACCTTCACGTGTGGAGACTGAAAGGCTGATAGTTGACTGCCTTCGAACTACCACCTGAGGTTTTGGATGTCATCCTTGCTTCCAGGCGTCCGTGTATGAGGTCCATTTATGCTGGGACAAATTTGCTGCCTGGTATGGAGTCTGCAAAACAGACCCCTTACAAGTCAAACTGCCTGGTGTTTTATTGTTTGTTTTGTCTTTAGCCCAGCAAGGCCTTGCAGTAGGCACTACTAAAGCCTTTTTCCATTTGCCCAACTAATCATTCTTGTTGAAATCACCTGTAGTGATAGAATTTATCGGATAGGGACTTAGAATTTCCCCAGGATTCAGACTGGACCCGGATATTTTTCTTCGAGCAGTACCCTTGCGTGATGTCAAGTGCCATCGGTCGACTCCGTGTCCGTCATAGGCATCATGGTTTCTGTGATGACGTCAGGGTCATATGTAGGTGCAGCCCAGGCGCAGTGATGTCAGTTTCTTTCTTTCCGCACCATGCGCTGATCTGGAGAGAGCTACCCTGGTTTATTTTTTGACCAAATTCAACATTTTTGTCATATTTTTTGTGGCTTTTGGTGTGTCGAAATGTCTCCGAAGATGGGTTTCAAACCATGCGAGAACTGTCACCTCATGATGTCGGTGACAGATTTGCACCAGACCTATTTTTTGTGTTTGAAGCGCAACCACAACCCGAAGTCGTGCTCCAAGTGCTGGGAAATGCACCCAAAGGCTTTGAGGGAGCAGTCCCTAAAGCTCATGGCGGCCCGGCGCTCTACTCCGCATCGCTCCCAGTCCCGCTTGAGAGGAAGGTCTCAAGATCACTTGCGGAATCACCACCACTCGTCATCCTCAAAGTCTTTGGGTCACTCGAGTAGGAAAAAGAAGTCGTTGAAGAAGGCTAGACTTCCTTCAACTTCACCCCGTCATTTGGCTGATGCAATGCGGGATGAGCGTTGACGCCCAAGGCCTCCATCTGCAAAGCCTACGTTTGGGTCCACTCCGCATCTCCCCGAGTTTCCGGGAGCTGAGCTATCCCTGCCCAACTGAAGGAGTTCTATGAGGCCAGGTGTCTCATATTTGGCCAGCCTAACCCCATGTGGCGCCATCAGGGACAGGGGGTTTGGATAGGAGACCTTCGGGTCTCCCTAGATCTGCTATCAGATCCGTGCCGACGCCGGTCGTACCATTGAGACTTTCCCCAGCACCAGCTAGAACGTCGACCCTCACAATGTCACTTGGGCCCACGATAGACATCGACCCAAACCTAATCCCCAACGACCCAGAGCCAGAACGGCATCGGTCATTGCAGCTTCAGACTTCTGTGGGGCCTACTCATGCCAGATTGGGTTTGGACCCTTTTTCTGATGGGTACGAATGTAAGGAGGGAATAGGGGGGTCGCTGGACCCTAATGAACACCCCTTGGCTGACCCTAACATGGACTGGGCACAGGAATTGGGCGAGGCCAGTGATCTGGATACTTCTCCAGATGCTGGCATGCTTACTTCTCCTACATGGCTACAGCGGAGTGAGCCTCCTACTCAATGGTGGTCACTAGGGCAGCTGAGGTCCTTGGCATCCAACTGCTCTCTGTAGCAGTCAGGACTAACCTCCTGACAGAGGTGCTTCAGGTGGGACTTCCACTTCGAAGGCTCAACTTCCATTCAGTGAAGCCCTCACCAATGTCCTTCTGGGTCCAGACCCAGCACATGAGCTCCTGTGAACTGGACAATCGCCTGCCACCATCAGCCCACCCCGAATGACCCTAAATGCCTGTCCCAACCCCCCACGTCTGAGAGCCTTGTGATTCAGGCTTCCTTTTCTTCTGGCGCATTCCCTTCCGCTCCCCCAGATTGGGAATCAAAGAGACTGGACCAGCTTGGGAAGAAGATGTTTTCTTTCTCCAGTCTGGCATTGTGGTCAGCGGACCATACCCATTCATTGGGGTATATGGTTGCGCAAGTCTTGCCGTGGATCCCAGAGGAGGTCCGAGCTGTCGTCTCTCAAGCTGTTGCTGATAGGAAAGATGCTGCAAAGATTACTATTCGATGTGGGCTGGAGACGACCAACTCTCTTGGTAGATCAGTTGTGTCGACCGTGGCCTTGAGGTGCCACACCTGGTTGAGTACATCTGTTTTTTTTGGGGGGATGCCCAACAAACCCCTATGGACTTGCCTTTCTATGGCACCCGTCTCTTCGGATAAAAGGCGGACTCGGCACTCAAGAGGGTCAAGGAGTCTAGGGCTACTGCTCGCTTCCTTGGCTTTGGACTGCCCCTCATCCACAACAGTCTGCCTTTTGTGGCAATGGAAGGGGCTTCCTGTCGTGTCCCTTTACTCCCAGCCACGATGCCACCCAGGCTACTCACAATCTGCGTGGCCGGGGATGCGGAATCCCACGGGCTTGTGAGGCAAGGAACCAGAGGTCTGCCAAGTCCACCCCTGCCCCTGCTGCAGCCTCCAAGCCTTCCTAGTCCATCCTCCCCATCTCAGGCCAGTTGGAGGCAGGATTCACCATCACCTGCCCCACTGGGAATCCATCATGATGGGCAGGTGAGTTTTGCAGATCATCCAAAGGGGCTACTCCCTCCCCTGTGTGACTGGCCCTCCGGCCATGCCTCCATCCTATGACCACTTACCGGAGGATCATCTGGCACTTCTCAGCGAGGAAGTCATGGCTCTCTTGGCCAAGGGTGCCATAGAGAGGGTCCCTGTGCCAGAAGTAGGTTGCGGTTGCTGTTCTCGCAACTTTTTGGTGCCCAAAAAAGGACAAGGGCCTACATCCTATCTTAGATCTTTGGTCCCTCAATCTCTTCCTCAAGAAAGTGAAGTTGAAAATGCTCACTCTGGCTCAGTTCCTTTCTGCCTTGGACCCAGTAGACTGGATGGTAGCGTTGGACTTGCAGGACGCTTATTTCCATATACCTGTCCTGCCTGCTCACAGATGTTACTTGCGATTTGTAGTAGGTCACAAGCACTTTCAATTTCCTGTGCTCCCCTTCTGCCTTACCAGCGCTCCTCAGGTGTTCATGAAAGTGATGGCAGTGGTTGCAGCTCATTTGCGCAGGTTAGGGGTTTCAGTCTTTCCCTACCTCAACGACTGGCTGTTGAAAGCTGACACACCCCTGAAAGTCTTCTCCCACCTTCAGACTACGATGAACCTTCTGCACACGCTTGGGTTCACTATAAACATGCCGAAGTCACACCTGACTCCCTCTTAGACGCTTCCTTTCATTGGAGCTGTTCTGAACACTGTGCAGTTTCGGGCCTATCCTCCCGAAAAGCGAGTCCAGGATATTTAGGCTATGATTCCGATATTTTAGCCTCTATCCTGGGTATCGGTGAGAATGACTCTGAGGCTGCTAGGCCTCATGGCCTTCTGCATCCTGCTGGTGACACATGCCAGATGGCATATGCGGGCTCTGCAGTGGGACCTGAAGTTCAAGTGGGCACAGTATCAGGGGAATCTCTCTGCCATAGACCAGATCTCCGAGGGGGCTGCAAAAGACCTGCAATGGTGGCTTTCCAATCAGGATTGGGTCAACAGCAGATCTCTCTTCCTTTCTCCAACCAAATCTTACAGTAGTGACAGATGTGTCACTCCTGGGATGGGGTGTCCACATTGGAGAGGTGGAAATCAGAGGGGTCTGGACTCCATTTCAGTATTTTGGAGCTCTGGGTGATCAGGCTTGCATTGAAATCAGTCCGTCCCTCTCTCAAAGGGAAATTGGTGCAGGTGTTCGAAGACAACACTACTGCCATGTAGTACTGCAATAAACAGGGCGGAGTAGGGTCCTCGACCGTTTGTCAAGAGGTTCTTCGCCTCCGGACGTGGCTGGCACATCAGGGCATTACCCTGGTGGTTCAACATCTGGCGGGCTGTCTGAACACCAGAGCAGACTAACTCAGCTGTCAATGCATAGTCGATCACGAGTAGTGTCTCCATCTGGAGGTGGCGCAAGGCCTCTTTCAGCAGTGAGGAGAGCCTTGGTTAGATCTGTTCACATCCATAGAGAACAAGTAATGTCAGCTGTTTTGCGCGTTGGAGTTTCCAATGTAGCATTTGCTCAGTGACGCTTTTCGCGTTGAGTGGATCTCAGGCCTCCTTTATGCCATCCCTCCTATACCACTTTTGTCCAGATTTCTAAAGAAGATCAAAAACGACTGGGCCCAAGTAATTCTTGTGGATCTGGACAGTATGGTATCCAGAGCTACTGAGCATGGCCACAGTTTCTCCAGTCAGACTGCCCCTTCGGGAAGATCATCTGTCACAGCAGCAGGGGATGGTCCTCCACCCAAACCTGTCCAATCTTCGCTTTAATGCTTGGAGATTGAGTGGCAGCAGTTGACAGCTTTTGACCTTCCGCCCGAAGTCTGTGATGTTATCTTGGCAGCCAGGCCTCCCTCCACCAAAATGTAATATGCCTGTCGTTGGCATAAATTTGTTGCATGGTGTATCAACAAGTCTGTTGATCCCCTCTCTGACCCTCTCTCTGAGGTTTTCTTGTTCATTCTTTCTTTAGCCCAACAGGGCTCTGTTTGGACACCCTTAAAGGTTACTTATCGGCTATCTCACACTTTCTTAGATTGCCAGACCAACCTTCCCTTTTCAAGTCTCCAGTTGTTGGTAGATTCCTTAAGGGACTCACCCATTTGTTTCCCGCACCCCATTTTTTATTTCCCAGTGGGACCTCAACCTGGTCCTCACTTACTTAATGTGTGCTCCTTTTGAGCTGTTGCACAATTGTCCCTTGCGGCTCCTTCCTCTCAAAACTGCTTTTCTTGTTGCCATCACCTTTGGTCGCAGAGTGAGTGCACTTCAAGCTCTTTCTTCTAACCCCCCCATTTTTGTCTGTTCACCCTGACAAAGTGGTGCTCCGTACAGGGGCCTCCTCCCTTCCCAAGGTTGTTTTGCTTTTCATGTAGGCCAAACTATCACTTTGCCTACTTTTTACGCACCCCTACATCCTTCTCATGAAGAAGACAGACCCCACCATCTGGATCCAAACAGAGTGTTGGCATTCCACCTCAATCGTACTAAAGATATCCGGGTTGACTCTTTGTTGGATATGTGGGTGCAAAGAAAGGGAAGGAAGTACAGAAGTGTATCATCTCACAATGGGTACTACTTTGCATCAAAATTTGTTACACTTTGGCCAGGAAGCAACCCCCTGAAGGCTTGCACGCTCACTCTTCCAGAGCAACTGTTGCTACAACAGCGTTAGCACACAGAGTTCCTGTCCTAGATATCTGCAGGTAGCACCGTGGGCATCTCTGCACACATTCACAAGGCATTACTGCCTGGACAGTGAGGTCCACAGAGACTGCTATTTTGTTTGTTCGGTACTGCAGGACTTTTTATTATGACCTTGGTTCGCAGCCCACCGCCGGGGATGGTATTGCTGGGTATCTGTTCTGAGGTAAGGAATCTGCAAATATAAGTCTCTATCAGTTGAACAAGTTACTTACCTTTGGTAACGATGTGTCTGGTAGAGACTGGAATTAGGGTGGTCTTCTTGCCAAAAGTCATGTATCCTTTCCACATTGGGCAATCTATCACTCTCCCAGCATTCTTTACCCAACCTCACACCTCAAAAGAGGATGACAGGCTCCATCAGTTAGATACAAAAAGAACTTTAAACTTTTACATCGATCTTATCAAGGACCATCAAGTGGACAGTCAGCTTTTTGTGGGGTTCTCTGTAGCAAAGAAAGGAAAGGCTGTGCAGTAAAGGACTCTGTTGAGGTGGATGGTCCTCTGCATTAAGATCTACTATGCAATGGCCAAGAAGCATCCTCCAGAACTTCTAAAGGCCCACTCCTCTAAGACTACATCTGCCACCACTCTGTTGGCATGTGATGGGTCTATCCTTGACATCTGTTCGGCCATGACCTGGGCTGCGGTGCACACATTCACAGAGCACTACTGCCTTGACAACCAAGCCTGATGGGAAGGGCATTTAGCTTTAGCATTTAGTTCTGCTAGATTTCCTGGTGTGGGCCCACCCCACAGGCCCTTCACCTTGTCGATGTACTGCTTTGGCATCCATACTAAGGGTGAGTAATCTGCAGTTAGAAGTATCCATCAGAAGTACAAGTTACCTTTGGCAATACTCTTTCTGGTGGACACTCTACCTACCCACAGATTCTCCACTGCCCTCCCACGTCCCTGTTCTGTGGAGTGGTCTCTTTTTAGCATATAAGATGTTCCAACATTAGAGATGGGTAGCACTTCTATGTGGCTCTGCTGTTTTACTTCTGGGGCAGAACAAAGCCTAAATGGATTTGCATGTCCTTCTGGTTTCAGCTGTATCTTTCTGTTGGCGCTAGGACTCCGAGCACTTTACCTCTGCTAACCAGTGCTAAAATTCATGTGCTTCTCCCCTAAAACAAAATAACATTGATGTTTGGCATATTTAATTTACATGTAAATCTCTTGTAAAGTGGAATACCATAAACCCAGGGCCTGTAAGTTAAATGCTACTAGTGGGCCTGCAGTACCAGTAGTGCCACCCGGTAGTGTAGCCCTGTAAACATGTCTCAGGCCTGCTATTGCTCAGCCTGTGTGTAAGGTTTCACTGCCACTTTGACTTGGCACTTAAAACCTTTTGCCAAGCCCTAAACTCCCCTTCTCCTGCACATAGGTCACCCCTAAGGTAGGCCCCAGGTAGCCCATAGGGCAGGGTGCCATGTAAATAAAACGTAGGGCATGTAAATTTAAGTTCTTCATGTCCTGGTAATGAAAATTCCCAAAGTCGTTTTTCATTACTGTGAGGCCTGCTCCTCTCATAGGCCAGCATTGGGAATTCCTTAATATACTTTTAAGCTGTAATTCAGTAACTGATTCATGTTTGATATCATTGCAATGGTAATGATAAATCCTCTTTACTGGTAAACTTGGATTTACTATTACTATTTTAGAAATGCCACTTTTAGAAAGTGGGCATTTCTCTGTTCTCACTGCACTGTGTGCCTACAGTCTGTCTCCAGTACACGTCTGGCCTGGGCCCGGTGACAGCTACATTTGTGCATTCCTTTCAGACACTCCCAACACAGGATACTCCACTGCATTCGTCTGCATACTGATGGGTTTTCCTGGGGAGGAGATTTGGAGGGCTCACACTTATATTTCAATGAGTAGTGGCCTGAGCCCACACAAAGGGGCTGATTACGCTGATGAGGGGTGATAATCTGAAACCAATCCCAGGATACTTGTTTCCAGTCCAGAGCCAACCTGGCCTGGTAGTTCGGGTTGGACTGTTCCCATGGGGTGCAGGGTCAAGACTCATTTACATGCAGCAGAGTTCAAACTGGGGTTGCATGGTCAGCAAAACAACTGATGGATTAAACCCAGATCTGTGACAGGAGGTGAATGTTTGATTTGTTCCACATTCCATCCATCATCTGTTAGAAAGTGGACATTTTTCTGCTCTCACTGCCCTGTGTGCCTACAGCTTGTTTCCAATACACGTCTGGCCTGGGCTGGGTGACAGCTACATTTGTGGAGTCCCTTCAGACACCCACAACACAGGATACTCCTCTACATCTACATTTGATGGGGCTTCCTTGGCAGAAGGTTGGGAACAGCTCACACTTATACTTCAAAGAGTAGTGGCTTGAGCCCACAAAAACGGACTGATTATGCCCCACTGATAGCCTGGAGACAGGGCTGGGCTGAAAGGGGGACTTGCACACTTCATAGAGATCCTTTGAAGTAATTCCCCACATTAAAGGCACTTTTGGGTACAAGTACTGGGTCTCTAACCCCCAGAAATCAGACACTCTGGAGCCGGAAGAAATTACACTGGAGTAAAGGCTGCTGTGCTGAAGGACTGCCATCTTGCTGTGTTTGACTGTTCTAAGGGTCTGCTACTCTGCCTGAATGAGCTGTCACGCTACCTGCGGACCTCTGCCCTGCTGCAGGAACCAAGAACTACTCCCAGAGTGACTCCAAGGGCTTGCTCCCTGTTTTTTTGCCAAGATCTCAGGGACATCAAAGACCTCATGAGAGGTGCCTCATCGCAGCCCCCAAGCCGCTGTGCCAAAGTGGAGAGTTGTCTGAGGATTTCCCAGTGAGCACGGTGTTTCCTCAAAGCCCCTGTTCTGCTCTGCCGAAGTGGAGCTTTGTATGAGGATCCTCCCCAGTGAGCGCAGTGCTTCCTCGCAACCCCCGTGTTGCTCTGCCGAAGAGGTGACTGCCTTTGAGGATTCTCCCCAGCGAGTGCAGTGCTTCCTCGCAGTCCCCGTGCCACTTTGCTGAAGTGGTGCCAGCCTTTTAGGATTCTCCCTAGCGGGTGTGGTGCTTCCTCATAACCCCGTGCCACTGTATTACTGTGAATCCTTTTTGTGGGCTCCCCAAGGGCTTGAGGAAGAGTGTATCTCCCACCTCCAGCCCGTACAAAGGTTGCCACGTGATTTGTGGAACAGCGGCAGCCTCTGATCCACAGGTACTGTAATTTCCGGGTCTGTGAGATCAATTGTCGGCCAACCCCACCAACATCCCAGCCTGTAAAGGAGTGGAAGGTCTCTTCAAGACCACAGAGGGCCGTCAAGACGTGGACAATAGTCTCTGTGCCTTTGTTTAGAAATTACCGTATAAACCTTAATTTGAGTTCAATTGATTTTTAAATTTTAAAGCACTACGTGGATACATGTACAAGTGAATAACTCGACTTTTGTTGTGTTGTTTTACAAAGCTAAATATCCTCTTTTTTTCCAAACCTGTGTAGAGTCTTTTTGTGGTGTTTACATTGGGTTACTGTGGGTGTGTGGGGCACAAATACTATACACATTGCCGCTTAAGTTAAGGCTGACTGCTCTATGCCATGTTAACAGAGGGTGCGCACAGGTTAATTTAGGGTGTGTATCTGACTTACTCTGACTAAGATTGTGGTCCCTACATGGACAGAGTGCATACCTCTGCCAACTAGAGACCTAATTTCCAACAGGCACCCTGTAGGGTTGCCTTTCCCAGCTTATCACTTCCCCCCATAGTAGTGAAAGATTTGGGTCTTAGGGCCATTCAAGAGAACTTGTGTATCAAAAGACACTACCATCTCAAAATGTGCAGCTATTTTGTGGCTCCAAAGAAAGAGTTGATGGTGCAGGCCATCATTGCTGCCACCAAGTCAAACCCTCCTCTTCCTCCTCCTTACCTCCTACAGCTTCCACAAAGCCCAAGCCACCTTAGTTCTGCCTCCAGTGGTCATTAGGGGCTGGCAGACTGAAGAATCCAGTTGCTCTACTGGTGTATAATTTCTTCGGACCAATGGATCCTTCAGGTTGTTCAAACTGGTTCTGCCCTCCCTTTTGTGTCTGATCCTCTCCATGTCCCTTCAATTGTTACTTGGCAATCAGCAGTCCTTGCTCCAATCTTCTACAGTGAAGTTTGGTCTCTGCTTGCCAATGGTGTGATTAAAGTGGTACTTGAGATAAAGAGGAGACAAGGATGTTACTCCAAATTGCCGGAAGTACTCTTGTATCTCTACGAGACTGTTGGGTTAGGGGCAGCAGCACCTCTGCTTGCAGGCAACTGAGTCACTCCTTGACCAGTTGTCAGTTGTTGGACCAATTCTTCCTGCTCTCTAGCAGCACCTCACCAAAACACAAATAGTAAAGGTGATTTCTAGCAGCCTAGCACATGGACTCCTCTCAGGAAAAATCGTGGTGGGACAAGTCTTACCCCTTTCTCTTGTTAGTAATAAGTCTCTTACACACATACAGGCAAGAAAGAAGGTACAGGATAGTTTTCAATGCATTTATTGAAAAGCCTGCAATCTGTAATAAAATGCATGAGCTGCAATGATTGGGTTAATGACAAGTAACAAAATCAGGATTGTGAAAATAAGCGATGTAAATATGAACAACCCCAACATATTGCAATAAACATGAATATGTAAATTCTTCCCTAAAGCTTAGTTTCTATCCTAAAGAGAGCAAGGAGTGATAAACCTAATCTGCCCATGCCGTGTCCATGAGAAGCGCCCCAACCCCTGTTACCTAAGGACAAGGTCGGACTACAGTCTCTAAATCAGGCTTCATAGAGACACAAAGGCTGAGGTCTTCTGCAAAGTGGCGTGCAATATAGATGGAATATCCTGGGTGGAAGCCACTCTAATGGCCTTGGTCTCACAAGGTGTTTTTATAAGGCACATGTTATTGTTTGTGCAGACATTCTGATGTGGCTATGTACCTAACTGTTAGATTGTTTGCATAAACTTGTATCGGCAATATCATAACAAATGCCTGACATGTTCACATTCTGTTCTTGTCCAATGTAAAGCAAAGAACATGATGACAATCCAGTACGTACATTACTGATAATGACGCTTTCACAGAATGCCCATTGTCATGAAATAAAAACATTGCTCCTAAAATGCAAGCAATTCTAAAATAACTAAAAATGAATAATAAAACAGAGCATGTTACCTAGGTAAAAAGTCACAAGCCTGCAAGCCAAAGTGAAGCAAAACCCCCGTACCCACACAAACTAAAATGGAACCACAACAAGATACTTCTTGGTTCCTGAAATGATGGGGTCAAATTTTGGACCTCTGATTTCTGAATTCCTCCCAGAGGAAGGACAATGCAAAATACTGATGCTGGCCCAGGTTCTATTGGCCTTGAATCTCTGAGATTGATTGTTGTCCTAGGACTTGTAGAATGTGTACCTTCATGTATCGTTCCTGCAATCCCACAGGCATCACCTCCTGTTTGTATTCAGGACAGAGCATACCAATTCATCGTCCTGCCTTTTGCCTTACCTCAGCTGTCTGAGTTTTCATTCAAGTTATGTAGTGGTCGTGGCCCAGTCATTTCAGGTTGGAGAGACACACAATCTCATAGTGCACTGATTGGCCCATGAAGGCAACATCACCTCTGCTAGTCGGGGACCACTTGCAGACAATCATTTCTTTGCTGTCTACCCTGGGGTTCTCCATCAACAAACCAAAATCCCATCTTCAGCTCATGCAGAAAATTATTTTCAATGGGGTCATTTGGGACACAGTGGCTTTGCAGGCCTTTCCGTCTCCACATCGAGTCTGGGATATTCGGGTGATGATTCCAAGATTTGAGCTCCTACCGTAGTTTCAACCGTGATGGTTCTGAGGCTTCTTGGTCTCCTTGCCTTGTACTTATTGCTAGTACCTCACAATCACTGAAACGTGCAGGCTCTGCAGTAGAACCTGTGGCTACAATGGGCCCATCACTGTGGTGCCTTTGGGATAACATCTGTATATTGAACAAGGTAGCCCTGGAGTTTTGGTAGTAGATGACGGATACCAGCCTATTAGACTGATCTTATATCATCCAGACCTCACAATTGTGACTGCTGCATCGATCCTGGGTTTGGGGGCCTACGCTGACAATGTAGAGCAGAATATTCTTGTTTCTGATGGAGGAACTGCATCATATTAATCTTCTGCAACTATGTGCCATCTAACTGGCCCTTCTACCTTCCATCAAGGACAGGTCTGTCTAGGTCGTGGGGGACAAAATCACCTTCATGTGATACTACAACATGCATGGCAGTGTGAAATCTTGTTCTCTCCTATTGGAGGCTCTGCAGCTGTGGCTGGTGCCTCATGGGATGTCTGTCATGGTGAGTCACCTAACTGACTTTCTCAACACCTGGGCAAATGGAATCAGCAGGGATCATCAAGCAAACTGTGAGTGACATCTGCATCAGGAGGTTGCACATGGTATATCTGTTTACGTTCGCTGAGAACACACAGTCTCTGGTCTTTTGCACCTTGGAGTTTTTTCCATGAGGTTCCCTAGGAGATGCCTTCCATCTTTGCTTTGACTTAGGCTTCTTTTATGTATTTCTACCACTGCTGCTGATTTACGGGTCATGAGGTAGGACAAAATGAACCAAGCACATCTCATCCTTGTAACTGAGGATTGAGCCTGGAGAGTTTGGGAACTGCTGAATCTGTCCTTCACTGAAATGTGTCTTGAGCAGGACCTTCTGTCCTAGTTGTGGGGTAGAATCCTAAACCTGAACAAAGAGTAGAGATTGAGCAGAACCAGCTGAGTTGTTTTGATCTTTCAGAATTGGTGGATATGATCCTGGCTGCTTGCCTCTGGTCCACCAAATCTGTCCATAATGGCTATTGGGCTAAATTCACCAGCTGTTGTGAAAGCCGCCAGGTCAACCGTCTCCAAGCCAAATTGTCTGAAGTCCATCCGTTGGTTTTATATCTGACCAGGTTTTGCTGTGAGCATTGTTAATCATTACATACAAGTCCTTTTGACCTTTCTAGGTTTGCCTTCTTTTCAAATCACCTGTTATGATGTGTGTTCTTTAAAGGGCTTGTGCATCTGTTTCTGCCTGCACCTTTTATTATGTTGGAGTGGTACCTTAATTTGGTTCTTCTTTTTTTGATTTGCACAACCTATGAGTCCTACAGTTAATGTCTGAGGTTCTTGACTTCTAAATTAGTTGTCCTTATTTCTGTGCATCAAGTCAGTGAACGGCAGGTGCTTTTGGTAGAGCCAGCATATACCACCTTCTTTCCTGAATTGGTGCTTAGAATTAGAGCATTCTTTCTCTGAAGGTGAAGTCGCGTTTCCATGTGGGGCAGTCCATCACACTTTCAGTGTTTTTGTTTCTGCCACATCCTTCTAAAGAGGAGCAGAGACTACACCAGCTAGATCCTTTGCCTGACTGCTTTTTCTGAAAAAGACTTTATTGTAGGCAAAATTTGATTTTTTAATTTCTTACCTGGTGCAGCCCTTGGAGTTCCAGGAGACTTCCACTTCATCATAAGTCTGTAACATACTCTCAGAGTTAAAAAAACAAGAGGGGTGGCGGTGGGCAGGGCGTGCACACTTCGGGGACTCAGGAACACTGAGGCATATGCGGTGGGCAGGGCATGTACGCTTCAGGGACTCAGGAACACTGAGGCATATCTGGTGTCCCACACAGGGACTTGATGGCTTCTCTTTATCTTGCCACAGTAGCGTTGAGCAAGTCTTTTATGTATGGTGGACTCTAAATCCCTCTGCATAGCTTGGCCTCCTCTGCTGACACTGGCTGCTAGTGTGTGTTATCTTTCGATATTAAACTAGAGATGGTACTCCAAAATGAATCCACTTAGGTTAGAACAGTGCCATTGGCGGCAGCCATTCTGTTGACTACCTATGAAAACTCACAGAAGTGTTAGCGGCTATTTCGGATCATACACAAGTGTTTGTTTTCTTTGACATCGGGAAGTCGTTCCACCAACGTCATTGTGAATTACTGTTAAATCCAGCCCAATTCGGATCCAGGCAGGCATATCCCCTATGGCCACTGAGCCCTTATGAAAAATTCAACCAGGCCTCAATCACAGAGGTAGAATTTGGCCCTCAGACGCTAAAAATCTTGTATGCTGAACAAGTTTTGCTTTATTATTCTGATGTGAATAATTCCCCCTGCAGTGTCTTACTGGATGATACATTATATGCTTGAAAGGTGCATTGTATTCTACACTGTGCCCCTTAATCCTTTTCTTCTTTTCATTTTCGCAACTGCTGGGGGCACATGTTTTATTTATGTTTACATCAAAAAACAATAAAGAAAGTTGTAAAAAGAAAATAATTATTAGATCACTGCTTTCTTAATTCTGATAGAGTACCTTCTCTTAGCTGGTTAAACAGTTAACCTTCAAATTAAGAGATCATGCCTTAGTCACCCAATATACGACTTCCTAATGTGCTTACTTTCCAAGAGTACTTAATTAAATACCTGGAAATCTGAGTGGCCAATTTCTTTCCAGTCTGAGTTATGTTAATTTTCCCCAGGGTAATAGTGAAGATTAAATCATTGTTGCTCATTTGGAGCAGACAATCTTTACCATTCTCAGGCTGCATTAACACCATAAGAATGAAGAATTGAATCACTCTTCTTTGCCTGTCACAAAGGCTACCTTCCCAAACCATGTAGCTGGTTAGAGCTGCAGGGGAAACACCCGGAACAACGACTCCTAAACCATGAAGTTGTGGAAAACGAAAGCAAAACAACGGTTTCGTTTTGCACGACTTCCTGGTTTTCATGCCTTAACTACACATGTGTGAACCATGTACATGCGTGGTTAAGGCACAGAAGAAGGGAGTCGACGTGGTGAAGGAGGAGGTAAGTTGGGCTGGGACTGGGGCTGTTTTTTTGGGGGTAGGGTGGGGGGCTCGGGTGATTAGGGTTTGGGGGGAGGAGGGGTCAGGGTTTAGGTTTTAGGGGTGGGTTGGGGGGTTTGGGTGCTTTAGGTTTTAGGGGCAGGGGTGGGGACTCAGGGTATTTTTTAGTTTTTGGGGGTGGGGTGGGGGGCTTAGGGTGATTAGGGTTTAGGGGAGGGGTGTCAGGGTTTAGGTTTAAGGGGTGGGTTGGGGTGCTTTAGGTTTTAGGGGAGGAGGGTTGGGGTTGTGGGAATTTTGGGGGTGAGGGGTTGAAGTGGTTGTGGGGGGTCACGGTAATTTTTAGGGGTAGGAGGATAGGGAGGAAGCGTGCTGGGACCGCGCATGCTGATCACTAATGCCTTTACCAGGAATGCCTTTACAACGAAAAAGGCATTAGTGATACCAACGAGTTTGTTGTTCCGAACTCATTGTTGAGCCATGGGCGCTTGAAGCACTCGTGGTTTCAACATATAACCAAGCTGCAGTACAAAGAGTGGGATGTAATTTTGAGCTTCGTGTTCAATAACATGGCTGCAGTATATTGTGACTCTGATACCACCCGCACAAGACATGCCGGTTCATATAAAATGTGAAGTGCCTCAATCTGGTTAACGATTACAGAAGGTATCTATGTTGTCACCATCATTGAAGTACGAGGGCAGTACGGCACTAGGTTAATAGGTGACGTTGCAGGTGTAATATGGCTGTGTCCAAATTTAATCAAACATGTAGGGGATCAGTCAATGTACTTGGGGAAACAAAATCCGTGATATTTCTTCATTTAAGCCTGATTCATCAATGTGTAACTTAAGAATACATCATTGTTCTCTTAGGAAGAGGAAGTTTGACTTGCCCTTATGATGGCCATTGAAATTGTGTTTGTCAATTATCACCCACTTCAGCTTGTCATCCGAATGCATGTTTTGATTTAAATGATTAGTCTGCTTTGTGGTGGAGCATTTGTATCTCATAGCATGACTATGTTCCGTGATTCTTGTGTGAATCTTTCTAGTGGTCATGCCTATGTAACCTAGTTGACATGGGGAAGTACTTAAATATATTACTCCCTCACCCTTACAGTTTATAAATCAATATAATTCATATGGTATTTAGAGGTTCAGGTCAATTTGAGTCTTAGGGTTCGGTCACATTGCAAACTGCAGAAAACCTAGTAGCGTCCTACAGCCTTGGGTAGACCCCATAATAAGGATCAGACAATGGACCTACTTCGTCTTGGTCATATGTGCACTATGATTTCTCTAAGGCTCTGACTGCGTTTGAATGTAAAACGCTTTAGGCATAAGTTAATCTGCCTGAGTTCAAAAGGTGCCAGTGTCTCGAAATCAATTTCTTCATGTGGTGTGAGAAACATTAGTATGTGGTAACACACACTAACTTATCAGTGGGTTCTGTGAGTGCGTCAGGCCTTATTTGGTTTTCTATGTTATTTGATAAGAGGATGCATTAGAGGCTCGATGGGCTTTTTGACTACACTTAGAGTGATTCCACCATTGGTACCAATATTGCTCCTAACCTTAAGCAACAATAGGACAACAAATTCAATAATTCAACATCAACATTTAGGAGTCAGTAATTTTCTAACGTACCATGACCCATGTGGCCATGAATAACCACACCTTTTGGTAAAATGAGAAAATGTATTTCCCTAGATTAACAATGCTAATATCATGTAAAGTAATCTCAGAACCAAATGATAAACATATACAAACAACACAGGTTGACCAAAGCGGTGGAAAAATCTCAATCTAACGGACGCATTTATCATTAAGCATTCTAGGGTTACCGTACAGGTTATTAGTAACAATATCTGAACCACAGATATTATATCAATCCTTTGTGAATAGCCTTTGTTGGCACATGGCACAAAACTAACCTTCTAATTTGAATGGCATGTTTGGGCGTCATGCAAAAGTAATTTAGACAAAGTTAATTTGGAAAACATCTGACTATGGCTCTGCAAATATAGCAATTGCTTCTTAAAGAAAGACAAAACCTACTACAAAGATATTTGCAGTTGTTATACCTCTCCTGTATGGATCAGCAAGCATAGACTTCTTCGTCAGTTGGACATCCCTCTGCTCAGCATCGGCTTCGGAAAAGTGAAGGGGATTGTCTCAGCCACGGTGAGCTCTAAGTTAACTGACCCAGCTTGGCAAGGACATCAAACTATGGAAAACAACATTAATATCATTTGCAATCTATAACAGTAATTACGCAAGGGGGCTAAGGAAAAGGAAGGAAAGACATAAGTAACTGCTCTGTCTCTCGAACATGACTTGAACCACCAGAATGCGAGAATCTGCTAAGTGCAGTCGGGCTAAGTTAAAATCCACAAAGGACTTTCTCACATCATCATTGATCAGAAAATCGGGTGTTCACAGTAGAACCAATAAACATTAATTATCAAATCTGTGATACAGTTAGACAGTTTTTCACATGTCGATCATTGGCTCCTCTTCTTTCCGTCCCAGTTGTATTCAGATAACATTTTGTTGCAAACATAACTCCAGTCAGTTGGACTATTGTTTGTCCTGGAAACATCAGTTTCTCATGCACAAAAGATACAAATGTGTCTTCGGTTAGGACACGGTGTTACAGCTCATGGTTCTCACAAGAAAGTTTGAGGCTTCAACTAGTACAACTTTGCAACATTACAAATCTTTGGTCAACACTATGTGAACAATGAATAAGCGTGAATTCTCTGCTTTTACAAGACATTTACGAACATTTATTTATGCCATGAAACTTAATATGAGGCCTTGTCAACTAGGCCCATTATTTAACCATTACTCTGTGCCTAGTAAAGTTAAACAAACACCTATCATTAATACATTAGTGAAGTCCACTTATAATTTTTTTTCTACATGTGCATTTTATTTCTAAGCAGTTCATGTTATTTCTTTATTAATGTGTAAATGTAATGTCTCCCACTTAGGTGGGCAAATTTTTATAACACTCGATTTCCCTATATTAGCATAATTCATGTCACTTCTTAGGCCCTCATTATGACATTGGCGGTAAATCCTACTTACCGCCGCCCTGACTGCCGCCAATTTACTGCAGCGGATATCCGTTTACCATATTATGACACACATACACCAATCTGTCAGTATTCAGCCACATCCACAAATCCGCCAGCCCAAAGGTCAGTGAAAAACTAGCGGTATCAAAACCCACACCGTTATGCCAACAGAACAACGCCCAGCACATTATGACCCACGAATCACAAAGGCAGACATTCAACTGCGGTAAACCATTGGCGGTACATACCGCTGTGCTCACAATGCACACCCACAGACAAAACAACACTATATTGAACAATTCAAACAACACACACCACACCCACCCACACCCCTATAAAACACACACCCACATTACCCACAACCCTTTACCATTACAAACCATTGCCAGCAGAGAGACATCAAGACCACTCACACAACTAGAGCCACACACTACTCACACCTAAACACCACTCACGCACCCCACATCACACATCCCAACATACCTCATGCAACACCCATGGCACCACAGAGACACCCCCGCTTCACAGAGGAGGAGCTAAAGGTCATGGTGGAGGAAATCATCAGGGTAGAGCCACAGCTATTTGGAGCGCAGGTGCAGCAGATATCGATAGCTAGGAAGATGGAGCTATGGCAGAGAATCGTGGACAGGATCAATGTCGTGGGACAGCACCCAAGAACTAAGGATGACATTAGGAAGAGGTGGAATGATCTACGGGGAAGACACGTTCTATTGCAGCAAGACACCAACTCGCTGTACAGATGACTGGCGGTGGACCCCCACCTCCTCCGCCACAATTAACAGCATGGGAGGAGCAAGTCTTGGCAATCCTGCATCCTGAGGGCCTAGTCTGAGTAGGAGGTGGACTGGACACTGGTAAGTCAACTCTCTACTACTATCACCCCCCTGCCTGCATGCCATCACATATCCCCACCCTCACTCCCATCACTCCACCACTACGCGCACAACCCTCCATCACATCTCACTCATCCCAATGCCAAACCCTGCATGCTCACCAATGCATGGACACCACTCACAGCCCTGCATTTTATACTCATCACTAAAGCATGCACACTATAGAGAACTAATCATCCCACCAGACACCAACGTACACAAGTGAAAGCTGCCAGGGCAAATCCAACCAAAGAGGGCAAGCCACTGATGCACAATATGTCAGACACAGAAACCATCACACATCATTTACATCCCATAGGTATCCCAGCCAATGTCAGCAGAGAGGAGGTACCAGCAATATCCAGTCCCCCAACAGAAGAGGCCCACAGTGATGACAGCAACTCTGGTCTTCAGGATCAGGATGACCAACCTGGCCCATCAGGGACCTCTGGACAGCCAGTTACCCTGACCCAGTCACACACCACCACAGAGCATCCCCTATCAGGAAATACCACCACAGCACCCCCCCAGCGTATCCATACAACTGTCCCCAGGACACGTCAATCAGCAGTGTGCCCACCTCTACAGGGACCCCAGGGCACACCTCATACCCATGACAATCAGGGACCTGGGGTCAGTGGCAGTGGGCACACAGTTCAGGGGACAGAGGCATAGGTCAACAGGGAAACTGGGAGGAGTGCTGTGGGCCAGGGGGAGGACAGGCTCAGGGAGCCGACTCTCCAGGAGGCACTTGCAGAGATCCTGGGTGCATATCAACATTCCCAGGACACAATGGGCCAGATCCTGGACAATGTGCAGGAGAACAGGTGGCTGCAGGAGGGACAGTACCAGGGGATCAGGGAGGACTTGCAGGCCATCAACAACACCCTGATCTCATAGCAGGGGTGCTGGCAGACATGGTCAATATTATGAGGGAGACAGTCACACAACAGCGGGCCCCTGCCACTAGCCAGACATCTGAACAGCCTTCCACCTCCACTGATGCTAGTGGCCAGGAGACCCCGCCACAGGACTCACAGGCCACCAGCATCCCTCCCCCTGCAGAAGAACCACCCCTCAAACGTTACCTGCGATCCAGACAGAAGCCAGAGACACTTGCCAAGACCTCTGCCAGGAAATGAGAATCTCCTGATTGTCACCATTGTGTCCCACTCTGTCACCCTGTCCACCTTGAACTGCCATTATTCCCCTTCCTATGTCCCCTTGGACAATGAACCTGTGCTACAAACAGACTGGAACAATACCCTGGACTTTCCTCCATCATCACCCCAGCCCATTGCACTTGCCCCTCATTATTTTAGAACTTCAATAAACACCCTTGGAAAAAAAAAAGAAGTTTGGAGTATGTCAAATTTTTCCAAGTATGTATTCATTTAAACATGTACAAACATTGCAATTCAACTGTACAGAAAATGAGCATAGATTAATGACCTGTAGCTGGCTGCAGTGATCACAACAGGAGCACATGTGGGGTCACCAACATGTGCAAAATGAATTGCCAAAGGGTACAGTAAGTGGGCATAGAAGTGGGAAAAACAGCATGCCAGTGCAAAGGAAATTCAAACAAATGTCATTCAAATGTGAAGTAACACTGTCTTACCTGTGTGTCATTGGAAGTATTGTCTAATCACTGAAGTTCTGTTGTTCTCATCCTCATCCTCTGCCTCCTCATCCTCACTGTCCACAGGGTCCACTGCTGCTACACAGACATCTCCAGCCTCCTCTTCCTGCAGAAAAGGCACATGGGGTCTCAGGGCAAGGCTGTGCAACATGGAGCATGCCACTATTATCTGGCAGACCTTCTTGGGTGAGTAACACAGGGATCCACCTGCTAGATGGAGGCAGCAGAACCGGGCCTTCAGGAGGCCAAAGGTCCTTTCTATTATCTTTATGATTCGCCCATGTGCCTCATTATAACGTTCTTCTGCCCTTGTCCTGGCATTCCTCACAGCGGTCAGCAGCCATGATAGGTTTGGGGAACCAGAGTCACATGCAAATTTTGAGGGACAACATTTAGCCACACACTTTCCATATGGCCCACACCATACCCATACACCAACATATACTGGGTGGGAACCAGGGCTCACCCATTAGCCACACCCTGTGCCTCTGTAGTTGGCTTATCACATTGGGGATGCTGCTATTCCTCAGGTCAAAGGCATCATGCACCGACCCTGGATACTTAGCATTGACGTGGGAGATGTACTGGTCCACCAAGCACACCATCTGTACATTCATAGAGTGGAAACTCTTCCGATTTCTGAACACCTGTTCATTCTGACAGGGGGGGGACAAATGCAATATGTGTTCCATCAATCGCCCCAATTATGTTGGGGAAGTGTCCCATTGTATAGAACTCGGCCTTCACTGTGGCCAAATCTTTAACCTGGGGAAATACAATGTAGCTGCACATGTGTTTAATCAAGGCAGACAACACTCTTGTTAGCACTATTGAGAACATTGGCTTTGACTGTCAGGAATCCCCAAGGTGCCTCCTGCGTTATCTGTCAGCATCCCCAAGGATTAGGGTTAAATCATATCTCTGTTCTTGGTCAAACCTTCATGTTTTTAAGTAAACATAATGGTGGTCATTACGACCCTGGCAGTCTGAGACCGCCAGGGCTAAAGTGGCGTCCGTACCGCCAACAGGCTGGCGGTACGGAGACCCATATTTCGACCGCAGCGGTAGTGCTGCGGTCGCACCGCCGGGGCCGGCGTTTTGCCGCCGTTTTAGCCCCGGCAGTGATAATCTGCCAGGGCAGCGCTGCAAGCAGCGCTGCCCTGGGGATTATGACTTCCCTACCGCCAGCCTGTTTCTGGCGGTTTGCACCGCCAGGAAGAGGCTGGTGGTAAGGGGAGTCCTGGGGCCCCTGCACTGCCCATGCCCCTGGCATGGGCAGTGCAGGGGCCCACTAACAGGGCCCTGTGCAGCTTTTCACTGTCTACATAGCAGACAGTGAAAAGCGCAACGGGTGTAACTGCACCCGTCGCACGGCCGCAACACCGCCAGCTCCATTAGGAGCCGGCTCCTATGTTGCGGCCGCATCCCCGCTGGGCCGGCGGGCGTAAACTAGGTGTTGTAATGGGCACCGCGGGAGTGCGGCCGCATTGGCGGCCGCATGGCGGTTACAGCTTGGCGGGCGGCGGAAGCCGCCAGCCAATGTTGTAATGACCCCCAATGTGTTGTGTTACACAATTGCTTTTTATCAATGCTTGTTTTACCAATGTTTGTTTGCTGATGTGAGCAGGTGTAGACATGTGCTTCTAATTGGGTGTGGTATAGACATGTGCTTCTAATTGGGTGTGGTGACTCGTCCACATGTGGAAACTCAACTGCTTTCCTGATTGGCTATAAATAGAAGAGTGAAGCATGCCTCCCTGCTTGGCTTTGTTTTGCTTCCTGATCTCAGCATCTGATTTGGCAGTCCAGCCCCTGCTGTCATCCTTGTATTCAGGACTTTTTAGGCAATTCTTTTCTTTGTTCCCGTACCAGCTGACACCAGGCATTTCTCCAGCCCTCTGGAAAAGACTGCAGCTAAGTGACTAGTATTCTGCAGGGAGTTTGTTCTTTGAGCGCCGCGCTTTCCTAGAACAGCTGGTGTATTTCAGTCCTCGTATTTTGGCAGAGTGCTTATCTTGAAGAGACAAATACATTTCTGAATATTCTACATTATTATTGTAGTTACTTGCCTAAATGTGCTTCAGGAAATCTGCTTGAGCTCAAGTACTACAAAAAGTGAGAGTGCAATTTTAATAGAGCATTTACATGACTTTTCTTTCTCTAATAGCATAACTCTTGGATTTACATTGTGTCATTCATACCTGTGTTTCAGGTTTGAGGAATTTGCTTTTGAAGGGTTTTTCACACACACAGTGAAACCAAACCAAACTGTGCCACCCTAATGGTTTAAACCCAGAGTGGACATTTATATTTCTTGGATTATTTTTGTTCCTTTTAGTTTAACCCTGTGCATGCAGGAAAGTTACACATGATATAATTAATGCCCTTGTTTGTCTTTCTTGTGCATGATAAGTGCAACCACAGTTCCAATTGTAGTGTGCAACAGTGAATCTCTGTAAAGCCAGCCCTAGTGGCGCAGTACTTATTGTTATGGTACTCAGTTTGGGTTTTTGGTAATGCAGTGTTTGTAATTGTGCCAACAGTTATTATTATCCAAGAAAAGTGCTGGCGCATCCCAGTGTTCTTCTACCGCTCCCGTGCCCATATCACAAAGAGAGATTCAGTTTCAAGGAAGTTGAGTGCACTAACTCTACTATCACTCTGTCAACAACGACCTGCCCCCCGAAGATAAAGGGTGCCTGGCTGGACCGGAAAGAGGTGGCAGTGCTTTGTCTCTTTCTCTTCCACTCCCCCTTTCCTTTTGGGACACCTGTCGGGGTTTCTGTGTCCACAAGGAAGTGCCGAGAGGTGTTCCAGGAAGTAGGGGGCCCCATCTCGACATAACATAAAGCCAAGCCACAACATACAGGGCTGCCTGGGCGATGGATTCTGCAATGGGTACTTTCAAAGGTTTAGCACAGGCTTTACCAGCTGATCAGAATGCTCCATCTTTATTAGATTTAACTAGGTCCCTAGCGGGATTACAGAAGGAAGTTATTTCCTTTAAAAAGAGAACCTGGAGTTGCACACTGAACTACAGCGGTATAAACCACAAGACATCCCCTGGGAAGGAGTCAAACTAAAATAAAGATATGCAGTACTACAGGCCCCTCGGTTTGACCCGTCTAATCATGTTCCTAGACCCGATTCAGGCCCAACGACTTCCACCACACAACCCATGCAGGTGATGGTCACAACACCAACCCCTGTGCCCTTAGCTCCTCCAGAAAGTTTTTTTTGGAGATAGTGCAAAGTTCAACATTTTTCTTAACCAGTGCCAGCTACAGTTTTTGTGTCGGGCAGCGGCATTCTCCAATGATACTGCAAAGGTAGCTTTTACTATTTCTTATTTGGGAGGCAATGCAGCTAATTGGTCTATTCCGCTGGTGTAGCGCAATGACCCTATACTGTATGATTTCAACCGGTTCAAGGAAGCCTTGCGGAAACTGTTCCCCAAACACCTCTTCGTGCAAGCCAGTGACAATGAGTTGCTGAATTTGTGCCAGGGAAACAAGGATCTACTGTCCTATATCACCTGTTTCAATTGGTTGGTGGCAGAGACTGAGTGGCCCGAGGAGAAGAGGACCTCCCTCTTCTATTGTGGCCTTCAGGACTATCTCAAGGATGTTCTAGCCCAAATTGTGGAACCTCCTACGGACTGTTCTGAGTTCATTGACCTGGCGGTACGATTGGATCACCGCTTGAGTGAAGAGTGAACGTAAAGGAAAGAAATTCCGGGGTGACACATGCTTAGTGGTGCTCAAAATTGAGAAAAAGGAGTCCACCATTCCTACTCATGATACACCTGAGCCCATGCAAATTGACAGTGTGCGGGGCCCACTATCTAAGAAAGAGATAGAACGTAGGAAAAAATTAAACTGTGTTCATACTGCGGTAAGGCAGGGAATTTTGCTTGGGAATGTCCTAACAAGCCTACTGCTCTAAAGAAAGCCATCGGAACTGTAACAGGGCCTGAATTCTCTCTTCCTTACCAGGCAGAAAACTAACTGGCTCGATAACTTATGAGACTATTTTACTGAGCGCTTCTTTCAATATGGTCTCACATCTTCTGGCTAATACCACCAGTCCAGTACCTCAACATCTAACTCTTATTGTGACGTTAGTGTTGTCCCCTCAGGTTCGTAAGGTCATTCCCATATTGCTTGACTCTGGGGCTACCGGAAACATTTTAGACTTGGGTTTGGCTAAAACCCTAAATATGACGACTGTCAGAAAAGATGTCTCTGAACCAGTCAGAGCCGTGGGTGGCTCAGAATTGTTCTCCCAGGCTTATCGTTTATCAAACAACACCCTTGTCCATGCTTTGTGCAAACAACCATACAGAACAAATTCAGTTTGACCTCATAGATACCCCAGCATTTGGAGCTATTTTGGAGATACCCTGGCTTCAGTTACACAATCTCAAAATTGACTGGGCAGCAAGGACAGTGACATTAGACTCTAAACATTGCTGGCACTCCTGTTACCAAGACAAACCATTACTAGTGACACCCTTGCATTGTGGGTCCTCACATAGTACGGCTATCAAGCCGGATGACACACTGGCCATTCCTGCATCGTATAAAGACTTCCATCATGTCTTTAGTGAACAGAAGGCCACCCAGCTGCCGCCACATAGGTCATACGATTGTCGTATAGACTTGATTCCAGGGGCAACGCTACCATGCAGTAGGGTATATGCTCTTTCTGAGCCTGAGAATCGATACCTGCGAGACTACCTGGATGATCTATTGACTGAGGGTTTAATTCGTCATTCAATGTCACCAGTATCGTCGTCTTTGTTCTTCGTGCCCAAGAAGAATCTCAAGTTGCGCACCTGTATAGATTATCGCGCAGTGAACAAAGTGACTCAAAAAAATCATTATCCACTTTTGTTGATCCCGGTACTTTTAGATCAGGTACGTCATTTGACCATTTATACTAAACTCGACCTCCGGGGTGCCTACCACTTGGTTCGAGTGATGAAGGGGGAAGACGGCGTTCTGAACTAAATTTGGACTCTTCAAGTACACAGTGATGCCCTTCAGGTTGTGTAACGCTCCTGCAGCGTTTCAATTTTTCATCAATGAAGTGCTGCAGGAGTTTCTGGATACCTGTGTAGTGGTATACATAGATGACATTTTGATTTATTCGTCTTCCACTGAGGAACATTTAGGGCAAGTAAGAGCGGTTTTACAATGGCTTCATGAGCATTATTTCTTCGCCAAGCTGGAAAAATTAGTTTTTCACGCTACAACTGTAGAATTCCTGGGATATGTGATCACTCCCGATGGAATTTCCATGGATAGGTCCAAGGTACAGGCCGTTGGGTAGCCCCAAGATCCATCAAGGAAGTGCAACAGTTTATGGGCTTCACAAATGTTTATCGGAGATTTATACCCCACTTTTCTACCGTGGTATCTCTCATAACTACTCTCCTACGAAAGGAGGTTAACTTCCTCTGGGATGCAGAAGCTGAGAAAGCCTTCCAACATCTTAAAAACTCATTCATTGAAGCACCCATTGTCCATCATCCCAACCCAGCTCAGGCATTTTTAATGGAAGCAGACGCTTCCCAAATGGCAGTGGGTGGTGTCTTGTCCCAACGAGATCCTGAGTCTGGGCATTTCCATCCTGTAGCTTTCTTCTCAAAGGAATTGCTACCTGCAGAGCAAAATTACATGGTGGCAGAGCGGGAACATCAGGCTATCAAGCTTGCCTTCCAGGGATGGCATCACCACCTGCTAGGAGCTAGACACACCGTAACTATTTACACAGTTCACCGTAATTTACAGTTTTTTCAAGCAACCTAGACCCTGACACCTTGTCAATTACGCTGGCTTCTATTCTTTAACGAGTTTGACTTAGTATTCACCTATAGGCCGGGTACTACACAACAAAAGGCAGGCATGTTGTCTAGGATGGGTTTCTCCTCTGATGTTGCCCTAGAACAGGTCAGAAGCATAATACCCCCAGAAAAAATTGTGGCTGTGTGCACTTCCCAAGAGTTCCTTGAGAAAATACAGGTAGCCCAACACAAGGTTCCCTGTTCAACTGATGTGTATAAAAAAGAGGGTTTACTATACCATGCTGATCAGTTGTACGTCCCTTCCAAAGAATTACAGGATACAGTGTTACACTGGGGACATGATTCTGTCCTCGCAGGTCACCCGGGTGAGAAAAAGATGTTAGATCTCTGTCAAAGATGGTTTTGGTGGCCCACACTTGTGCAGGATGTCAGAAGCTATATCCAGACTTGTTCCACCTGTGTTCGGGCTAAAACCCCACATAATCCAGCTGCAGGATTGTTACTTCCCATGCCAATTACGGTGGCCCCATGGCATACAATAAGTGTAGATTTCATTTCTGATCTCCCAGCTTCCAATTGGCACACTGTCATATGGGTGGTTGTAGATTACCTAACTAAAATGGCTAATTTTGTTCCATTAAAATGCCTCCCTGCAGCTTCCAAGTTCTCTGATTTGTTTGTCCAACACATTGTATGGCTTCATGGGTTGCCCACCACAATTGTTTTTGATGGTGGCCCCCAATTCAGATCACGGTTTTGGCGTAGCTTCTGTTCCTCTGTCGGTTTGGACATCCGCTTGTCCTCTGCATATCATCCACAAACGGATGGGCAGACGGAACGTGCCAACCAATCGCTGGAGTAAATCCTGAGATGTTACATTGACACATGGTCTACTGAGTGGGATAAGGCTTTACCTCTTGTTGAATTTGTATATAACAACAGTGTCCACATGGCTACAGGAGTTTCCCCATTTTACTGTTTGTTTGGTCTGCACCCAAGAATGCTACCTATACCTGGGACCCAAACAACCACAAGAGTCCCATCAGTACAGAAACACCATAAAGAGTTACAGGAAATTCAAAAACAAGTAGAACACCATTTAAAGCTCTACCAAGCTCAAGTAAAAAAACAAGCAGACAAAAGAAGGAGACCTTCTCCCTCTTATCAGATAGGAGATCAGGTGTGGCTCTCATCAAAAAATCTCCATCTTGCAGGATCCAGAAAATGAACCCCCAGATTTCTAGGCCCCTTTCCTATTGCCAAAATCATCAATCCTGAGGTAGTAGAACTGACATTGCCAGATGATTTCAAGGTACACCCCATGTTTCATGTGTCGTTACTCCGTCCCTATTCCCCTGATACCCGCGATGCCCCACCACCTCCCCCGGTAAAAGTACACAGGCAATGGGAATTTGAAGTGGCCAAAACTTTTGACTCCAGGTGCGTCTGTGGTGTTCTACACTATTTATTGGCTTGGAAAGGGTAAGGGCCTGAAGACAATTCCTGGGAACCTGCGTCCACAGTTCACGCTCCACGTCTTACTAAAAAATTACATCTCCTGCACCCTTGCAAGCCCCGCCCTTTGAGAGAGTCCTTGGTGGGGAGGACTGTCAGGAATCCCCAAGATGACTCCTGCATTATTTGTCAGCATCCCCAGGGATTAAGGTTAAATCATATCTCTGTTCTTGGTTAAACCTTCATGTTTCTAAGTAAACATAATGTGCTGTGTTACACAATTGGTTCTTATCAGTGCTTGTTTTACCAATGCTTGTTTGCTAATGTGAGCAGGTGTAGACATGTGCTGCTAATTGGATGTGGTATAGACATGTGCTTCTAATTGAGTGTGGTGACTCATCCACGTGTGGAAACTCAACTGCTTTCCTGATTGGCTATAAATATCAGAGAGAAGCATGCCTCCTAGCTTGGCTTTGTTTTGCTTCCTGATCTCAGCATCTGATTTGGCAGTCCAGCCCCTGCTGTCATCCTCATATTCAGGACTTTTGAGGCAATTATTTTCTTCGTTCCTGAACCAGCTGACACCAGGCATTCCTCCAGCACTCCGGAAAAGATTGCAGCTAAGTAACTAGTATTATTAAGGGAGTTTGTTCTTTGAGCGCCACGCTTTCCTAGAACAGCTGGTGTATTTCAGACCTCGTATTTTGGCAGAGTGCTTATCTTGAAGAGACAAATACATTTCTGAACATTCTACATTATTATTGTAGTTGCTTGCCTAAATGTGCTTCAGGAAATCTGCTTGAGTTCAAGTACTACAAAAAGTGACAGTGCAATTTTAAAAGAGCATTTACGTGACGTTTCTTTCTCCAATAGCATAACTCTTGGATTTAAATTGTGTCATTCATGCCTGTGTTTTAGGATTGAGGAATTTGCTTTTAGGGTTTTTCACACACACGGTGAAACCAAACCAAATTGTTCCACCCTAATTTTTAAACCCAGAGTGGACATTTGTATTTCTTGGATTGTTTTTGTTCCTTTTAGTTTAACCCTATGCATGCAGGAAAGTTACACATGATATAATTAATGCCCTTGTTTGTCTTTATTGTGCATGATAAGTGCAATCACAGTTCTAATTGTAGTGTGCAACAGTGAATCTCTGTGAAGCCAGCCCTGGTGTTTCAGTACTTATTGTTATGGTACTCAGTTTGGGTTTTTGGTAATGCAGGGTTTGTAATTGTGCCAACAGTTATTATTATCCAAGAAAAGTGCTGGAGCATCCCAGTGTTCTTCTACCACTCCCGTGCCCATACCAGAAAGAGAAATTCAGTTTCAAGGAAGTTGAGTGCACTAACTCTACTATCACTCTGTCAACAACGACCTGCCCCCCCGAAGATAAAGGGTGCCTGGCTGGACCGGCAAGACGTGGCAGTGTTTTGTCTCTTTCTCTTCCACTCCCCCTTTTATTTTGGGACACCTGCTGGGGTTTCTGTGTCCACCAGGAAGTGCCGAAAGGCGTTGCAGGAGGTCGGGGGGCATACCATCGCCCCGGCAGACATCCTGCTTTTCAGGTGAGTGGCCCCATCTCGGCAGTGACATTCCTGCTGCCAAGCCCAATGTCAATTGGAAAGAACCAGTTGCCAGGAAATGGAGCACAGATAGGACTTGCACAAGAGGGGGGATCCCAGTGGGGTGACGGATAGCAGATATCAGGTCAGGCTCCAATTGGGCACACAGCTCTGTGATTGTGGCCATGTCAAGTCTATAGGTGAGGATAATGTGCCTGTCCTCCAGTGTTGCCAAGTCTACCAGGGGTCTGTACACGGGGGTATGTCTCCAGCTCCTATCCATCTGCAGCGGTAGCAATCTATGGGGCAAAAGAGTGAGGAGCCGGTCACAAATTGAACAATGGGGCTACAACAGAACTTTGCATGCTGTTAAGTTGTAATGCGTAAGTGTGATTTGTACAGTATGTACTAATTTCACCAGTGACGCAGCAATTATCAAGGGCCCGCCTCCCCTGAAATGGCGTTCGCCTGTCCTGTGTGGAGGGAAAGGTGGAAGTGAGGTAATTTCTCTGACGTTGCGGGAGGCGGTCATGAACAGCCTTGCAACTCCTCATTTGTTAACACTGGGCCCGTTGGGTTACAGTGGCTAATGGTGACCTACGCCGGTGGTGACGGTATGCACCGCCGCGGACGTGACTGCAATTTTTTATCTCATCCCTCACTTGCTACCTGATCGTCAACAGGAGAGGACCTACACTGCATGTGCTGCTGTGACCTGTGTCTGGAACCTACAATGGCCCGTGTGACTGCAGAAAGGGCCCCAGTCTTCACTTCGATGAAGTTGGAGAGACTGGTGGATAGGGTCCTACCCCAGTACTGACTGCTGTATGGGCCTCCAGACCAACAGGTGAGTACACTGTGGACACGATGCATGTTGCATGAATGCATGGAGGGGTGTGTGTAAGGGGGGTGGGTGGATATCCTCTGGGCGGTGTATTGGTTGTGTGCTGGGCCATGTGTGTGTAAATGGTGATATGAAGGGCTATTGTGGGCCATAAGTGTAACAGGCAGGACTGTTTGACTAATTCTATTTTCCTGTGTGTATTTCCTCTGCAGGTCAGCGCCCATCAAAAGACAGGTATACGGTGTATCATCGCCAAGGACGAGAGAACCCTGGGGGTCTACAGCAGGCAGAGCACTCACTGTTGGAAACAGTGGGAGGACCTGGGACGCTGGGCACGGAAGACGGTGGAGGCCCAACTGGGGATGGTCTCCCAACGAGGAAGGGTTGCCCGTCGAACCCGGACCCCCCTGATGGCCCACATACTGGCAGTGGCCTATCCTGAGCTCAATGGCTGCTTGAGGGCATCACAGCAGCCACAAGGGGGTGAGTACAGTGCCCATCATTACAACTTACCCATGGTAGGGTGGTCTCCGGGTGGGGGATGTGTGTCAGTGGGTGCCGTAGGCCAGGCCTGACATTGCAGCTTAGGCCCCCTGGTGGTTAGGGTTCAGAAGGGAGAATCTTGCTACCTAGCTCATAGCCATCCACAACGGGTCAGGGCTGGGTGGGTCCCTGGTGTGCTGCATTTGGCGGTGTGCTGCATTTGGCGGTGTGTGCCCCTCCCCATGACTTGGCTGGGAGCTCAGATGCAACAGACTAATGCATTCCTGGAGGGCATTCACACTGGATTGGTGGCCCAACAGAGATTGATCCAGGCTCTGGTCTCCTCTGGTGGCAGCCATTGTCCCTGTTTCTACCCTCCCCCTCCAACTTCCTCTTCCCAGTCCCATTCTCCTCAACCCCAACCCATGCCAAGCACACAACCAGACGAGCATGCACACAAGACAACACACAAGAGTGGGACAGGCAAACACAAGCACCACACTTCATCCCACAGGCACTCACACACACCATCCAGATGCAGACACACCAAGATCCACTATTTCCACTGTCTCCCCCTCCTCCACCTCCCTCCCAGTTCCGTCTACACTCACTCCAGCAGGCACTACATCATCATCCACTACCAGCATCATCACCACACCAAGCAGATCACACACCTCACTGGCAGACACCTCCACAACAGCCATCCACACGTCCCCTGTGTCCTCTCCCACTGTGTCTGTCCCCCCCTCCTAAGGTACACAAACGCTAGCACTCAGACACCCAGCAGCCATCCACCTCACAACAGCATCCAGCCATGCACCAGCACCCAAAATCAGCAGACAGACACCTCCCACAACCACTCCATCTTCCTCCACTCCCATTCCTTCTCCCTCTTCCCACCTCAGTGTCCCTAAGAAACTGTTCCTATCCACCATTGACCTCTTCCCTACTCCTCCCCCTCATCCTGCACGTATGGTCCAGGTGGGAAGAACCCAGCCACGCACCTCAGCCATCCAGTCCACGGGCTCAGTCGTCACCACACCCATTTGTCGTGGAAAAGGATCCAGGTCACATGTCCTGAAGGTGAAGGAGCCTACCCAAGCAGGCAAGATGGGATAGGAGCCTGCCCCAGCTGCCAGAAAGATCATGGAGCCTGCATCAGCAGTTGCTCAAAAGGTAAAGGAGCCTGCCCCAGCTGCCAGAAAGAGCAAGGGGCCTGCCCCAGCTGCCAGAAAGAGCAAGGGGCCTGCCCCAGCAGCTGCTGGAAAGGTAAAGGAGCCTGCCCCAGCAGCTGCTAAGAAGGTAAAGGAGCCTGCCCCAGCTGCCAGGATGAGCAAGGAGCCTGCACCAACAGGCAGGAAGAGCTAGGGGCTGAGGCAGGAACTGTGATGGAGCCCCAACCACCAACCATGGTTGTGCAGCCGTCCGAGGTTGCAGGGGATGGGCAGGAGCCTTCCCCTCCCAGCACCACCACCACCACCACCACCTCCAGTGGGAAGCCGTCCGAGGTTGCAGGGGATGGGCAGGAGCCTCCCCCCCCAGTGGCACCACTACCTCCAGTGGGCAGCCTTCCGAGGTTGCAGGGGATGGGCAGGAGACTCCCCCCACCAGCAGCAGCACCATCACTGAGCACCCGTCACTGCCTGTGGACAGGATGTAATCCTGCCTCCATGGGCTGCTGTGCGGCCTGCCCTCTGCAAATCCAGTGGATATGACACCCACCTGAGAGACTGTGACCTTGGATCAAGAGCACAGGGCATGAGGCCCCCTATAGAGCCAGTGGGTAAGACAGCCACATAGCCAAGACTCCCCAGGATCAAGAGCACAGGGCACGAGGCCCCCTCCAGAACCAGTGGGTAAGACCCCCACTTTGTGTGCTAGGTGGCTATACTCACTGTTGTCTTCGCTGGCCTTGATGTTCATGGTGGAGCAGCACGTAGAAGATCATGGGGAAGACAAGCAGCTCGGGCTCCATGGCGGCATGGTTGTTCCCTGTGTCTGCAATGGTGAGTCCTTTCCCTTCTGAGGTCTGTTTCTGGCAGGCTTTTGATGTCGTTGGTACCGCTCCGGAAAAGGTGGCGGTTTGGCATGTCTTAATATGGTGGGGGGAACATTGACTTCCGTCTGGCTGTAGGTGGCTACCACCGTGGTGCCTGTTGTTTCTGCCCTAACGGTCAGTGTGGTTATTAGTATTAAATTCGGCTTTCACAGTTCTTTTGGGTGCGTCTCAAGGAAAGCTTGGCTATTATTTTTCTAGGCTCGCTTTCTTGCCGGCTTGATTAGTTGTGTAGAGTAGGAGTTTTGTTGTATGTTTCTAGTGAAAATGCCTGCATGCTTTGCAAACATGAATAAATCTGGGCAGTTTCTGTGTAGACACAGAGACTATCCCACAGAAAGATACTCCTTTAATGCCCTCGGATGGTAGCTATCATATTTTAATAGGGAGTTACTGTCTCTGAGTTTCCTGTGTACTTCAATTGCCAGCCTACTATCTAATGGGTAGATTTAAATGTCCAGGAAATGTAGACTTTTTTTTTTTTAACAATGTTGTCCTGTCCACCAGGGTTGTGAGTTCAGGTCCTTGAGCTTTGTTAATAATATGGATATGATTTCTTCACTTCCTTGCCACATTAAGCGAATACCGTCAATATAATGATTCCAGAATTTATTATGTGACTGGAATTGATTGGTTGCAGAGTAGATTGGATTATTTGAAAGTCATGCATGTATAAATGCACCAGACTTAGGGAAAAGGTATGGGCCATCAAAGTTCCCGTGATCTAGAGGTATAATTGATCTTCAAAGTTGAAATACTCTTCTGTGAGAGTCAGTGTGGCACATTGTCTAATGAAGGCAATGCGGGGTCATTTGTTCTGTGGAAGAAGAATGTAAAATGAATTCTATGGTCTGTGAAGCAACTGCCTGTGGGTTACAAGTGTATAGATAATGTCATGGTCAATTAGAATGTGTGTCAAGGAATCAAGCTCTAGAAGCATAGAATATCTTTTGTATCTTTCAGATAGGAAGGCATAGTGAACATCAGAGGACAAGAAAAACAGCCTATAAATTGATGGGATCTGAGTTTTATGATTCTTGGGCAAACTGTAGAAGTAAGGTTTTTTGGATTCTCTGTATGAAGAAAGTCAGCCTCCCATTAAATGGGCTGGAATTTCTCCAGTGCCATGTGCACCGTGTTATTAATTGCATTCTATAATCTATGTGTTGGATCCTTTTAAATCTTGTGGTAGTATGTTTCACCATTCAGTTGTTTCAGACATTCATGTCTGTAATCATCTGTCTGTAGTAAAACAAAGGTGGCGCCTTTGTTGGTTCGATGGCGAAGGTGGGATCATTACCAAGATTGTAAATCAATTGTTGTTCCTCTTTTGAGAGGTTGAAGTATGGTGATCTTGGTTGCTGGCCTCTGCATGGCATTTCCTTATAATCATCTCTTCAACAGTAAGTACTTTGGGAAGGATGCATTGAGGTGGTGGGGTGAAGACTGATTTCTTTTTTCAATCCTGTGTTGTGCTTTCTGGTTGTTATATTATCAACAGAGTTGAAGAAACATTTCAGATATATTTTTCTGAAAAAAACTCAGCCCTGGTGGGGGAAATATCACTGACATACTTTAGAACTAATCCAAGGCCCTTGTTGAGCATATCATGTTCTTTACAAGACAGAGGGCCTGATTACAACTTTGGAGGAGGTGTTAATCCGTCCCAAATGTGACGGATATACCATCAGCCGTATTACGAGTTCCATAGGATATAATGGACTCGTAATACGGCTGGTGGTATATCCGTCACTTTTGGGACGGATTAACACCTTCCTCCAAAGTTGTAATCAGGCCCAGAATGTGGTCACTCAAATTGGTGGAGGCTTGTTAGTTCATAGTCAGGCCCCAAGTTAGTCATGGTGATGGTGAGAGGCTGCTGTGATTTTGTGGTTTACTACTCCTTCTTCATCTTCCTATTGTTCTGTCTCTCCTTGCTAAAGGCATAGGTCAATAAGGTGCAGAACAGGTATTACCTTGCAAACGGCCTAGTGGCCCAAGGTTAGGTGTCCTCCAGGGTGGACGTGGGCAATGTCCTTATGGAGGAAATTAGTGGCTTTAGTTTGAAGAGCAAATAATGAGTTAATTACGTGTTTGAATGGTGGGCTTTGAATAGGATTACACTAAATGATCACCACCTTCCTTTTGTTTCAGTCCTGCTGGATCAAGTAGCATAAGTTGTGACCCTTACTGAAGGTTTACTTGATGGCGGCACACTACTTAGCATGAGAGAAATTAATAAATTATTATTCTGGTCTGGGCAAGTTTTGGATTGTTTGAATAGTTGTTCATGCCATTTGGGAGATTCATACTACATCCATAGATTTTCTGGGTATTATTTTAACTCCCACTGCTTTATGATTGGACACAAAAAAGATTTCCACAGTCAATTGGCCAACCTCTATATACATAACGTATGTTCCAATTAGTCTGGAGCCCGAAAAAACCTCTATGGGAAGTTTGTGGAAACTGTTTTACCTAAGTGGTTCAGATCATTCCATTACTTAGGAATTCTGTGCCCTTCCAATGATCACCAGAGTTCAAGCAAGCATTCCAAAGTCTAAAATAACTTTTGACCCTCTTCCTCGTTCTAAGCCACCCATAATCAGAGCTTCTATTTGTTGATAGGGTGAATGCATGCAGAGTAGCATTAAGGAATATACTGTTGCAACAGGATCTCATCACCTCCATACTACTGTAGTGTTCTGTTTCCACAAGTACTCTCAATATAAATTGAGCTATACACTGACAAAAGACTGCCTGGCAATAAAGGTAACATCATTTGGTTTGCTGGGAGCTCATCACAGATAAACAGTTTGCATGATCATAAAACCCCTCAGTTTGTGCACATACATTTATTGCTGGTCATTTGTTATACTCAGTTTGTGCAGAGTACCCTGTTACTATTACCCTTAGGCTAGGTGCTTCCCGTTGTAAGGTAGTCTCCATGATGCAGCAGTTGGTTGCCTATCATGTGTGCAGTAGCAAATGTTCCTTACCAATCATCCAATAAGACTGTTTGCTTGGCCACTTCCATGAAGAGCTTTAATTTCTCAATGATATTACAAATTAGAGCCTCAAGTCTTTTAACATTTGGTTAAAGAGAATCCCAAGCATACCATTCAAGTGGGTGTAGTATATAATGAGGCTAGTTTATACTTATACAATCAACAGTTGCAGAAACAAGCCTTACACTAGTGACCTTCCTCAACTCTTGCTGGGCATTTTGGAATATGAAATACAAGAAAAATGCTACAATGTTTTTTTTCTGTGGCATTGTTTCTCAAAAGATGACACTACCTTTTTTCAAACTGCACAGTGTGTGTCCAAGCTGAAATAAACAATGAAATGCCTTAGAGGCTACTACACTCACTCATCATCCCATTTGCTCTATGATACAACATTACAGTGAATTTCATTGTATACTTACCTTCAGAAAGATGACCAATTTTCGTTCAAAGAGTTGTGGCATACTTCACTTAGCCATCTCAATTTATTCTAAAGAAGGGGATTCAAACTCCTCGTGGAATATATTGCAGTTATTTCTACAGAAAATAGTCCATCTCCATGGTCTACCTAAATGAGTGAAGAGTCAATTCTCTTCATACTTCCGGAATGCCTTCCGTCAGTCCTTGAGACTTCAGATTTCATTCCTCTTGAGCTGTCACCCCAATAGAATAAGCACACTCTGGGGCTGAATCAGCCTCTTGAACGTCTTTCTCTGCCACTTCCTATCTTTCCATAATTAAAGCATTACAAACCTACAAGCTTTTATCTCGATGATATATGATAAAATCAATAACATGTTAACTTATCAAAGGCAAAGGATAAATATCATAGGTCACAAAATCTAGGTATGAAGCAAAAACCTGAAACAAGGTGACACAGACGTTAGATAATTTGGCATTAGAAAGAAGAACTATTGCAGGTTAGAGGTCTTTGATAGCACTTATCCTTCAGATGACACATAGCATACTAGCCCAGGCATCTAGAGCAGGGTAAGCTAACATGCGTAGGCCACAAGAAGCAAAGCTATCTCTCAGCATGCTGAGATCCAACAATCTGAGGCCTTGGATGGTTGGTCTGTCCCTCATGGTTCACAGCTCCTTTTGCATTACAATTTAAAGATAATACAGGTCAAAATTAGCAAGTTGCAGGGAAAGTCACATTTGAGCCAAAAGATAGGGCTACCTGTTTTTTCCTGAAGGTATTTGTGTGTATCCACCACCAGCGCAGTGTTTCCACTTGAATGCTTTATTTGATCCGCTATTATAAATCAAATCATAAGGTTTATTCTTTTGGTTCCATACAATCCATCAATTTCGATTAATAAATTAACTCAATAATCAAGGACATAAAAGCCCTAGGATGAAACTTTATTAGTCACTTTATTTCAGGAATTTATTTATTTATAGTATGTAAATTGGCACAAACATTCAAATATGGCTGTGGTGGCAGAAACTGGGTGAGCTGCCGGCATCAAGGAATTACTGCTGAGGCAGCCAGAGATAGTTAGTCTGGGCTATTCACGTGAGGAGCACGGCAGACTGCCAATTTGTAGAGACGTCTGTGGGGGAAAACAGGAGCCACAAAGAGGCTTGCTCTTGACTGAGAGGGTTGAGAATGACCTTCTACAAAGAGAATAGTCTGGTGCCACAGAGATACCATTAAAGCAAAGGAGCTTGGCTGCTTCCCCATCCCCCATAATACAGCTGCTTAGGGGACCTGAAGCAAGAGCATTGGGAAGCAACAGGACCTTATTGGCGGCCTACCTCTGAGGTGTGGCTCCACAGTGCCTTATTTGAGCAGAGAAATCTTTTATTTTTAACTGAAAGGCCAGCAGAGAGGAAAAGTAACCCTCCTATATCCTTGTGAACCATACACACATAATTATTAACCAGGGGAGAGTAAACTGACCGGCCTCAGTGGAATGTCAGTTGCCACCACTGGCATATTCTGCGTATTTAGTCCTGTATTGAATAGTTTCCTTCCTAGTAGAGAACAGTGACTCCCCACCCCTTCTACATTGCTACACTTAAGCTCCACTGCAGCTTGTTGTCAACAGATTTCTTCAAGTACCTATATATATATATATATATATATATATATATATATATATATATATACACACCTGACCCCTTGCATGACTGCATTGTCACGACTGGAGAAAGCATCATCAGGAAGCCTATCTATACAAGCCAAAGGACTAGGACCAGCCCTCCGAAGCACTTAACTGATGTTGAGAAAAGGGCCATGACAGGAAGGAAGATCAGCTGCTTCCAACAGCACAGATTCAACAAATATTTTTGCTTCCTCAACAGGAATAGGCCTTGAGCAGAGCAGCGAGAACAATTGCAAGATGAAATAGAGCCAAAATCTATACAATTAACAAGGCTTTCACTCTTCTCAGAGCAGACCTCTAAAAAATCAGTGAGAGAGATTGCCAGACAAATGGAAGACCCTAAAGTTCAGCTGTTTGTGGAGGAAGGGATACATAAAAAAGCATTAAACCCACAGGCCCTATTGCATTTCTTTTATGTGGTAAGAGCTGATAGGCCACCAGTAACTCTCTCTCCCATTGGGTGTGCCAGCAAGAGTGGTCATCACCCTTCTGTAAAGTTTTTGCAGTACTCCATTCTGCCAAAAGACAAGGGCCAATATCACAATATTGTTTTTTTCTGACTTTATGTTTGGGGTCCTAAAACAGCAACGGAAGCTTCAATGCTGCAAAGAAAGCCCAGTGCAGCAGAGGACTATAACATAAGATTTTAATTCCTGCACATTTATGCATTATTGCTGATAGGAATACATAGAGTTTTTCAGTGACCCAAGAAAGGTGCACCATAGTGGTTAGATCATTGGCACCCATCATGCCACTTGAATAACCAACTAACATAAAACCCTGTATAACTCAGGCCTACAGAGACAGTCCTAGACAAGCTAATATCACCAGAAACACAAACTTTTTTTACACCTTTGTTTAACGTTTTAACAATAAAGGGGTCAGATAGAATGACATTACAGTCCGTTATAGTATGCTGTACTCATATGTATTAATTGAGGATAACAGTAGATCATCCCTGACAGGCCCAACCTATACCCTAGACAAGAAAAAATGTACATTAAAATAAAAGATTATCGGACTGCATCTTGTGTGAGCAGATAAAGTGATGGTGGTAATACACTCAAGGTACTCGAGAGGGTTGGCTGTCAACTTCAGAGCCCAAAACGTCACATATGCCAGAGGCACACAAGTTTTGGACATTGACATGTGCAAACCTCTCGAACACTGAGGCTGTTTTAGGTGAGTAGTGAATGGGCATCAGGTATTGTTGAATTTGGTGACCCTATAGTAGACTAGTGCTGGGAGTTTTTCAATTGTTAAAACTGACCACACTTTACCCCACCACAGGTTGAGTACTGGCATCTGCAGTTGCTTCCATAGTTGGGCTACACACAGCCATGTGACTGAGACAAAGTGGGAGAGCAATTTTCCCATTGGTGTAGGTGTTGGGTTTATAGTCTTTGGTCACCAGGGCTTCCAAGCAAGATATGTAGCGGGTCGCTGAGCAATGTGGTACCTGAAATGTCTGTTATTGTTTGAAGGACTACCTCCCAGGGAGACTGGATGTGTGGGCAGGACCACCACATGTAGAAGAAAGTATACCTGTCACCACAGCCTTTCCAGTACGTGCCAAACATTTCAGGTATACATGTAAGTCATCCCTAAGGTAGGCCCTAGATAGCCCCAAGGGCTGAGTGCAGTATATGTTGAAGGTGGGACATGTGTTTTAAATGTCCTAACACTGAAGTATTGCCAAATTCAGTTTTCACTGTTGCAAGGCCTATCTCTCTCATAGGTTAACACGGGGGCTGCATTTAAATAACCTTAAAGTGCAATTTCCTTTTGAGAGCAGATGGAGATATGGAGTTTAGGGACTCTGAACTCACAATTTAAAAATATATCTTTTAGTGAGGTTGATTTTTAGATTGTTAGTTTCAAAATGCCACTTTTAGAAATTAGGCATTTTTCTTGCTTAAACCATTCTGTGTCTCTGCCTGTTTGTTTTGTGAATTCCCTGTCTGGGTCGGACAGACAATTGGGCTGTTTGTGAATCTCCTCTAGACAGTGAAACAAAGGGAGCTGAGGTGTAGCCTGCATATCATAATGAGCCATATGGGCTAGAGTGGAGGGGAGGAGTGGTCATTTACACCTGAATGGGCCGTGCCTGTCCTCACACAATGCAGTCTCCAACCCCCTGGTGTGTGTCTAGAACCTAGCCTGGGCAAGGCAGGATACTGTAAACAACCAAGACTTTTCTTTGAAGTTGGGCAACTTCAAAGGCAGAAAGGGGTATAAGTAGTGGACCCAAAACCCCAGACTTTACATTTCTTCAAGATTTTCTTCTGGAACCAAGAGGAACCTGTGCCAAGGAGAAGATCTGAAGAGCTGAGGAGAAGTGCTGCCCCTACACGTGACTGTGTTTTGTTGGGCTATCCAGCAGTTGCTGCTTCTGCTTGTGAAAGGAGACGAAGACTGGACTTTGTGGTATATTCCTTCTCGAGAAGAATCTCCAAGGGCTTGTACTGAGCTTGCCCCCTGTTCTGAAGTCTCAGGGCCCTCAAAGACTTCCTCTGCCAGCTCCTGGACTCTCTGCTGAGACTCCTGTCCTGCCAGGTGGTGGCTAATCCAGTCCCTGGGCCCTTGAAAGGAGAAGCTGGTGGAAAAACCAAGTAAATCGACTTCGGCTGACTCCGGACTGGCGCTGCTGCCGAATCCCGTGACGCTGCCTGCAACCGGAGGCGTGGACCTTGCTGAAGTGCCACGGCTCCGCAGGCCCAACACCGCTGCAGCTTCACCGAAGCCTGCCCCACCTCGTGACTGCTGCATACCCACTCCTCCAGAAGTGTGCGGATCCAGTGCTGCGCACCAACGCCACCTCCACCACTGCGCACCAAAGACCCAACGCCTCTTCGTGACTCCTCCCCTCCTGTGCTCCGCAGCACTGGAACCAACACTGACTCGGATCCAGTGACACTGTGATCTCTGAATCCGTCCACCAGCTTGTTTACCCATTTGCACAAGGTACTATACCTAGGGGTCCGTGTGACTCCGTTACCAACGCATTTGGGGTCAGATTGTTGGGAATGACTCTGTTACGATGCTATGATATTACCTCATCAAAGCATTTGTGTTTCTTAGCACTATTTTTGTGTTTAATCTTTAAAAATTCAGAACTTTTCTTGTGTATGTTGGATTTTTGTCGTTTTGTTTAGATAAATATTGTCTATTCTTCGAAACCTGTGTGGTGTCCATTTTGTAGCATTTCACTGCATTACTGTGTTTTTTGGTACAAATACTTTACTCATTATCTCTGGGTTAAGCCTTCCTGCTTGTGCCAAGCTACCAAGGGGGTGAGCAGGGTTAACTCAGTGTGTTTCTCCTTTGCCCTGACTAGAGTGAGGGTCCTTGCTTGGACTGGGGTGTAACCTAACTGCCAACCAAAGACCCCATTTCTAACATCGGTGATTAGCGGTGACGATTGGACTTGTATTTGTACTTTACATACAGACCCTCATTACAACCCTGGCGGTCGGGGATAAAGCGGCGTTATTACCGCCACCAGGCCGGTGGTAACAAAAATGGAATTATGACCATGGCGAAAACCACTCACACAGACAGCCACTTTAACACTGCGACCACCACGGCGGTAGCAACAAGCACCGCAGCGGTAACCACCAACAGCCAGGCGGAAGACAATGTACCGCCCACCCTATTACAACAAGCCAATCTGCCAGCTTTTCCGGAGCCGTACCAATGCCATCAAAAGCACGGAGGAAACAGTACACAGAAGGGAAATGACTCACCTCTGGGCAATCAGGGAACAACCACACCGCCATGGAGCCTAAACTACAGGTGTTATCCATGCTGGTCTAACTCCTCCTACACCAGGAATACCTACACCGGCGAAGACGACCACGGTGAGTACCGCACCTATCACACTGGGGGAAGAAAAAGAGAGTGACACATACACGCAACGCCCCCACCCCAGCACCATACACACAAACAGATACAATAACATCCACCCCGTACCCGTATCTGTATCAGGAATAATGCAAGGACAAAAGGAATTGAATAAAGTGAGTGTAATAGGATAAAATACTATAAATATGTGATTCAAAATCAAATATACATATATACAAATGAAGGGACACTGCCCAGTCCATAATGTCCGTGGGCCACAGGGCCATATCACATAGGCCAAGGCCCCATTTGATTCCTGCCTCAACACGAGAGAACACTGCTCGGGCATCGGGTCGAAAATACACAGGCACCTCAGGAGGACAGGGAAGGGGGGCACCTCAGCCGGAAGATGGTACAACGCCACTGCTCCTGGAGGGGGCTACATGCCCACTGCTTGGTCCTGGGCAAGGCAAGGCCACAGTCTCTCTAGTGGGTGGTTTGCCCACTGCTTGGTCCTGGGGAGTGCAAGGCCACAGTCTCACAAGTGGGTGGGTTGCCCACTACCTGGTCCTGGGGAGTGCAAGGCCACAGTCTCAAAAGTGGGTGGTTTGCCCACTGCTTTGTCCTGGGGATTGCAAGGCCACAGGCTCTCTAGTGGGTGGTTTGCCCACTGCTTGGTCCTGGGGAGTTCAAGGCCACAGTCTCTGGAGTGGATGGCTTCTCCACAGGTTCTGGAGGGGGCTTAGTGCCCAGTGTACTTCATCCTGGCAAGGAGTGGGTGAGTGGATGCCTTCTTCCACTGGTTCTGGAGGGGGCTTTGTGCCCACTGTGCTTCATCCTGGCAAGGAGGGGCTGAGTGGATGCCTTCTTCCACTGGTTCTGGAGGGGGCTTTGTGCCCAGTGATGCAGCACTTGGGGAGTGCCAGGTCACAGTCTCTCACCTGGGTGTCAGACCAACGAGATCTGCAGTGGGCAGGATGCATGACACTCCATGGAGGCAGGACTACAGTCCATCTGCCGGCGGCTACGGCTGCACAGTGGTGGTAGTGCCAGTGCTGGTGGTGGGGGGAGGCTCCAGCCCTTCCCTTGCAGCCTCGGACGGCTGCCCACTGGGGCTGCTGCTGCTAACAGTGGTGCTGATAGTGGTGCAGGTGGCGGTGCAGCTGGCGGTGCTGGTGACAGTGCTGGCAGTGGTGGGAGGAGGCTCCAGCCCTTTCCCTGCAGCCTCGGACAGCTGAAGTGCCATGGTTGGTGTTGTGTGCTGAGATCCAGCTCCAGCACCAGGCCCCCTATCCATCCTGCCTGCAGTGGCCGGCCCTTTGTCTTTGCCCTTGGCAGCTGGTGGTCCCTTCTTGCCCTTGCCAGCTGGTGGTGCCTCCTTGCCCTTGGTAGCTGGTGGTCCCTTCTTGCCCTTGCCATCTGGTGGTGCCTCCTTGCTCTTGATAGCTGGTGGTCCCTTCTTGCCCTTGCCAGCTGGTGCAGGAACACTGCCAGTGCTGCCGGGTGTCTCCTTGAAGCCTTTCACACCTGCAGTAGCTGCCGAACCTATAGTGGCCGTGGACAGGGTGGCTGAGGTGCTGGCCTGGGTTCGTCCTACCCGGGCCCAAAGTGAAGGTTGGTGGGGGAGGGGCAGGGAAGAGGTCAAGGGTGGAGAGGAAAAGCTTTTTAAGGGCACTGGGGTGGGAAGAGAGTGAAGGTTTGGGAGTGGTGGTTGGAGGTGTCTGTCTGCTGTGTTTGGGTGCATGTGCATGGGCTGGATGATGTGAATTTGGATGGCTGTTGGGTGTCTGAGTGCTTGCGTTTATGTACTTTGGGAGGCGGGGCACAGACACAGTGGGAGAGGACACAGGGGATGAGTGCATGAATGTGGGGGTGGTGACTGCCAGTGAGGGGTGTGTAGTGATAGGTGTGATGGAGGTAGTGGATGAGGATGTAGTGCATGCAGGTGTGAGTGGAGATGCTACTGGGAGGGAGGTGGACGAGGAGGAGGAGGAGGAGGAGGGGGACACAGTGGAGGCAGTGGAGGCTGGCATGTCTGATTCTGGATGGTTTTTGTGTGAGTGCCTGTGGGATGAGGTGTGGTGCTTGTGTTTGCTGAGCCACTCCTGTGTGTTGTCTTGGGTGCATATTGGTCCGATGGTATGCTTGGGATAGGCTGGGGTTGAGGAGAATGGGACTGGGTAGAGGAAGTTGGAGGGGGAGGCTAGAGACAGGGACAATGGCTGACATCAGGGAGGAGGCCAGAGCCTGGAATGATCTCTGTTGGGCTGCCACGCCAGAGTGAATGCCCTCCAGGAATGCATTTGTTTGTTGCAAATGCCCTGGCAGCCCCTGGATGGCATTCACTAAGGTTGACTGCCCAACAGAGATGGATCGAAGAAGGTCAATAGACTACTCCCTCAAGGCAGCAGGGCTGACTGGGGCAGGGCCTGAGGTGCCTGGGGCGAAGGAGATGCCCACCTTCCTAGGTGAGCGGGCACAGGAATCACTCTGAGGGGCTGCTGGGAGGGCGGTGCTGGTACGGGGGTGGCGGCTGTACCTTTAGTTGGGGTGGCCACAGAGGTGTCCACCACCACCAGGGAGCTTCCTGCGGAGGAGGTATCACTGTCTGAACTGTCCCCTCCAGACTCCGCCGTGGTGCTCCTCTCGCCCTCCGTCCCACTGGTGCTTTTGGCCTCCAGGTCCATGTGGGATGCAGCTCCCTCCATCGCGGGTGCCTCTGCTCCTCCGCCAGATGATAATGCACAGAAGGACAGGGTGACAAAACAAAAAGGGGAGGAAGAGACAGAGAATACACTTGGTCAATGCCAGAAACAACACCACAGTTGGCGTACACAACACACAGGGGACAACTCTATGCACTAGGTGATACACTACCAGTCACAATGCTAGTCACCAGGCCATGAAGAGTAATGCCTAATGCCAATAGCAGCATACCTGTGACCCACAGGACCCTGCCCACTAGTAGATGCCCACTAGCATGTGTGGGGGTGGAGTGCAACAGACCCTGCCCAGCATAGAACCTACCCTGCAATGTTCGACCTGGCCTAGGAGCACCCACAGGTCCACATCCACAACCCAGATAACACCCCACCACACGCAGTTTGCTGAACTGGAAACTGTACTCACCCCCTTGTGGCTGCTTTGATGCCCTCAAGTGCCTATCCAACTCCGGATAGGCCACCGCCAGTATGCAGAACATCAGAGGGGTCAGGGTTCGACAGGCACCCCTTCCTCGTTGGGAGCCCATCCCCAGCTGGGCCTCCGCCATCTTCCTTGCCCAATGTCTCAGGTCCTCCCAACGTTTGCAACAGTGGGTGCTCTGCCTGTCGTAGACCCCCAGGGTCTGCACATCCTTGGCCATGGCACGCCATATACCCTTTTTCTGATGGCTGCTGACCTGCAGGGAAATAAACATAGAACAATGCTATCAGTCACACCGTCCGGCGTGTTACACTCATGGCCCACCATATCCCTCCCATCCCCTTATGCACATACATTGCCAACCATACATGCAGCACTCTGCCCAGGACCCCTCAACCAGCCCCCCTTACACGAGGCCTTCGCACACAGCACTCCATGCAGTCATGTCCCATGCATCGTGCACACAGTGTACTCACCTGTTGGTCTGGAGGCACATATAGCAATCAGTACTGGGGTAGGACCCCATTCACCAGTCTCTCCAACTCCTCCGAAGTGAAGGCTGGGGCCCTTTCCCCAGAGACTCGAGCCATGGTCGCTTCCAGACACAGGTCACAGCGGTACAACAGCACCTGTTGAAGGTCAGGCAGCAAGTGAGTGAACAGATAGAAAATTGCGGTCACATCTGCAGCGGTGTGTACCGTCACCGCCGGCGTACATCACCATTGGCTACTGGAACCCATAGGGCCAATGATAACCAATGAGGAGTTGCATGGCAGTTCTCGACCGCCTCCCGCAATGGCGCACAAAGTGAGCAGAATTACCTAATTTCCACATGTCCTTCCACACAGGACAGGCATCCACCATTTCAGGGGGGCAAGCCATGGCACCTAACTGCGTCACTGCCAGCATAAGCATATTCGATGTTCTCAAACGTGCTGACCAGAGTTTTGTCTACCCTGATGAAACACATGCGCAGCTACAACACCGGAGAAACGAACAGATGTTCAGAAATCGAAAGAGCTTTCATTCTATGAATGTGCAGATAGTGTGCCTTGCGGGCCAGTACATCTCCCATGTGAATGCTAAGTATTCTGGGTCTGTGCATGATGCCTTTATCCTGAGGAATAGCAACATCCCATATGTGATGGCTCAACTCCAGAGGGTGTGGGTAGTAGGTGAGCCCATGGTCCCCAAACAGTGTCTGTTGGTATATGGGTGTGGGGTTGGCCTTAAGGGTGAGTGTGTGGCTAACAGATATCCCTCAATATTTGCAGGTGACTCTGGTTACCCCAACCTCTCATGGCTACTTACCCCAGTGAGGAATGCTAGGACACGGGCAGAGGAACGTTACAGTGAGGAACATGTGCGTACAAGAAGAATTATTGAGCGCACCTTTGGCCTTCTGAAGGCCAGGTTTAGGTGCCTCCATCTGACAGGTGGCTCCCTGTGCTACTCACCCAGGAAGGTGTGCCAGATCATCGTGGCATGTTGCATGTTGTACTACCTAGCCTTGAGATGCCAGGTGCCTTTGCTGCAGGAGGATGGGGCTGGAGATGGGCGTGTGGCAGCTGTGGAGCCTGTGGACAGTGACAAAGAGGAGGCAGAGGATGAGGATGTGGACAACAGAACTATTATCAAACAACAGTACTTCCAGTGACACACAGGTAAGACACTGTAACTTTACCTTCCATTGCAGTTTTGTGTAGGTAATTTTCTATAGGCAGGCTGCTGTTCCCACTGCTCTGTCCACTTACTGTACCCTTTGACATGTCTATTCACAGAGCTTTTTGCCCTACTCTTGCTCCTGGTGTATTGACTGCAGCACATTACAGGCCATACCTATGTATACATAACTGTACAGTCTAATTGTAATGTCTACAGATTGTTAAACGAATACATCCTTAAATCATTTGACAGACTCCATACTTGTATTTTTTAAGAGGGTGTTTATTTCAGTGGTGAGAAGTGAATGGGGATGTGCAATGGGCTGGGCTGATGATGGAGGAAAGTCCAGGATAGAGTTCAGTTTATTTGTATCCCAGGTGCATTGTCCAAGGGGGTATAGAGGTGGAGCAATGGCAGTTCAAGGTGGACAGGGTAACAGAGTGGGACACAAGGTTGACAATCAGGAGAGTCTTTTTTCCTGGCGGGGGTCTTGGCAATGTTCCCTGGCTTCTGCCGGGATTGCAGGGACCGTTTGCATTGTGGTTCTCCTTCTGCATGGGGTGGGGTGCTGGTGGCCTGTTGTTCCTGTGGTGGGGCCTCCTGTCCACTAGCGTTGGGGGAGGTGGAGGGCTGTTCATTGTTGTGGCTAGTGTCAGGGGCCAGTTGGTGTGCCACTGCCTCCCTCATGGTGTTGGCCATGTCAGCCAGCACCCCTGCAATGGTGACCAGGGTGGTGTGGATGTCCCTCAGGTCCTCCCTGATCCCCAGGTACTGTCCCTCCTGCAGCCGCTGGGTCTCCTGCAACTTGTACAGTATCTGGCCCATCATCTCCTGGGAATGGTGGTATGCTCCCAGGATGTTGGTGAGTGCCTCATGGAGAGTCGGTTCCCTGGGGCTGTCCTCCCACTGTCGCACAGCAGTCCTCCCAGCTTCCCTGTTGTCCTGTGCCTCTGTCCCCTGAACCGTGTGCCCACTGCCACAGACCCCAGGTCCCTGATCATCCTGGGTTTGTGGGGTGTCCTGGGGTCCCTGTAGTGGTGGACACACTGCTGATTGACGTGTCCTGGGGACAGAGGTATGGAGGTATGGGCCCGCTGGGTGGGTGCTGTGGTGGTGTTTCCTAAGGGGGCAGGCTCTGTGGTGGTATGAGACTGTGGCTGGGTAACCGACTGTCCGGAGGTCCCTGATGGGCCAGGTTGGTCATCCTGATCCAGGCGTGCAGAGCTGCTGTCATCACTGTAGGCCTCATCTGTGGGGGGAATAGATGTTGCTGGCACCTCCTCTCTGGTGACGATGTGTGGGGGACCTGTGGGGATGTAAATGCAGTGTTATAGTTTCTGCGTGTGTCATCTTGTGCATGGGTACGTTGCCCTCTATGGCTGATACTGCCATGGCAGATTGGCCTTAGTGAGAGTTGTTATTTGGTGGGCCAGGTGATTGTCTCTAGTGTGCATGCAGTGGTGATGGTTTTCCATGCAGGTCTCTGAGTGGTGTCCATGCATTGGTATATCATGTAGGGCTTGGCATTGGGATGAGTGGGTTGTGATGGTGGGGTGTATGTGAGGTGGTGGAGTGATAGGAGTGAGGGTGGGGGCTTGTGATGGCATGCAGGTGGGGGGGGTGATAGTAATAGAGATTTGACTTAGCAGAGTCCAGTCCTCCAGCCAGGCCCTTAGGATGCAGTATTGTCAAGACTTGCTCCTCCCATGTTGTTAGTTGTGGGGTAGGAAGTAGGGGTCCACCGCCAGTCCTCTGTACAGCTATCTGGTGTCTTGCAACCACAGAATGCACCTTCCCCCATAGGTTGTTCCACCTCTTCCTGATGTCATCCCTTGTTCTGGGGTGCTGTCCCACGGCGTTGACCCTGTCCATGATTCTCCGCCATAGCTCCATCTTCCTTGCAGTGGATGTCTGCTGCACCTTTGATCCGAATAGCTGTGGCTCTACCCGGATGATTTCCTCCACCAAGACCCTTAACTGCTCCTCAGAGAACCTGGGGTGTCTTTGTGGTGTCATAGGTGCAGTGCGAGTGGTGTGTGTGTGAGGGTGTATGGGGTGATGTTTTGGGGTGTGTGCTGTGAGGTGTGTGGATGGTTTATGGGTGATGGTGTTCTGTAGCTCTGGTTCTGTGGGTTCTCTTGGTGTCTCTCTCTCAGTTGTCAATTATTTTGAGTCGTAAAGGGTTGTGGGTAATGTGGGTGGGTGTTTTATAGTGGTGTGGGTGTCAGGTGTGTGTAGTTTGAATTGTTCAATGTGGTGTTGTTTTGTTAGTGTGTGTGTATTTTGAGCACGGCGGTATGTACCGCCAATGGCTTACCGCGGCTGAATGTCCGCTGCAGTGATTCGTGGGTGATAATGCTATGGGAGTAGTTCTGTTGGCGTAACGGTGTGGGTTTGGATACCACCAGTTTATCACTGACCTTTGGGCTGGCGGACTTGTGTGTGTGGCTGTATAGCGATGGATTTCTATGTGTGGGTCATAATATTGGTAGCGGTATACCGCCACGGTCATGGTATATTGGCGGCAGTCTACATGGCGGTAAGCAGGACTTACAGCCAATGTCATAATGAGGGCCACAGTGATTAAGTGTACACTACTGTTTTCAGTGCAGGCCATTATGTAACCACATACTGTTTGTTTTGTGATTTTGTTTTTTCTCTTCTTGGACTTCATCTGCTTCCATTTTTGGACTTTTTAACTTCTCATTGGGTACTCTTTGTTCTGCCTTGGAACTCTGTACTTTTTGACTTGCCGTCATGTCTCAATCTGGAGATGCAGCAGCTAGAGCTTTGTTTGAGTTGGAGAAGCTGGAGAGTTATACAGTTGCTCAACTGAAACAGTTCAGTAAGGGTCTCTTGCCTGTCCCTTTAGGAGCTCCACCAGGAAGGAGGAGCTACAAAAGGCACTGAGGGCCTGGGTGACAGCCAGAGAGGTTGGGTGGCACACAGAGGATAAGATTGAGGGTGCAAGACATTCTTGAGGGCGAAGTAGAGGTACCTGTACTGCCTGGGAGGATCTCCAGGGTGGGTAGCAGTGTGTCCTCTAAGCGTCTAACTCCTGAAGAGTTGCAGGACAGACAGGCAGAAAGTGTGCACCTGTTGGAGTTAGAGAAGCTTAAGATGGAGAGGGAGATGGAAGAAAGGAGGATGTCCATTGAGGAGAACAAGATGCTGTTGGCTCATGAGCTTAGTTTGAGGATGCTAGATCAGAGGAGCCAATCTAGTAGAGATGGTGGCAGCAGTACCACAGTGCAGTCTTAGAGGAGGGTGCAAATTCCTGAAGACCTAATGAAGGATTATAAGAGGGAGGATCATATCTACTTGTGGTCTAAGGGGTATGAGTCTGCTCTACACTTGAACATGGTCCCTGAAGCCAATTGGGGATGGGTCTGCAGAAGCACTTTGAGGTAGAAGGGAGGGACACCTTGACATACTTAGGGGATCCTCAGCGGCTCACCTACACTATCATGAAGGATGCCCTACTCACAAGGTATGGTCTCTCCCTGGAGCAGTACAAGGACAAGTGTAGGTCCTACAAAAAGAATGAATCCCAAACGTAGCTAGAATGTGTTGATTCTTTCTGCAGGTCACTGGATGGTTGGGTAAAGGGCAGTATGGTAACAACTTATGAGGGGCTTTACAACTTGATTGTTTGGGAGCACTTGTACAGTCTTTGTTTTCCAGAGCTGTGCCAGCACCTTATTGACAGAAAGCCGACTGACCCCAGGAAGGGGCAGGGTTGCTCTCAGAAGAATTGGGGGTAAGGGTAAACAGGGGGAGTTCTCTAAAGGGCCCCAACCTAATGCCTAGGGAAAGGATTCCCAGCCCCTGGTTGAAAAGAAGCCATGGTTTTTGTAAGAAGTTGGCTCTGTATGTACTATTTCAAAGTAAGAAATAGCATGCACAGAGTCCAAGGGTTCCCCTTAGAGGTAGGATAGTGGCAAAAAAGAGATAATCTAATGCTCTATTTTGTGGTAGTGTGGTCGAGCAGTAGGCTTATCAGAGGGTAGTGTTAAGCATTTGTTGTACACACACAGGCAATAAATGAGGGACACACAATCAAAGACAATTCCAGGCCAATAGGTTTTTATATAGAAAAATATATTTTCTTAGTTTATTTTAAGAACCACAGGTTCAAGATTTACAAGTAATACTTCAAATGAAAGGTATTTCACTTAGGTAACTTAGGAACTTTGAATCAGCAAAATAGCATGTACAGTTTTCACAAAAATGGCAATAAGCTATTTTAAAACTAGACAGTGCAATTTTCAACAGTTCCTGGGGGAGATAAGTGTTTGTTAGTTTTGCAGGTAAGTAAACTACCTACAGGGTTCAAAGTTGGGTCCAAGGTAGCCCACCGTTGGGGGTTCAGGGCAACCCCAAAGTTACCACACCAGCAGCTCAGGGCCGGTCAGGTGCAGAGGTCAAAGTGGTGCCCAAAACACATAGGCTTCAATGGAGAAGGGGGTGCCCCGGTTCCAGTCTGCCAGCAGGTAAGTACCCGCGACTTCGGAGGGCAGACCAGGGGGGTTTTGTAGGGCACCGGGGGGGACACAAGTCAGCACAAAAAGTACACCCTCAGCGGCACGGGGGCAGCCGGCGGCAGATTGCAAACAGGCGTCAGGTTTGCAATGGAGTTCAATGGGGGTCTCTTCAGCGAAGCAGGCAGGCAAGGGGGGGGCTCCTCGGGGTAGCCACCACCTGGGCAAGGGAGAGGGCCACCTGGGGGTCACTTCTGCACTGGAGGTCGGATCCTTCAGGTCCTGGGGGCTGCGGGTGCAGTGTCTTTACCAGGCGTCGGGTTCTTAGAAGCGAAGCAGGCAGTCGCGGTCAGGGGGAGCCTCTGGATTCCCTCTGCAGGCGTCGCTGGGGGGGGCTCAACTCTGGCTACTCACAGGGTCGCAGTCGCCGGGGAGTCCTCCCTGTAGTGTTGTTTCTCAAGCAGGTCGAGCCGGGGGCGTCGGGTGCAGAGTGCAAAGTCTCACGCTTCCGGCGGGAAATGTGTTGTCTTTAAAAGTTGCTTCTTTGTTGCAAAGAGGTTTCTTCTTTGGAGCAGAGCCGCTGTCCTCAGGAGTTCTTGGTCCTTTTAGATACAGGGTAGTACTGTGAGGCTTCAGAGGTCGCTGGACCCTGTGGAACGCGTCGCTGTTGCAGTTTTTCTTGAAGTGGGGAGACAGGCCGGTAGAGCTGGGGCCAAAGCAGTTGGTGTCTTCGTCTTCTCTGCAGGGCTTTCAGGTCAGCAGTCCTTCTTCGTCTTAGGTTGCAGGAATCTGGTTTCCTAGGTTCTGGGGAGCCCCTAAATACTGAATTTAGGGGTGTGTTTAGGTCTGGGAGGGCAGTAGCCAATGGCTACTGTCCTTGAGGGTGGCTACACCCTCTTTGTGCCTCCTCCCTGTGGGGATGGGGGCACATCCCTAATCCTATTGGGGGAATCCTCCAAAATCAAGATGGAGGATTTCTAAAGGCAGGGTTCACCTCAGCTCAGGACACCTTAGGGGCTGTCCTGACTGGTGGGTGACTCCTCCTTGTTTTTCTCATTATCTCCCCTGGACTTGCCGCCAAAAGTGGGGGCTGTGTCCAGGGGGCGGGCATCTCCACTGGCTGGAGAGCCCTGGGGCATTGTAACACGAAGCCTGAGCCTTTGAGGCTCACTGCCAGGTATTACAGTTCCTGCAGGGGGGAGGTGCGAAGAACCTCCACCCAGAGCAGGCTTTTGTTTCTGTCCTCAGAGAGCACAAAGGCCCTCACCACATGGGGTCAGATACTCTTCTCTCAGCAGCAGGCTGGCACAGACCAGTCAGTCCTGCACTGAACAATTGGGTAAAATACAGGGGGCATCTCTAAGATGTCCTCTGTGTGCATCTTTTAATAAATCCAACACTGGCATCGGTGTGGGTTTATTATTCTGAGAAGTTTGATACCAAACTTCCCAGTATTCAATGTAGCCATTATGGAGCTGTGGAGTTCGTTTTTAACAGACTCCCAGACCAAATACTCTTATGACTACCCTGCACTTACAATGTCTAAGGTTTTGCTTACACACTGTAGGGGCATAGTGCTCATGCACCTATGCCCTCACCTGTGGTATAGTATACCCTGCCTTAGGGCTGTAAGGCCTGCTAGAGGGGTGACTTACCTATGCCACAGGCAGTGTGAGGTTGGTATGGCACCCTGAGGGGAGTGGCATGTTGACTTAGTCATTTTCTCCCCACCAGCACACACAAGCTGGCAAGTAGTGTGTCTGTGCTGAGTGAGGGGTCCCTAGGGTGGCAAATGACATGCTGCAGCCCTTAGAGACCTTCCCTGGCATCAGGACCCTTGGTACCAGGGGTACCACTTACAAGGGACTTACCTGGGTGCCAGGGTTATGCCAATTGTGGAGACTGGTACATTTTAGGTAAAAGAACACTGGTGCTGGGGCCTGGTTAGCAGGGTCCCAGCACACTTCTCAGTCAAGTCAGCATCAGTATCAGGCAAAAAGTGGGGGGTAACTGCAACAGGGAGTCATTTCCTTACAGTTTTCTGAAGGGAAACCTGCAGAGGGGGGTCACAGGGTTTTCCCAATGTAGCACTTAGGGAGGAGTTGGTTCCAGGTGGGTGGGAGCCAGCTAAGATGACCCTTGTCTCACTATGATACTGTGAGAAGTCACCTGGTGTCTTAAGAGCAGATAGATACCCATGTACTTCACCAAGTAGTTGCGGTAGACAACTCAGAGTGCCTGTGCACAGTGGCACAGGTTCCCTTTGAATGGGGGGGGGTCTCAGGTGCCTTGAGAGTAGCTGTGAGTCCAACCATGCCTGTAGATTGTCTGCTTGGCAATGACCTGGAGGATTACCCTTGGAAGGAGGTAGAACACAGGTCTCACTTGGAGATGTTTGGACTGCCTGGGTGGGTGTATGTGTCCACCCGATCAATGGCAACCCGTCAGGGTGATCAGAAGACCCTGGAGCCTGAAAGAGTAGCCTCGGTGTCTGCCAGAAGGAGGAAGGGCAAGGGGCATGGGAAACCCGCCCCAGAAGTTCCCACGGTTTGGGAGGAGGCTGAACCTGAGGGGGATGCTCCGAAGCCTACAGGAGAACAGGTGGCTGAGCTGGTGGACGTCCCTAAACTGACTCAGTGGCAGCAGGGAGGGGGACCCACCAGGGAAGCATTCTGTGGGGCACAGAAAACATGCCCTAATCAAGGGGGTTTGCGGTGACAGGCTGCAGACCAGGTGCCTGGCAATGAGTCTAGATCACACTTGATCTACTGGAGGGCGACCTCCTATATAATGAGCCTAAGGTTGCTGAGCCTGGGTCAGCCTGTGTGCTGGTGGTACTCCAGTGCTTCAGAGCCTTTCTACTGGGTCTAGCTCATGATGTACATTTAGCTGGACATTTGCGACAGGACAAGACTCCTTACCATTCCCAAGGAAACAGTCTGGTTGAGAGATTCAACTGCACCTTGAAAGGCATGATCATGGGCCTCTCAGAGCCCTTGAGGCGTAAGTGGGACGTCCTCTTGCCATGCCTTCTTTTCGCCTACAGGGAGGTGCCACAAAATGGTCTTGGATTTAGCCCTTTTGAGTTACTGTATGGCCACCCTGTCAGGGGACCTTTGAGTCTGGTTAGGGAAGGCTTGGAGAAAGCCTCCAGTAAGACCACCCAGAATGTATTCAGTTACATGCTGGCTTTTAGGTACCAGGCTTCCCACTTCAGGAAGCTCATTCAGGAGAACCTAGACGCGAGCCAGGAAGACATGAAACACTCGTACAACCGGATTGCCACTCTGGTTGAGTTTCATCCTGGACAGAAAGTATGGGTGATGGCCCCAGTGGAGCCTAGGGCTCTCCAGGACAGGTGGACTGGGCCTTTTGAGGTGGTGGAGTGCAACTGTGATGTCACCTACATGGTGAACTTGCGGACTCCTAGGAACCCTTTGAGGGTCCTGCATGTGAACCGTCTCAAGCCTCACTTTGAGCGGACAGAAGTGACTGTGCTCTTGGCAATAGATGATGGGGTGGAGGAAGAGATTGAGCCTCTTCCTGACCTCCTGTCTGCCAAAGAGAAAGATGGTTAACTGGAGGGTGTGAACCTCTCCCCCTCACTGACTCTAGAGCAACAGAGGTAAGGTTGCCAGGTGTTGGGACAGTTTGCCTCATTATTTTCCTTGATCCCAGGGGTCACTCATATGTGTACACATGATGTGGACACTGGGGACAGTCCTCCTGTGAACCGTAAAGTTTACAGAGTGACTGACAAGGTTAGGGCCAACATTAAGGATGAGGTATCCAAAATGTTAACTCTTGGGGGTTATTGAGTGTTCCAGTAGCCCTTGGACCAGTCCTGTCGTCGTGGTCCCTAGAGCTGCTGCTCCTGGTGACACTCCAGAAGTCAGGTTCTGTGTGGATTACCAGGGACTCAATGCAGTCACTACGACTGACACGCACCCCACCTTCCGAACTGATGAGGTCATTGATCAGTAAGGAGCTGCCAAATATCTAAGTATGTTTGATCTGACCTCTGGATATTCGCAGATTGCACTGACTGAGGGGGCTAAGGAGAGGTCTGCATTTTCTACCCCAGTTGGGCACTAACAGTTTAGGGTGATGTCCTTTGGGATGTAAAATGCCCCTGGCACCTTTCAGAGGCTGGTTAACCAGGTCTTGGCTGGATTGGATGTTTTCAGTGCAGCCTACCTGCATGAAATTGCAGTGTTCAGCTCCACTTGGGAGGGTCACTTGCAGCACCTCTGTAAAGTGTTAGAGGCCCTGCAGAAAGCAGGCCTCACTATTAAGGTGAGTAAGTACCACATAGGGCAGGGTTCTCTAGTGTACTTGGGGTACTGGGTAGGGAGTGACCAGGTGACACCTCCCCCACCCCCCAGAAACCCAAGATTGACCCTATCCTGGCTAGAGAGCATCCCAAGACCCATACTGAGGTGAGAGCCTTTTTAGGGTTCACAGGTTACTATAGGAGGTTTGCTAAGGGGTATGGCACCATTGTTGCTCCCTTAACAGAGTTAACCTCCAAGAAGCAACCAAAGAAAGTGATCTGGACTGAGTCTTGCCAGACAGCTTTTGATTCCCTGAAGGCAGCCATGTGCATGGTACCCTGCTGAAGGCACCTTACTTCTCTCAAGAATTTGTCATGCAGACTGATGTGTCAGAGCATGGTGTAGGAGCAGTTTTGTCACAGCTAAACAAAGAGAGCCTAGATCAACCTGTAGCCTTCATCAGTAGGAGGTTACTCCTCAGGGAACGTAGGCGGAGTGCAATTGAGCATGAAGCTTTTGCTGTGGTCTTGGTGCTGAAGTAGCTAAGACCCTACTTGTTTGAAAATCACTTCCGGGTTCAGACCGACCACAGGTCCCTCAGATGGTTAATGCAGTTGAGGGGTGAGAATCCAAAACTTTTGAGGTGGTCTACTTCCCTACAGACAACGGACTTTACGGTGGAACACTGCCCTAGAAAAGAACATGCCAATGCTGATGGTCTTTCCAGATCCTTCCACCTTAGTGAAGAGAACTCCATGAGGTTGGGTAGTTCTCCCTATTTTCAGCTGAGGGTACAGATGTTAGACCTGGCATCCTTGGCGTGGTCTCCCCTAACTTTTTGCCTCTACTGTTGCTGTGTGCTGGACTCTGTTTTTGCTGTTTGTGTTACTCTGGGCACTTTACCACTGCTGACCAGCGCTAAAGGGGAAGACCTCCCTATGTGAAATTGTATGTGTAATTGACTTTTCCATGATTGGCATATTTGGTTTACTACTAAGTCCCTAGTAAAGTGCATTAGAGGTCCCCAGGGCCTGTAAATCAAATGCTACTTGTGGACCTGCATCACTGATTGTGCCACCCACATGAGTAGCTCTGTGAACATGGCTCAGACCTGCCACTTCAGTGTCTGTGTGTGCAGTTTTAAACTGACAATTCAACTTGGCAAGTGTACCCACTTGTCAGGCCCAAACCTTCCATGTTTATACATGTATAGCATCTCTACGGTAGGCCCTAGTTAACCCCATGGGCAAGGTGCAGTGCATGTTAAGGGTGGGACATGTACTGATGTGTCTTACATGTCCTAACAATGAAATACTGCCAAAGTTTGTTTTCACAGTTGCAAGCCCTATCTCTCTCATAGGTTAACATGGGGGCTGCTTTTTAATAACATTAAAGTGCAGTTTTCCTTATAGAGCAGCTAGTGCTATGGGGTTTGGGGTCTCTGAACTCACAATTTAAAAATATATCTTTTAATGGAGTTGCTTTTTAGATTGTTAGTTTGAAAATGCCATTTATTTTTATAAAGTAGGCATTTTCTTGCTTAAACTATTCTGTGACTCTGTCTGTTTGTGGATTCCCTGTCTGGGTCAGACTGACATTTGGGATGTTTGTGAATCTCCTCTAGACAGAGACACAAAGGAAACTGGGGTGCAGCCTGCATTTCCTGATGAGCCATCTGGGCTAGAGTGGAGGGAGCAGTGGTCACTTACACCTGAATGAGCTGTGCCTGTCCTCCCACAATGCAGTCGCCAACCCCCTGGTGTGTGTCTGGGGCCTAGCCTGGATAAGGCAGGATCAGTTCCTGTAAACAACAGAGACTTTTCTTTGAAGTTGGGCAACTTCAAAGGCAGAAAGGGGTATAAGTAATGGATCCAAAACCGCAGACTTTAGATTTTTTCAAGATTTGCTTCTAGAACCAAGAGGAACCTCTGCCAAGGAGAAGAGCTGAAGAGCTGAGGAGATGTACTACCCCTGCCTGTGACTATGCTTTGTTGGGCTATCCTGCAGTTGCTGCTTCTGCCTGTGAAAGGGGACAAAGACTGGACTTTGTGGTATATTCCTGCTTGGGAAGAATCACCAAGGGCTTGTACCGAGCTTGCTCCCTGTTTTGAAGTCTCAGGGCCATCAAAGACTTCCTCTGCCAGCACCTGGACTCTGCTGAGACTCCTGACCTGTCAAGTGGTGGCTAATCCAGTCCCTGGGCCCTTGAAAGGAGAAGCTGGTGGAAAAACAAAGAAAAAACAACTTTGGGTGACTCCGGACCGACGCTGCTGCTGAATCTCGTGATGCCACCTGCAACCGAAGACGTAGACCTTGCTGGAGTGCAACGACCAAAGCAGGCCTGGCACTGCTACAGCCGCGCTGAATTCCACAACTACGTGGAGGTTGCTGCATCATGTCATGACTGCCGAATTCCGACTCTGCCTGAAGTGTGCAGATCCAACACTTTACACCAAGGCCGCCTCACCTCCACCACTCTGCAGCAAGGACCTGACACTTTTTTGTGACGCCTCTGCTCCTTCGCTCTGCAGCACCGGAATTGACACTGTCTGGGATCCATTGACGCCGTGATCTCTGACTCCGTCTACCAGCTTGTTTCCGCATTTGCACAAGGTACAAATGATATCACCTCATGAAAGCATTTGTGTTTCTAACCTATATTTTTGTGTTTAATCTTTAAAAATTCATAACTTTGCTTGTGTATGTTGGAGTCTTGTTGTTTTGGTCTTATTTTGTTGAAATAAACATTGGCTATTTTTCTAAACCTGGTTGGTGACCATTTTGTAGCATTTCACTGCATTACTGTGTGTGTTGGTACAAATACTTTACATTTTGCCTCTGGGTTAAGCCTTCCTGCTTGTGCCAAGTGGGTGAGCTGGGGTTAACTGGGTGTGTTTCTCCTTTGCCCTGACTAGAATGAGGGGCCTTGCTTGGACAGGGGGAAGCCACTGGGTAACATAGGTGTGTTTTTGGGGGGAGTGAGATCTAGAATGTAACAATAAAGCCAGGAGATGCCCCTGCATTTGACATTGTTAGTGAACAAAGATTTAATGTGTGTGTTCCTCCCTTTGGAGCACCCCCCCAGCGAGGTCACTCCCAGCCCAATACAGAGCCTGTGTAAACCTGCAGCTTGCCTAGTTAGGCCAGCGTTCTCAACTAACTCCTTATTCAATTGCAGTTTAACCCCAATGTAAAACTCTCTGAAGCATAGCGTCTGGCCTTATACCAGGCAGAAACTTTGTTTATTTTTTTTATACCTCCAAATCACTCACTAAAACACAACTTGCAAACGATTTGACCACCATGTCCATAATGAGTCTGGTTCAACAAAACATCTGAGTGAAGCATCAGGCTTCTTCACTGTAACTGAGGCAGAAATAACATTAATCAACACTATTTTGGGGACAAATGCAGGAAATTGAACATTTGGCTGAGTGACAGACTGACTAGAGATCACAAGAAAACTAATAAAAGCTCTCCTCCAGATACTGCTACAGGGAGGGAGGCAGACAAATGATGCTCCAGAACTCTAGTGTGTAAAAATGGGCACACAAACTTCACTGAATATATTGCAGACACAATTTTCACCAAACCCATTTCTTGAATTGTGTGATGTAGGTTCCATAGTCCTTCCAGTCAGCGTAAAGTAGGATTTATGGAGTTTAGGGCAGGGCTCGAACCTACTGCCACCCCCCCCCCTCCGGGTTTTGTTCTCTTTCTCCCATCCCTCTTTCCCCCACGGGTTTCGTTCTCTTTCACTTTACATCTTGGGTGATGACATTGTGTTAGTTATATGACATTGATTTGGGACATGAGGTGCATGGTCCACTGTGCACATGGGCCGTTCTAGACTTACAGTGTGATGGTGCGGGGGACGAAGGGTTGGAGTAGATACAGGGTACTTAGCCACTCTGAAAAATAGTTCTGGTTCAAAGGACTGGCACTATCTGGGGCCACGCTGATAGTGGGTAGGGATTTCCATTTGGTGACATCAAATTTACTTGACAGATCTTTGTCAAAATGACTGTGCCCCTCACTCACAAGGGTTGTTGGTTTTGCACAGAGGTGGGTGAGCCACTGAAATCTCTAGCCTGAAGCCTGGCTCAGATCGAAGTCCTCTTGGAATCTCAAACCCATAATTAGCCTAGCCTGCAAATGGCTTCTGCCTGCCTCCTTCCATCTCCCAAGAATGTGACATCATGGCCATAGGTGCTGACTTTGTAACTGGGGAGCCAGGATCGACTCTCCACGCCTGCTCAGCATACTCTGATTCTTGGCAAATCAATCTCCCTGTGCCTTTAAAAAATTAATTTGATTTGGTATATGGTAACTGGTGCTTGCATAGAAGTCACTCCAATACCTTCGCCTTGCTTTCGTGATATATAAAAACTGCAAGAAATTGCACATAAAAAGGAAATGCAAATAAACACCCATCAAGTGACTGATTTGTAAAAAGAAAACCAGAGTAAATTGCGGCTTAACACTTACATTTTGTGGTTTTAGGCAAATAATTTGTCAGCAAACTTTCTTTTTCTTCATTATCACTTAATAAGGCACTTTCAAATATGTGAGTCTCAGAACACCAGTGATACACACCCTCTTGTGTTTGACTCATTAGACTGTAACGTTGCTCTAACAATATGGGCCTTCCACGGGGTTTACATGATATCTGTCTTGCCTCCTAGATCACCAATGGTTCATGCTTCAAAGCTATCACTTTTAATAAGTATTTCTCAGAGCAGTGCTATCGCGTGAGGTATTAATGGATGTATGATGGAACAACGCATGCGCCAACCATGCATGCCTGAACAACGCGGTCAGAACAACGACTGCGTTGTTTCCACAAATGCCTTTACCATGCATGCCTTTACAATAATTTTTAGTTGTAAAGGCATGCCTAGTAAGGCATGTATGGAACAGCATGCGTGGTTTTCGCCTGCTGCCCTGTAAATACAATTGCCCTAAAAATAAAACCACCCGCCCCCCATTTGCACTGTAAATAGAACTAACCCGACCCACACCCACCCTAAAAATAAAACTACCTGACTCCCCTACCCATCCCTAAAAACTACCCCGACACCCCCACCCCTAAAACTACCCTGATACCCCCACCCACCCTGAGCCCTAGAAATGACCTGACCCCATAATAAAACTACCCCGCCCCTAAAAATAAAATTACCCTGACCTCCCACCCTGGCCTTAAAAATAAAAATACCCCGACCTGCCCAAAAATAAAACTACCTCGACTCCCCACCCACACCTAAAAACTACCCTGATGCCCCCACCCACCCTGAGCCTTTAAACCTACCCCAACCCCCCACCAGCAGTAAAAACAACCGACCCCCACCCCAAATAAAAAGAAACACCTGCCCCTAATAACCCAATAAATACAAAATTATCCTGAACCCCAGCCCCTAAAACCCAACCCCCACCTGCCCTAAATACAAAAATTACCCTGACCCCCCACCCACCCCTAAAAACTAAATTACCCTGATCCCCCACCTGCCCTAAAAACCATAGTACCCCGACCCCACCCTGTCCTAAATTCAAAACTACCCTGACCCCCACCCCGCCCCTTAAAAAAAATATCCGAACCACTGACCCCTAAAAACTACCCCCAACTCTCCCCAGCCTCACTTACCTGACAGCATCCTACCCTGACCCCCCACCACCACCCCAACCCTAAAAACAAAATAACCAACCCCCACCCCGCCCCTAAAAACCCAACCCTCCCACCTGCCCTAAATACAAAAATTACCCTGACCCCCCCACCCACCCCTAAAAACTAAATTACCCTGATCCCCCACCTGCCCTAAAAACCATAGTAACCCGACCCCCACCCTGTCCTAAATTCTAAACTACCCTGACCCCCACCCCGCCCCTTAAAAAAAATATCCGAACCACTGACCCCTAAAAACTACCCCCAACTCTCCCCAGCCCCACTTAACTGACAGCATCCTACCCTGACCCCCCACCACCACCCCAACCCTAAAAACAAAATAACCAACCCCCACCCCGCCCCTAAAAACCCAACCCTCCCACCAACCCTAAATACAAAATTACCCCAACCCCCTGCCCCCGGCCCTTAAAACCCGACCCCCTACCCGCCATAAGAACAAAATTACACACCCCTAAAAACCCACCCTCAGTCCCACCCCTAAAAACAAAATTACGCCAAACCCTCACCACTAAAAACCCACCCACCCTAAATACAATACTACCCCAACCACCCCATCCACGCCCCTAAATACTACCCCCAACCCCACTTACCTGACCCCGTCCTCTCCCGATGCTGGCTCCCTTTTTCCCTGCCTTAACCACGCATGTTGTTCAACACATGCATGGTAAAGGCAGAGAAAAAGGGAGTCATTGTTAACGCAAGCGTGGGTCCGTCGTCGTCGTTCTGGATGTTTCCCTGCACTAATGTCAAAGCTTTGACATGCCAAAACACTTTTATGAATTTTGAAGAGACTTTATCATTTTTTACATGATGTTCATTATATGATTGACATAGCAAATACTTCCAGGGCTTGGCTCTAAGATCCGAGCCAGCCCTTGGCTCGCTCTCCCTGTTATTTTATAAGATCGCCAACCTTTAGTTTTGCACAAGCACAGAGAGGCTTAAAAAGTACACAAAATGTTTCTCCTTTTACCTCCAGGTAACAAATTTCATTCAAAGATCAATTATTTATTTACAGTGAAAGTACAGGAGCGCAGACTTTTGAATGCGTCACACTGACTGTCTCACACTGACTGTCTTGCTTGGGTCTCTGAAAAAGAGACAAACCGAAGTGGCAAATATGTGCATGCAGATATTTGATGTGATTTCTTGGAAGATGTATTTTGGTTACATTTAACATGTACTGCACATTGGGCAAACTACAAGTGCTCTCATCCTCAAAAACCTATGCGGTCTGCCATATGTTTGATTGAACGTCCGTCCTCATATTTCCTTTTGCTGCTGCAGTGACATTGATCCTATTCTTCCAAATCTTCTCTCCTATCTCTGTTCACTCTCTTGTCTAGTTATTCCTGTATTGTTATGCGCCTACGTCGGAACAGTGAAATATTTGTAACTACACAAAAGCCAAAATATCAAGCACTGAGCTGTAATTGGCAGAACAGTATGCACATCAATGCGTTTTTTTCTGGAAAGAGACCCACCACCCTCCACCAAAACTGAATAAATAAAACAAAAAACAATCTGACTCCAGGAGAGTACGTGGCCTACTCAGGATGAAATCAAAAGATCATGACCAGGCATGATCAAGCACCTGTGGGCTTCCCCTCTGTGGTGAGACAGATCTTTAAGGCAATGTAAGGTTTCTAGGGAGTCAGATTATGTAATGCAAATGCGACTAAGGTAGAAAGATTATTTAGGAAATCTAGGTTATCATTACACTTATTAGCTGTCTCTAGGGTAGAGGTCTTCAAAGTTTTGCTCTGTGCCCTCCTTAAGGAAAATGGTTTGAATCCAGCCCCTACTTCAAAACTTTATGGCAAGACCTCGAGGAGCTACTGTAGAGTGGTGAAACTGAGTGAAGCGGACTGAGAGTATGAGATCATTTTAGGGGTACTTTTCTGTTGCTCAAATTCTGCACTAAATGTGAGCAGTATAAAAGAGCAAATACGTCACACACAAAAACAAAAATTTACCAAAAAACTCTATCCCATATAATTAGGGTGTGGGAACCCCTCAAACTTTTGGGCCATAATGCAACTGTACCTGGTACACTAATGATAGCTGCAGCCTGGAGAAGCAGGCTACCTCTATGCTGTGCCTTTCCCTCCATGCTTGGCCATCATTCCAGTCCTGAAACAGACTATGGTGGTCATTATGACATTGGCAGTCTCTTCTGAAGACCGCCGTGGTGACAAGCACTAAAACCTCCACGGAGGCAGAAATCTGCCTGCCAGATTATGACACACAAACACAAAACCAACAGAAACCAGCCACAACAACAGTTCCGCCAGACCCAACGGAGGTGAAAAACTGTCGGACCCACCACCCTCCCCGCTACAACAGCAATACACTCCCCTCCAGATTATGGACCACGATTCACCACAGCGGACACTCAACGGCGGTCATCCATTGGCGGTGCAGACCGCTGCAGTAGAATGGGCACCCAACACCATCAGCAGCCAACATTAGCCAGATTGAAAAACCCACACCTGACACATATACACAGACCGTACACACACCCCGACAGCACTATAAAACACACACAACCCACAATCCTTTGCAAACACAAAAAACTAACTACACCTTGCCAGTAAAAGATAATACAAGAACTGCACACACAAACCACAGCCACCTATTCATCTTTAACGCATCACACACCACACACCATTCCCCAACACCTATCACACTCTCCACAACACACACACTACACCCACCACACAATCGGCATGTCGCCATAGAAGAATCCCCGTTTCACAGATGAGGAGTTGAGGGTCATGGTGGAGGAAATCGTCAGGGTAGAGCAACAGCTGTTCGGTGCACAGGTCCATCAGATTTCCATTTCCAGGAAGATGGAGCTATGGCGGAGGATCGTGGACAGGGTGACTTCCATGGGAACATATCCACGCACAAGGGAGGACATTCGCAAGAGGTGGAATGACCCATAGGGGAAGGTGCGTGCAGTGGCCTCCAGGCACCAAGTTGCCATCATGAAGACTGGTGGTGGACCCCCACCTCCTCCCCCACAGTTGACAGCCTGTGAGCAGAAAGTCTTGGCAATCTTACATCCTGAGGGCCACACTAGAGTCACTGGAGGGCTGGACATTGGTAAGTCACTATTATTTCTTTACCATCACGATACCTGCCTGGCATGTCACCCCTTCACCCTGACTTCCTTCACCCCACTCCATCCCATACAGTGAACCACCCCATAACCACCCTCAATTGTGTACCCCTGCATGCCCTACCCTCTGCAAGCACACCCCTCCCACCTCTGCATGCACACACAACAGTAATGCATGGGCAGCATGTAGTACTACTAATCCCACAATCCACCAGCATACACTAACCAAAGGTGGGGGGACAGCACCCAACCCATAGGGAAAGCCAGAAATGCTGAATATGTGACAGACAATGACTAACAAATCTTTCACATATTCACAGGTACCCCAGCCAATGTAAGCGGCGAGCATGTGCCACGTCATCCCAGTCCCCCACCAGAAGCTGCCCTCAGTGATGAGAGCAACTCTGGATGTCCTGATCTGGATGATCTCCCTGGCCCATCTGGCACCACTGGTCAGTCGGTTCCACATCCCACACCCAGTCCACCACAGCCCCCCTATCAGACTCCAACACCACAGCAGCCACCCAATGTCACCAAACCTCTGTCCCCAGGACACTTCGATCACTTGTGTGCCCACCTGTACAGAGACCCGATCCAACACCACACAGGCAAGACGATGAAGGCCCTGGTTAAAGCGGGAGTCTGCACACCATTCAGGGGACACAGGCACAGGGGGGCCAGGGCCAGTGGGAGATTAGCTGTGCACCAGGGGGAGGCCCATCCCAGGGAACTGACTGCCCAGGAGGCACTCACACATGTCCTGGGGGCCTACCAACAATCCCAGGATAGGATGGCCAGGTGATTACCACCTTGCAGGAGAATCATCAGTTGCAGGGGGTACACCACCAGGAGGTCATGCAGCAGTTGCAGGGCTTAAGTGCCAACATGGCCATCATTGCAGGGGTGCTGGGTGACATGGCCAACATGATGCATGAGTACACAGCATACCAACGGGCCCCTTCCACTAGACAGTCTACACACCAGCCCACAACATCTGCTGCAGCTAGTCGACAGGAGGACCTGCTACATCACTCACAGGCTACCTGCACCCCTCCCCCTGCAGAAGGTGAACTACCCCGCAAACTTTCCCTGTGACCCAGACATACACCAGAGACTGTTGCCAAGACCCAGACCACGGCCAGGAAATGAGCCCCTCCTGAATGTCTCCCTTGTGTGCCACTGAGACATCTTGCTCACTTTGGACTGCCATTGCTCCTTTTCCTTTGGCCCCATGTATACTGGACCTACACAACAAACCAACTGAGCCACAACACTGAAGTTGTCATCTATCATCACCCCACTCTATTGCACTATCCGATCCTTTTTGTCACTTCAAAAACACCCTTGAACACACCTGAAGTTTCTGTGCTTTATCATACAACAATATGCAATGTCTTAAACTGTGCAAATGTCCTGTAATGTGTGAATCCATCCAACAAATCTGTGTAAGCAGTTTGTAGTCATCACATCAGTACACAATTGTGACCACACCAACATCTGCAAAAAGGGAAAGCATAAGTGACAGTCAATTGAGAAGTAAAGGTAGTGCTTGGCCGAACATAGCAGCCACACTGCACTTAACTGTAATGGAGGTATGAACAGAAGTACAGTGTTACCTGCGAGTCAGTGGAAGTACTGTTGTATCATATGTGTCCTGTTGTCCCCATCCTCCTCCTCCTCCTCCTCCTCCTCATCACGGTCTTTAGTGTCCTCTGCTGCCACAGGTGCATTGTTTCCCCCCTCCTCTTGCAGATAGGGCACATGGCGTCTCAGTGCCAAATTGTGCCGCATGCAGCAAGCCACCACCATCTGGCAGGCCTTCTTAGGGACATAGAATAACCAGTTACATGGAGGCACTGGCTTTCAGTAGTCCAAATGTACGTTCAATAACCCTCCCGGTACGCCGATGTGCTTCATTGTACCGAATTTCTGCCCCTGCCCTCAGATTCCTCACTGGTGTCAACAGCCAGGAGAGGTTTAGCCAGAGTCACTTGGAAGTAGTGAGGGACACACATTACTCATGTACAATGACACAGAGTACAACTTCAGGTGGCATACAGTGCCATACATTGGGTGAAGATTCAAGCTCACCTATGAGCCACACTCTGTGCTTCTGTAGTTGTGCCAACAACTGTGGGACTCTGCTACTCCTCAACACATAGGCATCATTCACAGATCCAGGAAACGTGGCAGTGATGTGGGAGATGTATTGATCAGCAAGGCACACCATCTGGACATTTATAGAGTGTTAACTCTTCCTTTTCCTGTAGACCTGCTCATTTGTCCTGGGAGGGACCAAGGCAATATGTGTCCCGTCAGTGGCCCCAATCACATGTAGTATGTCTCCCATGTCATGAAATCCAGCCTTCACAGTGACCCAATCTTCACTCTGGGGGAAATGAGATGTAGCTGCTCATGTGTTTTAGCAAAGCAGCCATACCTCTTCCAAGCACATTCAAAAAGATTGGCTGTGACAAGCTCTCAGTCACTTGGAAGGAACCACTTGCCCGGAAGTGGAGCACTGACAGTACCTGTACTGCAGGGGTATAGCTGTAGTGCTACAGATAGCAGGAATCAGATCTGCGTCCAATTGTTGACACAGCTCAGTAATTGTGTCTCTTTGCAGACGATAGGTGTAAATAATGTGGCATTCCTCCAGTGTAGCCAAGTCCACTAGGGGTCTGTACATGGGTGCTTGCCTCTTCCTCTGCAGTAGTAGGTATCTAAGTAAACCAAACAAGCGATGTGTGTGACTCCAGGAAGTATGGACACACAATATCACAGTACACAGAGCATGTATGTATGTAGCAGACTGGAATTGTCTTGCTGTGTACCATCGGTACCTATGACGTACATTAAATAGTCCGCCATGTGTACCAGCATTAGGAATTGACAACCGCCTGTCCTGTATGCAGGGACAGGTGGAAGTGACCTCACTCTGCCGGCATTTGGCGTTATGGCGGAGGGCGGTCTGCACCACCGTGCAACTCCTCATTGGTTAACATGGAGGTCTATGGAGCACAGGAACTAATGATGATCAATGCTGGTGGTGACGGTGTTCAACACCGCAGACGTGACCACCTTTTTCTCTCTCCCACTTCACTTGATTCCTGACTCTCTGCAGATCAGCACCTCCACTGCATGTGCTGCTGTGTCCTGTGGCTGGAACCCGCAGTGGCCCATGCTACAGGGAAAAGGACCCCAGCCTTCACATCGGAGGAGTTGGAGAAGCTTGTGGATGGGGCCCTACTCTTGTATGGGCAATTGTATGGGCCTCCAGACCGACAGGTGAGTACCTTATGGGTACGTTGCATGAGACATGGGTGTATGAAGATGTATGTGTGTGCTGGCAGTGTGTCATTTGGGAAGTGTATTTTTGCTGCATGCAATGTGTATGCAGAGGTATGGGTCATGTGTGGGCTTAATGTGGGATCTATGCAGTATGTAAGCCATTTCTGTTACAGAATGGAGTGTTGAGTTCATGCTTTCCAGTTGTCTGTTTTCCCTACGCAGGTCAGCGCCCATCAGAAGAAAGGGTTGTGGCATGCCATCGCCAAGGACGTGTGGACCCTGGGGGTCCATAGCTGGCAGAGCACCCATTGCAGGAAAAGGTGGGAGGACCTGAGACGCTGGGCCCAGAAGACCGCGGAGGCCCAGCTGGGGACGGCCTTCCAATGAGGAAGGGCAGCCATTCAGAGCCTGACCCCCCTATTTGCCCGCATACTGGCAGTGGCCAATCCTGAGTTAGATGGGTGCTTGAGGGCAGCACAGCAGCACAAAGAGTGAGTACACAGTGTGTTGTATTCTTTTTTGTTGCTTGCCATGATGTTTGGGTGCATGATTCTAGTCAGTGGATGCCCCAATATGCCAGTTTAGCCAATCTTGTGGAGTCCTACTTAGCAATGTAGGGTGGGATGTATATTTGGTATTGGCAAATAGCTGGCATACCATGGCAGACATGGCTTAGTGAGTCCCAGTAGGTGTGTAGATGGTAGTGTTTAGGTTAATTTCTGCTGTTGTTCCCAGGTAATGGTTTGACATTGTGGCTCATACTGCACAGTGTTAGTCCCAGTGAGTGATTGTGATGTGTATGCCATATGTGCTTTTGTTACTGTGATTGATCCTGTGCTTCCTTGTGTTCTCCCCCACCCTCTCTCCGTTTCTCATCCTGTCCATTAGCATCATCTGGCAAAGGAGCAGGGGCACCGGTGAGTGGGGGAGCTGCAACCCACGGGACCCAGGAGGCAGAGTACACCAACGCTGAAGGAACCAGTGGGTTGGAGGGCAAGGGGAGCACCACAGGGGAGACAGGAGCTACTGACTCAGATTCCTCCTCTGTTAGAAGCTCCCTAGTGGTGGCGGACCCCTCTGGGACCACCCCAGCTACAACATCTTCTGCCACCCCCTGCACCAGCACCGCCCTCCCAGTAGCCCCCCCACCCAGTTGCCCGTGCCCACTCACCCAGGGGGGTGGGTGTCTCCTTTGCCACAGACACCTCAGGCCCTGCCCCATACAGCCCTGCTGCCATCAACAAAGAGGCTATGGACCTCCTGAGATCCATCTCTGTAGGGCAGTCAACCATAGTGTATGCCATCCAGGGGCTGGCATCCCAGATGCAGCAAAGCAGTGCCTACCTGGAGGGCATTCATGGTGGCTTGGCTGACTTACAGAGATCATTTCAGGTTCTGGCCTCCTCTTTGACGGCAGCCAGTGTCCCTGGTTCTTCCATCCCCCCTCAAACTACCTGTTCCCAGTCCCAAAGCCCTCTCCTCCTAACTATTCAACGCACACAATCAGACCAGCATGCACCCAAGACAACAGACAGGACTCGCACAGACAAGCCCAGGCACCACACTCCACTCCACAAGCACACACACAGCCAATACACAGAAGCAACAACAGCCACTGCCTCCACTGTCTCCCCTCCTCCTCCTCCCTCACAGTCACATCAACACTCACACCTGGAAGCACTGCATCTTCAGTCCCAGATCCTGCCACCTGTACACCCTTGTCCACAGTCACCACAACAGCAGACAGGCAGACTAGCACCCCATTCACCTCATGCGCAGTCACCACCACCACCATCACAACCTCATGCAGCACACCCACCTCACTTGCAGACACCACCACAACATACATACACACGTCATGTTTGTCCTCTCCCACCCTGTCTGCCCACCCCTCCAAAGACACATAAGTGCTCCCACTCAAAAGCCATCCATCTCACACATGCACACTGTACATGCACCTGCAACCCAGTCCAGTGCACCTACTCATCCTACAACCATTTCCCTCTACCTCCACTCCCACACCTAATCCCACAACCAGCTCCATTGGACCCAAGAAACTTTTCCTTGCCCGCCTTAACCTCTTACCTCTGCCTTCCCCACCCGTACTGCCTGGAAAAGGATGGTCACGCTCCCCAGCCCGGTACCTCCAGCTCCCAGTCCTCTCTTGTCTCTCCCCCTGCAGCAAAACCTACCACTAAGAGGGACAAGACTGCCACTATGGCCCCGCTTTGAGCCCACTCCTCTACCCCCTAAACAAAAGAGCAAGGACCCTCTTCCTCCCAAACCTAAGTCCAAGGACCACCCTCCCAAGAAACCCTCCGCTACCCCTACGCCCCCTGAGGTGCCTGCCTACCGTCAGCATGATGCCCCTGCACAGTGGAGTGACTTGGGCTGTCAGGAGTCAAGTTGGGCTCTGGACGTTACCCTGTGGGTTTTCACAAACATTGATCTGGCCAATGACCCTGTCTGTATATAAAGCATTTATTTTATTGAAATCGCTGTTCCCAGCGAATTATAGTGGTTGAACTAAAGGTATGTGTCCTGGCTTTCTTTGCTCCTGGCTTATGTTGTTAAATTTCTCTGCAGATAGTTCTCGGTGTGTGGTATGTGTGTATGGTGTGTGTTGTGCGTGTGGGTGTGTCACTCTCCCCTCCCTCCCTTGTGTGCTAGGTGACTGTACTCACCGTCGTCATCGGCATTGCTGCTCCTGGACTGCCATCACGTGGTACAGCATCGGCAGGACTTCCAGTTCAGGTTCCATGGCGGCCGCGGACTCCTCTGTCCCTGAAGGTGAGTGTCTCCTTTATATGATTCGTTTTCACCAGGTTTTTTGTGGCAGTGGTCCCTCTATGTCATAATATGGTGTGCAAGGTGTGGTGTTCCTCCAGCCTGAAGATGGCAACCACCGTGATCAGGGGATGGACTGTACTGGCGGTTCGGGCAGTACTTTGGCTGTCTATGGGAGGGATTACCACCATGGTCATAATTTGGCGGTTTCCACTGCCAGCCTGGCAACGCACCTACCAACATCGCCGATGTGGCAGTTAGTTGACCGCCATTGTCATAATGACCACCTCTCTGTCCTTTTCAGGAAAAAAATAACCCCCATGTGTTGCACCCATTTTGCACAAACAGATTCCTCAGCTCTAATGCTAGCAAGGCCAGTGCCTCTTTTGGAAAGTAAGACAGTCATGATTTTCATGAAGTGGGCTTCTCACCTTCCTGGGATCCAATGCCACTTTACCTGCTTCACTAATGATATCTACTGTGTTACAAAACAGACAGTCTCCTCTGCTCGTTTTAAAAAATATAGGCTCGATCTTGTCCCATACCCCTTCTGTCAGCTTTCTTAAAACCAAGCTGAGCTGTCTTCTTTGCTTCAATATTCACCTCAAAGTGGGAAGAACAAACACGGAGGAGTCTGGAAAGAGGGGCTACATTATATAGATGCCACGGTCGGGTGCTGAGAGGGATTCAGGCACAAAGAAAGAAGGCTGGATTATCAGAGGCAGAATTAGGAAGGTACAGGGATGGGTTGAAAATTGAAGGGTAAAGAAAGACATGTGGCAGGGAAGTCACAGGAAGGGAGTAAATGGGACAGTGAGAGCGCAGACATCTCATTAGAGGAGCTGCAGGTATTAGTGGATAAATGCCAAACTGCTGTAGTGACAGGACATCGCTGAAGCCTTAAATTTAAAAGTGAAAAAAGTAAAGTGGGCATTCTGGAGAGGGGTGTTTGGAGTTTTCACCACTTTCAGTCTTTAGTGGGAAATGTGCAGCATCTTGAAGACTGAGTGGAGGTGGAGGGAAGAGGCAAGAGAAGGAAAAGACAAAATTAAGTGTAACAGATCTAATTAATACACACTACAAGGACAGCCACATTCGAACATTGTTAATATCGGAGGCAGGATCAGCTGATGCATCTGCACAAGTATGACATATTTTCAAAAAAGCAAAGATGTTTGAGGAATAGCTCAGTACTGAGAGATGGGACTAAAATAACCCACATTTGGCAACTTCGCCTTTCAGCAGTAAAAGCGACAATGCTAAATTAGGAAAGAAAGGCTGACTAAAACTAGGATAAGTAGAGTATATAAATGCTGTATAACATTTTCCAGGTGTTATTAACGAGAATCATTTTTCTACACAAAATTATTTTGTTTAGAAATAACACCTAACACGTGTTATAGAACTTGCACATAATTATTTACATCACACTTCAATTGGAAGTTTGGTTATAATGCAGAATGTGTTTCATTCAGAGGGAAAACCCTTCTTTTCGAGTTGGCTTTTGTGTTCACAAATAGTACCTGTCGCATGCCGAAAGCAATTTTATTAAAAAATACCTATTTAATAGAGTTGAGGCACGGGCTTTGTTCTAGTGCCAGATGTATTTTCTTTGCAGTACTAATCTTCTTACTTGTTAGCCAAAACACAGCTCAAATTGCCTTAAAACATATGCAGTTTATTGCCACATTGGCATCTGTTGGCCTCCTTGTCATATGTTAACAAGCTAATTACATATATTGTACAAAATCCACCTCCAGTGTTTCTATATTTAAAAACTAAATTTGACCCAAAAGGAATTAGAATAAACACAAAAAACACCTCACCCAGTTTCACGTGAACTACGTGCATTTACAATTAACCCTTTAGAGTATAAAATCATATTGCGACATGTTGGGATGGCTATGGAATTTTAAGTTTGTGAGGTAGTCTAGTGAAATGGAGATGCAATAGGAATTGTAACTGTTGGAAAATGCTAGGATGCTGTGTGAAAAGAAACCTACTTTGATTTATCTTCATTGTTTCCGGGCTAACTTCCACGTATAAAAGAGCCCAACAGACTATAGAGAGAAATGCATTTCCTTTGGATTACCTACACCTGTTAATTCATTGAGTTCATTTGAGGGTATAGGACCAAAAGTGTTGTTTCATTAGGGTCAGTGCTTTCTAAGCAGGGTATTATGATTATAAGTATCCACATAACACTTGGCGTACTCCCCAGTTTAAAATGGTAATGCAGTGCAATTTGACCTTATTAGGGACAGCTATCCTAAAGGCTTCCTCAGAACAGGCATCCTTTGGACATTACTCCTGTTTTATATCACTTTTGATGTTTCATACTTACCTCAGTGGACTATCGTTTACTGATACTTCTGCCATATACAGCGGGGTTATAAGGGCTCCCCTAGATGGTATAGATATCGTTTACTACTCATCAAAGCAATTATCAATAATGCTTAATGAAGGGACTCCAAACATTCGATTGTCGGGTCCATGCTGCTTATTTATTATTTTACACAAGACTTCTTTCATTTGCCAGGACTGGTGGAGAGTGGTTCTGTCTTGTCTGGTGTGGACTTGAAAACAGTGTACCCTATGCATGCAATGGAAGCACCCCCTAAGAGGTGGAATAATACACCCAAAGGCCAGTAAAGTGAATGCGAGAGAAATAATCTAGACTGATGCCACATGCGATTGACAGTTTCTTGCAGTAGTACCTGCCCCAAACAATCCAACAGCTGAAGAGAGGTGACCCAAAGCCCACTTTCTGTGTATTCTGTGCAAGCTGTCCAGCAACCAGCTAAGGCTGGCAAGCCAGATCTAAAAAGGTCTTCTTTGAATCAGCCTACTCTCTATATTGCTCACCTTTTCCCCTGGATCACAGGGAACGTTTTTATTCTCCTTTTAATAAAACGAGGGTGGGACATAGACAAAAGTACAAGTTGCTCACTGCACTGACTACTGTACCCTAGGTTATAGCCAGCCTTCCTCCATGTGATCCACCTAAGATCACCACTCTTTTTATTTGCTTCTCTTAGAGTCAGAAATTATTGCGGCAAGATGGTCTGCAATGAAGAAAGGGAGACTATTCACTCTATGTCGAATGGTCACATTGTGAGGCAGCTTCCACCTATTTTGTGAATATTGAACTTTGACAAGTTTCAAAATGTAAACAACAAGAAACTTAAAATCTTCATTGTTATGCAGAAAACCAAGCTTATTCTTCTACACAAGCAGATGATAGGAGGAAACTTAAAACACAGAGTGAATGTACTTTTTAATGAGTGTTGGATATGGTATAGAATGTACCCATGACAAAGGTATTCAAAGAAAAGCACGAAAGCATCTATGTAATGTGGTTAGAGAGAGGAGGACGAAAGTCTGTGATCTGCCTACACACTCCTTTGCTCCAAGACTAGCTGGAGGGGATTTATGATTCAAAACTAAATTGCAACCAAGAACCTCAGTCAGATTGGGAAATAAGCACGAGACAGTGAGGTGTGCCAAACTTGCAAACCTGCCAAAGAAATGTCCATTAATCCATACCAAAGGTATTCACTATAATTACCGCCCCTGCATGTACACATCAGTGGTTACAAGTCACAAATGTAACCCTACCTCATTAAATACAAGCCTGTGATAAATCACACTTGAGCACAGCATCTTTTTCCTATGTACATGCCCTTCTTTTACAAAGTACTGGCTTGAGTGAGGAAGATCCTGTTTAGTAAGAATGCCTCTTTGATGTGTTTATTTGCTTGCATATTGCCATGCCTCTGCTCTAATTTCCCTCATCCCAGCTCCGTTGCCATGTTTTGCTGCCCCCACTTTAATTAATACAATGTATTTGAGAGTTCATGTTGTATGCTATATTTGCAACCATCTCTGCAAGTGAAATAACTTTGATGTTAAGAGTGGATTATGAGCATGCTTTACTATTGTCTCTAGGAGATTCGCACATATCATAATTTGGGTGTGTTAGTGACCTAACCTGAGTAGGAGTGTGGTTCCTGCTTGGTCAGGGTGCATACTTCTACCAACCAGAAACCTAATTTCTAACAATTACTATTTGCATATGTTATTCCATATTCATCTACACATAGTTGTAAAATTGGTGCAAATATCAGGCAATTCGTTTCACTATATGCAGCCATCTGTAAATGGGCCTTTGAATGAACCTAAATGGAATATAAATACATTGTCATTGAATATTTGGAAAATCATTTGTGGACCCCCCCTCCCAGATCGCTGCACGACATCCCTGATATCCAGTAACCAATGAAGCAAAGTATCATGGGTGCACTAAAGACAACGAAGTTTGGTTATGGCGCAGCTAGGTAAATCAAAAGGGGCTTTCACAACATTGTTAGAGGGACCTCCCAATATGCCAGGTCTCTGCCAATGTGCTCAAAATATGCAAGTGTCCACTATAATTCTCTCTTCATCCACTTTTTCTTTTTTTGTTTTCATCATTTCTGTCATCATGCATGGCCCATTTTTTTTTTTTGCAAAAGGCCTATAGGCTAAGCAGACCTTCCTCCACATCAATGATGCTAGGCTTCAACTGCTTTTGCATACAGAGTCTTTCCTTCTTATCAAGTGCAAAAGTGTGGTTCATACCACAGGTTTAATCATTGGACCGATGGTCCAAATATTTTATATAACCAGCCAGGCCCTTATCTGTGTCCAGAACTGGGTATTGTGTTCTTTTCCATTGCCAAGATCTAGGTTGCCAGTTCTCCTCACTTCCGCTATCCTCTCCTGCTTCAGAGGAGAGTTTACATCTACCGCCGTTTTACATATACTATGTCTCACTATGAAGATCAAATAAAAAATGTAATGTCTCTCCTTTCAGGGATGGCTTCTGTAATCATTCATCTGTACCCAAAATAGTATTGTAAGTGGGCTTCCCTTAAAGTCTCTTCCCAAAATTTCCGAAATGACCTCAGACACATCTTCCCATATGTATACCATTTGCATCATGGGCAGTACACTTGTTTCATTCTGCACCTTGAGCTCCTCCCAAGTTTGAGATTTTATGTCCTCTGCAAGCTAAACAAATAATTCCTTTTAAGGGAGGCAGGTTTTACAATGGCATATAATAGTTTATGTGAGTCTTGCCAGATCTCCTCCAGCTGCTGGGCAGGCAAGTACTCTTCCTAACTTGCATAAAACTGTGGTCTCGTCAGGTCTTCAGCCTCACAGAGACGATCATATTTCCTCAAGACTTCTTTTTTAACCAGAACAACCCCAAAGATATGTCGATGGACCTCTGGCCCAAAATCCTTTTTTAATCTTGTTTTAACTCCCTACACCAGCAAGAACGTTGGATATCCTTCCCTTAGCTTGAAGTTGGCCTTTAAGCAAAGAAATTCCCACTGCTTCAAACCCTTCTCTTCCAATCAGTCCCCCCAAACTGTAAACCCTGAGAGGTATGCTCAAAACATTTCTTAAACATTCTGGAGTACCCGGGACACACAAATGGAAGCCATTTCAGAGCAGAAGGGGATTGCCCATCTAGATCTTATACAATACTATACATAGGTTCCTGATCTGTAACAGTTTAATCTAACTTTTGTTGTAAAACATTGGGGAGCTACATTTGTAAAGGAAACCACTTTACTCGTTATACATTTTTAACATCGCCTGCTTAGTAGTCTGGTCAGGCTAACCAAAAAGAGTCCTAAATCAGTGAAATTGTGCAGCCCAACAATAGAATAATATATCAGGTAATTGTAAGCCACCCTGCCTCAATTTCACCCTTAGTTTTTTCCAGGATATTCTGCCCTCTTTCGAGGCCCAGATGAAATAATTTAGGATGCTTTGGATCATTTTAATTGCTTGTTTCTCAAACTGGAGCAAAATGCAGCAAAAAGAAATGTAAATTTGAGGAGGACACACATTTTAATCAGATTGATATAACCATAGATTGATTCTGGCAGATGTTGCCATTTTGCTAATCGGTTCTTTACTTTTCTTGAAACCCTGTCCAGATTAACTTTGGGGATCATGTCCATGCTTTAGGTTTACTCAGTGCTCAAGTACCTCACATTCTTTTTCAAGAAACAGCTACTATAATCTACATTCCATGTCATAATTTCAGTCTTCTCTTACTTAGTTGGAACCCTGATGGAGTTCCAACTCAAAAGTCAGTTGCTCGAAGTTAGGCACTGCTTCCTTATGGCACTTAGTAAATAAAATTGTCAGCAAATAAGGCTTGCTTTTTCCTATACCCCTGGGCTTCAAAGGGTAAGATCTTAGCCGATTCCCTCATTTTATGGGTAAGGGGTTCAATATAAAAATCTAAAAGTAACTGAGACAAAGACCACCCCTGATGAGCGTCTCTGGTGATCCATAGTTTCTCTCACAGTGTAACGTTGACCAAAACCCTCGCAGAAGTATTAGAGTGTAGTCTTTTAATAGCATTCACAAACAGCATTTGTACTCCAAACTTTCCCAAATAGTATAGCCAGTTCATCTGATCAAAAACTCTGGCCACGTTGAATGTAGCTACTGCAAACAGAGTCAAATTTGATGTTGCCAGGTCTATGACCCCAATCAGCTGTTGCATTAGCTCAGTGAGCTGTCTCCCAGGCATAAAGCTGTGTTGTTCTTCACAAATTAGCTTTGATGCTCCTAGCGCAGGTGTGTTAATAAAAATTATTAATGAGTGTTCATATAGTCTGAGTAATGGCTTTGTCTAGAAAATATAATAATGTAGAAAATAATGCCCGCATTTGAAAATGTAATTACTTTGAGTGGCCGCCAATGTTCACAAAGTGTACTTGTTAATAGTCTAATGCAGTGAAATGTGGAGCATATGTTTGACTAATGTGGTAATATGTCATATTAAAGGTTATGCATTATGTATTATTAGCTTTATTATTTGTAGGCCTTAACTTAGCGAAGATCTTGGCCTAGTTGCCAGGCCTCATGTCAAACTGTATTTCCTAACGTTTAATAAATGGCTGTCCTAGAGAGTTAAACTGTGATTTTCCATTGTATTGTGTAAATGTGCTCACAACTGAGAATCTTTTCTCATGAGAACCGACTGCTAGAAGATGCTGTTCTTGCTAAATGTAACATTGTGTGTGTAATGTGTTAAAGACTGACTTTCTCAGGAGGAGGAGAACAATGGAGACACTGACGAGCCGAATGATGAGGACATTGCAGGAAAAACCAATCAGTGACATGTGAACAGAGTAATGGTAGAATTCATAGATTTGGAGTTTTAGTTTTATTGGACAAAGTGTGAACGTGCGATCCCTTGATCAATAGGGATTTGAGGAGTAGTTTTAGTGATTTTAACCTAACGGGACTGCAGTGAGAAGAAACCAGTATTTGAGTCATTGCGCTTTTGCCTGATGCCATTCTTTCTATTCTTCTTGAGGGCTTACCTCTATTCTTTCAAGTTGCTTAAAGGCTTTGCGTTTTCTGAACTTTGATACTGAATCCTGATGCCTTGCTGATCGACTGATATCCTGATGAAGACTATCTTGTATTGCTGATCCAATTGAGGAGAGGTATTAATTGTACCCATGTGTCTGTTATGCATATTTGCTTTTTCTTTCTAGGTACCAACCGCACTGTTTTGTGAGAGCCATAGTTAGATGTTTTTCCAAATTCAAGCTACTAAATTGTTTTGAATGAAGCCCAACATGCTGATGACAGGCAGTGTTGTTTCTGTATGTGTATCATTTGATTTTGAGATAAATGTACATGACTTTTGCATTGTTAATATAGGGAAATAAATATTTTAACTTTTACTAAAAAGTGTGGTTATTCATGGCTGAAAGGTCATGGTGTGCGACAATTACTGACTATATTGATTATTAATGTAATTGATTGTTGTTGATTATTGATCTGCATGTATTGAAATTATGGTGGGTTCATCTTAATTACGAGTCAAAAGGTTCATCGACCTATTCGCGTCCCCTTGTAAGTTTACTTATTAAGGTTAGATGCGCTAACAGTGGTACACCTGAGAGTCTTTTCTCTAAGATTCCTGCAAATATGCTATAGTGTACATTAAGTAGAGAAATAGGCTGATGCGACTCGCAATATTTGGGTTTTATCCGTTTTTATAAATTACTACAATTGTAGCTTCAGCCCAGGACACAGGAGGTGAGGTGCCCTCCGGAACTATACCATTAAACAAAGACTTCCATATTGGCCAGAGCGCATCAAACAGAGATTTATAGAGTTTCCCCAGAATACCATTGGGGCCCGGTGCCTTCCCATTTTTCTTTTCTGCCAAAGCTGCACTTATTTCTTCTTGCATGATCTCCGGCATCAGGCTTTCCATATCCTCCTCCACAAGGGAGGGTAAATTCAGGGGAGACAACCAGTCTTTTACCCTTTGTTTGTCTCAATTACTTTTTTCATAATAGAGATCCTGGAAAATGTTCTCAAAAACCTGGGTTACATACTCAGACTCTATTTGCTCTTTACCCTGACTGTCAAAAACGCTTACATTCTCATTCCAAGTTGCCTGATTCTCCAACTTCCATGCCAGCAACATTCCTACCCTTTCTCCATATTCAAATTGCTACTGGTTAAATGTCTCTCACTGGCCTTAAGTTTCCCCTCCATTTTGGTCTTGCATTTAAGTTTACAACCCTCCAACTCTAATTTGAGCCTTTCATAACTCTTCTGAATGCCCAGATTGGCCAATAACCTCTCCAACCTACATATCTCTCATTATTTTACTTTCCTTTCTATGTTCCTTGCTGATCTTCTAAAATCCCCTGTCTATCTAGTGAAAATGCACCTTATATACACATCCTCACCATTTCTTTAGTACTGCTTTCCGTACTAAACTTCATGAACTCTGCTGTTTTGAGTCGTAATTCCTCAACTCGACCTGGCTGTTCTAACAGTCGCCTTTCCAAAGACCACCTAGTGTCTATCTTATTATCTCCCACTTCAAATTGCAAGCAATCCAAAGCATGGTCAGTGATGAAAGGGGGCTCATATTCGACCTGTAGCTCATGACAGCTTTTTCTCTCAGCAAACCAGTATTCAAGTCTAGATCTGTAGCCATGATTTTTACTATAGAATGAGTAGACCCTCTTCTGACCCACCTTCATTCTCCAAGGGGCACTTAATCCAAGATCTTCTAGAAAATGATTCAAAACATTCGTCATCTTAGGAGAGTTCACATGTGGCTGATGGGTAGATCTGTCTAATATATTATTCATTGGGTTATTACAATCCCCTCCCCATTCTATTGGAGACTTATATTCCAACCATTTAACAAAAAGTTGCCTCAGAGGGACAGGATCATCGATGTTCGGCAAATAATATCCGACTATAGTTAAGTGCAAATGCTCCGACTTTACCTTTGAAATGACCCATTTCTCCTTGTCACCTACAAGTTGCATCCCAGATGTTCTTTTAGTTAAAATTGGCACAAATCTAATATTGCCAGTATGTGTGGTACAACTTGCTGATTGGATCCAATGTTGTCTACCGAATGCTGTTCTACATTCCAGCTCCATCAAATGTGTTTCCTGAAGAATGACTAACTAGGCTACCGACCTCTTTAAAAATTCAAGCATGAGATCCTTCCTCTTCCTGGTCTTCACACCATTTACATTTCAAGATAAAAAGTGAACCTTACTTCTATCCCCCATTTATTCTCTACTACAAAGAGTGCAAAGCCCAACCCAACCCCAGGCCTTACCCAAATGTGTACTGAAAGACGAGGACAATATATTTTCTTTGCTTTTCCCCCATGCTCCCAACCCAACCATGCTACCTCCCCCAGGAACACTCCTACAAAAAGTGCTGTTAGCTTCTGCTAACTGACAAAGTGCAACCCCCGCCATCCTCTCCACATAGCTGTCAATCCTACTATTGCTGCTTTAAAATATAAGCTAGTAGCCTGATGTCCTTACGTAACCAATTTTCCACTATCCTGAGTTGATTTTCCTATTTAACTGATCAACTTCCTCTACACTTTTTAATATAACCATTTTATTGCCCCACATGGTTTTAAGGAATGCCAGGAATTGAAGCTGACCGTTACACCTAAAGACTGTAGCTCTGTCATTTTTTCCCCAAGGCTCAATGCTTTTCCTCTGTGGTATGACATAAATCAGATTTTATTGAGAAGGAAAAATCTTTAAAATCTATAGTTTTGCTTTTCAGGCTTCTGAGAGGATCACACCCTTGACCAAAGAAGTTGAGCAAGATTTTCCTTGGCATTTTCCTATCAGGGTTCACCCTATAGGGGTCCCTGTGCACCCTTTGGATTTCTGTCACTAAGTCTTTTTGTAGTGTAGCCCTGGAAAGACCTTCTTGCATTAGGCTGAATACAAATTTGTTGATGTCTGCACCTTCTGCACCCTCCGGAACGTTGTGATTTGGATGTTATTCCTCCTTGCTTGACTTTCCAGTCCCTCAAGCGCCTCTTGTGTTATTCTCCCCTGCATTGCTAAAGAGACTAAATACCATGTGTTATTTTCAACTGCTATGAGGTTTTAGCTAAGGTATCCTCTAATGTTGCAGTTCTAAAGGCAAGTTTGTCAACTTTCTCCTCAAGCTTTTTAGACGTTTTTGAGTTCCGCTTCTGGTTCCCTTCTGAGATTGCAAACTTACTTTTAACCTCTTTTCAGATTTCAGCAACCAGCTCCTCTATACATCAATTCTGACAGTGTTGAGAAGGGCCAGCATGTAGCGCAACCTCAAATAACCTTTTAGCGCTATTGACTTCTAAACACTGTTTTGGGATTTAATTTTTAAAAACTCACATCTCAAATTCTACTTCTTGGATTTTTGTTGTTTTGGTCTCATTCTAATCACTTAAATTTTCACTATTTTCTTAACCTGCGTGGAGTCTTTTTATGGTGTTTTCATTGTGTTACTGTGTGTCTGTTGCGCACAAATATTTTGCAAATTGCCTCTTAAATTAAGCCTGACTGCTCTTTGCCAAGCTACCAAAGGGTGAACACAGGTTAATTTAGGGTGTGTGTCTGACTTACCCTGACTAGGATTGTGGTCCCTACTTGGACAAGGTGCAGAACTCTGACAACTAGAGACTCAGGGCCTGATTACAACTTTGGCAGAGGGGGTTAATCCGTCCCATATGTGACGGATATCCCACAAACCGTATTGCGAGTTCCATAGGATATAATGGACTCCGCCAAAGTTGAAATCAGGCCCTCAATTTCCAACAGGCAGGAAACAGGAATGGGAACAGCAGCAAAAAGGGCAGGAAAGGGAGCAGGTAGAGGCTTGACAAGAGAGTGGCGCAGAACCATGAGGAGGAGGAGTAACGCAGCAGAGGAGAGATGGTCTGGAATAACGTGAATTCTGGAGCTGGCAGAGGGCCAACAGAGGTAGGTGGTGAGCTGGGCCTGGGCACCTTGGTATGGACTGTTACTGGATGTTGAGGTTCTAGTAAGAAATGTCTCCATTTGATAAAGGCTGCTTTGATAGCTAGGACTTTCTTCTCAAGGACGAAATATTTATTTTCTCCTGGAGACAGTTTCTTTGAGAAGAAGGCAATTCGATGCTCTATTCATCATGATCTGGTTGAATCAAAACTGCTTCCATAGCTAGGTCTAAGACATCTGTCTCAAGAGTGAAAGGTCTAGAGACATCAAGTTATTGCAGGATGGGAACTTGGAAAAAGTCAGCTTTCAAATTTTAAAAGGCTAGGGTGACATCCTTACTCCAGAGAAAAAACCTTGTTCTTCTTTTGTAGATCTGTAATTGGTGAGACAAGCTCGGAAACGTTCTTCATGAATTTACAGAAATAGTTTGCTGGGGCCAAGAAAACTATGGTTTCTTTCACTGAAGATGGCATAGGCCAGTCAAGTATGGCTTAAGCCTTCTGTGTGTCAGCAGCGATCCCCTTTAATGAAAGGACATAATCTAGATACTCTACAGGTTCCTTTCCAAAAATCACTTTTCAGCTTTGGCCAGCAATTTGTTTTCTCTTAAGCGCTGCAGGACTTGCTTGACATGTTAGGGATGTTCAACAGAATCATTAGAAAGAAACAGGATATCATCTAGGTAAACGACACGGATTGAAGTATCAGATCAGAGAAGATTGCATTCATAAATTGTTGGAGAACAGCAGGGGCATTACACTGGTCAAACGGCATTACCCAATGCTTAAAATGCCCACAAGGTGTTCTAAATGCTGTTTTCCATTTGTCAACTGATCGGATCTGACTCAGGTGATGAGCTCTTCTGAGGTCCAGTTTATTAAAGACCTTAGCCTCTTGAGCAGTTTCTTAAATGTCTGATATGAGCAGCAAGGGGTTGCAGTCGTTGACAGTCAACAGATTTAAACCCCTGTATTCACCAAAGTTTAGAGGGCTAAAGTTTAGAGGTTCCTTTAGGACAAAAAACAAAGAAGGTCCGGCAGGTGAATTGGATGGGGCTGTCAGACCATTCACTAGGTTAGCATTGAGATATCCTCTAGAGCTTGTTGTTTCAATGGTGATAAAGAAAGAAATCCACCAATAGGGAACAATGGCATCAGGTAGTGTTGTGGGTACAATAGTACATCCAAGAGCTTGATTACAGGAGGGTGATGTTGCCTGCAACATTCAGACTTATTTGGGTATATTCATTACATCCTTGAATATCAAGTTTGCAATACGTAATGCTTGTTAAATGTCTCATTTATTATAACCAATAATTGTTGATTATACACATTGTTTTCCACCTGCTAAACTTGTGCCAACTGTAACAGCCAAAACTTGCTCTTCACAATGTGATCTGTATTGAACATGTGCCACAATCAGGAGGATAATTGATCATTTCCTTAACAAGAAATCAACTGTCTAAACGCACATGTGCACATTTGCTTATTTATGGTTGCTTGTGAGTCTGAGGCGTTGCTTGGCTTCGTCCCTGTTGCTCTGCTCACCTGTTTCCAGTCAAGTCAAGTTCCTGGTCCTCCAGCCTGCTTCCAGTGGAGTTCCAGAGCAAGTCAAGTTCCTTGTCCTCCAGCCTGCCTCCAGTCGAGTTCCAGTGTTCCTCGTTCTCCAACCAGCTTCTCGTTAAGTTCCAGCATTTTTCATCCTCTGGACAGCCTCCAGTCTAGGTCCGGCACTTCTGGCCCTCAGGTCAGCTTCCTGCAGAGTCCCAGCTCTCCTCTTTTGTCTTCTGCCCACAATCCCATATTTCCTGTAAAAGAGAGAAAATAAGAAAGGTGAAAAACCCAGTTTGGGTTCTTCTGACATTTTCAAGCAAGTAACTTAAATCCAAGGTAAAGAAATATTAATTGTTTAAGTAAAACAAAACCGGGCTATGTCTTTTAAATAATTAATGGGAATAAGAACTAGAGTGATTTATCGTTTGGGTGGGAATCCAAGATACCGCTAAACAGACGTATTTCCTGTAGCAAGCTCTACCCGAAGAATTGGGAGATCGGAAATAGAGCAAGTTTATCAAACCTAATATTGACAAGAAATTATGCCAGAACACAAAGATGCCTTTTTGTCAAGTGCATTGTTTTTACGTTTGGACATTGCTTCAGAGATTCTGAAAGTACTGTAAAAAGAGGAAGAGATTTGTTCAGCCTTCTAGAAACATATCCACAATGTGTGAACAAGAACTGAGATTTTCCAATAGTTTATGCAAATTCAATGTGTTAATGAAGCTATTCTTTTGCAGCCCAGAATCCAAAAAACCAAGAAGCCAGTATTTTGAGAATTCAGAAGTCCTGGCACCCAACACGACACACAGTCCAGGGTCTAGAAGTCTGATTCTGCAGTTCACGAAGCAGAAGCTGCTATTTTGTCTTTTTCTCTTCCCAAGCCCCCCTTCCCCTTGAGGACTTGCGAGGGGGCAATGTATTCTTCAACGCAGTCAGGTTAGTCCTCACCGGGATTAGGGAATTGTCATCGATCCATCGGAATGCCTGTAATTCAGGTGAGTGGGTCGCACAGAACAGGTCGGATGTCAGTTGTGCTGTCCAAGGAGCGGTGGGGAGGTAGTTCTATTGCTGACTCTTGAAATACAACAATGAACTCATGGTAGATGTCAGGAATATCAGTGAGCTGGGTAATAGATGTAGCTGTATCCAATTTAACTTCAAGAATTTTAAAAGAAAATTGGTTAGCAGAACAGTGGGAGATGCAAAACTTAGAGCTCAAAACCAAGGTCTTGGCTGACCAATTGATTTAAGGATAGCGTCTAGCTACCCAGTTAATTCCCCAAATGATAAGATAATGGGGAGAAAAATCAAACCAAAAGGGAGGGGTTCATAGTGTGCTGAAATTCTGAGTATTCTTAGAAGTAAGGTTCAGGTTTCCACTACTACGGGGGCAGATACCATTAGTGCCTCATCTACAGCTTCTACTGCCACTGGTACTTCCTTCTTAGAGACTCAAGTGTGGTGGTGTGAGGCACATTGAATTTCCATATGAACGTTGGAAGCTCCACAGTCAACTGGCACCAAGAGATTTTCAGGGGGGGGGGTCAAAAACTCCCATTGCAGGAATACGAAGCTGTAAGGTTTCAGAGGCATGGGCAGAGATGTTTAATTAGCACTCGCCTTTATTCCTTGTACAAAGGGCAAGCTGTTTAGTTTCCCTACTTCTCTGAACTATGAGCTGGGCGTACAGGGCAGGAACTTATCAGTTGACCTCACTCACCCCTATACAAACTCAAGCTGAATTTCTGACGCCTTGCCCTTTCTTCCTTAGTTAAAGGACTCTTAGTGAAACCCACTTCCGTGAGCATATCTTCAGGCTCAGAAGACTTAGATGTAACTTTAAATGATGGTGAAAAGGTAGATTTAGATGAAGATTATTTGTGGCACTTTAGACATCTTTGCTGAAGGTGGCTATCAATCTGGCTGGTCAATTGGATGAGATCTTGACGGGTCGGTGGCTTAGTGAATCTTGCAAGTTCACCCTTTATCTCATTGTTTAACCCTTTCCAGAAAAGGGTGAAGAGGGCAGGTTTGGTCAAGTCTATTTCTCTTGCCAGGCTTTTGAATTTAGAGATGTAAGAATGGAGATCCATTGAACCTTAGCAAATCTACAGGATCTCTTCTTGGGCAGGGAACTGTGGTCTTGTTCATTGACCTTTCTCTTAAATTCATCAAGGAAGGCTGCAAAGTTATCCAAGAGGGGACTTGCATTTGAAACTAATGACCCAGCCCAGCCCAGGCCAGGCATTCAGTAGTTTCTTAATATTAAACCCTGAGTTACAATCTATAGGAAACATAGATTCTGGTGTCTGAAAATGCCTTTAACTTCATTGAGTTGTCATTGAATTTCATTTCTGTAAAGCCAGCCAGAACAGGGTCCAGGATGCCTTGCTGTAAAATGGCCAGCGGCTCATGAAGCAAAGCACTTTCTGTGGTCAAGCTTTGAACTTGCAGTGTTAGGTTGTTAACCTTTGCCAGAAGCAAAGCAGGGATTCTGGCCAGTGCTTAGAGTTTAATCCGTGGTTCAAAGGAATATCCTCTTATTTCCAGAGGCAGTGCCAGACACCGGATTTAAGAAGGAAGTCTATTAATGCTCTGAAAACTAAACCAGCAAGAAGGAGAAAAACTGAAGACCACAAAAAACCTCTAGCAACAGGGTGCGGATCTGAGAAAGAGCAACAGGAACTTGAGAGAACACGAAGGCCGTGAAATACAGTGATGAGCAATGATTAAGGAGCAATTGTGACACAACTGGACTAACATCTGAGCTCCGTTTATAGTGGAGAACAGGACATGAAATAATTTGATACGGTCTGGCCGTCTTTGATTGGGAAGGAACTAACATATATATATATATATACACATACACACATATACACATAAATACATACACACACAATAGCAATACTTCTGTTACTAGATTATATTTACTATTGAATTCTTTAAAAAAGGCATTTTCTGCATGCAGTGTTTTTCTAGCTGACATCAGGAAAAACTTGTTCTGCATGTGGTGTTTTTCTAGCTTACATCCAGGAAGAACTTGACCCATGATTTTTAGCGGGGTTGGGAAACCACATGCTCACAGCAACAAAGAAGGTGATGAGGTTGCCACTGGTAGAGTGCCCTCCCAAAATGGGGGGGAGCGCAGCACCTTATGTCATGGGGCCGCTGTGGCCCGAAACCTCGCGCACTAGTCGTGCGTCGGGCTGGCCAAATGCACTTCCGCCCCTACACCTCGCGAAGTGTGGGGGCGGAAGTGATTCCCCAGGGGTCACGTAGGAGCCGCGTCATTTCCAGGCCCCAACCGCTGCCGCACATAGGATGGGGGGTGGCTATTTAAGTGCCCCCCAGAAAGGCCCCAGCCTTTATTGTTGCGGTGGCGGCAGAGGAACCAGGAAGGTTCATGACAGGAAGGAGGTTCAGGACAGGAAGGGATCCTGTCACATTGATTTATGGTTTGAGGTGTAATTCTTATTGAAATGGTTTAAAGATATTTGATGAATGGTATTGTTTTTACAGGTGAAATATTAATTGTGTGTGTTTATAAATAATGTCAAATATACAAATAAATTCCTTCCAACAAATGAGTCTTGTGGGTCTGCGTGTGGCAGGTGTTGGGGTGAGGGCTTTATGGTGGCCTCCGGGTTCTATGCATTCTCGCTGATTTAGGTGCTCAGTGGCATGGCGTTGAAGGGGGAAGCTGCTGTGGAGCAGCCCGAGCACAGTGAGTGGAGAAGGAGGGAAACTGCTGCGGACAAGGACCTGCCACTTTCTAGTGAATACAATGTCTTTTAACTGCTGAACACTCAGGAAGGTGCTGAAAAAGATCCTGCTGAGCCTTTATGTTAGATAAAGTATTATCCTGGTCATGCTTGGTTCATTATGAAAAGATTGTCTTTTGACCACCGAGGAAGAGTTATGTATAGGCTAAAAAACAAAGCTCCCATGGTATCTGGATCCAGGAAAAATATCTGATATGATACAATGGTCAGACCAGCCCTATTCCACACATTAGCAGAATTTATTTTTGATGATTACTTTCCCTCCGGTTTTAATATTACCAAATAAGCTCCAGGCTAACGTCACCATGGACCAGTCTCTAAAACTCCTCTCACGTTGCCTGCTCATAAAATAAATGTGGCAAGATATATGGAGTCTCACACACATAGAGGTGTCCCGACTTCATTCTCCTTGAACACCCTTCCAGCCAACATAAAAAGCCCTAAAGCACGTGTCACATTCCACACCAACCTTATGAATTTTGGTGTTTTTTTTTGCAAACACTGAGGTCCTATTTCCTCATGGAAAACTCAATTTGTTTCACTTGTTAAATAAAATATATCCCTGTTTAGGGTGATCTCCCTACTTTAGATTAACAATCTGGTGGGAATGACCGCCTGTTCTTCCCTGACAAATATTTTAAAATAATGTCGTGGTTACTGACAAATGTCCTACACAGAAAGGAAAAGGCATGATAAAGCTAAGCACAAAACAGAGATAAGCTGGAGGGAGATCTAGCACCTAACCTACCAAAGTACTATTGATGAATAGGATCTAACATTGTGCAAGATCTCAGATGGAAAGCAAAAGAAAAAATAAATGTGGATAAAATATGAGGATTTTATTCTCTACTCTACACTGAATATGTCTTAAATTACTCACCAAACAATATTCAAACTAAAGAGTGACTGACAAACTGGCACTTTGCAGCACAAACGAGTGTGAGAATTGTTTGGTGCAAGGTCCTAAAAAGTGTGTGTGTTTTGAGTTCTTTAATAAAATACATAAAGGTCTTAAATCGAAGAAGGAAGATTTTTGAAAATACTTGATGTTGAGACAGTGTTAGATCACAAAAACAGAAACATTGAGAGCATCAATCTCCACACAACAAAAATATGTAAGGTTTGGATAATTGGAAACACATGAATCCTTGAGTGTAGACACAGTAAATACATCATATTTGAATATTATTTGGAATTCTGTAACAGAAATAATACAACATATGGAAAACCCTGTGCTTGAATCGTAAATGTAAATTAGTCAAGTAAAAATACCCCGCAGCATTGCTAGGAACTTTAAGCAGCAGTGATGTTTGAAGATTCCGTAGCACTTCGGGGGCAAAACATATTTTTACACCTCACTTTTTAACACAATTGTAGCTAAAATCCAGTGTTATATGTTTACGATTGATACCACAGACACCCAATTTTGTGCCCTGAGCAAAGAAAAAGCTGTGTTAATCAGTACTGTAAATTGATGTAATTTAACTTGGCAGTCACCTCCTTCATGCGCTAGGCAGTGAAGCTATTGGAGAAAACCAACGCTTCATGCACCAGCCGCGGAGGCTAGTGAAGCAGACCAACATGGAAGCATGGTGATCTAGTGAACCTTATAATTATGTCCTTCTGCATACAGAAAACCACATGAGAGAGCCGTGGAGTGCTGTCATTGAGCCACCAGACCATTCGCTAGGTCACATAAGGTGTGTCTCTGCTGAGCAGTTTTTTGCTGGCAATGGATAATTTAAACACTGGTGCAGGCAACTTCAATGTTCCCTTAAAACAGCTGTTGCTCCTACTGACTGTTTCAAAATGTCATTTTTGGGCCTGCTCTAGTGGCACAATTTAATTTTTGCGTTGGTCGCTGGCACAAATATAACTCCAGATTGCAAAGGCAAAAAAACCTGGAACCAGTGGAATCTTCTAGGCACCCTTGCAATTTCAATGATATGAATCCTCAACTTTGAACTTGTGAGCCTTTGGTTTGTATTGATAATGCACTGTACAAGCCAGACAGTGCCAGATTGCTGACCGCCTATTTATCCAACTGGGCATTTTCCGGAGAGATGGATTGGGAGGTGGGGACAGGGGGATGGAGCCATTGGATGCAAGTGTTTGAAGGCCAACAGCTTTGTATTTGTGGCAGCTGGCACAAGATGTGCAGAGAGAGAGGGAGAGACAGAGACAAGAAGAGAGGGTAAGGAAACAGAAATAGACATAAAAAGGGGCCGGGGTGGGGATTTGAACATTTTCAACAGGGCAGGTTTTGCTTCCCAGTCCACCCCTGTTCTGCTCCATTAAAGGCATCCCAGGACAAGACTTCTGATTAAAGATAGTGACATCCTTCAAGCATCTACGTTTGATCCACAGGTCAGTATTCTGACTTCACTATATTTACTGGTTCTGTATCTAGTGACGAAAAATACTTTGCAACCTCCAACAGATACAACTTTTCTACGATTTTCATTGTGACTCTGATGGATATTTAACCAGAAGAACGCACCCCGACGTTTTATGATTGTTTGGTGAAAGAGAAAGTTCCATAAATGAATGATTAAGATGGAGTATAAAAAGGGCACAAATTCAATTTACTGGTTGGTCTCATCATAGAGAAAGGGGATGAAATCTGATGTTCTTATTGACAAGAGCAATGCTTTTATTTTAAGGTTTTTTAAATAGAAATATTTCCAAGAATTATCAGAAGGCTTGCAAAACCAAGTTTTTAAAAATTTTAAAATTCAAAAGACATAAAAAGTCAAGAGTTCAACTCTTGATGCACTTAAACATTAGGTGGGTAGGGAACCGTATGTTTTTAATGTGCTTTGTAATACTAAAACTGCTTCCTCATTTGCACGTCTCACAAACGTACCGAAATCCATCATTCTGACAAGCCCATAAAGATAAATAATAAAGACAGTGTCCGTGATCAAAATTCAGTAGTCATTTTTTTAGTTTAAAAATGTTTTTAAAAAAATCACAACAGCAGAATGAAAACAGAATTACAGCCTATCATACTAAAGTCAGGAAGTAAAATGTGTGGAATCCATTTAAAATAAAATGTATTAAATGAGCAAAACTCAATATGGGAAAAGTAACAGGTCCATAAAGCGTGCGTCTTTGGGCGCAGCGATCTAGCCGCATAGATAACAAAAGGTAAAATAAACAGGAAAGATACACAACCCTCAAAAAACAGAGTACTGTGAAGCAGTAGCCCTGCTTGCAAGGAACAATGAGGCCGGTGGTACCTGAGCACTTAAAGCCCACTAACCCGGCACATGGCATGTAATTCAGCACAGTTTCCTTCATTATTGTAGTAATTACCCCCACAGAATGCATTAATTCCCATGAATGGGGAGGCAGAACAATGACTGTGTTTGCCAGCAGCAGGAGGGAGCCAGCCGGCTTTGTTGTCTCAGTACATGCTCTGCAGGGCCAATCTAAACACACCGACAGGGTGCCACGTCACACAATGCACCGATACTGTGGCCTCCCTGGGGGAACATTGAATGCCTCATTAGCTCTTTTGTCCCTAAAAGCATACTACATAAAGTCTTTTAAAACTAATGTCAGCTCAGAACTTGTCAATTTAACTCCCAGAATGTTTAAATATAAGGAAATGAATGGCATTTTTGCTCGATTTAAAGTCGGGTTTATTATTTAAGGAAACAAAGAGTTATATATTAGCTCCTCCGACGTCCTCTTTTGGATGGAGAATTTAAAAACAGACGTGGGAATGGGACGAGAGAATGACAGAGGTCAGAGAGAACAAACTGTGGTACAATGCGTAGCAGAAGAGTCCCATTTTTTCCTGCAGGTTAGGAGACATGCCTAAGGAAATAAACCCGCAGGCACTGCCCCACACAAGCATATTGGCTGTGGGGGGTATCTAGGAACAGCAGAAAAGGTGTTTTGTTTCTTCACGCTAAAATTGGGCTTTCTGAACCTCGTTTCCTGAATATTCGAAGTTTTAAAAGCTCTTTAATATCCACTCTAACAAAGAGAGAGAGATTTAATGAAAGTATTTTGCAGAGTCCCTACGCTACATTGAGCATTAACTATTTTTCAAAGTTTTCAGGGCTAACTTTAGGCGCTCGTGTAGAGCTGCACACTTTGGGTTATGTGGGTCCGAGGGTTCCTGGCACGATCAGGGTGTCCAGCAGTGAAATCAGACTAGGAGCTTGTGTTTTTGTTTATTTACGTTTTCACTCTGCAACTCTCTGTTCCTCAGACGTGGAAGCTTTAGCCCTATGCCAGCCTTGCTGAGCTGTGCTCCTTCCTCCATAAACTCATGAGGCAGCGCAAAACCAGTGTCAATGTGGACAGAAAAAAAGTTGTTGTTTATACATGTTTGTACAGCATCCATTTTAGGACATCCTCATTCCTCACTCCTCATCCCTACTTCTCAACCCTGCTTAACATCCATCATCCCTACTTCTCATCCATCATAGATCATCCCTACTTCTCATCCATCATCCCTACTTCTCATCCATCATCCCTGCTTCTTATCCATCATCCCTACTTCTCATCCATCATCCCTGCTTCTCTTCCATCATCCCTGCTTCTCTTCCATCATCACTGCTTCTCTTCCATCATCCCTACTTCTCATCCATCATATATCATCCCTATTTCTCATCCATCACCCCTACTTCTCATCCATCATCCCTGCTTCTCTTCCATTTTACATCATCCCTATTTCTCACTTCTCATCCATCATCCCTACTTCTCATCCATCATCCCTACTCCTCATCCCTGCTTCTCATCCCTACTTCTCTTCCATCATCCCTACTTCTCTTCCATCATCCCTGCTCCTCATCCATCTTCCACCATTCCTACTTCTCATGCCTCAGCCATCATCCCTACTCCTCATCCATCATCCCTACTCCTCCTTCCTCATCCCTCAGTCACACCAATACATTTTCAGTTTTGTGAAACACACCTTCACACTGATTGGTTGGGAACCAACCGCCAATCAGAGTTATGAGAGAGAGCTGCATTCGATTTCAATGAAAAACAGCCTCCTCATTGCACATGGTGGGTGAAGAGGGAGGGTAGGAAATGCAACTGTGTGTTTGTTTCCAGTGAATTCAAGGCTGCACAATATTTCATTTTATTTAACTCAGTGTTTTTCTGTTTGCACAGGCCTCTGCAGAAAGCTCTGCTGGTTTGGGAAATACAAGGAGTGCACAGCCTGGGCCATAAATCAGCTCTTGGAGAAAGGGTTATACAGGTCATCTACAGTTCAACTGAAAACCTTTCTGGTTTCAGTTTCATATGCAGAAACAAAATGTTTAAAATCAACTCTGGTGACAGTGCAATCCAGTTTAACCAAACCTTTTCTGGTTTCATTTGTATTTGTAACAAATACAATATTTACATCTGAACCTGCTTTTTATTTTCAACAAATAAAAAGTTTAAATCTGAGGCTGTTTTTATCTCTGAGAGCTGTTTTTTTTTCTGAAACCAGAAAGATTTTCAATGAACTGTAGATGAACTGTATAAAACTTTCCCCAAGAGCTGATTTATGGCCCTAGCTGTGGGCTCCTTGTGTTTCCCAAACCAGCAGAGCTGTAAGAATGCAGCTCTCTCTCATAACTCTGATTGGCTGTTCCAAACCAATCAGTGTGAAGGTGTGTTTCACCAAACTGAAAATGTGTTGGTATGACTGAGGGATGAGGAATGAGGAGTAGGGATGATGGATGAGGAGCAGGGATGATGACTGAGCAATGAGAAGTAGGAATGATGGATGAGAAGTAGGGATGAGAAGCAGGGATGAGAAGTAGGGATGATGGAAGAGAAGTAGGGATGAGAAGCAGGGATGAGGAGTAGGGATGATGGAAGAGAAGCAGGGATGATGGGTGAGAAGTAGGGATAATGGATGAGAAGTAGGGATGATGTATGATGGATGAGAAGCAGGGATGATGGATGAGAAGTAGGGATGATGTATGATGGATGAGAAGTAGGGATGCTGGATGAGAAGCAGGGATGAGGAGTAGGGATGATGGATGAGAAGCAGGGATGAGGAGTAGGGATGATGGATGAGAAGCAGGTATGATGGATGAGAAGTATGGATGATGGAAGAGAAGCAGGGGCGATGGATGAGAAGTAGGGGTGATGGATGAGAAGTAGGGATGATGTATGATGGATGAGAAGTAGGGGTGATGGAAGAGAAATAAGGATGATGGAAGAGAAGCAGTGATGATGGATGGGAAGTAGGGGTGATGGATGAGAAGTAGGGATGATGTATGATGGATGAGAAGTAGGGATGATGGATGGGAAGTAGGGATGATATATGATGAATGAGAAGTAGGGATGATGGATGAGAAGCAGGGATGAGAAGTAGGGATGAGGAGTGAGGAATGAGGATGTCCTAAAATGGATGCTGTATGTTTGAGTTAACTTGAACCATTAGTAATGAGCCAGGGCTCATCCCACACCATTGTTTTTTAGTCTGTCTGTCCCATAACAGAATGGGCCAACCAAAGTCAAATCAGCCTTTGTCCTTCTCTCAAATGGATGGTCTACCCTAGGGCCAGCTTTAGAACAGTGCTACAGGTGTAGCTGCACCTGGTGCAAACCTTGGTGGGCCTGGGGTAATTCAGGGCGGTGGGGGGGCACTTTGTTTAGAAATAACTTATAGATTTTATAAGCACTTGCTGCAGAGATCCTTGTGTGTCCAGCAGCTTCCAGGCAACAATAAAAATGTAAAAATAATGCTGATGATTTATGTTCCTGATGGGCGGAGATCAGATTATATCTAGTGCCTGTTTTGACACATCATGTTGTAGCACAGATGGTTAATATGCCAGCTGCAAAGAATGTGGACCATGCAGATCACAGAACTGTATTTTATGTGGATAGCTCAGTGGGTTACTTCTTTTGTCACAGAGATACTTTTGTAACTTGCGGTTCATAATTTACATTCCTAATATATCACAGTGATCTCATGAAAGAGCTGCATGCACACTGCATAGTATAGATTAAAACATTATGGCCCTCATTACAACATTGGCGGTAAAAGCTGCTTACCGCCGTGCAGAAGACCGCCAACACACCGCCGCAGAAGCGGAATTCCGCCACGGTCATTATGACCCACTGCTCGGAATCCGCCAAAATTCAGACACCCACAGAAGTCCGCCACACCAAAGGTCAGTGAAAAACTGGTGAAACAAAACCTCCACTGTCATGCCAACAGAAATACGCCCACACCATCATGACCCACGAATCCACGCAGCAGTCTTTCAACCGCGGTATTCCGTTGGCGGTACACACCGCCGCGCTCAAAATACACACACATTTACAAAACATTACCACATTGGACAATTACAAATACACACACCTGATGCACATACACACACCACTCCCACACACCTGTTACAATATAAAACACACACCCACATCACCCACAACCCCCTACGACAAAATTACTGAGAGAAGGCCAGAGAGAGACACTAAAAACAACTACCAAGCATCGACAGGCACACAATACCATCACCCACATAACTCCCACGCACCTCACACAACACACCACTAAATATCACTCCACTTATCATTACACACACCACCCCACACATCACCCACACCACCCCATGGCACAGCAAAGACACCCCAGGTTCTCTGAGGAGGAACTCAGGGTCATGGTGGAGGAAATCTTCCGGGTAGAGCCACAGCTATTCGGATCACAGGTGCACCACACCTCCATAGCTAGGAAGATGGAGCTATGGCGCAGAATAGTGGACAGGGTCAACGCAGTGGGACAGCACCCAAGAAATAGGGATGACATCAGGATGAGGTAGAACGACCCACGGGGGAAGGTGCGTTCCGTGGTCTCAAGACACCACCTTGTGGTTCAGAGGACTGGCGGCGGACGCCCACCTCCTCCCCCACAACTAACAACATGGGAGGAGCAGGTCCTGGCGATTCTGCATCCTGAGGGCCTCGCAGGAGTAGATGGAGGAATGGACACTGGTAAGTCAAATCTTAACTATTACATCCCCCACCCTACCTGCATGCCATCACATACCCTCACCCTCACTACCATCACTCCAACTCCTCACAAATGACCCAACATCATAAACCACACATCCTAACACCAAGCCCTACATGCAACAACAAAGCATGGACACCCATCACCAAAGCATGGCCACTGCACATACCCATACACCCCCCTAAACCACCATCACACAAGGACCCACACAGGAATGCAGGCACTGGGGTACACGGTCACCCACCCATTGCACACCATGGCACACACAGATGTAATAAACATCCTTTTATACCCCTGCAGGACCCCTACCCAACGTCACCGGAGAGGAGGGTCCACACATGTCCACACCACCAACAGAAGAGGCCCACAGTGATGACAGCAGCTCTGTCCAACTGGATCTAGATGACCAGCCCGGGGACCTCTGGACAGTCGGTTCCCCTGACACAGTCACAGGCCACCACAGAGCTTCCCCCCTCTGGAAACACTAGCACATCACCCACCCAGCGGGCCCATACCTCTGTCCCCAGGACACGTTAATCAGCAGTGTGTCCACCACTACAGGGAACCCAGGCTAACCCACCAACCCAACAACAACAGGGACCTGGGGGCAGTGGCACTGGGCACACGGTCCAGTGGACGGAGGCCTAGGAACACAGGGGAACTGGGAGGGCTGCTGTGCGACAGGGGGAGGACAGGCCAAGAGAAACCACTCTCCACGAGGCCCTCTCCAACATCATGGAAGCCTACCACCATTCCCAGGAGACGATAACAACGGTACTGGCCAAGTTTCAGGAGACCCAGCGCCTGCAGGAGGAACAGTATTTGGGCTTCAGGGAGGAACTCAGATCCATCAATTCCACCCTGGGCACCATCGTAGGGGTGCTGAAGGAAGTCTTCAACACCAGGAGGGACACTGTGGCACAACAAAGGGCCCCTGACACTAGCCTGGACGATGAACTGCCCACCACCTCCGCCGGCGCTAGTGGACAGGAGGCACCGCCACAGGACCACCACACCAGCACCCCACTCCCTGCAGAGGGTGAACCACCCTGCCAACGGTCCCTGAGATCCAGGACAAAGACAGAGAACGATGCCAAGACCCCCGCCAAGAAATGAGACCACCCTGAATGTCATCCTTCTGTCCCACTTTATCACCCTGTCCATCCTCAAACTGCCCCAGCTCCACTTCCTATGCCCATTTGGGCAATGCACCTGTGAGACTAATAGACTGGACTCTCCAATGGACATTCCTCCACCATCACCCCTCACCATTTTACAACCCCCTCCACTATTGAGCACTTAAATAAACACCCTTGAAGCACAAGACAATCTGGAGTCAGTCTGTGATTGCGAAATAGTGTATTAGCAATTAGTGTCAAAATGCTCTTTCAAATGTAATGTCAACATACCTATGTCACACAGCTCTAGTCCATGAGGAAACAAAGCAGATGTCACACAGTGGGACCCACATCTGTGAAATCGTAAGGGAAAGTGACAACTCAGTGACCATACACTGGGTGAAAATGACAGACAGTTGAGAGGTGGTAGTGTTAAAGTACATGTAGTAGGCAGGTTTGTATTCTTACCTGTGTCTCACTGGAAATATTGCAGGATCACCGAGTTCCTGTTGTCGATGTCCTCTTCTGCTTCCTCGTCTTCACTGTCCACAGGCTCCACAGCTGCCACAACACCGCTATCTGGACCATCCTCCTGCAGAAAAGGCACCTATCGTCGCAAAGCTAAGTTGTGAAGCATACAGCAAGCCACGATGATCTGGCACACATTCTTTGGTGAGTAGAATAGGGATCCACCTGTCATATGGAGGCACCGGAACCTGGCCTTCAGCAGGCCGAAGGTCCGCTCTATAATCCACTGAGTTCGCCCATGGGCCTCATTGTAGCGTTCCTCTGCCCTTTTCCTGGGATTCCTCACTGTTGTCAGTAGCTACGACAGGTTGGGGTAACCAGAGTCACCTGCAAATGGCGAGTGCAACTGTTAGACACACACAAACCTGTTGGGATAGCCCCAGACAACCATTCCCACTGACTTGCTTCCAGGTGCTCATCTAATAGCCACACACGGTGCCTCTGGAGTTGCCCCATCACATAAGGGATGCTGCTATTCCGCAGGATGTAAGCGTCATGCACTGAGCCAGGGAATTTGGCATTCACATGGGAGATGTACCGGTCGGCCAAACACACCATCTGCACATTCATGGAATGATAACTCTTCCGGTTTCTGTACACCTGTTCACTCCTGCGGGGGGGTACCAAAGCCACATGTGTCCCATCAATGGCACCTATGATGTTGGGGATATGTCCCAAGGCATAGAAGTCACCTTTCACTGTAGGCAAATCCTCCACCTGAAGGAAAACGATGTAGCTCCGCATGTGTTTCAGCAGGGCAGACAACACTCTGGATAACACGTTGGAAAACATAGGCTGGGACATCCCTGATGCTATGGCCACTGTTGTTTGAAATGACCCACTTGCAAGGAAATGGAGTACTGACAGCACCTGCACTAGAGGGGGGATTCCTGTGGGATGGCGGATAGCTGACATCAGGTCTGGCTCCAGCTGGGCACACAGTTCCAGGATTGTGGCACGATCAAGCCTGTAGGTGATGGTCACATGTCTTTCCTCCATTGTCGACAGGTCCACCAGCGGTCTGTACACCAGAGGATGCCGCCAGAGTCAACCAACTCAGAGGTACGTACCCACAGTTTACACAGAACACGAATCATAATCCGAAATTTGGCCTGTATGAGAGTTGAGGCAAGGCCTAGGTATGTGTGACGCAGTGAAAAATTAAGCCATGTGGGCCCCTGAAATGGCGGCTGCCTGACCTGTAAAGTGGGACAATAGGATGTGAGGTAACTGCGCTGGCGTTGTACACCGTCGCGGTAGGCGGTCGAAGACCGTGGCGCAATTCTGCATTGGTTAACATTGGACCCTATGGATCACAGGAGCCAATGATGATGTACGCCGGCGGTGACAGTACGCACCGCCGCGGACGTGACCGCCATTTTCTATCTGTTCAATCACTCGATACCTGATCTTCGACAGGAGAGGACCTACACTGCAAGTGCTGCTGTGACCTCGGTCTGGAAGAGACAATGGCTTGTGCGTCAGGAGAAAGGGACCCTGCCTTCACATTGGAGGAGTTGGAGAAACTCGTGGATGGGGTCCTCCCCAAGTACACGCTACTCTACAGTCCTCCAAACAAACAGGTAAGTACACTGGGAGCATGCTGTATGGGCTATGCCTGTGTGGAGTGGGGTGGATGAAAGATTGGGGGGGGAGAGATTGAGGTGTCCATTAAACGACGTTGAGTGCATGTGCCACATGGCAAGGGTAGGGAAGGGGGCCAATGACTGTGACGGTGCGGATGGTTATATCTTCTCCTTTTCCCCTGTACTATTCCTGTAGGTCAGCGCCCACCAGAAGAAGGATATTTGGCGTGCCATCGCCAAGGAAGTCCGGACCCTTGGGGTCTACCACAGACAGAGCACCCACTGCCGGAAAAGATGGGAGGACATTCGCCGCTGGAGCAAGAAGACGGCGGAGGCCCAGCTGGGGATGGCCTCCCAACGTGGGAGGGGTGCCCGTTGCACCATGACCCCCCTGATGTTCAGGATCCTGGCGGTGGCATACCCGGAGTTGGATGGGCGCTTGAGGGCATCACAGCAGCCCCAAGGGGGTGAGTACACTCTCATTCTGCTGATTTTGCGTGCAGTGGAGGTGTCTGGTTGGGGGAGAGGGGCTGTGGGTTTCCCTAGGCCAGGGTGAGTGTGCTAGTTAGGTCCCCTTGTTCTGGCAGACCCTGTGGCACCCCACCCAACCTGTGTACAGTGCCAAGTATACCTAGTCAGGCTCCTGTGACATCCATGTGTGCTGATGTCGGCCATAGCCTTGTAGGCCATGTCCCAGGGATTGAACAGTGGAGCCCAAGTGCGCGGCGTAGTGCAGGTGGCTTCTGTGTCTGTCGTGTCCGCCAACGGTAGCGGTAATGCATGCACTCAACATGTCTTTCTTCTGTCGTCCCCCCCTTTTCGTGGTCTCCCTGTTCTTGTGTGCATTAGCATCATCAGGCGGAGGAGCAGTGGCACCGGAGCAGGAGGGAGCTGCATCCCACATGGCCCTGGAGGGTGACATTACGGACTCTGAATTCACCAGTGGGACGGAGGGCGAGGGGAGCTCCACGGCGGGGACAGGAGCTGACACCAGTGATACGGACTCGTCCTCTGATGGGAGCTCCCTTGTGGTGGTGGCCATATCTGTGCCCCCCGCATCTAAAGGTACAGCCGCCACCCCCCCTACCAGCACCGCCCTCCCAGCAGCCCCTCAGCCTTTGCCCCGTGCCCGCTCACCCAGGAGTGTGGGCATCACCTTCGCCCCAGGCACCTCAGGCCCAGCCCCAGTCACCCCTGCTGCCCTCAGTGAGGAGGCCATTGACCTCCTCAGGTCCCTCACTGTTGCGCAGTCTACCATTTTGAATGCCATCCAAGGTGTAGAAAGGCAGTTGCAACAAACAAATGCATTCCTGGAGGGCATTCATTCTGGTCAGACGGCCCTTCAGCAAGCTTTTCAGACTCTGGCCTCAGCACTGATGGCAGCTATTGTCCCTGTCTCTAGCCTCCCCCCTCCAACTTCCTCCACCCAGACCCAATCCCCTCTACCTCAGCGTATCCCAAGCACACCTTGAGACCAGCATGCACACACGCCAAGGGAAGCTCTGGCAAACATAAGCACCACACATCCCACAGGCACTCTCGCAAGCATCACACACATGCAGACACACCAACATCCACTGCCTCCACTGTGTCCCCCTCCTCCTCATCTCCCTCCTCCCTCCCAGCATGCACTACATCTACAGCCACTACTTCCATCACCAGCACACACACCACCACACCCCGCTCACGTGCACTCACCACCCCCACTACCATTCACACGTCCCCTGTGTCCTCTCCCAATGTGTCTGTGACGCCACCTCCCAAGATACACAAACGCAGCCACACACCCACCCAACAGCCATCCACCTCACGACAGCCTACAGCGCATGCACCTTCACCAAAAGTCACCAAACGAACACCTCCTACAACCACAACCACTTCCTCCACTCCCAACCCTCTCCTGCTACCCATCCCAGTGTACCCAAAAAACTTTTCCTGTCCACCCTTGACCTCTTTCCCTCACCTCCCTCACCCCGTCAGTCTCCTAGGGCCCGACTCTCCAGGTCCCAACCTAGCACCTCAGCCACGACATCTCCGGGACCAGTGGTGCCTGTAGTTACCGGAATCTGGAGTGCATCGGCCACCAGGGCAGCCAGTGTGGCACGGAGCCACAGCACGGACAGTCCCCAACCTGTCAAGCATCAAAAGTTGGCCAGTGCCCGGTGGAAGAGGGCACCAAAGCCACTCCCAGGGGTACAGGTGGGAGTGTGGATTCAGCTGCGACACCTTCCAAGGGGCACAAGAAACTCAGCAAGTCTGGGCAGAGCAGCACGGTGGAGAAGACCGCCATCATCCCAGCTGCCCAGGAGGCCAGCACCAGCCCAGCTGCCCAGGAGGCCACTGCCATCATCCCCGCTGCCCAGGAGGCCACCGCCATCATCCCCTCTGCCCAGGAGGCCACCGCCATCATCCCCGCTGCCCAGGAGGCCACCGCCAGCACCAGCCCTACTGCCCAGGAGGCCACCGCCATCATCCCCGCTGCCCAGGAGGCCACCGCCAGCACCAGCCCAGCTGCCCAGGAGGCCACCGCCAGCACCAGCCCAGCTGCCCAGGACAGGACCGCCAGCACCAGCCCTGTTGCCCAGGACAGGACCGCCAGCACCAGCCCTGCTGCCCAGGACAGGACCGCCAGCACCAGCCCCGCTGGGCCAGATAGGACCACCAGCCCCGTTGGGCCATAAGGGACCGCCAGCACCAGCCCCGCTGGGCCATAAAGGACCGCCAGCACCAGCCCCGCTGGGCCATAAAGGACCGCCAGCAGCTGAGTCACCGCCAAAGGCCCGCCGCCACAAGCACAGCTGAACAGGACACCTGCTGCCACAAGCACCGGTGCCAAGGACACCACTGCCACAAGCACCACTGAACAGGACACCGCCGCCACAAGCACCGCTGAACAGGACACCACCACCACAAGCACTGCTGCCACGGACACCGCCGCAACAAGCACCGCTGGCCCATGAGCGCAAAGAGCAGTGACGCTACTGAGTCCGTCACGAGCAGGATGAAGCAATCTGGGCACAAGGCCCCCTCCAGAACCAGTGGAGAGATACATCCACTACCTCTGTCCTTGGCAGGATGAAGCACTCTGGGCACAAGCCCCCCTCCAGAACCAGTGGAGAGATACATCCACTACCTCTGTCCTTGGCAGGATGAAGCCCTCTGGGCACAAGGCCCCCTCCAGAACCAGTGGAGAGATACATCCACTACCTCAGTCCTTGGCAGGATGAAGCACTCTGGGCACAAGGCCCCTTCCAGAACCAGTGGAGAGATACATCCACTACCTCTGTCCTTGGCAGGATGAAGCACTCTGGGCACAAGCCCCCCTCCAGAACCAGTGGAGAAAGGCATCTGCCTGAGAGACCATGGCTTTGCACTCCCCAGGATAAAGCAGTGGGCAACCCACCCACTGTAGAGACTTGAGAGACTGTGGCTTTGCACTCCCCAGGATGGAACAGTGGGCAACCCACCCACTGTAGAGACTTGAGACACTGTGGCTTTGCACTCCCCAGGATGGAACAGAGGGCAACCCACCCACATGAGAGACTTGAGAGACTGTGGCTTTGCACTCCCCAGGATAAAGCAGTGGGCGAACCACCCACTTAAGAGACTTGAGAGACTGTGGCTTTCCACTCCCCAGGATTGAACAATGGGCAACCCACCCACTGTAGAGACTTGAGAGACTGTGGCTTTGCACTCCCCAGGATTGAACAGTGGGCATGTGGCCCCCTCGTGGATTTGCCGTTGTGCACTCAAACGGCTGAGGTGCCCCCACTTTCCCTTTCCCCTGAGGTGCCTGTTTTATTGCTATCTGATGCCCCTGCAGTGTTCTCTCCGTCATGTTTGGGGATTGAGTGTGGGCCTCGCCCATGCTGTGTGGGCAAAGTGTTCCACGGACTTCAATGGAGCACTACCTGGACCAATATTCTTGGTGTATATATTTGTTAATAGCGTATATATTTTTTTGCGTCCTGGATTTTAATATATTACAATGGTTACACTCATTTCCTTTTGTCTTTGCATTCTTCCGGGGGGTTTGGGGTGTGTAACTGTAATGTATCATGCTGTATTAGTGTGTGTGTTGTAGTGGGTGAGGGTGGGGGTGGGGGTGTTGCATGTGTGTGGCCCTGTTTCCCCCCCCCCCCTCCCCTGTGTCGTAGGTGCAGTACTCACCGTTGTCTTCACCGCCGGCATTCGTGCTCCTGGTAGAGGAGCAAGAAGATAAGGGCTGGCAGGATCTAGAACTCGGGTTCCATGGCGTCCAGATTCCTTGTGGGGCGTGTAGAGGTGAGCGTTTTCCCTTCGAAGTCCTGTTTCCGCCGTGTCTTTGTTCGCAGTGAATCCGCCCCGGAAAAGGTGGCAGATTGGTAGGTTGTAATACTGTGGGCGGTACATTGTCCTCCACCTGTCTGTTGGCGGTGACCGCCAAGCTGTTTGTTTGTACCGCCGTGGCGGTCGGAGTGTTAAAGTGGCTGTCTTTGTTGGCGGTTTCCGCCACGGTCGTAATTCCAATTTTTTTCCCGCCGGCCTGTTGGCGGTCTTACCACTGCTTTAACACCGACCGCCAGGGTTGTAATGACCACCAATGTTTTCCCCCAGTTTTTCATTATCCAAATGTTGCTAAAAAGATTTAGTTGGGTAGAAAAACATTCTTATTAGTAAAGCCAACCCCAACCACTTTGTTTTAAATCATGAGTTTGTACTCCTCCAGATCAAAATATACTACCTACTAGTATGATTGGTATGTGATTCTTACACCTTGCAATCCATTGTCTCATGTAATATTTCCTATAGTCTGATGTACACATGTTTGATTCATTGTCTCTATATAATGTGTGTAATGAAAAGTGCTCTGACACCCTACACCTGTATGATTAGGGCTATAAAACAAATGAGATTCATGTGAGAGAAGGGCTACGGTGAGATGAGGGGCACTGTTGGAGGCTGGTGGTGAGGGAATCTGTGGAGAAGGAGGTCATGGGGGGTTGCCAAAAACATGGTCAAACAGTGTGCACAACCACTGCTGAAGCCATCCCTGGTCCACCCTGTAACTGCAAGGCTATGTGCTGTCGGCCAGAGAATATAAGCAGTCCCATCAGATGTGTCACCCTTGTTCAGCCTCATCAATAAAGAAAACAAAAATTGTTTGGCGGAATGCATGAATTAATAACAGCCTCTGGTAATCACTCTGGGCTGCATCTTAGTCCCTCTTTTTTGCTTACTATGCAGGTACAAATTGTTAACAACTATGCAAATCCAGTGGCAACCATCCAACCCAAACTGCTAAGCCAGGCCTCAGAGGTGCAGGCTTTATGCATTGACAATTACTACGTTAATAGAAGTTACAGAGGTAATACTGCCAAATGGTCCCTCTGTGCTAAAGTCTCAGGGCACCTTAGTTTGCATAACCCTACTGGTGGTAAATGGGGCATTCCGAGGGCTGGGACATCCACTCTGCCTTATGCTTTCTTTTGCCCTGCTAGCGAGCTTCTTGCAGATTTGTGCCCTGAATAAACCCAACCTAAAGTGCTTACTCCATCATTAACTTATGCGTCAATCCATAGATCGGATTCAGGACTAGGTGGTTTATCTAACTGATATATTCAGCACTCAGTTAAAAAGTATTTAAACACAATACTCTCACAATCCGTGTCCCTCTAATTCCTCATTGGAGACTCTCTCTCCTGCATCATGATGATCAAAACCTGTTGTTGGCAAGAACTGAGAGACTAATCTTCCCCAAAGCTAAGTTACTTCTATTTACTGGAAGTTTTTTCATCCCTGTAACGATGTGTATGGCTGTAGCAAGGGCTACCATCTTTATTCCCATTGTGAAGCAGTGCCTGACAGACTAAGGGCCTGATTTAGATATTGGTGGATGGATTAGTTTGTCACGACAGTGACGGATATCCCGTCTGTCAAAATCTAAATCCCATTATTTTCTATGAGATTTAAATTTCAGCGGATGGGATATCCATCACTGTTGTGACAAAGTAACCCCTACGCCAATATCTAAATCCGGCCCTTAGTCAGATCACATTCTTCATTTCTCAGGGCATGTCTAAGATATATTAGGGCAGACTATGAGATGTCTGAATTAGTATTGCCAAGGGGGAAAGACTCCAGTTCATTCCATGTGGCCCAGTATTGCCACACCTGAAATTACCAGGTGCAGAAACACTGCGCCTGATTTTACCAGTTATGTTTCTAAACCCCATAAAATCACTATAGACCCTAGGGAAGGACCTGCTTGCATAGGCATGGTTTGGCCCCAGAACACTTCCTGCACAATAGAAGGAACATGAAATATCCCCTAGCCACAGCAGAGACTGCCCTGTCTACCCACAGCCTTCCAATCACTGCTGAAAAAGCCACATTGACTCCCTGTTCTCTATTTACCACCTGCCAAGACCAGGGGTAAATGGGAGCAGAAACATCCCTGGAATCAGGACTAACAATGCAGAACAGGTTCTGGTAAACATGAGTCTGTGTGGTTATTCCACATTCTGGAGATTTGAACTCATATTTGCAAGGCGCAGGAGAGGATTTAACAATTAGGATCAGTAATTCCAGCGCTTGTAAGTCTGGAACTCTCTACACTGGGATTCTTGTGATCAGCCCCATTAGAGTTTGCACATGGGCAATATGTTACTTTTGTTATACACCAGAGGAAATTGAAGTAATCTTGCATTTTTGCATCCTGAAAAAACCTTTCATGGCATGGCTGTCCTAGCTTCAGAATATAAATATCAATACTTTCAGAATTAGTGGAATCACTTCTTCCTGTTAAATGCCCAAGGTGGCAGAAAGAATACGTCACCAATTATTTAAAAAAAAAAGAATGGGTAGGAGGCTGGCATTGACCGCACCACCAACCCTGACACCCAGACAGTTTACCTGCTCCTCGGGGGGGGTTGGGAATTAACCCCTAATCTGCCTCCCCCAGGGGAACATAAGGCAAACTAAAGACTAGGGAATTAAAAATAATGGGGGAGGCTGACCAAGCTTGACATCAGGTCCAACTTCACTAGACACCAGAAAAACTATTTTTTTTAAAAAACCCAGTAAGTGTGTGTTTTATTTTAAAGAATTGGTTGGAGCCGAGCCCATCTCAGTATCAGGCTGCACTCCACCTCTTAAGATCAAACATCTATCTGCTTCTGTCCCCCCCCCACCTCCCTCCCCAATGGGACACATTGCCGGATTTATCCCCAATTTTTCTTTGGGGGCAGAAAGCACACTAAAGATCTCGGATTGATTTTTTTTCTGGCCCCTCCTGGCATCAGGTGAAACCCCCCTACTCCTTAAGCCCAGGCAGTCTTTTTACCCCTGGAGGCGGTTTGAAGAATTTAGACCCAAACTGCCCTCCCTAGGTGGCAGAAAGCAGATTAGACCACAGGTATTTTTTTTTATTAAAAAGGATGGGGACTGGCTAATCCTGGCATTGAGATACCATCTTGCCTTTAAAGCTCAAAATGTCTTTCAAGCACCACGGCGGGGGTGGGGGGAAGAATGGAGGATTTATACCCAATCTGACATCCCCAGGGAACAGAAAGCACATTAGACACAGGAGATTGATTTTTTTTTTCGAAAATAGGTTTTGTGGTATCTTGTCTCTCCTGGCATTGGGATGCACCCTTACCCCTAAACCCCGAGCAGTCTTTCTCCCCCCCTCAGGGGCAGTTTGGGTGTTAACCCCAAATCCCCAAAACTACCTCATGGGCAAATTAGGTGTTAACCCCAAATCTACCAGTGTCACAAGGGCAGAAAACCCTCTGGACTCAGGGTCTCTCTCTATATATATACACATATATCTATAAATATATCAAGTGGGTTTCAGAAAATGTCCTGACATTAAGCTGCACTCCCTCCCACTCCTGGGGTCTAGACAGTGGGGTGCTCGGGGAAGGGTTCATGACTGACAGTTCCACATTTCTTTTTTGATTATCAAGTTCTGGTATCCCGGACTTACTGACTTCTGGTGACAGAAAGCCAACTAAACACCAGAAGATATATTTAGGGAAAAAAGGTAATGGGAAGAGGGGGTATCCTGTCCTGGCATTGAGCTACACTCCCTTTAACCCTGTTCTTCAGACAATCTGATACCTGTGAGCGGGGTCCAATACCAAAATTGAATAGCAGCCTGCCCCCCCCCCCCCCCCCCTTTTTCGGCATCAATCCCTGGTGTCTAGTGGACATCCTAGCCCTGGGTTGGGCAGACTGGGGACTTCTGGGGGCCAGATATTGTTGTGAGTTGAGCCTGAATTATTCTTTCCAACCCAGAGGGCTCATAAAGTACCCGTGTGGCATAAAGACAATGCTTTCTATAAAGTGTAAGGAAGGAGATGTGTTGTAATCTATATCTGAGAATGTAAATACTATGCTGTTTATTAAATATGAGGGGGAAGAAGTGTTGTAAATATATCTGAGAATATAGATTTTTTTAACCATTGTTCTTTAATTACCTTTTCATTTTCACACTCTGTCCTTCCCTTCAGTTAGTACTTGCCGTGTTCTGTGGCATTTGATTTGAAAGGTGGATGAGCAGAACTGACAGAGCAAGACTATAGATGTGGCTCAGAGTTTGTTACCTAATATACAATAAACGGCTTCATTCTACATTGGAAGAATTTTCTTTTTAACAGAAATCACACTAGATACTCAAGGACTCATCGCCAATAAAAGAAATAGGTTTGAGGGCCAGCCTGTCTTAGCATCGAGCTGCACCCTTAGGAAGTTTTCAGCCCCCCAAAGCAAAGATTAGGGGTTTAACCCCCAATCTGTCTACTCTGGGAGGGGTCAGAAAGCCCACTGGAGACCAATATTAAAAAACAGAAAGGGCATGCCCACATCCACATGCTCTACACATATGGTGATCTGATGTCCAGGATTTTCTGGGACAGTCCCGGTTTTTCACCAGCTGTCCCAACAGATTTTGGGAAGTTTAACTAATGTCCCACCTTTTAGAGGGGGGTGACTAAAAACAATTGGAATTGCCTTTTTATGTTTTCCGAAGCAGGGATTATTAGAAGCTGCTATAAGAAAGCAATCTAAATAAGAGGCATGAGACTGATTTAAAAACTGCATTTTAATTATGTTCTTAGTGCCTCTGCTTTAATTTAATGCTCATGAGCAATGTCATTCTACACACTTGGTTGAAGTAAAATTATTGTTCTTTTTCTATTGTTATGATATGTCCTGTTTTTTTAACTTTAAAAATCTGGTCACCCTACCTACACAGTTTCTCCCTGGGGGAGACAGAATGGGAGGGATACCCCATCTATGCCAGCCTATTTACAACTTTCATTCCAAGAAATCAGCTTCCTCTATTTCACTTTGGGGGATGGCTGCAGCATTCAGGGCTTAGGGTGGCTGTTAGAAATTTGGTCTCTACTTGGCAGAGGTATGCACCCTGTCCAAGTTTGGACCAGAATCCTAGTCAGGGTGAGTCAGATACACAACCTAAATTAACCTGTGCACACCCCCTGGTAGCTTGGCACAGAACAGTTAGGCTTAAGTAAGGAGGCAATGTGAACAGTATTTGTGCAACACTTAGACTACAGTAACACAGTGAAAGTCACAACAAAAAGATTCCACTCCAGGTTAGAAAAATAGATAATATTTTTCTGAATAAAACAACACCAAAAAACACAAAAATATAAGTAGAAGTCAAGATATTAATTTTTAGAGATAAAGGGCCTGATTTAGATATTGATGGATGGGTTACTCTGTCACAACAGGATTGGATATCCCATCCGCTGAAATCTAAATCCTGTTATATTCTATGGGATTTAGATTTCAGCAGATGGGATATCCGTCACTGCTGTGATGGAGTAACCTGTCCGCCAATATCTAAACTGTGCCCTAAATGTGAAAACAATGCTTAAAAGTCACAGTGGTGAAAAGGTTACTTGAGATCACAAGGGACCGGTGCAAATCCAAAATCCAGGCTGACTGTGATGTAGGTGTAGGTCAGCTACAGAACTCACTCAAAAAACGACGCAAAAGCGGCTATAAACAAGTATAAATATGGGCCAGAGTGTCATCATAAGGCCACGCAGGCTGTGAATCCTCTGTTGCCTGGCAGCCGCTGCATCACCTTTGCTGAGTGATACACCAATTTGTCTCCAGCATCCAGGGCAATGTGTCGATTTTTGCAGGTTTTAGCTGCAGAACCCACTTCTGAGGCCCAACTGGAAAGGGACTCCTCGGGCAAGGTTAGGACTCACAGATGGCAGAGTCCAACGGCACCGGGAGAGTTGCAGGCAGTCTTTGATATCCCTGAGACAGCAGAAACAGGGGGCAAGCCAACATGGAGAATCTTGGTTCTAGGATGCAGAGAACAGGTCCAGTCCTTCTTGCTGCAGGCAAGAAGCAGCAGGCCAAAACAGCAAAGCAAGTAGCAAAGTGGCAGTCCCTCATACAGCAAGCAGTAGGCCAACACAGTAATGCAGTTTTAGAGCGGCAGTCCCTCCTGGCATCACAGTAGTCCTTCTTCCTGGCAGAGTGTCCTTGGTTCCAGTACAATTCCGATTTGATGGGGTTAGGGGTCCAGTATTTATACTTTGGTGCCCTGGTTCTGGAACCTGTGAAACACTTCCAAGCATTCCTTTGAACTTCACGAGGTCCCTACCCTTCCTTCCCTGTCCTCAGATACTCTACAGGGGTTCATACAGCCCTTTGTGCAGGGAGAGGCACAGCCCTCTTCAGGCATGTCAGCTTCTCCCTCCCATCTAGCCCAGGAAGACCCACCAGCCTGGTGATGGACCGTCAGCATGCAAATGTCACACCCCAGCTCCCTTTGTGTGTGACTGTCTAGAGGGAATGCACAAAGTTCAGCTGTCATCTACCCCAGATATATATTCAGAGACAGGCAGAGACACAGAATGGTTAAAGTAAGAAAATGCCAACTTTCTAAAAGTCGCATTTTCAGATTTACAATTAAAAATCTGACTTCACCATAAGTTGTTATTTTAAATTGTGAAACCAGAAATACCAAACTCCATATTTCTATCTTTTTCCACTTGCTATTTACACTTCAAAGATGTATAAGGTAACCCCAATGTTATCCTATAGGAGAGATAGGCACTGCAATAGTGAAAAAACAAATGTAAGAGCTTTATACTACATGGGCACGTTAAACTTAAAAGTACATGTCCAACTTTTCAAATACACTGTACTCTGCACTAGGGGCTGACTAGGGCCTACTTTAAGCGTGACCTACATGTAATAACAAGCATTGGTAAATGCAGTAGGCTTCGCCTTTTAGATTAATATTAAGTTAAGAGGTGTGGGAGCAGTGTATGACTGCAGGGAGAATGGTGTGAGTGCTTTCTGTTCTTCTCTGTGGAGGGTGAATGGTGCATGAATGAAGGTTGACAAGTGTCTGAGTGTGGGGTGAAAGTGCCTCAATGCATGGTGATTGATGTGTTTTTAGTGCAGAATGAGAATTGTGTGAGTGTATAGGGTGAGAGATATTACCCTGGACAAGGTGGGGTCATGTGCATGTGCAAAATAGCTGTGAGTGTTTGCATATGGATGTGTGTTTGTAGACAAGTAATTGTGTAAAGGAATTCTTTTGAATATGAATGTGCCTTTTTGTGAGTGTCTCTATGTGTGCAGAGCACATATGTGCAACACACCCCTGTGTTAGTGATACATGCCTTCTCCTGAGCTTGTGGGTTCGTGTTAGCTAGTTCACGGGTGGTTCTTGACTCAACTTTGCTGTTTGTTACTTAGAGGCACCAGTGACACAAGCCGAAAATGTAGTTAAAATAATTTCATTCAATTGCAGCCAACTGAATCACAGCTAGAAACAGGATTATGTGCTGCCAGGTTCAGTGTTTAACATCAGCTGGGTATGTCCCAGTCCCATCCTTAAACCTTTCCAGCGTCTTTGAAACAGTGTCCATTTCTTTATAACTCTCTTTTTATATCTTCCTGTAAGCAATATGACTATGTTCTTAACTGCATAGTTTTCTGTCTGACCTTCAGACAAGTACACATAAACAGCAAGGTAGAAATAAATACAGAACTAAAAAATCTTATGCAGACAAAAGTCTGAAGGCAGTAACTATAACCCTGTGATGGAAAAACAGATAGCTAGCAAAACAGGTGTGAGAGAATATTATAAAACAGATGTAAGTATTGGTAGCTAGGAAAGAAGAAGTATTACTTAGCAGTCTAGTATATAGTGCACTTTTCATCTTCAAAGTACCTTCTTAATACCAACCTTTTGAAATTGTGCAACACCCATCCGTCTCTCTGCCTCTCTGCTCCCAGTGCAGTGGGGAGAGCTGAGCACTCCAGGGTCACTTGCTGGGCGATTGAGCTATAACTCTATACCAAATGACAATAATTCAATGCTAAATGACATTTTAAGAAGCTGGGGCAGCATAAGCATGAGGAAACAAAATAAAGATATGGGCAGTGGAGGGGAGCTACCGCTTTAAAAAGCAAGCAATGAAGAGAAAGCTCTTCAGACAAGTCTTTGCTGAGAGCATGTATAGACAACATACTTTTAAATAGAGGCCATTTGATTCCTGTAGTATCTCTTAAATCTGGATAGAATGTGGAGTACATTTCTCACTAGAGAATGCGCAATGGATGCACCAGGGAATAGAGCATGGCCAAGAAATATATGGCCGAACAAAGTTCTTCAGCGAGAGACGCTGAAGATGAGCACATATACAAAAGAGGATCTGTGCACTCGATCCTCGTAATTGTCTGGACAATTGGATGCAGTTATATTGAAGCACATTTGTTAGAAATGGGGTCTTTGGTTGGCTGTCAGGTTACCCCCTGTCCAACCAAGGACCCTCACTCTAGTAAGGTTAAAGGAGAGTCACCCCTAGTTAACCCTCACCCACCCTCTTGGTAGCTTGGCAATGAACAGGCAGGCTTAACTTCAGAAGCAATATGTAAAGTATTTGTAGCAACGCACACAGTAATCCAGTGAAATCACTACAAAATGACATAAAACAGGCTTAGAAAAATAGGTAAAATTTATCTAAACAAAAAAAGACCAAAACCCAACCTACACATGTCAAGGTATGAATTTTAAAAGGAATAGGAGTCTTAAATCCTTAGAAAAAAGAGGGAACGCTGTTATTGCACAAAAGTACCTGCGTATCATCAAAATAAAGCCTCATGGGCGAGTATGTGTCAGAAAAGGCCAGCGATGCGGCGATTTCTCTTTCGCAAGTGAGACCGTGTGTCGTTCCTCCTCCAGTCGGGTCAACGTGCATCGTTTCTTCTCTCCTGCAAAACAGCAATGCCTCGTCCCGGATGGGCACCTCTGGTCCGGGCAGGCTTTGTGTTGATTTTCCACACCCAGCGATGTTTCATTGAAATCCAGTCGCGCAGTTTCAAGAAACCACACTGCATGGGGGCTTGCGTTGTGAACAGCAGCCGCTGTTGTGCGTCATTTCTCCAGCTGTGTTGCATCAATCTCCCAGCCGTGATGCAGGTGGAGCATCGATTTTACCCGTGAGGCAGACGGGGTATTGTTTAGCAGCCGCGCAGTGGGTGGTGCATGGAAGGTTTCCCCGTAAGGAGGTCTTTGTGTGGATTTCTGTCCTTTTCCACCAGCTGCACCTTTCAAGGGCCCAGAGTCAGATTAGGGCACCACTTGGCAGGCTGGACTCTCAGCAAAATGCCCAAGTGCTGGCAGAGAGAAGTCTTTGTTGTCCTTGAGACTTCACCAACAGGAGGCAAGCTCAGTTCAAGCCCTTGGAGATTCTTCACCAGTGGGAAGTCTCACAAGTGTCAGTCATTGTCCTCTCTCAGGCAGAAGCAACTACTGCAGGCCAACCCAGCAAAGCACAGTCACAGGCAAAGGGGCAGTACTCCTCCTCCAGCTTCTCCAGCTCTTCTCCTGGGCAGAGGTTCCTCTTGGCTCCAGAAGTAATCTGATTTTCAGGGGTTTTGGGTCCTCTTCTTATACCCCTTTCTGCCTTTGAAGTAGGCCTATTTCAAAGGGAAGTCTCTGTTGTTTTCAAGATCCTGCCTTGCCCAGGCCAGGCCCCAGACACACACCAGGGGGTTGGAGACTGCACTGTGTGAGGGCAGGCACAGCCCTTTCAGGTGTAAGTGACCACTACTCCTTCCACTCTAGCCCAGATGGCTCATCAGGATATGCAGGCTACACCCCAGTTTCCTTTGTGTCACTGTCTAGAGAAGAGGTGCAAACAGCCCCACTGTCAAACTGACCCAGACAGAATGGTTTAAGCAAGAAAATGGCTACTTTCTAAAAGTGGCATTTTCAAACACACAATCTAAAAACCAACTTTACCAAAAGATGTATTTTTAAATTGTGAGTTCAGAGACCCTAAACTCCATATTTCCATCTGCTCCCAAAGGAAATCTGCGCTTTAATCACATTTAAATGCAGCCCCTATGTTAACCTATGAGAGAGATAGGCCTTGCAACAATGAAACCCGAATGTGGCAGTATTTCACTGTCGGGACATGTAAAACACATAAGTACATGTCCCACCCTTATCATACACTGCACCCTGCCCATGGGGCTACCTAGGGCCTACCTTAGGGGTGCCTTATATGTATAAAAAGGGAAGGTTTAGGCCCGGCAAGTAGGTACACTTGACAAGTCGAATTGGCAGTTTAAACTGCACACAGAGACACTGCAGTGGCAGGTCTGAGAGATGGTTAGAGGGCTACTATTGTGGGTGGCACAACCAGTGCTGCAGACCCACTAGTAGCCTTGATTTACAGGCCCTGGGCACTTCTAGTGTACTTTACTAGGGTCTTACTAGTAAATCAAATATGCCAATCATGGATAAGCCAAAGTACACATATAATGTATACAGGGAATATTCACATTTTAGCACTGGCCAGCAGTGGTAAAGTGCCCAGAGCCAACAAAATAGCAAAACAGAGTCTAGCACACAGAAACAACTGGGAAAGTAGAGGCAAAATGTTAGGAGAGACCACGCCAACTATGCCAAGTCTAACAACATTATTATCTAATGTCAGTGAAAAGTGACAGCAGAGCCAATGTGTGAAAAAATGAGAGTAGCAGAGACCCGTGTCTACGTGCACTTCGTTGAACCTTGGATTCACATGCAAAATGAAAACATGAGCAAAGTATATTGCTTAAGAGAGTTGTGCAGAGCACTAGAGAGGGCCCCTGCTTTGGCCCAGTTGGACTGGTGAGTGCCCGTTGTGATCGTGCTCAAGAGAGTCTTACAGATTGCTAGAGTGGGTCCCTACTGCAGCCCTGGGGGGACTGGTGAGTGTTGTTGCGATCGGAGTGAAGTGGACGCATATTTAAACAAGCAGGGGTTTGACATGCTTGCTTACAAGAAAGAAGTTCCACCAAAGTGGATGAACACAGTACTTGGCCAATGAGCGACTGATAAGAGAAACACAAAAAGGAAAAAACAGGAAATAGTATGCTGAAGCGGATAGAAACAAAAAAAAAGTAAGTGGCAAGCACACAAACCAATGAAAAACGACAGCGCGATGTAAGCCCCTTTTAAGATTTATATTAAATACAATAGATTTCATGAGTACAGCGCCAGCTCTGGGCAGGTGAAACCTAAAAAGGAAGGTTTGGGGCACTGGCACCTGCCAGGTCAAAATGGCAGTTACAAACTGCACGGACAGGCTCTGCTGTTGCAGGCCTGAGACATGTTTGAAGGGCTACTGTTGTTAGTGGCACAATCAGTGCTGCAAGTCCACTAGTAGCATTTAATTTACAGACCATGGACGCATACACCATGATTAGAGTGCAGAGCACCTGCACTTTAGCACTGGTCAGCAGTGGTAAAGTGCCCAGAATCCTAAAAGTTAGCAAAAATGAGTCAGAAAAACTGGAGGTCAGAGGGCATAAAGTTAGGGAACGCCACGTCAAGGATGCCAGGTCTAACAGTGGCCGTCACCCAGAGAACCACCTTACTAATGCAGGATATTTCTGAGTATTAGAGATTCATGGGTGAATCAAGAGTGAAGCATATTCTATGATCCCAACACTTTTTCCTACAGAAAATGCCTGCACATGTCAGAACTATGCATTACACACACAGTTTTCTCTCATTTTCCATGGTATTTGGGCACCCAGGGAACAATACCAAGCTTTTCAATCTGTGGAAACTATAGAAAAAGGAAATCCAGGGTGGTGTGATTTACATAGATCTCACATTCATTTAATGGCAGGATTTCAAAGGAAAAATCTTGATGTTTCCAAGTTATATTATAGGACCTTTCCTGCCACATGCAGCAGGCCCTACCACACCAGTGGGGGTACCATTTTTATCACGAGGATTCTTAGAACACTACTGTTAGGATTTTATGTAAATCCTTCAAGATTTATAAGAACTCAATTACAGAAAAATAATCAAAACATCTCATATTTGTCAAAGGTTGACGTTTGGAGGGTATTTTTGATGCTAGCATTTGGAGGATCTACACAAGCCATATCATTCTGGACTCACCCAGGTGCCTAGTTTTCAGAAATGTCTGGGATTGGTAGCTACCATTTTCCTGGGGCAAACAGCTGTAACACTGTGTTATAGGACTTTTGTAGATTTTTGAAGATTCTGGAACATTCCACAATGGAAATGAGAGGAAGATCTGTGATTTTAGCCAAAACCTGACATTTTCAGGGCATTCTGGGTAAAAAAGTAATGGGACCCAATAAAACCATGCCATCCGTGACTCACCCATGTATCTACATTTCAGAAATGAAAGGGGCTGGTAGGACTGCCTGGGTGCTGACTGACTCCAGTCTTAATTACCTCAATCATCCGCATCCATAAAATAACTGAATTTCAAAGGAAAAGTCTTGATGTGAGTATGGACTTTGGGGCCTTTCCTGATGTATAAAATAAACCTAGCCATGCAAGTAGAGTACTGTTTTTATTAAGGAAAGTGAGGGAATGTTCAGTGGCAGGACTGTTGTTGGTCCTCAATGATTATGGAACACTACCCCACAGAAATGTGATTTTGGCAAAAGTTTGATATTTTTAGAGCATTTTTGTAAGGAAAAGTTGTGCGATTCATGGAGTCCACACTATCATGGACTCATCTGGTTATCTAATTTTTAAAAACGTCTGTGGTTGGTGGGTCTCTCTTGGTGGTGGCCAACACTGGACCCAAATTAAACAGCATCACACACCCTCAGACTGACTGAATTTCAAAGATAAAATCTTGATGTTTCCATGAAGCCTTTTCTTCTCAAGGTGACAGAACCACCCAAATAAGATTGGTACCTATGTTTTAAATATAAGTGTGTGAATGCAGACTAGTAGGACCTTTGTTAGTATCTTTTGAATACCTCTACATTGTGACATCTGGATGTAAGTCAGTGGGCACAAAAGAGTTCCCTTAGGACACTTAAGCCCTCATTACAACCCTGGTGGTAAATCTCGCTTACCGCCATGCTGAAGGCCGCCAATATACCGTGGCCTGCGGCGGAAATCCGCTACAGGTATTACGACCCACATCTCGTAATCCGCCACAATACAGACACCCACACAAGTCTGCCACACCAAAGGTCAGTGATAAACTGGCAATACCAAAACCCACACCGTCACGCCAAAAAGAATATGCCCACACTATCACGACCCACAAATCAACGCGGCGGTCTTTCAACAGCGGTGATCCATTGGCGGTACACACAGCCGCGCTCAAAATACACACACACACTTAAATAACTATACCACATTGGACAATTAAAAAATACACACACCTGATACACATACACACACCACACCCACATACCCACAGCACTATAAAACACACACACACATTACCCATCACCCCTTACAACAAAATGTTTGGAAAAAGCAAACATCTTCATACAACATCCACGCACCTCAAACAACATACACCAACACAACACACCACACAGCACAACAAACATCACCTCACACATTACCCACACCACATCATGGCACCTCAAAGACACCCCAGGTTTTCTGAGGAGGAGCTCAGGGTCATGGTGGAGGAAATCATCCGGGTAGAGCCACAGCTATTCGGATCACAGGTGCAGCACACCTCCATTGCTAGGAAGATGGAACTATGGCGGAGAATTGTCGACAGGGACAACGCAGTGGGACAGCATCCAAGAACACGGGATGACATCAGGAAGAGGTGGAATGACCTATAGGGGAAGGTGCGTTCAGTGGTATCCAGACATCAGATAGCAGTACAGAGGACTTCCATTGTCGACAGGTCCACAAGGGGTCTGTATACCGGATGATGATGCCATCTCATCACCTTCCCCAGTGGAAGTGCCCTATGGAGGAGAAGGGTGAGCAGGGGGTCATACACCACATAGGTTTCACAAGGCTGTTTAGAACAATCATGATGTAATAGGTGTGTGGCGCTGTCTGTCCGTATTCCTCGCCAAAAGTGCTGTGACGCAGTTAGTTGCCCTGCCATGTGCCCCCCTGAAATGGCGACTACCTGACCTGTAAGGAGGGACAAGGGGAAATGAGGTAACTGCGCTGGCGTTGTCGAAGACCGCGGCGCAATTCAGCATTGGTTATCACTGGGCCATGTGGGTTCCAGGAGCCAATGACGAAGTACGCCGGCGGTGACGGTACGCACCGCTGCGGATGTGACCGCCATTTTCTATCTGTTCACTCACTTGATACCTGACCTTCAACAGGAGAGGACCTACACTGCAAGTGCTGCTGTGACCTTAGTCTGGAAGCGACAATGGCTACAGTGTCTGGGGAAAGGGCCCCTGCCTTCACTGCGGAGTAGTTGGAGAAACTGGTGGATGCGGTCCTCCCCCAGTACACGCTACTATACGGTCCTTCTGACAAACACGTGAGTACACTGTGAGCATGATGCATGGCACATGAATGTATTGAGTGTCGTGGATGGAAGAGACGGGGGCAGAGGCCAGCATGTGAGGATGGTGAGTGTATGTTTTTCTGGGCCAGGGTGGGAGGTTTGGGACCAATGAGTAAGAAGAACCAGACGGGGGAGTAACATCCATTCTTACTTCACTATTCCTCTAGGTCAGCGCCCACCAGAATAAGGGTATTTGGCGTGCCATCGCCCAGAAAGTGCAGACCCTGGGGGTCTACCATAGACGGAGCACCCACTGCCGCAAAAGATGGCAGGACCTGCGCCGCTGGAGCAAGAAGATGGCGGAGGCCCAACTGGGGATGGCCTCCCAACGTGGAAGGGGTGCTCGTCACACCATGACCTCCTGATGTACCGGATCCTGGCGGTGGCAGATCCTGAGTTGGATGGGCGCTTGAGGGCATCACAGCAGCCACAAGGGGGTGAGTACAGTCTCACTCAGCTGACTCTGCGCGCTGTATGAGCTTTCTGGGTGGAGGAAGTGGGCTGTGGGTTCCCCTAGGCCAGGGCAGACTCTCCAAGGTAGATCCATTGTTTTGCAGGCTCAGTGCCAATCCAACCCCAAAAGTGGTAGTGGCCCTCTACACATAGTCTGGCTCCGGTGGGTTCCAGGTGTTCATCAAATGGGTCTAGGCAGAGTCCCCCATGGGCATGTGCTTTTCCCCTGAACTGTTAGTGCATGGGCTAGTGCATAGGGCTGCTCCCTGTGTGTTGTGTTCCCCAACGGTAGTGGTGTTGCAGGCATTAACCATGTGTCTCTTCTGTTTTCCCCCTCCTTTTTGTTTTGTCACCTTGTCCTTGTGTGCATTAGCATCATCTGGCGGAGGAGTATTGGCACCGGAGCAGGAGGAATCTGCAACCCACATGTCCCTGGAGGGTGAATTAAAGGAGTCTGAAGGCACCAGTGGGATGGAGGGCGAGGGGAGCTCCACGACAGGGACAGGAGGAGACACCAGCGACAGCGACTCCTCCTCTGATGGGAGCTCCATTGTGCCCACCGCATCAACAGGTACAGCCGCCACCCCCCTACCAGCACCGCCCTCCCAGCAGCCCCTCAGCATGTTTCCCGTGCCCGCTCACCCAGGAGGGTGGGCATCTCCTTCGGCCAAGGCACCTCAGGTCCTGCCCCAGTCAGCCCTGCTGCCCTCAGCGAGAAGGCTATTGACCTTCTGAGATCGCTCACTATTGCGCAATCAACCATTTTGAATGCCATCCAGGGTGTTGAGAGGCATTTGCAACAAACAAATGCATACCTGGAGGGCATTCATTCTGGTATGGCAGCCCAACAGAGAGCATTTCAGGCTCTGGCCTCAGCACTGATGGCAGCCATTATCCCTGTGTTCAGCCTCCCCCTGCAACTTCCACTACCCAGACCCAATCCCCTGTACCTCAGCCTATCCCAAGCACACCATCAGACCAGCATGCACACTCATCAACACACAAGAGTGTACATGGCAAACATAAGCACCTCACATCCCACAGGCACTCACACAAGCACCATCCCCATGCAGACAAAGCAACATCCACTGCCTCCACTGTGTCCCCCTCCTCCACGTCCTCCTCCTCCCTCCCAGTCTCATCTCCACTCACACCTGCATGCACTACATCCTCAGCCACTACCTCCATCACCACACACCGCTCACGTGCAATCACCACCCCCACTACCATTCACACGTCCCCTGTGTCCTCTCTTAGTGTGTCTGTGAGCCCTCCTCCCAAAGTACACAAACGCAGGCACACACCCACTCAACAGCCATCCACCTCACAACAGCCTCCAGCCCATGCACCTTCACCAAAACTCAGCAGACGTACACCTCCTACAACCACTACCTCTTCCTCCACTCCCAAACCCCCTCCATCTTCCCGGGTGCCCACATGCCATAGGGAAAAGCCGCACCAACCACCCAGCAAGGCCTCCTCCAAGCCAAAAGGGGACAGTGCCAAGGTCCCAGCAGCCACTTCCAAGGTGGGGAAGGGACACAAGGCTAAGGGGAAGTCAGCACAGGGCAAGGAGCCTCCGGCTGAGGGACTGGTGTCACCCCTTCTTGCAAACAGAGCAGCAACCTGTATGGTGGTGGACACCACCAACTGCACTGCCACCTGCACCGCCAACTGCACTGCCAACTGCACTGCCACCTGCACCTCCACCTGCCCTGCCACTTGCAAGGCCACCTGCATAGCCAGCTGCACGTCTGCTGCCTCAGCAACAGTCCCCAGCATCATCCCCAGTGGGAAGCCATCCGAGGCTGCAGGAGACATCCTGCTGTCTCCCTCCACAGGTGCTGACACATGCACCACCAGCAGCATCTCCACCACAGACACCGCTGCTGCTACCGCCGCTGCCACCGCTGCTGCCACCGCCACCAGCCCCGCGATGTGCACAGACAGTGCCACCACAGCCGACATGGACAACGTTCCCAGTAGACAGCCGTCCGAGGCTGCAGGAGACGTCCTGGACCCTGCACAGCGTACATGAGGCACCACAACCAGCACTGTTAGTACCAGCAGTTGGCAGGCAAAGTCGCAGCAGGGTGGAGTGTGTCTCGGACTCCATGGAGTATCATGCTACCTGTTCCCAGGCAATCTCGTGGTATACACACCCCGGTGACGGAATGGGACCTGCCACACAGCATGTGCAGCACTCTAGGCACAAAGCCCCCTCCAGAACCAGTGGAACATGTCACACACTTGAGAGACTGTGGCTTTGCACTCCCCAGGATAAAGCAGTGGGCAAACCACCCACGTGAGATACTTGAGAGACTGTGGCTTTGCACTCCCCAGGATGAAGCAGTGGCAAACCACCCACTTGAGAGACTGTGGCTTTGCACTCCCCAGGATAAAGCAGTGGGCAAACCACCCACTTGAGAGACTTGAGAGACTGTGGCTTTGCACTCCCCAGGATAAAGCAGTGGGCAAACCACCCATTGGAAAGACTTGAGAGACTGTGGCTTTGCACTCCCCAGGATAAAGCAGTGGGCAAACCACCCACTTGAGAGACTTGAGAGACTGTGGCTTTGCACTCCCCAGGATAAAGCAGTGGGCAAACCATCCACTGGAAAGACTTGAGAGACTGTGGCTTTGCACTCCCCAGGATAAAGCAGTGGGCAAACCACCTACTTGAGAGACTTGAGAGACTTGAGAGACTGTGGCTTTGCACTCCCCAGGATAAAGCAGTGGGCAAACCACCCACATGAGAGACTTGAGAGACTGTGGCTTTGCACTCCCCAGGATAAAGCAGTGGGCAAACCACCCACTTAGGAGACTTGAGAGACTGTGGCTTTCCACTCCCCAGGATAAAGCAGTGGGCAAACCACCCACTTGAGAGACTTGAGAGACTGTGGCTTTGCACTCCCCAGGATAAAGCAGTCGGCAAACCACCCGCTTGAGAGACTTGAGAGACTGTGGCTTTGCACTCCCCAGGATAAAACAGTGGGCATGGAGCCCCCTCGTGGAGCAGTGGTGTCGTCCCTTCATCCGGCTGAGGTGCCCCCCCTCCCCTTCCCCCTGAGGTGCCTGTTTATTTTCGACTTGATTTCCCAGCAGTGTTCTCTCTGTGTACAGTCAGGTATCATGTGTGGGCTTCGCCCATTCATTTTGGGACCACTGGTCCACGGACAATGATCGGAACACTATCCGGACCTGTGTAGTTGCTGTACATATTTGTATATACTGATCTGTTACAGACCTGCTTCCATTTCTGAATTTTCGATGATTACACTTGTACAGTCATTTCCTTTTGTCCTTGCATTCTTCCAGGGGGTTACGTGGTGTATATGTAATGTTGCGGCATGTATATGTGTGTATGGTGTTGTGGGTGGGGGTGTTGCATGTGTGTGTCACTTTCTTTTTCCTCCCCCTTCCTTTTCCTTCCTTCCTAGGTGCAGTACTCACTGTGGTCGTCGCCGCCGTCGTAGATGCTCCTGGTAGAAGAGAAGGTAAACCAACATTGGTAGCATCTGAAGTTCGGGCTCCATGGCGTCCTGGTTCCCTCATAGGGTGTCGAGTGGTGAGTGGTTTCCGTTCCTAAGACTGTTTCCGCCGTGCTTTTGATAGCGTTGGTACTGCTTCAGCAAAGGTGTCGGATTGGTGCCTTGTATTACAGTGGGCGGTACATTGTGTTCCGCCTGTCTGTTGGCGGTTACCGCTGCAGTGTTTGTTTCTATTGCCGTGGCGGTCGGAGTGTTAAAGTGGCTGTCTATGTTGCCGGTTTCGGCCATGGTCGTGATTCCATTTTTTATTACCGCCGCTTTAACACCAACCGCCAGGGTTGTAACAAGGGCCTTAATATGGGTAATCCGAAATTCGGAGTAGCATGGATGACCCTATTTTTAGGCACATTAAAAAAATGCATGGTATACTATCATTCCCATTTTTGCTTAAGATTTTAACTTCTGAATTGATGCATAAAAAAACACAATGAAAGACCATTATTTTCTGCAGTTCAGTTGATGTCTCTGGATATCAAGTGACAACCAACAAACTCTATATGACTTAACAGTATCTCACTGCAAAATATTTTCACCTATTTCTATTTATTTCCTACTTGCCTTCACTATTTTTCTTATTTGAGTGATTAGTTTCTTTGTGGAAATCAGGATTGAACTACACAAATGACACGTTTAAGTTTTCTACTTTCCAAGAATACAAAGTTTTGCAAAACCATGCAAAAAGGGCCGTTTCCAGCAAAGCAGAACACCGTTTATTTAGCAAAATCTCAACTCCTTTGTTACTGTATATAAAATTATGTAAATTCATAGAAATCTTCGCAGAACAAATCTCAGCAATAAATCCACTACTAAGAAAAGTTTTAGCAATATAGTTCCATTTTAGCTTGTTGCAGCAAATAATTGACAAGAGAGAAATTGAATTCTTTAATATTGAAAAATAAATACATCATACACAAGGGAAAGGTTTAGATTTATCAAAGGTTGGCATAGTTAGGCTTAGAGTTGTGATGAAGGGTGTTGTTGTAAGGGTTTTTGTAGTAAGTTTGTCACCTGTAATGAAATGCATCCATTTTACTTACAACTATTGAGTCTAATTGCATGTATCCTAAAGGTCCACTACGTTAAAGAAATGAACATAATTCAAACATAATTCAGGACCACATAACTGGAAACATCAGCTGGATCATATGCTTCATAGGAAAATAATTGAACGATCATGACCTTGTATGGTGGTACCTGCCAGTCGACTCAGTTCAAACATATTCTAAACTGTACACCAGCACGGTTCTCTTTTGAGCTGCATGGTACTGTGGTTATGGTCTTATTCCTGGGGAATGTGGGTTTGGGCTTGACTGTCGATATCACAAGCTTAGTTCTACTTATCGATTGCCCTTGTGGGTCCTTGTGCCTTTGTTGTATGCATATTTTATTAAATCAATAAACAGAGATGGGCATATGTGTTTACATGGTACCTTGTATCTATGAACAATTTCTGTACCCTGACTAATTTTAATTTATGGTACATCCAGAAATATTTCAGAAGCTGCACTTCCTTCCATTGTGGTGCTGCTACCTGTAACTGTCAAGATAAATGAGTAAGAACGTTTTTAATCTATAAATTACCAACTCTCTTCTATGGGAATCATGTGAAAACATTATATAGCCCCTTTTGACAAATGCAGTTTGTAAGAAGGCCCCTTCTTAAGGTTTGTGCATTACAATTAGTGTTCATTGCGGTTAACGGTTGCATTCAAAGAAGAAGTGGATGCAACATGGAATTTGGGATCTAACCTTTGTCATGTTGTAGCAAGCAACTTCAATGCATATCTATCTATCTATCTATCTATCTATCTATCTATCTATCTATCTATCTATCTATCTATCTATCTATCTATTTATCTATCTATCTATATGTTAATCTTTGTCACTACCATCATAGCATTTCAAAATGATAAAACATTTTGTAATGCGGCTTTGGTATATAACATGAGGCTCAAGTAAGTGTTATTGCTATCAGCTGCAGAAATATGGCCCTAATTATGACATTGGTGGTAGTACCATCTCCAAGCTGGCAGTGAAGTCCGCTAAATTATGACTGCGGCGGTGATCCTTCCCATATACAGTCAATTTACAGCCTGAACCACTAGTGTGGTCTGGCCACCAACCCCAGCGGTTGCCATCTTCAGGCTGGCGGAACACCGTTCCCCGCCCACCATATTATGACATAGCAGACCGCCAGGATTTCTGGGGTGGGACCACCGCCACGAAAAGCCTGGCAGAAACGATTCATGTCAAAGGAGACACTCACCTCCAGGAACACAGAGGAGTCCGCGGCCGCATTGGAACCCGAACTGGAAGCCCTGCTGATGCTGTACCACGCGATGGCAGTGCAGGAGCAGCAACACCGCCGATGACTGTGAGTACAGCCGCCTAGCGCACAAGGGAGTGAGGGGAGAGTGACACACCCACATACACACAACACACACCATACACACATACCACACACCGAGAACAATCCACTGATAAATCCAACAGCCACATAAGCCAGAGGTAAAGAAAGCCAGGACAAATACCTTTGGTCCAACTACTGTATTCCGTTGGGAATAGCACCCACAACAAATGAAGCAACCATATACAAAGGGCCATTGGGCAGTCCAATGTCACATACAACCCACAGGGCAACAAACAAGGCCCAACTTGACTTCTTACACCCCAAGTTACTCCACTGGGCAGGGACATCATAATGCAAATCAGGCACCTCAGAGGGTAGGGGGAGTGGATGGGTGTGGTGGGTTTCTTAGGAGAGAGGTCCTTGGGTTTGGGTTTGGGAGGGGGAAGACCTTTGCTCTTCTGTTTAGGGGCGGAGGAGTGGGCTTGGAGCGGAAGTCCCCTTAGTGGGAGCTTTTGCTGCAGGTGGAGGGACATGGGCAACACCAGGGGGGCCATGAGAGGTCTTGGAGCTGGAGGTACTAGGCTGGGGAGCGGGAACTTCCTAGTACGAACAAGACTGGGTGGGGAGGAGGAGGGAAGAGGTCAAGGCGGGCAAGGAAAAGTTTTTTGGTACAATCGGACAGGCTGTGGGAGCAGGTTTGGGAGTGGAGGTAAAGGGAGTGGTTGTAGGAGGAGTAGGTGTGCTGGACTGGGTTGCAGGTGCATGTATAGTGTGCGTGTGTGAAGTGGACGGCTGTTGAGTGTCTGTGTGGGAGCGTTTATGTGTTTTTGGGGGGCAGACAGGGTTGGAGAGGACAAACAGGTTGTGTGCATGTATCTTGTGGTTGTGTCTGCAAGTGAGGTGGGTGTGCTACATGTGGTTGTGATGGTGGTGGTGGTGACTGTGCATGTGGTGAATGTGATACTAGTCTGCATGTCTGCTGTTGTGGTGACCGTAGGCAAGGCTGTATAGGTGGAAGGCTCTGGGACTGAAGATGCAGTGCTTGCAGGTGTGAGTGCTCATGTGACTGTGAGGGAGGAGGATTAGGGGGAGACAGTGGAGGCAGTGGCTGTTGTTGTGTGTGCACTTGGGTGTTGACTGTGTGTGTGCTTGTTGTGTGATCTGCGGTGCCTGTGCTTGTCTTTGCGAGTCCTGTCTGTTGTCTTGTGTGCAAGCTGGTCTGATTGTGTGCTTGGGATGGGTGGGGGGAGAGGGCTTTGGGACTGGGAACAGGTAGTTGGAGGGGGGACGGAAGAACCAGGGACACTGGCTGCCGTCAAAGAGGAGGCCAGAGCCTGAAACGATCTCTGTAGGGCAGCCAAACCACTGTGAATGCCCTCCAGGTAGGCATTGCATTGCTGCATCTGGGATGCCAGCCCCTCGATGGCATTCACTACGGTTGACTGCCCTACAGAGATGGGTCTCAGGAGGTCAGCAGGGCTGACTAGGGCAGGGGCTGAGGTGCCTGGGGCAAAGGAGACTCCCACCCTCCTGGGTGAGTGGGCACAGGCAACTCTGTGGGGGGCTACTGGGAGGGCAATGCAGGTATGGGGTGGCGGAAGAAGATGTCGCTGGGGTGGTCCCATAGGGGTCTGCCACCACCAGGGAGCTTCCATCAAAGGAGGAGTCAGTCAGTAGTATCAGCTGCTGTCTCCCCCGTGGTGCTCCCCTCACCCTCCAACCCACTGGTCCCCTTGGAGTCGGTGGACTCTGCCTCCTGGGTCCCGTGGACTGCAGCTCCCCCACTCACTGGTGCCCCTGCTCCTTTGTCAGATGATGCTGATGCACATAAGGACAGGATGAGAAAAGGAGAGAGGGTGGGGGAGAAAGAAAGGGAGCACAGGGTCAATTTCAGCAACAACAGCACATATGGCATACACATCACAATGACTCACTGGGACTAACACTGTGCAGTACGATCCACAATACCAAACCATTGCCTGGGAACAACAGCAGAAATTATCTCAAACACTACCATCTTCACACCTGCTGGGACTCACTGAGCCATGCCTGCCATGGTATGCCAGCTACTTGCCAATACTAAATGTGCACATCACTCTACATTGCAAAGCAGGCCTCTACAAGATTAGCTAAATGGGCATTTAGGGCCATACACTGAGTAGAAACTTGCACTCATACAGCATGGCAGGCATCAAGAAAGAATTCCACACAGTGTGTACTCACACCCTTATGGCTGCTGTGCTGCCCTCAAGTGTCCATCCAACTCCGGATTGCCCACTGCCAGTATGTGGGCCATTTGGGGGGGTCGGGTTCCAACGGGCACCCCTCCCTCATTGGGAGGAAATCCCAAGCTGGCCCTCTGCTGTATTCCTGGCCCATTGTCGCAGGTCCTCTCACCTCTTTCTGCAGTGGGTGGTCCGCCGGATATGTACCCCCGTGTCCGCACGTCCTTGGCGATGGCACACCATAACCCTTTCTTCTGATGGGGGCTGACCTGCATAAGGAACACAGATGAAAGAACACCATGAACTCCACACCTCTGCATACACATTGCATGCAGCAAAAATACACTCCCCAAATGACACACTGCCAGCACACACATACATCTACATACAGCCATGTTGCATCCAAAGTACCAAGAAGGGGCTCACCTGTTGATCTGGAGGCCCATACAGCTGTCCATACAAGATTAGCCTCTGTGGTTCCTCAAATGTGAAGGCTGGGTCCCTATCCCCTGTAGCGCGGGCCAGCGCGGGTTCTAGACACAGGACACAGCAGCACATGCAGTGGAGGTGTTGATGTGTTGAGAGTCAGGAATCCAGTGAAGTGGGATAGAGAAAATGGCGGTCACGTCTGCACCGGTGAACACCGTCACCACCCGCGGTGATCATCATTGGTTCCTGTGCTCCATAGACTTCCTCTTTAACCAATGAGGTGTTGCACGGCGGTGCAGACCACCTACCGCCATAACGGCAAACATCTGCGGAGTGGTGTCACTTCCACCTGTCCCTGCATATTGCATATAGGACAGGCGGTTGTCATTTTCTGGTACTGGTACTCATGGCAGTCAAATTAATGTGCTTCATAGGTACCGATGGTAGACACCAAGGCACTTCCAGTCCAACACATACTTTGGTTTGGTTGCAGAATCTGGTACTCAAATGAGAACTCATACAAGTGCACTGCTTGTAGATGAGTAGTTGTTAGAAATTGGGTTTTTGGTTGGCAGTCAGGTTACCCTCTGTTCAAGGAAGAACCCTCACTCTAGTCAGGGTAAGTCACACACAATCCAAATGATCCTGTGCCCACCCCCTGGTAGCTAGGCACGAGCACCAGGCTTAACTTAGAAGGCAATGTGTAAAGCATTTGTGCAATAAATCATACAATAACATAATATAGCACCACAAAAATAAACCACACAGTGTTTAGAAAAATATATAGGCCCGTATTTATACTTTTTTTAGCGCTGCATTTGCGCCGCTTTTTGACGCAAAACGGCGCAAACCTACAAAATACAATGGCATTTTGCAAGTTTGCGCCGTTTTTGCGTCAAAAAATGACGCAAATGCGGCGCAAAAAAAGTATAAATATGGGCCATAATATTTATCTGGGTATTTGCAGGTCAAAACGATCAAAGATGCAATATGAATTTGTAAAGATATCACTAAAAAGTGATATGAAGTGTCTTAAGTCGTTAAAAAGTAAACAACGTCTGTTTCAAGTACAAAGTACCTGGTTTGGACTGGAAAATCTCCGCAGAGGGCCGCAGAAGAGGAGATGCGTGGAAAAAATGATGTGTGCGTCGGTTACGCCCCTTCACACACAGATTTGCGTCGTTATTTTTCACACGGGGAGACGTGCGTCGTTCTACGGGAGGAAAAATGGTGAGTGCGTCAGTTTCGCCCCTTCACACACGGACTTGCGTCATTATTTTTCACTCAGGGAAGATGTGCGTCGTTTTCCGGCACGCGAACCGCCTCCTTCTATGGATCGCGGGATTACCAGATGTCCCAGGGTCTGTGCGTGGATTCTTCGGCTTGTTTTCCGGCTGCCCATCATTCCGGGAGGCTGTGCGTGGAATTTTCTTTCTCACAGCAGGCGTCGCATCGATTTCCTCTCTGGAAGTCGGGCGGCGTTGTCCATGCGAGGCCGTGCGTCGAATTTTCGGTCACCCCGTAGGTGTCTCGTCAAGCAGCGTCGCCGTGCGGTGATTTTCTCGCCGTGGAGCAACCTGTGCGTCGAAATTTTCGGCGCACGAAGAGTCCAAATGAAAAAGAGAAGTCTTTTTTGTCCTGAGACTTCAGGGAACAGGAGGCAAGCTCTATCCAAGCCCTTGGAGAGCACGTTTACAGCCAGACAAGAGTTCAGCAAGGCAGCAGGCCAACAGCAAGGCAGCAGTCCTTTGTAGAAAGCAGACAGGTGAGTCCTTTGAGCAGCCAGGCAGTTCTTCTTGGCAGGATGTAGTTTCTGGTTCAGGTTTCTTCTCCAGCAAGTGTCTGATGAGGTAGGGCAGGGGCCCTGTTTTATACTAAATAGTGCCTTTGAAGTTGGGGTGACTTCAAAGAGTGGCTAAGAAATGCACCATGTCCCCTTTCAGTTCAATCCTGTCTTCCAGGGTCCCAGTAGGGGGTGTGGCAGTCCTTTGTGTGAGGGCAGGCCCGCCACCTTCCCAGCCCAGGATGACCCATTCAAAATGCAGATGTATGCAAGTGAGGCTGAGTACCCTGTGTTTGGGGTGCATCTGAGTGAATGCACAAGGAGCTGTCACTTAAACCTAGCCAGACGTGGATTGAAAGGCACAGAAAGATTTAAGTGCAAATAAATGCTCACTTTCTAAAAGTGGCATTTCTAGAATAGTAATATTAAATCCGACTTCACCAGTCTGCAGGATGTTGTATTACCATTCTGGCCATACTAAATATGACATTCCTGCTCCTTTCAGATCAGCAGCTCCACTTCAACCATATATGAGGGCAGCCCCAATGTTAGCCTATGAAGGGAGCAGGCATCACTGTAGTGTAAAAACGAATTTAGGAGTTTTACACTACCAGGACATATAAACTACACAGGTACATGTCCTGCCTTTTACCCACAAAGCACCCTGCTCTAGGGGTTACCTAGGGCACACATTAGGGGTGACTTATATGTAGAAAAAGGGGAGTTCTAGGCTTGGCAAGTACTTTTAAATGCCAAGTCGAAGTGGCAGTGAAACTGCACACACAGGCCTTGCAATGACAGGCCGAAGACAAGGTTAAGGGGCTACTGAAGTGGGTGGCACAACCAGTGCTGCAGGCCCACTAGTAGCATTTAATCTACAGGCCCTAGGCACATATAGTACACTCTACTAGGGACTTACAAGTAAATTAAATAGCCAATCATGGATAAACCAATCAATAGTACAATTTACACAGAGAGCATATGCACTTTAGCACTGGTTAGCAGTGGTAAAGTGCTCAGAGTTCAAAAGCCAACAACAGGTCAGAAAAAATAGGAGGAAGGAGGCAAAAAGTTTGGGGATGATCCTGTCAAAAAGCCAGGTCCAACAGTAGTTGACAGAACATTTCAAATGGGTGGCTACTAATCACAACACACAACTCCGACTACATCTGTGAGACACAATGGCTAATGAAAATTATTGGTATTTTTGAGGAAGTCCGTTTGCATGTAGAGGACCCCAGTGCAAATTCCAATCATTGTTTGCGTACATTGGATGTGACTGCTCTGTGTACTGTGATATTGTGTGCCCATCCTTCCTGTAGTCACACACTTCTGATGTCTGGTTTACTTAGATAACAACCACTGCAGAGGAGGCAAGCAACTGTGTACAGACCCCTAGTCGACTTGGCTACACTGGAGGAACAGCACATTATACTGACCTATCTTCCTGACAGGGCCACAATTACTGAACTGTGTCATCGATTGGAGATAGATGTGACTCCTACTATTCGTAGTGTAGTGAATCCTAGTTTGTTTTAATGGGATACAGTAGTTAGCTCAGCCAGTGGCTTGCAAACTCGTGCCCCCGTCACCCAGCGAGTTTTACCCTACCTACCTTGCGCTGTTTTAGCACATTTATTTAATTATATCTTTTAAGCTGGCTGCCTTGTTTTGAGTTAGGCCCATGTTTTGATTTGCATTATCAGTGTCACCGCACTAAGGCGTCAAGCTCAGACGACAAATACAAACAAACTGTAGGTGTTCACGTTAGGTATTTTCCCTCTTCACGCTTTTGAGGGAATTGTTTATATTAATTTCTGTCCCAAGCATGCCTTGTCATCTGGTGTTTGGGAGCAAACCTACGTCAGGGGTCCAAGTAGATCTGTATAAATACTCCTCACCTTATCCGATAGTCAGAGGGATTCCGACCAAATGCCATTGCTGCTATCGATGCTGCACGTCGTCTTGACGCTGGCCCAGTCTTCGTGTCCCTGCGGAGTCTGAGCTAGAGACCTCATTCCAAGGTAACGAGGGTTGGGGGCTCTTTCCATGGACATGGCATTGGCAGATTGAGGTTTAACATACCTAGCTCTCTTCTAGGTTAGAGGATAGGCCTACATTCTAGGGTATTAGGACCTATCACACACTTCATGTTTTTTCATGATTTTGCAAGCCGGTGGGGATCTTTGTATTAATGACTCTTGTCTTTACCATTTCATTTCTTGCACTGTTCATTATCTCAATCATTTCAGCCCATGCAACTTATCACAGATTGCAGTTTTGCTAACATAAAACCTATTGAAACTTTTTGCATCTTCTTCATATCCTGTGTGTGATTGAGACATGTTGTTACGTGAGAAAGGGCTAATCTCCGTTTAACAACAACCCTCCCTAAGATGTCACGCTCTTGAGTCAATGCGTAAAGGCTGCCACAAATCACCTTTGACTGTTTTTGGTGCGGTGCTGCTTGTGAGCCAGAAAGGTTGGGACGACAGCTGTGTTTTGTTGTAGGATTGGCAGAGCCTCCTACAAATATAAGTACTGTCATCCACAAACCAGCAGTCTTGCCTAGAGCAAGAGTGCAACTACGGCAGTTGCACTACAGAAATACCCCCTGCTGTACAGGTACTGTCAGTGCTCCACTTCCTGGCCAGTGTTCTTTCCAGGTGACTGTGGGCTTGGCTGCAGGAATTTCACAGCCATTGTTTTCACATGTGCTGAGTAGAGTTTTGGCTGCCTTGCTGAAACACATGAGCAGCTACATCTCATTCCCCCACAGTGATGACTTGCCCACTGTGAAGGCTGCATTCTACACCATGGGACACATACCATATATGATTGGGGCCATTGAAGGGTCCCATATTGCTTTGGTCCTCTCCCACGACAAATGAGCAGATCTACAGAATTATGAAGAGTTACCATTCAATCAATGTCCAGATGGTGTGCCTTGCAGAACAATACATCTCCCATATTACTGCCAAGTTTCCTGGATCTGTGCATGATGTCTATGCATTGAGGAATAGCAGCGTCTCACAGGTGATGGCCCGACTACAGGGAAGGAGTGTGGCTTATAGAGGAGCTTGAGGTTTCACCCAATGTATGTCACTGTATGCCACCTGAAGTTGAACTCTGTGCTATTGTACATGAGTAATGTGTGTCTCTCACTACTTCCAGGTAACTCCGGCTACCCAAACCTATCCTGGCTTTTGACACCAGTGAGTAATCCAAGGACTGGGCCAGAAAAGTGGTACAATGAAGCACATAGTAGTACCACAAGGGTAATTGAAAGGACTTTTGGGCTACTGAAAGCCAGGTGCCGGTGCCTCCAAGTATATGGCCGATCCCTACTCTACGCCCTTGGGAAGGTCTGCCAGATAGTGGTGGTCTACTGTATGCTGCACAATTTGACCCTCAGACGTCATGTGGCATTCCTGCAGGAGGAGGGGGGAGACAATGCACCTGTAGCAGCAGAGGACACTGAAGACAGTGATGAGGATGGGGAGAAGGAGGATGTGGACAACAGGACGCATATGATACAGCAGTACTTCCAATGAAACTCAGGTAAGACTGTACTTCTGTTCATACCGCCATTACAGTTAAGTGCTGTGTAGCTGCTGCGTTGTGCCAAGCACAAATGTGTGCATTATGTGACCTGACACTGTTCCATCTGTGGTCAGTCGTGCCAGTGTTATGGTGATGTTGTACAAGCTTATTCAGCCCATGCAATGTGTCAGTAGTTTTGCTTTCTCAAATATATGCCTATTGCAAACTGTGTCTTCATCCCATACAGTATGTAGCATATGTTGCTAGGAATGTCATGTGACTTACAATGTGCTTGCACAACCGATCCGTAACTTCAATTTCCCTGACAATGGGACCCAGACTAGGTGGTCCAGAGGAGGATTGGCATGCTGACAACATGGCATAACTAATACTGTGGTATCTTGTGTGAGGGCCTGAAATGAGTTGTTTCTCCTCGCTTATGGTGTCATGAGTCAATTGCTGTGCAAATTACTGAGTAGAAGTGACCAGCTGAATGCAGGCTGTAATATTACAGGGGCTCTTGTTGCTCTACTTCCTTTACTTCTCAATTGACTGTCACTAATGGTTTCCATTTTTGCAGATGTTGGTGTGGTCACAACTGTGAACTAATCAGATGAGTACAGACTGCTTTCACAGTGTATGGTGGATGGTGACTTGTGGTGTGCTCTCACACTGGATGTGTACCCTAAACTGACTGTAACAAAACAAAAGGTACACTGTTCCAGAGAATCACAAAGGGAACCCAAAGGTTTAGGAGCAAGAGCCCTCACACATCCGTTTGGATGTCATGCTTCATCATCAGGGGATGCTCCTCGTCAGACTGGCGCTGCAATGTCTGACGGGCACCCCTTGCGGGGGCTCTTTGCCGGAGATCTTTTGTAGAGGCTGCCATGAAAGGGTATCTCAATTGATTGCCTGGGGGCAGACTCTCAACAAACAGGAGAGAAAGGTTATTGATTAAAATTTATTCTAAGTCTCGACAACCAAATGATTTACTCTCAAAAACAGAGAACTTAGACCAAGATTAAAAACAACGTGAAAGTGTTAGTGTGAGGATAATGCTCAACCACTTTCTGATAAAGGGTCTGGACAGGGAAATTATCACTTCGCCTCTAGACATGGGTCAACATGTTTCGCAAGAGGGGAGAGAGCAACTCCCATCACTTACAATAAAGTCTATTGTCCGTCCGGGCAACTAAACAAAAAGGTCACCCATCCCCAAATTATGGAATTGGCTCCCTGGGAAGATGAATGCCTAGGACTGTTGCTGTCGTTGTGCAGCGGTCCGTCGTTAACACACCTACCCCGGCGTCTCTCTTCCCTGAACTGACCGTCCATTGGATGGATTCACACTTTATATGACATTTGCACAGGATAATACAGGTCGAGACATTGCATATTGTTGTACTTAAAACACAAAAACTTAAGTTCTGTTCAAGTGTGTTTATTGAAGTGACAAAAAGGAAGGGATTGTGCAAAAGAGTGTGGTGATTGTGGATGAAAACTTCAGTGTAGTGGCCCAGTTGGTTTGTAGCACAATGTCCAGTATCCATGGGGCCATAGGAAAAGGAGCAATCGCAGTCCAAAGTGAACAAGGTGTCTCAAAGGCACACAAGGGAAACATCCAGGAAGGGGTCATTTCCTGGCAGTGTTTTGGGACTTGGCTACAGTCTCTGGTGTCTGTCTGGGTTGCAGGGAACGTTTGCAGGGTGATTCTTCTGCTGCAGAGGGAGGGGTACTGGTGGCCTGTGAGTCTTTTGGCAGGTCCTCCTGTCCACTAGTTGCAGCAGATGTGGAAGGTTTGTGAGTACACTGAATAGTGGAAGGGGCCCACTGGTGTGTTTTTTACTCACGCATGATATTCGCCATGTCACCCAGCACCCCTGCAATGGAGGCCATGTTGGTATTTAAGCCCTGCAACTGCTGCATGACCTCCTGGTGGTGTACCCCCTGCAGCTGCTGGTTCTCCTGCAAGATGTTAATCACCTGGCCCATCCTGTCCTGGAATTTCTGGTAGGCTCCCTGGACATGTGTGAGTGCCTCCTGGGCAGTCGGTTCCCTGGGTTGGGCCTCCCCTTGGTGCAGAGCTACCCTCCCACTGAACCTGGCCCCCTGTGCCTGTGTTCCCTGAACTGTATGCCTACTCCCACTGACTCGTCTTGTCTGTGTGGTGTCGCCTCGGGTCCCTGTACAGGTAGGCACACAGTTGGTTGTCGTGTCCTGGGGACAGAGGTTTGGGGACGTTGGGTGGCTGCTGTGGTATTGGAGTCCGATGTGGAGGGCCCTATGGTGGACTGAGTGTTGGCTGTGGTGTCGGATTGACCAGTGATTCCACATGGGCTAGGAAGATCATCCAGATCAAGACATCCAGAGTTGCTGTCATCACTGAGGGCTTCTTGTGGTGGAGGACTGGGTTGCCGTGGCACATGCTGACTGCTGACTTTGGCTGGGGTACCTGTGGATATGTATGAGATTTGTTACAGTCATTGTCAGGTACATATTCATCATTTCTGGCTTTCCCTGTGGGATGGGTGTTGTCCTTCCACCTTTGGTTAGTGTGTGGTGATGTATTGTGGGATTGGTAGTGCTACATGCTGCCCATGCATTACTGTTGTGTGTGCATGCAGAGCTTGGAGGGGTGTGCTTGCAGTGGGTAGGACATGCAGGGGTACACAGTTGAGGGTGGTTTTGTGGGTGGTTCTCTGTAAGGGATGGAGCGGGGTGAAGGGAGTCAGGGTGAGGGGGTGACATGCCATGCAGGTATCGGTGGTGTTGAGGTGGTAATGGTGACTTACCAGTGTCCAGCCCTCCATTGATATCAGTGAGGCCCTCTGGATGCAGGATAGCCAAGACTTTCTCCTCCCATGCTGTCAACTGTGGGGGAGAAGGTAAGAGGTCCACCCCCATCAGTCTTCATTATGGCAACGTGGTGCCTTGAGGCCACTGCACGCACCTTCCCCTTAGGTCGTTTCACCTCTTTCTTATATCATCCCTTGTGCATGGATAGGTTCCCACAGAGTTCACCTTGTCCACGATTCTCCACCATAGCTCCATCTTCCTGGCAATGGATATCTGCTCAACCTGTGCACCGAACAGCGGAGGCTCTACCCTGGCGATTTCTTCCACCATCACCTGCAACTCCTCATCAATGAAACAGGGGTTCTTTTGTGGAGACATGCCTATTGTGTGGTATGCCTATTGTGCAGAGGGTGTTAGGTGTTGAGGTATGGTGTGTGGTGTGTTATTGGTGACGTGTATAGATGGTTGTGGTGTGTGTGTGTGTGCAGTTCTGTAAATGTATGTGCTAGCAACGTATAGCAGAATTGTCGAGTTTGCAAAGACTTGTGGGTTGTGTGTTCTATAGTTCTGTTGGTAGGTGTGTATGGTTTGTGTATATGAGTCAAGTGTGGGTTTTTCAATCTGGCCAATGTTGACTTCTGTTGGTGTGGAGTGGCAAAATCGACTACGGTGGTCCGCACCGCCAATGGCTGTCCACCGTTGAGTGTCTGCTGTGGTGATTCGTGGTTCATAATTTGGAGGGAGGTGTGTTGCAGACGTAGCGGGGAGGGTGGTGGGTCCAACTCTTTTTCTCCTCTGTTGGGTCTGGCGGAATTGTTGTTGTGGCTGATTTCTGTCAGTTTTGTGTTTGTGTGTCATAATTGGGCCACCGGATTGCCGCCTCCGCGGCCGTCTGTCGGTGGCCGTCTCCACGGCGGTCTTTTGAAAAGACCTCCAATGTCATAATGAGGACCTATGTCTATTAATTGACCACTCACGTATAGTGTGGAGCGTGCAATTGTTGCTTGCTGTTAATGGTAATGATGTGGCTATTACCAGCTCGCACAAGCAGGAAGAAGAGAAAAGGGACTTCGCACCCTATAGGCTTAGGAAGAAAAGGGACACTGACCTGCATAATAGACAAGAATCTGGTGCCGTAGAACACTTACTGAGTGAAAACAATAACATTAGTTGTTGTGTACAAATCAGGACTTCTGATTGATTGTCCAGAGTTAGTTATCAAACAATGATTGCTAGTATTTATTTATGTATTATTTTGGAGTGATGTTCTATGTTTGACTATGCTTAGTATTTATTTGCTCCTATGCCTAATGGGATATTCTTATTGTATTTTTAATTCCCTGAATTTTCAGAGGGTACTTTTTTAAAAATAATTCGCTCATACTTTGAGGCACTATGCTTTATTACATTTGTTTTATTAAACAATGAAAGCTAAAAAAGTCAAAATGACATTCAGCGTGACCATTCACATGCTCTTATTCAACAGTGCATAAAAGGAAAATACATATTTAGAGCCCTATTATTATGTATTCGTTTTGATTTCAATTCCTTCCCATCTACCTCCCTCCCTCCGTAGCTCCCTCATTTCATCCCTTCTTTCTTCCCTTTTGTTCTTCTTTCCCCCGTCTTTCCCCTCCTTCCCGTCTGACCTTTGCCCCTTGAATAGACGGAAAGGAGGATGCCCATTCAGCTGCTTGATAAATAGTCCTAAACCCCACGCCCCAGGCTGCCGCCTGAAACAATTGCACCGTCTAGTTCTAAGAAGTGAACTGCAGAAACATCTTCTCTTTTCTTAATTTGTCACCAGCGAGTCTGATAACAACACATGCTGTTCTGCATAGATCCTAAACATGTCATGTTAGTGGGTGTGAACCCTGGGTGTCTACAGTAATAGTTAAGTAGGTGTCAAGTCTCCCCGCATGATTTATTACCCATGTTGTTAAAACCCCAGGCATGACTCAAATCCTTCCAGAATCACAGAGATTAAATAACAAGTAGCAAGTATGTCATTAACATGTGCCTCTGCTGTGTTGTTAGTGACTGGGAGGAATGCCGGTGTCTCAGATTCCTTCATAGTTTGGATGTCCTCGGTAGAAATGTAGGTCACGAATTTGGGAGCTGTGCTGCCCACCTAAAACACCAACAGGAGGATCAGAGACTGTTCTTCATCGTTAAAAGCTAGAGTCACGGGTTATGTTGTGACAGGGCCTGCTGCACTGGACACCATGAACACTGTACAGAAAAGCGTGAAAGAATCTGCTGTGCTTGGAAGGCCTACTTCACTATGTATATTTCTGCCTCTATCAAAAAGCTACGTGTCACTTATGTTTCTATAACTGAATGTGTTCTTCTTCATATGTTTGTGTGCGTAGGATAGGGTTTGTAGCAATAGTGCCTTTTTAATATCGACCTGCAACAACCCTTTATTGCCTTCTCTGGGGTAGTAAGTTCAATATAAATGAAATTTCAGTACAATGCATCATCATCTCCATGATATACATTAAGCTGATCAGGTGTGGAGTTAAGAATAGTAAATATATACTTCCTTATTTTTACATGTGAATGCGCCCACATCGTACTTTATAAGAATTTTACAAGTCAAGAATGAGTTCGGTGACCATTTAGAGGAACGAGTCCGAAGGCTGTTTCTTTAATAAGGTCATAGATTTCTGAGGTGACTACCAATATCCTTACAATACATTACAGGATATAGGGGGTCATTCCGACCCCGGCGGTCAAGGACCGCTGCGGCCGGGGTCGGCGGTGCCCCGCAGGGCATTCTGACCGCGGCGGTTTGGCCGCGGTTAGAAGAGGAAAACCGGCGGTCTCCCGCCGGTTTTCCGCTGCCCGACGGAATCCTCCATGGCGGCGCAGCTTGCTGCGCCGCCATGGGGATTCCGACACCCCATACCGCCATCCTGTTCCTGGCGGTTCGCCCGCCAGGAACAGGATGGCGGTATGGGGTGTCGTGGTGCCCCTTGGGGCCCCTGCAGTGCCCATGCCAATGGCATGGCACTGCAGGGGCACCCGTAAGAGGGCCCCACAAAGGATTTCAGTGTCTGCTGTGCAGACACTGAAATCCGCGACGGGTGCAACTGCACCCGTCGCACCTTCCCACTCCGCCGGCTCCATTCGGAGCCGGCTTCCTCGTGGGAAGGGGTTTCCCGCTGGGCTGGCGGGCAGCCTTCTGGCGGTCGCCCGCCAACCCAGCGGGAAAACCAGAATGGCCTCTGCGGTCTTTCGACCGCGGAGCGGCCATTTGGCGGTTCCCGCCAGGCGGGCAGCTACCGCCGCCCGCCAGCCTCAGAATGAGGCCCATAATGTATTCCTTGTGATACACGGTCAAGCCATCACTCTTCCAACAAACCACTCACATGTTTGATGTGATCCTTTCTCATAAGAAAGAGATAGGATGTGAAGAATAAAATTAGAATCTTTAGTGCAAATCTAAACACCAAAAAGCAGTTAGATATTTGTTCCAAAAAGATATTAGAATCAGTTTAATATAAGTCAGACATACAAAACACTGTTGCTTAGAGTATGCATAAATACACAGAGAGATTCCATCTTTCCTATATTCACTTGAAGCATGGGAAAAATATTGTGTCATAAATATTTCCTTTCTGTTAATTGCTGTTCATCTAAAAAACAGATGTGATGTCAGAACTCAGCTGTAATACGTTATTATAGTGGCGTCCTGAAATGTTATGTTCTTTCATGGCCATTATTTTTGTTGGAACAACAATCAGAAAGTTTGGCTATGTCAATAACCTTTTTGAAAAAAAAGGTTCAGATTGAATAATATCACAAAGTTGACATGCTTAAAGAATATACATAAACAGTGCTCTACTTTTCTGTTAGCAGGTGACTCTTTTAACCATAACCTCTTCTAATCTTGTGAAAGAGACCTAAGTATCACACTCTTTGTAATTATTCTTAACCAAACAAATAGACTAGAAACTCAGATATTTGCCTCTAAAGAGTGTCCGCTATATTTGGAGCAAATGGCAGACTTCCTTACAATTCACAAAAATAATTGTGGCTTACCCGTTTCACGGCAGAAGGAATATCCATACATTTGTAGGTATTCACCTTCTTTTGAAGGTTTATTTCCATGAAAGTATACACAGCCAGCCCCACAGAGGACATTAAGTAACCCTTTAGAAGTTTTTTTGAAGCATCTGTAATTTTAAGTGTATATAAATCCATGTACACCTGCAAATTCACCTTTTGTGAATGAAAAGATTGAACTACCACCGAAGTGCGCCAATAGAGCATTTTTTCTTGTCATAGTTTCCTTGCCATCACTAATTAGAGTAGGGATGCTAACCATTCCACTTAAAGATATCATGAGCGGCTCACAGGGCTTTGTCAGGGCGGGACAAGGGGCGCAAGTGTGCTGGTGGAGGGGTTGGAAGGGGCACGGGAGAAAATGAATACCATTTTCTTTTTAAATCACTTACCTGCCCCGCTCCCTCCCGCTCTTCTCCCTTTGCTGCTTCAGGCACAGGCTCCCAGCCTGCCCTGCGGCCCATCCTGATGCTGCTCAGAGCATCATCAGGATTGGCTGGGAGCACCCATCCAGGGCACTCCCAGGCAGACTGGGAGCCTGTGCAGGCCCTCTCCAGCCCAGCAACTGAGTTGCTGGGCTGGAGAGAGCCTTGTGCGCATGTGTGTTTGGCCGCCCCAAGACAGCCGACCAAACACACATGCGCTCTGAGTGGAGTGCACAGTTCACTCTCCTCTGTGCGTCACCCCTAATGCCCCGCCCTTTTCAAAAGGAAAGGATAATATCCTTTCCTTGTGAAAGGATTTGCAGCGGTTGCTGCTGGTGGGGGCGACACTCTTCCGCCCAAACGGGTAAAAGTATCCCCTGATACTTACACTGCTTTGAAATAGCAAATGTGTGTTAGGAGAGCCTATATACAAGTTACTATTATACCAACAATTTATTATTTAATTGTCATTAACATAATGTAGTGTAATCCACCATACAATCATAAACAAGTTTCTTTCATCCAGTGTTCTGTCCTTCAAACAAGACAGATGACACATGCATCCATCTCTCCTTCAGGTTGCGCAGTGAGAATCAAAGCAGCACCATCTTACAGGTAACCTTGGTGAGGGAACAGATGCTCCATAGTATCTAAAAGGCTGTTTTAAAGTGCTATATCTGTGTTTTCCTTTTTTGACCATTTTTGTCTTGCAGGATAGCATGAAACCTATCTACACATACCACCTGAAGGTTCTACTGTACTCCTAATATCATACCCACATTGGACCACTGACTTTTCACATCTTTCATTTTTTAAAACCCTTGTATACTAACTCACCTACATGTTCTGCCAGGATTCAGTTATCTGCCCCTTCTAACCTCCTCCTCCGTGCTACATTTCCACTTAATCTTTTCAGGCCCATTGGTCCTCTGTAGAGTATCAACTTCCCATGATACACTTTTGTGAGCTCTTGAGTCTATCCAAGAAAGTGGCCAATTCTTCTGCAACAGCCTAACCCAAACAACCAATTCTACCTTTAAGTCTTTACCCCCACACCTAGTAAACTGCTCCGTAAATAATTGTTCATTCCACACCAAGCTAGTCCCACTCAGATCATTCAAATCCTCCGATTTCCAACCACTTTTCCCATTTTGTTTTCCCAATTCTCTTTCCCAGCTATTTCACCACCTTATTCCCCAGTTATTTTAAAATGTATTTTAATTCTTAAATTATTTTTCATTTTCTTCCCAATTCAGTTTGCAATTCTCCTCCTAATTTTCTTCCCTATTCTCTTGCGATCTCTGTCTCTCCAATTGTGTTTCCAATTCTGTTTCCATTTCTTCTTTCAATTCAAGTCCCTCTTAATTTCTCTCTGCAACCCTAAAGTCTGTGCCCTGGGTACCATTTTCCTCAGGTTTTTTGTTACAAGTTTCTCTTTTCTAAATTCTCTGTCCGCACTTATTTGTCAGACCCCAATCATTTCACCATCCGGATGATGTTCCCCAATGTCCTACCTTTATAATATCACCTTTGGCAATTTCTCTTCCCCTAATACACATTACTTAATTCATTTTCCTCAGTCTTGTCTACTTTCTTGCTTCACATACACAATCTCCACATTGGGATCTCTTTCAATGAACCTTCATTATATATGGGCAACAACAACCCCTCTCTCATGGCATTACATAGAGAGTTCCTTCCCAGTCACCAGTCCAAAACGTTTCTGTCCCCACCCCATTCATCAGAAATCCTAACATAATTCAAACCTCAAAATCTACATGCCAGTGGGGATCAAGTTTTTATATGTCATGTCTACTCAAATTGTGAATTATATTGCATGAATATGTCTCACTGATTGTTTTGCACATTAAACTACCTGGGATTGTACTACACTTTCTTATGATACCCATGGGGTAAATATAGGGCAGAACGTGCTTTAACATTGTCTTATGAGGAAATTGAATTAGACAGAAGAACATTAAATGACATTTTTGTTCCTGTCCACAAGAGGCAGCTATTGCTAATGTACATCAGGTAGATTCGAAGAAAATATAAAAAACCCAGTCAACGGGGTATCTATCAAAAGGGGATTTGGGACTGTGACATCATAGCATTCAATGAATTATTCCATGTGATGTTGTTATGTGGGTCGCTGTACTGCATTTGATGTGTATTGCAAGACAAAAATGTCACAACCACTATATCAACTGTCACTAAAATTTCCAAGAGGTAACTTTTTTTTAAAGGCTCCCTCGCTGTTAAGCAAGGAGAGAAGGAAGGAGCAATTTCCCACCTCACCCTTGAGCAAGCTGGGGGGGGGGTTGAACAATTATTTTCCCCACACCACACTTTGATAGTGTGGGTCAATAAGGCACACACAAGGTCAGCAATAAGGTGCCCACTATTATTTTGCCCTGGTCAAAGGGCAGACTTCCATTCTCTCCTCCCCAGCCCTTAGGCAAGACAGCTGAAGGTATAATGTAAGTCCCCAACTCATGGGCAAGACAGCAAGAGAGTGTAATTAGTGCCCCTGATCCTGGCCATGGCATGGAGACAAAGACAAAATATTTTGTCTGCTTAGCCTGTGAAATAGGCTGAGTAGAAATATTCATAAGTGGGCAGGCTTACCTGTCTGCCCACTTATGAATAATGGGATTTACAGGTGCATGTACCTGTTGTTTTTCCATGTTGTTTTAGTGTTCCCCTACTGTTTGCAAATATTGATAAGAAAACACTTGTGGTTGTCCAGTGTGCATGTAGATAGTCTTGTGCATGTGCACTAGAGTCAAACAGCTCTATACATGTGTAGTGATTGTTTGCAACACATTACATACATACATACCTTCTGTGTCATGCACACTGGACACTGACATTCTGTTTTATGTCATCCAAATGGCTGATGAGAGTTTACCCTAACCAGTAAAATGCACAGAATAAAAAATGCCATAACAATTGCTCATTTAAACTGTGAATTTTTGACTAAATGTCTTAGGCTTTTCCCATTAGAATGTAATATGCTTGCACTACCTGAACCATAACTTTTCAAACAGTTTTTTCAGTGAATTTCAGTATATTTTAAAAAAGGAAGATCAATGTTTGGATACTACCTTCTGTTGATGCCCAACCCCTTGCGTGCACAGCAGAGAATGCCCACAGTATGTGGCTGTCATAAGACCATGCACCCGACTGTCAGAGAGTTATATTGTTGCATAACTACTGACCGATTTATGGGTTGCAGAACTAACCATAACACATGAACTTCAGTGATTTTTTTCAGTTTGAATTCAAGATCATATGTTTACTCTGTTTTTTCAGTGGCTTTCTGAGTTTTTTTCATTGTGGGTTAAGGCATTTTTACAAAGCTAACCATAACATCACTTTAATCTTTATTTTCAGTGACAGGGAAACAAAACTTAAAAACTACTGAAATTCACCCCTTGTGTCCCCATTGTACACTACTTACTACCTCTGACCTCATATATCACACCATATCCCTAATAATATATTCAGTGACATCACTTTGACATCAATGGTGACATCTTTTTAAAATAAAGAATTCATGACATTACTGAAAAAATATCTAATGACATCTATGAAGCTGCTGCTGACATTAGTTTAGATTTTTTTTTTAAATGTGTCAATGATGAATATTACATGGAAGTGTGTCTAGATTATGCAATATGTATTGCAGTATGACATTGAGGCCCATATTTATACTTTTTTAGCGCCGCATTTGCACTGCTTTTTGCAGCAAAAGCGGCACAAACTTTCAAAATACAATTGTATTTTGTAAGTTTGCGCCGCTTTTGCGTTAAAAAGCGGCGCAAATGCGACGCTAAAAAAGTATAAATATGGGCCTGAGTGTTTTACTTTTTACAACAGTTGTCTGATTTATTATGATACTTGTTTAAAGTTGTAATAGTGTTAGTGAGATAGTGTGTTTACCATCTGATGGAAGGCATGTTTGATAAACACTCCAGGGCCTCTTTGCTGCACTTTGTAGTACTTTTAGTAGTACTATAATAGTGCTACTAACATACAACACAATTTTACAAATATATGTTTGGAGTTCTGAGCCTCCACCTCTCCTTTCTTTAATGTGCAGAGAACTGCACCTGACTGTGAAGATCTCTGCACAGATAGGTGGTACCTTTTTGCAGTGAAAGTCGTAGGCACTGGGAGGCATGGCTGAAAAATGGGTAATATTTATGACCCAAATTGGGTGTGGCGTTGAAGGTGGAAAAAGACATAAGGGAGGTTTATGTACCCTCAGAAGAATAAGCCCCTTCCTACACTATAGCCAAACATCGCCAAAAACATTTGTAAATGTACTCCAGCTGACAGCTGGTGTAAGTTCAGTACCACTCATGGCCACTCACAGGTACTGCAACACCCTCCACAGAAAATCATGACAGTAGGGACTTAAAATAAAACCCCTTTGAAGATAATCTTAAAATAAATTACCTACGTTTTATAAAAATATATATATATATATATAGATATATATATATATATCTATATATATATATATATATATATAGATATATATATATATTTTTAATATTACAATTATTAAATATAATTTAGTGTAACATAATGTATGTACTGTTTAAATTTAACAATAAATATAACTTTAATTTTTAGAAAGAATGTTCAAATTAAAATACGTTATTTTATACATACCATTTAGTACCTTTTAATACATAATAAATGAATATAAACATTTTCTGTTAGGTAGCTGTTATTTGTTTGAATAAATCTTGAATGAAGATGCTTAAATGGATTACATTTTTCATTTAAAATTTAGTTAATAGTACTGTAGTATTAAACACAGTTCCACATTTAAAATACATTTATAATATTAATTTACATTAACATTTAATTTACACATACTTTTTATTAACTTTAATGTACTTTAAGACAATTTCCTATAGTTTCAAAGGGAAATCCCTACCTCGATTGAGGCGATCTGCACCAAGTGTATGGAATGTCAAGTACAGTTGTAAAGTCACTATCAGCTGTACCTTTACAGTTGTATATGACATCTTTAGTGTCTCCAGCCCCTATTTAAGGGGGTGGGGACATTATGTATGTCTATACTTTTGATTAACTTTACACTCAGAAATGGTGAATAGGCAAAGTAGAGAAGTTGCTCAACAGCATGTGTAAATGTACACATGAAGATTTACTCGTGTAGATTTACCTTTGTGAATAGAGCTCCCAGTCTTCAGTAGAAAAATATGAAAGATTGATTTATTTATCTTCAAAGGACTTTGTGGCAAAGTGTAAAAATGTACATGCTCATCAAAGGTGCCTCCTGTTGTGTTTCGGACATTTTGGAGGAGAGGTTTAAATAATGTCATACTCATTCGAAGGGCATTTCTTAATGTCACATCAACTTGGTAAATGTAATTTATACACTGTGTTGCATTTCTACTTTGTATTTGTTGTGAGCACGACCTGTTAGGATATCAGGAAAGATCACACTGCCACTGTACCTTTACCCAGACATGCAGGGGGGGTTTACACCCTCCTTTAAGTTCAGAAGAGGTCACTCTTGGCTAGGATGGCATCTGTGAACTGGGAAACTAGGCTAGTTCTCACACCCTGGTGTCGGTAGTACTTCTGGGTCAATGACTATAAAAGGTCTCTGCAGGTACTGGGTCGGTGTCTGCTAACATCTCCCAGCTGTTTTGGATTACTTCACTACCATGAGTTGATCATCTGGCGCTTGTGATCCTTCACTGTTTATTATTTTTATTTTTCTTGATTCCCTGCTTATGCTTGTCTTCTGAACTCCTTGATCTTTACTCTTTACTATTTTTGTTTTATCCTTTTGTGCCTTCTGAGATCTTTTGCTCCCCTTGCCTGTATACTCTGTATTAGAAGCATGATGCTAGTCTCCCAATTGACAGCACCTCCTTTGTTAACCTCTGCAATCATTCTGCTAAACCTGCATGCTGGCTTACTCCATTCTGGTAGTGCTGAACCATCTCCTCAGCCATTCGACTCCAGGCCTGATTCCTGGTAGGACTGTGGCTAGTCATAGTATGTCCTGGTCAAGCGAAGTTTAAGCTATAAATATAATTGGAGTGACATATCCAGTGTTTGTTCATTTATGAGGTCTTATACTGTTTTTTATCTCTCTCTTGCGGAGGAAGATATCTGAGTAGTGGCTCTGGCATAAGCCTAGTGGCTGTTGACACTATTTCAAACCAGTATCTCAGGTATATTTTCCCTTCTCTCCATTTTCCTTGTGGTCATAACTGATGTATCATAATGCAGTACCTTGGTATGAACAGGGGTGCAATTGTGATTGTTAGCCATATATTCTTTTGGATAATTACACTGTAATCCTTAAATGCTGACATGTTCCTCCAATATGTAACCATATATGGACAATCCTAGTGAAACCATGTAATGCACCATGTTGGCTGGCACAAAACCTGAAATAGAATCTCTAAACCTTCAAGTACCAAAATACCTTCTTAAAGCATTTCATTTATATTCTCAGTAGACATATAAAATAATACTGGTTTAATGGCATTGTATCAAAAGCAGAATAAGGCCCGTATTTATACTTTTTTAGCGCCGCATTTGCGTCGTTTTTTGATGCAAAAACGGCGCAAACTTGCAAAATACCATTGTATTTTGTAGGTTTGTGCCGTTTTGCATCAAAAAGCGGCGCAAATGCGGCGCTAAAAAAAGTATAAATACGGGCCTAAATGCTTAAGGATAATGAATATAGCTTATACTCCTAGCTAGCTAACACATTGATATCTAAAACATATAAGCAATCTCCCTTCTGTGTTAAAACCTATTGAAAATGTAGGCCATCATTACAACCCTGGCGGTCGGTGATAAAGAGGCGGTAAAACCGCCAACAGGCCAGGAGTAAAAAAAATGGAATTCTGACCAAGGCGGAAACCGCCCACACAGACATACACTTTAACACACTGACCGTCACGGCGGTAGCAACAAGCACCACGGCGGTAACTGCCAACAGCCAGGCAGAAGACAATGTACCGCCCACAGTATTACAACAGGCCTATCTGCCACCTTTTCGGGGTGGTACCAACAACAGCAAAAGCACGGCGGAAACAGTACACAGAAGGCAAAGGATTCACCTATGGAGACTCAGGGAACAACCACGACTGCATGGAGCCCGAGTTGCACATCTTCCCCATGATTGTATACTTCTTCATGCATTACGAACAGCAATGCCGACGAAGACGACCACGGTAAGTACTGTCGACTAGCACACAAGGTAGGAGGGAGGAAAAAGAGAGTGACACACACACACGCAACATACAACACCCCCACCCCCACCCTCAACACCATACACACAAACAGATGCAATAACATCACATATCTACCCTGTACAGCTCAGGAATAATGCAAGGACAAAAGGAATAGATTAAAGGGAGTGTAATAAGATAAAATAGTAGAAATTCGTGCGTCAAAATCAACACAGTATATACATATATACAAATGGAGTGACACTGCCCAGTCCCAATATCCGTGGGCCACAGGGCCACTACACATAGGCCAAGGCCCCACTTGACTCCTGCAACAACACGGAGAGAACACTGCATGGGCATCAGGTAAAAAATACACAGGCACCTCAGGGGGACGGGGAACAGGGGGCACCTCAGCCAGAAGATGGTACAACAACACTGCTCCTGGAGGGGGCAACATGCCCTGTGCAATGTCCTCGGGAGTGCAAGTCGAAAATACACTGGCACCTCAGGGGGACGGGGAACGGGGGGCACCTCAGCCGGAAGATGGTAGAACAACACTGGTCCTGGAGGGGGCAACATGCCCTGTGCAATGTCCTGGGGAGTGCAATGCCACTGTCTCTCAAGTGGGTGGTTTGCCTACTGCTTGGTCCTGGGGAGTGCAAAGCCAGAGTCTCTCAAGTGAGTAGTTTGCCCACTGCTTGGTCCTGGGGAGTGCAAAGCCAGAGTCTCTCAGGTGGGTGGTGTGCCAACTGCTTGTCCTGGGGAGTGCAAAGCCACAGTCTCTCAGGTGGGTGGTGTGCCAACTGCTTGGTCCTGGGGAGTGCAAAGCCACAGTCTCTCTAGTGGGGGGTTTGCCCACTGCTTGGTCCTGGGGAGGTCAAAGCCACAGTCTCTCAAGTGGGTGGTTTGCCCACTGTTTGGTCCTGGGGAGTGCAAAGCCACAGTCTCTCTAGTGGGTGGTTTGCCCACTGCTTGGTCCTGGGGAGTGTAAAGCCACAGTCTCTCAAGTGGGTTGTTTGCCCACTGCTTGGTCCTGGGGAGTGCAAAGCCACAGTCTCTCTAGTGGGTGGTTTGCCCACTGCTTGGTCCTGGGGAGTGCAAAGCCACAGTCTCTCAAGAGGGTGGTTTGCCCACTGCTTGGTCCTGGGGAGTGCAAAGCCAGAGTCTCTCAAGTGGATGGCTTGCCCACTGGTTCTGGTGGTTGCCTTGTGCCCAGTGTGCTTCATCCTGGCAAGGAGGGGGGGAGTGGGTGACTTCTTCCACTGGTTCTGGAGGGGGCCTTGTGCCCAGTGTGCTTCATCCTGGCAAGGAGGGGGTGAGTGGATGGCTTCTTCCACTGGTTCTGGAGGGGGCCTTGTGCCCAGTGCGCTTTATCCTGGCAAAGATGCGGTGAGTGGATGGCTTCTTCCACTGGTTCTGGAGGGGGCCTTGTGCCCTGTGATTCAGCTCTTGGGGAGTGCACAGTCACAGTCTCTCACCTGGGTGTCACACCTACAGGATTTGCAGGGTTCAGGATGAACTACAGCCCATGGAGTCAGGACTATACACTGCCTGCTGGCGGTGACGGCTGCTCAGTAGTGGCAGTGGCGGTGCTGGTGTCAGGGATGCCAGTGGTTGGGGGAGGCTACAGCCCTTCCCCTGCAGCCTCGTACCGCTGCCCACTGGGGCTGCTGCTGCTGGCAGTGGTGCTGGCGGTGGTGCTGGTGGTGGTGCTGGTGGTGGTGCTGGCAGTGGTGGAGGGAGGCTCCAGCCTTTCCCCTGCAGCCTAGGACGGCTGCCCACTGGGGCTGCTGCTGCTGGCAGTGGTGCTGGTGGCGGTGCTGGAGGCTCCAGCCCTTCCCCTGCAGCCTCAGACGGCTGCCCACTGGAGCTGCTGCTGGCAGTGGTGCTGGTGGCAGTGCTGGTGGTGGTGCTGGTGTTGGGGATGCCAGTGGTGAGGGGAGGCTACAGCCCTTCCCCTGCAGCCTTGGACGGCTGCCCACCGGGGCTGCTGCTGCTGGCAGTGTGGCTGGTGGCAGTGCTGGTGGCGGTGCAGGAAGTGGAGGGGGGAGGCTCCAGCCCTTCCCCTGCAGCCTTGGACAGCTGTACCGCCATGGTTGGTGGTGGGGGCTCAGAATCAGTCCCAGCACCAGGCCTCCTGTCCTTCCTGCCTGCAGGTGCAGGCCCCTTGCCCTTCCCTTTCACAGCTGGTGGTGCCTCCTTGCCCTTCCCCTAGGCAGCTGGTGATGCCTCCTTGCCCGTTCCCTTGGCAGCTGGTGGTGCCTCCTTGCCCTTCCCTTTGGCAGCTGGTGCAGGCACACTGTCAGAGCTGATCGCGGGTTCCCTGGAGCCTCTCTCACCTGCAGTGGCTGCAGACACTACTGTGGCCGTGGACTGGGTGGCTGAGGTGCTTGCCTGGGTTCTGACCACCCTGGCCCAACGTGAAGGACGGGGGGAGGGGTAGACAAGAGGTCAACGGCGGAGAGTAAAAGCTTCTTAGGGACACTGGGGCGAGAAGAGGGTGAAGGTTTGGGAGTGAAGGAAGAGGGAGTGGTTGTAGGAGGTGTCTGTCTGCTGTGTTTGGGTGCAGGCGCATAGGCGGGATGCAGCTGTGAGGTGGGTGGCTGTTGGGTGTCTGAGTGCTTGCGTTTGTGTATTTTGGGAGGAGGGGGCAAAGACACAGTGGGAGAGGACACAGGGGACGTGTGCATGGATGTGGGGGTGGTGACTGCCAGTGAGGGGTGTGTAGTGATAGGTGTGATGGTGATGGGGGTAGTGGATGAGGATGTAGTGCATGCAGGTTTGAGTGGAGACGCTACTGGGAAGGTGGCGGAGGACGGGGAGGAGGGGGACCCAGTGTAGGAAGTGGATGTTGTTATGTCTGCATCTGAATGGTGTTTGTGTGAGTGCCTGTGGGATGATGTGTGGTGCTTGTGTTTGCTTGAGCCACTCCTGTGTGTTGTCTTGGGTGCAAACTGGTCTGAATGTGTGCTTGGGATAGGTTGGGGTTGAGAGGAATGGGACTGGGTAGAGGAAGTTGGAGGGGGGAGGCTTGAGACAGGGACAATGGCTGCCATCAGGGAGGAGGCCAGAGCCTGGATTGATCTCTGTTGGGCCGCCATGCCAGAGTGAATACCCTCAAGTAATGCATTTGTTTGTTGCAAATGGCCTGCCAGCCCCTGGTTGGCATTTATTATGGTTGACTGCCCAACAGAGATGGATCGCAGGAGGTAAATAGCCTCCTCACTCAGGGCAGCAGGGTTAACTGGGCCAGGGCCTGAGGTGCGGGGGCGAAGGAGATGCCCATCCTCCTGGGTGAGCAGGTACGGGAAACTCACTGAGGGGCTGCTTGGAGGGCGGTGCCGGTACGGGGTGTGGCGGCTGTACCTGTAGTTGGGGTGGGTACAGAGGTGTCCGCCACTACCAGGGAGCTTCCATCGGAGGAGGTATCACTGCCCGAACTGTCCCCACCTGTCTCCACTGTGGGGCCCCCCTTGCCCTCCGTCCCACTGGTGCCCTCACCGTCGGTGGATTTGGCCTCCTGGCCCCTGTGGGATGCAGCTCCCTCCATCACCGGTGCCTCTGCTCCTCCGACAGATGATGCTAATGCACATAAGCAAAGGGTGACAAAACAAAAAGGGGGGTAAGAGACAAAGGATACATTTGGCCATTGGCAGCAACAACACCACCGTTGGCATACACGACACACACACACAGGGAACCGCCCTATGCACTAGGCAATGCACTAACCGTCACAATGCTAGTCACCAGCTCATGGACAGGAATATCTAACGCCAATAGCAGCATGCCTGAGACCCACAGACCTCTGCCCAGTAGTGGATGCCTACTAGCTTGGTTGGAGGGATTTAACATCAGAACCCTTCCAAACATGGGACCTACCCTGCAGTGACTGGCCTGGCCTAGGGGTGTCCACATACCCCACCCGGTGACCACCCCACCATGCGCAAGTAGTATATTGGGAAACTGTACTGCTGTGATGCCCTCAAGCGCCCATTTAGCTCCAGATAGGCCACCACCAGTATGCGGGCCATCGGGGGGGTCAGGGTTCGATGGGCACCCCTTCCTCGTTGGGAGGCCATCCACAGCTGGGCCTCCGCCGTCTTCCTTGCCCAGCGTCTCAGGCCCTCCCACAATTTTGCGACAGTGGGTGCTCCACATGCCGTAGACCCCCATGGTCCGCACGTCCTTGGCGATGCCATGCCATATACCATTTTTCTGATGGGCACTGACCTGCAGAAAAAGAAACATAGAAAAGGGTATCAGTCATACCGTCTGGCCTCTTACACTCATGGCCCACCATAGCCCTCATATCCCCTTAAGCACAGACATTGCCAACCATACATGATCACGCTGCCCAGAACCCTTCCACCAAGCCCCCCTATACATGGCCCTCACACACAGCACTCCATGCCTTCATGCCCCATGCGTCGTGCTCACAGTGTACTCGCCTGTTGGTCTGGAGGCCCATACAGCATTCGGTACTGGAGTAGGACCCAATCCACCAGTCTCTCCAACTCCGCAGCGGTGAAGGCAGGGGCCCTTTCCCCAATGACATGAGCCATGGTCGGTTCCAGACACAGGTCACAGCAGCACTTGCAGTGTAGGTCCTCTCCTGTTGAAGGTCAGGTAGCGAGTGAGTGAACAGATAGAAAATGGTGGTCACATACACAGCAGTGCGTACCGTCACCGCCGGCATACATCACCATTGGTCACTGTAACCCATCGGGCCTAATGACAACCAATGAGGAGTTGCACAGTGGTACTCGACCGCCTCCCGCAATGGCGCACAACGTCAGAGGCATTACCTCATTTCCACAAGTCCATCCATACAGGACAGGCGGACACTATTTCAGGGGGGGGACAGGCCATGGTACCTAACTGCGTCACAGTACAGTACACATAGGCACCATTTGGGCCTATCCAACGATATACTGTTACAGTCACAACCTGCAATGCAGTGTAGTGTTTGGAAATGTGGAATACTGACCAGCAGTTCACTGTTTTGCCCCCTATATTACAACTGCTGCAGATGAATAGGAGATGGAGACATCCCCCCATGTACAGAGCCCTGGTGGACTTGGCAACAATGGAGGACAGGCACATTATCCTCACCTATAGACTGGACAGGGCCACAATCACAGAGCTGTGTGCCCAATTGGAACCTGATCTGATATCTACTATCTGACACCCCACTGGGATCCCCCCTCTGGTGGAAGTCTTATCAGTGCTCCATTTCTTGACAAGTGGCTCCTTCCAAGTGACAGTGGGCTTGGCAGCAGGAATGTCTCAGCCAATGTTCTCAATAGTGCTGACCAGAGTGTTGTCTGCCCCGAATAAACACATGCGCAGCTACATTGTTTCCCCCAGGTGGAGGATTTGCCCACAGTAAAAAGCTGACTTCTATGCAATGGGACATATTCCCAACATTATTGGGGCTATTGATGGTACACATATTGCATTTGTCCATTTGTCCCCCCCCTCCGGAGAAATGAACAGGTGTTCAGAAATCGAAAGAGCTTTCACTCTATAAATGTGCAGATAGTGTGCCTGGCAGACCAGTGCATCTCCCATGTCAATGCAAAGTATCCTGGGTCTGTGCATGATGCCTTTATCCTGAGGAATAGCAGCATCCAATATGTGATGGCTCAACTCCAGAGGCAGCGGGTGTGGCTAATGGGTGAGCCCATGGTTACCACCCAGTATATGCTGGTGTCTGGGTATGGGTTAGTGTTTGACCAACGGGTATCCCTCGATATTTGCAGGTGACTCTGGTTACCCCAACCTCTCATGGCTGCTGACCCCTGTGAGGAATCCCAGGACAAGGGCAGAGGAACGTTACAATGAGGCACACGGGCGAACAAGAATAATAATAGAGAGGACATTCGGCCTCCTGAAGGCCAGGTTTCGTTGCCCCCATCTAACAGGTGAATCCCTGTACTAATCACCCAATAAGGTGTGCCAGATCATCGAGGCATGCTGCATGTTGCATAACCATGCTTTGAGACGCCAGGTGCCTTTTCTGCAGGAGGATGAGGCTGGAGATGGGCGTGTGGCAGTAGTGGACCCTGTGAACAGTGAAGATGAGGAGGCAGAGGATGAGGACAACAGAACAGTTATTATACAACAGTACTTCAAGTGACACACAGGTAAGACACTGTAACTTCACTTTGCACTGACAGTTTTGTATTTGACATTGTACATGGCAGGCAGATTCTCCCACTTCTATGGCCACTTACTGTACCCTTTGGCATCTCTATTTTCAGATATCTTTGCCCCACTCTGGCACCTGGTGTGTTGACTGCAGCCTACTACAGGTCATTCCTATGTATCTATTCCTGTACAGTTGTATTGCAGTGTTTAAAGCTTGTTAAACAAATACTTTGTTCAATCATTTGACAGACTCCAGAGGGGGTAGTGGAATGGGCTGGGTTGATGGTGGAGGAAAGTCCAGGATATAGTCCAGTCTATTGGTATCACAGGTGCATTGTTCAAGGTAGGCATAGGAAGTGGAGCAATGTCAGTTCAAGGTGGACAGGGTAACAGAGTGGGACAGAAGGGTGACAATCAGGAGAGTCTTATTTCCTGGTGGGGGTCTTGGCAATGTTCTCTGGCTTCTTCCTGGATCGCAGGGACAATTTGTGGGGTGGTTCTCCTTCTGCAGGAGGAGGGGTGCTGGTGGCCTGTTGGTCCTGTGGCTGGGCCTCTTGTTCACTAGCGGCAGCGGAGGTGGAGGGCTGTTCATCGGTTTGGCTAGTGTCAGGGGCCCGCTGGTGTGCCACTGCCTCCCTCATGGTGTTGGCCCTGTCTGCCAGCACCCCTGCAATGGTGGCCAGAATGGTCATGATGTCCTTCAGGTCCTTCCTGATCCCCAGGTACTGTCCCTCCTGCAGCCGCTGGGTCTCCTGCAATTTGTCCACTATCTGGCCCATCGTCTCCCCGGAATTGTGGTATGCTCCCAGGATGTTGGTGAGTGCCTCCTGGAGAGTCGGTTCCTTGGGCATGTCCTCCCACTGTCGCACAGCAGTCCTCCCAGCTTCCCTGTTGTCCTGTTCCTCTGTCCCCTGAACCGTGTGCCCAATGCCACTGACCCCCAGGTCCCTGATCGTCTTGTGTTTGTGGAGTTGCCTAAGGTCCCTGTAGTGGTGGACACACTGCTGATTGAGGTGTCCTGGGGACAGAGGTATGGGCCCAATGGGCGGGTACAGTGGTGGTGTTTCCTGAGGGGGGGGCATCTGTGGTGGTATGGAACTGTGCCTGGGTAACCGACTGTCTGGAGATCCCTGATGGGCCATGTTGGTCATCCAGATCCAGGCGTCGAGAGCTGCTGTCATCATTGTGGGCATCTTCTGTGAGGGGATTGGATGTTGCTGGCACCTCCTCTCCGGTGACGTTGTGTGGGGGACCTGTGGCGATGTAAATGTAGTGCTATTGTTTCTGCGTTTGACATCTTGTACATGGGTGTGTTGCCTTGTATGGTTGTGATTGCCCTGTCAGCTTTGCTTTGTGTGAGTAATGATTTTGTGGGCTAGGTGATTCTCTCTAATGTGCATGCTTTAGTGATGAGTGTCCATGCAGGGCTGTGAGTGATGTCCATGCATTGGTGTTGCATGCAGGGTTTGGTATTGGGGATGGGTGGGTTGTGATGGTGGGGTGTACATGAGGTGGTGGGGTGATGGGGTGAGGGTAGGGGTGGGGGTATGTGATGGTATGCAGGTAGGGGGGTGATAGTAATAGAGATTTGACTTACCAGAGTCCAGTCCTCCTGCTAGGCCCTCAGGATGCAGTATTGCCAATACTTGCTCCTCCCATGTTGTTAGTTGTGGGGAAGGAGGTGGGGGTCCACCGCCAGTCCTCTGTACAGCTATCTGGTGTCATGCAACCACAGAACGCACCTTCCCCTGTAGGTCGTTCCAACTCTTTCTGATGTCATCCCTTGTTCTTGGGTGCTGTCCCACGGCGTTGACCCTGTCCACGATTCGCTGCCATAGCTCTTTCTTCCTAGCAATGGATGTCTGCTGCACCTGTGATCTAGCCGGATGATTTCCTCCACCATGACCCTTAGCTCCTCCTCTGAGAACCTGGGGTGTCTTTGTGTTGCCATGGGTGTAGTGTGTGTGGTGTGTGTGGGGTGATGTGTTGGGGTGTATGCTATAAGGTGCGTGGATGGTGTATGGGTGATGGTGTTCTGTGGGTGCTCTTGGTGTCTCTCTCTCTCTCTGTTGTCAATTTATTTGAGTCATAAAGGGTTGTGGGTAGTGTGTGTGGGTGTGTTTTATAGTGTTGTGGGTGTGTGGGTGTGGTGTGTGTATATGTGTCAGGTGTGTGTAGTTTGAATTGTCCAATGTAGTGTTGTTTTGTTAGTGTGTGTGTATTTTGAGCACAGTGGTATGTACCGCCAATGGTTTACCATGGTTGAATGTCTGCCGCAGTGATTCGTGGGTCATAATGCTGTGGGTATAGTTCTGTTGGCGTAGGGGTGTGGGTTTTGCTACCGCCAGTTTATCACCGACCTTTGGGCTGGCGGACTTGTGTGTGTGGCTGTATAGTGACGGATTGCTATGTGTGGGTCATAATTTGGTTAGTAGTAAACCACTGTGGCGTCGGTACGTTGGCGGCAGTCGGCATGGCGGTTAGCGGGATTTACCGCTAATGTCATAATGAGGGCCTTAGTCTGTAATCTCACAAATGTCTGTCCAACATAATCTCTGTTCTTTTATGCCTCAATGATCCCAATTTCCTTTTTTGTATATACCTACTTTAAAGGGAAGGTAGCATACTTGTCCAAAATCTGCAGTGAAACTGGATAATTCACATCAATGTTTCTAATAGCATGTAAATGTTCAAATATACTATTTTTTAACAGGCCTGACAATACTGCCAATGTAGACCTCTCACATGGGCATATATTGGTGCATAAAACAGAAACTCATTTTGCATTTAATCAGAGAGCTAATCTCATGTTTAGTAAGCTAATGCAAATTTACAATTGGCCTGCACTTATTGATGCAAACATAGCAGATCTTACATTTACCCCATTTATAGAAACCCATTTTTAATATATTTCTTTATTGGCATTTATAGTTTGAGACAACAGTGATCAAACCATCACCTAAGAATGGTAAATATAGCATTGTATAGAACAACAACATTTTCAATAATCAGCAGTGAAAAAGATAATCACAGTACTTAAGTCTCATATCAAAGTTCAAAGTTCTTTTTTTAATGATTACAGAACTCCAAAGAGGTCCACATAAAACAGTTAAGTCTCATTAATAAGAACAGGGAGAATGCATAGTGCATACATGAACCAATCCTCAATTATACAGTTTTTAATCCCTAAATGAGGGTGATGGCTCAGGTTAGTACATTCCCCAAATTAACACCAGTAAAGAGTATCTATTCATACAACAATAATCACCATTGTACATACTCAAGCATGTCTGAGCAATCTGAGATAAACTGGAAAGAACTAGGGACCGGGACCCAGAGGGTGGGATTGGGAGCCCAATGATATAAGCTGTGTGTAAGCAATAAACTAAGTGTAGAAATGGGAAAGGTGTTGGGTGGGGGCAACTATGTGAGTCTGCACGCAGGAGATTTGCCTTTAAATTAAGATTTGGACTATACCAATGAAATTGGGTGATGCCAAGAGGTAACAGGAGTGGACTCACCGTCCCCGAGAGAAGATGCAAATACAGAGGTACCCCAGAGGTGATTCTCCCAGCCACTTTGTAGAAGGAGCACAGCTAACACAGGTGTGTGGTCAGGTGTGGGGCTAGGGAAGGAGGGTCCAGGTGAAGAAAGGCAATGGACGGGACATAGTGGGACAGTTTCCATCACACAGGAGGGCCGGCAATTTTCAAATAGAAGTTTGTTTGTTTATGTTCCTTTTTTCCGTCATCCACATTCACTTTCAGGGTTTGGTGTGAGAGGCACTCAGGAGCACTTTAGGAGTTGCATCCAGGCAACTTATTGTGACAAACCAATTAACACTTCACTAAACAGTTCACCACGGGCACAGTGCAGGTGATGGAAGATCGTCTTGTCCATCACTTTGACATTGACCTGCTTATATATATTTTTCTTCTGAGGGACCAGCAGCAAGCATTTATGAAGAATAAAGAGAACTATATTAACACGCATACAAATATTGTCTCTGACTATTTGCTATCACCCAAAATATCACAGATAGTCATGGCCATGATCAAGTAAGAGCATCTACCTTGTCTTGTAGCTTGAGCACAAATGAATCCCACAGAGTAGCTGCACCCCTCTTCCCTGTGTCCACACCGCATGCACCATAGCATCCGCCCTAGGCAATTGCCCACCTAAGCACCACCTGGAGTCAGCAGTCTATTAAAGGTGGCTGCGCCACCTTCCATGGCATGGCTATCAGTCATTTGAAGAGGGCCATAGCCAGATCAGATAGTCTTGATAGTATTTAGTATGTTTCGGGCATTTGGGAATTACCAATAAACACAGCATGGGGTCAGGTGGGGTGGTACATTGATCACCTCTGACAAATGCTCCATTATCTGCACACACCTCTGTGTCTGTGGAAAGCATTCCCACACCATGTGAAGGAAGGTTGCATTGTGGTAGCCACACCAGGGGCACATCGGGCCACCCCCAGAAACATTGCATGAAGCCGGTCTGGCGTGAGATAAGTGTGATGAACAAAACTGAACTGGGTAAACTTCAGTTGAGCATCACGAGACACTTGTTTTACCTGTTTGAGGGCCATCTTCCACTGCTTGGCAGTTAAAGCTACCACTAGACACGCGTCCCAGTGGGCCTGAGCAGTGGCAGGTCTGCATCCGAAGCCTTTAGTACTACTTATAGCACTGTGATAGCCTCATGACCTAGTCCATGGGGCAGTGTGCACTGCAATTCATGGTGGCGGGTCAGGCCTCTTGCCCCACCGCCTAAGTGTGACTAATTTCCAGTATAAGAGCATTGTAAGCCAGGAAGTGTCCAGCACCAAGGTCATATACCTCCTGCAGCTCCTTAAAGGAACGCAGGTCCCCATCATAGTACAGGTCTGCCAAACAGGACACCCCTGCCTCCCACCAGGTTACTGGGTCAAGGTCCCCTAGCAGGGCCCCCATTCGAGGCATGCTCCAGAACGGCAACTGATCATTTATGGAAACCCTTTATCTAAGTCTTCCACCACTGCATTAATGTTTTGCTTTATTAATGTCTCTGGTTAATTATATTCCAAATAAATCTTAGTGACATAGGTTGCCAATATCTATCCTTATGTAAAATATTCCAGTGTTTATGTAATTTATCGCTCCATGTTCCATCGTCATGTATATTTGAAGATAAATCTAAATTTTCATTTTATTATGTGTTCTTTCTTTTTCTGTACTATTAGAGTTCCCTGTCAGGATGTGACTCATGACTTAGCCTTGGTCATCATTTGATGTCCCTATCCTCCCATAGCAAATTGCTCTTACATATTTAGTGCTTCCTAGAAAAAAAACACAAATACTAAACCAAGTACACCAAGCCCTTATCATCCTTCCATATGTTATATTTGCATTTAATCTTGGTGCATGGCAACTATTCACATTGAATATTATATTGGTCTTTCAAAACAATTTGATCTTAATCGAATATATCTCATCCAAAAGACTATAAGCTGCTGCCATTTATGTGCCACTTCCCATAGTGATAATCCCATGCAACATTTCTTTTGCAATAGCTCATAAAAAAGGTTTGCAAACAAGGAAGCAATGGGTAAATCCTTGGCTACTCTCTATTTCTAAAGAAAAAGTCTGTCAAATAGTAATACATTGTTACTCAGAGTGAACCCCTCATTTCTGGAAACATGATACTTTGTAAATCAAGTGAAGCTGCTCTATCCTGTAAAAAGTATTCTATGGTTTTAAAACTTGGGAATGCTATCTGCTTGTATAACGTGCCCTTAGAGCTACTCTCACAAGACAGTATTCCTGTTTCCAAGGTAAGGCATTAAGCCTGTTTAACAAGTTCTCAAACAGACGAAAGTTCACCCTGGACCTATGGGAACAGAAATGTGTTAATATAATTGGACATTAATTCAATAAGACAGTCAGTAGTCACTACAGTAGGCCTCCCTGGGGGACTCTGCAGTGATTCATGCACTATAATGTAACCTAGTATATCATTTTTAAATACTGTAGATCACCAACAAGCAGTACACTTTCTTTATATTTAGTCAGTATATACTTTCAAGCTGCACTATATAGCTCTTAGTTAGGCCCCCTTTCCATGGATCATGACAACTGACATCACTCAATTCCCAGTGGGTTTGTTCCCTATATGTTTTAACATCCCAATACCTATATTACACCCACGCCCCCACACACCCACACACATATGGATATGAGGAAACATGCTGGGTAGAGTTGTGAGAGGGCGTTAATAGTATAGCTATACGTCTATCTATATCTATCTATATCTATCTTGAACTCACCACTCATTGATCATGGCTCGACAAATGGGAATTCTGGATGCCTGTCAAGTAATCCATACTGGTATCTTTCCAGTGCAAAACGAGCCACTCCGTAGTTGCTTACATGCCTTTTTTTCAAGGGCTGTAACACATACGATCTAACTCATTTTGACCCAATGGGTCCTGTCCACCTCCTTTTAATCATTAATACCATAGAAAACAGATTCCATGCATCCAAATAAAACAAAACAATGGTGAGTGTTTGAATAATATCTATTCATCTTAACTAACAATCAACATTCCTACGTACAATATAGTCAGTGTCAGTTGCCATTGTATAGATGTACATTTTCATGTCAATTTCAATCATTATGGTAAATATTCAATTTACTTCCTATATTTTCACATTTGTGATTGGCACTACATAGTGACTATTGTTAAACCACATTGTATATTACATAATAGTGGGTGGTTGCAGTCAAAATTCAAAAACATTCTGGGTGTATCTATAAATAATGGGCTGCAATAAAATGTTTTTTTATCATTTGTACATCCTTTAAAAATAGCCTACAAACCTATCATGTAAATATTATCCAGTGGACTTGTCAAAATAATAATGAATTTATCAACCAAAATACCGAGCCTGTGGTTATAAAGTCATATATCTATATTTTAATAACTTAAAAACAAGATGAATCCTAGAATACACGTCTAACAAGTTGATTCCAATGTTTATGATTTGTACAGAATCAATTTTAAAAATGTTCTTTACTGGTCTTGTGATGCATAAGAAATCTAATTGCTCTATACATATTAATGACATCAGCAGCAAGACACACCAGCATGACTCCCAGACCAGCACCTGTAAAGCTAAAAAGAAAATGAAATAGCAGACTGCATAAAATCTACTTTTCTCTGTGGTCACCCCAGATTTCTCACCTTTTGCTGGACCCTATGTTTTTTCTGGCTTGATAACTCTGTGCATTGTGTCCCTGCTAACCAGTAGTAAAATGTCTGTGCTTCCCTTTTAAACATGGTAGAATTGGCATACTCCTAATGGCATATTTAACTTACCTATAAGTCCTAGGTATATCATACTAAGAGTACCCAGTACGTAAACATTAAATGCCACTAGCCAACTGCAGCACCTATTGTGCCATTCACTACAGCAGCAGTGCCATCACAGCTTCAGGCCTACCAGTGTAGCCTGACTGTAGCAGTATAAAATCTGCTTGTCGACCTGTCAAAATAAATCCTTTTAGCAAATAAAAACCTGCATTTTGAATATTGTCAACTCTATGTAGGCATGTATCCCACAAGGCAAGGAGCATGGTATTTTATTTGAAAGTAGAACATGTAGAAATGTAATGTTAACATGTCCTTACAGTGACTCGCATCCAAAAGCTATTTTCACTGTGGCAGGCCTAGCTGTCCTATGCAGACAACCAGAGTACAGATTAATATACTAATACTATATCTCGGGAATTAGACCAGCTAGAAAAATAAGTAAACAATTATTTTTAATAGTCATTAAACATCAAGCTCAAAGGTGAAGTTGGGCTTTTGATAAATAATAAGAAAAAGTTCCTTTTTAAAAAATGTTGATGTTTGCTTTTACCCGAAGTTCCTGGAGGCTAATTTGCATTGGCTCCTCAGCTTCCCTAAGCCATTAATGAGACTTGAAAAGGTGTGAAATCCCACCAAGGAGCAAACAATAGGTTGACTTGTATGGGCAGCGGTTACTCCTCTAAATTTCTCAGAATATGTTTGGTGGGGACTTTGGGCACGCATTTTAACACTACAGTGTCAAATCCTGTTAGAGTGTAAAATCCTGCTTGACCGGTCTGCTGGATTCACTTATAACACTTGGGGCACAGGATTCCAAGACAATACCTGTGACTCTACTGCCTGGTTGCTGAAGGATTATGCTTTTTTCCTACCAAATGTCTGTAAGTGTCTCTGTGTTTACATATAACCCTAGGGACTCACTTGAAAGGGTAGAGAACAGGATGCCAATCCAATGCTTGTGGATCCACTGTCTTGTTGTTGAAGGACTCTGCTTGTGTCCTACCAGATGTCTGTTTCTGGATTTATTGTGGGTACAGTGGTTGCCTCAAACTGCATTAAATGTGGGAGGAAACTAAGATTACCATTGTACACACCCAACCCTAGCAGTCAGAGGCCACATTTAGTGTGGCTGAAGACTTTAGCCATATTGAAAATGCCCAAAGTGTTTATGGTGGACCCCAGGGACTTATACCTCATTGGTTAGGGCATGGACATGAGTCATTCCCGCCCACTAGCGCATGCCAGACATAAGTGTGGCACCTCCAGGCACCCACTTCACATCACTTCCTGGTCCTCAGAAGATCAGGAGTGAACTAGATCTGCTGTCTGGGAACTGAGAGGATCCCTGAAGGACTGGTCCTGTTCCCTTGTACTCATGACAAAGAAGTAGACTCCAAGGGTCAGTAGGCTGGCCACCTCTGTGGCTACAGAGAGACAACAAACTGCAAGAGGCCTTTTCCTGGAAGTACCCAGCTGAGCTGTGGAAACTGGGCCTGGACTGGACCTTGCTGTTGGCCTACGCCTGACAGCCTGTCAGGTTCTCAGTGCCTCTTGTGAGGTCCTTGGTGGGCTTTAGAAGTATACTACTGTGGTGGATTGAGTCTTAAAAGACTAAGGACCTGATTATGAACTTGGCTGATGGAATACTCCAACGCAAATGTGATCGATATTCCGATCCCCGCATTATGATGTCCATAGGATATAATGGAATTGTAATACGGTGAATGGGATATCCGTCACATTTGTGATAGAGTACCCCTGTCCGGCAAGATCGTAATCGGGCCCTAAAACAGAAGGCAAGATTTTTGACCAGGGTGAACCTGGTTGGCGTATCTGATCTGCTCTCTATTGTGGTGGGCTTCAAATGACAAGTAGAGAGGATGCTCAAGACATAGGCTCCCGGTAGCATCCTTCCCTTTGCTTTTACTCCAGCCTTCTGTACCCAAAAATAAAGGGAATACCTAGGTTCATACAGAGGTTGTTTTATATCAATATCTGAATCACTTGTATTTCCAGAAAACATTTATTCTGGTGTCCCTCTCTATGAGGTTGAGACCACTATGTTGATATCACCTTAACATGGTGGGACTGACTAGCTGATGATGAAGCATGCCACAAAGAGTAGGTGAGGCCTTTACGCACAATCCTCTTTTTTGTATTTTGTTTTCCTTAGGCACAGTATTGTTATTCCAGAATGATTGAAGGTATAATTGATTTACCGTACTGTTTTTAGCTTCAAATTATACCTGGATCTGGCTAATGTGGAGAGCCTTCACATGGCATAGCTGAGGACCATATGCAAGCATATGAGACGGATGTTGAACAAGCAGTCCAAGAAGAAAAATGATGACATTGTCCAAAGAGCGTGAGAGGAAGTCCATTAGCTACAGTGCACCTCAGGGGAGAATAAGGATGAGGTTGAGGAGGGAAGTGAGGAGTCCCCAAGGTGCAGCATCATCTGGGTTATCCAGGGCAGGAAGCAGGGTGCCCTCTTGCAGCTTGTCCCCATCAGAGCCGGAGGACAGACATGCAGAGGGAGCCTTGAAGTTGCAGCTGGGTACCCTTGCCCTTGAGAAGAAAAAGTTGGTCTTGGTCTTAGAGGAGACAAAAGCCCTGTTGGCTAATGAGAGGAGCCAGCGCTAGAGGGATGTGAGGCCTGCAGGGTCTCTGAGTCCAGTGATGATGGTGGCTGTGACACAGAAGTGCCTAGATGAAGGATACGCAGAGTCCACATTCCTAAAGACCTGGCACCTAGTTATGTGGTGGGGGAATGACACAGATAAGTGGTTTGCAGCATAGGAGGTGGCTGTACATTTGGGGTGGGTGATACAGTCTGTTCCGTGAGTGGAGTTCGTGGAGTTTTGGACACTCCGCATTATGCATATAAAACGGAGTTCAAGCCAAACTCTGCACTCCCCCGCATGGCTGAGTTTTTTTCTCTCGTATGGCTCACCAATTGTAAGTTGGCACGCGTGAGCAAGAATTGGCATCCCCTAATGTGATTTTTGGGTATTAGAAGGGCACCCAGAGAGATTTTCCCAATGCGGGTTATCGTAGGTGGTCAGAAATGTTTGCATTAGAAAAGCTGCCACTCGAGTAGAAAATCTACTCGAGCAGCAGCAAAACCAACTTGAGCATCAGCGCTCTCTGGTGCACCGTGTGGTGCTGTTTGCGCTCATTTTCTCAGTGCGGAACAAGCTCCTGCTGCAAAAAATCAGCACAAGCAGTGCAACATTCCGATTTCTGCCCAGTTGCTGAACTCCCCGGAGTCTCACAGAGTTTTTATGTAACTCTATAGTTCCAGAGGAGGACTGGGGTTAGCATGTGGAAGTGTATACCCATTTTAGGTAGGAATACACTATTGACCCTGCATGCTGTTGACCGGGTGATGTATGCCCCCTGCCCTAACTGTAAGTTTGGTTTAACTGCAGAAAAGTATCACCAGAAACTCAGTTATAGCCAGAAGCAATCACACCTGTCATGGGTAGCTTTTGTGGACTCATTTAGTATGGCCCTGGATGATTGGGTAATGAGCAGTAAAGTAAAGGATTATGATGAATACACATCACCTAGGCCTCAGCGCACAAATTTAGTGTGGCTAAACACATTCGCCATCTTGAAAATGCCCAAAGTGGGTAGGATTGGCCCTGGGAACTTTAACTCCATTAGTTAGGGCGTGCCCAGAATTCAATCTCCACCCACTAGCATTTGCCAGGCATAAATGTGCCATCTTCAATCACCCACTTCACAACACTTTCTGGACCTGCGTAGGATCAGAAGAGAGCTGGACCTGCTGTCTCTGACCTGAGAGGAGCCCTGAAAAACTGAACCTGCTCCCTCTTGTAACCAGGACGAAGAAGTGGAATCCAGCGGCCCTTTGGCTGGTCTCCTGTGTAGCTACAGTGAGACAAAAACCAGCAAAAGCCCTTTTTCTTGAACTACCCAGCTAAGCAGTGGCAACTGGGTCTGGACTTGACCTCGCTGTTGGCCTACATCTGATACCCTGTGAGTCCCTATGTGCCTTCCTGAAGTCCTGGAGGGGTTTTGAAGTGTCAGTGACAATTCAGGTAAGTCACACAATCAACTGCACCTTTGCGATATGTGTCCCCTTGGATCAAACATGACAAAACACACCACATACATACCATTATCCATTGCCATTCCACCACAACACTACAGGTACATCCTGCAAACACACATTGCCATACATCATACCACAACAAACACACACTAGTGATGCTGCACCCACACACGACACAACCACAACAACCAACACAAGTACACACTCATCTACGCAAACACACTCACACAACATCACTACACACATCACTACAATGACCCCCAAACAATAACACTCACTTGTATGTTTGCTGCAGCAACACAACACACCACACAACATACACAGCAAGAACAATGCCATAGGCAAGTGGCACACATACTGACACAACCACAGCACCAACTACACCACCCTACACCTCAACCAGCCAATTGCATTGCACACATAACTATATGTACTGACTCACGCGCACAACTTGAAGCACACCATGACAGATAGAGGTCCCCTTGCAATGTGTACACCTATGTGTCTATACACAGTTGACAAGTGTGATTGTACCAACATTGTGCTGCAAGCACTCATTTGCCAATGAATACTGACACCATAATGCCAGTTGTGTACTTGTGTCCCTGACATATGCATGTCACATTAATCTTAAAAACGTATTGTGACATGTATATGTCTGCAGTGGGCCCGAGCTCATGTGTAGTGACCCTTCCCCCAACGTAGGCAGCCAATGCAGGAAACTTTGTGTCCAGTGACGAGGGGTTGTGTTTTCTGATTGGTCCAGTGGCAGCAGCAATGGAGGGTGTTGTCCAGTCGTATCCAGCTGGAAACAGAAGTGGAATCAGGAAAAAAGATGAGCTTTCACTCCTTTTCCCTACCAATCCGCCAAGTCAGACATGAAGATTGGATTGCCACTTTTTGCTTGGAATAAGGCACATCCAAATCTCCACAGCGGCAAGTGTGGCTGGAGTCCTGCCACCAGACACTCTTTCCTCTATTACCGGGTGCCTGGCACTGTCAAAGCCCTGCAGAGGGCGCGACCCTTGAGCCCCCGTTCCTGAGACCATTTCTGAGCCCTCCAGCGAGTCGGGAAGTCAGCAGGCTCCAAGGGGTTATCGGGTGAGACCTAGGTGCGCTGTGAGCTGGTAGGCGTTGTGAGCGGGTCGGTGATTGCGCCCGGAGCCAAGAAGCTACGCTGCGACGTTGCACATAGGGCGACGGCAAGCAGCAGTGCAAAAGGAGGAGCGGTGCAGGAGGACTGAGGACTGAAGGAGCGAAAGAAAGAAGGAGGGTTAGAAGATCGGAAAAGGAGGTGGAGGAGACCGGAAACCAGGATTCAAGTGCACGAGTGTGGGAGGGCAGCAGCAACTGGCCTTTGGCCTTTTGGCCTTTTGACTAAGATAAGGGAGAGAGTGGGAGAGGGGGCTGTCTGACCCTCACCCCCCTGGTCACTTGGGTGCCTGGTTGCTGGTTTCCCCACCTGCCTGCTTGTCTGCCTCATACCGCCTCATTTTATCTATCACTCTTACCACTTTCATTGACTTGTAGGAGACATAAAAGGTACCTTTTCACCCTCACGACTTCCATTGCCTCCCATTGTCTTCCTCTGTCTCCCATTGATTCATAAAAGGCACCAAAGTTGCTGTGACTGTTGCTTGGCTGGGCTGCTGATGCTGCTGTGGCCTCTTGAAGCCCTGAGCCTTAAGCCTGCGGTAGGGGGAGTGGATCAGGAGTACGGTGAGTTAGAAGGACTGGACTTCGTATTGGTCTTTCTACTTCTGCCCTCCTTGTTCCTGTCTCCACCTTTAATCCCTGCTGCTCCTGTGAGTTGGGGGTTCTTTCCTACAATCTTCGACATTGCTTATATAAAAGACTGTGGTGTGCATGGGACCACTTTGTACCGAGAGTGAGATCAAAGAACAGCATCAACAGAATCACATCTAAACGTACAAGAAGGAGGAGTAGGTCCTTCCTTAACTGAGCATGAAAAAAACTAAATCAAACCCCCTGAGAAATAAAGGGGTGCAACAATTAAACATAAAAAGTCTGATTTCTATCCTGCCATTCCTTTCAAAGGATCCTTGTGAGAAAATGATGGTTAAGGCAGAAAACACACCTGGTGTCATTAATAAATCTTCTCAAGGTCCCGCTCAGAGCTATGCTCTGAATGCTTTGATGGGTGAGGGCGCGACTGTTATGGAGGGGACTGCTGGTTCTGCCGTCACCCCTCCTGTGAGGAGGTCAAGTCAGGTCAAAGTCACAGATTTTACTCTCCCTGATATAGATCTGGATGAGGTGCTTGGCTGCAGATTAGCTCCTTCGACTATACCAACGATGCCCGTAGAAGCACACTCTACTATCGAATCCCCCATGCTAAATCTATTCAGTAGTACCCCCTCAGATCATTTTCTCTCTGACTTAACACTATCAGATACCCCAGATTTAGTGTGTCCACCTGCACACCATGTAGTTTTCTCCGATTCTCTTAAGTGCCTTGAAAGAATGTTATCATCTATCCTGGAACTTTTGGAGAAAACGGTTAAAAATTCAGAACATACTCAAGACATTCTGGTCTCCATCTTAATAGTCTCACTAGCAAATCAAAACATGAGCCATTCCCCTACAGAGTGGATTATGACAACTAAAAAAGAAGCATGTGAGAGCTCAGGCCTGAACTCAAATGATATTAGCCTGCAGCTCCCAAGTGTTGAGGACTTGAAGATCGAAGGTGATAAACTCTCTCACTTTGATAGAGGATCTCAAGCTGGAAAACCACAGGTGGACAAAGGAGATACTAATATGGTAATATAGGCCTTTGAAGAGAATGAGATATACTCTCTGGGCAATCTGTTTACTAATACGCACTCTTTGCTTAATACTACTCCACTAGCTGTCCCTATTCCCAGTGCAGCACCATTTCCAATTTGTCTTCCTAAAATTCACCCACCTATAAAGCAGGTGGACCAAATTGAACAAATTGAAATCGATACGGGTCAGCCGAATATCTAAAGTAAGAGGGAAAAAGACTGGATGGAAAAGAAACCGGAGAATCATTAAAAAAAAAGAACGGAACGTTAAGTTTGAAGAGAGAGAACAGGTGGAATATACGGACACTGTGAAACAGGTCCTTCCATTGAAGAATTCTCATAACAGGACTGAGGGTGCGTTTGTAGCTGGACAATCACAAGCCCAGGTTTAGACAGAAGACCCAGTTATTCCAGTGATAACATGTGCTAGATCTGACTCTACCATCATGATTTTGCCTGATCTTGCCCACTCTGTGGCCAAGGAGACTTATCCTGTATTCAGTTTCCAGAATGTGAGAGGAAAACTCAGAGGGACAAAGCCCCTGATTGGCTGGCTGACTTACCTGACTATCCGGAATTCTTGGCTATATTTGAACCAAATGTATGCCTAAATCGGTTGTTCCTATTGTCATGCTTTTTGGAAATAGACAAGCTTAATTTAATTGAAAGTAACAATATTGTGAGGGTCTTTCCTGACCACAGTAAGGGCAGGAGTAAGGCAAAGGTTTTTTTTTTTCCCAAAACTATTGTGAAATTAATATTGGCTAATTGTGCCCAACTACAACGCAGGGGTATAGATGTTATCCCAGTCTGGGAGAAGACATTGTATTCTGGTGGGCTGCCTAAGACTCATGGATCATATTTTACAAACTCAGTCATGAATTGGGGGGGGGGAATCTTCTCTTACCTCAGGAGAAAGTATGCATGTTTCTCTACATCAAGGTTTAAGGGTAGTGAACGTTGTAGAAAGGCCTAAATCACAGGACTACGGTACCAATCAAGAAAACTGGAATTGGTTAGCGGGCACTGGATAGATGTAAGCCTAGAAATAAGTTGAATCAGCCATGTTACTAGCACTGGCCCTTCCTTGGTTTCCTGGAATGTTGCAGGTCTAGGGAAGGATCAGTGTAAATTACAAGTCTTGTGTTCAATGAGGTTTGATTTGATCTGCATTCAAGAAACTTGGTGTTCAAACGAGTTCACCTGTCAGGGTTACACGGTTTTAAGCAAAAAAGCACTCCCTTAAAAAAAAAGGGCATCGCTATGCTTTTAAGTAACAGATATAATTGGCAAAATGTCAGCCTCCCCGACTCTACACATTTTTGTCAAATAGTACGAGTGCAAGTTGGAGGGGAGAAGGGTGGGAAAATACCTCTAACGATTATAAATGCATATCTCCCTCCAGAAAAGGAATGGGATACTATATTACAACAACTCTTCTTACAAATTCATGCTATAAGAAATCCTGTTAATCTAATCATAATGGGGGACTTAAATTGCAAAGTTTCTAATACTACGCTTTATTCCTTTAGTAAACTAGATAGGGAAAAAGCGCTGAATATCCCTTCTATCAAGTTTCCTCCTAGAATTAGGACAGATAAAAGAGGAATATCCTTAAGCCTAAGGGCTTGCGGTTGTATCATTCTTAATGGGCGCTACAGTATGGACTCACCCACAGCCCCCACCCATAAGTCATTCACGAATAACTCCATTATAGGCTACATCTGTGCTTCGTATAACCTAGCTCAAAAAATTGAGGACATGGCTGTATTAGATACTCCACACAGTGATCACAAAATCCTAAGGGTCTCTTTAAGCTGAAGTTAGGGGCTACAGACTCATGGTCTACAAAAGGCGTAAACTAAGTATTAATGGAAAAAACAGGAGAATGTCTTGGACGACAGTTAAAATGTTATAGATTAAGCCATTATTGGAGAACATCACAGGAAATCTGGAGGTGTGGGGGAAAGCTGTTTTAATACAATTTTCCAACTTAATAAAGCATATTACTTCGCGTAAGCAGCCTGAGCGTCATATAACAAGAGTGAAAAAAGATCAGCTTCCTATTCTGAACTTAAATAGAGTAATAAATAGGCTAATATGGCGACAATTGGAATACAAGTTTAAGGAAATGAATAGGGAAATAACAAAACTAAAGAGAAGAAGATCGCGGCTGAAACTGACAATTAAAAAAAAAAAAGAGGACCATAATTGAGTGGTACTGAGGGAAGCAGCCGAAAAGAGAAACCCCAGATTATTCTGGGATATTATTTCAGAGGGGTGCGGAAACTGTAATTCCTCAGCCGCCGCCCCGATAGCAGATGAAGATTGGAAATTATATATTCAAGAACTTTACGCTGAAAATCAGGGTGTTGACCCGGGGAGAAAGGAGATAGTTTTAAATAGAGGTGGAGAAATAGGTAATACAGGGGCTCCAACAGTGGCAAAACTAGAAGGGATTATAACATCAATGCATTCTTCAGGTGCTATGGGCCCCGACGAGATCCCATCACCCTAATTAAAAGGGAGCCTTTGCTCTGGGCAAAATTACTACAACCAGTTTTTCGCTTCTGCTATGCCCGGTAACATCCCAGAATCATGGACGGGGAGTATAATAATTCCTATACATAAAAAGGGAGATAGATCAATCCAGTCAAATTACAGACAAATCGCCTTATTAGACGCAACAGGAAAGATATTTGCCAAAAGTATCCTCCTACAACTAACTGATTGGGTGGAGGAAAATGGTATCTTACCAGTGGAACAGACAGGCTTTAGAAAAACCCATAATACCTTAGACAATATCTTGATAATGCAAACCATAATTATTCAGACTAGGGGAGGTATATTGTATGCGGCATTTATCGATTATTCCACAGCATTTAACAGAGTGGATAGGGGAATACTGTGGAAGAAACTCCAACATCTAGGGGTTCCATCTGGTCTCCTGCAATTGGTGATTGCCCTACATTCATCAACCTGGTGTAAAATCTTAATGGGTGGAGAACAGGGATTGTCTTCAAATGTATTAGCAAAAAATGGCTTAACACAAGGTTGCCTACTGGCCCCATTGCTTTTCTCCCTCTATATCCATGATCTACCCATAAGTCTCAGGAATTCCTCCAGCGACGTCCCTGCGGTGTGGGGCCGGCTAATTGTGTGCCTAATGTATGCAGATGATAAAGTAGTGTATGACCTTACCCCAAAAGGCCTAAATCATCGCTTGGCCACCCTAAAAGTCTATTTAGAGAAGCACTACCTGAAAATTAATAAAGCAAAGTCACAGGTGGTTTGCTTCTCTGGGAAGATACTTAGAAAAAAAGTCTTGTTCCCTTGGGTTTTGGGTCAACATAAGCTGGAACAGCAAGTATCATACCAGTTTCTGGGCAAGATCTTTTCGGCTTCAACAAAAGATCAGGATCACATCTGCCATAATACCAATAAGGCTCTTTCATTAGCCCAAGGCCTGTTGGCCTTTTATAAGGCAAATGGCAAGTGTAATTTCTCACATTTACTCTCGGACTATCAGGTCAAGATCCCAGGGACTCTTTTATAAGCGATAGAGTGCATTGATATAACAAAATGAGATTTTCTGGACAAGTCAGAAGGCCACACTCTGAGACACATAGGCCCATATTTATACTTTTTTTAGCGCCGCATTTGCGTCGTTTTTTTACGCAAAATCGGCGCAAACTTACAAAATACCATTGTATTTTGTAAGTTTGCGCCGATTTTGCGTAAAAAAATGACACAAATGCGGCTCTAAAAAAGTATAAATATTGGCCATAGTTTCCTGTAATCATGCAGTCTCAGGGACTGCATTACGTCTTGAATTTGGCATTAGGAAAATCTTTGTGCAAGGCCTTGTGGCAGTGATAAGAAGGGCGCACAACCTCATGCACAGTGTGGATTGTACATTGAGAAACCTGGCCTACAGTGAGATCTTTAACAATCTGAGGGAAAAATCGTTTTTTTTTTAGAAATTACATCAAAGCTATTCGGCTCTTAGAGCTAGACTTGGACCTTTGTCCTTCAATTCCCTATGTATCAGTAAAAACAATTTTGAAGGAAGCATCATGGTTCAAAGACTTTTTGATGGACTTGGAGGTGTGTTGCCAAAGAAGAGGTCTAGAGAAGTTAACTACCTCTGCAACTATGAAAATGGAGCAGCCCTATTTGACCTGGAATTTAAACCATGGGGTGAGGCGATTATGTATCCTGCTTAGACTTAATAGATTGCCATTGAAAGATCTCACCTCTAGGTGGGACGGCTCTACTAGCGTTTGTGACCTATGTCAAGGTGGGGTACAATCTCTTTCACATGTCCTGTTTGTCTGTCCGGCTCTTGCCGTTCCGAGGAACTTTTGGCTGAAACACCTCTTTTTGCGGCTTAATATTGGATCTCACAGAGAGGCGTTGGATTTATGTTACTCCCCCCACAATGAAAGATTTTGTTACAGGATTTACAGGTTTTTCCAATCATTTTTGCAGATATTTTAAATTTTGGTGCTTAAACAATGTACTATTTTATTATGTGTTTATATAACCTGCCCCTTTTTAGGAATGTGTATCATTTTATGTGGAACGTTTATGATCTTGTATCTGTACTCATGTGGATCTCTCAGGAGTTCCAAAGCATGATAGTAAAAATAATTGAAAATTTAAATTTAAATTGACCGCCAAGATGGCGGATGGGTTTTCAGTCAGATAACCTACGGTGGAACTGTTACCGCCAACATCTAAATCAGGACCTAAGTCAGGATGTAAAATCTTTTAGCAGGATGAACCTGGTTGGTCAATCTGACCCGTGCTCCACATCATTCCACCTCAAATTGCTCATGGGTTCTTGTCTACCTTCACCATTGACTAACAATAGTGCTTTTTGGTGTTAGTCCTACCTAAAATTATAAAATTCATATCTCTAGTTCCACTTATTCGATTTTTGTCATTTTCATGCCATTTTGCTCATTTAAACCTTTATTCTATTTTTCTAATTCAGAATGGTATTTTTATTGTTTTGCATTTTGACTTTATTGCTGTTTTCATACTGCAGAAATACGTTACACAATGCCAACACATAGAAGAAGGGAGTCGACGCGATCAAGGAGGTAAGTTGGGCTGGGACTGGGGCTGTTTTTTGGGGGGTGAGGTGGGGGCTCGGGGTGAGTAAGGTTTAGGGGTGGGGAGGGGGGTCAGGGTTTAGGGGTGGGTGGGGGGTTGGGGTGCTTTAGGTTTTAGGGGTGGGGTGGGGTGGGGGTTGGGGTGGTGGGTCGCGGTAATTTTTAGGGGTGGGGGCCGGGGGGATGCATGCTGATCACTAATACCTTTACCAGGAATGCCTTTACAACGAAAAATCGTTGTTAAGGCATTCGTGGTAAAGGCATTAGTGATAACAACGAGGTCATTGTTCCAACCTCGTTGTTCAGGCATGGGTGGTTGAAGCACTCGTTGTTTCGACATAAAACCCACTGACTGCTTTTCAATAAGGCAATCTTTTTTTTTTAAATGCAGCCTGTTTTTCTTAAAGGAAAACGGGATGCGTCTAAAAATGAAAAATAAAACGTTTTCTTTTCATTTTTTAAGAGTAGGCCGTGTTCTGTGGGACAACTGCCTGCTCTTAGAATTTTTTTTTGCATGCATTCACAAAGGGGAAGGGGTCCCTTTGGGACCCCTTCCCCTTTGCGAATGGGTTACCACCACTTGAAGTAGGTGGTAACTGCGATTGTTTTGCGATCGCATTCATGGTCACAAAACAATCATACATACCTCTGGGATTCGGTATTGGGAAGGGACGCCCTTGACATGCCCCTTCCTAATATTGAATCGATATGCAGTCGCAAATCCAATTTGCGATTCGGTAACAAGTTATCGAAACACAAAGTGGACTTGTTACATACCAAAACGCATTTTTGTGATCACAAAAATGTTTGATACATCTGACCCTAAGTCTTTTTGTTTCTTTGACCAGCCCACATCCAGATAGGACTGACATTTTAGAGGTTTATACTCATTTATTATTGCCCAAACATGAGATCTACCAGCAAAAAGACTTTTATCCACAGCCAAGGACTTTTTTTTCACTATTCGATTAATGATTGTTTTAAAAGCATCAGGTGGTAAACTCTTTTCCCACAATGAGCATGTCCCCCAGATCGTCAAGGGCCTGGTCTAAATATAGCCGTGATGGGGCCCTTGGATTCACACTTATCTCTTTCCAGAGAGCTTGACTTAAACCGTTTACCTTACCTTGTTGTACATGTTTCCAGATTTTAATGTAGGCGCCATGTCTTGCTATTGCTTGGTTCGTATATCCAAACTCCAGCCTAATTTGGGTATGAGAGACTTTCACTGGGAGATGGAAAAGGGCTCTAAAAACTTTCCTGGTTACCCTGTTCAGGGCAACTGCGTCCCTACTCCTCAAAGCTTTGAGTAAGTGACACTTGGAATTAATTTAGCGGTTATCACTTGTAACAGTGGTCTGTAGCTAGGACCATGTAGCAATCTTAGTAGGGTACAGAAAACAAGTAACAGGGTATTTCCTTTTTGGGTAAAGTCAAGTTTCTGGGGAATAAAAGACCCCTCTCATCAAATAGTGCCCCCAGGTATCTATATAGTTTAACTTGTTCAAGTTTTTGGCCTTGGAGGAACCATCTATATGATTTGTGTATTCTGCTGCTTATTTCCGTGGTTTTTGTTTTCTTCTCATTTACTTCGAATCTGTTTTTTACTGCAAATTCTGACAATTTTGCTATCAGTAGCTGTTGTCCAACTTTGGTACGACTTAGTAGGACTACGTCATCCGCATAGATCAGTTTGAAATTAGTGGGTCGCCAATCATTTACCTAATCTAACAGGGGGGACAGATCCGATACAAAGAGGTTAAAAACATACAGCGCAAGGACGCAGCCTTGTTTAGGACCGCGTTTGGTCCCAATTTTCCTTGATAGAAAGGTGCCATGCCAAATTCTCACTCTAACCCATGTATCTGTGTATAGCATCTGTGTTGCTTTTAATAGCTTCGCCGGGATACCCCAGGAGGTTAATTTTGCCCATAACTGGCTGCGCTGAACTGAATTAAAAGGGGATTTAAAGTCCTCGAAACATACATACAGGGGTTGTTTTTTATGTTTACATTTTATCTATAATGGTGGTAAGGTATAAGATGTTTACAGCTGTTCTTGGCCCTTTAATAAAACCTGTCTGATTGACGGGAATAATATTATTTTCTACAACCCAGGTCTGAAGGACTTCCAAAAGAGAGCCAGCATAGTATTTTGCTTCTGAGTCAGTTAAAGTAATTAGTTAATAATTCTCAGGGTTGGTGTGGCTGCCGCCTTTAAGAATCGGGTGGATAATAGTACCTTTTCAGGAGTTTGGAATAATTTCAAGCTCTTTTACTATAACCACAACCAACCTCTCTGCCCAGAAACCTGTGTTTGTTTTATATAAAGCATTTGGGACCCCATTTGGGCCAGGTGCCCCATCCTGCCTGCTTATATTAATGAGTTTGGTAATCTGAGCAACAGAGAACGTTTGATCATTTTCTTCCTTAGGCCTGTGGTGGGTTAGATCAGTGGTTCCCAACCCTTTGACTCCTGAGGACCCCCAATGAATCATTACTTGAAGCCAGGGACCCCCAGCAATTTGTACGATTTAAATTTCAAACATTAAATCAGTAATTCACAAAAAATATAACAAGTATACACCAAACAAATACTCAAATTACTTAAGATATAATTATTTTATATTGAAAAAATATGCAGAAATCAAAACATTTTATTGGGAAGGTTGGCGCTGTATTTCGGCGTACAGGTTACTTTCAACCCGGCTGCTATAAAAATCGCCAAACCACCCTTTGGGCGCCCAAATTTCTTCACCTTATTGGCTGGGGGGAAAAAAAACAGATAGCCATCAATTGTGAATGGTTTTAGTGCCCAGGTCTCCTGTAGTATCACAATTTAAAAATCTTTTAATAGGGTCAGATCTTTCCGTTGATTGTTAGCACTAATCCCGTTTAAATTCCAGGAACAGATTTTTTATAAATTACGATGGTGTGTTAATTTGGAAGATTTTAATAAGGTGGGATATTGTCAGGGGCTCCCACCGTTATGGGGAGCAGCTGAGAGCCATCCTATAATTAATTGCCCAGATCCCTGTCCCTTATCTAGTGTGTAATTTAGTGGGTGGTAGATGGCCGGTGTGGAATTTCCAATTGCAGTTCTCAGAATTGAATAGGGTTTTTGAATTTTATTCTTTACAGTAAGTTCTGCCGTGCGATTATCAGAATCCAAGAGTTCTGGATAACTGATCTTTGGGGGTATTTTAAGGTAATTTCCCCATTTCTGAAAAATATTTTTCTCCTTAAAGACCCTGTTGACGACAAGTGATGAAGCCCAAGTCACCAAAATGGATTCTTGGGTGGAGCTATTTGCCGTCTCTGCCATGGCTATAAATTCTATAAAATCAATGTCTACTGATTGGATATTCTCCAACGGGGGTATTACTCACAAAAGTGTCAGTATATTCCCACAATTTAGTATATCTTGTGGCCCCCTAGTCTGATATCTTAGAGAAAAGATTATCTTCTTTCCACTTCCAGGTAGATCCTCCCGATAACCCTCTAATATAAGATCCTGACTAACTTCACAAGCTTGATGATGCTGGTCATTCGTAATAGTAAGTGGGAACCTTACCCTACCGTATGATGGCTGATAAACCCGATCCAGACCTTTGTCTGAGCTGGCTTTCATAATCTGATCTACAGAGGGCCCTGGGTACCCACCACTCCCTGGGACTCAAACACAACAGGGGGCGTTACTCTACCTAGTGACCCATTTCACCTGCTCAAAATGGCGTCTGTTATAGGAGCTACAACTACAGAACCATTTTTGGCCTCCTTCCTTCTAAGATTCCTTCTTTGTCCCTCTTCTGACCTGAGTTCAGAGTCGGCCCCTTGTTTTCGATCTGAACTCCCCGGGTCTTGGGGCACTTGAGCTTCCTTTTCCCATAGCCTATGGTTTCCAAAATGGGTATGGAAAATACTCGCTAGAAACTGGGGAGTGGTATCCCCCTGTTTGAATGTTAAATAACAGGTACACCTTAGTAGTTGAAGTACTACTCTTGTTATTTGTATTGCTTTTTAAAAATGTTCCTTTCTCAAATTCGATACTCATGGAAACTAGAATATTTATAATGGCACCACCAGTGGCACCTTGGACACCCTTCAACTTTTTCCTGTTTTTTCTTAGTTTTTTTCTTTGCCTTTTAGCTACCGGTAATTTTAATGCATTTTGGGTTTGGGTCTTTGAAACCGAGGAGAAAGGTGAAGAAAGGGATGGTAGGGTCTGACTAAGTGATCCTTCCCGGGATCCTAATATTTCTCTTGCTGGCACCCTTTGTGATATCTTTGTTTCCTGGGCATTGGTTCTCCTCCATTACACCTTGGTCTATTATACCCACTCCCTACCTACCACCATTTGCCCTACCCCTCTGTTCACCCACATTCAACCCTATTTCATCATCATTTCTTTTCAGGGTAATAAGATTGGATTTGAAATTGGTCATCAGAGTGTTTACGACCTCTGGAAGATCAGCTAGTTTGCTAATTATTGAGGTGCAGGTGCAGTCATGCTCTGTTATTTCTGCATAGTTCTGAGCTCTTTTAATCAAAGCATTTAAATCTGCCAATTTTTGTTCAATCCCTGAAACAGATTGTGCCATTATAGTTAGCAAGTCGACCTGCACATCCATTTTTGTAGATTGATAAGACAAGGCGTCTAAAGTTAGTTGTGAGGTTTTAAAAAAGATGTCTCACACTTTATTGTGCTCTGTGGACCCTAATGGGTTCTGTGGAAACCGACGAGACTCACCTTGCCCTTCATCATTGAGATAGTCATATTGTGGGGCTTCTGTTGAGTCACTGTCTTTTACAATTTTTTGGCCTTGTAGTGATATGTTTGTCTGATTATTAGCTGTGCTGACCTGCACTATATGTGGTGTATTTTCAGGCACAGATGGAGTACCAGGTTTAAGATTATTGAGTAGACATTTGCCTAAGCAGTAATGGGTACCTATCTGACAGTTGTTAACTTGACTCCCGCTGTCCACTCTGGGACCTTAAGGCCCCGGTTTCCAGAGAATGGGGGGTCATTGGCTGTTTTTTGTTACAACCCATTTCACCATTCCTCATAAACTCTTTGCTTAATGACATTTTGGAGTTTTCCATGGCCATAGCCTCCTTGATGATAACGTTCACCTCGAAGGGTATCGGGTCTCTTCTCTCCAAGGAGTCTTTATGTCTGTTAGAAGATGGGGATGGTGGAGGAGGCGGTGATCTCAAGTTGAGTAATTCCAAATCACCAACTGATTGCCAAACATTTCCTTTAACAACTGGTGTTTCAGTCGAATTCCCCGGGGAGTGTTTCGCCCCCTCCCCGTCTGCTTCTGATTCACTTTGATCCCCATGTTGGTATTTCAGATTGCACCCTGTTAAATCATTTATATTTGAAGAAATCGGTATATAAAGGTTGCCCTTGGGTTTTAAAAAACTGAAGAATGGAATATTTTCCCTGGATACTTGTTGACTCCCGTTGAACCACATCTGAACCAACATTTTCCCCCTTTCCATATACTAAGCTACATTCACTTTTTATTGGGGAAATAGGATGAGGAAGGGCTCTTTGATTTTTGGTGGAGGAAAAAAGTGCTTCCACTGGGTCCACCGAGAAGTCAAATTTATGTGGCTTCTTCACACCCTTCCGAAACATACGTGCAATAGGAGAAATCAAGGTTGGGCACTCTTTCACAGACTTTTTTGATCGCTTGGAGTATACAGATTTCAAATTAGGGAAGTTTTGTTTCCTCTTGCTTCATTTTGCTAATAGGGGAGATGACATCTCTTTCCCCGAGCGTATTCTCCCAAGTGAGGAATTAGTAAGTAGTAATTTTTACACTGTAATTTCCTCCTGTAATAACAGCTTTTACAAACTTGTGGAGATTCTAGATTACTAAAGTAAACTGATGTATACTAGTGTGCGCAGCCACACTTCGACACCGTGACAGCTGAGGGACATGAGCACGCAGAAACCTGTTAGTTGAGGGGGGATGAGGGGTAGTGAAGGAAACGTTTATTGTAGTTTACCGCCACTTTCCGGTTACGAGCTGCACCCCTGATCAAGGAACGCTTCAGAAATCCACAGTACACCGTCTGAAGTCCTCCCCCACTGCACACTCTATATCCCCTTTGAGCCCTATGGCCCTTTATGTTCACGGTCACAGCCAGATCAGGCTTAGACATTTAATTTGTACTCTGCAGACTAAACGGCACACTGCGCTTCCTCTTCCTCAAGGCCTCTTCCTCTGTTGCTCTCGGTCTCCTCTTCATTTAGTCTTCGTTGGTTGAAAAAGAGAACCCCTAGGGACCCTGAGACCCTGACACCACAGTGTTCTTTAATGATATTTAATGTTCTCTAATGTTTAAAGTTCTCTAATGGGATGGCAAGGCAGACCTACGCATGTGTAGTCAAAGATAAGCTGGGTGGTCAGTAGGGTCAATAAGCCTGAAGCCGGTGGGGGCTGGGAGGTGCGTGGGGGGTCCTCTGAAGTTCTTCTGAAGAAGTCCTGCAACTGCCACACTCCACACTCCCCCTCCATGACCACCTTCGCTATCTCCTCCTTAGGTGGCTAGACCTGCCACACAGCCACGCTGAGACTCCAATCCTCCCCAAGCCTCTGAACCACCAGCTGCCCCCAAACTGCTCCCATCTGTGTGAGGACCTGCCCGACTCGCTGCACATAGGCCTGTTATGAAGAATAAGCTGACCCAGAACAGGTAACAAAATGTTTCTTTAGGTTTATTTCTTAAACGTAAGAGTTTCCGTAAGTAAAATCCCAGCCTCCTCTCCTGAACCAACCGTCTCTCCTCTAACCTCTCCTTCGCGCCCGCGTTCCCGAACCTCCCGAGGTTCTCATTCTATCCGCATTACAACACACCTCCCCCCTATGTAACATAACCAAAAAGAATGGCAAAAACTTTAAAAATTACAATAATAAAGAGAACATAAACAAAATTATCAAGATAAAACAATTTTCAAGGTACCAAAAATGTAAGCAAAACAAAGATATACATTAATTCATAACAAAGTTCTTATACATTAATTCATAACAAAGTTCTTGAGATGGAAAGGAGTCCTGATACTTCTCTTTGGCCTTTCATCCACCGCATTTGAAATATTTCCTCTCCGTCCATTTAAGATGTAGTCTTTTAAGTGTGAAGGAGTCTTTATGTTCCTTTCAGATTTCCTCGTTTCCATATTATCAGCAGGACAGGTGTTCTCCTCATGTTGACACTTTAAAGTATCCAAACTTGTAGCATAAGCATTAAATTTACTTATTGTATTTAAGTTCCAAATTCGGCCATCACTCAGTTTAACAGCATTAGTGAAAAGTTTCACAACCTTTAAAGGAAAACAAAATCTCTTACTACTAGTCTTCAACACATGATTCTTGACCATAACCCAATCACCAACACTTACAAAAGTCTTCTTAACAGCATTCCTTCTATCAAAATAACTTTTACTCTTAAAAGATTTCTCTTGTTCCCTGAATTTCCAATCCTCATTAACACCCTTTCTTCCTTTCTCCCTCAAAAATTCATTGACCCACTGTGGCTCAAGAATAGTATTCCCTCGTCTTCCTCGAAACAAAACAAAAGGAGTCTGTCCTGTTGTAGAATGTCGCGTATGTCTATATACCGCAACTTTAGTAATTACTTCTTGTTTCCAGTTAAGATGATTATCTTTAGCCAAAGATATAGTTTCTTTTAAAACTCGGTTGAACCTCTCAACTAATCCATTACACTCAGGATGATATAACGCATATAACTTATGTTTTATACCACATTTCTTAAGAATATCTTCCATCTCTCTCGAAGTCAATTGTACCCCATTATCAGTAAGTAAGGTGGAAGGAATGCCTTCCCTAGTAAAGAGAGTTTTAACACTCTCTATTACTTTCCGCGTATCTATCCCTTTGGTGAAAAAAACCTCAGGCCATCTAGAATACATATCCATGACCACAATAACATAATCAATAGAACCATCACCATATATAGGACCCAAAATGTCTAGTGAAATATCCTCCCAAGGTCCCTTCGGTTTGTCTCTAACTATCATCGGTTGAATTCTAGACTTCATAGTCTTCTCATTAAGAGCACACTGCATACAGTCACGAACAACTCTCTCTACATGAGTATCCATCCCAGGCCAACAATACGATGATCTTAACCTCTCCTTCGTTTTAGATATTCCCATGTGACTGTCATGTGCTTGACCAATAAGTAGATCTCTTACACTAGATGGTGGAATTAACCTCATCCCTCTAAGTAATAAATCTCGATCAACACTTAATTGATCTCTCACATTCCAAAACTCTCTGCACTCAACACTGCCTTGATTTTTGCTCTTCCAACCAGAACACATTAACTTGACTACTTCCTGTAAAACTTTGTCAGACTTGGTATCTTCATGCCACTTTTCTTCAGGAATCATTTCAAGATCCACCACACAAACACTATCAAATTGCTCGAAGTCTTCAACATCTTCAAAATCTGACGTTTTAGGAGACACCAATCTTGATAACACATCTGCAGAGTAATTATTAGTCCCAGGAACATACTCAACTAGAAAATCATACTCTTGTAAAGCTATGATCCATTTGGTAATTCTGCTTGAGATTGCATCAACACCTTTGGACTTAAAAACTTCAACCAATGGTTTGTGATCGGTTTTCACAACAAAAGGTCTTCCCCACAAAAAGTTTTTAAATTTCTTTACCGCCCAATAAACCGCAAGAGCCTCTCTCTCTATAACTGAGTAGTTTGCCTCAGTATCTTTCAGACTTCTGGAGATGAATACTATGGTATTCTCTGCACTATGTAAACCTTGTTGCAGAACTGCACCCAACCCTTTACTACTGGCATCAGTTGTCAGTATTGATTGCAATTTAGGATTAAAATTCTTCAGTTTGGGAGCGTTACACAAACAATTTTTTAACTTGATGAATTCCTTCTCACACTCCTCATCCCAAAGAAATTCTTTACCTTTCTTTAATAACTGTCTGATATTGAAGCATGAACTTGCAAAATCTTGAACAAATTTACTATAATACTCAGCCATCCCCAAAAATCTCATCAGTTCTTCCTTGGAGGTAGGAGAAGCCAAACCCTTAATCGTGTCAACCAGATCTTTCTTGGGAACTAAACCACCACCAGTTATAGTGTGTCCAAGGTAGTCAATGTTCTCCACTGCAAATTTGCATTTTTCCACCTTAATGGTCAAGCCATGTTCAGAAATTTTCATTAACACCCTTCTGAGGATTTCATCATGGGCACCACTGTTCTCCCCATAAATTAGAATGTCATCCTGATATACACACACAGCATTGATCCCTTTTAAAATGCGTTCCATTGCCCTTTGAAATACAGATGCAGTCGAGATTAAACCGAAAGGCAATCGAATGAATCTGAACGTACCAAAAGGTGTGACAAAAGCCGTTAGATCTCTTGAAGATTCATCTAAGATGATTTGATGATAAGCTGAAGTTAAATCAATTGTAGAGAAAACCTTAGCACCCGAAACCATAGTTAGTAAATCAGAAATGTTGGGAAGCGGATATCTGTCCACCATTACACATCTATTAAGCTTGCGAAGATCAACACAAAGCCTGATTTTACCATTAGGTTTTTTAGCTACAACTATGGGAGACAACCAATCCGTTCCCTCCACTTCTTCAATTATCCCTTGATCTTCTAATTTATTGAGTTCAGATTGTAACTCATCTCTTACTGCAAAAGGAACATTCCGCACTTTACTACAGAATGGTATAGCATCAGGAAGCAACTTGATTTTATGAGAATATCCCTTCATGCAACCTATTCTGTCACTGAAAACATTCTGAAATTATTTACGCAAGTTCTCTGTGAGATCAGTTGTAGAAATTACATCCACACCATCCATATCTCCTAAATGTTTCACTATAATAGGAGGTGAACTGTTGGGATCAAGCATCACTCCAAGATCTTTCTGATGCCACCAACTTATGATGCTATCTCCCTTTTTTGAAACATATACTTTTCCAGAGGTGAATCGTTGATAATACTCTATCAAACCAACAAAATAACCATGTAAATCAATGGGCTCACCACCATAACCACAAGGTTTGATATCAGGTTTCAAAGATTAACCTTACCCTTTAACTCGTTTTGATAAAACGTATTAGACACAATAGAAATCTTCGCGCCTGAGTCAAAAAGTACTTTAGTTCTTCTACCCTCTACGGTAATATAATCTAGAGGGCCAGACAACCTGTCACCAATTTAAAGTATTATTTGACCACAGGCAAGATCAGATTCAACCTTACAGACATCAAAATCATTATCAACCACTCTCACATGTTGTTTTGTTCTCTTCAGATTACACACAACCGAAAAAAGACCTTTCTTTTTGCAAAACAAACAAAAATTATTAAGAGCCGGGCAAAGCTTACTATTAGCAAGATGTCCCCCTCTCCCACACCTAAAACATTTCTTGCTAGCAACACTGGAGGATAATTCTTTATCAAGATGTATGATTACTTTGGGTTTAGTATCACCAACTACATTTACCTCTTTGGAATCACAGTGTTTCACAACATCAACACACTTAAGAGAATGTTCGATTCTTTTAGCTAAAGAAATAACTTGATCAATCTGAGGATCATCTAAAAGCCATAGTTCACTCCGTACTTTTTCAACATTGCACCCCAACATGAAATGGTCACGAATTCTCTCATCTATTGTGGACCCAAATTTACATGATGAGGCTAAACGTCTCAAATCAGTGATATAATTTTCAATAGATTCACCTTCCAATTGAAAACGTTTCCCAAAATAATACCTCTCAAGGATTGTGCTAACCTTAGGAAGATAATGTAAATCTAGCTTTCTAATAGATATTTCATACTCATTCAAATTGATCGCTTCATTGTCTGGAAGATCAGGAAGATGGTCAAAAACCTCCTGACCCTCTGTTCCTAAACAATGAAGAAGTAAAGCAGTCCTCCTCTCATTGCTCAACAATGTACCACACACTCTGGAGTACCTCTCGAAGACTTTCTTCCATTTAGCCCACTTAATTGGGGGTTCACCAGGGGTGGAAAGAAAGAAAGGCGGAGAGGAAACATTCTGCATTTTTGTAGAATGAGTAGACACAGATAATGTATCTAAACTACACTGTATAAGTAAATAACAGATATACCAATAAAAATATATTTATACTTATATAGAAGCTTTTCTTAGTAAAAAAAAACCATAAAAGCTTAAACCTAAAGTCGTTTGAAGAAGCATTCTTAATAAAAACATTAAATCCTAAGTCTAAAATTGCTTAAATATCACCATTACAACATATACAGAAATAACAAGAAAAAGAAAAAAAAAAACACGAAAATGAGTCAGATAAATACTAGAATTCTCGAGCAAAATGGCCTGAAAGGGTTTCCCAATGAGATAAGAACAAGCATCTCTAGTTGCCGATGGATCACGGAAAAGCGTCTTCTGGTTGCTAAGAGAAAGCGAAGGAAAAAAAAAACGTTGAGTGCGGCACGAAGACGTCTGGATGATTAGGAGCAACACGCCGAGTTGACGTTGTGTGCGCGTTGCTAGGAAACAGCACGCGCTGTCCTTGACGAATGTGTTTAAGAAAACACAAAAGTCAAAGAAGAAGCAAAACTCTTGAAATTATTGGTCGATGGCAGCCGGAAGAACTCTTCTCGTCTCCGCCTCCTGATCTGCAGCAGGAAGAGCTGTTCTCATCTCCGCCTCCGCTCCAAGTCTGGACTGATTCCCCCAGAAGGCAGACGAATTATCCGGAGAACCGCCGAACTCAAAAATACAAAGGAGTTGGGATATCAACACGCAGAGTTGACCATCCTCGTCGCCAGTGGTATGAAGAATAAGCTGACCCAGAACAGGTAACGAAATGTTTCTTTAGGTTTATTTCTTAAACGTAAGAGTTTCCGTAAGTAAAATCCCAGCCTCCTCTCCTGAACCAACCGTCTCTCCTCTAACCTCTCCTTCGCGCCCCGCGTTCCCGAACCTCCCGAGGTTCTCATTCTATCCGCATTACAAGGCCCAAGGGCCACAAGGCTACCACAGAATAAGGAACAGGAAGTGGGGGCCGGGGGCCAGAGAAAGGCACGTAGCTCCATGCGCCAGGCAGGCAAATAGGTAGACAGGCTGGCAGGCATTGGGCAGGCAATGGGCAGATGGACTGATGGCCAACAGGTGGGCAAGGTGGGTGGGAAGCATCCTCTCCACTCTGATTACGGCCTGGCTCACCTTTAGCAGCCCCACGACGTGGCACTACAGCACTCCTCCTTCTCCTCTGGTTAACTTCATGAAGTAGGTCCCCCTACAATGCTGTGGCTACGACAGCAAACCATCGGCAAACAATTGGCGACCGCGGGATCTGCAGCACCTTGGCCCTCCTCCTTCCTCGCCTGCCACAAGCCATCCAGCTCCAGCATTCACAGCGTCAACAGCATACTGAGTGTCTGTGAATTTCAGAGTCCATTCACCACTCCTCTCCTCTCTTTCCAGGTAGGCTCTATCTGCACATTATTATAAAACTATATTTTTTTTATCTTTACATTGTCAAATGTGTCAGCACTTGCTTATTATGACATGAGATGGACAAGACAATTGAAGCTTTCAGTAGCCAAACCTAAACATCAGATGAGTGTAAAACCCTGATTATGAATGACTGAGGAAACACGAGTTTGGGCAGAGATCGAAATTCTGCAATAATTATCAGACCCGAGCTGTTTTCTCTTTACATATGTAGGCAGGTAAATCCTGGCAAGATTTATACGAGTAAAAAGAACAGCAAATAGGCAAAATGTGTGCATGTGGTGCAATAAATCCTAAATTGTTTGGTACGGCTCATCTTTAGGTCCAAAACTTGTGTTAGGACATATTTGCAGCATATACTAAATTGTTCACCCACGTTATGGGTATTTCTGGATGCAAAGCATGACTCCATTATTGCCCACTTGGAATGATGGCCTCTGCAGTAATTGCCAAAGAGTGTAAGAGAGTACAGTCAATCTCATTATTTAGTGGTTTCTAGGTGTAACAATTGCTACGCGTATGTTCCTACTTACTACTTGTCTGTAATGCTTTACTTGGATTTAATAAATTCGATCAAGGGTAACAGCTTCAGTACTCTTCCTTCCTGTAAGGACACCTGTGTTCAAAAGAAGGCTTGATTTCTCGTTTGCTAACTCTATAATTTGGGTGAAATAACACTTTCTGGGATTTATGCTATTTTTGAACTTTCAAAGTCAGAGCATCTTTTTGAATGCCTTTTCTGATTCGGCCTGGCTCAAACAGAGATCCCAACAATCAGGGATGGAGACTGAAAAAGAACACAATAATGGCAGCTATTCAGAGATGCTTAGTTTTCCCCATAAAAAAGGCTTGCTGGTCCCCAATCCTCATCCTAGACATTCATATTGACAACCTCACTCTGGTAATCTGGGACAAATTTCATTTCAGTTTATATCTAGTTTGCCAATACTTAGCTGATTTAAATGTCAGTTATTTTTTATGAACTAGGAGGACTTCATGTATTTCTCAAAAGAAACATATCCAGTCCTAGATTGCACTCCTGCTCCTGGTGCTGGGAGATATGGGGCAGAATGTACCATCCCTGCAGGTATCTCAGAACCAAATATTGGGTATTGAAAGTTACTAATCCGGGATTGGGGAATAATAGCACGAGAATCCAGGAATGCTTGGTCCTTCTCTGAATAAAATATCCCCCCTTGCTTTGTATGATGGACCCTTTTCTGGTGAAGGGGACATTACTACGGTTAAAGGACGGGGTCAGAAGAGGGGCATGTGAGAGTAGGACAAAACTGGGGGGAGCATAATCTTTTCCACTTTTAGTGGTACAGGGGTCATGTGCCCTCTGCTCATATCCCCCTGTCTGTGTTTTCACCAGCTGTGGATCTGCACCGAGTGAAAACGGCAATGGCGAAATGGTGAATTATGCACCCTCCCTGCAAAATGTGAAAAAAGGGCGTTGCATAGCCCATATCTCACAGATATCCATTCGCCTTGGGATGAATTGGGCCCTCTGAAGGTTTGGGGGCCCTAGAGAGCTGGTAGGGTGTGGAGGTCTGCTCTGATCTGAACTAATTCGCTTGTTTAATAAATTTAACTAACTGAAACCTTTAGTCATTTTTTTTAATGCCGATATTCGTGGAACTGAGAAGTACAAAAATATGCTGTTAAACTATTAGATTCCAAATCATTATTTACGGGATCGAGGTTTGAGGAGTTTTATGGTCATAAACTTGTGAAAGCGGAAAGGCTACTTGTAGGAGATGTGCTGCACCATCATCAATGTAGCAATATTCACAAGGATGGGGTCGTTACAGGGGGCTGGCCTGTCAAATGGAACGAACACACAAACCTATACATTTGAGGATATTATTCACAGTCATTATGCTGACACTTTCCCGCATACAAAACGCTTCATGTGAGAAGCAAGAGTTGCGTCTTGCGAAATAGGAAAACAGAAAGACACGCCCCATGTATATTGGGAGTGTAGAGAACAATGGTTGCCCCACTTTTAAAATGGCTGTCCTTGGAGAAAAGAGTTACACGTGCAAGTATGCATTTAACTTAAGAACGCTTAAAAACATACTGTGAGCCCTAAAAGCAAACTCAGGGCGGCAGATATTTGAATGTTTTTTCAGGCCAGTCTTGCTATGGCCCATATTGGTGCTGAAGAAGGTCAAATGTTTGCTTCGCCTATGATAGTGAGCTTCTAATGTTCACACTCCTGGTTTCTCAAGAGCGTCTGCATTTCTACTCAAAGCAGTAATAATCTCATTCAGAACTCACTGCAGGCAAACATAATTTCTCTTGAATGTTCGTATGTTTTTTATGAACTGTGGATCTTGATCATTCGAGTTATTTGTAACAGCTGTCGTCTTCTGTAAGACGTTGCCTTTCTTTCTCAGAGGACTTCAGAAAGATTAAAAAACAAACTACATTTTATCATCCTCGACTTGCAGCTAAGGGGCTGAGCGCGTGGGCGCTGATTTCTCGTACAGTGAAATGTTCTCAGGATCATGATGAAACATTGAAGGAGGGACCAGCGTGGAGGTGTGATGCATCTGGCAAACAAATCTGATTCTCTAGAGTTTGGTGCCTCGGTGCATTGTTTGCTCCATTAGTTGATTTTTATATATACTTTTTACATACATACATGTGGTAATTAAGGCCTTTAAATCAAACGGTCCCGAGGCACACAGTGCTCCTCTGGCATAGTTTTCTCCATGAAGAACTTTGCGTGAAAGGCCAAAATTACTTCAAATATGTTTATCATTTTATATAAAAACCTTGATTTGCCCGTGCACGCCAGAAAGTCGTGAACTATGAAATGGATTCAATGTGCGAGACTCCAGAGGTGGACAAGCCCCTTCCCTTTACAGGGCCTTATTGACATCCGACCCTTTTCAATTTCTGCAAGTACAAAGCCCACACAAAGACCCTGGGACCCAAGCCAGTGCTGGATTGACTATGAGAGGACATAAAGTCGGTTGTAAACATTGCATGTTAATGGAAAACAGAGAATTCTCAGCAGGGCGAGCTGTTGTGGACTGAATGCATTTTCATGAAGATTCCCAGCCTGCTGCACTGGGCGGGAAATGTGCTGGCGGACAGGCGGGATACCTGTTGTGAGATGTACTACTGTCCTCAGCATATGCTGTGGTGCCTCCATCAGATGGCCACATGTGCCCTTGTCTGGGATTCATGTTCCTCTAGAGACACCTAATGCTAGAAAATAACACGGTCAAGGCAGTAGCCGAGTGACACGTATCGACCTATAAATGTTTGCTAAAGTTAATATAGGTTTGCACTTCTGTTACACATAGTGCAACATTGTCGTAGTATGCGATAGTAAATATAATGTTTGAATGTGAAGTTACAAATCAGCATTCACATTAAAACAGAGAAAGATGTTTTATTTGTTAGCACATCTTTAACTTGACATCCTTTTAGAGAAAGGATCAAATCCTGGCAGAATAGCCCAAATGCACTAGTAACGTCACAACAATTAATACATCACATCCACTATCCTTGTCTCAGTCCTAACTAGTTGAGGTTGAGTCCGACACATAAGAGAGGCAAGGTAAATGCCTCAGTACACAATAATAAAACATTTTAGTCCTCCTATTTTTCCTAATGTACTGTCTCTGCCCTCTTCCCACCCAGAACCCTCCAGTCACCAATAAGATGGTCTGTTGTTTCGTGTCTTGCGGCAATGGTGTGCCCGTTCCCAGTAAAAATATATATTTTTTATTTCTTAATTCCGAACAAGGCACATATGTCAGAGATTTTTCAGTCCAAACTGTGATTCTATGTTTCCTCATTGCTGCAGTCTTTTTTGAGATCTGTACTGTGCTTAGGTGATAAAGAATATCTCATCCGCATGCACCTTAAGAAATCTTTTTGTGGCAATCACAACACTTAATCAATCAATCAGTGATTTTTAAAGCATGGCTAATCACCCGTAGGGTCTCAAGGTGCTGTTTGTGGCTGTGCTGCTCTATCGAAGAGCCAGGTCTTCAAGTCCTTCTTGACCTGTTTCAGTGATGCGGTCTGCTTGAGTTTGAGAGGTAGTGTGTCCTATGGATGGGCTGTGAGATAGGAGAAGGATCTACCTCTTGCTGTGTTTTTCCAGATCTTGGTAACCACTGCAAGGGTGAGCTGGGAAGAACAGAGATATCTGTTGGGTACATAGAAGGCGAGGCAGTGGTTGAGGTATGTCAGTCCTATGTTGTGTAGTGCCTTGTAGATGTGGAACAGAAGTTTCTATGTGATGTGTTTGGTGACTGGGAGCAAGTGTAGGTCTCTGAGGTGTGAGGAGATGTGGCTGTGTCAGGGGATGTCCAGGACAAGTCTGGCTGCTGCATTCTGGATTCTTTGTAGTCTTGATTGTAGTTTCTTGGTGATGCCGGCATAGAGTGTGTTGTCGTAGTCCAGTTTGCTAGTGACAAGTGCGTGGGTGACTGTCTTCCTTGTGTCAAAGGGGATCCACTTGAAAATCTTTCGAAGGACTCAGAGGGTGTGGAAGCATGACGATGAAATGACGTTGACTTGGTGGGTCATGGATAGAGAGGAATCCAGGATGATGCCCAGATTGCATGCGTGGTCTGTGGGAGCAGGGGGGTTTCCCAGTCTGGTGGGTTAAAATCACTCTCCAATTTTACAGCTCACTCACTTACAAAAGCTGTGTCCTCTACGTATGTCTTAGTTCAATGCTGTCCATTGTACATCACAGTTCTATGTTCAAAATCACATTTAATCTGTTCCAGTTTGTGGCAGTTACACTGGTACTCTTGCTGTAGGTTCATTTTAGCTTGGGCACATTTAGTTAAGCTTAGGCCTGAGGCCTGTGCCCTTGTACCTAATTTCATGATTGATTTCATCTATTCATTTTAATTCTTTCTAGCATGACTTGCTTTTAGCTGAGATGTTTTCTTTTTGTAATCAGCTGCTATTCTGCAAAAGTGTTGTTATTACTTTCCTTGCACAACATTTCACTCTGTACCTCTGCCCAAGGCTGTACACGTTAATATATCGAGTACTGCCACCACAAGATGGGGAAGCCAACCTCAACACTTAGACATATTACCATGAGGCCTGTTTCTCAAAACACAACACATTTTGTTATAAAAACATCATACAGGCCTAATGAAGGTTAGAGAGGTCATTTTATCCAGAGCAGCCATCCTATGCTGTGTGCCACTTCATTGCCACTTTGCTGACCTCAGCCCTGTCTCCACAGTCTACCAATGAGAAAGCGGACAAACCCTTGTTTTTCAGGTATGGGGGCGGGTGTTCCTTTCAGGGACTAATGTGGACAAAGAGGGGTAATCACTGCTATGCTCTTGTGTAGAAAGTGTAGGTAGGAATACTGAGGCACATGTTTATTCCAATATGGCGGGGTTGTTTATTTGCTTCTTACTTATGGTAATAATTCTAATTGTACTATGTTTCATCTTCCTAATAATTTTGTTAGGCTGCCACATATCACCTTTACTTTTAGGTTTGAGTGAGGTGCTGCTAGCTAGCTGAAAGGTTAGGCTGACTCTACCAGACAGTGTTGGATCAACTCAGTCCCTACACGCAATTAGTGCTGTTACCTGAAACCAGTAGTCTTAGCTCCATGGTAAGAGTCCTACGACATGGGGTCACCCACGTTGGTAAGGCACACATTTTTACAGGTCTCCTGAGTATCTCTCTCTCAACATGCTAAAGGTACTCTAACTACCTTATATGGAGACAACCGTGGTATTAGGGAAACCCCCCCACAGCTAAAATAGGGTGTACGTAGCTTAGGCTGTAGGTTGTTCAAGCTTGAACCTTAAAAGGATTCCCAACTCTGATCCTCATCTTTTTGATATGGCTAACGTACAAACAGTAAACATGCCAGAAAGCAGTTTCTCTTAGTCAATGGACTAAGCAATGAGGGTGGGGATGTTATGTTCATGGTTGAGGCACACATCGCATACAGAACAGAAATATTCTACTCACGGGCCACCTTTCCTGCAGTCAACACAGACTCAAACATATTTCACACATACAAAGTAGCGAATGTACCACAATACATAGCATACCTATACTTATCAAAAACACCATGATTGGTTTAATGGCACCCTCTGATTTGTAATAAAGCAATGATGGACCTAAATGGCCAGCATTAGCTATGTATACACCACACCCCAATGTACAAGCTATACAAGTATCTGAAGTACATACATTATATAATGACCTCATTGCTATATTAAGACACTTAATACAATTTGTAATGCAGACCTTAAATACCGCCCTAGCAAGGGCTGCTCCAGCTATAAATCAATTGGCTGTTACATGAATAAACCCATAAACTTTCCACTCAATAATAGGAAAATAATCCACTGAGTGGTGGGAGAAGATTCCGTTATGGGTTGCACAAAAAACAAATCAGCTGGATGTAGTGTTTCCCCATACAGGACCCCAAGATAAACATAGGATTATCACAATATGTTTGCCTTTTGGAAAGGTTCCCTCTATAAAGCATTGTGCCACTTGGGACTCAGTCCTTGCTGCAATATATACCATCATACATGGTACACCAACACTTGTGAATCTTCCAGAAGTGTTAAAACAAATTGCTAATGAACATGGGGCAGTCCTGGCCCTGGATTTGGGGATGAAACTGATGCACAATTTTGACACAGTCTCCTCAATTATATTAAATAACATTAAAGAGGAAGTAGCAGCATTGGCGTATTGGCTCTGGGATGTCCCTCAACAGGATCATGAACATGAGCTTCCAAAGATTATTTCCGAAATGTATATTAGTAAAGGGCAAGATTGTCTGGCGGCCAAACCAACTAAACCACAGTTTCAAAGTACTTATGGTAAGGAAGGTAGTAAGCAGGCACAAGAAAGCTCTAAAAAGCACTTGAATAAACAGAAACTTAATAAAGATAGAAGAAGCCAAAGAGGAGAGACTCTGCAATTGGAAACCTCAGAAAAAGGTATAACCTTAGAAATAGGGAAACTTTAAAAATTCTTGACAGATACCAATATGCTGACAGTCGCCAATCTCGTTTATTGCAGGACACACCAGATAAACGGAGTGAGAGAGGAGGGCAGTCAGAACACTGAAGTGATTATGTGAAGACGAAAAAGGGCTCACAATGAAACCTGGATTCGCCAATGTGATTTTGGTTTCCCAAATTGTAAATTGCTGCAGCAATGTGTTATTCCCCCACACAAGTAGCAGAATTATGGCCTGGTATTGCTACTTTAAATATAGATTTTGACAAGCTAAGCAGACTTAAGGCTCTTTTGAATCAAAAGCATGTGGCTCTTACATCAGCTCGAGAGACTTATGACCTCCAAGCAGCAAGGTCATCTGCAGAGATACAGCCCCTATTAAATACCAACTTCCCAAAACATTTTGGAGAATTGGTGAGCAGGATTTTTAATGCATCCAATACTGCTGGGATTGTATACTTTTTGAAGGCTGTTGGTTCTGGATTGAACGGCACTTTCCAGACTGTGTTCGGAGTTATACCTTCAGCCGTTCACTCACTATTTTTGATTGTTTTTGGTGGATTACCAATACTTTTGGCACTATTTGATGGTATTCTGCTGTTGCTATTTTTGATTTGCAATGGCTGTCCCATCTTCACAAAGCGGAGTGATGGAGCTACCACTAGCCCACCTGTGTCGTTACAACATGATTAAGTATTTCAGAGCGTCACTGCTGGAGCAACTTGAATTCAATTGGTCACTGTCATTTAGATCGGTTCTCACTTGTGTGCAGCCAATTTTCATTTGCTTGTTGTGCTTCCTCAAAGGTGCACCAAAATTGTGCCTTTCTGTACAGCTTGTGCTGTCTTTGGACACGGATCTGTTAATGTTCTCGATGAGGGTTAATTCACGGACATGCCCATTGAGACTGCAAATGTTATGCAGGGCATCCTTTGAGCCAACCTTTGTGGATGTCATGGCTGGTTCTACATTTGGCACTGCATGGAGTGCTGCTGCCTTGGCCAGATCTATGGCTGAGGCACCTGCACATATGTGCTCCGTGGACCTTACCTCTGATGAGCTGGTCACATTATCGCCTGCCGAAGTGGGCCCTTCCTCACTTCCATGTCCATTAATGACATCAGAGATTTCGTGCAAGATCATAACTATTGTTGAATTAGACCTTTGCCATTTTTGATTTAAAATTCTAAATTGTCTTTTAATATGGACTGTCTTTACGAACTGATTTGTTTGTCAATTTCTACATTTTTATCTCTTTTTTGCATATTTTAGTACACCTTCAGTATTCTAGTTCCAAGTGTAGTTGTATTTAGGTCATGGACCTTGCACTGTTGTCCCGACAATGGGGAGGGTGTCGTGGGTTAATGTTAGCGCCTTGCTTGGGCACACTTATTTTAGCATTGGCCTGCGGTCTGTGCCCTTTAACCTAGCTACATGATTCATTTCATTTATTCATTTTCACTCTTTTTAGTATGGCTTGCTTTTAGCGGGATGTTTTATTTTTTACTAATTAGCTTCTATTCTGCAAAAGTGTTGTTATTACTTTCCTTGCACAACATTTCACTGTGTACCCCTGCCAAGGCTGTACATAATGATCTATCTTGTTTTAACACCACAAGAGTTTGCAGCCAACCTCAACAATTAGACACATTACCAAGTCTAGCTGTTTCTCAGAACACAACACGTTTTGTTATAAAAATATCACACAGGCCAAAAGAAGGTTAGAGAGGTCATTCCAGCCAGAGGAGCCATCGTATGCTGTTTGCCACTTCATTGCCACTTTGCTGACCTCAGCCCTGACTCTAAAGTCAGTGGAGGAGATGACAGGCAGATCCTAGTTTTTCAGGTATGGAGTGGGTGTTCCTTTCTGTGAGAAAAGGCCTCTTTTTGATAAGGTTAGACCCCCCCTTTTTGCATGAGGTATGATGTAGCCTAGAAATTGTAGTGCCCTGGGCCCCTGCTAACCAAGTTCCCTGGGCCAGAGTTCTTTCCCTAAAAGTGTTGTGATGCATTGGCACAATTGGATACACCTTTAGCTACCACTATAAGTCCCAAGTAAAAGGTACTTAGGTCCCCAAGGCATGGGGCACTATGGGGGTAGGCCCATGAGGGCAGCACCACTGATTGTGACACCCTTTAGGGCCGTGCATCCAGATGCCACAGCACTGCCATTGCAGGCTGGGTGTACTGGTGCAAAGCTAAAATACAAACTCGACATGACACACTGCTTGTGTGCCCTGTCCACCATACACTGCATATACTATGGGTAAGACACCCCTCTGGCAGGCCTCCCAACCCTAAGGCATGGTGCACCATCATATGTGAGGGCATAGCTGCATCAGCTGTGTCCTTGACAAACCTGTGACATAGTGAGTGAACAGAGCAGTCATTTTAATACATGTGCTAGACACTGGTCAACACAAGTTTTCCAGCTACATGACAGCCACTCTGAACCCTGGGTTGTTTGGTATCAAACAACTCAGAATGATAAAATAAAACTGGTACCAGTATTGGCTGACTGGTTCTATTCAGCCTGCCATTTCCAGACACCCAATCTACAAACCTTGGGGGGAGAGATCTGTCACTCTGTTTTGTAGGACAATGCCCTTCCTGGGTGGAGGTGCTAACACCCCCTCTCTCAGGAATGTGCACTGTCCTGGCGGCGAGCTTCAAAGTGCTAACCGCCTTTGAAATTCGACCGCCAGGCCTGCTGCTAGCAGCAGATGGTCAACACCTTTGCAAACCCCCAATTTTGGCAGGAGCAAAGGCGGAAAACTACACAAAGGGTGGGAGGAGTGGCCCCACCTGGCATGCATCAGCCCTAAGGTGTTGCCTGTGAGGCGGACACTCTATTTCATTTTTCTCCATCTTAGATGGAAGGAAAATAGCCAATCAGTGAGAGGGAAGTGACCCTTCCCACAGAAAGTGGTCACTGTCGTGGGTGTAGCCACCCAAAGGTAGATGTCCCATTGGACACTACCAGGTTCCCCTGAAATTCCCACTAAATCCAGTATTTGGTGGGCATCCCTAGACCAGATAATCAGATTTGATGGACAAAAAGAAGACCACACCAACAAGATTCAAAGTATGAGAACTGTGGACCTTCTGCACAAAGAAAAGGCGCCAAACCCTGCCTGCTGCACCCAGGACATGACAATCACTGCTGAGGAGCTGCTGGACAGCTGAAAAAACTCGAACAAACCGCAGAGGACCTCCAGGCTGTGAATATCACCCAAGAACTCCCTCCAGAGTGGGCGTACCACTCTGCAAAAAGAAGAAACCAGCAAACCATTGAAGGTCTCTTCACTGACCAGACATTAACTCCCGAAGCAGAAGTCGCAGCTGGACCTGACAACACACCAACAACCGTGAGGACAAACCCTGCAAATGTGTCAAGTTTGGTGGCACTGCGCCCTCTACTGGTTGTACTGTACCAATACCCTGGGTATTGGTCAACTGACTTCGAACACCAGGAAATCCAGCCTGCCTGGGGCTGAAAAAGGACCAGAAGGAAACACCAGTCAAGGGAGTTCAGTAACATCCTGGACCTCCGCCAGAGTGCCACCAGGGTCCTGCAAATGACCCCTGAACCAATTTACCTTTAGCTCCAAAGGGCATCATTGCACACAGCTTCTGGCTCACCGATTCGCTCTGAACCCGGCTGTCCTGTGCCCTGCAATGAAGAACCTGCTGTGCCCAAAGGGTCCCTCACCCCTTGTGACCTCGACACTCCAAGAAGACCCAAAGGAACCACCTCTAAACTTACCTGTGCAGTCCTTTTCCGAGTGGTCCCTTGCTGTGCCCATCACCAGCTCCAGAGAACTCTCCCACTGTAACTGGGAGCCACCCAAACTTCTCCAGCTGGCACAGTGTGCCCACCGATGACCTCGAGCAACCTGCAAAAGAAGAACTTGGTAAACCAACAGTACGATTTTATATGTATTTTTAAAGGTGACTTTCCAATTATTCCTATGGTGCATAATTACGTGCAAAAAGACTATTTTTTATTAAACTTCAAAAATCCATATTTTAAAAAGTACATAACCAATTTTGATAATCTTGGTCTTAAAAATTACATAAAAATCTGAATTATTTTTATAACTTGATCTTGAGTTATTCCTTTGAGTGTGTGAGTTGCAAGATTGATACTGTAAGTACAACAAATGCTTTCCCACTTATCCAAGATTGGCCTAACTGCTCGACCAAGCTACCTTTAAAAATATAGCATTAGGTGATCTAGCTTTTACTTCTGTAAACCAATGTGTGGTTGCCTGGACCCCCTGCACCATGTGCCTAAGTTTGCACACTACTTAGATGGACAGCCTCCTAAACTCTCAGGGATTAGTACGGGCAGATAGGGGCTATCACTGTTCTGCTCTTGTGTAGACACTAGAAAGTGTAGGTAGGAATCCTTAGGCACATGTTTATTCCAATATGCTGGGATTGTTTATTTGCTTCTCACTTATGTTAACAATTTTAACTGTGGTATATTTCATTTTTCTAATAACCGCATCTCATGTATTTTATCTTAGATTGCAGTCTTTTCAATGGATGTATTGAAAACTGTCCTGCATCTCTTTGTCTGCCTGTGCTTGTGTGAGGCTTGTACTAATGAGAGAAAAGGGCAGACTCTGTCAACCAAGTCTTCCCTGAGGAGTCAGAGTGTCATGTGTTAAGTTGCCACAAATCACCTTTACTTCTAGGTGAGATGCTGCTATCTAGCTGAAACGGTTAGGCCCACAGCTACCAGACATTGTGGGGTCGACTCTGTCCCCTACACACAGTGGTGCTGCTGCCCGAAACCAGCAGTCTATGGTAAGAATCCTACAACACTCTTTACTTGAATGCAGCGTTGTCTCTCTTATCTTTGTGGTGTTTGACAGCATAACCTCAGCTCCATATTAGATCATGGTATTGCCTCAAAACTTCGAAAGAACACTTCTAAGATAATATTTCACAATTTGTTCCAAAAAATAAATACTTCAAAAGGGCCATTTTGTACATAGGGGTTAAGATATTCAGTGTTAAACACCTAAGTAAACATGCCATCTTTCTATGCATGCATCATAATAATTTGCCAAAGTGACTACTCCATATCCAGTTTAGATAAAGTGGCCTATAACACATTTAATATTTTTACAAGGCCGCTTTTGTTTATACATCTACAATAGTGTCTTGATGTCTTCATTGGTTGTTCTAAAATTTTGTAAGCCATTTGCTGTCACTTCTCACAAATTTGGAAAGTGTAATCCTAATAAAAAGAAACTTACCTGCTGGCAGTGGTAGCCACATTTTTTTTTATATATGATGGGCTGTAAAAATGTGGACTTTATGGAACTTGTAAGTTACTCACAAAAATGATCTCACCTCTCGTGTTTTTTCTCTTTAGAAACATTGCTGCCTAGTATACAGACAATTAGATTGCTGCTAATAAAGGGTTGTAGCATCACCAAATTAAAACCTGAAGCTTTTCCTTAGGGTCTCCAGTGCAAGTTTCCCATTTTACCCATGTCACTGATGCAAATTTTATAACTCTACATTTTCTGTATGGATTCCACTACCTCCTGTATGTATGTCTGGGATGTATTAAGAATGAACCAAGTGGCAAAGGAATGCTCTGCAAAATAGGGATGATTACAGGATAGGTGGCTGTAAGAAGAGAGGGCCGTGCACAGATCAAGGAGGTTCTAGAAGGTTTGGAGTGGGGGAGAGGTGGTCATTGGGGTGATATCGTGGTCTGATGCTGAGATGCTTTGCATTGAGAAGTGTTTTCATTTGCTTGAGGAAGAGGAGGATGGTAGCAGCTTGTTGGATCTGAAATGGGATCTTGTTCAAAAGTCTCTGGAAATAGCAGGACAAGGCTAATGTCAGATTTCACCTTCTCACATCTCTTCATTTTCAGTATTATGATGTTGCTTGGGAACTGTGTCTAACACCCGAGATTCTGATCACAGAGGCCAGGCAAGGTAGGGTCTTTACATGTAATGATTTAGCACATTTTGAAGGTAATGTGGAGTTCCCTGAGAGTAGGTTTAGTAATGTTTAAGTTCCATAGACATATGATAAGACAGGCTGCTGTGTAGAGGTCAAATTGTAGGGTGTTTTGGGGGGTATTCTAGGATCCGTGTAAGCAGGGCATTGCCTTTACGAAGGTGTAAGAGGATCAGCTCTTGTATTTCAGTACTGTAGTCTGCTTTCATAAGAAAAACCATTCCTGTTGCCTTCTGAGCAACATGAGTCTTGAAGCCAATGCGGGTGTCAATCTAGAAGGCAAGTGACTTGGTACTGTTGGTCAGCTGGAATGGAAAACCATCTAGGTTCATTGACAGGAGCTAGTGATACTTTATTTAGTCTCAGATGCTAGAGGATGAATTTGTTTTTTGGTTGGAATGAGTTTGATTTAAGTCTCAGACATCTTTATTTCAATGGTGGAGAGGCTGTCGTAATTCGCTCCCTGTTCTCTCAAACTCACCACCAGGGAGTCAAGCTATGGAACTTTCCAATCATCTAATATGCTTCAAGACCTTCCCTTACGTGCATATCCTGACTTCCAGCCATTTGGACTTTCTTTGGAAATTACCATTCATTCTCAATCCATGCCAGGTTTTGTGGAAGCCGGTCTGCACTGGCTTGGAACTCAAATACCTATAATCCCCTGCTCACTGCTTCGTCTCCACCCCTGCAGGCCAAGGATGGGTCAAGAAATTCAGCACACCTGTGGCTGGCTGCTGCTTGTCTGCTCACACCTGATGCATGTGATAACTGGGAGCCCTTTTAAGCCTCAGCTCCCTTCAGCCCAGGGTTGGTCATTGTAGCTGTGTTCCGGTGAGACCGACCTTTGTTTCCTGAAGTTGCTGAGCCATAGTAATTCCTTGTTCCTGTTACAGAGCCTTAGTTATTCCTCCCTTGTTTCCTGAACTTTTGTTATCCTCAATTCATGAGTTCCTTAGCCATAGTTTATCCTTTTTCTTGAGCTGTAGTTGCTCCTTGTTCCTATTCCTGAGTTGTAATTATTCTTTGTTCCTGAGCTGTAGTTATTCTTTGTTCCTGTTCCTAAGCTGTAGTTATTCTTTGTTCCTGTTTGTGAGCTGTAGTTATTCTTTGTTCCTGTTTCTGAACTGCAGTTATTCCTTGTTCCTGAGCTGTAGTTATTCCTTGTTTCTGTTCCTGAGCTGTAGCTATCGTTGTCCCTGTTCATGAGCTGTAGCCAACCCTTGTTCCTGAACTAGCATTCCCCGCAGTCCTACCTTGTCTTCTGAGCATCAGCAAATCCTTGTTCCTGAACTAACACTCTCTGCAGTGCTGCTTGACTCCTGAACCTCAGCTATTCCTTGTTCTTTGAACTATTTCTGCCTACTGTGTTTCCTTGTTTCCTTGCCTTTCTTTCCATTTCTTTGTTCCAGTTCCTAGTTTGCTGTTTTCCTGCAGCCTTGCTTTTAGTTTCCTTCGGTGTTGTTACTTGCTTTCTGCCAAGTGTGCCCTTTGTTTTTACTTATTTTCTATTTAGCAGTCCTCCTTGCTAGCTTCTTGTCTATCGTGGTTGTATTTAGCTCAATACACTTGCTGTTACTTCCATATGTGTTCCTGTTTGATCGCCAGAATTTGGACTCAGCTGACAACTTAGGTGGTGTGTCTTGTGCACTGTGAGTACTGTCTTTCAGTTACTTTTTATAACATCCCCACAGGGGTCAGCTACACAGACCCTGCCATTGCATGTGCATCCAAGATATGGATATTAGCATTCAGAATCTGTAACAGCAATTGTGGGTGAGGAACTTACTGAGATTCAGTCTTATGGTGTGGAGCTCCTGGGTGCTTTACTCCACATTCCCTTCATTGTTAATGTTGTTCTAGATATATATGTCTTGCATGTTCATCCTGGGGTGTTAGTCTGGATGCCACGTTGCCGCTTGAATGCCTTTTCTTTCTGAGCCTTCTCTATCTTATTCCCTTGAATAGAGCTCTCCTTATGGATCCCCTGTCTCCTCTGACTCTCTGTGTGATCTTGGGCAGCTCTGTACCCAGTATTCTGACTACTTGTCTTCCCTGCCATCAGTCCTAGCTAGTATCCCCGACAGTTGCTGACAGAGGAAGTTGTTTATATGTGCTTGAATGGTGGAGAGGCAGGTTGAAATGTACAGGTAGAGTTTGGTGCTTTATGGATATTAATGTATTTTGATTACTTTGTCGGCCTTGACAGCCAGTGTGGCCAACGGTCCTTCATATAGAAACTGAACATCACCAGAGATAGCGTAGATCCTTAGGATAAGCCAGTGGTCATGGTGATGAACGCTGATAAGGAGATTCACTCTGGATCAACTGTTCTATGTTTATTAGATGTGAATAGAATAGCTCTAGTATGCGCCATTCAAAACTTATTCTTATGGTGTGTGTGCTGAGCAGGGCCTGCTCATCCATGGAGTTAAAGGCCACTGAGATATTGAAGACAATGAGGAGATAGGACACAGGACGTGCTGTTTTCTGTGATGTGGAGTCCATCATGCATCTTCATCGCTTACTTTGAATGTAGCTGCCCCTGGTGCACAGTAGCCTGAAACCAGAATGGTAGCCTGTATTGTATTCTTGCATTTGTATAGAGCTTACCACTCCCATGTGTGGTACTGAAGCGCTTACCTCTGTGAACAGTATGCTGCACCAGGTTGGGTGTGTGGTTGTAAGTGTGTTGTCTTTGCTTTCAGCCTGTGTGGGAAGTGATTCCATGCAGTGTGTGATGGCTATCACGGTGTTGTTATTCTGTTGTGCTATGCATTGCTTGGCTATGTGATGAATGAGAAAGTGTGTGAGAGACAAGTGCATTTTATAGTTTGTGGTAAGGTGGTGGATGTGGTTACTTCTGAATGTAACTTTATTGTGTTTGCAATGTTTTCTTGTTTATTCTCACCAATATTTGCTATGCTGGCTGTAGCAGGTGGTCAGCCACTCTAAGATCTTATGGGTCTAGAGGAGGTAACTGGTGTAGAGAAGGGGTGAATGGAGTTGAAGATCTGCTCCCATAGACTGTGTTACAGTCCTCCTTTGTATGGTTGAAATTATGAGAAGCACTATAAAGATATTTTCCTAGACGTGCTATGTTATAGGCACTCTTCTTATCATCCACATCATATTATGATATGGTTTTAGACACTAATGTAGCACAGCTCTTTCCTTAATTGTTTTAGACATTAATGTAGCATAGCTCACTCCTTCAGGGTGCAGTGGCAATGGATGATAAGCTGGAAGACAATAAGTGAATTATAAATGCTATGTTGCTTATTACCTCTATGTATGATTTTGAAGTGCTTTCCCACATGGGTATCAAGCTACACAGCATGCAGGGTGTGGTTGGGAGAGTGTTGTGTATTGTTGTGAGTCTTTGTGAGAAGCATTTTGGTGCTGTGTGTGGGTTACCAGAGAGGTGCTTCTATCTTGCCTTAGGTTTCAGGGCTTAATAGTATAGAGTGGGACAAAGTGTGAGACAGAGCTTGCACAATTTAAAATTACTTGATCCCTCAATTCGCCTTTAAAGCAACCATACTATATAAACAGTTTTCGGGCCCATCCAGAAGCAAACAACCACTGGGACACTGAAGCAAATGGGGGTACATTCTCTAGCTTATGGTAAATAAGGGCATATGGGGACTAAAACATACGAGCAGCTGCATCACACAAACCTAGCCAGATAGACAGCAGATTACTTTCATGAAATCATACCAGAAATGAAGGTGATCCCAGAGGCTGATTAATCCAAATATGCAAACCAAGGATAAAGTGAAATTAAAAAAATAATGCCAAAGGGGTGAAGTAATATTTGGATCAGGTATGGAAGCAATAGAAGTTGGGGATAAGAGCAATAGCTATACAGGTTTTAGGGTAGGGATACCACAGATGGCTGTACAAATGCATCACCTGAGTGAGGCAAGTGTGGAAGAGCAATCAGGGTTGGAAACCTGAGCAGAAACTACACAATCATTCCAAATCCAACTTAAACTACTCCTGGCAGGCCAAAAGAGGAACCTTTTTCAGCAGAGGTGCATGTCCCAAACACATCTCAAGTTCCCAAAGACTCCCAAAAGTCAGTGAGCCCTTATCGGATCATGGCTCGTAACCCAGCCAGAATGACATCTGCACATGCAAGGGTGAGATGTTACAGCGGCCTATATGTCTGGCACTGTGAGATGACAGGTTGGTCATGTTGGAAGAGATATAGGGCCTGATTTAGATGTTAGAGGTAATGGTCCTGCTGTCGGTTTTCTGACTGAAAACCTGCCCTCCACTTTGGCAGTCCACTCGCCGTATTTAGATGTTGGCAGCCTCTTAGACTTTAACCCGCTTGAGTCCCGCTGACTCCACCAAGGAATCTCATGTGGCACCATAGGAAAGAGTGGCTGATGGCTGGACTCCAGCCACACTTACCACAGAGCAGATTTGGATGCACCTTAACGTCAAGCAAAAAGTGGCGGTCCGACCTCCACCTCTGACTTGGTGGATTTGGGGAAAAGGGGGTGAAAAATAACTGTTTCTCCTGATTCTCCTTCTGATTCTGGCTGGACACTACTGGACAGGACCCTCAGTCACTGCTGCCATGGGACCCCGGAGAAAACACAACACCCGGTCGCTGGATACGAAGGTAGGCAACCTGCATTGACTGTGTATGGGGGGCAGTACACAATAGCACAAGACCACTGCAGACAAATACATATTACAGTCATTTTTTTAAATTACTGTAACATGCATATGTCAGGGACACGGGTGGGCCAGACACAGGTGGGGACATACTGGTACACAACACATACCAAACATAGACACGACTGTCATTATGGGGTCAGTATTCATTGCCAAATGAATGCTGCCACCACATTGATGGTACAATCACATTTGCCAACTGTGCCAATGTGTGCACATTGCAAGGGGACATGTACCTGCCATGGTGTGCTGCAAGTTGTGTGTGTGAGTCAGAACGTGTATACGTGTGCGCAATGCGATTTGCTGGGTGAGGTGGAGGGGATGGTGTAGTGGGTGATGTGGTTGTGTCAGTATGTGGGCCACTTGCATATGGCATGGATGTTGTGAATGTTGTACTGTGTTGCTGCGTGCTACATTTAGGTGAATGTTGTGTGGCGGTCGCTGTTGTGATGTGTGTAGTTGTGGTTGTGTGTGTTTGTGTAAATGAGTGTGTTGGTTGTGATTGTGTCATGTTGTTTGTATGTATGTGAGTTTGCGGCATGTAGGTGTTGTGTTGTGGTATCCTGGCAATGCATAATGGTGTGTATGTGGTGTGTTGTGTGTGATGCAGGAGGATGCACATGTAAAGTGTGTGTGTGTGTGTGTGGTTTATCTCAATTCCATGGCCACTGGCATTGTCCGATGTCCATTGCATCCAGCTATGTCCTCCAACCATCAGCAAACCGCTGCCAGTACACCACCTGTACAACTGTATAATATAAATATGGCCAATAAGAACCCGTTTGCCTAATTGCTACGAACGTCACTCCACCATGCCAGTCTTCGGGTCTGCCACAATACATCTAAATACGGTGGGCGGAAAAGAGTCAACTTGGTGGTCTTTTCAGGTCCGCCACCGATACGGCTTGGCAGTGTGACCGCCAAGATCTAAACCAGGACCTAAGGTTGGCTGTTTCCTTTGGTTTGTGTTCAAAGTTTAGTGTGTGTAATTTGTTGGGTGATCAAGACAGTCCACAGCATAGAGTGGATAGCTGTAGGAAGTGAAAGCAATTGTGAGAAGATCAGACATTTCAATTAAGAAGCTGGGGTTGGGTCCAGGTGGCCAGTAGATGAGACAGAGTGTAATTTTATAATTTGAAGACATAGAGAAGTGGCAGGAGAAGAGTTAAAAGGGGCTGCGGGCAAAATCATGAGCTTGGGCCACGGCACACAAAGAACGAATGCATTTCTTCCTTCTGCCCTGTTCATTCTGCTATAATATTAGATGCTCTAGTCTTGTGGAACTGGGACATTAAGGATATAAGGGCTTTGGGAAGAACCATGTTTTTGTAATACAAAATAGCCTTTAACAGATTAAACACGAGATTCATACCTATCTTAACTTTGAAAGACATGAACATCACTTGGAGTGGCAGTGAAGAAAGTCCCCTCTCCCTGCTGTCTGGCACATATGTGGAATCACATGATTGCCAGTAGGAGACGGACCAAAAACATAGGGCCAGATGTAGGAAGGACCGAATTATTCGGATGCAGAACGGTGTCTCAGACACCGTCTGCGAATCGCTATGGGGTCGCAAAGACCCACCTCATCAATATTAATGAGGTGGGTCGCATTTTGTGACCCCATAGCGAGTCCCTGCACTCACAGGGATGGTGGCCTGCTGAAGTCAGCAGCCCTCCATGTCTGTGACTACTTTTTCAATAAAGCAGTTTTTTTATTTCATTTTGCAGCCCGTTTTCCTTAAAGGAAAACGAGTTGCAAAATGAAAAAAATTACGAAACCATTTGGTTTCGTTTTTTCAGTGTAGGCAGTGGTCCATTGGACCTCTGCCTGCTCTGAAAAGAACCTTTATGCCCACATTCACAAAGGAGAAGGGGTCCCATGGGGACCCCTTCCTTTTTGCGAATGAGTTACCACCAGTGTAACACTGGTGGTAACTGCGAGTTGCTTTGCGACTGCATTCGCGGTCACAAAGCAATTCTGAATTGCGATGCGGGTTGCAAATAGGAAGGGAACACCCCTTCCTATTTGCGAGTCGCATTCACAAATTGCGAGTCGGTACCGACTCGCAATTTGTGAGTGAGCATCGCGTTAGGCTGTTTGCATGGCGCAAACTGCGATTTTCGCAGTTTGCACCATGCAAACGGCTTCCTACATCTGGCCCATAGTCCCCAACAGGTTTGTAAAGGACCTGAATACACCAAGAACCTGTGCAGCCTAAACATTAGAAACATGTAAATCTTGGAAATAAACAAACATCAATAAGGGGTTTAACTTTGCAACCATTCCAGGAAAGACTTGTCGAAGGATCAAAAGTACTGGATCAACCTGCCCTATTTTCAGATTACCCTTCAATGGTAGAGAATGGCTCATATAAAATCAGGTTACTCGTTGCTGGACTACTTTTCATATGTTGCTTACATTTAATGTCAACTCCTGCCTTGGACCCCTCCTACTTTCCTAAAACCATTCTTATTAGCCGTTGGTTGTCCTTCAATATTTGCAGGAGTGATAAAATGCTTTAGAAAAAACACTAGGATTTGTTTATTTTCATTGCTAACCTGAGGCCATATTATATATTCATATAGAGTGCCCTGAGGTCACTACAGATGTCTACATGTGCCTTCTGCACTGAGGGCACGTTTGGGCTGCAGATGCTTGTGTGGCCCCTTCTGTACCACAGTTGTGCCAGTACACACATAGCACGGGCGCACTTCTAATGGTGTGTTCTCTTATTAGCACTGGGGTGTGACCTCATGCTAAAGACGGAACCACTCCACCTCTGTGTCTGTGCTGTGTTATAGAGGAGGACACAAGGGCAAAAAGACCATTAGGCTGCACTGACTGTGTACTACAAAGAGGTGGTGCACATTCAGTGCACCCCCCACAGGGCAACCTCTGCAAGCGGGAAATGGTGATACAATGGATCACTCCAGACATCCCCGTAAGAAGGCTGCAGTCGCTCAACGCACCCTCCTGCAGGGGATCTCTGTCCCCACATCAAAGTACAGACCAGGTGCCCCCTTAACTGTGAAAGACAGAGTGGGTGCTTCAGACCACTGCCCTGCCTTCCACTAATTTGTTGCTCTCAGGGCAGTGACAAGTTTGCAGCCACCTCTGGGCAGGGCATTTCATATCATAGAGTGCAGTGTCCCTGTTATCTCCTGACGTACCTCATAAAAGGTTATTCTGTGGCACAAACAGAGGCAGTGCACCCTGAGTATTATATGGTCTCTGATGTGTCTGAAAGCCAGTTTTGGGTTTTATATTTAATACCAAATTGTTTCTTTCTTGGTGGGATAAGAGTCTGTTGTAGTCTTGTGTGGTTTTGAAATTGCACATTGGTTTGCAGGTCAACCATTGCAGGAGTGGTATTTTTCCAACATTCTTTCTAGACTTGATGTCATTTCTGCCTAACCCTGCAGTGGACATGATTTCCCTGGAGTTGTGATATAACTAGCAGGAAAGCGAGTAAAAGATTTTTATGAGAAAGGTACTTGTCCTCCGGAATATATCTCAACACACAAATAGATGTACTCACCTCAAGGTGGAGCAACAGGAAACACCTTAATGTTCTGCATGGAGAGTTATTCTCTCAGTTTCCACTTTTGAAACTTGCTTCAAATGTTTTGCCTCATGAAACTAAACCAGTGACATTGTGGGACACCAACTGGTTTCTCTGATGAACCTGAGATATTATGGTTGAGAGCTTTCCTAATTACAGATGTCCCAATGGCACAAGGCCTAAAAAAAGAAGTGGGGGACAAAACAAGTTAGGCAGTATGCAAGTACAACACATGTGTGGCATCACAGTGTGTGACATCGCACGTGGCAACACAGGAAGTGACATCAGAGGAAGTGGCATCACAAGCCATGACTTTACAGGAAATTACATCACAAGAAGTGATGTCAGTAAGCAAGGAGGGAAAACAAGTGTGCCTGCCTCAAGAAGACTGTGTATATTATTTGTACAATACAATACATGGGTGGATATAGGGGAATGCCCATGCACCGCCCATGTAATGCCTACCCAATGCTCATAATGCAAGGCAGCACAATGTGAGGGTGAGTACTTGCACTTCTATAGTTCCATTTAAAGCACTGAGCATACATGCAAAGAGGAAATAAATATATTTCTCCTTGTTATGCCAGCCTTGGATAGACTCACCAGTTTGGTGTAAACCTATGTTTGCAAGTCTTTATACATATGGGTTTGCGTCAAAAGACAATGGTGGATGCACAGGAACCCCCAAGCACCTCCCATGTAACACCCATCTGATGCGACGTAACTCAAGTCAGGGCAATGTGCTGCCTTATGTTAGTTTTTGTTTTTTATTAAGAAAGCCACACAGAGGAGATTTGTGGAAAATATATTTTGCGTCAGGGTTGTGCAAGAAAAGTGATACAGTTCCAACACAAAATCTGGGCCTCAATTTATACATTTATACATTTATGTTTTAAAACTCCGAAACAACAAAATTGGCAACAAAGAGAAACATCACAGTGAATCTGTTCTGCTGAACTGGTTGCAAAGTCTAAATTTTAAAATACCCTATGAGGTTAAGGAACCTGCTGCAGAGATTTTTGTGTGCCCAGTAAATCTCAGGAAATAATAATAATGGTAAGATAACGCTGACAGTTAAAACATTTACTGGAAAGATCTTTGTTTTGTATAGTCCTAGTTTTGACCCAAAATAGCAGACAGGGTTAATGCGTATCTTGCAAAGCACATCATATATCTTGCAGATAACAGATTTTATTTTGTGTAGATATGTAAGTGAATTATTGCTTTTAACAGAGATATTCTTTTGTTACTTGCAATTGCATTTTAATCCTTCTTATATAGCACAGTGAGGTATGAAGATTACATGACTCTTACATCTTAATTATTTACCGGGGCAGAGCAAGTTATCTGACATTCTTACAGGGCATGCTTAGCTCTTATGTACAGGGTCAGAACAAAGTCAAAATTATGCCTCTTTTGCGCGCCTGTGAAGTTCTAGCAAGCTGTGTGTTTTTGTTTCTCTTCCACTGCTTTTACAGGTGTTATTCTATGTCAGGACCGGAGGCTTCGGATTATGCTTTTCTCTCTCTTTACTGCAAAACTCAGCAGCCAATGAAATTCAGTAAAACAAAAGAACTACATTTCCCATAAACCCAGTAGTTCGTGTCCACCAATCACAATCAACCTGTCCATATGGCTGGCTCACGCAGCATAGTCCTTCCTCTTTCTTTGCTGCTGCAGCCAAGAGATAAGTGTATTCCATTTGCACTGTTATCATTCATAGTATTTGTTCTTTTTTTTATGGTATTCCGGCACAACATGGAGCGGGCTCTAAGCACGGCGAGGTGCATGTCCGGCGCGGCACGCCCTTTCCTCAATTGATTTTCTTGCCCTTTTTGGCAATTTCAAGGGCTCAGCTTTTGCCGAGGGGCACGCTCGTGTCTAGCTTAGGAGTCGTTCCGACTCCTAGACTGTGGCACGCGCTAGAGGACAAGTCCTCTTTTCATTTCCATGTGCGCGCATGCGCACTCCTTGTTCCTGCCGTTTTGGAGAGAACGAGGTGTGTGCTGCGTGTCGGGAGTCGGAGAAAAGGCTATTTTTAGCTTGTCTCTCCTCCCGGTCGATTCTATTGAACCCTGGAGCGCCCGACGGGGCGAATTTACGGTGACAGCTTTGCTGAGGGGATAAGCAGGAGCTCCCTCCACATCCAATTAATTGCTGTGCTAAAATAATAGTAATATAAACATTATATATAGTCAATTACATATTGACAAATTTTTCCTGCTGGGAAATATAATCCTCCGTTTCCTCTGTTGTTATGGCGTACTACGCCGGAGAGGACGAACCTGATTTTTCTGACGACCATATGGAGGAAAGACTAGTGGAAGCCCTGGGCTACCATGTCCAGGACTCAGTAAATCAGGCTCTTATTAATGTGCTAAAGCCCTTTGCTCAGCCTTTAAGAAGATTTGGTCAGCGCAAACTGAGGGGTCGCCCTCTATTAGAAGCTGGTTCGCAACCCGACCAAACACCTGATCTGGCTTTGTCCCAGGGAGCCTTAAAGAGACCTTTATCGTCAGCTGACATACTAGCAAATATGGCCGCCTCATTGATGCAAGATCACGGCTATGATGTTTATTCGTCACTAGACACGTCAGAAGGTAGCAGAGAAACCTATACTAAGCCAGACGATCTTTCTTCCTCTGATCAGTCACCTGCTTCAGATCAGGATCAAGAAAACCCCAAACCATCAGGAAAGCGCAAACGCAAATCGCATAACACACAGGAGCGTAGTTCCTCCTACCGCAACCTTTCCTTTGATCCGGAAAACATAATCCACCCCAGGTCCACTGAATGGCTTCCATGTGAAGAAGTAGCTCAAAATGTACAAGATCATATCCGCAAAGGGTTTGACTGGGAAGTTAGGAACACCCTACGTTCAGAATGCCCCCACCCCTCGCTCCAGGGCAAGGTAACAGACTCCAGACCTTGACCCAAACATGGTGACTTTTATGCAAACGTTTTCTAAAGACCCTAAGAAAGGTCTGGATCGTGCCTGGAAGAATTGTCAGGACAGGCTTGTGGATATTTCTGGCCCCATTACGAAAATCCTTGAATTGGCTGTCCAAGCCAAAGAGTCTGAATCTTCTCTTGATCCGCAGACAATTTTAGAGTGGGCTCAACGAGCAGTCTGTCTATTGGGAAATGGGAATTGCACCATGTGTACGGAGCGCAGACGCTCCTTCCTCATGAGAATTGATCTGAAATTGGAAGATTTGGCCCCAACGATGCAGGCCCGGCAGCGAATGGCTTACTTTTCAGTGACAAATTTTTGAAGGATCTGGGGAAATATGTGGCCACCTTTTCTGCTTTGGATAAAGCTCAATCCTCCATGAGGAAAATGTTTAATAGGTGCCTTTTTGCCAGGGCCGGACGCTTTAGAGGCCGAGCGCCGGGCCGCGGCTTCAATCAGGCCTCAGGCAGTTACAACCAGCAAGGATACTATTCCAGGTCGGGTTTCTATCCATCCCGAGCCCGCAGAGGCCGTGGTTACCGTAACAGAGGCAGCACCAACTCTGTCGAAGGGCCCTCCACGGGTGAGAATCATCCCCTTTTCAGAGGTTTTCTTGGGAGGGAGATTGAAGGATCATTTAAGGGGATGGAAACGGATATCTCAAGATCCGTGGATTCTTCAGACTGTTCAAGGTTACAAGATAGAGTTTTATGCCCTGCCTCATCAGGCGAATGCTCCTCGGCCCCACGTTTTTTCCCAAACAGACGGTCATTTCATAGACGTCTAGATTGCACGATTACTCCAAAAACACGCCATTTGCCATTCCGAGCCACACCCAAAACAGTTTGTAAGTTCGATCTTCCTAGTTCAGAAAAAAGGAGGTGGCTCTCGGTTAGTCCTCAACCTGAGGGAATTCAATTCCTGGGTGGTCTACCAACACTTCAAAATGGAAGGCATCCATCTCTTAAGTGACCTTCTGTTAGAGGGGGATTTTCTAGTAAGATTAGACCTAAAGGACGCTTATCTTTCGGTTCCCATCTTCGAACCTCATCAATGATTCCTCCAATTCTGTTGGCGCGAGATTTGGTACGAATTCTCCGTCCTTCCCTTCAGGCTTTCTTCCACCCCTTGGTGTTTTACCAAACTGTTAAGACCAGTAGTTCAATTGCTCAGAGAAAGGGGCGTTCGTCTCATTATTTATTTAGACAACATTCTGATCATGGCTCAATCAGAAGAGTCAGTGCGCCTACATCTTGCACAGACAATCCACCTCCTGCAAGATCTAGGATTCCTTATCAATGTAGACAAATCAGTGTCAACCCCGTCCAAGGTTGTAGAATTCTTAGGGTTTCAGGTGGACTCCGTCAAAGCACAATTGTTCTTACATCTTACGAAGAGAAAATCCATCAAGAAAGAATTGAGGGGAGCTCTTGCCTCTCAGACTATATCATTGAAGACCCTAGCACGCCTGGTAGGTCTTTTAGCTTCTTCAATACAAGCAATCTTTCCAGGGCCTCTCCATTATCGAGCCTTACAGCGCTTGAAGATTCTTCATCTCCGCAAAGGCCTTTTGTATGCAGAACAGATTGTTCTGTCGGAAGAAGCCAAGTCGGAAATCAATTGGTGGCTAGAACACATGGATGCCTGGAACGGCAGAGCAATCTTTTCTTCGAGTCCGGAAATAATTATTGAGTCGGACGCCAGCCGGTGGGGCTTGGGAGCCCACTGCGGCTCTGTTCAGACGGGGGTTCGTTGGTCCCAGGACGAACTATCCCTCCACATCAATTGCCTAGAACTGCTAGGGGGAGCATTTGCTATTCAATCCCTATCTCCACAACAGGGAAAGTGTTGTATTCTCCTCCGGATGGACAACATTTCAGCAGTTCAATACATCAACCGCCTGGGCGGGACAAGGTCCCAGGTACTAGTAGAGATTGCGAAGGAGTTTTGGCAATATTGTCTTCTCCATCACATATCAATGAAGGCGGAATACATTCCTTGAAGAGCAAATCTCGTCGCGGACAGGAATTCTTGATTCCTCAGGGATGGCAGCGACTGGAGGCTGGATCCTCGGATATTCAACAAGTTGAACTCTCTTTGGGGTCCTTGTGGGATAGATCTCTTTGCCTCCAGACTCAACTCTCAACTGACATGTTTCTTCAGTTGGAGACCGGACCCTTTGGCGGCCGGGACGGATGCATTTCTCCAGTCCTGGAAGTCGGGGATTCTTTATGCGTTTCCCCCATTCATCATGATTCAGAGAGTACTCTCTCAGGTGAGGAGACAGAGGGCAGAATTGATTTTAGTGACGCCCATCTGGAAAGCTCAACGTTGGTTCCCTTTGGCAATGTTGATGTCTTGCGCTCTCCCTGTAGCGATTTTGCAGGACCCTTGACTATTGTTAGATCCGGTGGGGTCTCCACATCCTCTGATATGGAGGGAACAATTAAGCCTCATGGCGTGGAGAATTTCCGGAGACGATGGCAAGTGCCGGGAGTTTCGGACAACGCAATGTTCTTCCTGTCACAATCTTGGGCTCCTTCCACTCATAAGCGATATCAATCCGCCTGGAAAAGATGGGTAGGTTGGTGCAATCAACGAGATATTGATCACATGGGGTCATCCATTACTATGATCGTTAATTTTCTGTCTGAACTAGCGTCGCAAGGCCTAGCCTATAGAACCATTAACAATTTCAGATCAGCGATCTCGGCGGGTCATCCCCATATAGAAGGTAAACCAACTGGGGAACACCCGTAAGCATGTAAGCTACTCAACCTAAATACTATTCCCTGTGGGACGTAGATATTGTTTTAAAGTACCTGAAGTCATGGCCATGTAATGAGGATCTTTCACGCAAACAGCTTTCAGCGAAGTTGACTATTTTGCTATGTTTATTATCATGTCGCAGAGTGTCTGATGTGCGAACTCTGGATTTAGCAGGTAGAGTATTTACTCCTTCGGGAGTCTCATTTACTATTTCTAATCGGACTAAGACCTGTTCTAGAAGTGTTTCATACCCAGCTTTTCCTCATCACCAAAAGCTATGTATTGTAAAATGTTTGAAAGCTTATGAGGAACGTACTAGAGAAGTACATCAGAATTTTCAGGGTCAGTTGTTGATTTCCCTACAAAAACCTTTTGGGCCTGTTTCAGAGGCGACGTTAGCACGTTGGGTCCGTTGGATCCTGCAAGAAGCAGGCATTGATGTTTCTCAATTTGGGGCACACTCTGTCAGGGGAGCGATGCCATCTAAGTCATTCTCGAATGGTTCTCGTTTAGAGGACATTATGAGAGCGGCAGATTGGTCATCGGACTCTACATTTAAGGTATTTTATCACAAACCAATTGTTGGTGTGGTGTCAAATGTCGTAAATCAGCTTTGAACTAAGCATAATCCGAAGCCTCCGGTCCTGACATAGAATAAAAAAAAATTCTAGCTATCGCATCAAGAATTTTCAATTCTATTAAGGACACGGAGGCGAGGATTATCCCTCCCATGAATAAAATATCTGTAATATTTCTTGTCTGATGAATAAAAAAGTTTATTGTAATATTTTGACTTTATAATATTGACATTTCCACCCTAATGATGTAAACGAAGTATTCAGTTCTATGAACATTATTATGGCTTATTCTTTTTCCTAGGTTCGGAAGTCAAGGGCGTTTGATCAAGTTTGGACCTCCTTATTTTGGTCAGTTGAAGTCTTAGAAGCCTCAGTGGGCGGTGTTCTATCGTCAAGACACGGTGTTATCCCAAGAGAAGACGTTTGAGTTAAGTTCAAGAGTGTCCAGTTCGGTTCCTTGTTATCTGAACGTCTTATTGCAAAGAAAGAGGACGGACTATGCTGCGTGAGCCAATTATATGGACAGGTTGATTGTGATTGGTGGACACGAACTACTGAGTTTATGGGAAATGTAGTTCCTTTGTTTTACTGAATTTCATTGGCTGCTGAGTTTTGCAGTAAAGAGAGAGAAAAGCATAATCCTCACCTCCGTGTCCTTAATAGAATTGAAAATTCTTGATGCAATAGCTAGAAATTTTTTATTCTCCAGACAGCAATAGGAGGCCAAATGACCCCTTAAATTCGGCCTTTATTATGGCCCACCTAGAGCCTAAAATAAGAAAGGCACCCGCTGCCTGCACGTTGTTGCTCGAATAGAAAGCAGACAACGTGCAGGCGCCCCTGAATGTGTCCACGGTGTTTGAAAATTACACTGGGACAAACTCATTAAATTTTGCAGTGAGGCTCTACGTTTTGTCAGGGTGGAGTGGGTGGACGCCGTCCACCCGGGTGTACCTCCCACTTGTGCCCTGGATGTTCTTCTCTAAACTGTGGGGTAAAGAGGATGAGAACCATTGAACTAACGCGGCCTTTTCTTGCATTTAAACACAAATTCTTGCTAGACAGTGCAGGTTCCAAAAGACGTTCCTATACGAGCCAGGCTTTTCCACCTTGAGATGAGCACAACTATTTGTTTCTTGTCCCTTAGAGCTATTGTTAAAATATAAAGGAAAGTGTCTTTGCGCCTTTATCATTTATTGATGGCGTTTGTGCCATTCTGTTTATTAACTGACCATGGTTCAGGGTGCCCTTTTGTATTACTGTACAAAAACAACACACTTGTCTTATTGTACACACAATTGTCTGTGACTGCTACAGCACACACAATTGTGTTACTTGATTTAATTGTGGTATTCATTTGTCATGGTACGCAGTAATATTATTATAAATATCCAATCGTCTTTATATACATGCATTTGTGTCATGATACACATACTTTGTCTTACTGTGATACACAGTTGTACTACAGAAGAACCATAAAGATGGGTGTCAACGTACATAAAAGTGTGTGAATGCACAATTGCGTTATTACTGTACATGTAAGTATTGTGAATATAGTAACCAATGAAGTTAAAATATTATAATCATGTATACTGCAAAGCATTTGTCCACACATTGAACACTTTGGCCCATATTTAAACTTTTTTTGCGCTGCATTTGCGTCATTTTTTGACACAAAAGCGGTGCAAACTTACAAAATACAGTTATATTTTGTAAGTTTGTGCCGCTTTTGCGTAAAAAAATGACGCAAATGTGGCACTAAAAAAGTATAAATACTGGCCTTTTTGTGCTTTGGCACGTGTGAACAATAATACAATTTTAAGTGAAACGTTTTGTAACTATTTAGCAGTGGAAATACTGATATTTGTATTTGTATTAAGTACTTATAGAACGCACAACTCATCCCAAATGGGATATTTCTTTGCTAAACTTTATCATAACAAGTTCTGATCGTAAACCCTAAAATGGCTATAACCATGTCCTCAATTTCTTCTGAAATGTTACCAGATCTGACACAACATGTAGATTCTGGAGGATTTTGTTCGGGTTAGTGGAAGCCAAAAAGTTAAAAAATAACTTGCCACCCATCCGAGATTTTGTTTTTGGTGAAATATTTTAATTTTTTTTTAATGACATTAACAAAGTAAGATAGGCAATAAGTAGACAATGGTGTTGTGGCATCCACTTAAAATTCACACACCCATGCTTATAACACATAACACCTCATACCTGCCCCAGTCCCCCCACCCTTGGCCGAGAGTTATCCATATATGTTCATTGAGGAGAGAGAATATCGTAAAAAAACAGCAGACATTTCAGCTAGAGTCACATCTCCTGCCACCAAAGCTCGCCCTCCTTCTACGACCCTCCACCCTCCGGCATATCTAGTGAGTAATATTCCATCCATTTACCCCAAACTCTGCGAAACTTCCAAGGACAATCATCTGTGGGGATAGTTGACTTTTTCAGCAGCACTATACATGTTCATGTCCCTGTTCCATTCCTGCAATGTAAGACGTTCCCCAGATCTCCAGTGTCAGACGATATCTCTCTTAGCCACCACTAGGCCAAGTCCGCAGAAGAGGAGTTAAACTCAAGGCAGATCTATATCATTAGGAATTTCTAGGAGAAGGAACTTCGGATCTAATGGAAAAGGCAGTGACAGCACGGCACTCAGTTCTTCTATTATGGCATTCCAACAGGCCTGTATTGGGAGACACCTGCAGATAGTATGAAATAATGAGCCCTCAACATCATTACATCTCAGACAGTGTGAGCTTGAGGCTCTCTCCATGGTATGTAATTGACGCCAGTCGTAATATATCAGATGGAGGAATTTTAATTGGACCAGGTGCTGTCTTGTTTTTATGGCACTTTTCTAGGGTGCATTAGAGCTGCCTCCCAATCAACATCCTCCATACCCCCCACATCTCTTACCCACTTCTCTTACAGACCAGTTAATGTATCAGGTGTGATATTATTAAGCATTTTATACACAACGGAGATCGGACTTCTCCCCACTTCCTCCATCGTTAACATTCCCTCTAGCAGGGCAAAGTGTGGGATACCCTTTTCCTGGGAGGCATGTTTCACTTGCGTGTATTTTAGAAATTGGTTCTCTAGCATCCCATATTCCCTCTGGAGTACTGAGAAGAGCATGAGGTCCCTATTTTCTAGTACGTCACCCACCTTGGCTATACCTATTAACTTCCAAGCCTGAAAACCCTGCTGTTTCTGCAGTGCGGGGAGCCAACACCCCTCCCACAGAGGGGTTTCTCTGGTAGGCCTGCCATACCTGCCCATGGACCTCATAGCGGTTCCCCAGGCCATTATCACTACCTAGGTAGTGGGCAATAAGGAGTGGATCACTCGGCCCCCATAAAGATGGTGCAAACAGGGTTCGAGCCCCACTGTGACCGTTCCAGGCAAAATGTGGGGTGGTCAAGTGGGGGGATAAAATAAATTAAGAAAATAATATTTTTCTATATAAAAACCTATTGGCCTAAAGTTAAGTCTTTGAGTGTGTGTTCCCATTCATTGCCTGTGTGTGTACAACAAATGCTTAACACTACCCTCTGATGAGCCTATTGCTTGACCACACTACCACAAATAGAGCATTAGTATTATCTAATATTGCCACTATCAACCTCTAAGGGGAACCCCTGGACTCTGTGCACACTATCAGCCAACTTCCTACATTGGTGGATCAGCAGTGGGATATAAGACTTTGCATTTGCTGGACTACTCAGCCAATACCTGATCACACGACAAAATTTAACAAATTGTCCTTAGAAACAGATTTTTGAATTTTTGACTATTTTTCTACATTTTTAAGTCCTGCTAGGGCCTTGTGTAAGTCCCTGTTAGCATTTCTTTTTATGTTTAAAAGTTTGTAAAAGTTAGGATTTAAGTACTAGAAGTAGTTTTTAGTTTCTTAAAAAGTAATCCCAACTTTTAGAGAGATAAAGACTAGCACAGATGAGATGGTGATGGAACTCAACCTCATCCCTTACCTGCATCTAGGGATGTCAGAGCTAAAGTCTTTCTGTAACATCAAAAAGATAAAGACTGGATCCAACCCTACCAAGGTGAAGCTCCAGGAGCTCTTGGCAGAGTTTACATGGGACCACCCCTCTGAGATTGAGGATCCTCCTTCAGATGGGGAAATTAGTGAACAGGAAGGTGAACTCACCCCTCCTGTCCTAATTAGGGAGGATAGAGCTCCTAGAACCCTGTTCCCACAAATCATAGTCAGAGAGCCTGGTTCTTCCACAGGGGAGTCCAGTGCCTCTGTAAGCATTGAGGGCAGCCTCAATGAAGAGGACATCCTTCTAGCAAGGATGGCCAAGAGATTAGCTTTGGAGAAGCAGCTCTTAGCTATCGAAAGGGAAAGAAAAGAAATGGGTTTAACACCCGTAAATGGTGTCAGCAACTTAAATAGCGTCAGAGAGAATACTGACATCCTAAAAATCCTCAAAGGAATTGTAACTAAATATGAAGAAGGTGATGACATCACTAAATGGTTCTCAGCTTTTGAGAGGGCTTGTGCAACCAGAAAAGTAAGGCATCCAAGGACAAAAACAAAGAGTCTTCACAAGGGCCCCAAATACCCCCTCAGGAGGGTAGGCCCCTAGCCTCTTCACAGACCACAAATGGATATAAGGGTAAAAACTTTAATCCCAAGAAGTCCTGGTGTCACAACTGTAGACAGCATGGACACCAAACTGGAGACAAGGCCTCTCCCAAGAAAAGTCCCACAACTACTACTCCAGTTAGCACTGGAATAACCAGTCTCCAGGTGGGATCAACAGTGTGCCCAGAGCAAATTAGGGTTCACACTGAAGCTACTTTAGTCTCTGAGGGTGGGGTGGATTTAGCAGACTTGCTGCCTGGCCGCCTAACATGCAAAAATACAGGCAGCAGCTCTTGATAAATGGGAATAAGGTAGAAGCCCTGAGGGATACAAGTGCCAGTGTCACCATGGTGACAGACAAACTGGTTTCCCCAGGACAGTATCTGGCTGGACAGACATATCCAGTCACCAATGCTGACAATGAAACTAAAGTCCATCCCATGGCAAAGGTGACTTTAGAATGGGGAGAGGTCACTGGTCTGAGACAGGTGCTAGTCTCCTCTGCAATCCCGATAGTGTTTGCTAGGGAATGATCTGGAGTCCTCAGTACGGGCTGAGGTAGAGCTCAAGACCCATGCAGCCATGCTGGGTATCCCTGAACTGGTGTGTGTTAAGATAAGAGCACAAAGCAGAGCACAGGGTGAAAAAGAAGTGTTGGAGTCTGGAATAATGTCCCAACCTTCCAAGAGAAAAGGAAATAAGACTGGGGGACCAGCTTCTTCACAGCATAAGAAACAGGACCTCTCTTCTCAGGAAGATGTCCTATCCCCTGAGGGAACTCAGTCAATGGAGCTGGAGCCTTATCAGGTATAGCTCTTGGGGACCCTCAAGGGAACAGCTGTGCCAGGTTCAAAAGACTTGTCCCACTTTTGAAGGCCTAAGACAGCAAGCAGCCGAGCAAGAAAATGGAATTGTCAGTGGATCCCACAGGGTCTATTGGGAAGATGGACTCCTTTGCACTGAGGTAAGAGATCCCAAACCTGGTGCCACTAGTAGAGTGGTGGTGCCTCCGGACTTTAGAGAGTTCATCCTCACCTTAGCCCATGACATTCCCCTGTTGGCCATTTGGGACAAACCAAGGCTTGGGAGAAATTAGTCAACTATTTTTATAGGCCCAATATGTCCCAGAAGGTAAGGGAGTTTTGCAGATCCTGTGCCACCTGTCAAGCAACTGGCGAGACAGTGGCCATCCATAGGACCCCCTCATTCCACTTCCACTGGTGGGGGATCACTTTTAAAGAGTGGGAGTGGACATAGTGGGTCCACTTGAACCTCCCACAGCATTAGGGAGCCAATATACGCTGGTAGTAGTGGATCATGCCACCAGGTACCCTGAGGCAATTCCCCTTAGGTCCACTACTGCCCCTGTAGTAGTCAAAGCACTCATAGGTATCTTTACCAGAGTGGGATTTCCTAAGGAGGTGGTTTCTGACAGAGGTACCAACTTCATGTCAACTTACTTGAAACATATGTGGAATGAGTGTGGGGTCTTACAAATTCACCACACCATACCATCCACAAACCAATGGTCTTGTGGAGAGATTTAACAAGACCTTGAAGGGCATGATCATGGGGCTCCCTGAAAAACTCAAAAGGAGATGGGATGTCCTCCTGCCATGTCTGCTTTTCACCTACAGAGAGGTGCCACAGAAAGGAGAAGGGTTTTCCCCCTTTGAGCTTCTGTTTGGCCATCCTGTAAGGGGACTACTGTCACTTGTAAAAGAAAGCTGGGAGAGACCTCTCCATGAGCCTAAACAAGATGTAGTGGACTATGTACTAGGCCAGGGCAGAAAGTCTGGGTTCTCTAGCCAGGGCACTCCAGGACATATGGGGTGGCCCTTGCCCAGTGCTAGAAAAGAAGAATCAGGTCACTTAATTAGTGGACCTGGGCACTAGCAGGACACCAAAGAGGGTGATCCATGTTAACCTCCTTAAACTCTACAATGACAGGGCAGACATAACCATGTTGATGGTTACTGATGAGGATCAGGAAGCAGAGAGTGAGTCTCTCCCTGACCTCCTCTCAACTGACCGTAAAGATGGCTCAGTGGATGGAGTTACCTACACAGACACCCTCTCTAGCCGACAGCAAGCTGACTGCAGGCAAGTCCTACAGCAGTTTGCGGAGCTCTTTTCTTTGACCCTGGTCAGATACCCTTGTGTACCCATGATGTGGAAACAGGAGACAGTCTACCTGTCAAGAATAAAATATTCAGACAGTCTGACTAAGTCAAGGAAAGCATCAAGGTGGAAGTCCACAAGATGCTAGAATTGGGAGTGATAGAGCACTCTGACAGTCCCTGGACTAGCCAAGTGGTATTTGGTACCTTTGACTTCACAGCAGGGTACTGGCAAATCAAAATGGCACCTGGAGCAAAAGAAAAGACAGCATTCTCCACACCTGATGGGCATTATCAGTTTACTGTTTTCACCCTTTGCTTAAAGAATGCCCCTGCCACATTCCAAAGGTTGGTGAATCAAGTCTTTGCTGGCTTGGAGTCCTTTAGTGCAGCATATCTAGATGATATTGCTATCTTTAGCTCCAACTGGCAGGATCACCTGGTCCACCTGAAGAAGGTTTTGCTGGCCCTGCAAGCAGCAGGCCTCTCTATCAAGCATCCAAATGTCAGATACGGCAGGGTACAGTGGTTTACTTGGAACACCTTGTAGGTGGAGGCCAAGTGCAGCCATTACAACCCAAGAGCCAGACTATTCTGGACTGGGAAGCTCCAAAAACCCAGACTCAAGTCAAGGCATTTCTTGGCTTCACTGGCTACTATAGGAGGTTTGTGAAGGAATATGGATCTATAGTGACTCCCCTCACAGAACCTACCTCCAAGAAAATGCACAAAAAGGTTAACTGGTCCTTGGACTGTCAAAAGGCCTTTGACACCCTGAAAGAAGCTATGTGCTCAGCACCAGTTCTGAAAGCTCCAGATTATTCTAAGCAATTCATTGTGCAGACTGATGCCTCTGAACATGGGATAGGTGCAGTCCTATCCCAAACCAATGATGATGGCCTTGACCAGCCTCTTGCTTTTATTAGCAGGAGGATACTCCCCAGGGAGCAGCGTTGGAGTGCCTTTGAGAGGGAGGCCTTTGCTATCTTTTGGTCACTGAAGAAGTTGAAACCATACCTGTTTGGTACTCACTTCATAGTTCATACTGACCACAGACCTCTCAGATTGCTTTTGCAGATGAAAGTAGAGAACCCTAAACTATTGAGGTGGTCCACATCCCTACAGGGAATGGACTTATTAGTGGAACACAGACCTGGGACTGCCCATGCCAATGCAGATGGCCTTTTCAGGTTCTTCCACTTAGAAAATGAAGACTCTCTTGGGAAAGGTCTCATCCTCTTTCGTTTCGGGGGGAGGGGGAGTGTAGGAAAAAGCCACTGTTGGCATGGTTACCCCCGAACTTTTTGTCTTTTGTTGATGATAGTTATGATTGAAAGTGTGCTGGGTCCCTGATAATCAGGCCCCAGCACCAGTGTTCTTTCCCTAAAACTGTACCTTTATCTCCACAATTGGCACAGCCCTGGCACACAGATAAGTCCCTTGTAAATGGTACCCCTGGTACCAAGGGCCCTGTGCCCAGGGAATGTCTCCAAGGGCTGCAGCATGTATTATGCCACCCTGGGGACCCCTCACTCAGCACATGCACACTGCCTCACAACTTGTGTGTGCTGGTGGGGAGAAAAATACTAAATCGATATGGCACTCCCCTCAGGGTGCCATGCCCACAACCCACTGCCTGTGGCATAGGTAAGTCACCCCTCTAGCAGGCCTTACAGCTCTAAGGCAGGGTACACTATACCACGGGTGAGGGCATAGCTGCATGAACACTACGTCCCCAACACTCTGCACCTGACGCCCCTGGCTCGTGTCCAGAGAAACCAACACTGCAGCGAGGATCCCCAGGCGACCCCTACGATGTGGACACCCTGAGATGACCTCCCTGCACCCCTACCGTGACGCCTGCTGAGAGAATCCAGAGGCTTCCACTGACCGCGACTGCCCGGTAACAAAGAACCCGATGCCTGGAAGAAGCACTGCACCCGCACCCCCCAGGCCCGAGAGAAACCAACTACCGGTGCAGGAGTGACAAGCAGGCGTCCCTCATCATTGCCCAGTCGGTGGTTCGCCGAGGAGCCCCCCTGTGCCCTGCCTGCATCACCAGAGTGTCCCCGGGTTCCTCCATTGATTTCTATCTAAAACCTAAAACCTACTTTGCACACTGCACCTGTCTGCCCCTGAGCTGCTGAGGGTGTATTTTGTGTGCCTGTTTGTGAACCCCCAGTGTCCTATAAAACCCTATAAAACCCCCCTGGTCTGCTCCCCGAGGACGCAGGTACTTACCTTCTAGCAGACTGGAACCGGAGTACCCCTAGTCTCCATAGGTGCCTATGTTATTTGGGCCCTACTTTGACCTCTGCACCTGACCGGCCCTGTGTTGCTGGTGCTGGGTGTTTGGGATTGCCTTGAACCCCCAATGGTGGGCTGCCTATGGCCCAGAGACTGAACTTGTAAGTGCTTTACTTACTCAGTAATTGTTGTTGTATGACTAATAAATATAGAATAATGTCCAATTGGAAATCAATATAGACACCACTGTGGCTCTATGTAGTATTGTACTGAGGATTTTTTCACTTAAGGGACCTCTGTTCAGTTTAAACATTTTGGGACATTCTTCCAACCATGCCCAGGCCTCCTCCGTGTTTGGATAAATGGGATTTCCCCTGGAATAGGACCTTAAATTGCACTGGGAACATAAGCATATTTTGCAATTGTAGGCCCCGCAGTCTAGCCTTCACCTCATCAAAGGTCAGTCTCTGCTTCTGTACCATCCTAGTATAATAAGGGAATATCAGGATTTTGGAATTGTCATGATTAACTTCCCCCAGCCTATGCCCATCTGCCAGGATCATGTCTCTGTCTTGGAAGTTCAGAAACCATGCAATTACTGGGGGGATCCTGGAAGGGGTCTACTCCCCAACGCCCAGTGTGCCCTATCTATAACAAAGCAGGAAGACAATTTGTCATTAGATAGCCACTTGTCCAGGAACAGCACCATGTCTTGGCCCTTCACCCTATTCAGGAAAGCCCATGAATCATAAATTGTTTCTGCAGGCTCAATTTTTCAACTCCTCCTGTCTCCATTGCACTTCGTTGGTGGTGGTCCGAGCCTCAATGATATCTTTGCAGAGGTTTGTGACCACATCTTCTAGTTGTGAGATCCGCTTCTCTACTGATATGACCCTTTTGCACCACATTGCAAAGGTGTTGGCGCAGTAGTGAAACCTCTTATCGCACTTCTCCCACTTTATCCTCCAGTGCCGCCTGGCAAGACTGTATGGCCACCAGAAGAGCTAAGTTATCTGGCATGGGCTGTGGCACAGAGTCCGATGGAGGAGGGAAGTCACCACCGGCACATATCTATCCAGCCGTCCCAGGTGGGTTGCCCTATATTCTTTGTCCTTAGCTACTGGTCTTATCAATTCACTTCCCCCTCTCCACCCACACCACAGTTTCACAAAGCATCCACCAAGATCAATGGGGCACTAGGAAAACCTCAAGCTATAGGGGCTACCCTCATGGTCCTTGGGTCCCTGGCTCTGACCCCCTCAGGGCCCAGAGATTTCTGCCTAGCTCTCCTTGCCCTTTATTTCATGCCGGTGTACACCAATCTGCCTGACTCCTAATTCTTATCACTCCTGATGGAGGGGGATAGCCCTCAAAGTATCCAGCCGGTGGCGGGGGGAGAGGGGTGCCTTCCATGTCATGTACAGGGGCCCTGTTCGTTTCTTTCAGATTCATAGTCCTGAAGGCTACTAAGGATGGGTCCCTTTTGGGGCAATAGGGGCTCGGTCACCATTTCACTGGAGCCCCATGTCACCAGCATGTCCTGGCTATGGTCTCACTGTCGGGCCTCAGTCCCCTACCCCTTGTCTTCTCCCCCCCACGGGATCAAGAAATCAGGTAGGCTGGGATTCTCCAAGTCAATCTTTTGAGATGTCCACCATTTGCCTCACCGCTGCCTCCCACCTCCAGGACCCCTGTTTTGCTCACCCCTGGTTGGGAGGGGGTAGGGGCAAAGGAGAGCAGTTCACAAGCCAGACAGGCTTTCCGCATCTAGGCAGCGCACAGCCCAGTGTTCTCAAGTGGGCTCCACCACTCAGAGGCCTGCACGTACCTCATCTCATTCTTGCAACCGGCAGGTTCACGCCGCCCGCAACAGCCAGGTGCAGGACCGCCCCTTCCAAGGAGCTCGACATCCCCGCGGCAGTTAGGGGGCCCGGGAGCTCTCGGGCCCTGCCCGCAATCACAAGGGAATGAATATCTATGCTTCTGCTGCCCCCTCCAGAGTCAGCAGGTCATGTTCTCTCCAGTGTTGCTGCTCTCACGCACTGGATGTGGGAAGGGGTGGTGCTGCTGCTCACTGTCCTGCCGTCACCTCACTGCTGCCGCTGCAGTCTGGCTCATTGCAACAGGCAAGGCGGCACCTTCCTCGCCAGCATTCACCAATGGCCACCACATGGCCCCGGGTACTTCTTACCCCTTCTCTTATCGGCCTGATGGGCCATCTAGATGCTAGTCCTGGGGACCTGGCGGAGCAAACGGAGAAGCATCGGTAGGGCAGGTAGGCCTTGCTGATGGGTGTGCCAGCTGCTGTGATCCAACGGGCTCACCGGTCACTGAAGGCACAGTGCAACACTTTCTCCTGCCATGGCTCCAGTACCTTCACTGAGCATCGATCCGCTGTGCATGGGCGTAAGATCTTCATCAGCTGGGGTACTTTCGGCACACAGCCTGGGTTCCGTCCAAGTCTCCACAACACAGTTATGTCCCTTGGCCTCACATGCCTCTCCAGACATTTCTGGATTTGCAGCTTCCGTAAGCCACGGATCAGGCCTCCTTCTGTGTACCAGGCTTAGTTTGGCAATAGACCACCCATGAAGTCAGGCTAAGTTTGTGTAGTGTCACAATGGCTAGGATTTGATCAGGAATTTTAAAGGCCAGCGCAGAGTTAGGAAGTGTCTGGCTCTGATGCCATCTTCCCATCTGAGATTCTCTGATTCTTCTGCAAGATATTAGAGCCTTATTGGCTGACCTAAGGTTTCTAAGGTATGGGTTGTGAAAGTTGACTCTATTCAGCAATAACGTTGGCCTGTTTCCATAAAATGATCTGTGCGTATGGCACATTAACTTGAAAATAGCTTGTTTACTGATCAGTAGCCAATGTAGCTGGTCTAAACCGGCCGATGCTGAGCTCCTATTGCTTTTATTGTTGTGTTCTGAATAGTCTGTAGCTGTGTGAAGAGGTACTCAAACATGCGCACATATAGAGCATTTCCATAACCCAGCTTGCTCAGAATCCATCAGAATATTTTTCCAAAGGATATGTAGCAGCTCAAAACAAATCCTTCAAACCCTAGTTACTTGTTCTTGCAGAGACAAGGCATCATCAATAAGAAATCCCAAGTTTTTAACTACTTTCTTTTGGTGTGTGCCTAACATTGTTGGCTGCTACAAATCACCCCAAATTTTTGTGCACCCCCAAACAGCAAAATCTGGGTTTTGGTAGCATTTAGTTTTAGGCAATGATTATACAGCCATTACGCTACATCAGAAACACACTCAGATTATCTTTTATCTCTATTGATGACAAGTATGATGAGACAATCAGCTGAGTACCATGAGCATACATACACTCTTAAATCCTCTTTTTCCCACAATTTCTGCCAGTAGTCCCATATAAACATTGAACTGTGTGGGGCTCAGGGAAGAACCCTGAGGGACTCCACAGCACAGGTCTTTCGGTCTGGATCTAAAAGGCGGTAACTGTACCGATTGAGACCTATTACTTAAGAAAGAATAGAACCAATGCAATGTGGCTGAGTGTAGACTAATTTCATGCAGCCTTTGGAGTATTTGCTTCTGAGACACAGAAGCTGCTGACAGGTCTAAAAGGATTAATATCGCTGATTTCCCTTGATCTAATAATGACCTATTACTGTCAGTTACCGCAAGTAAGGTGGATTTGGTACTGTTGTTTGCTCTGAATACTTTGGCCAAATAGAGTGTTAAAGAAATAGTACGTTAGTTAGAAATTATGGAAGCATCCACCCTTTCTTTCTTTGCCAATGGCACAACTAAGGTCTCAATCAATCAATCAAAAAATGTATATAGCACGCTACTCACCCGTGAGGGTCTAAAGGCGCTGGCGGGGACGGCAGGAGGGTCACTGTTCGAACAGCCATGTCTTGAGGCCATTTCTGAAGAGCAAGAGGCCTTTGGTTTTGCGGAGGTTGGTGGGGAGGGAGTTCCAGGTTTTGGGGGCGAGGTAGGAGAAGGACCTGCCTCCTGTGGTGGTGCGTTGGATGCGGGGGACTATGGCCAGGGCGAGGTTTGCTGATCGGAGGTTGCGGGTGGGAGTGTGAAAGTTCACTCTTTCGTTGAGGTATGTCGGGCCGGTGTTGTGGAGGGATGTGTTGTGTGCGTGGATGAGGATCTTAAATGTGATTCTCTTGTTTATGGGGAGCCAGTGAAGGATTTTGAGGTGTGGTGAGATTTGTTCGTGGCGGGGGAGGCCAAGGACGAGGCACGTGGCTGTGTTCTGGATTCTCTGGAGTTTGCGTGTGAGTTTGAGTGTGGTGCCGGCGTAGAGGGCGTTACCGTAGTCTAGTCTGCTGCTGATGAGTGCATGGGTGACTGTCTTCCTGGTCTCTGGGGGAATCCATTTGAAGGATTTTTTTAGAGTGCGGAGTGTGAGGAAGCAGGAGGAGGTAAGAGCATTGATTTGCTGTGTCATGGAGAGGGAGGGGTCCAGGATGATGCCGAGGTTGCGTGTGTGGTTTGCGGGGTGGGTGCGGGTCCTAGGGCTGTGGGCCACCAGGAGTCGTCCCATATGGTTTTGTTGGGGCCGAAGATGATGATCTCGGTTTTGTTGGAGTTAAGCTTGAGGTGGTTAGTTGTCCTCCAGTTGGCGGTGTCGAGGAGAGCTGCGTGTAGGTTGGTTTTGGCGGTGGTGGGGTTGCGGGTGAGGGAGAGGATGAGTTGGGTGTCATCTGCGTAGGAGAGGATAGTGATTCCGTGAGGTCGGAGGATGTTGGCTAGGGGGATCATGTAAATGTTGAAGAGTGTGGGGCTGAGAGTTGACCCTTGGGGGACTCCGCAGATGATCTTGGTGGTGGTGGAGTGGAAAGGTGGGAGGCGGACTCACTGGGTCCAGTCAATGAGGAAGGAGGTGAGCCAGTCTAAGGCTTTGTGGCGAATTCCTATGTTGTGGAGGCGTGTGCGGAGTGTGTGGTGGCAGACAGTGTCAAAGGCTGCGGAGAGGTCTAGAAGGATGAGTGCGACGGTCTCCCCTTTGTCGACTTTGGTCCTAATGTCGTCAGTGCATGCAATGCGGGCGGTTTCCGTGCTGTGGTTCTTGCGGAACCCGGATTGTGAGGGGTCAAGAGTGTTGTTTTCTTCGAGGTAGTGGGATAGGCGGGTGTTGACTGGTTTCTCGGAGACCTTGGCGGGGAAGGGGGGAGGGAGATGGGGCGATAGTTGGAGAGGATCTCTGGGCCGGCTTTGTATTTTTTAGGAGAGCGGTGGTTTCCGCGTGCTTCCAGGGGTCTAGGTAGGTGGCGTCGTCGAAGGAGGAGTTGATTATGTCGCAGAGTATGGGGGCGATGGTTGGGCTGGCTTTGTTGTAGATGCAATGTGGGCAGGGGTCGGAGGGGGATCCGGAGCGGATGGAGTTCATGGTTTTTTCGATTTCTTTGTGTGTGGTGGGGGGATCATGAGTGGGGGTTGCGTTGGGTGAGTGAGGGGTGTGTGTGGTATGAAACTGTTGTGGATGTCCAGGATTTTGTGGTGGAAGTGGTTGGAGAGGGCGTCGCATAGGGGCTGTGTGTGTGAAGGGTCCAAGCTAGTGGAAACTCTCCCTCCTTCAAGGATTTGTTAAGGAGGAGTGTTACCTGTGGTGCAATTACAGGGGTTAAGAGAAAATAAACATAGCGGAGACAGTGCTGATCCAGACCACATAGTTTCCATTATCTTTTCAACCATTTCAACTGTTAAACCTGCACAATCCCACTAATAGGAGATGGCGTCAGGGTGTACTTTAGTATTCTTAAATAGTTATTTCTCCAAGGGTGGTTGGACCCCAAATATTCAGTAGCTAGACAAAAAGTGGGCAAGTCCTCACTAAAGGAAGCAGAAGTTTTGATTTCTTGATTCAGCGCTGTTAGCTGAGCTAATTCCTTGACTATTTTAAACAGTTCGCTAGATAAGCTACTATTTTTGCTCCAGTCTTTTTACAAAGTATTGCCTTTTGGCATTTCTCAATTGTTTGTAATAAGCTTTTTGTGCAATTTTATAGATACTTCTATCCTCTCATTCTTTAGTACACTGCCACTTGCGTTCAAGAATTTTACAATACCTTTTGGGTTCCCTAAACTCTCCAGTATACCTGGCTAAATGTCTGTTTGTAGGATTATCCTTCCTTACCAGGCACAGATGTCCAGGGTTGTAGACATTGCATTTTCCAACTCCCCAACTGCTTGATCCGTAGATCATTCATCCCTCGTTGTTGATGAATTAAAATTATTGACAAAAAGATCAGGGCTCACTTTCCTCCATGATTGCCTGTTGGCATGGATTGGATTAGGAGTCATCATCCTGTTCTCTGGTAAGTAAAAAGAGAATTGTACTGTAAAATGTCTGGCCACATGATGGGCTCTACTGATTGGATTGTTACTGGATTTAAATTAGAGAAAAGTAAATCTAATGTGTGCCCTGCCTTGTGTTGGACCCGCAATCCATAGTTTTAGCTGTAGGATCGTCATCTCTCTAACAAACTGCTCAGGCTATATGTCTGGTCTTCAAAATGTAAATTTGAATTCCCCACAAGAAGGAATGATTGGAACTTTAGTACAAATGGAGACAACATACAAGCCGGATTAGCTGTGAACAGTGCATTGTATCCGGGGCAAGCTGTAAACAACAGCCCCTCCAAGCATTATCCTTTTGTTCACTGAGATATGAAAATCAACATTTCACAGTCTCAATCGCCCTTTAAATCCTCATTCAACAGTGCAAAATGTAGATTTTCCTAGTATTTTATGAAGGAAAGTCTTAATTTTATTAAAGACACGGAGGCGAGTATTATGCATTCTTTTCTTACTTTATTAGTATAGCAGCAGTCAAGAACTACAGTTCCCAAAAGGCTCAGCAACAGGCTAGACAATGGGAACAAACACGTAGGCATGTACTGCACCAATAGAATGACACCAAGGACCATAGAGTACCCCCTTGACTGCAAGCAGCCCTCTTTTCTTGAGTGAGCAGGTCAAATAGAGTCATGAAACAAAGGACAAAGGTATCCAATAAGTGCCAAAGCGAGGATGAAAGATAGAAAGTCTTGACAACAGGAAACAATCCAGGCGTATCTCGCAGGAGAACAAAAGCCTTGAGGGGAAAAAGATCTGAGGATTCTGTGGTCCAGAACAGGACGGAGAGGAAGAAGAAAGTTTGGCATCATCCTGATGAAGGAGGCAGTGCTGGAGTTGCTGGGAGGGCGAGAAAGATACATATTAGTAGAAGTAGCGGTGGGATAATACTCGCCTCTGTGTCTTTAATAAAATTAAGACTTTCCTTCATAAATTACTAGGAAAATCTACATTTTATGTCAAGACCGGAGGCTCCTATTATGCAGGTTTAAAGCTTATCAATTACCACAGAAGTTGCAGTTTTAACAGGTTTCCAATAAAACGTCTCAAAAACATTATCATTAGACCAATCGGCTGACCTGAGAATGTCCTCTAAACTGGAGCCTATTTAAAAAGCTTTAGAAGCCATGGAGAAGCCATGGCTACCCTGGAGGAGTGGGCCCCAAAAGTGGAAATATCTATGCCCGCTAAGGACATAACCCATTTGACCCAACGGGCTAACGTGGCCAAAGAGACTGGTTTATGGGGCTTACTAAAGGAAATCAAAAGTTGCTGGAGAGAGGACATTTTGAGGTTGAGAATTCTCTTTTCATATTCTTTTAGACAGAGACCCACACAGAGTTTTGGTTTGTCAGGAAAAAAGGGATAGAAAACTGAATGTAGGTTGGCTTTTGTGCGTTTCAAAATGTGAAATAAAACACCTGTAGGCATAAATTGGCGAGGAAAAACATCTAAAGATTTGATGTCAGACACACGTTTAATGGAGATTAGACACAACAACATGGTTAGTTTAGCTGAAAGCATTTTTAGAGAAGGATCTGGATTGTACGGCCATGCAAGGAACAAATTTAGAACAAGGGATACGTCCCATAAGTAAGAGTATTTGGAAGCAGGAGGCTTAGACAGTTTTACTCCCTTCAGAAGGCGTTAGATTAAAGGATGTTCTCCTACAGGTTTGCCGTTAATATGTTGATGATGCATGGAGATAGCAGATCTATAGAGATTAACAGTTCTGTAAGATTTACTTGAACTAGCTTGGGCAGCCAAGAAGTTACATTTTCCCACACACCAGCCTGTCCAAAGAGACCAGGCTGATCTATAGGCTTTCTTTGTGCCGGGAGCCCAGGCATTACTAATGAGTTCTGAAGCCTCTGCCGAAATAAGATTGGTTTGTTGGGCCATCCCGAGACAATCCAAGCTGAAAGAGTTAATAAATTGTTGAGAATTAGATTGTGGGGAGATCCGGACAGATCTAGAAGGAGGGCCGGGAAAATTGGGAGAAGGAGAGGGCAAAGTTCGTTGATAATTCGAGAAGAGGAGGAAACCAAACCTGGGACTGCCAGAAGGGAACTACAATGGCCAGAGAAGCTTTCTGATGTCTGACTTGGGCTAAAACTCTGTTGATTAAAATGAACGGAGGAAAAGCATAGTTGAGCAATTGGGACCATTCCTGAAGTAACGCATCTGTTGCCATTGCCAGCGCATCTGGGCGCCAACTGAAGAACAGCGGAAGATGGGAATTGAGCCGAGAGGCAAAGAGATCTATGCGGAAAGGACCCCACTTGTTCAGGAGCATTTGAAAAACAGATGGATGAAGTTTCCAATCGCTGGTATCCCAGAGATTGCGGGAGTGCCAATCTGCTATAGAATTCTGGGAACCTGGGAGATACTCTGCGAGAACAGAAAATTTGTGGGATAGGCAGAATTCCCAAAGGCTTTTTGCTAGATGGGCCAAGGGCTTCGATCTGGTTCCCCCAAGGTGATTTATGTACTGGACTGCCGAAACGTTGTCCATGTGAAGAAGGATAGAACACTGAGCTTTGTTTTTTGTAAAACTTTGGATCGCAAAGGAGCCTGCAAGCATCTCTAAACAGTTTATGTGCAATTTGTACTCCTCTGTGGACCATATACCGCCAGTCGATATTGGTCCACAGCGGGCGCCCCCGCCCGTGAGGCTTGCATCTGATTCTAACACAAGATCGGGTGCAGATTGGAAAATAGTTCTGCCGTTCCAAGCATCTAAATGGGATATCCACCATTGAATCTCTAGCCGAGATTCTGCATCTAGTGCTATGAGGTCAGAAAAGGCGAGCACTTTGCGAAGGTGTAGGATTTTTAGGCGTTGTAGGGCACGGTAGTGAAGAGGACCTGGAAATATGGCCTGAATTGAAGAAGAAAGAAGACCTACTACTCTTGCTAGAGATCTGAGCGAGATTAGATCTTTTTGGAGCTTTTGGGAAAGCTCTTTTTTGATGGAAGAAACCTTTGAAGGAGGAGATGAAGGGTAGCAGAGGTGGAATCTATTCGAAAACCTAAGAATTCTATTTGTTGAGAAGGAACTACCATGGATTTTTCTGGGTTTATAAGAAAACTGAGATCCATGAGAAGAGAACTTGTAAGATGAACGTGAGAGCGAAGAGATGGCACATTCTGATGCATGAATAGAATGTCGTCCAGATAAATTATGAGTCTGATACCAAGAGATCTGAGGTGAGCTACTACCGGTTTCAACAATTTTGTGAAACACCAGGGGGCTGATGAAAGGCCGAAGGGAAGGGAGGAAAACTGATACGTTTTTGAGCATCATTGAAATTATAAACATTTCCTGTGAGAAGGGTGAATAGGAATAGTCAAATAGGCATCCTGAAGATCTAATCTTACTAGCCAGTCGTTTTGAAGTAAAATGTCTCTGAGATGGACAATAGTTTCCATCTTGAAATGGCGATATATTACGAATTGGTTGAAGGATTTGAGATTGATTACTGGTCTGAGTTTTTTGTTTTTCTTGTGTACAAAGCAAGGAAGCTCATGAATCCCGATGGATCGGGAATGGAAGGTTGGATAGCGCTTTTGACTAGGAGAGATTGAACTTCTGTGATAATGAGGGAAGACATTAGATGAGAACATTTTGGAGGGTGAGGGAAAAAGGATTGAGAAGGAGAGGAATATAGTTTGATGCGATAACCCTGGACCGTATCTAGAACACAGGGATCTGACGTAATTAAGTGCCATTTTGGAACGAAATATTTTAGGCACCCTCCCACGGGAAGGCCAGAAGACAGGCTTACCTTGGGAATTATTAGACCTGGAGTAACGTTGTCCGCGGTTGCGGAAACCTCTGGAGATAGAATTGAGGTTTGTATTCTTGGCCGTTGTAGGAAGAATTGAAGGAGACTCTTGTGCCTTGATTTTGGTAGGTGCGGCTGGTAAAGCGGCTCCTGCCTCAACCGGCCCGTGCAAAAACACGCTGGTTGAACACCTTCTTCAAGGATTGTTGCGCTTTGACGATAGAGGAGTAAGTCATAACATAGCGACTGATGTCTTTAATGAAGGAATCCCCAAAAAGCTTGCCGTCCGCCTGATTGCTGTGATCAAGGGAAGCAAGGTTGGCCAGTTTTGGGTCCAGTTTCGGGAGTAAACCTTTTCTCAAGAATACACAAAGGGAGGGACCGGGAGATTACTGGTCCAGTGTACAGCCTCCCAATATAAATGTTATAAGACAAAAGAGTACACTGTTCCAAGAAAAAAGGAATAAGAGCGAACCTAATTCTACAGGAGCGAGAACCCTCATGCATCACACTGGATGACTGGCTTCATCATTGGGAAGGCTCCTCGTCAGGCCGGTGCTGCAATGCCTAATGGGCTCCCCAATGGGGGGCTCTTAACCGTATTGCTCAGATAGCAGCAGACGAGAAACAGATCGTTTCGGTCTGGTGCCCAATTGACTACAAAACTGTGGGGTCATTGCTTGGACGCTTCCCACATGCCAGACGACCTTCGGTGGGTGGTCCTGGAAGCCCCTAGAGCCCTTCCTAATGGCTCTAATTCACTTTTCAGAATCGAACAACAATGGATTTTCAAATTAGGGACTTCGTCACGGGGACTGAACGATGATATTCCTTGGACAACTCTTTCATCTTAGACACTATTTCCTCTGATTAATTTATAAGTAAAACATTTTTAGTCTGTCACCAACCTTTGATTCAAATTGTAGTTTAACTAGACTATTTTTCTACTTTGCCCTTATACTAATTGAACTGACTTTGGTTTGTAAACAATGGTTTTTACATAGGAAATACATTCGTAATTAATCCTTGTTTTTGGTCTCTATCCATTAATATAAAAAAAAAATTGAGGCAGCAGTCTTGAATCCCTTGATTCTACCTCTTCACGTTAGCAGGTTCCCTTAGATTTCATTTGATAATGTGCCTAGACTGTGATTAAGTCTGTCTTCACTCTTTACCGTCACGTGAGCCGGCAGCTCCTTCCGGGTCTCGCTAATTGTATTTAAAAACCTGGCCGAACGCCGTGCCTCTGTTTCCTGGGGACGCGCGTCGGAGGGGTAGGTGTAGATACCTACGTTCAGGATACTGAAGTAAGTCTCCCTTATACTCCTTACATGGAGAGGCCCTGACGCGTTACTGACTCCGCCAGCCTTTTCATTCATTCTCTCCTTCAGCCTCGATATTTGACCGTGCACTCGTTTTACCTACATGTATTAGCTCTTGTATGCACATTACATTGACCTTTTTCTTACCTTGCTAGCAATTATACATTCTGAGTTTTTACTGTTACATTGGGCTTTTTATCCATTGTTTCATTATGAGGGGAATTTTAACTACTTGAATGGACTTAGGTGTCATTGGTGAGATAGTTTCTACAACGCCATACTGTGATATAAATTTTGTTGTGTTTTTTTCCCTGTTTTTGGCTGTGCCATGTCATAATAATAACTGTTTTCATGTCTAGAATTGTTAGATATGACGGACTGTGAGCCTAGTATTATCACAACTCATTATGTCAAAACTTTATATTTTTATGACTACTAATTTCTAGAATGTCAGTTCCTTTTCCTGACATGCGATCCCTTTGAGCTCTATCCTGATACTGGGGATGGTAAGCCTATGTTGTTCATATTTTCACATGAGTGTTGCACTTTAATCACTACATCTTCACGTGTGCACTAATTTTGGGATTGCTATTTTATTTATGTACATTGATCATTGTTACTTTATTTTTATCTACTTAGGGCGACCTTTTGACTTAGCAAGTAGATCAAAGTAAGTGACTGCTTTTTCTTCCCACATTAGGGTTCACTTTAGCTTAGATTTTGGAGAAGTTTTTTCTTTGGTCCTGATGAAGCGTCATTGGATCCGGCTGGACCACCAGACGCGAAACATGTAGACCTGTTGTAGAGAGGTACCATAGTTGGTTTTATCCTCTTATTTTTATTGAGAGTAGGTGAACATTATTAATCACCCGTTACTCCTATTTTGTTTTTAACCTTGGTCCCCATCACACTAATACTGATTAAATTATGATTGATATTCGTCGATGGGTAACCAATTTTAACATTCTATTCTCTCCAGCTTTTGCTTGGGTACTTACAATCGGGCACCCGACCGAAACGATCTGTTTCTCATCTGCTACTATCTGAGCAATACGGTTAAGAGTCCCCCTTTGGGGAGCCCGTTAGGCATTACAGCACCGGCCTGACGAGGAGCCTTCCCAATGATGAAGCCAGTCATCCAGTGTGATGCATGAGGGTTCTCGCTCCTGTAGAATTAGGTTCGCTCTTATTCCTTTTTTCTTGGAACAGTGTACTCTTTTGTCTTGTAAACCTTTTCTCCTCTCGTGAATAATTGCCGAATTGCTGTTTCCCAAAAGGCAGAAAGCTCTTTGGATCCAGAAAGAGAGATTTGACGGGTTAATTGGTGACTCATCCAATCTGCATGGTCGAAAATACGGGCAAGGGGACCCAGCACGTCAAGGAGTTTATCCTGACAAGTTGTCCAGGCTTTGACAACCCCTTTACGGGGATCCTTGCCAAACTTTGTGAAGAAAGTTATTAGTGATTGATCTATGGAGGGGGTAGCAGTAATGTTGGATGATAAAGAAGGTCTTGGACACTCGGATTTCAGCTTTGCACGGGTTTGCTTTTCCTGAGGAAGACGCAGACGGGACACAATTTATTCACCCACATGAGCAGAAGGAAGTCATTCAGTGGAATTGGGGTGATGGATTAGAGTGGGGTCAAACATAGGGACTCCATTCGAATCCACAATGGCAGAAGAGACGTCAGGAAGAGAGAGTTTAAGGCGTTTAGCAGGAGGAGAGGAGGTCGAAAAACTGTCATCAGGAATATCGGAATGTAATAAGTCATCATCTGTGTCCAATATGTTAGAAATAACAATCTTTTTTGGTGCATCATCAGTGTTTTTTTATTTAAATTTGCATTTAGAGTGAAGAGATGAGGATGTGTTAGGATTTTTTGCAGTATTCCCCTCCTTAGAAGGAGGTCTGGGAGGAACCAAGTCTTCTATCTGTTGTGAGGAAACCTCATTAGTCATCTCAGCGCCTTTAGGAATTTTCTTTAGAGACAATTTGCATTTTCTACTTTCCCCCGCAGAATGGGCCAGAGAATTTGACTCTATGGCCCATATTTATACTTTTTTAGCGCAGCATTTGCGTCATTTTTTGATGCAAAAGCGGCGCAAACTTGCAAAATACAATTGTATTTGGTAAGTTTGCGCCGTTTTTGCGTCAAAAAGCAGGCCAAATACGGCACTAAAAAAGTATAAATATGGGCCTATGTTTTTGACAGTATTTTCAATATTTTTTGACATTTTGTCCATGGAAACTTGTAAAGCTTGTTTAACAGAAGATTGAATAAAAATATTAAAATCCTGTTTAAAGACTTCCTCATCCTCATTCAATTCAGGCATGACATGGGAACTGTCTGAATCCATGATGACAAAAGAAACTGGGGAGAAAGGTCAGGAAACAGTTACTATAAACCAAGCACTTCAGAGAAAAAAACAGGCACAGGAAACAACACTCCCTTCAGGGGTGGAGCAATGACCAGTGAGGAAGCGGTAGGCAGAGGAAGGCTGCACCCCCTTGAATACAAGGCAAACCGCAGGCTCGGAAATGCGGTCGGATTAGGCAATGAGCGAGCGTGCGGAAGACGCGCTTGCAGACGAGGAAGGCCACGCCCCCTTGGAAACACGTCAGACCGCAGGCTCGGGAATGCAGTTGGATATGTCAAAGAGCGAGTGTCCAGGAGACGCACTCGCAGACGAGGGTCCTACAATGGCAGGAAACACTTGCTGAAGCGAGGCGAACGAGCGTGTGAGACGCGCTCAATACAGCGGTGAGGGAAATAAGCGTGCAACGGTTGGAAAACAACTGTTAGGGACGCGCGAGCGTTAAAGACGCTGAAGATCCGAAAACAGGGGTGGGGGTGGAAATAGCGGCGTCGAAGGGAACCGAAGAGGAATGTTGGGAGTAATAAAATAAAAGTAATCAACACCGAAATGTAAATTATAACCAGATAGCAATAAATACAATATTGAAGAGAATGAAATAAGAGTACTTATCTTGACTGCGAGCAGCAAGAAAATAGGGCTGCTTGCAGTCAAGGGTGTACTCTATGGTCCTTGGTGTCATTCTATTGGTGCAGTACATGCCTCTGTTTTTGTTCCCATTGGCTAGCCTGTTGCTGAGCCTTTTGAGAACTGTAGTTCTTGACTGCTGCTATTCTAATAAAGTAAGAAAAGAATGCATAATAGGAGCCTCCGGTCTTGACATAAAATTGAAAATGTCTTTATATACAATTGTGACACCCCTCCGACCTCCTCACTCTGTCACATTTCAGTATTTTGTACCCAGCAGGTATGGCCACCAATAGGTCTAGTGTGGTCATTAAGACATGTTTCGGTAATAATTACTAAATCAGGCTTTAGGCTATTAATGATATCCATACCTCTATGTAGTGTTTGGGAATTGGTCTGGAGTTGAGCATTTTACCATGGCTCTATTTAATCACTCTGTCCCTAAATGTTTTATGTAGGAGTTTCCGTTCATCAGTGGTCCCATAGGTAAGGATCTTCGCCATTCACTTCCTCCATTTTCTCTATTTCATTTTGGAGCATACTAGACCATCTACAGTTTTTTTTTTTTCAGAAAAATGGTCCATAAACCTTGCACAGCAAACCTTTACAACAGCCGACCACAACATTGTTGTTAGACCTCATCATAAACAAACTCTCACAAGTGTAAGTAAGCAGACTTATCAAACTACTAATGAAATGTGCAGGGGCTCTGGCGACTGGTGACGGTCAGGTACGGACAGGTGCAGATGGGCTGGAATTTGGTGCAACTTTGATGCAGCGCACCTGCATTTAAATAGCTAATTTGTACAAAGAGTAGAGCGTACAATCTCCCCTACCCTCAAGATGGCTGCTCTGAACGATGTGAACTGAGAGCATCGTGGTATAACACACCACCATAAAAATGCAAAAAGTGCCCCCACAATATCACCAGGAATAAAATATCACAAGTCAATTAAAAATATGGTCAAAAACCATAAAAAACAAAAGAATCACGAACCAGTACTTAGAAGGTCTTTCCTTCACACTGTCGCACCAGCGTTTAAATATCTCATTTGTACAAAGACTACAATGTACACTCTGTCCTTCCCCAAAGATGGTGCTCCAAACAATGTGAGCGGAGAGCACAATGGTATAACACACAACCGGTTCTCACAGAAGTTCAAAATGTACGCCCTACAATATCACCCTGAATAAAATAGCACAAGTTGATTAAAAATATGGTCAAAAATCTTAAACACAAGAATCACAAACTGTTACTTAGAAGGTCTTTCCTTCACACTGCTGCACCTGTGTTTAAATACCACATTCATACAAAGACTAGAGCGTGCACTTTATCCTACCCGCAAGATGCGCTCCAAACAATGTGCGTGAAGGGCACCGTGGTATAACACACCACAAGTTCTCACAAAAATACAAAAGTGCCCCCACAATATCACCCATAATAAAATAGCACAAGTCAATTAAAAATATGGTAAAAATATTTAAAAAACACAAGAATCGCAAACTGGTATTTAGAAGGTATTTCCTTCAGACTGCCGTGCCCTCGTTAAATAGGTAATTTGTGCAAAGACTAGAGCTTACATGCTCTACTATCCCCAAGATGGGGGGGCTCCAAAAATGTGAGCTGAAAGCACTACTGTGGTATAACACACCACCGGGCCTCACAAAAGTGCAAAAAGTGCCCCCACAATATCCCCCTGAATAAAATAGGATGCTGATTAAAAATATGGTAAACAATCTTTAAAAACACAACAATCATGAACAGCTACTTGGATGGTCTCTGGTGCACAATTGGCGTGTGTCTTCAGTTTTTGAAAAGCCAGTTCATGCTTAGTTCCCATTACATCCGCGCTGCCTTCCCAGCTCATCTTGACTATGGAGTCAACAAAATGAAATGACCAATAATAAAACTTTTTGGGGAAATCCTGAAACCTCTATGCATCTTACTTTCTTATGGTGCACACATTCTTGAACTGTTTGCTATTTGGACTGAGCCATAGGCACTTTTTCAAGGGATATCACCGACACCAATAATAGGACTAGTTTTACACGTGTCTCCATTGTAGCATACACAGTATACATACACAAAGCTGTTGTAAAACTGTTTTGAAATTAGGCCTGTCTTTCTCCAACTTTCTTGAATAATCTGAGATATTATCAATCTAGAACACTACAAACATCAACATCTTCCTAGACAAATAAAATGTAATGACTCCACCCCCCCCATGGCACCAATGCAAGACATACGTTTGCATTGAAAACAGCCCAATTTTGCCTTGAAAACTGTTTTCCATGTGTCTCCCTCCTTAATTCATATTAAATTAAAAATTACTTGCAAGTTTATTGCAGGGAATATAGAAGCCATTTCTGTTTGTGTGGAGAACCTCTACAGCACCTTATTGAACAGTTTATATTAATTTAAATAAAAGATTACCAGACTATATGATTGTCATTGCTCACACTAATGTGTTTCCTCCATAACCTCAAGTACAAATCAATAATATTAATTGTTGATTAATTAAAATCTTACGATAAAATTCTAAAATTAAAAAAGTGTGTGTGTATATATATATATATATATATATATATATACATATATATATATATATATATATATATATATATATATATATATGCCCTAACAATATTTATAGAAAGGATCGTCACTGATGATTGCCTTCAAAAACATTACAAAATATGAATTGTGAGCAATATTGAGGTGAGTAATAGCTGGATCCAGGAACTTCACTGTGCAGGCAGACATCTTTAAATCTTCTTCACCAGGCTTGCTTCGGAGATTCAGAACAATGGGGCATGCCACCAAAACAAAACCATAATTTCTGCAGCATTTCTGGCGCACCTCTAACAAATTTGGACAAACATATAAAATATGTAACAATGTTTCTGAATATTTCTTGCATGGACAACTTTGAAAGTAACATGTCTAAAACTAGTCCAAGACGAATTAAATTACTGTAATTAAATTAAATAAGTGGAATAATTAGGTAAATATCAAAAAATGTATGCATTATTGCGCTTGCTAATGACATCCAAAAATCATTTTTGAATATGTATTAGAAATAAATGTCTATTGTAAGCTACGATCATTTTTGTGCTATTCAAAGCCATGAAAAAGGCTGGCAGAGAACAAGGTTATAATCAGCAGGGCAGCGCCCTGGCTGATTACACCCTTCACCGCCGTCATCCTGCCTTGTTATGTGGCGGTAGGACCGCCACAAACTCAGCAGCCTGACTACAACCGCGAGTCGGGCAGTCTGTTGATGGCCAGACTCGTAATAAGGCCCATAGTTACACAAAAAATGGTTTTGTATCAGACAAGTCAAGCGGGATTGGGCATCAGAGTGTAACAATGGCTGGGAGATCCTCCAATTGTATGTTGGCTGCCTGGATTCTGATTGGCACTTCTTGTAAAGGACAACTCAGACATATTATGCTGCTCCTAAAATCAACAATATATTATAGAAATAATTTACTAACAAGGTGAAAGAGAGAGTAACTGCAAATCATGAGGAATCTACCTAGAACACATAACACCTTGATTGAATGATCCAGATGATTGCCAGTTACCAGATAATAAAGACTGTAAGCCTGTTCCAACAAGGAAAAGGTACCTTTAAATGGTGGAAATAAACCTTTTCTGGTACTGATGGGAATAAACCTTTTCTAACATTGATGGGAAAGAACTCCAAAACTTGCACACCAAAATTATATTTACATATCGCGATGGATGAGAAAAAAAGCTGTTGACCTTTCTAGCTGTTTTCTGGGAAGATGCCCCTTTCCTCAGTCATTGTCTGCTATTCAGTGCAGATCCAACTTTAGTCCACCTAAAAGAGTTGCATAGACATGTGTCAGACGGTACAGTATGTAATGTAGATATCAGAAACACTAATTTGCAGGCAGATCCCATGTACTCTTTGTGAGTCCAGTTTCATCCAGAGCCATGTTCAACTGCTGCTGTAGGCTGACATCCATCGCACAAGTAAGATCCATGCATGAACATAGACAACACCATTAGAGACCCCTGAAAATACAAGTATGAAGTATGCCCAATGAAATGAAGAAGGAGCAAGGACAAACAAACTTGCATGGGTAAGTGTGGGTTCACCACTGGTTATACATTAAAATAAAGTGTCACCTCAGCATTGTCCCTATGATATGTTACAAACAAAATATTTTCCTATTCTATCTCTTCGCTTTCTTTCATCACAAAACAGGCAAAGACACAATTTAATTCTAATAAATATTTATATTATTTCACCTTTGTGAAATATTAATTATATATATATATATATCAAGAGTGAACAGTTTTGTAATTGAAAATATACAAATATTGTAAATAGATAAATATCTGAGGGCAAATATTATCCACTGGAGAATCTTTGTGCTAGCCTGCCCCCCCCGAGCTTGTGCTTACACGTGTGGTTTTGACCATTCACTGTGATACAATATTTACCAATGTGTGAAACAGGGGTCTATTATATTCATGTTTGTACATTGTTATGCTTTGTGCTACCTTCACATGTCCCTTCCTGTCTGATTTAGTATTCATTTATTTGAGCATGTAAGACTTTTGCAGTGTCCCAATGTCTGAACTATGTGGGGTGAATACAGTAACCATTTGGCCTCCTCCATCCTTTGTGCTTCTTTATATAGGCTAAAATATGTTATGAAAGATTCATAGGGGTATAGATGTGGAGTACATATTCCAGCACCAAAAAATAAAGTTTATCTCTATTTACAGAAATATTTATTCATGCTTTTATTTTTTACTGGTTTCTTCCTATAAGGTTTGTGGTGATGTTTTTCTGTCCCTTAATTGATAGCCTGAAAGACAGTAATAAGCTTAACTTAAATAAACAGAAGCAGTATATTACATGTGCTCTTTGTTTGACTATTGTGTCATACCAGAATATATTGATGTTATGGTTGCTTGTAGTTTTACACTTGTTTAATTGGACTTACTGAACATAAACTAAGTCAAAATCTAGTAATTTGATGGGAATTGTAAACAGCACACAGAGAGGAAAACAAATTCAATGGGGGTAGTGGCATACTTTTTTATGTAGCTGGGGCCTCCTTGAGGACTTTGAACATGAATGTGAAAGCAAGTGTACTGGATCGTTGTTTTACTGCAACAAGAAAAAATGATGGATTGAATGCTGTGCCACTAGCAATTGCTCAGGGTTGCATCCAAGTCCATTACTTGTCACCCGCTGTGCCCCAGAGAAATGATCCTGCTCCAGTAGAAACAGTCCTGCGCAAACTACCAAACCAAGTCCCCTCCAGGTGAGAACACAAGCAACCCCAGACTGGTTTTGGCCTCCTTATGCCTCATTAGTAAGGTAAAGCTTGAGCCCTGTGGCACAGTGAATATGGGACACAGGTCTGGGCATACCCATACACTAAGGGAAGGGCTTCTACTGCAAGAAGAACAAAGTAATGGATGCAATGCCTGAATTAATTTTAGCCACGGGCAATCGCTTGGGCCACATCTCAATCATTTTTCACCCACTTTGCCATGCTAGATAGAGATGGACGGGTCTTATGTACATCATTCTTGGTCCTGCTCCAATAAGAACAATCCAGCCCAAAGTTCCAGACCAGGTTCTCTACTAGATGGGAACACAAGCACCCCCAGACTTTCAGCCTACTTATGCCTCATCAATGAAATAAAGTTTGAGGCCTGGGATACAGTGAGCAGAAGATACAGATCTAGACAGTATTATACACAATGATGAAACCTCCACAAATAGGAGTGTTAGTTTTTTTTATAAGAATTAAAAAGGATACGATTACAGCAATAAGAACATCACCAAGGCCCAGGAACACAACTTGCGACCTAAGAAACAAATAAGAGGCTAAAGGGGTTGGGGATCACAAAAGAAGTAGGAGAAGAGAATTTAGTCACTGGGGTTATTCAAATTAGATGTCAGTAGAAGATAAGCAAGCGGAAATAAACTACATAAATCTCTCACGCACAACATGAACAGAAAATGAGATATGAGCTTTGAACAAGTCCCCATCCTTTGCTTCTAGTTATAAAATGAAAATATTAGACACTATGATTGATCTTCTTAAGTTCATTAGGAAACTTGAACCCTTGTTTTGCTACTGAAAATAATAACAACCTTACCTATTCATGACACCAATAGTCACTTTCCAGGACTTGGAAGGCATATCAATTCTTGCAAGCTTGAAAATAATGAAAATACACCTGATCTTGAGGGGAATGCTAACTTAAAGGTTAAGGAAGTTAAACCAAAACCCAGGGACCTGAGACATAAATCAAAATGTACTCACATGTTGCAATATGGCAATGTTTTTGACATCTTCATGGATGTGGTTATAAAGTATATTGAAAATTCACATCCATGTAAAAGGAAACAAAATCTAAGTTAAAAAACATTCGTTGCACTGGAAAACATGAGAAAAGATAGAAGTGTGTTCATTAGACAAGCTGCTAATGATGCAAGCATTGTACTTTTGGACTATGGTGATAATAATAAAGAAGCGAGACTTTGATGAAGGTAATTACAATGAGCTATTGAGGGAAGTTGTTAGCAAAACTTACCAAGAGAAGCATGAATAACTTGCTTCATATCATGATTTCGGATAACTAGATGATAGTGAATGAAAATATAAAGATGTTAATTTCCCTAGGAGCTTTGTTATTTATTTTCTACCCAAGGTTCACAAGGCTGATAGTTGTTTTGAAAGAAAGTGGACAAAAACATTTGTGATACTGCTTGAAGATATACGTCTTTCAACTTTTGATTATTGATTGATGCAACCTTGTTGGTAAATTGATGCGGATGAAGGGACTTGTTAATTAAACTGGAGTTCTATGGCATTCATGTTTTCAAGGTATTTAATATACCGAATTTGAAGAAAAAACACGTGCCCCTCCTCCCATTGAGTGACAATAAACGAAATGTGCAAGAAATTATTTTAAAAAGAAATTTTAAGTGTTGATTTCTGTAGCTCAGTAAAACTACCCATAGAAAAATGAGAGTTTGAACCACACTATTGTAGAAACGTAAATAATATGTTAAACTGTCACACAAGCGGGTATTTCCACCTCTCAAAGTGCCAGGCTACTTTCTAATTACCTGTATAATGCGAGAGTTTGGTTTGATTATCTTCAAACCCTCTTTAAAATTGTTCCATGCTAGATGGAGAAAGGTGAACTCATGTTTATTGGGAGGGCTTAGGAAATATGATCATATTGACTAAATGAAATATGGTCATAATAACAAGGTTAGAAAAATGTTTCATTGTCTACTAGTGACAAGAATAATCTTTAATATCCTCTATATAACATATAATAGCCAGCAAGTAGAATCTGTGCTATTTCTGTAGGAGTATTATTCTACATATAGATAGGATCTTTGTGATCAGATGATATATTGTGAGAAATTAAAAAAAGCTTTATTAGATTGGTAGATTGTCTATAGCTGGACCTAAATTGTGGAACATTTTTCATGATCACTCTGTAAAATGTCCTCTCATGTTCTCTTTCACATCATGTTGAATCCCTGGTTATTCACTTAATAGGCCCTTTTCTCATTTCAATATACTCAGGCATTGCGTCGAAAGATCAGTATTTAGGAAAGATTTATACTGCAAATGCACTATACAAGTGTATGCACACGGTCACTACAGTTCCCACCTAGATATAAAATGCCATTTTTAGCATGATATTGAGCACATTTATAGCATCACCAACTCATAGCCCAGCATAACATGGAACACATGTACAGAAGCATCTCTGTGTTGCAGTGCAGCACCATTGCATCTCATTAAGATCAATTATGGGCCTTCTTTCTCTTCTGTACCCTCCTTTCTCCACCTTCCCGTACTGCCTCTTGCACATCTAACTTCACCTTGCCTTTCAGCTCCTCTTCAATGATCGTTTCTGCTTTATCATCACTGTAAGGTCAATGAACAAGAAATATGCATAAGCTTATGTCAAACACCAGCCTGTATGTGCTCTTCAATGCGGACACCTGTCTAACAAATTACAATACTCCCATCCTTCATAAGCTAATTTCTCCAGGTACATATTCTTTACACATCCCAAGAAGGGTGGTGGAAGAGTAGCAATCAGCTACAGGAACTCTCAACGCAAACAATTTCCCACACTTTGTTACTAAAGAATGTTAAGCATTACGCTACTAATAAATATTTTCCTTACGCTATTTGTGTTCCTTTTAACACATCAGCCTGACTCCACAAAAAACTCTATTTTTACAAACATATTTGTCAGTCCCTTCCCCATCTCCCATAACAACATCTGTCTTTTGAGAGTCCTGTACATCTGGTTTGACAAACCATACCTCCCCGAAAACACTGGTGGGACATAGAAGCCACCTATTTTTATAAACTGGACTTTTGTTCAGCACACTCAGTAGAGCAAATACTGGATGCCATACTTTCACTAGCCAATGCAAACAAGTGGCATGCTTCACCTCAAAAGCCCAGAACCTTGAAAACGACCCCATGAGCAAGTCCTCTAGCAAACCCAGTCCTCCTCCTATTAAACTCATGAAGACACAATCAGCTTGGATTCCAATCTTAGCACCATTCAAGCAGTAACAGGCAATTTGAATCAGCTTATTAAGCAACACTGCAATTTTCCCAGTTGACACCTGCCTGACACAGATATTTAGGAACATCCTTCTTTCCAGCATTGCCTCTGACCTGGCCAGAGCCATCAACATTACCTCCTTAGCTTCTAGCAGGCATCCCAATGATCTTAAGACCTGCTATGTTTAACTAATAATAAAGAAACAAATCCTTGATGCATCAGACTTGTCACATTTCCTACCATCTCCAACAGCCTCTTCCTCAGCAAACTCATCAAAATAGCAGGTTTCAGTCAGATTGCCAGATTATTTGAAGCCACCATCCTGCTTGTAGATCATCACATGGTATTCTGTCCTAGAAAAGGGAGAGATGCTGCAATGATCTCCATCTGAGATGATCTAAAGACCACATTTCACACATATGAGGTGGCCGCCCTCCTAGTTCTTAACCTTTCATCTGCCTCTAATACGGAGCACCACTTCAAATTTCTACATAAGCTAAATGATCACAACATCCAATGTGCCATCCTTCATTAGATTTTCTAAGAAATTGGGTAATAGGATAAGAGGGGTGGAGGCCCCACTCAGGTGATAACCACAATCCTTGTCACGGTGAACCACCTTTGCTTAACCCCCTGGTAGTTTGGCACTAAAGTAGTCAGGTTTAGCATAGAGACAATGTGTAAAGTATTTAAGCAGCACACAAAAAGAAATACATTGAAAAACACAACACAAGAAAACTCCTAAACGAATGTAGAAAAATAGTGTTAAATTTTAATAAATAAAATTATACCAGAACAACAATCTGATAGGTACACATGTAGACATTAATCTTTAAAGTTTTTTGTGAAAATAGCGCCAACTGTGGCCATACTAGACTGGGGGAAAGGTAGAGGTTCAGGATGATCGCAATGGAGCACAGGTTGGATACAGGGACACCAAGTTAGTCCTGCTGAGGAGTTATCTTCAAAGTCCAGCATGAAGAGTTCCGTTTGTGGTGGAGGGGGCAGCAGACGATCATAGACAGTTGTGGCTGTAGTGCTGATCAGGTGTCATGGGTGGTATCGTTGCAGCGCAAAATGCCGGTCAAGCATCATGATAATAACAATATATGGTCAAAGAAGGGGAAGTGTATGCATTGACTTCCACGGCAAAATTAATTTCTCAAACAGAGGAACCCCATTTACTCAATCCGGTATCCTTAAATTAATTTATGTTTTATTTCTTTACCAAATCATTCATGATAATCTTTTAGTTCAATCACAAAATTCTTATAGTTTTTAATAAGTACTAGGTGCTCCTAAAAATAAAAACACAGTGAAAGTGAATATTGTGATGCATAAAGTGCCAGTGTTATATACAATATATACAAAAATGTGGTTAAAAATGAACAGTGAACTTCCAAAGGGCTACTTCAGTCCAGGAGGCTTGAAGTCACTAAGGGCCATATGTACGAACACATTTTCCCATTGACACAGAATGGGGAAAACCCTTTGATACATCTGGCCCTAAGTTATTTAACATCAATCCACATTGAATTTTTTGTTGATGTTTTGAACCTTTGTACAGATATAAATCAACAGTGGGTCATCATCGGGACCGGAAATCTCTCTATTTTGGTAGCACCTAGAAACAAATTATACTTCTGTTGTAATTTTTTAAGACATTTTTTCCTTAAGAAAACTTCAGTTTTTAGAAACTTTTAGTTAGAATATTTGTCTAAAGTAGGATATCACTCACCTATTAATTCCAAGTTTATCTAAATTAATCCTTACATTTATTTCTTGGTAGTGGTTGCCAATATTATTGATCATCTTCCTAATAGAAAAAATGAATAGGTTTTATGAATATCTTATTCCCTAATGTTATCAAGCTACCTATGATGCAATAATCATCAGTCAGGGTGGTAAAAAGAACTAATAATATTGTTGAAAATGATTCTATGTTTAAAAATCTTAGCAAATTTCATCTTAGACACTACTTACGGTGGTAAGTGACATCAATCAAATTATCTTACAAGTACAATCTTGTAAAGGAAGGAACGCCGTATCTTTAAAGTCTCCACCATAGGTTAGAGACTACCCGTCACCTCAGCATTTGTCTATTTTTGATTTGCAGCAACAGTAGTGAAACCGCCACGGACTTTGCGTCCTAAACCCTGAAAGAACACACAGGGTAAGGATCGTCATATCTATTCCTGTAAAATAGTAAACGAATCATAACAGCTTATTCTGACTTACTTCATAAATAGTCGTCGGCCGCGCAGGAAGACGCTAAATTGCAAACTTCCGTGTGCGGCCCAGCCGTCTATTTAAATAGAATACGCTCGTACATAACGTCTAAGTCGAGCAGTGCCCTCTCGGGCCGCCCAAAAGACTGTTTCCTTGTTTACGTGAAACGCTAAAAAAGAATCCTTTACATAGCGTCTTCGTCTAACGGTGTCCTCTCTGGTCCTACTGAATTTAAAGCCCCGTTCCTTCAGGGCACTGATCATGTACTGCTAAATATAAAGGGTTATTCTAAAATTTACCATATTTATATTTGATTGTAAACTGGTCTATTCTATTTTATGAATATTTATACCACTATTGCATTCCTACTAACGTCTGCATCGAACGGTGCCCTCTCTGGTCCGCCCGGGAAGTCTGTTTCTTTGTTCACAGGAAAAGCCAAAAAAAATCTTTTACATAATCTTTTACATAGCGTCTTCGTCTAATGGAGCCCTTTCTGGTCCGACTAAGTTTAAGGGGCTAAGTCTATTTCTCCGTTCATTCAGGACCCGGTCATCTGTAACTTGGTTATATTATTGCTGTCATTTGAAGTATGATAGGTGAATTATAAAAAGGGTTATCAAAAATTGGTTATAAAACATTGCAAAACGTAACCTCAAATAAACGGTTGTAAACTGGTCTATTTCATGGATATTTTTACCATAATTCCTCTCTATATTATACAGATAGAATTCAATAATATCAGAGATTGTGATACATGTAATGCCCAAATTATGTAATACGTCAATCACATGCTTATTTCCACTAGGGATCTTGTATTCACTGGTCCTAAGAATCTGATACAGAGAGTAGGAAAATTATGTGTACATATATATATATATATATATATATATATATATATATATATATATATATATATATATATATACACATTTCTGTTGAACATGACACCTATTCTCTTATAGACACAGGCACGTCAAGTTGATAACAGTTAATCAATAGCACAACAGTACAATTAAATTATCGAAGCTTTTCTCCAGTCCTCTAAAATGTTGAGTCCATTGTTTATAGTCTTGCATTTTTCCATCCAGTACATTTCACGTTTAGAGAGGAGATTTTTTTTTATCCCCTCCTCTTGGACCGAAGGTAATTTGTTAAATAATTTGCCATCTCAATTCATCACTGTTGTGTTAGAGGCTTTGATAATGTTCCACTAGGGGCGTCCCCACAGTTTTACATTTGATTCTGCTTTTATGTTGTAAGATCCTACATTTCACTTTCTGTGTCGTTTTACCAATATATTTGAGATTACACAGACACCAGATCACATAAATGACATCATGTGTATTGCAATTTGTAAACGAAACCAAAGTAAATGTATTGTCCCTATAGCAGAAATCTGTTGTATTGAAACTGAATGTGCATGCCGCACAGTGTCCACGTTTATAATGTTCCACTACAGCTGGAAGACCCCATAGTGTGTTGTTTGGCGTTTTTAGTATTTGTGGTAAGAATGCCCTTGTCAACATATCTTTTAAGTTCTTCCCCTTCTTGAAAGAAAAAAGGGGGGGTCTTGTGTATGGAGGTGTTCCTTAACCAATTCGCAATGGTGCATGATAATATTTTTAATGTCATTACTGGCCGGGTTGAATGTAGTAACACAAGCTAGTCTGTTGTTGCTCTCCTTTATTGGTTTAGGCTCTAGAAGACATTCTCTATGATTGTACCACGCTCTCTTTCTTGCTCTCTATACCAGTCTTTTGGGATATCCCCTCTCAATAAGTCTTTCTATAAGGGTATTAGATTCTTTAAAATAATCAAACTTTTTTGAGCAGTTTCTCCAGATCCGGAGAAACTGCCCAAATGGAAGATTATCCCTCAGGCTTCTTGGGTGATTGCTGTTATAATGTAGTAGAGTATTCCTTTCTGTTGGTTTCTGGTATAGAGAGACAAATAGCTTGCATTCATTTACTCCTATTTTTAGATCTAGAACGGGGATGTCTTCTTTATTATAGTCCATAGTGAACTACATATCAGTTTACTTTTTATTCAGCCAAATATGAAACCCCTGTAATTCTGTATTTGAACCTCGCCAGATCAGAAAAACGTCATTGATATATCTGCACCATTTCCTTATATTTCTCCAAAAAAAAATTGTCTGATTAAAAATATTCCGGGTCTTGTAGTCAGCCATGAAAAGGTTTGCTAAATTCGGTGCAAAGCTTGCTCCCATAGCCACACCTTTCACTTAGTAATAAAAACAATTGTCAAATATTCTTTCCCATAGCTATTTCCATCAAAGATATTAAAAACCAAGTAGGTACTTGCATCGTTTGAGTACGAGAATCAAGCACCTCAGTTATTGCTCTGAGGGCCTCCTGTTGAGGAATGCTAGTATACAAAGATTGTATATTCATTGTGACTAAAAAACTCTGCATCCTCATACATAGTAATCTGATGCATGCTGTCCCTCACATATGCACTTGTCATGGGTACAAAGGGTATCAGAAAAAAATCTAAGTACTGGCATAGGGGTTCCAAAAAGGAACCACATCCTGACACAATAGGTCAAGCGTCATGGATAGTCATTATTGTAGCTTTCTGTTGGTGGTCTTCGCAGGCAGACATTGCTGTAGCTTAAACAGTGGGTCTCGCGCATCCAGTCATTGCTGGTGGTCGCTGTTGATGTGAAGAGCATTTCTCACCAAAGTTTCACATTGGCAGTCGTCGCGGGAGTCTTGGCAAGAACTGCCATGTTTGCGACCACAAGGAGCACAATTTCTGGATTTTCACCTTTTCTTCAGGAGGAGTACACTCTGACGCCACCCAAGGGTCCAGAACCTGGTGAGACACATTTTGGGGATCACAGATTTACTCCAGCAAAGGCCAGTAGAGATCAGGCAGGCCCAGTTGTAGAAGGTCAGCTGAGCCGTTGCAGAGAGGCCTCTGATACTTGTTCTTTACCTGTTGCTCATACAGGAGGTCAGCCACTCTAGTTAGCCTGGGCTGAGGGCATGCAAGTCCAGTCTTCTTTCTCAGACAGGAAGGCCGTCCTTCAAGCAGCAGGGCAGTCCTCTTGCAGCAGGGCAGTCATTTTCTGTAACTTCCACAGGTCTGGAAGTGTTCTGATGAGTGGCTCTAGAGATTCAATATTTATACTGAGTGCCGCCTTTGTGTGGGGCTAGTCCCTGTCTTACTCCCATACCTTGTTCTGGAAAGTTCTTCTCCTTCCCCTGTCAAGGCTCCAAACTGTCTGGAGTGACAAAAGACAGGGCAGGTCTGTTGTCAGATTATTTGGTAAGTACAGGAGCAAAAGCCCTTTGAAGTTAAGTGGGGCTGGGTACAGCCCCTTTCCAGTCATCCTGCCAGGATGTCCCATCCTGTCAACAAGTAAGCCCCCTTTGTATTAATGCCTGGAAGCTAAACACAAACCCCAACAGCTGAGCCACTTTACAGTCATGTGATCCAGGACACTAACAGAAGACACAAATGGTTGGGACAAGAACATGACAACTTTTTAAAATAGCATTTTCAGAATTGCAACCTAAAATCTGACTTTAGTATTAAAGATGTTTTAAAACCATAATTCATTTGAGTGTAAACAACATATTTCTGCCTGCGTCCAATATAGAGTTAGCACTTATGAAATGTAATAATGTAATCCAGTGCTAGTCAATGAGAGAGACAGGTCTTACAGAAGTGAAAAATGACTTTAGGAGTTTTTCACTAACAGGAAACTTAAGTAAGCATGTCCTGCTATTTAAATACAATGTATCCTGCAAGATGAGCCTGTCATGTTGGCTCTCATTATAACAATGAGACTGCTGGATTTGGGCTGCAGCATCACCGGATTGTGGGGAACTGAGTCCAATCCCACACCATGTGACAACTGTCGGCGTACCCTTCCGGCCAGCTAGCAGTACCTTACAAACATCCGAAAGTGGTGGTGATTTGTGGCAGCAGGGCGCATGACATTCTGATTTCCCAGTGAAATAGTGGTGGAACAGATCTCAACCTTTCCTCTCAGTTACATTCATCTCACACATGCAAAGACAAACAAAAGCAGAAGACTGGTTCAATGTATTCTATTAAATCAACTGCATTCGACATAAAATGGCATGTACTGCAATGATTAGGATAATGAAACATAATAACAGCAGAACGGTGACAAAAAAAGTGAAACATAAGAAAAGTCCCACCATAGTGTCAAAATGTTAAGTATTAGAATTCCTATTACACCACCAAAGTTCTAAAACAGAGCACAGCAGCTTTAGCCCTAATCTACCTTTCAGGACCCCTGGGAAGACACCATCCCACATACCTGAATATGGTAGTAGCGAAGAGGTCTGTTGGTCTACCAAGAGTCCTCTCCCATGTAGGGGAAAACACATCAAGTCTCAGCAGACAGCTGCAATGAAGCAACAGCATGCTGTGGCAATTTCTGCAGGGACTTCCCTTTAACGTATAGGGACAGAGAGATGTTTTATAATAAAACAGGTGATGTCCTAAGAAAACTGCCCTAACATAAGAACGCATATGTTTCTTTGAATTGGTAGAGATTGTTATGTTCTACTTTGTACCAATATCAAGATCGTGTACAGCTTTCAGCAAGCACAGAGTGAAGATGTGGTGCTACGGAAGGAAAATAATTCCAAGGCAGAGCGAACAACAGATAAAGAAAAAACAAATCACTGCAAAATGAGGCATCTAGTAAAATAATAAAATGAATTAAAATTAATTACTACTAAGCTAAAGGGCACAAGCTGCAGTCCCATGGCTAACATAATGTGCCCACCAAATGATGCTAAAATAACTTCACAACAAGCCTTTGGGGCTTATGTTAATGGTGACTTAAAACAAAGATTTAGGCTTGGCAAAAGGTTTATGTTGCCAAGTCCGAATGGAGGTTTAAAGTGGCACTACAGGCTGTAGTGGCAGGTCTGAAACAAGTTTTAAAAGGCTACTTTAGTTGGTGTAACCGTGAGTGCTGAAGACCCTCTAGTAGCATTTAATTTACAGACCCTATGTATATGTGGTACAATTTACTAGGACGTACAAGTAAATTAAAAGCCAATTAGGTGTAGGCTATTTTTACCATGTTTGAAGAGGAGCACAAGTAAAGTGTGCAGATTCCTAAGCCAACAAAACCAAATTTATCAAAACAGGAAAGGTGAAGGCAGAAGTTTGCTTCAACTGCTTTGATTGTCTCCTTACTGCTTTATTCATCAAGTCATTTCCAATCTCAGGTTTGCATGCCACAATACCTTTACACCTAATCTGTCAAGCTATGTGGAGGATGCATACTGTTTCTTTTATGACCCTTCTGCTCATCTGTTAGCTATGTATGCAAAAAACCTGGATGTCCGTTAAGCAAAAAGGACTTGACTGTCCCATACAAATGACTACTTTATGGCTAGAACTTCTTAAAGAGGACCATAATCTCAACTCTGCCATTTCTAGTCCATTACATCCTCTGATGTGCCCAGTTTGAAGAAGCAGGCAGAAGGAGGACTGCACATCCCTTAGAAATCACATTTGAACCTTGCTCATGACTACCAATTCTTCGCATCACTTCAGCCTTTAAACCCACAGTTCACCAACCAAAGATCTGCACTGGCTGAAAGGATAATCATACTCAACAAGCTTCCTAGTTGTAGGAACATGTGCAGATGAGGGGAGCATATGCCCAGCACATGGGTACATGTTGGGATATAGTATTTTGCCAGAGCCCTGATTGCTATTTTACACAGTCCATTCCCTCTCTTTGACAAAACAAAAGACATAGATGGAGCCACAAAACTGGAGTTCCACAAATTTCTAGCTTGATTTTAACTCTTCTAGTTGTCAAAGCCACAACCCCCTGTCCAATTACCAGCACTGGTGGAAAAGATAATCATACTCTACAACCTACTTGGTCTTTCTGTCCACGCCTTGTGTTTTTCCATAACTAAGTGCAGTGATAACTGAGCTGATGTAGGTATGGAGCAAACCTCCAGTGCTCACAATAAACACAATAGGTCTTCCTAAATAGACTACTATCTTACTGTCTGCATTACTACATTTTTAAGCATAATGTCAACGCCTGTGGAACACCTTTCCACACATTGTACTCAACACAAAGGGGGTGATTCTAACCCTGGCGGTCGGTGTTAAAGCGGCAGCCAACCCGCCAACAGGCTGGCGGTAAAAAATATGGGATTCTGACCCTGGCGGGAACCGCCAACACAGACAGCCACTTTAACACTCCGACCGCCACGGCGGTACAAACAAACAGCGCGGCGGTCACCGCCAACAGCCAGGCGGCAGCCAATGTACCGCCCACACTATTCCAACTCACCAATCCGCCACCTTTTCCGGGGCGGGAGCACCGCCGATAAAAACACGGAGGAAACAGACTACGGACGGGAAAACGCTCACCACTACGCACTCCAGGAGGAAGGAGGACAGCATGGAACCCGAATTAAACATCCTACCTGCTCTCGTCTACCTTCTCATCTACCACGAGTACGAAGTCCGGCGCAGACGACAACGGTGAGTACTGCACCTACGACACACGGGAGGGGGAGGACGAAAGGTTACGGGCACACACATATGCGACCCCCCCCCAACTATGTACACACCAATGCAGAGCAACAAGTCACAGTGACACCACCCAAACACCCCTGAAAAATGCTAGGACATAATCAAATTTGGAATAAATATTTATGTACCAAAAAGCTCCAGAAAATTATCGTACAACCATGAAAGATATTCACAACAAAACTAATGACATACACATCAGTGTATAACTGAAGTACCAAGTCCTGCACATCCTACGAATTCATCATGTCCGTGGGTCAAAGTCTTGAGAAATAAGGGCAAAGCCCACACAGGAGACCTGAGTCCTTTGGAGAAAACACTGCAGGGGCATCAGATGTAAAAACTACAGGCACCTCAGGGGGAAGGGAAGGGGGGGGCACCACAGCCACATGAGTCCACGACGCCAGATCCACGAGGAGCCACAATGCCCACTGTACCATCCTGGGGAGTGCAAAGCCACAGTCTCTCAATGTCTCTACAGTGGGTGGGCTGCCCACTGTACCATCCTGGGGAGTGCAAAGCCACAGTCTCTCAATGTCTCTACAGTGGGTGGGCTGCCCACTGTACCATCCTGGGGAGTGCAAAGCCACAGTCCATCAGGTGGATGACAGTCTCCACTGGTCAAGGAGGAGGCATGGTGGGCACAGTGAACCATAAACAGTGATTGAGACAGCGGTGCCCAGCGGAGCGGTGCTTGAGAAGAAGGGCCCAGCGGAGCGGTGCTTGAGACGGCGGTGCCCAGCGGAGCGGTGCATGACAGGAAGGGCCCAGCGGAGCGGTGCTTGAGATGAAGGGCCCAGCGGAGCGGTGCTTGAGATGAAGGGCCCAGCGGAGCGGTGCTTGAGAAGAAGGGCCCAGCGGAGCGGTGCTTGAGACGGCGGTGCCCAGCGGAGCGGTGCATGACAGGAAGGGCCCAGCGGAGCGGTGCTTGAGATGAAGGGCCCAGCGGAGCGGTGCTTGAGAAGAAGGGCCCAGCGGAGCGGTGCTTGAGACGGCGGTGCCCAGCGGAGCGGTGCATGACAGGAAGGGCCCAGCGGAGCGGTGCTTGAGATGAAGGGCCCAGCGGAGCGGTGCTTGAGATGAAGGGCCCAGCGGAGCGGTGCTTGAGATGAAGGGCCCAGCGGAGCGGTGCTTGAGACGGCGGTGCCCAGCGGAGCGGTGCTTGAGAAGAAGGGCCCAGCGGAGAGGTGGAGAGACAGCGGTGCCCAGCGGAGCGGTGCTTGAGAAGAAGGGCCCAGCGGAGCGGTGCTTGAGACGGCGGTGCCCAGCGGAGCGGTGCTTGAGACGGCGGTGCCCAGCGGAGCGGTGCTTGAGATGAAGGGCCCAGCGGAGCGGTGCTTGAGAAGAAGGGCCCAGCGGAGCGGTGCTTGAGATGGCGGTGCCCAGCGGAGCGGTGCATGACAGGAAGGGCCCAGCGGAGCGGTGCTTGAGATGAAGGGCCCAGCCGAGCGGTGCTTGAGATGAAGGGCCCAGCGGAGCGGTGCTTGAGACGGCGGGGCCCTGTTCAGCGGTGCTCTTCTGCACCGCGGGCCCTGTTCAGCGGTGCTCTTTTGCACCGCGGGCCCTGTTCAGCGGTGCCTATCTCCACGGCGGGCCCTGTTCAGCGGTTCTCTTCTGCCCCGCGGGCCCTGTTCAGCGGTGCTCTTCTGCCCCGCGGGCCCTGTTCAGCGGTGCCTATCTCCACTGCGGGGCCCTGTTCAGCGGTGCTCTTCTGCCCCGCGGGCCCTGTTCAGCGGTGCCTATCTCCACGGTGGGGCCCTGTTCAGCGGTGCTCTTCTGCCCCGCGGGCCCTGTTCAGCGGTGCTCTTCTGCACCGCAGGCCCTGTTCAGCGGTGCCTATCTCCACGGCGGGGCCCTGTTCAGCGGTGCTCTTCTGCCCCGCGGGCCCTGTTCAGCGGTGCTCTTCTGCCCCGCGGGCCCTGTTCAGCGGTGCTCTTCTGCACCGCGGGCCCTGTTCAGCGGTGCCTATCTCCACGGCGGGGCCCTGTTCAGCGGTGCTCTTCTGCCCCGCGGGCCCTGTTCAGCGGTGCTCTTCTGCCCCGCGGGCCCGGTTCAGCGGTGCTCTTCTGCCCCGCGGGCCCGGTTCAGCGGTGCTCATCCAGCAGGTCAAGGGAGCCAGACCTGGCCTGGACTCCCGGCTCAGTCGCCCTCGGACCGTGACGTTTCTGGACCCTTCGGGGACGGACTCCTGGCCTCCTTAGTGTCCTCCTTCCCAGCTGGGATGTGGCATGTGGGGTCCACCTTCTCCGCGCTCCTGCTGCCCTTCCGCTCCTTTGATGGGGCTCTCGGGCCCTTGCCTCCCCTAGATGGTGTGGGTGGTGAAGTGGCCGCACATTGCTCCTTGGGGGCAGCCCTGTCGGTCCTCGCACGGCGGCCCTTGTTTTTGCGGGTCCTCTTGCCGGGGGGGGGGGCTGGACGTGTCCTTGCTGCTGATGGATGTGTCACTGCTGGCAAAGGGTGGGCTCCAGAGCCCATGCACAACAGTGACACCCGAAGCTGGGCTGGTGGTGGCTGCGGTGCTCTTGGGACTCTTTGAAGATGGATGGGGGAGCTCATCGGGGGGAAAGAGGTCAAGGTTAGCCAGGATAAGTTTTTTAGGGCCAAGGTAAAAGGTAGGAGAAGTGGAGATGGAAGTGGAGGTAGAGGAGGTGGTTGTAGGAGAGTCAGGTGTGCTGTCATTGGGTGAAGGTGCTGGTGCTGTAGGCTGTCGTGAGGTGGATGGCTGTTGGGTGGGTGGCTGCCTGCGTTTGTGTGTCTTGGAAGAGGGGGTGACAGACACAGTGGGAGAGGACACAGGGGACGTGTAAATGGCAGTGGGGGTGGTGACTGCACGAGTGTGGACTGTACTGGAGGGTGAGGTGGTGATGGAAGCACTGGCTGATGTTGGGGTGCATGCAGGTGTGAGTGTAGACGTCACAGGGAGGGAGGAGGGAGACGAGGAGGAGGGGGACACAGGGGTGGCAGTGGCTGTTGGCATGTCTGCATCTGGGTGTTGCTTGGGTGAGTGTTTGTGGGATCTGTGGTGCTTGTGTTTGGATGAGCTGCTCTTGGGTGTTGAGGTGTGTGCAGGCTGGTCTGATGGTGTGGATGGGATAGGCTGAGGGACAGGAGACAGAGAAAGGCTGGAGGCAGTAAGAAGATGGAGGCTGGAAACAGGGACAATGGCTGCCGTCAGTGCTGAGGCCAGAGCAGTGAACGCTCGTTGATGGGCAGCCTGACCCGAATGAATGCCCTCCAGGTACGCATTGCTCTGTTGCACCTCCCTTTGCACACCCTGGATGGCATTCAAAAGGGTCGTCTGCCCAACAATGAGCGTCCTTACCAGGTCAATGAGCTCCGCACTGAGGGCAGCAGGGGCAACAGGGGCAGGGGCTGAGGTGCCTGGGGCGAAGGAGACGCGCGCCTTCCTGGGCGAACCGGCACGGAGCGAAGTCTGAGGGGCTGCTGGGAGGGCGGGGCTGGTGCGCTGGGTGGCGGCTGTACCTGTAGAGGCGGGGGCACGGATGTTGCCGCCACCGCTAGGGAGCTCCCGTCCGAGGACGTGTCGCTTTCGCTGCTCTCACCAGCGGTCCCCGTCGTGGTGCTCCCCTCGCCCTCCGGATCACTGGTGCCCTCGGTGTCTGTTCCTGGGCCCACCGGGGCCTTGTGTCCTGCAGCTCCCTCGTGCTCCGATGCCAAATCTCCTCCACCTGATGATGCTAATGCACACATGCACAAGAAGATGAAGAGAAAGGGTGGGGGAGAAAAAAGAAGACCAGGTTGAGTGCATGCAATGTCAACACCGTTGGCGGAGAGGACAGACACAGGAGCCTAATGCACTAAGCCGCGCATTCGGGGTACACTACTCAGTACTACTGACTAGGACAACAGGCCAAGAGACGTCAAACGCGCACATGGGAGATGCTGGACCTTCAATGGCTGTACTTGTCACCCTACCGAGGTGGGGGCCGGGGGCACAGGGCCATGCCTAAGGGAGAGGACTACACTACAGAAAGCGCCCTGGCCTAATGTCACCCACAGCCCTCCTCCCCCACCCAGACGCCTCCACTGCGCAGAAAGATAGGAGAATGTGCTGATACTCACCCCCTTGTGTCTGCTGTGATGTCTTAAAGCGCCCATCCAATTCTGGGTAAGCCACCGCCAGGATCCGGGACATCAGGGGGGTCATGGTGCGACTGGCACCCCTCCTAGGTTGGAAGGCCATCCCCAGCAGTGTTTCTGCGGTCTTCCTTGTTCCGCGGCGGATGTCCTCCCACCTCTTGCGGCAGTGGGTGCCCCGTCTGTTGTGGACCCCCAAGTTCCGGACTTCCTTGGCGATGGCACGCCAAATCTCGATCTTCTGATGGGCGCTGACCTATTTGACATGTACAGGGTGGAAAGGAGGAATTCATCAATGACCTGCATGTTAGATGTGATTGGCCCCCCCCACCAACTTTGCCATATGGCACATGCTCTCATGTGTCGGGCGTTGCACTCCTCATTCGCCCCCCACCCCACCAACTTACATCCACCCCAATCCACACAGGCATAGCCCATTCCATGTGCACCCGGTGTACTCACTTGTTGGTCTGGAGGACCGTAGAGTACCGCATACTGGGGGAGGACCCCATCCACGAGCTTCTCCAACTCTTCAGACGTGAAGGCAGGGGCCCTTTCCCCAGTCGCAGCAGCCATTGTATCTTCCAGACCGAGGTCACAGCAGCACTTGCAGTATAGGTCCTCTCCTGTGGATGATCAGGTCTCGAGTGATTAAGCAGATAGAAAATGGCGGTCACGCCCGCGGCGGTGCGTACCGCGACCGCCGGCGCACTTCGTCATTGGCTCCTGAAACCCATAGGCTTCAATGTTAACCAATGCGGCTTTGCGCCGCGGTCTTCGACCGCCTACCGCCACGGTGTGCCCCGCCAGCGCATTGACCTCACATCCCATTGTCCCACTTCACAGGTCAGGCAGCCGCCATTTCAAGGGCCTACATGGCTTAATTTTGAATGCGACACACAGGCCTAGGCCTTGCATTGCCACACATACACGCCTTTCAACCCATTGCCATTCTTTAACTGTGCAAGCTGTCTGTACGTACCTGTGGTTTGGCTGACTCTGTGCTCCATGTTGTCCTTCCTAGGCACCGTCCGCTGGGACTTGCGATGAGAAGGAGGAATCCTCACGTGTACCGACCGCTGGTGGACCTGTCGACAATGGAAGAACGCCACATCATACTACGATACCGACTTGACCGAGCCACTATCCATGAACTGTGTGCCCAGCTGGAGCCAGCCCTGATGTCCCCCATCCGCCAACCCACAGGGATTCCCCCTCTGGTGCAGGTTTTGTCAGTCCTCCATTTTTTGGCAAGTGGGTCATTCCAGACCACAGTGGCCATGTCATCTGGAATGTCTCAGCCTATGTTTTCAAAGATTTTGAGTAGAGTGTTGTCTGCCCTGATGAAACTCATGCGGAGCTACATCATTTTCCCAGAGGAGGGTGACTTGCCTACAGTGAAGGGTGATTTCTATGCCCTTGGACATATCCCCAACATAATTGGTGCCATTGATGGGACCCATGTGGCTTTGGTACCCCCAAAAGACGATGAGCAGGTGTACTGAAACAGAAAAAGTTATCATTTGATGAATGTCCAGGTGGTCTGTTTGGCTGACCAGTACATCTCCCATGTAAATGCCAAGTTCCCAGGGTCAGTGCATGACGCGTATGTGATGCGAAATAGCAGCATCCCCTATGTGATGGAGCAGCTACAAAGACAACGTGTGTGGCTAATAGGTGACTCTGGTTACCCCAACCTGCCTTGGCTACTGACCCCAGTAAGGAATCCCCGGACCAGGGCAGAGGAACGGTACAATGAGGCCCATGGGCGAACTAGGAGGATCATCGAAAGGACCTTTGGCCTCCTGAAGGCCAGGTTTAGGTGCCTGCATATGACTGGGGGATCCCTGATGTACTCACCAAAGAAGGTGTGCCACATCATCGTGGCCTGCTGTATGCTTCACAATCTGGCATTGCGACGTCAGGTCCCTTTCCTGCAGGAGGATGGTGCAGATGGTGGTGTTGAAGTAGCTGTGGAGCCTGCGGAGAGTGAAGAGGAGGAAGACTCAGAGGACGACACAGACAACAGGGACAGAGTAATAGCACAGTATTTCCAGTAGCACACAGGTAATGATCACCCATGCCATTTTACATTTCCTGAAAGCCTCCTGCATCTCAACTTTGTCGGTTTCCCCCCAGACCTATGGACATGATGTTTGAATTTCCCTTCCCTTTTCTGTGCTGTATGAGCCACTGCGTGACCTCGGCTTGGTTGGCCCATGGACTAATGCTAAGTTACCTCGGTATGTGTAATTCACAATGTTCACAATACGTAATTGATATGTAATGTGTCATACATTTGTAAATAAGACAGCCTGAGTCCTGATTGATTTCAGTGCAATGTGTGATTTATTATTAGTGCATAGATATTGGTACATGATGGTGAAACAGTGATGGGTGGGGGTGGAGTAATGTCCATGGCGGAGTCCAGTTCTCAGTCTCACAGGTGCATTGTCCATACGCCTGTGGCAGGATGGAGCAGGGGCAGTTCAAGGTTTGACAGGGTGGCCATGTGGGACAGTGGGAGGACTTCAGGGGGTATGTGATGCTGGCGGGGGACTTGACATCCTACTCTGTCGTTTTTTTTTATCTCAGGCTCCTTTTGCGGGGCGGTTGTTGTTCAGCAGGAGGTGGGGTTCTGGGGGGCTGTCGTTGTGGTGGGGCCTCCTGTCCACTAGCGCCGGCGGAGGTGGTAGGCTGTTCCTGTTCCTGGCTAGTGACAGGGGCCCTGTGTGATGCCACATGGTCCCGAAATGTGTCCTCTATGCAGTTCAGGGCTTGGACTATGCTCCCCATAGCGCTTGAGATGTTGGTTAGTTGGTCGCTGAACCCCATGTAGCGTTGCTCCTGCTGTGCCTGGATCTCCTGGAACCTGGCCAGTACCGTCGCCATCGTCTCTTGTGAGTGGTGGTAGGCAGCCATGATGGTGGTGAGGGCCTCTTGGAGAGTGGGTTCCCTGGGCCTCTCCTCCCCCCCCTGTCGCACAGCAGCCCTCCGAGTTGCCCTGTTTCCCTGGGCCTCTGTCCCCTGGACGGTGTGCCCACTCCCACTGCCCCCAGGTCCCTGTTGTTGTTGGGTTGGTGGGTTACCCTGGGGGCCCTGTAGTGGTAGACACACCGCTGCTTGACCTGTCCTAGAGACAGAGGCATGGGCCCGCTGGGTGGGAGCTGTGCGGTTGTTCCCAGAGGGGGTTGGGTCTGCAGTGGCCTGTGTCTGGGTGAGGGGAACCGACTGCCCAGAGGTCCCCGATGGTCCGGGCTGGTCGTCAGGTTCCAGGTCGACAGAGCTGCTGTCATCACTAGTGGCCTGTTCCGGGGGTGGGATGGACATTTCTGGTCCCTCCTGACCGGTGTGTTGTCGTTCGGGTCCTGCATGGGGTAAGAGGGTATGGTTATTGTTTCTGTGTGTGCATTAGCTTGCGTTTTATAGGTGCCCTTGTCCCCCAGTGCTGGCATTCCCTTGGGGGAGGTGTTGTGAGGGTGTTTTGTGGGGGGGGGGTGATGGGTATGTGCACTGGTCATGCTTAGGTGATGGGTGTCCATAGTTTGGGGGTGGCATGCAGGGGTTGGTGTTGGGTGGGTTGTGCTGGGGAGACATTCTCAGGGAGGATGTGTGCTGGGGGGTTGGGGGTGAGGGTGGGGGTTAGCATGCTGGGGGTGGGGTGAAGTGGTTGGCCTTGTACTTACCAGAGTCCATTCCTCCGTGTACTCCAGCGAGGCCATCAGGATGCAGGATGTTGAGTACCTCCTGCTCCCATGTTGTGAATTCGGGTGGAGTGGGTGGGGGTCCCCCGCCAGTCTTCTGCACTGCGATGTTGTGTCGCGAGACCATCGAGCGCACCTTCCCTCGTAGGTCGTTCCATCGTTTGCGGATGTCCTCTCTATTTCTGGGATGCTGTCCCACCGCGTTGACCCTGTCCACGATCTGCTGCCAGAGCTCCGCCTTCCTCGCTATGGTGGTGTGCTGGACCTGTGAGCCGAAGAGCTGGGGTTCCACTCTTATGATCTCCTCCACCATGACCCGGAGTTCTTGGTCCGAAAAGCGTGGGTGCCTTTGTGCTGCCATTGGGTGGGGTGTATGAGGTGTGGGGTGGTGTATGTGATGATGTGTGTGTTGGTGTGTGGTGCTTTGTGCTTCTATGTGGTGTGTGTGATGTTGCGGTGTGCCTCTGTGTGTCTGGCTATCTATTCTCTGATGTGTGTCTCTCTCTCCTTCGTCTCTGGTTTTTGTTGGTAGGGGTTTGTGGGTGATGTGGGTGTGTGTTTTATATGGTATTGGATGTGTGGGAGTGGTGTGTGTATGGGTTTCAGGTGTGTGCCTTTCAAATTGTCCAATGTGGTAGGGGTTTGTAAAGGTGTGTGTATTTTGACCGCGGCGGGGTCTACCGCCAATGGAATACCGCGGTTGAATGACCGCCGCGTGGATTTGCGGGTCATAATGGGATGGGCGTATTTCTGTTGGCGTGGCAGTGGAGGTTTGGTCTTCTCCAGTTTACCGCTGGCCGCTGATGTGGCGGACTGCAGTGGAGGGCGGATTTTCGGAGGTTTTGCAGTTGTGGGTCAGAATGTCCGTGGCGGCTGACCGCGGCCGCGGCGGTATTGTGGCGGCCTTCTGACCGGCGGTAAGCGGCTTTTACCGCCGAGGTCAGAATGACCCCCAAAGTCACTTCCCTTATAAATGACTCAATACATGCACATACACGCATATCCCTACAACTTTCCACACTGTAGAGATTCACTTTATCTCCTTTGGCAGGTATAAGTAAATCAAACACTATCTCTCTTACATTTTTCACTTTACACCATGAGTGAGCACAGCTATATGTTTGTCACAACACATTTAGAGAACCCTCTAACCCTTGCGCAAGACTCCACAACACTTCCCACATGGGCCACTCAACATGCTCTCATTCTACCAAACAGCCACAATGGAAGTAATCCCCTCATATTGTCTCACTTGAAAGCACTTTGAGGACTTATCAGGGATATAAGTCACTGTACAAGTACTACAAATCAACAGCACATCACCGTTTATATAACAGAACCACCACTGTGGATAAAACAGAGCTGAAAACCATCAATAAAGTGCACATCACAGAGAGCACAAAAAGTAGCACTACTGATTGCTGCAGAATGTAGTACAGCACCAAATGCATGCAAAGCACCTCCTCCCTCTGAAACTGACTATATAACACTGTGTATATGTACAGGACCACCAGTGCATCGCAGTACAACACTGAGTACTTGTTCTGCATCCAGTCTGTAGCACACAGCACATTAATGGTTCCATGTACAGCACCACCTCTTTAGACCAGTGTACACAAGTGTTCATCATTATGTCTGCCTAGATGATTAAGTGCCCAGATGTGGGTGAGAAGTGGCAGGTGAGGCTTAACAACAACATAAATAGATAACATTTTGCATTGCTCATGCATCAATGTTTATGCATTTTCTAGGGTAGTTTTTTGGGGTAGTTCACGATTAGGACCCCATACCTTTTTGTTCACATAATGTATCCATGCAAAATTTCTGTCCCTTTTTTTAACAACATACTGGTCATTCTAAAAGTACCCAGTGTTCGTGGATTCCCCTGGAGGGGAATGAGAAATTAGCCTAAATACAGCTATTTTATATTTTGGAGGGGAGGGAAGTGGGGGGAAAGTGCTGCATTAGAAAGCATCTGTTTTTCCCTGCAGATAGCATCAGCAAAGGTTTTGTGGTGCTCACATCACAATCTAACTAGTTTTCAGGAACAGGCAGACTTGAATCAGAAAGCCAAGTTTTTCAACACAGTTTTGGTATTTTACTGAGACACAGGCCATGTTTCCCATTTTTTGTGCTTTCAACCTTCTTCCAGTTAGTGTTAGAAATGGGTGTGAAACCAGTAGTGGATCCTGGAAAGCTATACATTTCTGACAAAATTCTGAATTCAGCAAGGGGTCATTTCTGTAGTTCCTTTAAGGTTCTCCTATAGAAAATAGCAGTTGAAAAAAATAAATATTGAAATTGAGTTGGAAAAACAGCCATTTGTGTCTACGTTTTCATCTGTAACTTCTAACTATGGTAGATTTTTTAAAACAAGCAATATACTGTTGCATCTGCTGGACCCTTCTGGTTGCTAGGATATAAAGGCTTTGTAGGTTCACGAAGAACCCAATGTTTCCAGAGCCAATAACTGAGCGTCACTCTGCAATGGCTTTTTATTGTGTACCGGGTAAACAGTAATTAATTTGGTAAAATATGAAGAGTGAAAAATAGGTATCAAGGGAACATGCGTATTTCCAAAATGGGAACAAGGTATGGAGTTTAGAAGCAGTGGTTATTTGCACATTTCTAAATTTGGGGATACCCATACTAGCATGTGAATTACAGGGCATTTCTCAAAATGACTTCTTTCTTACACACTGTCTTACATTGGGAAGGCACAAATGTAGAGAAAGACAATTGGTTATAACATGTATTGTACTATTCTGTGTTCCCCCAAATCTCCCAATAAAAATGGTACCTCACTTGTGTGGGTAGGCCTAGAGGCTGCAACAGGAAGCGGCCCAGAATGCAAAGTGGACACATCACATTTTTCCACTGAAAACAGATCCTTTTTTTTGCAATGTGCCTAGCTGTGGATTTTGGGCTCTAGCTCAGCCAGCACCTAAGGAAACCTAGCAAACCTTGACATGTTTGAAAACTAGACACCTAGGGGGATCAAGGGTGGGGTGATTTGTGTGGCTCTCACCAGGTTCTGTTACCCAGAATCCCTTGCAAATCTCAACATTTGTCTTAAAAACTGATTTTCCTCACATTCCTATTATGGAAATTTCTGGAATCTGAGGGGAGCCACAAACTTCCTTCCAGATAGCATTCCCCTAAGTTTCCTGATAAAAACTGTACCTCACATGTGTGGTAGGCCTAGTGCCTGCATCAGGAAATGACCCAAAATGCAACATGGACACTTTGCAATTTTCCACTCAAAACAGATCCTTTTTATTTGCAATGTGCCTAGCTGTGGATTTTGGGTCCTAGCTCAGCCGGCACCTAGGGGAACATAGCAAACATGTACATTCTTGAAAACTAGATGCCCAGGGAAGTCCAGGATGGAGTGACTTGTGTGGCTCTTACTGGCATCTACTACCCTGAATCTCTTGCAAACCTCACAATTTGTCTAAAAAACAGATATTTACCTCACATTTCTGTGATGGAAATTACTGGAATCTGTGGGGAGCCACAAACGTTCTTAAACACAGCCTTCCCCCAAGTCTCCTGATAAAAATGGCACCTGACTTGTGTTGGTAGACCTAGTGCCCGCGACAGGGAAGGGCCAAGCACATGCAGAAATTAAGAGGGGCTCCAAAACTGGTAAAAAAGGCCGTTTTTTTCATGCGATTTTAGGCTGACTCTGCTCTGGGCATCCACACAAGTGGGGCAAAGGTTTTTATCATTACAAATGGGACAATGCTGGGTGGTAGGAATTTTGTGGATTCCTACGACTTCCAGAAGTTGGAGGTTTGCAGGGCATTGTGGATATGATGGTTTGGGGTGCATGTGAAGCACACCATCCTTCACTGTTCCAGATGTTTAGTTTTCAGAAGTGTCTGAGTCTGGTAGGTTTTTCCAGGTGGCAGCATACCCAAGTCCAAAAAGTCCAGCCGCTCACCATTGGAAGTGGGACAATATTGTGAGTTAGCTCTCCTTGTGCAAATGTAAAATCACCACCCAACAGAGTCAAATGTCCTCTGGCTTGCCACTGGGAGGAGATGGTTTAGTCAGCGGGGTGCAGAAAGACTGTTGCCCCTTTCAGTTGGGGTGGGGGCATCACCTCTATTTTTTTAATATTCCCTGGATTCTAAGGGATGCTGATCAAGGGTAGTTACCTCCATCCGCCCCCCCAAGGGGGCAGAAAGAATGTGTCCCCATTTATTTTTGGTGGGTGAACGGTCATGCCCATAGTGGGCAGCCCCATCCCTCTTTAAAAAAAAAAGAAATATATATATATATATATATATATATATATATATATATATATATATATATATATATATATTCCCTGATAACTAGTGGGCTCCCCATCCCAGGAGGCAGGTTGAGGGTAATTACCCTATCTACCCCCAGGGGAGGGAAGAAAGACTTTAGTACCCATTAATGTGGGGTGGTGCGTGGCCATGCCCATGGTGGGCAGCCCCATCCCTCTTTTATAATCTCTGGTGCGTAGTGGGCTTTCTGCTCCCCTGGGGGGCAGGTTGGGAGTCATAACCCTCATCTGAGGCTGTGGGTGGAGAAAAAATGTGGCTACTTTTGGGGGAGGGGCACTGCCTTGGCTATTCTGGCCAGCCCCCACCCTCTTTTATTTTAAAACAAAATCCCTGTACTGATGCTGCTGGTTTTGCAACTTCAAAGGTGCACTGGGAGCTTCCAACTGGACCTCAGTGCCAGAGCTCTGAGCTTTGAAAAGTGTATGTTTAATCGTTTAACCACCAATTAACAACAGTTAACTTACTTTTAAGTCCCTAGTATGTGGTACCAGGTCTAACCATGGCCTTTGAGTTAACTTGCCTTGTGAACTGAAGCACTGATCATGCTACAACGAGTGTGACAAAGTAAAGTATGACTCCCAGTCTGCCATTGCAGACTGGTATAGCGTTTTGTAAACTGCTAACTCGACTTTGCCATTTCCACCCTTGGCAAAGCCCAAACCTTCATTTTTATCGTTTATAAGTCACCCCTAAGGCAGGCCTAACAAGCCGAAAAGGTAGAGTGCTGTATATTAAAAAGAAGGACATGTATTTTGATGACTTAACATGCCTTTAAAGTAAAAACCCCAGATTGTTGTTTTTATTGTAGTAAGGCTAGTAGCCCCGTTGGTGAGTATGTAGTTACACCCTGAAAACTCAGCAGTGCTAACTTTCGAATTGGACTACTAAATCTGATACTTCAAAGTATCAAATTAATCATTTCTTTGAGCCCGCCTTTTTGCCCAAGTCGAGTTCAGTATGCTTTTTTCATTACTTTGTTGCCCTGGTTTTCCAGTAGCTGGTTTCTGTGTCAAATAGCTGCCGTCCTTGAGACAGCCTGCTACCTGCCTGAGGAGAAGAGAGAATGACTCTCAAGAAGAAGAACAAACAGCCTGCCAAGAAAAGATGTTTGATTGCCCTCTGTCAGGATGGCCAGAGTGGATGTGAGCCCAAAAGGCAAGCTTTACAGGAAAAGCTGCCTTTGAAAGGAAAATGGTAGGAACACTAGGAAATGGCTGTTTTTCTTGTTTAGGCACACAGGCTGGCATCTCAGGAAGAGAGGGAAAACCTGTTAAACCATTTTCTAAAGTAGTGTAGCCCCCAGGTACTCACACCTATGTGATGGACTAGGGAGCTCCACACACCAAGAGAAGGCTCTTGCCATGTTGAGAGTGGGCAGAATAGCGGACACTGGGACAGCTAAGTACCACATTTCACAGAAAGTCATCATCAGGGAGGAAGGGGCCAGGTAGCCCACTGGCAAGTTAGTCGCCACCACCTCAAAAGTTCGTGGTGGATATAAAGTTGACACACATGGTACCCAAACATCAAATCACTAGTGTCTTGGAAAGGAGACAGGCAAAGGACTGCCTTGCTGCTCCTTGGACCCAGCAATCAGAGGATGAACTGAAGACTGGATTGTACCTACTAAACCTGAGGATTGTCAAAGAGGGAACTGTGCTTGCAGTGCCCCACTTGTGGAAAAGTTGCTCACTGGTGCCAGACAAAACGAATGACTCCAAGAGTCAATTGTCTGACTCTATGTTACAGCCACAGAGCCATACAAGTGGAGAAGCCTGTATCCTTGAAAGCTCAGTGCCAAGAAGTCTGACCACTGCTGGACGCTGAGGTGCAGCTTGAGAGACCAAGTCCTGACCCTTACAAAGTGCCCCTGTGTTTGCTGGACCAGTGAAGGCCATCAGAGTGCAGCTTGGTCACTCTGCAAGAAACTTATAGCCAACTAAAGGAAACTGGTGGAATTACTGTAACCAGAGACCAGTAGACCAGTGGCAACTGGTCCTGTGGTGGGCTTCATCTGGACCCGGTGGCAGTTTGACCCCTGGGCCCAAGGTCACCCCACCAGCTTAAGGGCAGAGAGGGTGACCAGAAAACCCATCGCACTACTTCAGTATCCCCAGTATCTTCAGCATCCATCAGCACCCCTCAACACCCTGTATACCGTGCTTCAGGACCACTTGACTGACTTCAGTAGTGGTCCTGTCTAAGGATTTGGAACTGGACTGAAAGCTGCTAAAAATGACAGGTTATTCTCCCCTTGGACTTGTTTGGATCCTGTCAATGGCTCACGTCCGGAAATGGCCTGTCCAAGGCTGCCTAGATAGTAGTTTTCTGAACCCTAACCCGCTATCACGGTCGTTTACGTTAATTTATTATATGGAGTGAAAAAGCAGTGATTTCTGAAAATGCTATCTCCCAATCCCTCTGGTGGATTTTTGTCCTTAAGGTCCCTATTTAAAGATAAAAATATAACCTATTTTTATAAAGTAGTGTCAGATTTTACTTCTGTCTTTTTTTCTTCTTACTTGCTAATTTGGTACTTCCTAATGCTTTACGTTTGCTCCTTTAAGCCTGACTGTTCTGTGCCACAGTAACCCAAGACTAAGCTACGGTTTTACAAACAGACCTAACTGGTCCTGATATGGAATTGTGACATTATTACTTGGTGAGGCTGCACAATCCCACCACAGAAAAATCCACATTCTGAAAGTTAAGTTCTGAAAAAGTGCCTTCTACAGGTAGAAATGGCAGGTCCAGTTTAACAAAAGCAGAATTTTCACTTATTAATGTCGGCAGATGTAACTTAGAACTATGAAAAGTCTGTGGATTTTTCGGTACATTGAGGGTTAGAAACATGCAATGATGTTGCAAGGACGGCATTGGCTCTAAATCAAAAAAGGAAAATGACCCCACTGTTGAGTACTAGAAAGCAGCCCTGATTGGGGTGCATTGGGCCCCTGACACCCCTTGGCCCCAGTGCTGTACAAGCTGCACTGATATCAAACGCCCCTAGGAGCATGGGGGCTTCCAGGTGACGGCAGGGGAGGAGTGCACGGTAGTGGAAGTAAATGAATACACTTACAAGTGGTAGCTTTGTGGGAATTCACAAAACTTACCAATTTTCGTAGAACCCTATTTGTGCACCTACAATTGTTGTCAAAACAGGCTGGCTAAAGGCTCGTTTGGTTTGAAAAACTCTCAAGCATCCATATTGCATCTGGAACTGTAAACAGGCGAATGCCTCAAGCACTAGAATGATTTAGTAACCTTTGGCCTGTGGTGCAAGAGGTTATTGAAGCTCAGTGATGTAATTTTCTTGCTTTTGGCTCGTTGGGATGCAACAAACAGACTGGTAAAGCGTTTTGTAAACACATAATTTATAGGCCTAAAGGTTATTTAAGGGTATGGTGTCAAGTGCATATTTTAATTCTGAAGTGCAGACACCGAATACTGTGAACATATTTGTAAGTAAACGAGGCCTTTAAATAGAAAAACACTGGGGAAAGTGACATTAACTCCGTAACTGCCTTTATTTGAAAAATCGCAGCCTTGAAGAAAAGGCTGCGCTCCTCAAGCCGACCTAGAAATCAACAGATTCACGGATCATTAACAATTGTCACTGGCCCATGGCAAATTGTACAAGTAAGTGTATCTGCACGGCGGCTAAAGTGAACAGGCCATAATAAAGGGCATTCCGCAGGCTGTCAGAAAAAGATGTGAAAAACTGAAAAAACATTGATGAAAGGAAGTCTGTGTGTTTTAGATAGACGGCTAATTGGGACGTCTTTTCAGCCTGGATCGTGAAATGAGCGAGCAATAGAAAATGTATGTTGATTATTTTATTTTGGAAGTTTACATAGCACAACGTAAGAACTGGTTTGCCTTTAGGCTCTTCAACGGGGAGCAACACTGAAGGGTGCAATTAGAAATGGTATTAATGGAAAAAAACACGAGCTCCATGAAACTGGTGTTTTAATAGTTTTGGGAAACATAAGTGGTTATTTTAGAGGCTTTTTTTAGAGACATTGAGCGGTACCATGTTGGAAAATGTGTAGGATTATTAAAGGAGATTTTATGGCAAGACCTGGAGGCTAACATTAGGCAATCTCCTTTACTGCCACTACTCACAGCAGCTCCTTCAAAAAAGTTAGAACATCAGAATTCCAACACAACAACAACACAGACCTCCAATCTTCATCCTTCTTTTTTTGCTGCTGCTCCTGCAGAGAAGTACTGGTGTGAGGGTGTTTGTGATATGTATGTACAGGTTCAATTAATGCTGGAAATCGTTTCTTGAGCATTTATATATCGGAATGTATGACTATCTATTTCGAGAAGAACCAAGTGTATTTTGTGATTTCGCGGTTGTGTCTTCACTTGTTTCATGGTTTTTTATTTTTTGACATTTCGGTTTCTGAGGCAGTTTCTGGGTGGATTTGGTCTGGGTAGGCTTTGTTAAAATATTTAGAGGTATACCTGGGTTTGTTGGGGCAGTTGAGGCATGTTTGCTTAAAGCTGCTCAAGCTGAGCAGGTCTCATGGCAGAGAGCTTGCGCCCCTGTTGCTAGGAAGCAGGACATCAGTACGAAACAAAAGGACAGTGGCCCAATTGTTAAAGGAGATTTCCAGTGGCCTTGTATCAGTAAATAGGATTAATTTACGCTAACGTAAGTCATACTATGTTAAGAAAATTTCAAGAAATTGAGTAAATTAATTAAATATGGGTGTGCAATTTACATTTGTGTTTCTTAGGCCCTTTCACTTAAACCTCGCTCCTATTTATTTACAGGGGTGTGTCATATGAGTGGTCAGAAAGATCCCATTCAAGCATGGTGAGAACTTTTACAGACGTAACTTTGTGGCAGTTTACAGACATTTGCAAGTGTACTGCCCACACTTACCTACACATATGCACCAAATGAAAGGTAAAGACGTATCTGCCGCAGAATGGGCGAGAAAGAGAACTATTTTCCCCAGGTTTCAGAGTGTGAGGAACGGGGGGATTGGATGCACCAAGGCAAAATAGTTTTGTACACAGGAAAAAAAGGATTTACAAAGTTAACTAAACAAGGTTTCTAGTTTCCAGTCCCTAAAAGGCATGTTTTGGTAAATATATAGCCAAGAAAACAGTTTTAAGTAAATCCCATATACTTATGACTGTTCCTTGTAGTACTTGCAAGATATGTCAATTTGATTAGTTGTAAGTTACGAACATACGCAGATGTAACTTACAGCTTTCATAACAACACTAATTTAGATAATGGGCTCACAGTAGTTTTGTCATAAAGTTGGTATGCCTTTTTTCCCGGGGAGTTATCCTTAGAAAACCACTTAAAGCACCACTACAAACTAACATACATAAAGCAACAGTATTTTCACAAACCTGCATAAAAAATGATACATAGGTTTTTCAGTGGCTGCTGTTTTGATCTTCTCTGTAGTAAACTCCCAACGTTTGCAGAGTCTAGCCAACTTTACTGATTTAATAACACGCATAAATCCCCACATCCCCTGTATGATACAAGCCATACCTTTTACAGATAGCTGTCATGATTTTCATAAAACCTTGCTTGCTATGTGTTCCTTTAGATGGGCAGCAGTAACTTTGTAATTCTGATTTAACTAAACATACTCAAATATTTTCTGCCTGAAGTCTCATTTGCTTTATATGCCAAAACTTGGAGCACTCAAAACAGGCCTAATAAGCTCAGTATTGACATATACATAAAACAACAATGGACTTTTTTTTCACAAATTTCATTTCAGGACCTTTGTTTGGCCCATACCTTAAACATACAGTATCATGCTTGCGTACGTTGGCGTACAGTTGCTAAAAAACAGAAAATGATAACTAGAGGAAAGTATGTTAAAAATTGTGCTATGGTCATAATTAAATGGAAACTACAAACCATAAAACATATAAATTAGGTATAATCTGGACACTGCACCTCACATATTCCTATGACTGTCAATTGACATTAGTCATAGGTGCTGGTGTTGAATGATGGACCAGAAATGTGTATCCATTTAAAGCACCTCACTAGTCTCCTTCATAAGAAGACAGGTGCATTAGTGCTCCACAAAGGCAACATTTTTAAAGCTTTTAGAAGCATCTTAAGTGCAATGAGTGACAATGAGGACTTTCCAAGGGCATAGCAACTGAAATGAGGTTCCCAATGTGAGAATTTCAGAAACTCCAACAGTGACGGGACACATCCAAAAGCATAGTGGTTTTGAAATACTTCTTTCAGATGGACAGGATTCCTAACTCAAAGTGTCCCATGAGCCATTATGTAGTATTTAAATTTGACCAGAGCTTCCACCAAAAGATACTGGAGGCAAGCCACGTCCTGAAAAGTGTGATTCCGAAGTTTTAGTTGAAAATAAGTGTATATAGGTTTTGGAGCATAATATTGTTCTCCCAGTCTAAAACGGGTCAAACAAATGTTAACAATGATGATGGCCAGAATTGTGTAATTGGCAGTGTTAACGTGTCTAGGTGGCACCACCGTGGTTATAAAGCTTTACTTGCAAATGTGGCAAAGGTTAAAAAGCTTTATTTATATTTATGTTGGGGGTGCAATAAATTCAGAGCTCCAGAACAATAACCTGTCAGAGACGAAAATGACTTAAGAACAGCAACCCACCAGTGATGTGCTAAGAAGATTCAAAACCCTGATAATGTTTTTATGTTGAATTTCTCAAATTACATTTATTTAGAAATTTTATAGCAATGGTTTTAATTAATCAACAATAAACTTTTGAACTACATTGACCTAGTAATGTGTGAGGGGAGTAATACATTACGCTTTGCACGTGTGCGGGACTCTCCAGGAGACTAGTTCAATGCAGGTTTATTCAGTAGATTTGAGAGTACCATAAAAATGACCCTGCAAGGCAGCAGGACAAGGGAAAGCGAGACAGAACTACTGGGCTGGGGGATGTTTATAATACTTTACATTGCTGAGATGCATTGGTTCTGCCAGATACAGAAGCATCAATAAGGACTGCACATTATATCAGAGCACGGTGGCAAATTATATCTAAAAGACCTTGATTCATGCCACACAGTGTGTCAGTGCGGGGATACATCTGATTTTTCTAAGAATAGGACCGCAGAATGTGGACCTAACAGCAAATTGTTACCTTGTCAACTAAACGATAAACTTCGTCAGTCATGAGATTAGATTTTGGATGCCTTTGTATGCTGAATGTGTATATGAATTGAGTTGCACTTGGATTTGTAATGCTTGTACTAAATATATTTTTCTTGTAGTAATTAACATTTTTGGTTTTATGCCTAGGAGATATCCTAAAGAAGTATTTTTCAAACTAGGCTAAATTGTGTGGGAGAAGCGTCGCCTCCAGCATAACAGTGCTTCTTCTTTTCATTATGAAAGATGGATTCGTTCATGAGAATTATATTTCACGGATGTAACAGGTGTGGAGTAATACCCGCACCACACAATAGAAATTAACATACACAGTGCTTTAAATAGGCTGGTACAATCAGGTGCTCAGTACCACCACTTGATTTGAAATGGAAAGTCCCTGCATTTCTCAACTGTTACAAATACATTTAATGGAGACTACCAGCGCTTTTCAGGAGCAAACGGACTTTGGATAATGAGTACCGGCACTTATATATTTCCATTGAGAGCACTGGGCATACAAGGTTTATAACTGTCCCATTTATAGCCCAAGCTGTTAAAACGTACTTTGTATCATACTATTTAGATAGGTGTTCTGCTAACTGGCAGTGTTCCATTTACACATAATGCAAATAAGTCGCGTTTCTTTCCACAAATGCACAAATTAGCAGAATTCTGCACGTCAATAGAAAGAGTGAAAGATGGGAAAATAAATGTTTTAAAGGATGGAGAAAACAAAAAGTGGAAAAACACAAATAAGTGAAGGGACGAATGGATAACGGGGAAGAAGGTACATCATTTTTTTTTTTTAAATAAAGGAAATAGGGATCTGGACAAAGAAATACGGGAGTAAAGAATGACTTCAGAGCAGCAATAAGAAGAAAGAAGGGGAATTAAGACATGCAGACAGAAAGACGGCAACCATAACGGAAGAGTATTAGAAGGCAGGCTCACACCGCGGATAGCAGATATACTTCAGGTGTATAACGATAACCATTTACCCGTCTGGGATTTTAAGTACTTATTCTCCCAGGTTGGATCGTAACACCGGTGGAACTGCTACCGCAAAATCTGTCATTTACAAATGTGAGGGCCTGGGAGCATACTTGAAGCGTCCCGCCCTGGACTCCACGCAGGTGCAAGTTCCGGAGCCCCAGGTCTCCGGACAACTTTTCCCCGCCTCCTCCATATTCATAAGTTCTCGTGAGCTGCGCAGAGCTACTAGGGTAGGGTCGGGGGCGCGGCCGAGCGCCTGCTCCTGGATCCACCCCCCGCCCACTCTCCGCGGCATCCATTGGCGGCAGTGTCCGTCGTTCAACGCCTGCGGGGACCACGCCCGCGATGGCCAGGGAGTTAGGCGGAGGCAGCCCGGCCCTGGCAGGAGTCACTCGCAGGCTGCAGGAGCACAGGTACGGAGCGGGAGCCCCAGAGCACGAGCAGCCGCCCGCACCACACCCCGTCCCGCGGCGCGCACAGCCTGCAGCTTTCCATGGCCACCAGCGCCGTGCTGAGCATGTCCAGTCGGCTGGGCCCGCAGCGTCTTTACCCGGGAATGCACCAGGAGGAGCCTCCTGTCTTCGCCCAGCTCAAGCCGGTGCTGTCGGGGGCCCGCGGGGGCGGCCCGGGTCTCTATGGAGAGGACCCTCTGAAGACCCCCACCGGAGGCGACCGACTGCTGCCTGAGGACATGGTGCAGGTAGGTGGCATGTAGCTTTGGAGTGGACGCTCGGGGCAGGTCCTGATTAATTTCTTTGAGTTTAAAAGTTTCTACCAATGGCAAGTCCGCGAGTGGCGATGGGAAACCTGTTGAGGTGCAAATAAGAAAAGGGGTACCTTCATTGCATTGATAAACGACCTTGGTGTGAAAAAGCCCACTCATTCTTTTGGAGTAGAATAGTGAATCTGGGCTACTACCTTGCCCACCCACCTGACACTCGCCTCTCCAACCTCCAGCAGCGCCACCTCCAGCCGACAGTTGCTGCTCCAGGTGTGTACAGAGCTCAGTCCTCCACAGATGTAGAGCCTGCACAGAGGTGAACAACACTGAACCTTCTCTAGCCTCAGTACATACAGCTCTGAGCAGTAGCAAAACAGGTACTCTAAGATAATGTGTGCCTGCACTTTTAAATTACCACCTCAAGCACTGGCATGTAAAAGCTGGTTTAGCGTGAACTGCAAATTCAGGCTAATTTTTGGCGAGTGCAGCAACGCATCCGATTTCGTGAGTAGCTTGAATGAGTTAACTCCCTTTGTGAGGGGAGTTTACGATCTGTTATAACGTAGCGCTTATATATTTCACGCGGACTTGTTTCTGTGGGCTTTGACTTCTGTCAATGCATCCTCGCAGGGGTGGAGTTGGTAATGTCTGTATACACTCTTTGTACATGCCGCAGCCACTACAGCGATAGCCGACCCCGCCCATAACAGACTCCGAGCTCCATAAGCCCCCTTCCCTCACCAGTCAAAACAAAACATCTAGAAAGCGCCCCTGCACTTCATTAATTTGCAGTGTTGCTGCCCGTATGGCTGTTACTTGGAGGGATTGGAAGCCCCACTGAGCAGCGTTGCTTTAGTGTAGTTGCACGTGCCCTGTCATGTGGGTGGGGTGATGACTTGGTTTTGGTGATATTAAGCATTGATGTTTATTTCGTAGTAGTGTTTGGTTGAGACTTTGCTGTGAATTCTGTTGATACAGTGGCGCTGTAGCTGTGCTGTTGTTTTGTCGGTACCTTATGTAGCGGTGCGGCTATGTTGTAGTACTGGTGATTCGTTAGTGCCGACCTGGCAGTGCTGTTGAATGAATGTGGTATTTTGGCAGGCTGAGCGTTATTATAACGCCCAGTTGCCTTAGCGGTGCCGTGGCTGGGCTGCTGCTGTATTGCGTTCGGGGCAGTGTTGAAAGCTGCAGCTGGTCTGCTCAACGTGCCCGAAAGTATTACCGAGCAACTGGCCGCCGCGGCTCTCACCCACGCACAGGAGTCATGCAGCCCAGAAAAGGCCTCCCCGGGACTTTCAGCGGGGCCCAGAGAGCCACAGGCACACACAACAGCTGGAGGTGCTAAAACCAGCTAGCGCCCAACCACAGCCTGAACTTTCCACTCAGTGCTTTTATATCAACTGGTGCTCATTTAATGCTTATTTTTAGTGATGGTAACGTGGTCTCAGTTGCCAAAACATACACACACACACAAATGTACATGTTAAATATAACTCTCAGTATTAAACAGAAAATTCCTTCAGATATACATTGCTGCCTGAGACCTGGCCATAGCCCATCCCACCGGCCCCCACCTCCTAACAGGTAACCACGATTTATTAAGAGTGATATTCGGGGCAGCGCTTTGCTCCAGCTAAAAGGCTGTGAATTAAGTGCTTTGTATTGGGCTGTCCTTGAGGGATCAACTACAACGAGCACACTTCGTGTCTGCCATGCATGCAGAGAGGGTGAATGCTCACATCTTGTGACAACTACCTCAGGTGGTTTGTACACGTTTGCTAAAGGTTTTCCAACCCCTGAGCTATTTTATGACCTTTCGTAGCGAGCGTCCAGCGGCTGTCCAGGGTTTTGTGGGTGGTGTGGACGGCCTTTTTACATTGCCAGGGGGAATGTAGCGCGTGCCCACTGGAGAGTAGACGATAAATGCTTTGCCGTTGACTGCACTCGCACTATATCCGCCCTCAGCCTCCCACTAACTTCTTGCAGAGGGAGCCTTATTTTGCAAGGGGCTGTTAAGCATGTGCCGGTGGGGTGCAAGCACGGCACCTTTCCACGATTCAGGCCGCGTCATTTGGTGGCAGGGGTGTACTGTCTGATGGAACTCTCGGTGACGTAGCACACGGAAAATCTGGTCCTGCTACTCAGCTGGGTAGTGGAAGACGCAGTCATTTGGGTGACGTGGGCCTCTTCCACTCCTCGCACTCTGTCAATCACTGCACCTCGTAGCTGCGACCTCGATAACACGATTATTAGAGGGGTAAACAGAACGCGGCCTTGCAAAGCTCACATTTTCTATTAACGCAACATGTGCTTTTTTTGGTCGCTCTTTTTTAGTTCCGTCCATGTCATCTCATTGTAGAGGAAATTATTTTTGTTTTGCCGTTTTATGTTGCGCGAACTAGGCCCAAAGGCTTTCAAATGCTTTACACGAGCACTAGATTCCATGAAACAAGGTAGATTTTTATGTATTTATATTTTCAAATAATTGCCCCCCAAACACCCGCCTTCATATTAGTAAAAGTGCAAACGGGGCACAGTCCTTTCTATTTGTAATCATTGTATATGATTATTTCCATTTGTGATGTGTTCAGGATAATTCTCAAAGGCGTGTGCGAGTACTAAAGGAGCACTACCTTTATATATTCCAGAAAGTCTTTGTAATAGCACCCATAGTATCTAGTCTGAGAGTCTCCAAAGCTCATAGGTGGCTTCGCTCTATTGTTTGTTGGTAAATGTGGATTTTTCAAATTCTTTCTGTATTAGCAGACAGCTATCTTTCCACTTTTGCTACGTCAGCGGCAACGGGGAGAATTCTTAGAGGCGATGCCTTGCGCTAACTAGTATTTACACCAGGTATCTCCAAAGGGTAGATCTCCAGTACCCTAAAAGTTGCTCCCTCAAGGACATCCCAATACAAAGCACTTAATTCAGAGGGACTTCTCTAGTAATTGAAGAAGATCACATGCCACGAAAAAGTAAGATTTTCTTTGAGGATGTTAACCCAAAATGGAAAGTGCTTATCTGGCAGAAAACTATGTATTTTGAGAAACTGATAGATTGATGTCTGCTAAAAAAAAAAAAAAAAAAAAAAAAGATTGAAAATCTAAAACTTATTTAACTGCCCTTTAACTTTAAATGAGTTGAAGATTTTTAACTTTCAACATTTTCTGTGTACCAATGAATAATTATGATTGTCGTTAGTCATGCAGAGGCATTTCATTATGATAAAACTTTTCCTGACACTATTAGTAAACCTGTCTTAAGGGCTGGGGTGGTTGGTGTTCAACTACAATATCAAATTTGAATTATCGTCCAACCAAAATATTGTATCCAGAATATAGACTATCACAGTATGTTGAATGTAAGTATAGTTTTATTTACGTTCTTGGCTCCATATCTATTTATCTTGAGTGTGTGTGTGTGTGTGTGTATATATATCTATATCATCTATCTTTAAGATATGTAGAGTTTAGAATAGTAAATCAGTACTTACCCACATATGTTCTTTGATAATATTATATTAGCAAATATGCTATATTTAATATTTGGCATCAGTCAATATTGTGACCTACATCTGAATAGCCACTACATGTAATTCTGCAGGGTGTTGCCTCTGTTGTCTGTCACTGATATGCTCACTACTGCAACAGCTGCCAGTCATTGGTAGCTTGGGGCTATTTTCAACAAAGTTAAGTAGCTCTTGTTACAGAAAAGGATGGAGACCCCAGGTTTACACATTTTGAAGGATAAAAAGTGGGGATCCACGGCCAGCTGTTTATGCCAGTCTTGCCAGAATACAATGCTGCCAAATGACATCTTCAGAGATGTTTTCCATGATAAAGTTTGTAAAAGCACATTTCCTTTCAGGTAGAACAACAAAGGCTGAATTCAATAAGCTGACAGACATGGCCTCTGTGAGCTAGTTGCAATGTTTGTATGTGAGTGCTATTAAGTAGTCCCACACATTGCGATTCGGATATGCTGAAGGAACAAGATTATTATTTTATTTTATTTTTTTGTTAGTTTTCTAAAGGCCTATCTCTGCCTAAACATTTAGTTGTTGTCGGGGGGGGGGAGGGAGAGAGACACCTGATGTTATCAATCAGGCCAGATGTGATAACCACAATTACTTTTCACACCTGTGAAATTGATGAAACCTTATATCTTTTTCTGGTTGTGTTTGGGCCCTGCAAGTTTCACTGTAAGCGCTAGGCTGGGAATAAAATCAGTTTTTTTTTTTTTTGACATAATGACAATCTTACAGTTGTAATGGTGTAAAAATGCCCACTTCTCTCTCTTTGTCATTTAGACCCGATGTGAAATGGAGAAGTATTTGTTACCACACCTTCCCCCACCACCGGTAGTGTCGGAACAGAAGAAGTATCGAAGGGACAGTGCCTCAGGAATCGACCAGTTCTTCTGCGATAGCGATGGACTTCCTTACAGTATCAACATGAACGTCTTCTTACCTGACATCACCCACTTGAGAACCGGCCTCTACAAACCGCAGAGGCCTGGAGTGACCCACATCAAGACCGAACCCGACACCATGTTCAGCCAGCAGAACGACACGGTCCCCACCCAGGCGCTGCCAGAGTTCACCAGTATATTCAGCTCCCACCAGAATGCCGATGTCAACAGTGTGTTCATCAAGCAGGAGCTCCCCTCCCCAGAGCTTCACCTCCCCATGAATAGCCAGCAGGGCCAGCTCTATCAGCTCCTGAGCTCCCCTGACATGGACATGTCCAACCCAGCTTCTCAAGCTGCTGCCTTGAACACTCTCAACAACGTGACCATGTCTGCCGCCATGGCAGAATACAGCAACACGCTCAGTCCACCGGTACCCCAGCAGCCTGCAATGAAACAGTTCCAGGGAATGCCCCCCTGCTCATACACTATGCCCACCCAGTTCCTTCAGCAGCCGCAGCAGGAGGGCACCTATTTCCCTCCTTCACCCCCTAGCTCTGAGCCTGGCAGCCCGGAAAGACAAGCTGAGCTACTGCAGAACTTAAATCCACCCCCATCCTATGCAGCTACCATTGCGTCTAAGATGGCCATTCATAATCCCTCTTTACCAGCAGCCTTGCCTGTTCCTTCCCAACCACTACAGCCAGTCAAGTACAACCGGCGGAGCAACCCCGACCTCGAAAAGAGACGAATACATTACTGCGACTATCCAGGTGAGATTGTCATGCTACAGTGATGATTTTTAGGGTTGAAATGTTTAGGGCAAGTCAGTGGAAAATAAATGAAAAACACTTTTCTAGGAGCAGGCCTGCAGAGGAAGACAGGAGAAAAGAGAAGTACCACAATTATAGCTGTTAGGCCAGTAATGTTTTTGATGGACACGGTCTGTATTTTGACCTAGTGGTTGCCTGATGTCTTTGAATTTCCACAGACCACCGGACTCCAAATCAAGACAAGCATTTTGTCACAAATCATCATAATATTATTGACCTGTAATGGATTTGAGTATGGGTTAGCGGATGTAAAATGTGTGTGTGTGTGTGTGTGTGTATATATATATATATATATATATATATATATATATATATATATATATGTGTATGTAATATTGATTGAGAAAACCATTTATGAATATCCGAACTAGTATTACAGGAGTACTCTTATGTACTGTCACATGTGCTTTGAACTGCTTACACGTCCAGCTAACTTTGTAAAAAATGCCAAAAGGTGCAGTCTTTTCTATTTCTACTAATTGTATATAAAAGTTCCAATTTTATTCCCATTTTAGATGTTAGGGGGCCCAATTTAGAAAGGATTTTAAGAGTACCTACAATAGGACTGCTTGCTACAAAATGCAGACGGATAATATTGATAGTAGAAGTTCACTATGAAATTAAATCTGTAATAATTACGTGTGCTGCATAATTGAACCTTGGCTTATATAACAGTGCAGAAAACTACGACTCACTCCCACTTACCAGAGCTTGTCGTGATTGCATCATGTTTGTGTACACAAAGCAAATGTGATACATGACTGATTCTAGCACCAGCTAATCGAGAAAACCACGTACATTTAGTAGATACAACAGTAAATGTTACTATCGGTCTCTTTGGCAGCATATCTTAATGCTAACATTTTGTGAAGGGAACCTAAGGGAGAGAGAAGCTTATGTACCACCATTTGTGCCCTAGGTTAAAGGACAACTCCTTTCTATACACCAGGACCAAATTATGCTCAGGGGCAAATGACTAGTTTTTTTTTTTTAGGAACAGCTGTTGGATCCACCAAAACAGTAAGAAATATTTTAGTGTTCTTTTCGGTACTTAACTGGCAACTCCGGTGAACTTGTAGTCCTTTTTGGTATCCATTGACACAGCATCAAAATAATGTTGATGCTTCACAAAATCTTTTAAGGTAACTTGTTTGTGCAAAGAAAAACCATCCTTGTTAGTTTGAGTTCCTTGTTACCTACTCCGTAAAACATCTAGTCTGAGATCGAATTCAGGTGATCGTATTTGCTGGTTTAATGCTGAACTCTGTAGTATAAACACTGTGACCTTAGGTGTTTTTGTTTTGCATGATGAGCACTTAAGTGGAAGTTTGTGGTTTTTCTCTACCAAAAAAATATTGGACTGTCTAGGGGCAAATGAAAGTGATCAGGACTAATGAATCCTGGAGAATCATGTGAGAGTTACTTTTAGAATCGACCTTCTTGCACGGGGCTGTAAGATTGTAGCATGAAACTTCCGAAAAATCTTGGTATCATCTAATTGACTGTAATGCAGCTTTTTCTTAAATGTTGGCTAACTTGATCTTTGAGGCGCAAGGCCCTAAGATTGTAGCATGAAACTTCTGAAACTTTTTGGCATGAAATAAATGAGCATAATACATCATTTTCTTAAATGTTGGCTAACTTGTTCTTTTGTTTTTGTCATCAGTGTGCTTTTCACCCCTTTCATATTTATAATTTTCTTTCCCTTGTTTGTTTTCAGGATGCACAAAAGTCTACACAAAGTCATCTCACTTAAAAGCTCACCTAAGAACACACACCGGTATGTACTTTTCACTGGCTCGCTCATGGAGTTCTTTAAATATTACCAGGGATGAAGCTGCTCTTCTATAGTTGGAGCTGTCCTTTTATCTTTGTGTTTCCCCTTTTCTGACTGATCATTAATGGCCTAATTTCGCAGAATGGGCTTTGTAGCTGGTGACAGTTTAGTTAAATCACCTGGGCACTTTGCACTGGAGAGTAATCCCCCCTCATTTATCTTGAGGCCATTTCTGTTTGGCGTTGCTTTGTAGGACTTCAGAACTGTTAAGGCAGAGTGAGGGTGGTTGCTTTCTGGAGATAGCATTATACACACAGCATGTATTATTACCACTACAGCACTGACATGTGGTTTCTGCTGGGCTATTGAGACACTAATGCTGTTTGGATAGTAAACCAAAGCTGAGAAACTATTGCGTACAAAGAGAGTATTGGTTTGCCGAGGCTTTACCTGTAACGTCCGCTCTCCTCCTCCCCTTCCCTCCCCTTCTCACCCCCACCCCCGCCAACAATGGACCCCTCCTCCATCCTCAGATTGTATTCAAACGGAGCAAAGTTTCAGAAAATCTCAGTTAAACTACAGCCCACAGAATAGGAAGTATTTTCCTCATCTATATTCCATGTGAATCAGGTTAACTTTGTAAGTGCGAAATGTAGTAATTCGTTAGTGGATTTTCTTTAAATATTTAAAAAATATTTTTTCATGTTTTGTGTTTAATGACGTTTCCTAGTATTCAGTTTGATGCAGAGGATCTCTAGTGATGTTTTTATATTTGCACTGCCCTATGTCTGAATCAGGCCTGTACCGCAGTGGAGAAGGGAGTGTGTGGGTGTTGTGTATGTATATACATGACTTGTGCCCAAAAATGACAGCAAATAAACACTTGTGTTAGCTTGAGTAGGACGTGACTAGTTTTTCTGTGAATCAGCTGAAAGGGCCACAGGCGTCGTACCAGAACAAAAAAGGTGCCCTTTACATTGTTTTTTTTTTTTTTCTTCCAGAAATAACATTTTGCCCATGGGTGTGCTTCTTTCTTTCTTTTTTTTTTCTTTTGTCAGGCGCCACCAATCTTCACATAGCATATTGTTGCACATCCTAAATTGGGCGAACATTGATTAAAAAAAAATCCCATAGATTAAAAACACAAACTTGTTTTTTACTTCCAGTTTTAGCACTTTTATAATACAGAATTCACCATTGCGCCCATAAAAAGTTCCGAAGTACATGCCTGTCTGCACTTAAAGACACTTGAAGTCCGCCTACCCCTTATTTAGACAATAGATGCATGTATATATAACATGTTATAGGTATTATTTTGAGATTTAAACTAGCTGCTGGATGGAAGACGACAATTTAAAACATTGTCTTTTTTTTATTTTTACATCTAGATGTTTCCTAGATTTTTTTATATATTCTAGCTACTTCCCTCTGTACCCCCAATGGCATCGTCCATAGCTGTGCCTCATAAGTGCTGTGTAGAGGATTGGGTCTTCAGCCAGCCACTAAGTGAAGTTCCTGCTTGCAGTGCATGGCATAGTCTTCAGGTGTGCTATTTGTACTTTTTGTAACAATTATGCACAGATTCTGCAATTTGGCCAGTCACAAGCAATTAAAAAAAAAAAAAATGCTTTTACTATGGGCTGGTCAAGTTAATGGTACCTACGTAGAACCTATAGAAAAAAAAAACCTGTTACGATTCTCCTTTACTACTGCAGCATATTCTGCCCAGGTCTGAATTTTCAAACGTATATTTGCCTGTAGCAAGAGCCCTTAATTTAGCTCATCATTTGAAATGTTTGGAGTGGAACAACCTATCCGATTAATTGGAATCAGTATGCAACTATTAGTACGGGTCCTCCTGCTGCCTCCTCCACAACACTATCGAGGTCTGGCTACGAAAAGCTATAGCTGATTGCCAAATCTCTTGCACAGAACCCAGCCAGTATATATGGAGGGTCTTTGGGTCCGCACCATACAGCTATTAGTTTGCTTTGTCAGCCTCCCTCACTTTTTAATTTGAGAGTGTCATTCCTGTTTCGGGGCAGGCTAGGGTAGTATTTCTCTTTTACCATTAACTATGAACTCTTGGGTGTTTCAGACCGCCTGCCTGAAGAATGCTTCAGTGCCCTGAACAGGTAGTCAGTAACTTAAAAAGGGGGTGCATTGTTGTTGGGAGCAGGAGATGTGGTGAGATCGGAAGTGCAATGCAGCTTCTGTTTCTTATTTTGCAGCCTGTGGCTCCAGTCGGCTGTCTACTGACAGGAATGTCCGTTTGGGCAGCGCCGTGGCATTGACAGTTGCAATATGGGTAAAAAATGTTCTTCCTCCATCCTCAGGGAAAGCATCAGCTTGGTGACACCACCCTAACTGCTGGGCAGCATCCTTGAGGCCTGGCTTCTTCTAACCAGATGGAAGCCGTGCACTGAGCTCAAGGTTAATTTGTGTTGGTAGGAAGGTACTAAAAATGTTTGTGGTTGTCTAGCTGTAATAGTCCTTGAAATGCTTCGGCCACTGAGGAAGAGAAGTCGCCTGTTTGAAATGGCGGCTTCTGTACCTTCTGTGCTGTGTATTCCTTAAATGTAGTCTGCGAACGTCTGCTGTTTGTACTACTTCTCTTTGGGGCCATAAATCGGTTGAGGGCCAACCTATATGAAGTGGGCGTGTGTATATGTACTTATATGTGTGTGCCGAGGCAGGTGTGTGTTTGTAATAGCCAGTAAATTGTACAAAGAATTGTTTTCCACTGCTCCATACATGGAGGGCATGCTGACTTATAAAATACATGAATGTAAAAGCATGGGAGGAACGCCCTTAGGCCAAATAACGCAGCAAAGCGGGCTTGTGGGAATCTCACGGAGGTTGTCTTTTTTTTTTTTTTTTTTATTATTCTGAAGCACAGTAAAAATGTTTTTGAAAAGTGTGGCCGACGGTACCCGTCTTTCATAGCCTTACTTGCAAAGGTCTACATTTTGCATTTGTAAACAGGCGGGAGTTGTAGCGGCAAAGGCCGAACCGTGTTGTGCACACTGCATGGCACTATCTCGCCAGAGCTTCAAAGAAAGACACAACAAAACTTTGCTAGCATAAGCAATGATCTAACCGTGTGCTGCCCGTCGCCATGGAGACCGGGCCTTGCATTCGGCAGTTTGAATGGATTGTTGGATGTGTCTAAAGCAACAGAATATCTCGAGGCTATATGTTACTATGGAAATTTCATTTTGATAAATGAGCCGGTTATCTCTGTAACAGCCCCAGTAAAAATATGAATAGGAATTGAACAAAGGTCACATGGCGCCCTGTGAATAGAGCCGGCCCGCTGTAAAGTGGTAAATATCCCGGCTTTGAAACCGGCACGCCATTGTGACTGTCCATTTATTGTGGTGCGCGCACGGAAACATGGCTTCATTGCATGTAGCCGGGATCCCTTTCAAGTTAAAGAATCTTAGAAAGTAACTTTGAAGAAGCCAGTACAGATTGTAAAACTAACGGCAATGCAGGATTGCCAGAAATTTACATTTAAGTGTTTAATTTTTGGTCAACTGTGTCTGTCTTTACTTTCCGCCTTTGTTAATATCGGTTTCACGTAGTGTTTGTTGTCTAATCTTAGAATAGCAGTTTAACCATATGGTACTCGGAACTTTGGGCGTGCTGCCTGTGGAGCAACTCGCTATTTTGGAAGCATTGCTCTTTTCTCGATGGTTTGTCGGAAAACGTCAATTTCCATTTCCAATTTAGCCAAGAGAGGCATCCCGTGCCCGTGCACGGGTTGTCTGCAGCCACTAGTTGGGAGGTGGTGTGTGTTCCATGCGCGAGATGTCTGACCTGCCTAAAAAAACGCCACAGTGCAAACACTAACTGCTGAAAAGGTTTGTCGGACACAGATTATAGGGTGTGGAAAACAAAAACTATGTAGACAAGGAATCCTGCATGTCTTGTTTCCTGCAGCCAGCTTTGGAATACCCAATAGAAAGTGTTGACACTGAGTCTTGGGCGCCACAATGATGACCTTTGACCCTTCAGGAATGGGCCTAAGGCCTTGCTACTTGTTGCATTCTAGTCATTATTATAGCACACCAACCCATACATCGCTCAGCTGCAGATTATTCCACACACAAGTTTTGGAGTAATAATTTTCAAACAAATTAATATTTTATTTTTGAATGAAGGGAAAGGCTTCGAAAAGTAACACATTAACCATTCAACATTACACCTTCCTACTTTAGAAGCATGTTCCTGATTCAAAGCCATAGGTTAAATGGCACTTATGTAACTCTGTTACTTTTAAGGTGCAACATAAGTAGCAAAACCTGACGTTTCCTTTCTCGAATGGCAGAAATAACACAAGGATATTAGATTAGGGCAGTGGTCTTCAAACTTTTTAATGCCACGCCCCCCCCAGTTGAAAAAAAAAAGCCATTGCAGCCCCCCCCCCTCAGAATGTTTCACAATTATTTTAGAAAGATGGCAATGTTTAAATAGGTCTAAACTTATTTAAAAATTGCAGTTGAGTACTGTTACCTTTTTAAAACTGCAATAACATGCTTCTGCTTAAAACAAAGGCATGTTATCTACATAATATTTATTTTGGACAGACTTTTGGCGCCCCCCCTGGGATCGCTTGAGGCACCCCAAGGCCCCCCCCCCCCCCCCAGTTTGAAGACCTCTGGATTAGGGTGACAAATCTGTGGTTTTTGTGACATATGTTTGTAACCTTTTTAAAGGGGGATGCGGTTCTGTTGTACAGAGGTGGGGCCTGCACAGGGAAAGCTGTGCTTCCACCCTTTATATCCGGGAATACCTTGCGATTAAAATAGTCACTGAGAAATGGGAGGGGATGGGCGAAATAATGAAAAGCAATATGTACTATACAGAAGTACCTAAATCTCACATTCTATGTGACTGGCAACCAAAGAGGGCATTGCAGGCTTGGTGTAATGCGATCTTGACGCCTAGTGTGGGTCAGCAACGGAGCAGCCGTGTTCAGAATACATTGGATTCTGGCGGTCAAACAGAACGGAGGCCAAGTTATGGGCTGTTACTATAAACTGACGGAGATCGCCAAGGAGAAATTATCCATATGCCTGACCTCCAGTGGCTCTTTAGGGCTGGTAAAGAATCAGTCTCCTGCTTTGTAAGCCTTAAAGCGGTGCAGGACTGTGCCACTGTCAGTCCAGGCTACTTTTGCTCCAAATACACGTAAGCAAAGCCACATGTAACTTTCCATGTCTTGATGCTTTTGACTCTTGCAGACTCTCGGTATTGACTGTTAAACCATAACATTATAAAAAGTCATTAGTTTGATTTACATAATGTCCCAGGAAGCTGATCCTAAAGAGCCATGTTGAATAATATTAAAATTTATTTCAGAGTTGTCTATTTATTTTCTTTTAATTAATGGAGGCTTAAAGGGGAATTGATCAGGTGTCAACTTAACAAGTCACCAAGCCTTAAAATGAGCTCAGGTGTGTATGTATGTATATGTGTGTATATATATATGTATATGTATATGTGTGTGTGTATGTATGTATGTATGATATATATATATATATATATATATATATATATATATATATATATATATATATATGTATATATATATCCTACTTGTTAAATATTGATATATCTGTGTCTAGGGCTACTCATAATAAAAATGTATCATAACATAGCTCGTTAAGACTAGATACTACTAATTTGATTATATGCACCAACTTTAAATACATTGTCATTGGCACTAAACTTACCAGGGGAAAAGGTCCCACTTGCCTGCAGAAGCTGGCACCTCAACAAATCCCCACTCGAGATCTTCGAACTAGGTCTGACCCATTAGATTAACCTGTGTTCCTTCAAGTGAGTTGAACCCTGGGACAGATCTGTTAATGTGCAAGGTCCGAGACAGTGGTGCTCCCTTAACCCAAGTCTTGGAGATGATTTCCTCCCCCCTCCCCCCCCCCCCCCCACACACACACACACACACTGACGCACACACGTGTACAGCTCCAGGTACTCCTGGAGATGAAACCTTTCAGGCTAACTGTCAACACAGATTGCCTTGAAACAAAAGTAGTGCTGAAGAAAATTGTACTTGCTTTTTCAGCCATCCCAATTGCACCTTGACTTTCCCTTTTACAGTCAAACTGTAACTTTCATCTGCCAGAGATCCGAAGTTGCTGAAGGCAACATGCAGTGTTGTACACAACACTAAATAGTGATAGTGACAACAAGCTAGTGATAGTGGCACACATTTGACAACAAGATACACTTTTGTCTCGCAACAGCTGTAGATTGTAAGGCAATATACCACTAAGTTGTTCTGATTATCACCTTTTCCATCTCTCTTGGTCATTTACATTTACCAGTATACATCCAAAGCAATATAGGCCTTGAATCCTTATTTAGCTATGTGTATTGTATATATTTTCAGTGTGTACACATAGCATGGATTGGGTTTACTTTTCGATTTTCGTTACTTTAGTAGTGTAAAAGTAATGGAATTATAACAGGACACAATTGTAGAGTGACAATAACTTATTGTAACTCCCATTAATACCCCCTCACTATATATAAAACACAAATTACCCCGGTAATCTAAAAAAATAGTGCGAGGGAAGGGCATGCCAAGTGAAGATAGTGGACGTTGTCAAGACAGTTCTGCAGATAGCTGAAATTCTTTCTTGCTGAATGAGATTCACACACTTTTAAATCCAGGCAGATATTTTTTTCTTAGTGCAGAGAATTCAGATCCCCCCTTGCTCACAATCCACTTGTTTTATAGATTAACAAAATACGTTCTCTCTAAATGTGTCCGAACTAAATCTCCACTTGTGACAGTCTCTTTTCTTTTTTGTTTTCCATGCTTTCTCTCTCTGTGTACATTCCGAAGAAACGACACAAATATTACTAAAGATCTTTAGTAGGGCACTGTGGCACGAGTGGTATGTGTAATGCACATGGTGGTCCTGAACCATGTTTCATGAGGATAGGGTCCACATATCTCGCTAAAGCTGCTTTCTGTGAGGAACATCCAGTACTCAGACAGGAAACAAATGGATGTAATAATTGTCAATGTACATTTTTATATAACAGTTTCCATTAACATTCAGTATTATCTAGTATTTAGACAATGATGATTTGGACAGGATAACAAACATAGTTCTCTAGAAAAGAAGCAAGGACTACAGTTTCTGAATCCTGAGACCACAGTGCCAGTTTAGCTGAAAATCCAGATCATTCCGTGCATGTGTGCCTGTTTGTGTGGTCTGTTAGGGGTGTATTTTTTTTTTTTTTCCTCCCTTGAGTTGCCCATTTCCTACCAAGAGTTGTGCCCAGTTTGAGCGGTGGGGTAGTCTGTCAGTTCAGTATTGGATCGTGGTGTAACTTTGCGTTTTCCATGCTCCGGCATTTTACTGGGTAGTTAGTAGCAGATTGTGCCCCAAGGCTCATATAAGTAAAACAGAAGCTCCAAACCGTCCTGGTGGCGCTTGCTTTCTGTGCTGTGAGTCTCAGAATGTCAAATTCAGTTATCCAGAAACATTTGAAATACCCTGGTAAATGCAAGGTCCCAAAATCCTGATCTGCCACTCGAAGGGCTGTCTTTTAGGTATTTTTCTGTTGTATTGTGCATGCGCAAACGATAGCTCCTGTAAATACGCACAATGAGAAACGGGGGATCCAACAAGCTATACACCTTTAGCTCATAGGCATGTTTAGTCAGGCTGTACTTGTGTAGAAAAAAAATCTGACTTATTTATAGAGACATAGCACTTCTTGAAGGCTGTTCCAAACCGTGTGCCAATGTCCAGGAATCTTTCTGCTTTTTTTTTTTTTAATCTTACTTGGATATCAGAGTTATTTCGGGAATCTGTAGAGGAGAAATCACCCACACCACAGTGTTACTCCAGGCTTTGTACCCAGGGAGATACAAACATGTATAATCTCTAAAGTGGAATAGGGTGGATGAAGCAGTCTACAGCAGGAAGTCTCCTTGTAATGAAAGGTACAATACATGCAATTTTAACCAAGCTTCTAATATCTGATTCTCTGCCTTTAGGCAAGGATTGCAGACTCGTCTGTCTGGTTGAACCCGCTCTTTAATGGCGGGCTCTAGAGCTGCATTTTCTCACTAATCTTGTTTTTTTGGAAAATGCCATTAAAGCACCTGTTCACGATGACCCTCCTCAGTCTGTCATTTGAAAATAAATAGAGCCCCAGGTAAAGTTTGTCTCCGAGGAGAAGTCAAAACAGACATGCGTGGATTTTCTTTGTGCTGGAAAATCCCTAGACTTTTCGTGTGTTTATTTAGTGTATTTCGCCTCCCTAAAGAGCTTTTGAGTGAGTTTAATTGGTTTTCTTCTCTGAGCAAACCTACAAGGGGATATGTTGTTACTGATGGCTGGATATAGCAAAAGCGTTGTCTCCACACGAATAACCCCACAGGCTTGTTTGTCTAGGCCATGCAACTTGAGCTCCGGGGTGTAATCAGTCTCAACTAAGATGGGAAAGGTGATATGCAAATTTTTCCGGGAGCTGATCTCTCAAGACTGCCTTGTTCGTTATTGAGGGTGTTTTGTGGGTACTTACTCTTAACGGACACAACGTCCAGTCCCGTGGGCTTCCTACAGAAAAGTGTAAAAATCATATATTGTCATGCTCTTTCCCTGTAGGGCGCTGCTGTTACTAGTCATTTAGTAATTTCCCTTTGGCTGCTATGACGTTTTATTGCCCTATTACTTTTATTACTTTATAGCAGCTCTTTTGGGAAACATAAAAGACAGGTCTATAAGATTCTTATCCGCGATTTCTGGTATTTTTTTTAATGGATTTCTCTGCTGTCCCGAAAGAAACCCGTAGAAATCCGCTGGGAGTTGCACGGAAAACAGGGGAGGTCCTTGAAGAAGAAAAACGATACAGTTGTTTTTTTGGACCTTGACAACATATATTTTTTCAAGAACTTTGCTATCTTGAGTTTTCGTTTTGTGCCATTGAAGACTCTAAGCTTCAGAGCTCATATTGAAAAAGTTGAAAGAATTGACATTGATAATTCGTACTTGTGAGAACTCGTTTTCAGAGAAGACATGAAAGGAACAGAGGAGAATATTTGTGAGTTCCCTTTGGGATACATTACAGGTGTGGATTTTGTATCAGTGTGTAAAAATATTACATTTTCGAACAAAAGGGGATTTAACCAGCTAGTTGGGCTGCCACAAAAACAGTTTACATATATCCCGAGTGTCCTGGTTGATTGGCACATAGTATAGGTCACTGCTGTTTGCTGAAGACTTTAATGGTGGCAGTGAACTTGCAGTCACTTCTATAAAACAACCAGCCGGTGCTTTTTGCTTTGATCATAAAATGTTACTTCTCAAAACCTACACCATATCTTTCAAAGCCACCCTGGCGCCACGGTTTATTTCCATGCAGATAATCTGTTTTGTTGGGCATTTTCTATCACCTAAACCCCCCTCTCCACACCCGGTAATATAACTTAAACAGAAAGAGGGCCAACCAATACACTGGTTCACTTACGCATTGCCGGCCTTTTACCTTTATTATTGGGGTGGTACAGGCGACATCACATGTCATTTGACCCACAATACAGGCTCTTAAACCTTGTTTTAAACTATATATTTTTTAAACTTTTAAGACTGCATGTTAATACACGGGTATTGACTGAGGTCGCACTATAAAAAAAGAAAACGGTTATTGGTAAACTTGTCTGCCGGAAACAAGGGCATTCAAATTGCTGTAATCAAGCGGTTAGGAAACCTACCTAACCAGGCGTTCCCAACAAAGAAATAGTGGTGCCACTTCGAAATTTTCCTGTACTTTACTGGCCTCTTATTTGTCAGTAGCAGTTGCTAATTTGCTGAGCCATGTTTTCCTCTTTGTCCCACGGCTTACTTTGTTCTTGCATGCGGAAAGTCCTGGGTGCATCTGGTGTGAAGCATCCAGGGTGGTAGGCTGAAATGCCCTCCCAGCATGTCACTTTTAAAGATCATGCCTACTCTACCCACATTAAATTGAAATACCTATTCTGTTGTTACTCTAACAACCTACATTTATGGAGGGAAAAGGCGGGGAATTAAATTATGCTTTTCTTTTATTTAAAATGTAAAGCCATTTCCTGTTTAAGGTGAGCCAACTTGAAGAAACCAAAGCGTTCTCAGTGCTTGATTTCATACGGTATGATTTTACATAACTAGCTGCTCAGCCGTGGCCCTCCCACCTTGGTGTGCATGCACACGGCCAGATCTGGGAACTCCATTTCAGAGAGGCGATTTCCTGGGTGATATTGGATTTAGTCAGTGTATCATCCCTATACCATTATCGCCCGCCCTTTTTTTCTTTTATTTTTTTAGGCTTTGGGTAGTTATCAGTCTTAGCAAGATTTAGGGTCTGTATGGTGATGGTGGAGATTTCTAGCCACTCTTCACCTACCATCTCAGTTCAGGGTTCCTCTGGCTCTGTTTATCTGTACAGGCTTCATCAGCTCATGAATGCTTGTGATTTATGCTTTTCTTAGCTAAGCGTTGTGATCAGCAGCAAAAGTATTTTTATACATACCAACTCAATGCTGTGCCAGCAGCGCAGGGTGGATGCTGAAAACTCAAATGCGTTCAGTAGAATCTGTCCAGCTACTCTTTGAGGTGTCTCAGAGGCGATGGTTATGGCTTATAAATGTATGAAAGATAACTGTTGGGAAGAGGCAAGGTCCAAAGTCTGGCACTGCAGAGCAGCCAAACAAAAGCCACACATGCAGCTTGTATTGAAGATTGGGCAGCTGCTCGCTATCTCATAACCTTATCCTTTTTAAAATTGATGGTGCCTGCCCCCAGGCCAGTGTAGGGGAGTCTACACTCTCCCGGAAAATGGAACAGAATTGAGGGTGGGAATGTACTTGCACACTTAACACTCTTTTGAAACCTGCGTTTCATAATCGGTTGCTTTTTACCAGGTATTTATCCAGCACACACCCTGCCGAGATATCCTGTCTTTATCACTTTTCATCTTTCCAGGTCGAGCGCAATCTAACGCTGTAGGTGACGTTCCTCGCCTTTTCACAGGGATGTCTCTGATAATTATAACAACTTAAAAGTTGACATGACTTACCACAGTCTTGCAGCTTCAAACTGCTGTATGCGACAGGTGTTCAAACTAACTCCAATCAGTGCTCCTCAATGTATCAACTGAAGAACAATGAAAGGCCCTCTGGACCCGGTGTGAATCCGACCTGTTTCAAATTCTAATAGCTATGTGAAGACATGTTCAAGAACAGGTTTGTCTTTCCCTGTAAACTGCAGGGAATGTCCAGTATTGTGCTGCTAGGTAATAATGGAGACCCATGGACAATAATAATTACAGGGCAATAAAATGTCTCCAGGCTTTGCCACCAGCAGCCGTTTAGAGCAGACACTGGTCAAAGTTGACACAAGGGTCAACGTTTGAGAAGTTCATCCTGACTTATTTCTGTCACTTAAGTTCTAGGGATTTCTTTAGCACAGAAGAAAAAGTTACAACTCCTTGTACAACATTAACAGTAGAACTGCTCTATGTTTATAGGCACGTTAGGGCAACGCTTAAAATGGAAAAAAATGCGACACCTATAGTAGTAATTTCCCTCGGATAAGTGCCTGGTATTTTGGTGTCATTCCAAGGAGTGCCAGGGGCATAGCTCTACATAAAACAAATATGTGCGTTAGTCTTGCTGACGCCTGTCCTATAATATGAAGTGCAAGATATAACTTGGTACAACCCGAGCAGTGAAAGCACTTTTTTTATTAAATTTCTTCTTTTTCTCGATTGCACAGGTCCATGAGTCATTCATAACTTTTTTTCCTTCCAGTCCGGTTTTGCTCAGTGACCATGGGTGGATTAATTATTAAATGTACAAACAACCTCCCCACCATGTCTCTTTTGAGAAAACATTAGAATGTCGCAGAGTCCTGGTGGCAGGTTTGTTGTACAAGCCCCTATGGATCTGAAGATAACTATGATCAGTTTCAAGGCCACAAATGGGGGAGGCTTTGATTGACCTCGCAAAACTATGTGCAACTAACTTGCTGACCTTGTGTTTCACTTGGAAAAGCTTTGGGGTTTTCTCTGACAATTACTTTCCATTTAGCCTCTTCTAACGGCTGCTACCCATAGTTTGCCAATTGTACATAAACATGTAATATTTCGACATACACAGGAGACTGACCCGAGGACTTGGCCATGGCCATTGGGCTTACAGACTACATAATGGTTTGCAGTTTTTAGATATATTAGCCTGGGGCTATGCTAATGCTATGAGCGTGTATGATTTATTAAAGTAAGATTCTACAACCATAATATATTACCTAGTCCAGCAGCAATAGCATCATGATCTGCGTTCGTTTGTGGCAAAATCTCAGCTAGGCATCAATTGTACACCGCCTCAATCCTGCAGCATGGCCTGCTGCCTCCTGGGCAAAAGAAATGTGTATTCATTGGATGTATGTGTTTCAATATTTAAGTTGTGTTGAAGGGGTACACGGGGCTCTTCTCTCACTACCCATCCTTTTAAATATTTGTGGTGCCTAGAGCTATGCTTTATACTTTTTGCTTTTTTCATGGATGTATGACGTTTTTCCTGCATGAATGCCCAATAGCAGACCTAAATTGAAAACTGATACGACCTAATTTCTAAAGTTTGGAGGAGCTCCATCTCATGTTGTATCCAAAGTATACGGCTGTGGTGCAAATATATATATATATATATATTTTTTTTGTCCTCCATTACTTGCTCAGATTAACAGGTCTATCTCCACTTGCTTCCTGTTGCTTGGGATTAAAAAATTACCCTGTTTTGTTTAGAAAGGGTAGGGGAAATGGTGGTTCATGGCACCATTTCCTACTAGCCGGACTTTGGCATACTATTTGAACTTGCCCAAATATTTGATTACTGAACCTTAGCTTAATTGTTATGGGGATGCCTGGCATATTTTGAGCCTTTAATGTAGCACACCATTATCGCCATAACCGGCCACACTACCATTGCACAGACCTATGTCATGAAGCATCGTTTTCAGGTCATGCATTTAACATCTCACCCATGTAACTGTAATTTGTATTTATTGCATTGCTTTACTCACACCTACGTTCTAATGCTCTGATGCTTGCTTTCACATAGTATGTTTTGTCCAGCATAGTTTACTATGCTTCTAGTTAAATCTTTGCCTGCTTCTTTTCCTGCAAAGATCCCAGACTTTGGAATGATCTTATACCCTCAGGTTACATAGGAATTGGACAGCATTTAGGAAGCAACCGATGACTTGGCTTTTCTCAGCCTAAATTGGTTTCACAGATCTTGGATCACAGTCTGACCATTGCTAGGACACCCACTTTAATACATGTTCATTATTTTATTCATTGATAGTACGAACGGTAAAACGATTGGCATTACTTCTTGCAGATCTTGTTAAAGAAGGATGATGTGGCACAACACTGTTGTCTTGCCAGGCAGCCACTGTTTTCTTATTTTGTCTGGGGTTTTGGGAAATGCTAGACAGTGTGGCTTCCCATGGTGACACCACAGTTTCCTCTTTCAAGCAGGATGGAACTATAGCAGAAACAAAATATTCCCTGGGCTAGAGAAAACTCCTTGCCTTTTTATGCCTTCCTTCACCTTTTGGGAAGTTGCGCGTATCCATAGAGCTATGAAACATACCTCCAAACTCTCTACCAAGCTGATGCAAAGGGTTCCCTTGGCAGTGGCAGCAGCGGCTTTCTCAGATAAGTCTTCAGAATAGTTTTTGATTTCGAAATTGCAATGTGGTCCCTTAGGTTCGAGCCTCCCCTGTAGCTGTGTGAAGATCCAGTAAAGATTGGCTCCATTTCCATCCCAAGTTAATCACTTATCTCCTCTGGGAAAAATGAGCGCCTCGACGTACCGCATTGAGGATAGAAGTCGATGAGATGCAGTTTGCTGATAAAATGATTGCATTTTATATCCTGGAGACTATAGCTCTGTTCGTGGCATTCCTTGATTGGACAAACTGAGCGATGCTAGCACAAGTCCTTCTTCTTTTCGAGTCTCTCATTCACATCCTCTGCAAAATTTGGCGTTGCTTAACACCCGGCTACATTGCATTATTGGATGCATTATGAAGAACTTGACGCTTACTTAAGATTTGCAGCAAAGCACATAATTACGTCAAAGTGGTGCAGTGCCACTGGAATTTCTGTATCCGTTCTTAGATCTAAAATGCTAATTCCACTCCATTGCTAAATCTTGTTTATATCGCAGTCAGTCTAGAATGCAAATATTCCTTAGGCAGAAAGTCTTGTATCAGTGAGATAACAAGAGTATATATTTTCCTATTTTTGGCTTCCTTTTCTTTCTTTTGATACTTGCGTAAAGGAGAGGTTTGTATTCTATTTCATCACTTCACAGGGAAAGGTGATACTGCCTTTCAGCTGTCACGCGATATGGTGTTTGATGCACGCTTAAAGGTTGATGATTTCTATAAGAAGCCAAAACAGACCCGGAGCTTACAGCACTATTGCTCGGCAGCAGAAGGCTCACAAATAATTCATGCAAACATAACGTCATCGTGGACTCCGCAGAGCCCAGATGTAGGATTAGTGTGCACGGAGCCTCTAGATGTGCCCGCGCACCAAACGGTGATATTTCAAACGGCGGCCCACTTTGTGGAACCTTTTATTCGACTAGGATCGGTGTAGAGAAACTGGGCACTTGCTGGAGGTTGCGTTTGTACTCATTGGTTTAGGAGTAAGCATAATAGATAATTTCATACTTTTGCCCCTCCTAACTACCTTCATTGTCTTTTTGGGAGAGTGAAACCAATGACTGATAGAGAGAAATCTTTTTAAACCGCAGACCTTTTTCAACATTGCCGTTAATCTGCCGCAGAGAGGATTCCATATCGCCCCAGGGACATCTGATGGCTGATAAGAGTCCTGTTGACCTGGAAGGTTGACTTCTCGAGGTTGTTTTTCCGATGGCTTTCAGTGATAGATAGAGGAGGGTTTCTGGTAGCTTTTGTACAGGCCCCCTCGCTTTGTCTTTTTATCTACCCATCATTAACCGAGTGGGCCTCTGCCGGTTCTCTGTGGTTTTTTGGCCGCTGACAGAGGTGCGTGTCAACCAGCTTGTTGCTGCTTGTTTACCAGTGGACCAGAACTCTGTCTTTGCTGAAAGATAAGAAACGTGCAGGCAATGTCTGAATTTAAAAAGGCCCGAGACAGAGCTGTGCTGGAGACTCGCTTGGGGCACTCGGGCGTTGCGAGAGGTGGAGAAACGGGCAGACCCGAGATGTGCCTGACCTTATCTGCCGTCAGGATCCGTGTACGGCCCACATTAGCATCCGAGTACCTCGGTAGTGTTTCCACCGTGGGCCTGAATTATTTATGATCTGTCACCGCTAACACCTCTAATTATGGGCAGGAGTGTGCGAGTCTCTGAAATGTACACTGGTTGGAGGTTTTTAGACCGGATATTTACAGTCGTTTTATAGTCTACCATCACTCCATATACCGACCTGCATGTTTTTGCTTAAGTCTCCAGTATGCACAATATCATGTCTAGTGTGATGCACTGTTACTCTTGGAGCAGTTCATTTTTGGGATAGGGCAAAGCGGGTAGGGGTTGCGTTATTTTAAAGCTCGATGTTGACCTGAGATTAATTATGGCTCTGGGCTCCGTCGGTTGTGCCCTTTTTTTTTTCTTCTTCTTTGTCAAGGGGGCCTCTAAATGGTTACTACAGATAGCATGATAGTCACTATGCACTGTAGAGTAAAAGAACAAGTAAGGTCCCTCTAAGGAGTTGTTGTTCCTGAACTAGGAATGCAAAATGTATACTGGTAATTTGTGCCATCATTGTTTAGGGTGGTATGATTATTTATTTATTTTTCCAGCCACATCAACACTAACACTTTTTTTTTTTATAAAACTAAAGGAGCTAGTTGCATAGGAAAGGACGTGGGACAGAAAGGCTAGAGCTGCAAACTTTGGAATTGCAGAACCAGGTCCCAGGTTCAATGTCCTGGCATCAGCTCAGCATTCTGTGTTTCTGAGAAAGTCACTTAATCTTCCTGTGTCAACTAAATAATGACCTGGAAGGAGTTGATCACCCTACTGCACACCCCAGTCTTATTTTATGAACCGTCAACTAGTGCGTTGGGCACCAGAAGCATTACACTGAAGTGAGCCAGAGTTTAGCAGATATGCCTTGTCACTGATGCCGTTGTTCAACATTTCATGCTTATCCATAGTATTTTTTGCGTGACTTATTCATGGGAACCTTGGCCGGCCTGTTTGGAATTCCAGTACAAATTCCATTTTTTTTTTATTAATAAAAGGAAAAAAAACCTGCAAATTTAGCTTGAGGCCATAAATGCACCCGACTTCATTGACTAGCATGAAAAACGATGTCTCAGATAGATGCAATTGTTAACCAGAGTTGTGCTCTGTAAACCTTTCCTGTCAGTAACATATTTGAGTATATAAAAGTTTGTGATTGTGGCAGAGATTTCAGCAAATTGAGAGCTGAGCTTGTGAAACCTTTGCCGCATAAAAGGGCAATTTACAGGACCTTGTTTTGTTTCCCTGAAACATACCATAACTTGTGATCTGTCTGGTTTGAGAATTAAGGCCAGTTGTCTACTTGGCTTGATTATGGCACCAGCTTCCTCCGCATCTGAAGAAATGCTTTTTCAGTCATAGATCATGTAGCAAATAGAAGACGCTTGGTGTTTATTGTTGAGTATAAGAAACACAATTTCTGCGTGATGGAATCTCAAAGCAGTTTCTTTTGTGTAACTGCTATATTTCAGAATTGGGGTCCCTGGTCATAAACTTGCATCATGGGCAATAGTTTGAGTAGCTTGGTATCTTGTATGCTTGCAGAAGTTTAAGCAGTATGCTGACCTGAACAGCCCCACTCAACATTTGTTTTGTCAGTATTTTATGTTGAGTGGCTTATAACACACGTGTGTTTATGTATATATTGCATACTGGGTAATTATGAGATATGGTGAATAATTGCCATCAAGGGCATCTGGTGACATAAACCGCTGGCCGAGTGGTTTGTAAGTGTCATTGAAAACCATATTGCATGTTACCCATCACATAATGTTTATTTTACATGTTTAGTTTGGGACACTTAGCTTGAAAGGAGAGGTTTTTTGTTGAAACGGAAATTCTGATTGGACAGTAAATGAAATACTGGACGATGTTTGGTTGTCTACTGTATAAAATGAACAATGCTTAATTATATAGTGAATAATGTAGAATTTTAGGAAAAAACACCCATCGTGGTGTTAAAGAAAAAACACATTCTGTCTGTAGAAGTGAGAGCTTGTTGAAACTGCTGTCTTCAATGTGCAGCTAATAATAGGCTTTGATTGGCATTGGAAATGTTAGGTTTTGTTTACCATTCATGAATAAATGGTAGACAATACAATAGATCAGTGGTTAGGACCATTGGAATCATGCCATTCTGTGGCTGTGGTGTTTACCACGTAATTATGGATTTGCTTCACTTGACAGATTAGATGAACATTTCACCAAAATAATTTTCTAGGTCGAATGGATCAAGTTAACACTGCCAGTGAATGTGCGGCTTAATTTGCCTTTTCTTGTTTCATCATTTAAACTACTCTTGCATGATTTGGTCCTCCATTGCTGCAGAATCTCGGTGGCCCTGACAATACTGAAGCTGTGCGGAGCGGTTTGGGAGCCATCATTCTAATGATTCAAACCTTAAATCACAGGGATCCGGGAACTCCTTTTGTATTTCAAGGTTCTTTGTAAAATATGGGTACTACTTCATTTTGGGCAGTAAAAACACTGAAATAAGTGATATATATTTATATGCAGAGTCTAATATACTTTTTTTTTTTTTAGGGTCGAGCGCGCACAAGTGCTCTGGCCCCTGTTGTAATCTTGTAATCTCTCTGTGGGCTTTTAATCACGCCCATGAGTTTGGTTGCTATAACTCGAGTAAATGCGAGACCCAGTGCATTGCAAATGCTTGTTCTACTATTTTAGTTGGGTAGAGTGGAACTAACAATCACAAGGGGCAAAGATGTGGTGGCGTTCATGATATTCCTCTCCCCTTTTCCTCAATAAGCCGCCATGGCTGTTAGGAGAGTTGTTTACCTATTTGAGGTCATTGTAACATACGCCAGTAAACTGTTTTTGTTCTGTCCGTTTTGCGCTATTATTGTCACATTTGCTTAAAGGTGCTTTAATGGAGCAGTTCTAAATTTCAAGTGTATTTGACATATTCACCCAAAGAAAGTAAGAAATGTGTGCCCTAATAGGCCAACAAAATCATTTATTTGCTAGGTTTCATAGGAAAATATCACTGGTTTCTCTTGATATCACTTATTCAGCATTTAGACACTGCGTGAAAAGGTGAAATCTTGCAAATAAATGATTGCTAGCCTTAATAAAGTATCTGTTTATTCCTTTCCTCAATTAAAAATATGAATCTCCTCTTTGGCTAACAAGCTACACAAAACCACATCTCACTTCTTGAGTGCCCGATCTAAAATAGGTACTGCAAAGAGTTGTTTTATTTTAACCAGCCTGTTAATAGGGAGGCAGATGGACACGTGTATTTCAGGGCCTGTTGTGGGTTTAAGCACCATAAATGTTATTGGTGGTTTCAGAGACTTGTTATGGACTGTGCTGGGGGTGGGATTCTAATAGTAATTGCCATTTACAGAATGATGATTCATTACTCTTATTAAAATGGTCACTCTTGGAACGCAAACCTTTATTTGGGCCTCTGGGACACATGCTGCACATTGCCCATGGGCTAAGGGACCACGTGAATGAGCTTTAAATTGCTAGATGAAATCTCTTTATTTTTGGCCTCCTTGGGTCAGAGAAGGGGAGGTGCTGTGGGTATGGTGGATGCTGTATTTGGGGAGTGTCATGTGCTGCTGCTTACAACTAGACACTGAAGCCATCTTGTTTCTTCTAACACACCAACTCTGCTTTGTGAGTTGTGGCCAGCAGTCCACCCTGTGTGACAAACCCATTAGACTTGAATGAATGTTTTGCTGTAAATTATTAGTGCAGTGAATGGAAGTACGATAGAGGAACTGATTTGACAGACAGTATCGAAACCCTTTTTTCTCCCTCTTGCCCTCTATCCTACTTGACTCCTCTGCACACTCACAGATACAGCAACCGCATACAGCCTCGCACCCTGGAAAACGACTTTGACCATTCCAGCATATTCATGTGTTGGTTCAACATCCCCCAATCAACTAGTGTACATTGGAAATGCAAGATCCCAAAAACTCCTCCTCTCCTGTGAAGTATAGGTGCTATCCGCTCCTCCACCATTTGGCCCGTCTTATGGAACCCGTATGATCCCTTCTCACTGGCATCATGATCCATTAATATACCAACAGTTCCAAAGTTTACATTGAAATTGTCTCAACCACTGAAGTTTAGTGATACAAAACCTACCTCAATCTCATTCAGAATCAGGTGTGAAGAAACTATCTAACACTTAGCCCAACAGACTTAATTTCTGTTATTCACTAATAGCGCCAGTCAACCACAGATTCAGGCCTGTCCGACATGAATCTACCAGCTGAGAAACAATGCAGTATCACTTGGTTTCACTCTTGACAGATACTTGACATTCAAAGAACACATTGCGAGATAACCTCGAGAGCATGGTCCCATCTCTACCTCCTGAAGAAAGTGTAATCCCTTTCTTCCAAATGCTGACCTCAAGAACAAAAGGGCAAGCTCTGGATCTTTCACTCATGGATTGAAGCCATGGTCTCCCAAGCATTCCACAAACCGCTGCACATCTCCTTAAGGGCATTGAAAAGTTCAACACATCACTCTGACAATGATAGAACACTAAAAAGGCCCTATCCTCTTAGGAGGATATAGGCCTCAGCAAGAGCTCTTCACTGGGAATCAGGACTTCAGCAGACTGGAGGAAACTAAGTGCAAAATGGCAAAAACCAGAAGCCTGCCTGTCTCGGTCTGTGCTCCAGGTATCTAGATTAACACCTAAGTAACATCACAACTGTGAGAACCTTGCTGCTATTCAGACAGAAGCTGAAGGTACAGCTCTTAAGGGAGTCTAAATCCCCCTCACTCTGCCCTAATCCCCCCCCCCCAACAAACTACATAAGTAGTTCTTACCTGTAAATCCTTCTTCATTATAAATCATTGGTTTCGAACAATTAAGGGGGTTTCTCATTTTTTAACGCTTCATTGGGTCCCAGGTGGGCCCACACTATACTACTAGCATTCCATTACAATAAATTCATTTTCATATTTTTCAGTTTTACGTTCATTTGTATCACAACCATTCCTTCTCATTTACTTGTTTTGCTGTTGTTCACATCTCCATTTGTTCTCTGGGCAGAGAATCCTGCTAACTAGAAAGCTTAGTGCCCTGCCAGTGATCTATGTTCTTAATATATTTTCTGCACATTTTTCTCTTTTTTTGCAGGCGGATCATTTTTATTTAGCTACACCTCTACTTTCAAAGGGTCTCAGATTTTAAGATTAAGATTCCTTGTTCCAGACTTTGTCTGTTTTTGTATCATAATATAATTGTAACTGTCTGTCTCCAATCTCTGCTTGCTCTCACTAGATCAGGTTAGACTAATAATGTCAATGTTGGTAAATTTACATCTCCGAAACCACTGCTCAAAGAAATCTTTAGGCATTATACAGAGGCCTTTTTTTTGATACAGCTAAAGCATTAGTTTTTCCCCTGAATGCTGCAAATCACGTAAGAGTGCAAACTAACTGTAATGGAGCATTTTATCCCTCAAGTAATTTTGTGCACATTTTGTTAAGTTCTGTACAGAAAAAGATACGTTTAACTTGTCAACTTCCAATGTCTGCACAGTATATTGTTCATGTGTTGTTTATTAACGAAAATAAACACAAACATCTGAGAGTAACTTTCAGTGAGTATTCTGGATGGCTTACAGTTCAAGGATTTGAGTGCCAGTGCAACAATATCCCCAATGATAATTGTGAAAACAAATTTCATTGGAATTGTGTTTTTAGGCACTGTAAAACAAGACTGTTGCGTCAGCCATGTCACAGTAAACTGAGCCGGTTATGCCAAAACGCACAACAGTGATCATCCACTTTGTTGTGGGTTAGGAGGTTAATTCTCCTGATAAGGCAGAAGTAATGGGATTTGCCATTGGCAATCGGCAACAGTTTACCAAGTGTTAAATTGCTTATTTGTGTATCCTTTTATGCCACTTTAATATGTTGAGCGTAGGGTGGGAGCAGGAAGAAGAAATTTAAAAGATGGATCGTGTGAGAGGGCAAGATGGAAGGAATCTTGTGCATGGCGTGGTGTCCAGCTCCACCAAAAAAACAAAAACCCACATCAGAATAATGATTCGTGGATAATGCGCTTTAGATGTGTGTAAGTAGGGAGAGTAAAAGTAGTATAGGAGAGGAGGGAACCTAAGGGAAGAGGATGCAGAATTGGTCAAGTTAGTGCCTGAATACATCATGATTTTAAACTTTGGTTATATATTATGGCCTTCACTTGTTAGGGATGCTGTCTCATAGAGACATGTACGGCAGTTTTTTGTGTATTCGTTGATTTTGAGTGCCACAACTGTATAATGGGGACCTCCATCTTGCTGCAATGTTACTTTGAGACTTCACTTTTTTAAATTCCATTTTTGCTTGACTTTCAGGTGAGAAACCGTACAAGTGCACATGGGATGGCTGTGACTGGAGATTTGCTCGCTCAGACGAACTGACGCGCCACTACAGGAAGCACACTGGGGCAAAACCTTTCCAATGTGTAGTGTGCAACCGAAGTTTTTCACGCTCTGACCACCTGGCTCTACATATGAAGAGGCACCAGAACTGAGCTGGACTCTACGCTTGAGCTCCCAGTATCTATGCAATTTCGCTTTACTGCCTCATAACTGAAAAGACAGTATGTTGCTATATCCAGTTGGGAAGGACATTGCCTCCTGCGAGGAGTACTGGAAGAAATGCAAAACTGGAAGTGTTTGTTTATGGGCGAGGTGAGACTGGAACAAAATTCAGATGTCATCCGTCCTCCGAGCATGATTTCTTGGGTCTCCTGTAAAACAACCTTGTCAGCCGGTTTCGTCTCATTACACATATTTACATCTCAACACACTACAGCCTTGAGTTTACTTTTGTGATGTTATGACCAAAGCACCGCTCTTATTGTGGCAGTGTTTGGTAAATGCAGTGGGGTCACGGACGAATGCACGCAAAGGACATGCCATATGCCGTGATAAATTTGTATTTTTTTTTTAAATCTCAAATATTGTACATTACTTGACATGTATAAGCAGATTTTTTATTAAATGCTGTAGTAATTGTAATGTAAACATACATTACACCAATATATTTTTCAGCCGCGGAACAAAGCTTATGCTCACTTTCCTGCACATTTTTGCTCTTGCAGATGTTTTACTTGTGACTGCGTAAGCCGATTTAACTTACCTGTGACATGTTTGAAAAATCATGTTTTAAAATATTGAAAGGGCTACTGCAAACAAAGGAGCTTACGATCCACATATTTTTACCTAAGAAACCTGGAACGCACTGACTGTTGTGAAGGAGGATTGCATATCAAGGTTTGTGCAGCTGAGCTCACAGCAAACTGCGGGGTTCATATCCCAGGAAGGGTTGTTTATAGATTGTTTACCAAAGCTGAATATATGATAAGCTAATTTGTTGCCTTCATAGAAATATTGTAGGAGGAACCAGCGGTAGGTGGTAAGACTTATTATGCCCCCTGCCAATTGGCTTGAACAGTGGACTGGCCATCGTTTGGTCTCGGAATCCCAATTCAGCAAAAATAACCTGTGGTCTGCTGTATCCATTCGCTTAAACTAAAAGACCAGGGTTGCTAACAAAGCCCGTTTCTCTTGGTGGTTGTTTTTGGCTTTAAGAAGATGAATTGACCAGTCCTTCATTGGCACACCATCCTCTGCCTGGGATGGAAAGTGGTGTATCATAACATTTACTTAGTTTTTTAGTTATTCCATAATCCTGCTCTCTAAAAAGGAGGGCAGGGCAATTTGCACTTGTTGAACTTGTTCTTTCATAAGAATCACTCAAATGTGTTTTGGGCCTATTGGAAGGCATCTTTTTGGATCGAATTGAATTCAGATGTGTCTACTAGAAACATGGTAAAGCTAACCTTTCAGCCAGAAGCTTCTCTCGCTGTTTGGTAAACAGGTTTTGAGGGACAGATTGGTTGAACTTAATTCACTAGAGCTGTTAAGTGAAAATAAGGTTTTTGCCCCCAGAAATAATTAGGATACGTGTATGATGCAATTTTGTTTTTTGCTGAGAAAAGTCCTTAGAATATTTTCATTAAATACTAAATATTTCCTTTTATATTCTAGTGCCGATGTGATTTGTATCATCACTGGTAGAGTTAGGTAAAGGACGCAGTAATTTACTCAAATTACGGTGTATAGTTTATTAATACATTATACATGCAATAACAACGCTATTCAGAACTTCCGCTATCATTTATAGAAGTGTAATATGACCTACAAACTGTGATGTTGTTGGTAACAAAAAAGGGCAAAATACCAAAAGAGTCTAGAAAGACCCTAATTTTTAATAAGCATTGTTATTTCATTGTCTTTATTTATTTTGTGGTTTATGGTAGTTCTTGTTTTGTAGATGCTATTTTTACTTCTAATAAATTATAGTATTTTTTGTTATATTCTAGCTTTGTGGCGTTTTAAAAACAAAATGTAAATATTTGACGTTGTATATATTTTTTTTGTAAGATGCCTCAAAATGTTTATAAATGGAAATGTGCGTGGAAAACGTTTGCTCTTTTGCTTCTGTCTCTTTTCTTTATTTTTTTATTGTAATAATTTCAATGGAAATACGGAGCAAACAGCTGTATAGTTTTTGAATTGTTTTCCGAGAGACTGAAATGATTTATGCTATATTGCAAATGTTTTTTGAAAATAAACCAAAGTGCCTAAATAATTGTCGACCCCGTTCTGCATTTCCGTTTGCCGTTACCAAGGCACAGGAAGACCATGGGGTTTCCAGGGGATCCAGGCGATGTCTTATCACGGATCATTGGCGGGTTTAGGAGCTGGCAAGGCAGGACTTGGTTTCTCATCAGACAGCAGGGATATTTTTTTCTTCATATTGAGCCTGCATGGTGATTTCCACAGTTAACTGTTGGATACAGAATAGATGTGAAACCAGGAGAGGATGCAAAGACCCCTCTGAAGGCATTTGGGTGAGGTCACAGAAGGTTCCCCAGATGTCCTTTCTTCTGTTCCTCTGCTGTCAAATGAGGCATCTCAAATGCACTGTCTTCCTAGCATATTGGGGAGGGTGTGAGTGGGGGGGGGGGAGGGAGGAGAGTGTGGGTGGAGGGAGGTCGTTGGGGCAGTAGTGCAAGTAATATTCCTGTAATCATTCAGTTGGCTCCCAGGCACTGTAAGTGCATCAGTACTGATCTAATGACATTGAGGTGGAGAGTTGTACATCAATCAGTTTGAGTACCTAGGTAAATGGTGAGTTTGTTTTGCAGAGGTACATGTAAGCTTTTAATCCATAATTGCTAGGTAAGCTCATTGTGCTAGTTCTCAATCTTGCTAGTATATTTAAATATCTTTGTTAAGAGGCATTATGGGTGAGAAGCCACCATAATGCACAGCTAGCCTTACAAGAGCCCACCCTGAGGAAGTTCAGGGTGGGTGCTCTCTAGTGAGCATTACTATCAAGTACCTGTTTCCTGTCCATCTGCATTGGCTTCTCCTCCAGCAACCTTACCAGAGTGACCGGCTGAATGTTTTCTTCTCTGTTTAGAGCTCAGCACTGTGCGCTGCAATGGGTATAGTGGCTTTTCTCACATCAAAACAACCCGTTTTCTCTAGCAGTGGAGTGGACCTTAGCTAGAAGATTGCTATAGGTGTTCGCATGCATTTCCTGTTGCACGCACATGCCAGGTGCCTAGCATTTTATGGTAGCAGCCAGCACCACACTGGGGGCTGCATTTCTATTGGACAATCATCATGCATGTTTCTGATGACTACTAAAGCAGACCGAGTAGTTTGGGTTTGCGCCGTTTAAAAGTGGGTAACCAGGTTTTCTGTTTTTGTTACATACATATACTCTGTCTTATTCACGATATCTTGGCACAAAATCTCCAGGACTGATGGGCATTTAAACCTCGGAACTAGTCGCTCTTGGATAAGGTGATTTGGCTCATCAGCACTTTGAAGCTGGCCATTTTGCTTCCCAGCAAGCACGTGAAACAACTATGTCAGTTTGTAATGGTTAGAGGATTGCTAACGATTAAACCCCTCCCCCCCCCGCCCCCCAATAATTCATTTTCATGTTCTCTGATTGTGACATTTTTATCTGAGAAGAAGGAATGCGAGATCCACAGCAATCTGAGATGCACCGTTAACTCTTTTGAGGCCAGGGAGAAAGACCATGCCAGCAGAGATGATTTGAAGGCACACGTTTTACAAATTCTCCTTAAATTTGTAATTTTACTTACCACCGCTTGGAGCAAAGCATCTGGTTGATCGTATCTTGGAGTTTTTGATACAATCACACGTTATGAGGGAAAGTGTTATATACTTTTATTGCTTATATTTTGCCACTGGTATGGCTTGCCAGCACCAATGTCTTTCAGTACCTTTTCTCACTGGTTTTGAGGACTCCTTCATAAACGACAGTCTGGTGGTGTTTGAGTTGTGCTATGTAATAGGCAGTGTAGGGACGTACTTTTTTTATTGATAATTAGCTGTATTATGAATTTGTTCGTTATCCACAATGTTTACATGCTGTATTATTAAGCTTGTACATTGCCTCGTGGGTGCATATTTTGGGAATTCATTTAAAGTACTTGTTGGTGTTGGAGGTCCTGATATCCATTTTTTTAAATGCTTATCTGGACTCTTTTCCAAGGATGTTATAAGCTTTTTAGATGTGCTATTAAATGGCAAGTGTTGATCTTATGAGTGAATGTAGTTAAGGGGAGATTGATACCCAACTATATGGGTCTGCCTTGTGTAGTTTATTTGTACAAAGTTTTCTCTAACATGTACTGTCGGGATCTGATTTAGGACTGAATATCTTTGCTCCATTTACAGCCACTTCAGGCGTATATAAGCTATGTTGATTGGTATGCTATAGTCTGCTGCATCTAAGAGCACTTTTGGACTTAGATGTAGGACTCTTTTCGTATTGATTTAGGACCTTCAGGACCCAGGCAGCTTGTTATTCTATAAGCACACCACTCTAGAGCAACCCAGTAACCCTCAAGAAGAATGGGTATAAACATAAACACACCTAGGAATCCCCCGAAGGAGAAATTTCATAGAATGCTTTGTTAGCAAAATCGCAGTAAAAAGTATATCTGCTAATCTTAGTATATGCAAACATGGTAGTGTAAAGGGGAATGTATCAGATATAGGGCATGCCTCTCCAAATACTGAATATCAAGCAAAATGTATTAATAAAAATACAATGAGCACCATTAAGCCCAGTTCACAACCATAGGGTCAAAACAATTATATCCATGGGTCGCACTATCCCGTGGTTTGACCCGGATCATAACCTGGGAGTCCCAACAAAAGGGTAGATTTGAGGCGTCAGGGGGATCCTTCTATGTTTTATTATATTACTTACTGGCGACCGCCACCAGTAGGTAGAGTAAAGAGCATGTTTCCATAAGAACCTCGTTTTTTGACTTGCCTTTAACTTTGGCACCATATGACGAATCTTCACAAAAGTTTTAAAAAAAAAGTGTTGCAGTGATTCTTATTGAAAGTTTTGGGGTGATCTGTCAAGTGAGCGCCGAGAAAAAGGGGGCTCAAAAAAAGTTGCATTTCTAATGTTAATTTCCATTGGATTCTTTTGACACGACCACAGACCGAACCATGGGACGAAATTAAACCAAATTTGCCAGAAAGCTAGCTGTTGGTACGCAGATTCCGCTTTTGCTTATTTGGTGTGAATCCATTCAGTAATTTATGAGAAATTTAGGGAGTTTCAAATTTATATATCTCTGGCCGTGAAGTATTTGCGAACAAAGACAAGGCCATGAAGGGAAATGCACAGCTCTGATTGGCTGCCAACACTTCCAACCAGGAAGTGTTGGCACCCATCATTTAAAAAAAAAAAAAAAAAAAAGGGAACAAGGGCCAGAGTAGAGACACCCTGACCCCTTAGCACTGGTGGGGACGAGGTGTGGGGGTGAGGCCAAGAGGGGCAACCCAGATCAAAAGGTAAAAAAAAAAAATGTTTGTTTATTTGTCGCAAGTTCACGAAATTCACTACCAAAAAAAGCGTGGACTTCCCTGTTGTGTGTTTTTTTTTTTTTTTTTTTTTTTTGGGGCGGGTTATGGGGACTTTAAAAATTAATTGTGGGGGCTTCTGGCCCCCCGACTACTCCGGGGACCACCACCTCACCGGAGCATTCATTAAACATTTTTTGGGGTTTTTTAAAAGTGGGGCGGGCCACGGACCCCTGCTGCCCTGGAGACTGCCCCCTCCCCAAAAATGCAGGGGGACTCGTGGTCTACCCCCCACCCCCAGGTAGACTGGGGACCGCCACCTTTGCAGGGCTTTCTTTTTTATGTATGCGGGGGACCACCACCCCTGGGGCAACTTTTTAATAAAAAAACAAAGGGGTTGCCTATGAGACCCCAATGCCTCGAGGACCACCATCCCATGCCTCAGGGACCACCACCCCCATGGGGTGAATAGAAAACAATGGAAAGGGAGTCCCTCATTAGCCCTAGGGACCACCAACCCCTGGTGCTATCTTCAAGTTGGATCGGGGGGTTATAAGGCCCCACTCATGGAGCCACAGATGGCACTGGGGACCGTCACCCCGACCCCCGGGCCATCTTCTGCTATGTCACTGGCTCCTGCTTTGTGCTGTGGGTGCCGAGTTCTAGGACATAGAGCCAAGCTACAAAAAAAAAGACCCCCTATTAGCCCCAAGGATCACCACCCCTGGGGATATCTTCATGTTGGGAGGGGGGGGCCATGTGGCCTCCCTCATGGAGTCACATGTGGCCCTGGGGACTGCCAACACCTAGGGTCGGTTCCCTTTGTCACTGGCTCCTGCCATGTCCCAGGGGTGCCCTCCCCCGGGACATAGCTGTTTGCTGTGGCTTGGCTGTAGCTCTGTAGCTGCAGCCAAGACACAGCAAACACTTCAGGTTTTGACAGCAGGACTGGTAAAGCAGGTTTTGCTGTCAAAAGCCGAAGTTTCATCTCTCTCCCCTGCACACTTACAGGGGACAGAGATGACATGCTTCAGCAAGCAGGGAGCTGCTGTCAAAGCAGTTCCCTGCTTGCTGAAGCATTGGCACTGCGAGTGAGTGAAGCCTTCAGGCTTCCCCCCTCAGTACCAGGGCCCGTAAGGGCTTTAAAAAATAAAAATAAAAATAGGGACCCTGGTGGAGCCCTTGAGGGCTCCCTGCAGTCCCAGATAGCCCATAAAGGCTTGTTTTGAAATAATTTATAAAAAAAAATATATACATAAAGGGACAACGGGGAGTCCTCAATGGGCTGCTCTTAAAGGGCAGAAAAATAGGGCTGAAAAAAATAGATAGCTCAGCGCGAAAGTCATACTTTCACACTGAGGGTTTGAGTCCAGCTGGACTAGTTTCCCTCCTTATTTTTTTAAAATTATAAATGTTTAAGTAAAAAAATTAAAGGTGATTTAATGTCTTAAAAATAAACTTTCATTTTTAAATTAAGCAAAAATATCATTTTAAGTATATCATACATCAAAACCTAAAAAAGTCTCAATCTTTCTGCCACACATACACCCACTGAGACAGACCCACTGGGACCCTTTTGCACCCACTCATGCTCCCACTCACACCCTCATGCACTGATTCACAGACCTGTGCACACACTGATGCACCCACTAAAACAGTGATGTATGCACTCACACCCAGACAATCTAACAGCCAGTCTCCCCCCGCCCCCCCCCCAATACACCCTCTGACATCTATTCTCACACCCAGAGAGGCCGCAGCCAACTCCTTCTGCGTACGGTCTAAGCCACATGTACAGCATTGGGTATGGTGGTTGGGGGAGTCGGCTGCAGGGTCTGGCTGCAGGCCAGGTCTTGCAGGCTACCTCCCCTGCGTACGGGTGAAGGCCGTGCATGGTGCAAGTTTCGGTGCTTATAAGGGGTCTCCGTGGCCAACCACTGCGGCGCACAGCCAAAGGCCATATGCGGCAGTGGTTGGATTAACAGATAGTAATGAAAATTACTATAGGTTAAACAACCATAGAAATTCACTGAAAAAAACAAATGTTAGAGGGATGTTATAGTTGGCTCACAGTTCAAGCATACAAAACCATAGAAATTCAGCAGTTATAGTTAGTTACCTTATGTAACTATAACTCGTTCCCTAAGGCAACTCTAACTTGCACCCTTGCAGTGTACTGCTAATTACCCCACAAACTATGGCACCCATGACATCTTTGATAATATCCTTGATTTTTTCTAACATGTTTATTTATTGGTATTTCAGGTGGTACATCATCTTATTCACAGGAACAAAACAGCTTACATGGCTGTACAAGTCACTTTTCCATGACAACTTTGAAACAGTTACCAGCACTGCTATTGTTTTATATTACCACCACTCTGAGGTCTGTATACAAGTGAAAGAGTTGCAGTGGGGTTTGCCGGTGTTTCCCCGGTTCAGTGCGGTGTATCTGTGAAGCAAGGTGGAGAGCACCACCACTTTCAGCTCTGAGCTCTCAGGTACCCATCCACTCTGAATATAACAACTAACAAGCAAAACATACAACTTGCCCAGTGATCTGAACCAAACTACTTGGCTTGTAAGTATGCCTACAACGGTATGGGGTCCCACCGGAGACTGTGCATGGAGGCAGGGTGTTGGAGGGTGAGGACCCTGTGTGATCGTTTAGGGAGGTCCCAGACATCTGTAGCTGTTGTAGTCCTAACTCCGCTTATTAAGCGGCCAATCTGCAGCTTCATTCATAGTCGCCTCAAGAGTGTCCCATGTTCCCGCCACCTCTGCCCAAAAGGGGGCTATTGGTCTGCCAGGGTGCTGTTAAGTTTAGTAATGACCTGCCCCCAGAAGTGCAGCAACACCGGGCATCCCCAAGTCATATGGCAGAAGTCTGCATCGCTCAGCTGAAATCTTGGGCAGATCCTTGGCGTTGCGCTATATATCAGATTAATTCTATGCAGGGTAAGATAGGTCCTATGGACACAGTTATACTCGGTAGATTTTGTATGGGTATGCCAGGGTTCGAGTCCATTCAGTGTCCATCTGTCTCCCTAGATCCGTGTCCCACTTACGTCTCAGTCCCTCCAGTGATCGGTCGATCATCCCATTCAGGGCTCTGTAGAACCATGTTACCAGGTGGAATCCACTCTCAAGATTCAGCATAGAATGTAAGATCGCAGCAGCAGTGGGTTTCTTGCATGTGTCCCACCACATGGCTTTATAGGGCTCTTACAATGGCCTCATAATTTAGGAACTGGCTGGTGACTAAGCCTGTTTGGTCCGTCAAGTCACCAAAGGGGATCAACATCAATTCCTGGTACAGGTCCCCCACTGTTGTGATCTCCACCTCAGTCCACGGTTGCAGCTTTGTGCGGTAAAGGAGGAGCAGGGTTTACCATGTTTGGAGGCTGACCAGCGGGAGAACCAGGGCATAGGGGTTTGTTGTATTTGTTTGCCTGAGGGCTCTGCGCCAGGCTGCCAATGCAGCAGCCACCAGTATATTCGATCCAAGAAGGGGTCGTTTCCCCTGAAGTAGGCAAGCCAGGAGTCCCACCCCCTGGGGAGGCCCCTCGTCTAGGTAGACCATCGAGGTGTCCAACCTGTTGAGCCATCTTGCCAGCCACTGAAGCTGAGTTGCCAAGTTGCAGAGTTTGAAGTCTGGTACTCCAAGCCCCCCTCCCCAGAAGGAGCATTGTCAGGGCTACTCATTGACACCCCATGTCCAACACCAACTCTCGTAAGAGCCCATCCAAGGTGCGAAACCAGTACACCGGGATGAGCAGCGGTAGCTTGGCGAAGTAATAAAGATGCTGGGGAGCATCACCATTTTGGACAGGATGATCTGTGCCATAATGGGAAGTTTTAACGATCGCCAAAAGGCTACTGGAAACTTCAATGTCCGGTATACTCCGCACAAGTTACTCTTGCGAAGGTCTTTCAAATCATGATAAATTTGAATTCAAAGGTACTTAAGTGTGCCGGGGGCCCACTGGACATCCTCTGGGCAGGAGAGAGGGATTGGCATCCCTGCTATCATCTGGAAGACACGTCATAGGTCTATTGAGGCACAGTCCTGAGATGTTGCCAAAGTCCTCTAGCATCTGCAATACCTTTGGGAGCACCGCGTTCCCATCCCGCAAGTAAATGAGGAGGTCGTCAGGATATAGGGAGATAATGTGCAGGGTTCACTGTCTGATCACTCTCCAGCCACAGCCCGGAAGCTCTCCGCTAACGACTCTATTGCAATGGCAAACAATAAAGGTGAGAGTAGGCAGCCCAGCCTGGTTCCCCTGCAAATGTTATAACTACTCAAGATTGTGTGTCCTGTCTTCACTCTTGCCGTGGGTCGGGTGTATAGTAGATTAACCCATTGTGCCCATCGCTGCCCAGCCCCATCCGCATCATCACCGCTTCTAGATAGTCCCATCGCACAGTGTCAAAGGTCTTTTCCAAGTCCACCGACACTATCGTAGCCACCATTTCCAGGGGACCTGGACCATCGTAAAGTAGGGGATAGAGTCTCTGTAGGTTGTGTGATGTACTACATGTAGGTATAAACCCATTCTGATCCTAATGAATTAGAGTCTGCATGTGTGGTAGTAACCGGGTTGCGCGGACCTTGCTTAAGCACCTTAATGTCATTATTTAACATTGATAATGGACGGTAATCAGCCACCATCATGTCAGTCTGTTTACCCTTGGGGAGAGGTATCACCAAGGCCTCCTTAGTGGATGGCGGTAGTTCGTCCATCTCACAGGTCTCGGTGTACATCTCCACCAGTCGGGGTGCCAGAGTTCTGTTAAATCTCTGATAAAATTCTGTCGAGAGGCCATCTGTTCCCGGGGTTATCCCTGTCACCAGGGCTTTTATGGCAGTTCCCACCTCCTGGGTGCACAACTGTGCCCCCAATTCCATGCCCTGCTGCTCTGTTAACGTCACCAGGCCTAGACGCACTAGGTATGTTTGGAGAGAGTCCAAACTTACCGGTCAACCCCCCTTGGTGCACTATACAAATGTGTAGTAGGCCCTAAACTCATCATTGATGTCTGTCGGTAAATAGAGCGGAGTCCCAGTTCTAGACGTCAAGTGGGTAATTGGTGTGCCCCGACTCTCTGGCTGGATCAGCCAGGCTAATAATCTTCCTGCCCTTCCCTCTTCTTCATGTATCCTGCCCAAGTATGCTTTGTAGTCATGGCATCTAAGGTGTTCTAAGGCTTTGGTGTGGGCTTCTCGCATGTCTGCTAGCTGTCGAGTGGCCTCCGGGTCCATCCCCAGCCTTGACTCCCACCTGCGCAGCTCTGTCTCTAGGCGGATTAGCTCTGATTCGAGTTCCTTCTTAATCACCACTGTTTGTCCAAGGCAGTGCCCCCTAATAGCCACTTTCAGGGCTTCCCATTCCAACCCCCTAGAGGAGGCGGTCCCCTTATTCAGGGAGAGATAGTCTGTCAGTTTACAGGCTAGTGCACTTTGGAAGATCTCGTCCTCTATGGCCCTAGGGTACAGTCGTCACATCTGTATTGGTGGGCGCCTCCTCAGTGTCTGCAGTGTCAGCAGCAATGGGCTGTGGTCAGAGACTGTTCTAACCAGGTATTTGGTATGTAGAACATCACTCATGAATGTTGTGGAGCAGAACATGTGATTGATCCGTGTGTGCACTTGGTGGAGGGAAGAGTAGTGTGAGTATTCCTTACTGTGAGTTTGTTGAGTCTGCCATGTGTCTTCCATACCCCATTGACCTATCCATTGCGCCAGACCTTTTGCCACTCTAAGTGCTCCCTGCAGAGGGGGAGAGAAGCGATCCCAGTCTGGGTCAATGATACTGTTGTAATCACCCCCCCAGCAAATAGGGCGCGCCTGGGAATCGTACCAGGTGGGCTGAAAGAACCTGCCAAAAGAGATTCTGGTCTTCATTAGGGGCGTACATGCTCCCGAAGACCATCGGTCTGCCACTAAGGCGTCCCTCCACCAAAACATATTGCCTTTCTTTGTCAGCGTGTAGTGTGATAGCCTCAAAGGGCACCCCTGCCCGCATCCATATCAGTGCGCCTCATGCATAGGCTTAATATGTAGTGGCAAAGAGCTGCCAGCACCTGCAAAGACTTTCAGCATCTGTCTTAGTGAGGTAGGATTCTTGCAGGAATACTATATGGACCCCTCTCCTCTTCATGTAGGTCAGTATATTATGTTGTTTTAATGTGGTACCCATCCCTCGGATGTTCCAGGGCATCAATTTAATTGCAGTGCCGTTATTCAACATATTTTTGCAGTGTCCATTGATCTACTTTTCCTACCCCCGCCCCTCACCACCAACCCCACATGCCAATTGCATATCTGGGCTTCAACAAGAACAACAATATTCAAAAACCAACTCCCTGACCCAAGAGCACCGGCCAACCACCCAAACTGGCGAAACCAAACTTTTACAGTCTCTCATCGTCGCCCATCTGGAGCAGTCCAAGGGTGAGTGGAAGGTAAAATGTCCATAAGGCTAATAGACCATCAAGCTTGCCTGGATCAGCACCGCCCAGTTGCAAGCGGACCCTACCGTCGGGAGCCATTAGCAAAGTGAGGGTAGGCCCTCCATTAAATGTCAGATTATGTGTTCTGCTGTTTGGGGTGTCACCTGAGGGAGCTCCTCAATCACACTGGTGATAGATTCAAGGTCGTATGTGTCCTCTGTTTCGTGTACATCTGTGGAGTAGCTTCTGTCCCTATCAGAGGCGGGAAACTCAGTCAGTGATGCTGTAGTCTGGATCGCCGTGCATTGCTCCTGAGTTACTTGTAGTTGCGTTTGTCGCACCAGGCGGTCTGTGACAGTTCGATCCTTAGAGCGGAGCCTCTTCCTACGACGACCAGCTGCACTGGTTTCATTCATTCAGTCAACTTTTACACCTTTGTAAGATTCAAGTCAGGCCCATGCTTCTTCCGGAGTCTGGCAAAAGTAAGTTTTGCCTTCCCACATTATCTTAAGCTTTGAGGGGAAGTCCTATAATGCGTACATTATTGCGGCCTTCTGCGTCCTCCGCCCGATATTCTGATCTCTGCACTTTGTCAGTGAGATGGGCTATCTCTGTCTCGTGTGACCGCCTTCCTTGATGGTTTTCACCCTGTCAGAAAGCTTCCGGCGGTCCGCCCCTAGGTGGCTCAGCTCTGTCAACACCTTCCCAATCTCTTGCCTAAGGGTATTTTTCAATTCCTCTGTCGCTTCCAGTATCTTTTGTAAGGTGGCTTGCATTGGGGGGTGTTGTGCAAGCGTACGCAGGAGCAGCTCCCCGCACCCTGTACGCTGTCAGGGCTGAGTGGTCTCTGCGCCTGGGATTTAAGGCGTTATTTCCCCATTGGGGGGCTCTGTGGTGGTTTCTGTACTCGTCTGACTGTCCACCGTGGGAGGAGAGTGGGGAGGGGACCCCTTGCCACCAACTTTAGACCCCCCCTTCAGCCAGCAGGTTCCCCCGGTATTCTGCTGGTCCCAAAGCAGGCGATCTTTGCCGGTGGTCCTCTGCCACTCCCCACCGGGTTTAGCTATGTGCAGCTGGTATGCTCCAGGTGAGGCTCTCCTCTCTGGACCCAGCACCTCTCTGTGGGCCGCCTTGATCACCTCTCCTCGGCGGGTTCGACGCCCCCCACCACCTCTTCTTGTGTCTGCGGGGGATCTATATGCCCCATGGGAGGGACTGACACCCGATAGTACCCCTGCTGGTCAGACACTTCAGGAGCTCAATTGCCTCCACTCCTGTGACCGCCCACGCTGCTCTCGCAGGCCTCCTCACTCTGTCCGGCACAGGGCACTATCACCTACAGGTGCCTTCCTAATCCACCGCGGGACAGTGTCACATCTCCCAGCAGTCTTTGTTGCCCAAGTTGTCACTGCCTCAGACCCTTCCGGGGTCGTGGTCCCTGGGCCCCGCCTGCACCCCCGACCAGCACTCTTCTCCTCACCTGGCCGGGAGGGGCCTCTGGGCCCCGGTATGCAGAGTTCCCGGGCCCCCCAGCTCCTCAGGAAAAGGGGGGCAGAGCGCTGGGCAGCGCCAGTCCTCTCTCTCCTCGCCAACTCTGTTGTGCCTCCTGGGGTCCTCTGGAGTCAGGCCTTCCCCCTCTCCGGGCACCACCGGCAGGGAGGTCCAAGCGCCAGGGCCTCACCCACCTCTTCTTCTGCGGCCCGCTCAGCGTCCTGTCAGCCGTGTAGCTGCCATCTTGCAGTCTTGCCGGCGCGGGCCGCCTCACCTGCCTTCTCCATGCCATCCGACGGCAGCAGCGGGTCGCCGCTCACCCCCCCGGGTCAATACACCTCATGTATCTAGGTGCCACATCCCCCTATCCTGACTCTCTGCTGCGGCCTTGTTGGGTCAGGGTCCCTGTGGGCGGTCCAGAGCTCGTCCTCTATGCGGCCGCTATCTTCGGCAGCTGGCTCCACCACCCCATAACATCCTTGATAATATCAATGTAATATTTGCAGCAAAATATTTTAGGAAAAAACTGTGCATGTACCATTCCTTTTACTTTCGGTGTTTTGCATATGATAAGTTGTCTAATGCGCATTTCGGATGAAAAGTTGTGTGGATATTGATTCCTCGGCTGATTTCTCTGGCTTCATTTTTTAATACTGTTACCCCCTGTGCTCTGTGGATGGCTAAAACTAGGGCTTAAAATGCAAAGGTAATATGCACATTGCTTGCGGTGAGAGTGCCGTCCTGATGATGATCCTTTCATCTATATGGATTAAAACATCATTCACTAAGTGTAGAACACTGAATTTTAGGGCAGTAGTGTTCTTGAGGAAATTGTGATGAGATATGTTTTCAAATTCTTGTCACTCTGTGCTTGCCTGAATGTGTTTTGTACCTGTAAGTGTGCACCCTTGTAAGGGAAATACAATTATGCTCAAATCATGTGTACTAATAAAATTAAAAACTTTCTCTTGAAGATATTAATCTAACATTTCCTGGGCTATATTTATATCCCTGGTGTATTCGATATCACTTACTGCTTGCTTAGGGACCCTTGTTCCTTATAGCATATTATTACATTAGATCCCTATTCATCCTCAGATTTCCCTTGTTCTTTGGAGCAGTAAACATCTTCCAGTCATAGCAGCTGCAGGAATGTGCCACTGTGGCAGCCCCTTACTCTGGTCATGGACCAGTAGTGGGAAGCAGCACTGCAGGTTTACCCAGCAATGCTAATCTTTGGCTGTTGTGGCCTCCCTCTGCAGTGTACTTCTTTCCTTGGCCAAAAAGAACTTGGAACTGGAACCTCATGGAGTTATTCGTGTCCCCATTTAATACTCGTTTATAGATAGGGGATGTGGATAGGGTTTCAGCAGCTGTTTGGGTTGGTTCTCTTTCAAATTGTATTTTCTGGCTATTCCTGAAACACAGCCTTTGTGTAAGGTGATGTCCCCCACAACACGTTTCTGTGAATCTGGCTCCAGCCTGGAGTGTTCAAATCAAGGGGATAATGAAGTGCAAGATCAGTAGCAATCCTGAGCAGAAAAAAGGACAGGTCTTGCCTTCAGACTTCCTCACCTTGAATAACAGATACTGCAGCCTCAACCCTCACTCCTTCCAGCTAACAAGTGGTAGTGCTCAGGAAGAACTAATCAACACTGATTTATTTATGTGACTAGCTCAGGGTGGGGCAGTTATGCTATTCCAGCTATGAGGGGATGCTTGGTGTGCCCCTCCAAGCCACAGAACAGGTTCTGTACATTGCTTTACCATGAACAGTACTAGACCTCTGTGCCCCACTAGATTATCATAACTAAAGCGCAAACAAAAAGTCAGAGTACCAGTTTCACATGTAGTAGGGTACTATGGACAGTGGTACATGGTTGTTTACTGTGCAGGGGACATTCATGTGCCAACACATTGTTGGCAAGCTGGTGGTTTAAAGAGAGTATGATAGTAAGGGAAAGAAACAAAGTAGGTGGGAAATGGGATCTGTTTCAGGATTGTGTTCAAACAAATGAGTCTCCGGTGACATTTGAGCCACATATGGAAATAAAGTTTAAGATTGTCTGCTCAAGTGCTACTAGGCCCAAGGGGGAAAGAAGCGGATGCCTCGTATTCCTCTGGAGGTGTCTGCTCTCATACGATGGCCAAGGGACTCGCCCTAATTAATAAATGTACTGGTCCGTACTACTAGCTGATAAGCAAGTGTGTGACTTCTAGGAGAACAGATATGATAGTGTCGAGGAGGAATGTTTCCCTGGATGCTAAAGCCCCTGTTCAGCTGATTGCATAGCATAAAATGACATCACTCTTGGTTGCTTAGGTTGCTGCTTTAATGAAGCCCCTATGTTCTTGGTCTACGAGTGAGTGCAGTGCGGCTTAGTGTGTTTGTAGGGGAAGGAGTCTGCATGATACAGAGCACTATGCATTATGCTCCAAGGTTTCTGGATCATGGACTGCTTGGTGACAGTGCCTGAAGTAGTGAGTTCAGTGCAATGTAGTTTGGAGAAGAAAGGATGGAGAGTGCAAACCACTGCCCATTTTGTTCTAGGATTTGAGGATATTGAACATTAGGGGCGAGTGAGTGAGAGAATGAGGGCAATGCACTTTAGTGTGTTTGAGAGGTAAGAAGAATGAAGGTATTATACAGATGTAAACCTCACAACAGGATTTCTGGATCTTGCACTGCTGTTAAAGAGAGTACTGTAGTGTCTATGGCAAGAAACGTAGGTAGAGGAAAAGAAGTCAGGAGGCCCTGTTAGAGGAAGCACAGAGAAGTCTTTCATAGTAAAAAAAAAAAAAAGCAAAACACCACCCTGGACTATTTCCTCATGTCACGCAGTCTGAAAACAGATTTAGAAATATTCACATCTTTGTTAAAGATTGAATGCTACTACTCTGAAGTGAGTTGATGAGGACATACAAAGGGCAGTGGAGTAAAGCTGGTCAGTACCTCAGCTCTCTTGGGCCCATTATGATCTGGATCTATCTTGGGGGAGAAGGGTGGTATGGATGCTAAAGATGAACTTATGCAGGGAGTGTATTGAGTTTACTATCTCTTGCTTGACTTGGAAGGCTGGTAGGAAGGTTGTGTGCCATTAAAAGTAGGTACCTTATACTGAATAACCAAATTGCTCTGTCCACTTAGATGTTTTTGACTATTACTTATTACGTGCTGTTTGGTTCAATTGCAAAAGTAGGTGCACTAGTTTGCATAGATGCAGCCTGTTACGTTGTGCGTGACAATGCTATGCACAGCTTGTTTGTTAGCCCAAGTCTGTTAGTACCAAAGAAACAATTATGTTATCCTGTTTTTCCATAGGAGGGGATTTGGTCCTATGGCAAGGCAAAATACTTACATGTTGAGTGGCCACTTAAACATGATATTTGTTTGGTTTCAAAAATTGTAAAATTCGCAAATAGACTATCCAAACTTGCTCTTTCTCAACGTGATCTCTTTAAATTTGCTGATTTTGCACGTAAAGGTCATTTTGTCATTTTATTTCTTTTTGTAACATTTTGGATTATTTTGAACTTGTTTACACTGTACTTCTCAGATTTGTTCTATTTATAGCACTTGTTACAGGTTACAGTGATTTGTTTTATTGATTTTATTATATTGTGTATGTCATTCTTATGCCAGGCAACAATTTTTCTGAACCTTAAAATAGAGATCATAAGCATCAAACTAAAATACAGGCTTGCACGGCAAAGCTGGCAGTTACCTATGATTATTTAACATTGGGACCTAGAGTATACTTAAGGCTCTTAATTACATTTTGGTGCTCTGGGTGACTAGTGAACTACTGGGGCCTTAGAGATGCGGGAGTAGATCTATTTAAACACAGCACAATGCAGCACAGCAAACAAATTGGCTGCAATGAGTAGCACCGGGGTAGAGAGCAGCGCAGAGCCATATATACGAAATATGGCCTGCTGCTGCTTTGTTCCCCGCACACATCTTGTCAACACAATGCTGTGGTTTGTGCATGATGTCTAACATAATGGTTATAGAGGAAAGTTATCCTTCCAGTACAGTACAAAATCCTATGTTTACACAAACCTTAAAACTTTTCACACGTTTGATGTGTGTTGTACAGTGGAGCACAGACGCAAAGTGTGAAATGTTACTGTTACCATTCTAAAAGGCTTCAGTTATGGGTCATAACTTTGTGCAAGCCTGTACAGGCCTGCACCCATGTCAAAGGGGCATCACTAAATCTCATATCCAAAGAAGGAAGGCTAAAGGTATTCTTGAGCGTGTGGGGTATTCATAGTTTTTTTTTCCCATGAGCTGAGCTTTCAGGGCAGCAGTTTCTGCTATTCAAAATTACTTTTCAACAGTTCCTAAAATACTTAAAGAAGTTATGTTTCCCCAAAATATTCTAAGGCTTGAGACAGAATAGTAAATAAGCCCTCTGAAGTATTTGGGGGTGGGGAAAGTTGCCCTTTCCACACAATCTGGTAATGGTGAAAATAATACATTTGGCCTTCTGGTACACACTGTGTCCACGGCTGTCCTCAGGGCTCAATTGGAAGCAAAAAACACAAACGTGCAGAACTGAGGTTCAAATCGTCTTCCAATTGACTGGTCAGACCACCTCACTATGCACCGAAAAAAGACCAAGGGATCCAATCTAAATGCTGGATAGAGACACTAAAACATTTGCTGAATTGTCAATCCTCTCAATGCTGGCGGAACCCTTCACCTCTATGTTAGATGCAGGATGTACAGGAGCTGACCTCTTACTACAGCAGAGCAATAAAAGACCTAAAAGAGGTATTAGCTCCTCTTCATCTCAAAGGGCATAAAAACAAATTGCCCAACCGTTAGTAGAACCAAAACTTAAATGAAGAAAGGAGAAAACTTAGACTAGCAGAGAAAAGATGGAGTCAACAACCCTCCTCCCTACATCGAATACAACTCCAGGAGACAAGAAACTCCTACAATAAGCTTGTCTGGAATGTCAAAGCCTTATTCTTCAGATCACAGCTTGACAATGACAAAAACTGGCTGGGTAAGCTCATTGAAATAATCTAGTAGCAAGCACATCCTTAGCCCTATCACCATGATCATGGACACGTTCTCTGAGAACTATGAGACAATTTCAACCTTTTTTGAAGTGAAAATAAGAGCATTTGATTTTTTTTATTTTGAATGATCAGGAGATGACTCAGACTTGCAGAAGGACCTGCACTTCTCCCAGTAGGAACACAAAAGCTCAGAGTGGGATCTAGACCCTAACCATCCTGAAAGTCCAAATGCAATGTAGCAGAGAGAGAATTCAAAACCCTCAGTGAATCCGAGATCCAGAAGAGTGTAGCTTCACTGAAACCCCTCCTCTCACTTCATCTACCTTATCCCCTCAGCATTCACAAAAGATCTCGGTCAAATCTTCTTCTTTTTGCTGAAAATTATCAATGCATCTCTAACTTAAGGTAGAATCCCAGACTGCCTGAGGGTTGGGTGTGTGACACCTGTCCTAAAAAACAAAAAACAAAAAAAAAAACACATACCCTGATCCGACAGATGTAAACAACTTTTCTTCAGTTACTAACAACCCCCCCCGGCAAACATCCTATAAAAATGTATCCTCAGAAAACTGTCAGCCCATTGAACAGTTCAACCAGCTCAACAGCTTCCAATCCAGTTTTAGACCAGGCTACAGCACAAAAGCTGCCATCTTACATATCATGGATGACGAGATGAAAACCACTCCTGTCTTCTCATTCTCCTTGATCTTTCCCCAGAGTTTGACATGGTCAACCAAAACACACTACTACACATACTTGAAGTCAGAATGGGTCATACAGTAAATGTGCTCAAATGGTTCTTTTCTTGCCTAAAGAACTGCTCCCAACTAAACAAATTGGAAGCGTGGGGGGAACTCCCTATCTAGCCTCATGTACCACATGTATGCAAATGGCACTCTACTATATTTAAAAATACCCTCTCTGGATAATATTATCCTCCTAATAAATGCCCAAACCTCGCTAAGACAGTCACCTCAAACTGCACTGTTCGAAAACGGAATTCGTCCTCACTCCCCACCCACACAGCTCTCCATCAGACAAGAATGGTTCAAGCACCTGGAGGTCCTCAATTGCAAACTTGTCATCATCAAATCAACTAAATCCCTGGGAATAACACTAGACAAAAACCTAAACATACAAGCACACTTTAGTATATACACATGCAAGGCTCTTTTCCAATTGTAGCCTCCTCAGGAAGGTTAAAATCTACATCCTTCCACCAGATTTCAAGATTGGAGTGCAAACTTTAGTCGAATCTAGACACTACTGTGGAAATGCTACTCTAGCGGGAATACCAAAGTCACACCTTGCTCCTCGCAAGGCAACTCTCAATGTTGCAGCAAGGCTGGATGATACATTTTGATCACACTACACCCTCCTTTGTATGTCTCCTGTAACTTCCTTTTGAAGCCAGAAGTTTGCTCAAGATAGTCCATGAAATAGTGTGAAGATTCGTAAAAGAACAAAAATGCACATTTCTGCACATGGCCCCTCACACCCTCAGGGTTACCCTTTTCAGGATGCACAGACCCTCTCCTACCTTGGTGGCTTGCTTCATCATCAGGTTATGCTCCATGTTGTGTAGGTGGTGCAATACCCAACTGGCCCTGTTAAGGGGCAGTTTGATGAAGATCTTTTCCTAGTGTATGTGACCCAGCCAGGCTACAAGCACACGTCCTTGCTTGTTTTAGAGCAGGTTTATGTGGTACATTGGGCAGTTTTTAAAACTATTACTCGGTAACGTGGACACAAGTAGGCTTATTGCAGGGATGCCATCATTTAGCAAATAGCTGCAAGGGAGTCTCATGCACTTATATCCTAGGGGCCTGAACAACTATATTTAGGGGACCGTACTTCCTAAATGTCTATTTACACTTTTTTTTATGGGAGCACATGGTACACACAGTTTCCACTTTGTGCCAATACCAGTAGATTAGGGTTACACAGGTTCTGCTAAATTGCCACCGATCCCTGCTGGGAAAAAAACGGCAAGAAACAAGTTATTATGGACCGCTTATGCCCTATAAATGAACATTTTTATTTGACATGGATTTTAGCTATGAATAAATAACATCTACGGAATTCACAGCCAATTTTAAAATCTTCCCAATCTACCAGACTAAACCTGTTCCAGAGAGGCATGGCCTTGTGATTTCCTCCTCTTTAAACCTGTCAAGGCTATCTTAGTCAGACTGCGACTGGACATCATTGCACCCACCAGGATCGACATCTAGATCACAAGACTCTTTTGTGAAACGTCACCCTTCTGACAGACAGCATGACACATTTTGCTTGCACTCCTACCACACAAAGCATCACTAGTCTAGCCGTAGACTTCGTGATAGGCCTTCCAAGCAATGACATAGATATATAATAGAAAATTCTGTTGTCCACTTCAATATAACAATGTGCTCCGTCCTTCATATTTTGACACTTGTATGATTAATCTACGATATATTATTCTTGTCTCTGTTTATAAAATTGTTGCATAGTATAGAGCTAGTATATGTTTTGGTGATGTTAGCTGAATTAAAAACAATATCTAAATAAAAAACTGTTGGGAGAAATAAATGCATTTCTCATACTTAACATGCCTCAAGGAGGTGTTTTTTAAAAAAAAGCAAAGCCAGGTCCTACAATCTTTGTAGATCTGGCTTTCTGGCAAAATCTATTAGTGGTAGGGTTGGAAACCCCAAGAACCATCCATCAAATGCCCCATTGATTCAAAGTAGTGCAAAGTGCTTTGGTGGTACTTTAAGGACCACTTTCCAATGAAAAAAATTTTGTGGAAAGCAAATACTTTATCAAGTCTTTGCACTGGTTTGTATCACTTTGTGGTGGTGCAAAGTCTTGATAAGTCTGCCCCATATTGTCACTTGACCAGTATCACTCTTCACCTCATGTGACTGAGTTGGTACTCTAATGCCTGAGTTTGGATTCGGAAGGGATGGATTAGTGGTGTAACAAAGGCCCTCGCAGTGGGCGTGGGGGTTGAGCTCCAGGGGCCCCCCTCAGAACAGCACTTGGCCTGAGTGTGCCCCTAGTGGGTGGGGGGCCCTTCATGTTCTTTGCAGGGGGGCCTCCTCCAGTTTGGTTACGCCTCTGGGATGGATCTGTCACTCATCATCCTGATTATTGAGTTGTAATTACTGCGTATGAACTTGATTACACTGCAGAAAAGTGTAGTAGAATTCTCAGAAATAACGAAGTGACACGACTCTGATAACAATTGAGTATATTTATAAGCAATATGGCCGGGAGTACAGTCCAGTTCTGCAACGGAAACCACACTCAACTCAGCTCTTACAAACACCGTCTTTTATAATCTTAGTCGACGTTTATGTTCCACCTCCCTTATAGTGCTTACAATTAACAAAGGCAATACTTCTTTAATAAACATCTGACTACTTGTTACAAAAAATGCAGCTGTAACACATATAATATACGTATACATCTTCTAACGTGCACAGTGTCCTTCGATCTTACACTCTGAACTCTATCAATATGTCCTCCCTACACGTCTACCAGGCTTTGAAGTTTTACAATCTGTCTCCCACTTCCTGCCAGCCTTGAAACACAAACATCTAGTGCTGTGTCTCCCTTTCAGACCTGCCATGATTTACCCCTTCTCCTAACCCTGGTATCAGGAAGTGTCTCAGACTCTCCCCTGTGTATATGTCCTTCTAAATTATCTGTGGCATGCTGAGTCCGATTTTAACTGCTTTGCCCTGCCCCTTCATTCTCCTTCTTGTCCTTGCACTCCAGTCTCACATCATACCTAAATTGAGGCCTGAATTTCTCTTGTACAATGTGCAATCCTTCACGTTTCCTTTCTAAGTCATGTGTTGACAAGAGTAGGCCTTCTTTCATTTTCTTGAGGCCTATTACATTCCCCCCCCTTGTTGAATTTTCAACTACTTGCTCACTTTTCCTGTCCAATGCACCTATCTCAGTGTATGCATTCTGTTTCTCCTTCCACACTTTACTAACTAGTCTACTAGTGAACATCCTTCCCATTTTATGGCTATTGGATTTACAACATCCTACAATAATCCGAACGAGACAATACATCAAAAGGATTGGAAGAAGTCCTCTAAGCAATTCTGGTAACCAGGACGACATCCACGAAACCAACCCAGGAAACCACTTGTTGGAGGCACCCCCCTCTTCTACAATTCTCTTCTGCAGATTATGTAAAGTCTGTATGGCCTCTGTTATTGTCCTATCGTCTGCATCATTAGCCGGCATGTATGTACAACAAGCCGTACCAATCTTGGCACAAACCCCTCGCTCCATGGCCATCATCGTCAAGTCTAGCACATACCTATGCTGCATGAGCATTACTCGCACTGCCCGCAACTCTTCTTTGATTGCATTGAAACCATCTTCTGTGGCATTGATGGCTTTCATCAGTTCCCAGAGTGTTATTTGCAGCCAAAGAGCAGTGGCTTTCGCTTGGAAAAATGGGAGAATGCTACCAAAAAACAACTGAGCATCATTGAACAACCGATACGCCTGTGGAATTTATGCCGAAGTTGCAGTGCCAAAATACTCAGCTGCTCTTCTCTTCTGATGATAATGTAACAAGGTTGTTGTACGGCTCATGGGATAGTCGTGTAACTTCGAAACGCCCACTCCTGGAATCGCCAAGGAGGGGGTGTGCACAGTGACTAAAGACCACTCCATCCTGCAGGGAGTCACTTATACAGCCATTCTTCAAACTGCCAATAGTAGTCCATCAGACTGGAGGTGCCCCATTGCATATCAGCATTATACCTTGTGGTGATGCAATTGACGTTCTTCCCTACTGAGACTGTTCAGTTCCCTCTGAAACATAATGAAAGGGCAATGGGTGGTCAGCCCACTCGAAGGGTTGAAGGTGTTTCTATCCACGCTAAACTTTGTGTGTTCTTCCCATATAGCCTGACAGTTCAGTTATGTACTAGTGTTGCAAATGCAAATATTGCGCCATGGTGCCATTGACATATACTGAGCCATTTACCCTGAGATATGGCCACTCCTGAATATCATTGGGCCTATGTGTGGCTGCATAGTCCTTGCAAAAAAGAGTAGGTTGTGATACCCCTAAGAATCCCTGCTCTAATATTCTTGTACTCATATGCTTCTCTTTGCAAGCACACAATATTTGAGCACGATACTACACATAAATAAAAATACCATTGTAATACCAATGTAAATATGAAAAAACATAACCTAGAAAACAAAACAATAATCCCTAAATGTCTGTTGGCAGAGTCCATAAGGTACTCTGCTCCCTCTTTAAAAGAAAACAGTGTTATTTCTTCTTCTGTTCACTCTCCTCTGAATATTCCTGTACCAATGTCGATGTTTGACACAGAGCTGGGGCCAATCAAATGTCAGACAAATGTATCCACGGTTTCCTGCCGTCCACTTTCACTGCGGTTGGGGTGCTCTGAATGACCAGATATGGCCCCTCGAACTTGTTGTCTTTCCATCGCCTCACATAATTGCGAATGTACACTTGTTGACCTACAGGAACTGGACTGATCTGCTGGGCTGTCACGTCACCTGTTTAGAGAAGAACTAGCAGACTTCAACAATGAGACAAATAAAACCCCATCTCACCCCCAAAACCTCAGCTGTTTTATGAGCATCTGTCTTCTGCCTTGCCATTGTTAAGGGAGTCTGCATAGGGCGCCCTGACACTATTTGATGTGGGGTTAAGTGATGATCACTTCCTGGCTGATTTCTAAGAGCATACAAGGCTAACGGAATCCAGTGGAGCCAATTCTCATGCAATGTAGCACACAATTTGCCTATTTTGGTTTTCAATAGGCCGTTGAGGCGCTCCACTATACCATTACTTTGGGGATGATAGGCAGATGACAAGTTATGTTTTATCCCTAGGGACGTGCAAATGTGCTTGAAAACAGCATGAACAAAATGAGTCCCGATATCTGAACAGATCTCTTCTGCGATTTCCCATCTAGGTAATACTTCTCGTATCAAAAAGTTAGCTGCTGTTTTAGCATCATTATGTGCACAAGGTCCTGCCTCGATCCACCTTGAGAAAGAACACACTACAATTATTAGACATCTATAGTTGTTGCATCTAGCAATCATGTAAACAAAATCAAAATGTAGATGTTTAAATGGGCCTGTTGGGTGGGGAATTGTTGATGTGATTACTTTTAACGCGGGTCTTGGGCTATATTGTTGGCATACTGCACATTCAGCAATAGACATAGTAATCATTTCAGATAGTTGTGGGATAAACCAATCTGTTTGTAATGTGGCAAGAAGATATTTTTTAGCTGTATGTGTGGGGAGGTGCAATTTCTCTAGCGCTGTATATAAAAGGGCTTGTGGCATGTCAGGCTTCCCAGTACTTTCCTTCATATAAATGAAATCTGTTGGTGATTGTATACATCCTCACTGTTCCCACAACTCTCTCTCTTGGTTGTGCCTGCTCCTGCAACTCACGTAGATGTAGTTGTGCTGTTTCAGTGTACCGGGGGTGGTAATTCAGTATCATTCTGTTTCCTGTTCATCATAATTTCTAATGTGTATTCTTCTAATTCTGTATAACTTAGATATAGTTTAGCTGCCCAGTCTGCCAGAGCATTACCACTGGAGACAAGGTCTTGCTTGTTTGAATGTGCTGCACAATTTATTACTGCCACCTTGGATAGTTGAGTTAGAGCATGTATCAGCTTTGCCAGTAAATCTCTATGCATCACAGGGGACCAGTCAGATTTCCTTTCCTTTCCCATTTGTTTATGCCTGAATGTACAGTGGTTGTAACGTATGCTGAATCTGAATAGATAGTGACTTCTATTTCCTCAGCATATTGCAGCGCTTCAATAATAGCCACTAATTCTGCAGCTTGTGCTGAGAAGTGAGAAGGTAATGGTATATTACTCACTATCTGCAAGGTATCAGATGATCCCTGTTGCTCAGCTCTTACAACTCCTGCTCCTGAATGTCTAATTCCTGTTTCCTGGTCTATCAAAGAAGATCCATGAAAGAAGATCCATCCACAAAGAGCAATATGCTCCCAGGTATGATGTCTTCTCCCACCTTGCTCTCCTCTTCCGGCACATAATTGGCACGGTCATGTACTTGTTCGTCGTCAGTAACTGGGTGTGCAAAGATTGTTGCTGGATCAACTGTGTGACATCTAACCACCTGCAAGCATGGTAATGAAAGTATTACTTTGTACCCAGATACTCTCTGAGTCATAAGAGTGCTCTTACTTCTTTGCAAAATAGCAAATACCATATGCTCCAAATACAGTGTTAAAGGTGATCCCATCACTATAGTGGTGCTTTCTGAACTGCAAATGCTGCTGTAGCCAGGGCTTGCTCACAAGGATATTGACCTTTCATGACAGGATCTAGCAACCAACTGTGGTAGGCGATTGGTTTATGTCCCATAAATGTCTTTTGAGTCAGTACTGCTGTCATTGTCATTCCATTGCAATGACAAAAGAGGTAGAATTGTTTATTATAATCAGGTGTACCTAACACTGGAGCATTCATGATCGCTTTCTTTAGCTCCAGGAATGCAGTCTCTCCTTTATCTGTCCAATGTATTTTATTTGTAGTTTCGTGGGACTCCTTTAATGCAGTGAGAAGTGGTGCTGTCAATGTAGCATAAGCAAATACCCACTGCCTCACGTAATTACAGAGCCCTAAGAATTGCTGCATCTGCTTGGTAGTATTAGGCTTAAGCATGTTGCTAATACTTTCTACTCTGTCAGGTGTCACTTTTCTTCCTTCTTTAGATATCAATTGTCCCAAATAATGAACCTCTGTTTGCACATATTGTAATTTATTTTTGTCAACTTTGTATCCTTTGTCTGCAACTGTGTAGAGGAGGCCAATGGTATCTTCTCTACATATGTCTTCAGTAGTGCTACGAACCAGAATGTTGTTAACATATTGTAAAAGCGTACTCTTACATTGAATGTTCGCTAAGTCTTTTTTAACTGTCCGAATACAAATGCTCGGATATTTGCAAATACCTTGTGGGAGCTTCCTGTAGCAATATTGCGTATTTTTAAATACGAATCCGGTCAAATATTGGATGTCCGAATGTAATGTAATGGTAAAGAACGCATTTTTCAAATCAATTACAGAGAAGAAAGAAGCATCTTTGGGAATATTTGTCAATATAACTGATGTATCAGGTACCACTGGGAACTCTGGAATGACTATATCGTTCAGAGAGCACAAATCTTGAATCATTATCCGAGATCCTCCCTTGGCCTTTTTTATTGGGAAAATTGGCATAATACATGGTGTTCATCTCTCATATATCACTCCTTGCTCAAGTAATGCCTGAATTGTAGGTAAAATACCTTCTTCCGCTTCTTTAGACAAGGGGTACTGTCGTATCCTGGGCAATACGGCTCCAGGTTTCAATGTAATTCTCACAGGCTCAGCTCCTGTATCAGTCCCACGTCATGTGGCCCTTTCGTCCACAGTACTTCCGGTACTTTTGCCAAATCTCTCTCTCTCATTGTAATGCCTTGAGCATGTTTTGGCACTGTCCTGTATTGCAACTGCTTTCTAATGGAAATATCCATCTCAAACACAACTGTTTCAATCAAAAGGTGTTCACCAAACAATTCCTCATCTGAAATATCCCTTAATTCGACCTCGAGGTCAGTGAACACTATCAATGCCCACATTACCTGTCTCTTGTCAAATGCGATAAGCACCGCATATGTTGGTCTAATTTCAAGCTCTGACATTGAGTCCATCGGTTCTCAAGGTCTAAACAATAATTCTTTCAGTAACTGTACTGTTTTCTCCTTCAGCGCAGGTGTGTACGCTATCTGGGCGTATATGCCACACAAAAAATATCTGTATCTACTGGTACTGCTCTGACCTGTTGCCTTGATTCTTCATGAGCTATGAGTGAGGGACAATATCCTGCCTGGCATAACACCGGGTGTGTAACATACCATTGATCCATCCTCCAGGAACGAGATAGTCATATTCAATTTACTCATAGGGTCTTTCCCAAGAAGGTTGACGGGTGACTCTGGGGAATATAACAATGGCCTGTCAATTTGTGTATCACCCACAGTCATGTTTACTGGATTAGTTAAAGGTACCCGTCTGACAGCCCCAGAGAACCCTTGTGTGTCCATTGAGTTACATGAAAGTGATAGTGTTCCTTAATTTATGCAAGATTTGGTAGCCCCAGTGTTGATTAAAAACTGATAGGGGCGAACTTCTGTGGCTACCGTCACAGTGGGTTCCTCTTCTGATCTGTGGGTTACCAATAGTATTGGACACATAGGCCCTCATTACGACATTGGTGGTAAATTCCGCTTACTGCTGCGGTAACGCCCGCCAACATACCACAGCGGTGGTGAATATCCGTTCACCATATTATGACACACACACACCAATCCGACAGAATACAGCCACATACACAAATCCGCCAGCCCAAAGGTCAGTGATAGAGTGGTGGTACCAACACCCATACCGTTATGTCAACAAAGCAACGTCCATCACATTATGACCCATGAATCACCACAGCGGACATTCAACGGCGGTAAACCATTGGCAATATATACCACCGCGCTCAGAATGGACACCCACATACAGAACAACACTGCATTGGCCAATACCAAAAACACACACCTGACACTCATACACCCACCACACCCACCTACCCACAGCACTATAAAACACACACCCTCATTACCCAAAACCCTTTACATACAACAATTACTGCCAGGAGATTGACATGAACAGCACAGAGACAACTAGACACACACACGTGACTTACACCCATACACTCCACAACACACACCCCACCACATTACTCAACACACTCTCACCAACACACACCACACAACACCCATGTCCACAGAAAGGCACCCCTGTCTCACTGATGAGGAGTTAAGGGTCATGGTGGAGGAAATTGTCAGGGTAGAGCTACAGCTGTTTGGAGCACAGGTACAGCAGATATCCGTTGTAAGGAAGATGGAGCTATGACAGAGAATTGTGGACAGGGTGAACGAAGTGGGACAGCATACAGTAACAAGGGATGACATCAGGAAGAGGTGGAACGACCTATGGGGGAAGGTACGTTCCATTGCAAGGCATCAGCTTGCCATACAGAGGACCAGCGGTGGACCTTCACCTCCTCCCCTACAGCTCACAGCATGGGAGGAGCAAGTCTTGGCAATACTGCATCCTGAGGGACTCGCTGGAGCAACCGGAGGACTGGACACTGGTAAGTCAATGTTTACTACTTATTACCCCCATACCTGTATGACATTACACTTTCTCACCCTCACTCCCATCACTCCACTACATCCCACACACTGCACCTACACATATAACTAACCCCAGTGCCAAGCCTTGCATTCTATTCCAATGCATGGACAGCCCTCCCAGCCCTGCATGGACACCCATCACAAAAGCATGCACAGCATAGGGAACTAACAATCATACAATACATCACCATACACAAGCAAAAGGTGACAAGGCAACACCAACGATAGAGGGGAAGCCAGGGATGTACAATATGTCACAGACATGAAGCATAATACATCACTTACATACCCACAGGTGCCGCAGCCAATCTCAGTGAGAGGAGGTGGCACGACTAGCCAGTCCCCCACCAGAAGATGCCTCCAGTGATGACAGTAACTCTGGACTTCAGGATCTGGACCAACAACCTCGCCCATCAGGGACCACTGGACAGCCGGTCACCCAAGCCCAGTCACAGTCCACCACAGAGCCTCCCCCATTAGTATCCCACACCACAGCACCCGCCGAGCGTACCCACTCATCTGTCCACAGGACAAGTCAATCAGCAGTGTGCCCACTTGTACAGGAACCCCAGTCCGCATCTCGCCCCCAAGACAATCAGGGACCTGGGGTCAGTGGCAGTGGGCACACTGTTCAGGGGACAGAGGCACAGGCTAACAGGGATACTGGGAAGATCACTGTGCACCAGGAGGAGGACAGGACCAGATAACTGACTCTCCAGGAGGCACTGTCCGAGATCCTGGGAGCCTACCAACATTCCTAGGATAGGATGGGCTAGATCCTTGACAACGTGCAGGAGAACAGGCCGCTGCAGGAGGGTAGTATCAGGGGATCAGGGAGGACTTTCAGGCCATTAACACCACTCTCATCTCCATAGCAGGGTTGCTGGCAGACATGGGCAACATCATGCAGGAGGCAACAGCACACCAGCGGGCCCCTACCACTCACCAGTCCATTGACCGGCCCTTCACTTCCGCTGCAGCTAGTGGGCAGGAGACCCCGCCACAGGACCCACAGGACACCAGCACCCCTCCCCTTGCAGAAGGTGAACCACCCCACAAATGTTCCCTGTGACCCAGACAGAAGTCAGAGACACTTGCCGAGACTCTCCTGATTGTCCCCCTTGTGTCCCACCCTGTCACCTTTTCCACTTTGAACTGCCTTTGCTCCTCTTCCTATGGCTCCTTGGATACTGGACCTGTGCTACAAACAGACTGGAACAATACCCTGGACCTTCCTCCATGATCACCCCATTCCATTGCACTGTTCTCTCCATTTCATAGCACTACAATAAACACCCTTGAACACAACTTGACTACTAGTATTTCATATTTTAAAAATGTGCATTTATGGAAAAAGTCACATCTTGTGCAAATGATCTGAATACTATGAGAGCATAGAAATAAGGACCTGTCTGTAGTCAGCACATCAGTACACAGTTGTTATCTCATCAACATCCATAAAATGACAAGCCATAGGTGACAGTTATGTTCAGATGCAATGGAAGTTAATGCCATCATGCTACAGCCACACACAATACACCAGTAGTCATAGGAATGGTCAGTTGCACTGTCACATCTGTGTATCATTGGAAGTATGGACGGATAAATGATGTTCTGTTGTCCTCATCCTCATCCTCTTCATCCTCACTGTCCTCAGACTCTACTTCTGCCACAGGGGCATCTCCAGTCTCTTCCTCCTGCAGAAAGGGTACATGTCGTCTGAGGGCCAGGTTGTGTAACAGGCAGCACGCCACTACTACCTGGCAGACCTTCTTGGGTGAGTAGCACAGGGATCCACCTGTCAGATGGAGGCACCTGAACCTGGCCTTCAGGAGGCTGAATGTCCTCTCGATGATCCGTGTGGTTCGCCCATGTGCCTCATTATAACGTTCCTCTGCCCCTGTCCTTACATTCCTCACAGGGGTCAACAACCACAATAGGTTTGGGTAGCCAGAGTCACCTGCAAGTATTGAGGGATCACATTTAGCCTCGCACAATGATTTGGGATGACACCTGAAGGCATACACAAACATACAGTGGGTGGGGACCAAGGCTCACCTATTAGCCACACCCTGTGCCTCTGTAGTTGGGCCATCACATTTGGGATACTGTTATTCCTCAGAACAAAGGCATCATGCTCCAACCCAGGATACTTAGCATTGACGTGGGAGATGTTCTGTTCCACCAAGCACACTATTTGCACATTCAGTGAGTGGAAACTCTTACGATTCCTGAACACTTGTTCATTCTGGCGGGGGGTCTAGCGCCATATGTGTCCCATCATTCACCCCAATATTATTGGGGATATGTCCCATTGCATAGAATCCGGCCTTCACAGTGGCCAAATCTTCCACCTGGGGGAAAGAAATGTAGCTGCACATGTGTTTTACCAGAGAACACTCTTGCCAGCATGATTGAGAACATTGGCTGTGACATTCCTGCTGCCAAGCTCACTGTCACTTGGAAAGAACCAGTTGCAAAGAAATGGAGCACTGATAGCACTTGCACAAGAGGGGGGATCCCAGTGGGATGACGGATAGCAGATATCAGGTCCAGCTCCAATTGCACAAGGGGTCTGTACATGGGGGTATGTCTCCACCTCCTATTCATCCATAGCAGTAGGTATCTAAGGGACACAAGAGTGTGAAGGCTGTCACAATTTGAACAATGGAACCACAACATCAGTGTATATAGTGCATGTATGTTATGGGACAGTGGGAATGGCGAGGTATGTGCTAATCTAGTCTGTGGCGCAGTTAATGTCGATATGAACGCTGTCCCCCCCCATGAAATGGCGACCGCCTGTCCTGTCCTGTATGTAGGACAGGTGGAAGTGAGGTAATTCCGACAACGTTGGGCGTCGTGGTGGAAGGCAGTCTTGCACCGCTGTGCAATTCCTCATTGGATAATATAGGGCTCTATGGAGTACAGTGGCCAATGGGGATCTGCGCCGGCTGTGACGGTGTACACCGCCACGGACGTGACCGCCATTTTCTATCTAATTCCTCACTTGTTTCCTGACCTTCAACAGGAGAACACCGACACTTCGTGTGCTGCTGTGACCTGTCTCCGGAACCTACCATAGCCCGTGTGACCGGGGAAAGAGCCCCTGCCTTCACTTCGGAGGAGTTGGAGTGACTGATGGATGGGGTCCTACCCTAGTACGGACTGCTGTATGGGTCTCCAGACCAACAGGTGAGTACACATTGGGCACGATGCATGTGGGAATGATGCATGGAGATGTGTGTGCAAGCACAGTGTCATCTGGGGGAATGTCTTGTGGTGGTGTACATGGTGTGCGCCGGGCGTTGTGTGTGCCAATGGTGATGGAAATGGGATTGGTGGGCCATATGTGTGACAGGCTTGATTGTTTAGTTAATGGTGTTCTCCTGTCTGTATTACCTCTGCAGATCAGTGCCCATCAAAAGAAGGGATTATGGCATGCCATTGCCAAGGACGTGCAGACCCTGGGCTTCCATGGCAGGTTGTATTGTATTGTATTGTAATCGTATTTATATAGCGCTTACTACCCCTGACGAGGCGTCGAAGCGCTTTTCGATGAGTAGCACGCTACTCCGGTACCCAACAAGAATTAGTGATGGATTAGTATAATTTAATAAGGAGTACAGTTTTAGTATTATTATGAGTTAATTTGAGTTGTAGATATGAGAGTTTGTTAGTTAGATTGACTGGAGTAATGGAGGGGTGGAGGAGGAAAGAAATCCAGAAGTGTTAATTGGGAGTTTATCCTTCATTTACTCAATCCAAAGGCTTGAGCTGAATAATAGGGGAGCAGAGGGGAAAGAGGATGTGGAAGGGTTAGGGAGAGCATAGAAGTAGGGTGAGATGAATGCAGGAGAATTTAGTAGGGTTGTGTGGGAGGTCACAGAGGTAGAGTGAGGTTTGGTGAGTTAGATGTGGAGGTGGAGGGGAAGAGCTTAGGCAGAGATATTTAGGAGATGAAAGTGGTCGAAGGGATTTGGGATGAGTCCGAGTGAGAATGGAGGATAGTTTGATAGAGACATGACATAAGAGTGATGGGCAGATAGGTGTGATAAAAAGAGAGCAGAAATTCATAGATATCAGGAGCCATGCATTGATCCACAAACATGCCAGGCACAGAAACAACATATACACATACATACACATATATATATTTATATACACACACACATGAATAAAACACACATATGCACATACAATACATAATTAGAATCATGGGTAAAAATACTTAGTCGGATAGGTTTAAAAGAGTGTGTGTGTATTTTATTGTTATTGGTTTAGTTTCTGTAAAATGAGCATCGTGGCCTACCCAACCGGAGTATTTTCTACGAGTATGTCAGTAAGCGTTACCTAGTATGTTTTATACGCCCCGTTTATATTGTACAGTAAGAGTACGTGATGGGCCACGGGGTAAAAAAATGTCTCCAGCAACCTTGTGTGCCTTTGTCAATGTGATTGTTACTAGTGCGTCTTTGTGGATATGTCCTCGTGCTTCTGAGCATCAACAACGCACCACCGGAATCGGCGGTAAACGCAGTGGGGTCGTTTGGAAAGCTGTCCATCATCGTGGTAAAAGGTGTGGAATTCCTTTACCTACTTTGAGGGTGGAGCGGGGCGTGGTTCAGCGGGCGGGGCTTACAGGTGCTTTATAAAGGGAGAAACCTTCTACTCTGTGTCTCCAGCAGAGGAAGATAGAACCCGCGCGTCACAGTCAGATACAGATTACGCTCTAGGACATCATCAGTTCACCTCCCGGAGGGATTCTAGATCTTTTTCTGCTATGGGATCTCTGAGCGCACAGCCTTGCTTTATCTTTGCCAAGCCCAAGAGTTAGGGTGGCTTGTCCTTTCCAGAAGCTGAGCTTCAACTGCGGCACCTGCTACGATTGTATTTGTAAGTGCTTCTTTTGAGGTTTAGTTTCTGTAAAAATGAGCATCGTGGCCTACCCAACCGGAGTATTTTCTACGAGTATGTCAGTAAGCGTAACCTAGCATGTTTTATACGCCCCGTTTATATTGTACACTAAGGGTACGTGATGGGCCACGGGGTAAACGTCTCCAGCAACCTTGTGTTCCTTTGGCAATATGATTGTTACTAGTTCCTTTACCTACTTCGAGGGTGGACGGGGCGTGGCTCAGCGGGCGGAGCTTACAGGTGCTTTATAAAGGGAGAACCTACTACAAAAACGATTTTGTGTTTATATTGTACACTAGGGGTACGTGATGGGCCACGGGGTAAACGTCTCCAGCAACCTTGTGTGCCTTTGGCAATGTTATTGTTACTAGTGCGTCTTTGTGGAGATGTCCTCCTGCTTCTACGCATCAACAACGCACCACTTGAATCGGCGGTAAAACGCAGTGGGGTCATTTTGGAAAGCTGTCCATCATCCTGGTAAAAGGCGGGAATTCTTTTACCTACTACGAGTGTAGACGGGGCGTGGCTCAGCGGGCGGAGTTTACAGGTGCTTTATAAAGGGAGAAACCTTCAACTCTGTGTCTCCAGGAGAGGAAGATAGAAACCGCGCGTCACAGTCAGATACAGATTACGCTTCAGTACATCATCAGTTCACCTCCAGGAAGGATTCTAGATTGTTTTCTGCTTTGGAATCTCTGAGCGCACAGCCTTGCTTTATCTTTACCAAGCCCAGGAGTTAGGGTGGCTTGTCCCTTTCCAGAAGTTGAGCTTCAACTGGGGCACCTGCTACGTTTATATTTGTAAGTGCTTCCTGTTGAGGTTTAGTGTCTGTAAAATGAGCATCGTAGCCTACCCAACCGGAGTATTTTCTACGAGTAATTCAGTAAGCGTTACCTAGCATGTTTTATATGCCCCGTTTATGTTGTACACTGAGGCTACGTGATGGACCAAGGGAGAAAGTCTCTAGCAACCTTGTGTGCCTTTGGCAATGTGATTGTTACTAGTGCGTCTTTGTGGATATGTGCTCCTGCGCATCAACAATGCACCACCGGAATCGTCGGTAAACGCAATGGGGTCGTTTTGGAAAGCTGTCCATCATCCTGGTAAAAGGCGGGAATTCTTTTACCTACTACGAGTGTAGACGGGGCGTGGCTCAGCGGGCGGAGCTTACAGGTGCTTCATAAAGGGAGAACCTTCAATTCTGTGTCTCCAGGAGAGGAAGATAGAAACCGCGCGTCACAGTCAGATACAGATTACGCTTCAGTACATCATCAATTCACCTCCAGGTAGGATTCTAGATTGTTTTCTGCTTTGGAATCTCTGAGCGCACAGCCTTGCTTTATCTTTGCCAAGCCCAAGACTTAGGTCGGGATGTCCTTTCCAGAAGCTGAGCTTCAACTGGGGCACCTGCTACGTTTATATTTGTAAGTGCTTCCTGTTGAGCTTTAGTGTCTGTAAAATGAGCATCGTGGCCTACCCAACCAGAGTATTTTCTACGTATATGTCAGTAAGTGTTACCTCTCATGTTTTATATGCCCCGTTTATATTGTATACTGAGGTTACGTGGTGGACCAAGGGAGAAACGTCTCCAGCAACCTTGTGTGCCTTCGGCAATGTGATTGTTACTAGTGCGTCTTTGTGGATATGTGCTCCTGCGCATCAACAACGCACCACCGGAATCGTCGATAAACGCAGTGGGGTCGTTTGGAAAGCTGTCCATCATCCTGGTAAAAGGCGGGAATTCTTTTACCTACTACGAGTGTAGACGGGGCGTGGCTCAGCGGGCGGAGCTTACAGGTGCTTTGTAAAGGGAGAAACCTTCAACTCTGTGTCTCCAGGAGAGGAAGATAGAAACCCGCGTGTCACAGTCAGATACAGATTACGCTTCAGTACATCATCAATTCACCTCCAGGAAGGATTCTAGATTGTTTTCTGCTTTGGAATCTCTGAGCGCACAGCCTTGCTTTATCTTTGCCAAGCCCAAGAGTTAGGGTGGCTTGTCCTTTCCAGAAGCTGAGCTTCAACAGGGGCACCTGCTACGTTTATATTTGTAAGTGCTTCCTTTAAGGTTTAGTGTCTGTAAAATGAGCATCGTGGCCTACCCAACCGGAATATTTTCTACGAGTATGTCAGTCAGCGTTACCTAGCATGTTTTATAAGCCCCGTTTACTGTATATTGTACACTGAGGCTACGTGACGGACCAAGGGAGAAGCGTCTCCAGCAACCTTGTGTGCCTTCGGCAATGTGATTGTTACTAGTGCGTCTTTGTGGATATGTGCTCCTGCGCATCAACAACGCACCACCGGAATCGTCGGTAAACGCAATGGGGTCGTTTTGGAAACCTGTCCATCATCCTGGTAAAAGGCGGGAATTCTTTTACCTACTACGAGTGTAGACGGGGCGTGGCTCAGCGGGCGGAGCTTACAGGTGCTTTATAAAGGGAGAACCTTCACCTCTGTGTCTCCAGGAGAGGAAGATAGAAACCGCGCGTCACAGTCAGATACAGATTACGCTCCAGTACATCATTAATTCACCTCCAGGTAGGATTCTAGGTTGTTTTCTGCTTTGGAATCTCTGAGCGCACAGCCTTGCTTTATCTTTGCCAAGCCCAAGAGTTAGGGTGGCTTGTCCTTTCCAGAAGCTGAGCTTCAACAGGGGCACCTGCTACGTTTATATTTGTAAGTGCTTCCTTTAAGGTTTAGTGTCTGTAAAATGAGCATCGTGGCCTACCCAACCGGAGTATTTTCTATGAGTATGTCAGTCAGCGTTACCTAGCATGTTTTATATGCCCCGTTTATATTGTACACAGAGGCTACGTGACGGACCAAGGGAGAAGCGTCTCCAGCAACCTTGTGTGCCTTCGGCAATGTGATTGTTACTAGTGCGTCTTTGTGGATATGTGCTCCTGCGCATCAACAACGCACCACCGGAATCGGCGGTAAACGCAGTGGGGTCGTTTTGGAAAGCTGTCCATCATCCTGGTAAAAGGCGGGAATTCTTTTACCTACTACGAGTGTAGAAGGGGCGTGGCTCAGCGGGCGGAGCTTACAGGTGCTTTATAAAGGGAGAAACCTTCAACTCTGTGTCTCCAGGAGAGGAAGATAGAACCTGAGCGTCACAGTCAGATACAGATTACGCTTCAGTACATCATCAGTTCACCTCCAGGAAGGATTCTAGATTGTTTTCTGCTTTGGAATCTCTGAGCGCACAGCCTTGCTTTATCTTTGTCAAGCCCAAGACTTAGGGTGGCTTGTCCTTTCCAGAAGCTGAGCTTCAACTGGGGCACCTGCTACGTTTATATTTGTAAGTGCTTCCTTTAAGGTTTAGTGTCTGTAAAAAGAGCATCGTGGCCTACCCAACCGGAGTATTTTCTACGAGTAATTCAGTAAGCGTTACCTAGCATGTTTTATATGCCCCGTTTATGTTGTACACTGAGGCTACGTGATGGACCAAGGGAGAAAGTCTCTAGCAACCTTGTGTGCCTTTGGCAATGTGATTGTTACTAGTGCGTCTTTGTGGATATGTGCTCCTGCGCATCAACAACGCACCACCGGAATCGGCGGTAAACGCAATGGGGTCGTTTTGGAAACCTGTCCATCATCCTGGTAGAAGGCGGGAATTTTTTACCTACTACGAGTGTAGATGGGGCGTGGCTCAGCGGGCGGAGCTTACAGGTGCTTTGTAAAGGGAGAAACCTTCAACTCTGTGTCTCCAGGAGAGGAAGATAGAAACCTGCGCGTCACAGTCAGATACAGATTACGCTCCAGTACATCATCAATTCACCTCCAGGTAGGATTCTAGATTGTTTTCTGCTTTGGAATCTCTGAGCGCACAGCCTTGCTTTATCTTTGCCAAGCCCAAGACTTAGGTTGGCATGTCCTTTCAGAAGCTGAGCTTCAACTGGGGCACCTGCTACGTTTATATTTGTAAGTGCTTCCTGATGAGGTTTAGTGTCTGTAAAATGAGCATCGTGGTCTACCCAACCGGAGTATTTTCTATGTATATGTCAGTAAGTGTTACCTCTCATGTTTTATATGCCCCGTTTATATTGTATACTGAGGTTACGTGGTGGACCAAGGGATAAACGTCTCCAGCAACCTTGTGTGCCTTCGGCAATGTGAATGCAGCAGCCACTGTCGGAAACGGTGGGGGGACCTGAGATGCTGGGCATGGAAGACCGTGGAGTCCCAGCTGGGGATGGCCTCCCAACGAGGAAGGGGTGCCCGTTGGAACCTGACCCCCTGATAGCCCACATACTGGCGGTGGCCTACCCAGAGCTGGATGGGCGCTTAAGGGAATCACAGCAGCCACAGGGGTATTATTCAAATATTGGGCAGGTGGGGTGGGATCCGGATGGTGGATGTGAGTTAGTGGGTGCCCCTAAGGCCAGGCCAGACATTGCAGCGTGAGTCAACTCTAGGGTAATGGGTGTATGGCAAATGCAGGTAACCTAACTTGTTAGCATTCCATTTCAGTCAGGGCTTTGTGGGTCCCAGGAGGGGTGCAGTTGGTGGTGTTTGTCCCTCATCTTGTCGTGGCATCTAGCCAAATCAATGGCAGTGCAATTCATAGTGCTCAATCCTGTGTGTGACAATGCTGTGCATGCCAACTGTGGTGTTGGTGCAGTAATTGATGCAGTGTTTCCTTTTTCTCTCCCCCCCTTTTCTTCTGTCAGCCTGTCCATGTGTGCATTAGCATCATCTGGTGGAGGAGCAGGGGCACCGGCGACAGATGGAGCTGCATCCGACAGGACTCTGGAGGCAGAGTCCACCGACACCGAGGGAACCAGTGGGATGGAGGGCAAGGGGAGCACCACAGCGGAGACAGGAGGTGACAACACAGACTCAGAAACTTCCTCTGATGGAAGCTCCCTGGTGGTGGTGGATACCTCTGTGACCACCCCACCTGCAGGTACAGCCCCCCCTCGTATCAACACCACCCTCCCAGTAACCCCTCAGTGAGTTGCCCGTGCCCGCTTACCCAGGAGGGTGGGCATCTCCTTCGCCCGAGGCACCTCAGGCCCTGCCTCAGTGAGCCCTGCTGCCCTGAGTGAAGAGTCTATTGACCTCCTGAGATCCATCTCTGTAGTGCAGTCAACCATTGTGAATGCCATCCAGGGACTGGCATCCCAAATGCAACAATTCAATGCATTCCTAGAGGGCATCGATGGTGGATTGGCTGCCCAACAGAGATCGATTCAGGTTCTGGCCTCCTCTCTGATGGCATCCATTGTCCCTGTCTGTACCGTCCCACCTCCAACTACCACTTCCCGAGCCCAGACACCTCACCCACAACCTATCCCAAGCACACATCCTGACGAGCATGCACACAAGACAACACCCAAGAGTGGCACAGACAAACACAGGCACTGCAGTTCATCCCACAAACACTCACGCAAACACCAGACAGTTGCACACACACCCACATCCACTGCCTCCCCCTCCTCCTCCCCCTTTCCCCAGTCATGTCCACACTCACACCTTTATGCACTGCACCAACATCCACCACCAGCATCACCACACCAAGCAGCACACACACCTCACTGGCAGACACCGCCAAAACATCCATGCACGCTTCCCCTGTGTCCTCTCCCACCCTGTCTGTCCCCCCTCCTCAAGGACACAAACACAATCACTCATACACCCAACAGCCATCCACCTCACATCAGCATACTGCCCATGCACCTGCACCCAAATCCGGCAGACATACACCTCCTACAACCACTCCCTCAACCTCCACTCCTATCCCTCCTCTCTCCTCCCGCCCCACCGTCCCTAAGAAGCTTTTCCTTGCCCAACTTTACCTCTTCCCTCCCCCTCCCCCATCCTGCCCATAAGAGCAGGGTCCCAATGACCCAGCCCAGCACCTCAGCCAAACAGTAGACGCAGAGAGTTGTGGCACCACCTAGTCGTCGTGGCAAGTCAGTGAACGATCCCACTCCACCATCCAAGAAGGGGAAGGATCCCACACCTCCTGCCATGAAGAGGAAGGAGCCTGCACCTCCTGCTTTGAAGGAGAAAAAGCCCTCGACTCCTGCCAGGAAGGCTAAGGAACATGTACAACCTGCCATGAAGGGGAAGAAGCCCTCAACCCCTGCCAGGAAGGGTAAGGATTCCACGCCTCATGCCATGAAGGGGAAGAAGCTCTTGACTCCAGCAGAGCCAGTCAGGGTGACACCTCCACAACCACCAGTAGTCACGGGGCCCCCACTGCCAGCTGACGAAGTGCATCCCTCACCACCAACAAAGGCTGCCCAGGAGGCACCTCCATCTGCCGCCCCAGTGCAGCCATCACCACCAGCAAAGGCTGCCCAGGAGGCACCTCCATCTGCCACCAACATGTAGCCCTCACAATCAGCAGAAGCTGCCCAGGAGGCACCTCCATCTGCCACCACAGTGCAGCCCTCGCCACCAGCAGAGGCTGCCCAGGAGGCACCTCCATCTGCCACCAGCGTGTAGCCATCACCACCAGCAGAAGCTGCCCAGGAAGCACCTCCATCTACCACCAATGTGCAGCCATCACCACCAGCTGAAGCCATGTCTGCCACCCTCCAGGAGCTGCTGTATGAGGGGACCCCTCCAGAAGCAATGGGCAAGTCACCCACCTGTGAGACTGTTGCCTTGCACTCCATAGCAGAGAGGAATGGGCATGGAGCCCCCTCCAGAACCAGTGGGCAAGTTACCCACCTGAGAGACTGTGGCCTTGCACTCCCCAGGACAGGGAAATGGGCATGGAGCCCCCTCCAGAACCAGTTGGCAAGTCACCCACCTGAGAGACTATGGCCTTGCACTCCCCAGTACAGAGTAATGGGCATGGGCTCCAGAAGCAGTGGGCTTGCTTCTGTATTCGGCTGAGGTGCCTCCCATCCCCATCCCACTGAAGTGCCTGCCCACTTGCAAACTGATGCCCCTGCAGTGTTCTGTTCGGATGAGGTCAGGATTCGAGTTGGGCCTTGGACTGTGCCCTGTGGCCATGTGGGTCATTAGTACATTGGACTGTGTAGTGGCCCTTTGTGCACATTTGTACATATCTGTTTCACGGACAATTTGATGATTTATTAGCTGTTGATATCAATACATTCACCTTAGTGCATTCTTGTTGTCCTTGCATTATTCTGCCGTGTATCGGGTGCAGATTGTTTTTCGTCTGCAGCTGATTGTGTGTATGGTGTGTGTGTGTCGGGTGTGTGTTGTGCGTGTGTGTGTCGCTCTCGTTTTCCTCCCTCCCTTGTGTGCTAGGCGGCTGTACTCACCATCGTCGTCTTCGTCGACGTTGGTGTTCCAGGTGGAGCATAACGTAGAAGAGCATCGGAAAGACTTGCAGTTCGGGTTCCATGGCAGCTTTGTTCTTCCCTGTGTCTCCGATGGTGAGTCCTTTCTCTTCTGTGATGCATTTCCACTAGGCTTTTGATGGCGTTGGTACCGCCCCGGAAAACGTGGCAGATTGATGTCTTAATATGGTGGGCGGTACTTTGTCTTCCGCCTGGCTGTTGACAGCCACCACTGTGGTAAGTGTTGTTTGCGTCCTGGCAGTTGGTGGGGTACATTGGCTGTCTATGGGAGTTATCACCGCCATGGTTATAATTTGGTGGTAGTTACCGCCACTTTATCATTCACCGCCAGTGTCATAATGAGGACCATAGTTATTACCTGTGGGCTTTGTCATTGGGCATAGTTAGGTGTCAATGCCCCACTAGATACTTGGGGCGGTGCGTAAAAAGGGGTTGCCCCCTTGCACCAACATGCCTCCTACTTGCACCTGCGCTTGTCTTCACATGGTGTTGCTACCACCTTGAGGTCCATTTTGAAGCTGTGGCCCCAGTGGTGCCACCCACTGAGCTCTAGGAATTTGGGGGTACTCTTGTCTTACATATTGTTGTGGTCCCCATTGCATTTGCTGTGACCTCACTGCCTGTCTTTGCGAGGTGGGCCACCCCTGCATATGTTCATCATTTCTCTTAGTTCTGCATTCCCTTACAAAATGACCCATCCTGCCTCAATAATACCATTGCTGACCCCCTTGATTTCCTCCTTGTCTTCTCCCCTGCATTACTCCGTGTTCTCCCGACGGACATCCTTGTCTTCTCGCCATATCACTTGCTATCTGCCTTCCTGATATCTGTCCCTGCATTGGTATTGCGACAGTTGCTGGTGGTGCTGTCACAAGTGCTCCTTCCATGCTCGGTTTCTTAAGCTTCTGTTGCACCAACTTAGCTGTAGCTCTCTCTACCTGCTCTGTTCTCTCTTTATCCTTTTCTTGTTTTCGGTTAAAATAATGTATTATATGAGCCTGTATACCTGTCCATGGTTTAACCTCAATTCCCACTACCCCATCTAAATTTGCCTGTATTTTGGTGGGAAGACCTCTCTTTAACACACATTGTAAAATAGAAGTGCGTTTCCTGCCACATTTTCCCAATTACATTCTACCTCCTGTATCCATCGTTCTTTCATTCTCGTAAGAATGCTGCAATGTCCTCAGTCGGCTTAATACTTTCTGCCATAAGAGCTCAATTATCTGGTCTGTCTGGATATGTCCACCGAAGCGCACCCCAAACATGCTGGCGGACATTATTAAAGGAAGATCCATCAAACTGCGTGTTTGTCAATGTGACTTGAGGATGTCCTGCTCTCGCAAATATAGTATGTACCTTATCTCCTGCTAGAGAACTCAGCAAACTCTTAAGGTCCCTCAGAGCAAGGTTCACTTCAGCAGTGTGTTTTTCAAAATACCCTATCCATTTTCATGCACCTTCAGACAGTGGGGCTAGTGCTCTCTTTAAGTTCTGTTTGTCCACCTGTGGCCAGCGCACATATGTTGATGCTTGCCCTCCCTTAAAAATGAGGGGCAGTTGAGTGATAAGTGGAGGACCTGTTAACCTGTGACTTAACCTCGGGTCCGGTCTGTTACTGCATATCACTTCAGTCGGTTTATCTTTGGTGCACATCTCCCAGACTGCAAGGCACCCTTGCATGTATGGATAATCCCAACCCACGGCACCCTGTCCCTGCCGTATAGAGTCTTCTGCCATAGCTAAATCATAGGGTTGGAAGGACCCCTGTCAGGGCAACGGTTTTCTCCCATCTTTTTCTGTCCATTCTGCCAATTCATCTGTAAAGGGTTGGCAATAATACCTACCCTCTTCCCGTTCAATCATCTCTATGGGTGTCAGACTCACTTTGGTTGTCTTTAGAATTTGCTTTCTCTTTGTCTCTCCTGGGTCTTGCGCTATTACTTGTAGTCTACAAATAGGGCACGGTTGAAAGCTATACAGGCTTCTGTCTTTTCCTGCTGCGCCCTTATTCGTATCAGACTCTTCGTCCCAATCCTCATCTTCTGCTTCGGCCCCTAATACCCTTTCTGTCTCTTCTAGGTATTTGTCATATCTTGATCTTTCTACTTTTTCTTCCCAATCCCTTTCATCCAGCATCCACTCCCCTGCTGCCTCTCTCAGTGTTTTCGCACACGTATCTCCCAACTTGAGAACAACCTGCCCAGTAGTCCATTGCCCACGAAGAGGGTCAAGGTTCCCAAGTCTTTCTGCCTGTTCTCTGGTGTACTGCAACCTTTGTATTGCCCCTTCTCTTCTTCTCTGTTCATGCCCTGCCCGAGGAGCTGTCGGGATGGAGCCAGGTGTTCCTCCCTCCTATTTCACATCTGTCCCACCCTGCTCAGGTTCAACGCTTACTGGATCCTGAGATCCTGACACTGGCAGAATAGGGTAGAGACCATACAGTGGGGTTGTCTCTTGTGCTTGTGTCACTGTTTTTCCTGACACTGTTGATTTTACATTTGTCTTTGTATCACAGAAGACCTGTCATAATGACAGAATAGCTTCCCTCTTCTTTCTCTTTTTCTTCTGATATTTAGATTTAATGTAAGTCAGTATATGTTCAACTATGTCTTCTTCGATGTCCCTTCCTTTGGCCATGACTGAGCATGGTCTTTAGTATCTCTATACCGTTGCTTACAATATTTCTGTATTTTCTTTTTGTCTGACAGGAAAGTTTTTATCATATGTTCCAGGGGAGCATCCATTTTTCCCCAGGACATGCGCTTCCTAAATATCTATATATACTATTTATTGCTATCTACTCTTTATGTCCCCTCTCTGCTCTTCGTTTCTCTCACTACTATGTATATATATCTCCTTATCAATGTCACTAACCTATAGCAGTGTACTTGACGAAGAGGTGTTCTCATGGAGTGTTACCTGACTTGACATACATCGTCATAAGGCCGTACTGGTAAACATCAACAGTACTAATCTCTAACCTGTGTAGCACTTCTTTTATGTCAATGTCGGGTACGGGTGCATTTATAGGGGGACGAAGTGGATTGTTACCTGACGCAATATGGGTTATAACATCATCATGAATGAAAATTATTAGTAGTGCTGTCTGGGGACGTGGTGTCCCTTCCATCATTTAAAACCCCAGAATTATACAAGTCTGTGAAAAATGCATCAAGAAGGGCTTCTAATACAATGGATTCCTGCGTTATTATGTGGAACCGAGGAGTGTCACATAGGGGTTGATCATGAACCCATTCAAATTTTAGAACTATGTCAAGGGTGTCTGTTTCCTGCCACAGGGAATTATCACTCTCACCCATATGACTTTTATTTATTTCCACTAATCTTGATATTATCTAGTTTTACTTCTCGGGTTTTATTTGCACTAGTATCTCCTCACTTCCAGGACACTTCAAGTTTTTCTATTTGGATATCAAAAATATGGCAGAGATCTCGCTCTCTCTCTTCCTCACTTATTTCAAATTTGATAACTGTTGGCAAGAGTTCTTACCTTTCTTCTATAATTTGTCCGCTATGGTTATGAAAAATCACACTCTTTTTATTATTTTTACTGATCATTATTTACATCAAATACTTATTCATTTTTATTTGTGCTTTTTCAGGTTTGCAACCAAGGGTCTGACCGTGCTCAGGGTAAAGTCAATAGACACCGACCATTTGATCGTCCCCTTTCCTAAACGTCAGAATCTCCACTGATGCCTCAGCCTCGATTGCTCTACCTTAAAGATGCCTCCTGATATTCTAAATTGAGGAATCAGTGAACCAGGTATCTGACTTTTTCAGAGTGAGGCCTGCCGTAGCTTGTAAAATGACCGTCTCCTGTCACGTCAGACTTTATACGTTACCTGATTCACCCCACTTTTCTTTGTCCTAACCCTCCGAATCTAACCGGGATACATGATGGACACGAACTGCCCTTTCCAGGAATTGTTTCCTGGGTAATCCACTAATACTTATCTCTTTCGTCCAGGACTTGCCTCCTAGGTAATGCTCTAACTCATAGCATGTCTTCTAGGAGCTGTCTCCAGGGTAATCCATTAACACATAGTATGTCTTCCAGGAGCTGTCTCCTGGGTAATCCACTAATATAAACCTATATCTTCCAGGAGCTGCCTCCTGGGTAATCCTACAATATAACCCTATGTTTTCCAGGAGCTGCCTCCTGGGTAATTCTCTAGCACACAGTATGTCTTCCAGGAGATGCCTCCTGGGTAATCCACTAGTATAAACCTATTTCTTCCAGGAGCTGCCTCCTGGGTAATCCACTAACACTTGTTATCTCCTTTCTAACACAAAAGTGAATCCCCACTAGTGAGTCTTCTGGCCTGGCCAGGAAATCACATTTCATTTCTACATCAACATTATATTTCAAAAACCACACAAATCCTACATGCACTTAATTCCCCTATACTACAATTGCCACGGAATCATGCACTTTAAATATTATAGTTCTAAGCCCAACCCCTCCTCACTCTTTAGGACAGCAGCCTCTGGAACCCCGACCGTCCGCTCGCATTGGCAGGTGTGAATGCTCACCTGATTTGCATGCAGTGTTCTATTCAAGCGTCGCAGGCGATGTTTCCTTCAGCCGCGGTCCAGAGAATTGAGGGGATGGAGGACTCCTGGCTCCGGCTCGCCAAATGTTGCCGATTTCTCAAAAATAACAAAGTGACACAAATCTGATAACAATTGAGTATATTTATAAGCAATACGGCCGGGAGTACAGTCCAGTTCTGCAACTGAAACCACACTCAACTCAGCTCTTACAAACAGCGTCTTTTATAGTCTTAGTCGACGTTTATGTTCCACCTCCTTCATAGTACTAACAAATTAACAAAGGCAATAATTCCTCAGTTTGTTACATAAATGCAGCTGTAACATACATAATATACGTATACATCTTCTAACGTGCACAGTGTCCTTCGATCTTACCCTCTGAAGTCTATCAATATGTCCTCCCTAAACGTCTACCAGGCTTTGAAATTTTACCGTCTGTCTCCCACTCCCTGCCAGCCTTGAAACACAAACATCTAGTGCCGTGTCTCCCTTTCAGGCCTGTCATGATTGTCCCTTCCCCTAACCCTGGTCTCAGGAAGTGGATCAGACTCTCCCCTGTGTATGAGTCCTTCTAAATTATCTGTGGTATGTGGAGTCCGACTTTAACTGCTTTGCCCTGCCACTTGCCTCTTCCTTCATTCTCCTTCCTGTCCTTACACTCCAGTCTAACATCGTACCCAGATTGAGGCCTGTATTTCTCTTGTACAATGTACGCTTCTTCACGTTTCCCTTCTAAGTCGTGTGTTGACCAGAGTAGGCCTTCTTTCATTTTCTTGAGGCCTATTACAAAAGGAAAAGCCCTTCTGCATTATAAACTGATTATAAAGCTAGATTTTTTCAAAGCAAGAACTGCTCATGGTATTTCGGTCTAACTGGAATCTGTCGGGGAGATGTACCTCATTCCTCAGGTGCAACTTTGTCTTCCCTGTATGTGTGCTTTAAAACAGCTTGATTTTGATTGTTGCAGCCTCTACAATGCATGTCACATACATGTGGCACGTGTGCCACACTGCCACATTCACTGCCCCTCCCAGCAAAACATGTATTTCTTTCTCTTGTGTTCGGAATCAATTATTTAGAACACAATGATGAAATGTCACTTAGGTTAGCTACTTCACAGATATTCAAAGGCTAAGATTGGAAGTTGATTGAGGTCCACTGAGGTACCTCCCATGGGTGTCATTTAGGGGCCACCAGGGGTCACAAATGCGACCCCTGGTTGGCCCTGTGCTACCCCTGGCACTGCCTTTACGACCCTTGGCCTCAGAGGTGGCAAATTAGGTGCTAGGAACACAGAGGTAAGTCGTCCTACCTTGTTAGGGCTCCAATCTCTTTGTTTTCTGTGAATTTTTATTACACTAATAGTGAATAATAATGATTTATTATTCACTATTAGAGTAATACAAATGGAATATAATTAGCTGGAATATGCCCTTCCATGGCAGTTGAGGTAAATTAAAAATGTTTTTAAATGCATGTTGTCAGCCTGTTTGCTGGTGAGCGTGTGTTTATGTAAGAGTGTATGTAAGTGTGAATTTGTGTGCATATATATGTATGTGTGTGTGAATTGAGGTGAAAGGGCTTGTTTTGTCACTTCCGGCATTTCGGTGAATTGTCGTCCATGGTATCTCCCTAGCTAGGGCAAGGACCACGCCCCTTTTGTAACAAACAAATGTATATAAAAAATGATACAACAAGATCCCAGGCACACCTCAGGGAAACAATGTACCTGTTCAAAAGCAGTAGCTAATCTTTCCCAGAGCTTAACTTTCAATATAACAATGAACGTGTCATCAGGTTTATTGCTTACAAAACAACTCGTGCGTGAATACCTTTCTCATCAGCAGCAGTTCTGATATCAGTATCATCATGTCACTTTGCTGCCAGGTAAGCCCTGGCCTCTGTCTGATGGGCGATATCAACATTTTTTTTGAAACCTTACAGTTTCTTTGTGGCCTCGTATGTTTTGGAGAAGAGTGGACATCGGGTTTGACGCGTGTCCGCTATTACCTATCATACTGAGATAAAATAGGGTTATCCAAACCGTGTGCCTCACCCTGTCAGCCTCGCGCTTTGTGTTTCCGACACTGGATAGCTTTGTTTACAGCAGTGGCTGGTGGCAGATGAGCGCGTGCTCCTGTGTTACACTCACAAGTGATGGGGCATATGATAGCCACTGTCGAAACTCTCCTCTTTCTTGGCCTGCCTTTGTGCCGGTCCCTGTCATATTCTCACCTCCAGATAGCCAAAGAATATAACATGCTTTGAGGGTGAGGTGGAAAGAGGACCAGTGAATTTGAAACCAATTATACCGTGCACTTGCTCACAGGGAGAGTGGAAGAAGGTGAAACGTACTCCACACGAGTAACAGGAAATGTGCCCGACGGATCTCTTGAGCATGCAGGACACCTGTGCATTTGTAGATGTATAGCTCATTTCCTAACGGGAATTGTTTTTCTTGAAGATTTGATGGTAATTCGAATTCCAGTAGATGTTTTTGGTTCATTTATAGTGAATTTGTGTGTATGTATAAGTATGTGCGTGACGTTGATGACTGTATTGTGGTGCTTGTTTATAAATACTCTAGTGTGTTTGTCGTGTGATGTTTCGAATGCTCCGCACTATCATCATGTTATTAGCGTTTGTATAGCGCCCTCTATGAATACGGCAGCAACGCCCTCTGATCTGGACGCACTTTTTAATTCTGTTCTGGGATGACTATTCGGGGGGTTATTCTTAGAGTATGCTATAAGAGATTTGTTAAACGTCTACTTTAATAATGCTTTGTATAGGGTCGTTTGAAAATAAAATGAGTTTCATCCATCTAAAACTTATTATTTTTTTTTTTTTATATATAGATGGACGTATAGTACAATATTTCACACATTAGTTCCGGCCCACTTTTTCTAGCAGGTAATTTTATTCCCTTCCCCCTCAAAATGGACACTGACATGCTCTTTAAAGTTTTTCTCTAATGGGCATTGAGGATGGCCAGTTGTGAGGCTACTTTTAGTGAAGTGTGAGCTTAATAGAGGCTACCAACTTGTTTCAGATTGTCAGTTAAAAGGTATGTAGGTTCCTTAAGGCAGAATTATCACTTCCATCAGATCTAATTTACTCCAGTGCATCAGCAATCTGTAATCCCACACCAGTAGCTCACCACTAGAGATCTAGATTAGGGATGTGAAATATTCGTGCTAGGGATGTGCAATATTCGTGCAATTTCGTTTTGTGTAATCATATGAAATTTCAGAAAAATATGTACAATGTTGTGAAATGAAAATCTGGTATTTAACACTACACTATGGTTTAAAATGTGCCCCCTTTGTCCAATTTGGCTGTGAGGACACATTTTGCACTAAAAAAAGGCTCAAAGAACTTTGCATAATTTTCCAGCATAATGATAAATGAATCTGGACCTTACCTAAACCAGCGAGTCATGATAAAGACACTGCTGCAATAGTGTCCTCTGGTGAGCCACAAACCCAGCCCAAAACACTTCTAAATTTGGAACACAACTACAAAATATTCCCCTCTAAGGAGAAGGTCACAAAAATATTGTCCAGGCTGATATATATTTTTGCAGACCAGTTGGCGCTGCTAGCAAGCAATGGACATTCGACGAATAGCACAACATCTTAACAATGTTCTTATGTTTGAGAAGAAACAAGCTGTTCTTGTGGACATTTGTTTCAAATCATTTTTAAGTCTTGCCTGGGACAGCACATGCACTGTCACTTGCAAGACATTTTGTTTACGTACAGGGGCTTAGAGCCCATCCATTACTTACCATGGTTGGCTTGATCATCACTCTCATCTTCTTGCTTCCCATTGCTCAGTTTGTGCAGACTCCACTTCCTCTTCATATGCTTATCCCTTCAATGAAGCATGGACCAAATACTGATTAATTTCTTCATTGTACTTTTTTTGTATTGTTGCTTCCTCTGTCGTGTGGTCGTTGCTTCCTCTGTCCCCATCAGTCACACTGAGACATGGTTTTGGGTCAAGGATGCAGGATTGCATTTTCAAGGTAAGACTCATGCCCTTCACATATAATTTGTAAAATGTGTATGTCTAGCCTGTCATTTACTTGCAGCTTTTATTTTTGGAAGGCAATTAAGGACAATAGAAAGAACTATAATGGTCTTAGGTCCATTTTGCGCTATTTAAATCTGCAAAAAAAGGAAACAATTGTGCAGCCGTCACATTCTGGCAAACATCGTCTGTGCCGCATGTACTGGTGTGCAACAACACTTTTCCTTCAAGTTCTGCGAGGCTAGGGGCATTGCTCTCTTATTTAGGGACACACACTGCTCTGGGGAACTCTTCATAGACAAGTCGTACAGATCTCAGACAATCACAAATTTGCTGAATAGTTAAACGTTACTGGCAAGAGAAAAATTAATCATTAAAATAATAGCTTCTTTAGATGGTGGAAATTACTTGTTGCCTCCTGCTAAAACATCATTGTGATTCTTCTAACATATTCGATCGCCTCAGTTTTTATTTCTGAGCATTTGAGGGATTTGCAATATTGGACTAAAACCAATCACGTGAGACGTGCCAGGCTTTAATTGAAGACTTTGCCAAACAAGCATTGCCAAACCCAACTGGTTGCACCTGTGGTAGAGTTATTGGCTTTGTTAATGTCTTATAGCTATGCTGTACAACAGCGCAACTTAAAAACTAGGAAAAAAACGCTATGACACGACCAGTGCTTTTTTCCCCAACCTTTAGCCATGCTGCACATCAACCACCCTGCTGTACAACATGGCTAAAAAAGCATTAAGGTAGAATATAGCGCTGGCATAGGCGAGACCTATTAACATTGCCATTGATTGTTTACCCAGACATAGGGGATGTAGCTGTAGTAAAATCAAATAGAACAGCATAATGGGCCATCTAGTAGAACCAGAGAGGGTGTGTCTGTGAAGGAACATAGTGCAGAGACTGATTAAGTAAAAGTAGGCTGGCAAGATATTGTGGCCACTTATTTACCTTATAAATGATTCTACAAAAGGAGAGATCTTTTTGAGAGGGACATATACTGCTTCTTGGATAGTGCAAAGGACTTAGGCAGAGATGATAGATTGCTGAATGATACACTCCTTGGTAAAGCTTTACATACAATGAAGAGGGTTTTGTTCACGTTGCTGTACACCATGAAATTACTGTTCTGCTGACTTGATTCTTCTTTACTGACCGAGGCTTATTGAATTTTGCATTTGTTGCAGTTCCTCTACAGGGTGTGAAGATATCATTTTTTGAAGAATGTTTTTGAGCATTTCATTCTGCATTGTTTCTGTGCTCCAGGTTTCTTCTGTCACAAATCTAAAGTCTCCCTTAAAATGGTATGATCCATGTTGTAATATACAACATAAACCAATCTGATCTTGAGTTTCGTCTATTACCTATGCCACAACAATTGTTTCAACAATATAAAATTATTGAGCCACATTCACAATGCACAACATTTGAACGTTTTTTTCCCAGTGGATTACTCTCACATTTGGAGCAAATTTCAAACTATGCAGGTGTTGTCAATGAACCATAGATAACTTCTGGAAAACTCCGACCATCGTAGGTTTTGGACAATACTCTCATTGTAACATGTAGGTCTGCCGAATTATACCATGGCAAAAAGCCCACCTGGAGAAATAGAACACACTTGTTAATTTGCACTTTTAGCTTCTTTTTGTTTCCCCAAAGGGAAAATATATTTCCAGCGAATCTACCCTTCTCACTGTACCCCATTAAATGTTTTGGTGCTCCATTCCCCTGTTCATTCCTGAAACAACCCTTACCCCTACCATTGACAGAAGGGAATGTGCATACCTTTCTAGCTGGAATCCTACCGCCATGAGGTAAGTGGATAACCTACAAGTTCGTATGTGTTTAACTGCTTTTCTAGGCATGCCCAGCAAACAAAAATCTGCCCTAAGCCCCAGATTTGCGAATGCAGAAATTGAACCATACTGTAATAAGTTCTCTATTCACAAATGGCCCTTGTGGAGGTAATATGAGCACCAGTTACATTAGACAAGAACACACTCATTTTTTTGTAGGAACAGAGAAATTAAGCGATTTGCCCAGAATTGAGCCGAGGCCAAGACTCCCAGGTTTCCCAGCGTCAAAGTCACCAGCTCTGACCGTTACCCCACCCCACTTCTTTTGGGAGTTTGTGTTTGGGAATTTATTTTAACAAATTGAACTTTTCCATACCTAAATTGATTGTAGCTACTTAAAAACGTTTGACAATGATGCTCAAAATAAGCATATGAACAAAACTACAAAGATAAATACATCTCAGTTTTTCTAAAATGGGGTCTTAGAGCACTTTCAAAGAACAGTTCCTGATGAGAAAGAATTCGAATTTGATTGGTTACCTACGTAGCGTTTACAATCTTACTACACGGGTTTGCAAACATAGTGCACACCCTTGTCTTTAGAGATGTTGCAATCAGTAACGTTCCAGGCTGAGAAGCAGCTGCCTTGAAAACATTTTATGAGATGTATTACGAGAGAGAAATGAAATTATCTCCGTGTACCTCAGTTTGAAGACTTTATTATGTGTTTATATTACCAGGAAGTCATTAGATGTGCACTCAGCTCTGGCCGTCAGAGCCCCGATTGTGTTTATTTGAAAAAAGAAAAATGGAAATGCAGAATGAAACTCAAACTGCAGAGTACAGTGGCTCTCTAAGTAGATCAGATGGGAGGATTTTGACCATTAATACATGATAACCTTTCTTTTTTCATACTACCCTTAATTAATTATCCACATTTCAATTCACTATGAAAAAGAAGCCCACCATTGCTGACATTTTTATTTCAATTCAGGCTCGGAATGGCAGTTTATCTCATCAGGCATTTTATTGGCAGGGTTTAGGTGGAACCGTTGAGGTTAGTTTTTAGACTTACGGCCACTGCCGTGTTAAGGAAATCTGCCCACACGCCAGTTCGAAGTCTGAAAATGTTTTTTTAACAAAATAAGGAATATATCTGTAAGTCATAGGAAAAGATGACAAAGGGACTCCTTGTCACCGCATATGAGCATGACATATACAAGCCAAGGCAAGATACACATTTATGAGATTACATGTAAAGGACACCAATGGAGGTCAAGTGATGAAACTAAACACAGGCATTAAAGTTGTGGAAAAGTTTAAAGACGACCTTCAGATAGATATAGAAATTTAAAGTGTAGCCTGAGAGCCACATATCTGTTCTCTTTGTCCACTCCCTAACCCAGCTGTCAAGGGACCCCACAAAGGAAAGTAATGTTGGAACTACGGGTATTGCTGTACCATTTGTGCAGTGAGCCCAAGCTAGGTGCCTATATGTAGTACTGGTCCCCTCTGTCATGCAGAATTTTTAAAAACATTGTTCCCATATTTAAGAAAAATGATGTAAACAAAATTACCGTGAGCTAACCCCATTCCCTAGCACCATCTGTGCGCCATATTTGCAAAATGACGCACTATGGTGCTAATGAATGAATAGCGTAAAAAAAATTATGCTAACCACTGCGATATTCCGTGAGAAAAAAATAACGCTAATGCTGCAAAAGTGGGTTTAGAAGATTTTGCGGCATGTTTTTTGACGCAAAACGTGTTAGCACTACATTTAACAGCATTAGTGTAAAAAAAAAATGTGCAAGCAAGAAAAAAACATTTGGGAAAACAAGATGGAGAATGCAGGCCAGGAGAGACCCCAGGGAGATCCCAATCAGGCAAGTACCAGCCAGGAGGGTCCAGGAAAGTCCCAGGAGAAGGAGAAGTGGAAGTGTCACTTAAGTGAGGAGGAGCATGACATCTTGGTCAGAGAGGTGATGGAGCTCCAACACCAACTCTTCGTCACCTCCAAATTGCCAATAGGTAGGAGAGAGGCTATATGGCAGGCAACAGTAGATAAAGTCAACAGTGTGGCAGAGGTGAAAAAGACTGTCACCGATTGCAAGAAGCGCTGGCATGATTGCAAGCGCAGAACTAAGAAGAAACTGTCCTGGAACTGAAAGGCAGCACTGCAGACTGGAAGTGGAAGTCCCGCACCCCAGGAGGACCTGGATGAGCTGGAGGAGATGGTGGCAACTGTCATCCCAGAGGAGCTGGTCACTGGAATCGCAGGACAGGACACAGTAGACTACCAAGAACTACTACAAATGCAGGGTAAGTTGCAGTGGGGGTACTATCTGGAATCTCACAAATGGCAGAAGGGGGAGGCTCATTGGACACACTCAATGCATGCTAAAGGGTTGCATCGGGACACATAGAGCCATAAGCAAAACACCCCATCACCACCCAAACCTCACTTTTAGTGACACTGTCGTGGCACAATGCACTACGACATATACAAAACGTGGTCTTAAGCCACTTACTGTGGCTTTACACCACCTTGTAAATATGCAGCACATTGCCTGGAAGGGACACGCAATTAGTTTGGCAGTGGCTGTGCCACAACATCACCCATTGCATGTTTTTGTTGTCCCAGATCCAAGACAACAAGTTCAACAGAGACTGTGAATGAAGTCAACACCACCCTTTCCATCCTCCCCGTGTCATTGCCCTTCTCATGTGTGCTGCATTCTGCAGCACACATAGAAATGCCAAGTGCCATAATAGATTGTTTATGTGCAGGACGGGACACCTTCCTGCATATAAATGATCTATCCCCTTAATGCAGGCGCCCCTTTACTAAGGCGCGAGGATGCCTGCGTTGGTGCAGGGAGAACAAATCTGCACAGGCGCCGGAGGAAACACAGGGGTGTGCTGTATTCCAGTAAATATGGCGCATCCCTGCATTTCTAAAGTGGCTCAGTGCCGTGCAACTAATATAGCTGCTGCACCAAGCTGTGCCACTTTAGAAAAAATCGGAGCCTAAGTGTGCAACCTGTGGAATGTAAACCACACAGGGTGGACCAACAACAACTCACACACACACACACCTCCATGCAGCATTTGGCAATGGGCACAAAAGTGAACTCAAATAACACATGGGGCATGTCTGTGACCATCATTTGAGCTGCTGTACAAGTAGCTTCAATATCACCATATAACAAGGTTGTCTGTGTTGTGTGAATGGTTTGTGTTCTGCATAAAGGGACATCTACGTGCGTAAGAACTGGAACAAGTGGCATCAATGTTGCACTACCGGCACAATGTCACTAACCCGTAATGCAACTGTACCATCATACAAATAGTTGCCCATGTAGATGCAAGCTGCACATTCCCCTTATGCCACATCAACAAAGTCTCAAAATGCATGCCTTGATCCACATTGTACATCCTTACACCAACTTATGCCTTTGGCAGAAATGCTGTATGGAAGGAAATGTCCCAAATGTAGGGAGAGACAAACTATTGGGGCAGACAATCCATAATGGTTGCTTTGTCCCATCCAATTAGCACATGTGCGGGGCCTGCTGAAGGCAGACGACAAAGTAACACAAGTATTTTAAGCAATGGACCTACCTGTGCTTTGCGGCACTAGTGCCATCCTTCATAGTGCCAATGCATTATAGCACAAAAAGAGTGACAGCACATATTACACTACTGTGGGAATGTTCACCATGGAGAACAGGAAGGTAAAGGATGTGCTTCCATGGTAACTGTGGCAGAGTCAAGGGGCCTACAAGAAAGATGGTGGTGTGGGATCAATGCACAAAATACCTTGAAAGGTTGCCCCATGTTTGATGCACAATGCAACATACAATTAACAGCTACAATCTGGGGTCTGTAATATGTCACTGAGCCTCCAGTAGCAAGTGAATGATGAGCCATTTCAACATCCACTACAGTCAAAGATTGACATTTCACTATCTCATTGCAGAGGATGATGCATTATCTCCTGCCGACCTTCCAGGCCTGGATTTTAGCGATGACGTGGATGACCAGCTGCGGACCATCAATGGAGAGACTCTCCAGGATGTCCTAGGTTCCCTCCATACACCACTCACAGTCGCAGGGAGGACACACAACAATGCAGGGTTTCAACATGAACCACCCTGCTACCAACACAGAGCACCAACTAGTCCTGCCACAGCCCTGGACTCCGAGGACTTAGACACCACCTGTCAGAGGACAGTGTTAGCAGTCCAGCGGGAGCTGGCCAAGCAGGTGCGGGTGGGGATGGAGACCCTGGCAGGCAACCTAGAGGGAGTGCAGAGGTGCCTCAGTCCAAAAAAAAAACTCAGCTGCCATCAGAGGCATCCACTCCCCGCTACGTGGACTCCAACAGTCCCTGGCCGACTTAGCTGCTGTCATGAGACAGAGGCTTCAACAACTGCCCTCCCAAAGTGGCAGCAACAGGATAGACAATAGGCTTGGAATACCTTGTAGTCCATAAGGTGGGAAGATGCCTCCCTCGGGCAAAACATGGCTGCCTACCACCGTGATGTTGCTGCGGGTTGAGAAATCAGCAGTTCCTCCTTTGCTGCAGTCGTGCCTTATGTGTCCCCACAAATGGCAGCTGCTGGGACCTTTGACTCCACATCATGAAGATATGGAAGGAACAACGTTCACACGAAAAACCACCCAGTAGCACCAGTCTGTGCAACATGGACAGTATCTCCTTAGTTCTGTGCTTAAGATCATGCCAGTTTTGTGACAGCTGGCAATGTGCCCTCCTCACTCAACCACTGTTGATGTTTCTGGTATGGACTGTCATTGTCTCAATTCCTACCTATTGCCAATTTTGACACCTCCTCAGTAATGGACATTTTTCCTACCCATGTCTTATGACATGTCCCTCACCCTTGGACTTTGAATGTACAACAAATGGCTTGGGATCTCTCATGGGGTCTGTGAACTGGACATTGCTTTGCATCAGAATATACACTTGCACATTTACTGTGATCCTTTAAATTACTTAAATGTATACATTGTGTGAAGCTATGTCATTGAGTTCAGAACCTAATTACGTGTGGCTTACTGTCAGACACAAAGCCACACACTAGGGCTGTAACATGAAGAAGGTGACTGATGGTGTTGTAGTCTACAACCAACTTACAGAGAATTAAAAACATGTATTGAACAGATATCCATGCAAGTTGACATGTTGCATGTATGGGTTAAGAATCAAGTATCTGGAATTTTACCAGATGAGAGCACCAGTACAACTAATGTGTGTAGAGCAGAAGAGGTCAATTTCATCAGTGACGGGCAGCTGTCAGTGTGCCAGGATACATACCCTAAATTAGTTGATGTAACAAGGGCCACACTTTCCAACCTTATTTCTGACAGATCTCTGCGATGACGGTTGAAGTTCCATACTTGCCTGTCAGAGATTCCGTATACATACTTTAGGAAAGTAGCCTCTTTCTAGCCTTGTTACCCACACTTTTGGCCTGTTTGTGAGTATATGTCAGGGTGTCTACACCCTGCTAGCCAGGGCCTAGTGCTCATAGTGAAAACCCTATGTTGTAAGTGTGGTTGTTATGTGTCACTGGGATCCTGCTAGCCAGGACCCCAGTGCTCATAGTTTTGTGGCCTATATGTATGTGTTCCCTGTGTGATGCCTAACTGTCTCACTGAGGCTCTGCTAACCAGAACCTCAGTGGTTATGCTCTCTCTGCTTTCCAAATTTGTCACTAACAGGCTAGTGACTACATTTACCAATTCACATTGACATACTGGTACACCCATATAATTCCCTAGTATATGGTACAAAGGTACCCAGGGTATTGGGGTTCCAGGAGATCCCTCTGGGCTGCAGCATTTCTTTTGCCACACATAGGAAGCTCTGACAATTCTTACACAGGCCTGCCAGTGCAGCCTGCGTGAAATAACGTCCACGTTATTTCACAGCCATTTACCACTGCACTTAAGTAACTTATAATTCACCTATATGTCTAACCTTCACCTGGTGAAGGTTGGTTGCAAAGTTACTTAGTGTGTGGGCACCTTAGCACTAGCCAAGGTGAAAAGGCTGGCAGGAGGGGGACTCGTAATCCCCTGGGCAGCGCTGCAAGCAGCGCTGCCCTGGGGGATTTAAACCACCAGGACTAAAGTGGCGGGAATTCCCCAGGAAGCACCGCCAGCCTGTTGGCGGTGCTTCCGTCAAAACAGCCCTGGCAGTCAAAGACCGCCAGGGTTGTAATGAACCCCATAATTGTCTAAAACTAACAGGATTTATTCAAACATTAAAAGAACACCTTATTAAAACCTAATCTACACACTATATATAATTAATTAATTAATTGAGAAAGTATTCAGTGAGTATACAGGCGCTACCGTCTCTTGATAGCAGACTTGCTCAGAAGGTGCACTGATCAGGGTGAATACTTCCAAAAGACCCTAGATACTAGCAAAAAACTGGTCAATTTACAATTTGCACAAATTACCAGGCACACATTCAACCAGTAAATCATATAATCCTACTCTACAGTCCATCCATTTAGTTCATAGCATTATTTCCACTTTGTTGGTCCATATGCCCAAATGGCAACTACTGAATCCACAGATGTTTCATACAAAGTCCGATGAAGTGTGTCACATAGTTCAATAAATAAATTCAGAGTAGATTTCACATTGGATCTCCAGTATAACTTTACAAATCCAGTATGACCTTTGAATATTTTTCAGATCCAGCCAGCCAACACGTGTTTCGTCAGGGATATTATCCCTATGACTTCATCAGGGCTTATTGATAGATTTGTCCCTTTAAACGTAGTCTTACTACTTGGCATTGGTATACTGATTTCAATGCAACGTATCCACAGTCAATAATAATGTATTATAGTTCTCCTTCAAAGTCTATTATTTACTTCCTAGAAATTCAAGATTGGTGGATGCGAGTACGCACTACCCTACATTAAACTAACCTATAGTAACTTATCTTAACTTACCCCTACAGCTATCTATCCTAATCTAAACTTATCTTAAACATTTAATGCCAAACTAAACATTGTTCCCCCCACCCCCTTAAGAGACAAGATATGAGTAGGGCAACATAACTAAGGCTACACATATACTAACTTAACCTATATACTAAACAAATATATATATATATAAATATATATATGTTTTTTAATGAAAATGTTTTCTATTTTTTTTATAAACGTAGAAAGCCATACCTAACCCCCAACCAACACCCCCAAGAAATTACTAATCCCCCCAACTATACTTACTCTATGCTACAACTTGCCTAATCTATATAATTAACCTATCACTACCCACCTAAAACCCACTAAAAACTATGACAATATAAAACGGGAGAAGGGAAGGAACTGGGAGGCTGTGCAACAACATGTTTACATCTTCTTAATTTTTTTCTTGCAAAACTTCAACAACTTTTAGTTTCTGCCATTGTCCTTCTCAAGTTAGTCCAATCTTGACATTATGGCTGCCAAGCCCCTCCTTATGTCTGCTCAAAGGTTGATGATGTGGCTGCTGCAGGTGGCTGTTGCTGTGCCTGAGTACCAATAGATGCTGATGAAGTGGAGGGAGTTGGAGCAGTGGATGCCCCCCCTGTGCCTGATGTGGGCTGCATAGTTGCAGTCTGTAACGAATGTCCACCATGTTGGAAGGCAGACCATGCCTCTGAAGATTTCTTCCGGCGATACTTCTGCACATCTTATGGTACCCGGCCTGTATCTCCGTTATGTGGTGGAAACGTTCTCCCTTTTTTCAAAAGCATGTTTCCGTGCTGTGGTCATAGTGGCAGCTAAAACATGAGGAGAACATGGCATCAAATACAGCATTGGGTAGAGGGTGAACAAACATGCAATTTACACATCATCCTCAGATGACACATGCTGTCCACCAGACATTCCACAACAATGTAAATCTCCAAATCAAGACTGAACTTCCTACCAGCCATCTATGGTATCATGTGCATGTCATTGGGTCAACGGCTATCCATTGTTGACCATTAGGGCCAGAGGTAAGTGGACTACTGTGTCCTTGCACAACATTTATTTCATAATACTATTGAGGATGAAGTGGGCCAACAAGTCCCAAATTCCTGTGTAATAGTCAAAAAGTAGCACAATGAATGCAAGCCACCACTTTGACAATTCTAGTGCTACATCAAGCCTTGGCCAGGCATCATGGATGCAAGGCTGGGTTCATCCGGTAGGTGGACAGGAAAATTGGCATTGGGAATTCTAAGAAATTACAATGCATAATTCCTGTGTCCTTGGGTCAACACCTGCTCAGAGCAAGCATTACAGGGGGACACACCATTGCTAACAATGGGCCCCTATGTACAGATCAGGGTTAATACCCATATAGTTTGTCCTAAGCCTGAACAGTGCATCTATATTGTCTACAGATTTAGTACCTACTGTCCCCTACCATGTGGTATGGTGTACAACATGTCTAATGCAGCACACACATGGTGGCTGTATGGGTGCCCTAAGGGGCACAGGAAGAGTGGCACTGCACTGGGTTCAGATACAGTATTCCTTCTTATTGAACTACCTGTGTACAAGCATGTCTAACATCTCCTAAGTACCAGGTATACCCTCAGCATTCACATTCTATGCACACATGATGTGACCAAGCTCAGTCACAATTATCATGATGGGTAGATCATGTTGGTAAATCTGCACACATCTAATTTGCTACAATCCATAGACGTGTCCCACATCCATCTGGAGCGAAGTTGTATTCTCATAGTGAACTGAACTGACTTTTGCCCAGCACAATAAGGCTCCTTGCTTGGCCGCTGCCTATCTTAAATTCTGAACAGAAGTGAGGCACCGGTGATGCAAGTGCCTCCTACATAAGCCCCCTAAAGACTTCACCACATGTATATCATCTGAAAGCAACGTGTGGCACACAGTGCTGAAAAAAGTGTTGTGACAAATATGTTGGCAACAGGCATGCTATTCAGATAAACAGCATCTCTGACACATATCTTGTCTGACATCACTGTGTATGTGGGCATGCTTTCATTTTCGTAACACCCACAATTCCATAGCAGCACACGTTGATACTTGTGCAACAATCAACTTATGCTCTATCCTCATCATTGCATCAGACACGATGTCCACATCCTAACTCAGATGATGTCATCTCATTGGTCACACATTACATTTCAACATTGCATTGCACACATCATACCCTCTCACACCAAACCCTGGAATGACACATGAGACACACAAGGTGACACTTACTGGCTGCATCAGAGTCTTCAAATTAGGACACTTCAACAGTGTAGGGTGGAGGCTCACCTGCAAGACATGACAGGAACACTTAGCTAATCGATTTTGGAACATTTCTCTGCATGGACAACTGTTACACATTCAACTTGTTAAGCTGAGGAAGCAAGTCAACATTGTGGTAGGACTGAACAACTGCCAAACATTACAATTCTCTCAGTAAGACAAAGGGCCAGATAATAGAAGCCCTGGCACCCCCAAAGCGTCACTATCCCTGACGCTTCAGTGGTGCATTTCACTGCACCATATGTACAAGGATTTATCATTCAGCTTTTTGTAGTGTTGCATCTCCATGTACATATGAGGCAGCATGGCACAGTATTCTGCATCAGAGGGGCATGCAATGGTTGTGCAGTGGCTGTCCCATTGTATCACCCATTGGTTTTGACACTGCCTCAGATATTAAAAACATCTTACTTATTATCAGAGTCAAAAAACTAACAACTGCCCAGGGGTGGTGTAAGCATAGCAAAGTGTTGAGGAATGCATTAATACTTCTTGTTTCTTATATGTGTGCACCATTTAAAGGCATACACAGCAGAACTAAAATGCTATGCGTGCTTGCTTATGTGCACGTAGGTGTCCCTTACTGCACATTAACAAAATAACATAACGGGTGTCTTGGCACTCACTATGTGGGCAGCCATTGTTGCCATTGTAGACTGTTTATGTCCTGGAAAGGATACCAACCTGCACATACACATCCCTCTCAACACAGACACACTTGCGCTGTGGTCCAAGTAAGCCTGCATTAGCGCAGGCTGCTGTGTTATGTGCTGGTGCAGATGCAGGCCTGCGCCATATTTTTGGTAATATGGGGCAGGCCTGTGTTACAAATTCAGCACATGTGTGTCTGATATTTGACACTTTATAGGGTGTATGTGATACAGAATGTACACAAAGAGGGTTGTGCAAGTAATTTGCACCCAGTGCATAGCTAAGCTCACTTTAATGTAATTTGCTTAAGACACAAAGGGGCAGATTTTAGCGCCTCCTACCACCACCATGTGTGCGCCGTAATTACAATATGGCTCACCATGGCGCAGGGTGGGGGCAATAGTGCCATTCTTTTTTCATGCTAATGAGGTACTCTGCAGGAGTAGCACCATAAATTTGGCACTACTCCTGCAGAGGAAATAGGTGTTAAAAGAACTGAAAAAAATGGCACAAGGAAATCTCTTAGATTTCCTTGTGTCATTTTTTTTTGCCCCCCCAATGGGGGAACGCACCCCTTGCATACATAAAGGCTAGCACAGGCATGATGTGGCGCAAGTGTTTACAAATTGGCGCAATGCATGCCACTTTAGCGCAGCCTTAGCGCAAAAATAGTGATGCAATGGTGGCACTAAGGTGGTGCTAGGGGCTCTTAAATCTGCCCCAAAACATCCTGTCCTGACCCTTGATAAAACATGCTGCAGTCAACATTATGTCCCCCTGTCATGCACATGAAAATGAGGATGTTGCAATGCAAAAGGGGTACTTACCAACTGGTCCACCAATCTGAATCCCCAGGTGATCCAGTAAATCTTGCTCTTGTGCAATCAGGTCTGCCCAACGGTGTTTGATCTGGGGGTCGGTCTGCACTACTCCAAATATCCATCGCAGGTGGTGGAGCACCTTGCCCAAATGCAGCTTCTGTGTCTCTGTTGGGTAGCCCTGTATGACCAGGCCACCCAAAGTCAACATCATGGGGAGGTAATGTTTCACCAGCCAGATGCACCCTGCCAGGTTTTCAGCACTCATCCCCTGTGCTCTCCCTTTCCCAGACATTTTGCAGTTTCCCCTCACTGCAAATCAAATAGCCCCCAAATAAAATAAGAAACTACCCCACCTATCCCTAAATACTCCAACAGACTGTGCTACCCCAAGACAAACATCCCACAATACAATAACAATCCCAGGACAAAAACACTACACACACCTCAATAAAATGACAAAATGCACTGGACAGCAGCAGGACACAGCACAAAACTCTCAATAACCACCACTCCTCAACCAGCAGCAGCTCCACACACCCTCTCACGATAACAGACAAAAAGACTGTAAAGTAAAAGTGAAATCAGTGTACCATGTATGCAGCAAGGAAGCCCTGCTTCATTCCTTCCTGGGCGTGTGCATCACATTTTCTGATATGCATTGGTTTTTTTTTACGCATGACGGTCATACATGTTTTTTTCCCCATTAAGGCTGACAAGGCCTGTCGACTTGCGATTGATGCACAGGGGCCAGATGCCATTTTTTAGAATAGCATAGTATGGAGTATTGCCGTTAGCATCAACAATTTTGACGCATAACAGGAATGTGTGGTATTCCTTCCCATGAAGGCTGACAAGGCCTGTCGACTTGAAGAGGCGGGGCCAGGCATCATTTTTTGGAATAGCGTTGTATGGAGTATTGCCTTTTACGTCAACATTTGTTATGTATAACGGGAATGCATGCATTTTGTTGGAAAGGCTGACAGTGCACCCAGATTCACATACCATGTCACAGGGGCTATGCATGTATGTAGTCAGTATAGTATAGCTTTGTGTGTGTGCATGTGCATTCATATTGTAACGGTAACATCAGAATCTGTTACCATATGTTTGTATGTGTGTGTGATGCATGCGATGACTGATACCGTTTGCCAATGTGCGTTGTTGGTAGACATTTTCCATGCAATTTACACAGTATGCTGGGAGTGTACTGGGAGTGTACATATGTGATGTAACAAATATTTGTGGGTCTACCACATTGTCTGATTTCCAGATGTACTTTTGATAACAACACATTATATATCATGGGCTATGTCCAATACATTACATGTTCATGCAAGTGATACCATTGACAATTTGTACTGAGAGGAAGCAGTGGACTACGGCTCGGTCGATTTCACGTAACCCATGGGTATGTGAGTGCATGTGCGTATACACTGTGGTGTGTTGTATGGTTCAGGGTTCATGATGCTATGCTATACGTGTAACATATGGTTCCCCATGCAGCTATGATACAGGAGATGGTATACTCACATGTGTCAATGAAGGCTGGTTTATGACATGTGTGTGGAAAGACATGTGTATTGTAAAATGTCTAAAGATTGCAAATGTGATGTGTTAATGGGATATGAAACCTTACAAATCTATCTTCCTGCATGGACATATGCTGGACATTGTATGATGGTTGTGTAGTGATATCAGTACCACCTATGTTTCCGTATGTGAGAACACATCTGAAGGTCATTTAAGTCGATGTATGATCATGTTATGCAAATACATTTTCATGAGTAGAAAGCAGACTTTCACAATACCAGGCCTGTACCATTGAAGTGGTACATGTGTGCAGGGAAATCAGACATATGTGTGCAAGGCACAAACTAGGTACATGCAATTGACCGCAACATGTTTGATATTACTGTTACATACAATGGAATACAACTGTGTAGCAGGGTTGCAGTCAGGAAATGATGATACCCTAGTCATCTTTGCTCCTGTGGGACTTTGTGTGCCCACACAGAGCCATGATTGAATGTTTTGATGCAGGTTGATGGTGCTCCACTCAGGTCAGTCCACTGAGCACATGCATCAAGCCCCTGACTGTGCCAAGAGTCAATGTAGCCTCAGCATGGGAGTTAGGGGGTGCTGGGCGGGGATGTACCCTCATCACGATAGCTCTTCAGCAGTGCAATGTTCAGTCCCCTGCAGACAGACACCTGCACAAATGTGATCCCATGGCCTGGGATTTTCAATTTCCTTTGGGGTATTTGATGTCAGGTTTCCCTTATTATGTACACTGGTCTGGCTGCTTGTACATATAGGATATGTCTCATCATTTTGTATGGTCTGACACAAATGGTTATACATTATTAGTATTTTCCATATGCAGCTTGGTTAGGACAAGAATCACTAGTGTAACTTGTTTATGTTTTCCGCCCCAGGGTACAGATGATGTAATCTGTCACTGCCTTCTGTCAGAATAGTATGCGATGGGCAACTACGTTGTTGTTGTTGCAAACATGAATGGGTTATGTACTGACCTAGACATCCTCTGTGGACATATGTCGGGTGCTCACATGGTACCATTGTTATGTTGCACAGTCAGTATTGGTCTATGTGTGTCCCTTCTCCTACATTAACGGCATATCTCGTTTGGAATTGATTTGGTCCTACATTGTTGGCATATTTTAGGCTGCTTACACTTTGTGCACATCTTCTACTGCAACATTGTCCTGTCAAACATGGCCAGGATGCTACGTGTGACTTGTTTAATTTGAAGATGTACACATCTTCTACTACTGGTTACATGATAGTTTCCCTCCCATTTTCAGGCTTTGCAAGATTACATGACTTTCATACACACAACAATACACCATCAACAGCACTTTTGTAGTGTAAAGTTACCTCCCCATGTTTAATCTCCAAGTGTCTGTGGGAGTCTCTCAGTTGTTCTTACACATCCTTTGGTGTACACGAGCATGCACTCACATCTGCATTCTACAACCTATGTCACTGTCACCATGAGTGTATCTTGTTAGTGTGTGAAATCATCTCAGCTTTGAATTTTTGCTTTGCCACATGCAACATATCTGTCTCCTTCTTCGCCCGTACAGTTTAGGGTGGGTATGTGAAATGTTTGGACATTGCTAGACTTACATGCACATTCCACACCTGATTGGCATGTGGGAGACCTAGACATTTTAAGGTATTCATCCCAGTAGGTCACTTTTTCTTGGTCAGGCATCTGAGTGTCAATGAGAGGTGTGTTTCATATGTGGAGTGTGATGGTATTATACAGACTATACTGGGCTACCTTGCTGACACATATCAACCATTCTAGGTAATTGCAAATCCTTTCCTTCCTAGGCCATACACTGTTACATCAGTCTTAACATGTATTTACGGATTATCTGTAGGCATATGTCAAGGCAACACATTTGTGTGACATGTGTGTTAGAATATACATAGGAAGTGCTGCAGACTCTGCCTATATTCCACCCACACATTCATGTGCTGGTGCATTCTCCCATTTTATTGATCATTCCTGGCTATTGGGCATATGTGCGGAGAGTGGACCACCACCCATTGCTGCTTCACTTGTCTAGCGACCCTTAGCGCACTCCGTAGCCAACATGTGTGTGCTATTTTTGAGGTACAGCACACCATGTAGCAGGGTTGGGGGCAATAGCGCTCATGGTATGTAACGCCATTGATATACAGTGCAGGGTTAGGCTCAAACCTTTGACTCTAACCCTCAACAGTCTATGAAGGTCAACTTGAAAAACCAACAATGTGCCCTTGTCACACATGCTCTTTGCTGGCGTTACTGCTACCCGCCTGAGACATGACACTGTTTGTATCCTTATTTTCAAATACACCATTTGGAAACAGCCCCTACCGTATGTACGCCCCCTTTGCATACATCGTTCCTGGCGTAGCCATGATGTGGTGAAAGGGGTAGGAATTTGCACTATGCCTACTTAAAGCCACTTAGGGCCAGATTTATAAAAAAGTAGTGCAGCACGGTGCTGCACCAAAATTGGCAGCACCGCATCGCGTCACTTTAGAAATGCAGGGATGTGCAGTATTTATGTGCAATACGGTGCCTCCCTATGTTGTCCCCTGCGCTGGTGCTAAATTCAGCTTAAAGCACCAATGCAGGCATCCTTGCAACATCGTGCAAGGAAGTCTGCATTGAGGGGCTTGATTTTTTATGTGTGTAAAGGTGTCCCTTCCTGCACATAAACAATCACTAATGACACTTTGGCATTTATGTGTGTGCTGTAGAATGCAGCAAACACAGAAGTGCCAAAGCGCTGATGTGTGCCATGGAGGCGCTAGACCCTCTTACATCACAAAGCCAAAGCTCCTTCCCGCAAATAAACAATAATTTCTGGCATTTTGCTCTTTCTATGCGTGCTGCAGGATGCAGCACACATAGAAAAAGCAAAAAAACAAGGAGGAATAAAAGTATTCCTCTTTGTTGCGCCCTGCTAACGCCACCCCTGGGGGTGGCTTTAGATTTTGGCGCTGCCTCAGGTTTACGAAATTTCATAAATCAGAGGCAGCGTCAAAAGGAATGGGTGTTGCTGTGGCACACCCATTGCATGTCACTTCCACCCACAGTGCTGCGTGGAAAGGGGCCGTGTTAACGCTTAACGCCACCTTGTAAATACGGCTCAGTGCCTAGCATCAAAAGAGTGTGACTGAAAGTGACGCTCCTGTGGCACTTGGGGCCTATAAATACGCCCCTTCGTTTTTCTGGTGCGTGAATCTAGACCTTCGAGAGCCACATGAGCATGAGTTATGTGATGCTGATGTGTGCCATGGAGGCACTAGACCATCTTACATCACAACCTGTGTTCCAACAATCTTTGTAACTGTTGGGTTTTTTTCCTGCTGTCTGAGGTATGAGGAACATTCCAATTGTATATGTAGTAGTGAATGAACACACCATGCGCAATCTGATGCAAAGTGATTTAATGGTGATATGTACAAGGTGTAGTTGTTCAGTGTCTAGTCGTAGAAGTGCTGTAAATTTGTTGTCTCCTGCGAACTCCAGCAACAATGTTTTGTTGTTCCCCCTCCACCTATGCTGCACCATTGTCATCCTCCTCCTCACTAGGGACATCTAACAGTTCATCCCAGGGGACATTAGTCCTTATACATATGTTATGCAAGATTGCACATACAAGGATCATCTTGCATACCAGGGGTGGTGCACACAACAGGCTTCCTCCTGTCAGGGCCAGGCACCTGCACCTTGACTTCAGGAGCCCAAATGTCTTCTCCACCACCTTTTGTGTCCTTCTGTGCCCTTCATTGTATGCCTGCTATTCCACTGTTGTCGGATCGCCAAAAGGAATCATCACCCATGGCTGGATGCTGTAACCTTGGTCGGCTGCAAAGGAATAAGAGAACATGTGTTGGTCATGCACATTAGTGGTTACCTATGTGCCATGGCAGATGTTATTTTTAGGTGGAGTGGTGACTCAGACTTGCTTCTGTTATGTTGATTGGTTGCATTGGTATGTGGTGGTAGATAATACTATCATGGATTGTGGCTCAGGGACCTGGTGATTGTCAAGTTAAATTTGGACTGACAGTTCAACCATGCAAAATATGGCCCTCATTCTGACCCTGGCGGTCGGTGATAAAGCGGCGGCCAAGCCGCCAACAGGCCGGCGGTCTAAAATATGCAATTCTGACCCTGGCGGGAACCGCCAACACAGCCCGCCAACTTAACACTCCGCCCGCCACGGCGGTACAAACAAACAGCGCGGCGGTTCCCGCCAACAGCCAGGCGGCAGACAATGTACCGCCCACCCTATTACGACCCACCAATCCGCCACCTTTTCCGGGGCGGGAGCACCGCCGATAAGAACACGGCGGAAACAGACTACGAACGGGAAAACGCTCACCTCTACGCACTCCACGCGAGATTCCGGCAGTATGGAACCAGAGTTGCAGGTCATCCCCGCACTCCTATACCTGCTCATATACCAGGAGCACGCCCGGCGGCGCGGAAGACATCGGTGAGTACTGCACCTACGACACAGGGGAGGGAAAAGATTACCGGCACACACCCACCCACCCACACCCACTACAACACACACATCAATGCATTCCCACAGATCACTGTCACAACCCACAAACCACCCCCCTCCGAAATAATGCAAAGACCAAAAGAAGAGATCATAAACGGGCAGATATATTGAAATATGTACACCAGTAATCCCAATAAATAAATAAACTATGTACAAAATATATACAGCTACTAAATGTAGTCCAACCACTGTCCGTGGATCACAGGGGTCCTATGCAAAGGGGCAAGGCCCAGTCCCACGACAAGAACTCCACGGAGAGAACACTGCAGGGGCATCAGAAAGAAAATAGGACAGGCACCTCAGGGGGAAGGGAAGGGGGGGCACCTCAGCCACTTGAGTACACGACGCCAGATCCACGAGGGGACTCCATGACCACTGGCCCATCCTGGGGAGAGCAAAGCCACAGTCCAAACAGTCCATACAGTGGGTGGCCTGCCCACTGGGCCATCCCGGGGAGAGCAAAGCCACAGTCCATACAGTCCATACAGTGGGTGGCCTGCCCACTGGGCCATCCTGGGGAGAGCAAAGCCACAGTCCATACAGTCCATACAGTGGGTGGCCTGCCCACTGGGCCATCCTGGGGAGAGCAAAGCCACAGTCCAAACAGTCCATACAGTGGGTGGCCTGCCCACTGGGCCATCCTGGGGAGAGCAAAGCCACAGTCCATACAGTCCATACAGTGGGTGGCCTGCCCACTGGGCCATCCTGGGGAGAGCAAAGCCACAGTCCAAACAGTCCATACAGTGGGTGGCCTGCCCACTGGGCCATCCTGGGGAGAGCAAAGCCACAGTCCATATAGTCCATACAGTGGGTGGCCTGCCCACTGGGCCATCCTGGGGAGAGCAAAGCCACAGTCCATACAGTCCATACAGTGGGTGGCCTGCCCACTGGGCCATCCTGGGGAGAGCAAAGCCACAGTCCAAACAGTCCATACAGTGGGTGGCCTGCCCACTGGGCCATCCTGGGGAGAGCAAAGCCACAGTCCATACAGTCCATAACAGACCCCACTGCCACTGGAGGAGGCAAGTTGGCCAGAGGACATCCTGCAGCCCTGCCCGAGATAGATCCTGCCCTGCCACGTCTGCCAGTTCAGCGCTCCTTGCCTTGAAGGGCCCAGTTCAGCGGTTCTTGAGACGGCGGGGCCCAGCGGAGCGGTTCTTGAGACGGTGGGGCCCAGTTCAGCGGTTCTTGAGACGGCGGGGCCCAGGTCAGCGCTCCTTGCCTTGAAGGGCCCAGTTCAGCGCTCCTTGCCTTGAAGGGCCCAGTTCAGCGGTTTTTGAGACGGCGGGGCCCAGCGGAGCGGTTCTTGAGACGGCGGGGCCCAGGTCAGCGGTTCTGGAGATGGCGGGGCCCAGGTCAGCGCTACTTGCCTTGAAGGGCCCAGTTCAGCGGTTCTGGAGACGGCGGGGCCCAGCGGAGCGGTTCTTGAGACGGCGGGGCCCAGTTCAGCGGTTCTTGAGACGGCGGGGCCCAGTTCAGCGGTTCTTGAGACGGCGGGGCCCAGTTCAGCGGTTCTTGAGGCGGCGGGGCCCAGTTCAGCGGTTCTTGAGACGGCGGGGCCCAGTTCAGCGGTTCTTGAGACGGCGGGGCCCAGTTCAGCGGTTCTTGAGACGGCGGGGCCCAGGTCAGCGCTCCTTGCCTTGAAGGGCCCAGTTCAGCGGTTCTGGAGACGGCGGGGCCCAGCGGAGCGGTTCTTGAGACGGCGGGGCCCAGTTCAGCGGTTCTTGAGACGGCGGCCGGTCTATGGCCAACTGCTAATTGCCTGGTGGTGCCCTCCTGGGCAGCGGGGATGGTGCTCCTTCAATGCCCACCTGGGCTGTGGGTGGTGGGGCCCTCCTGGCCAGCTGGGCTGGGTCCTCCCTGGGCAGCGGCTATGGGGGTGGTGGGCTCTCCCGGGGCAGCTGTGCCGGTTCCTCCCGGGGCAGCGGCTATGGGGGTTGTGGGCTCCTCCTGGGCAGCAGGCCTGCTGCCTGACCTCTCCGACTTGCTACCCTTGCCCTCCTTAGTCGTGGGCCTGTGGCCCTTTCCTCCCTTTGGAGCTGTGGCTGGTGACTGTCTCTGGGTGGTGTCCGGGGGGGATGTAGAAGGCGGGCTCCTGCGGCGCCCCTTCCGCCTTCTGCTCCTCTTCCCAGGGGGTGGGCTGCCTGTCCCCTTGCTGCTGGGCGAAGATCCAGAAATGCGGGCTGGCGGGCTCCAATACCCCTGCACCCTTGTCAAGGGGGCTGCAGGGCTGGTGGTGGCTGAGGTGCTCTTCTTACCCCGACGAGAAGGAGGGGGGGGCTCAGGGTCAGGAAAGAAGTTAGTAGTGGCGAGGAAGAGCTTCTTGGGACAATGGAGAGTGGTAGGTACAGTGGGAATGGGAGTGGAGGGAGAGGATGTGGTTGTAGGTGAGTCACGTTTGCTGTCTTTGGGTGCAGGTGCAGGAGGGATAGGCTGTCGTGAGGTGGATGGCTGTTGGGTGGGTGGGTGGCTGCGTTTGTGTGGTGTGGAAGAGGGGGTGACAGACACAGTGGGAGAGGACACAGGGGACGTGTAAATGGCAGTGGGGGTGGTGACTGCACGTGTGCGGACTGGAGTGGAGGGTGTGCTGGTGATGGAAACACTGGCTGATGGTGAGGTGAATGGAGGTGTGAGTGTAGACGTCACAGGGAGGGAGGAGGGAGACGAGGAGGTGGGGGTCACAGAGGTGGTAGTGACTGTTGGCATGTCTGCATCGGAATGTTGCGTGTGTGAATGTCTGCGTGATCTGTGGTGCTTATGTTTGGATGAGCTTCTCTTGGGTGTTGAGGTGTGTGCAGGCTGGTCTGATGGTGTGGGTGGGACAGGCAGAGGAACAGGAGACTGGGAGGAGGGAGTTAGTAGAGGCAGGCAGGAGACAGGGACAATGGCTGCCGTCAGTGCTGAGGCCAGAGCCTGGAACGATCGCTGATGGGCAGCCTGACCCGAATGAATGCCCTCCAGGTACGCATTGCTGCGATGAACCTCCCTCTCCACCCCCTGGATGGCATTCAAAAGGGTAGTCTGCCCAACAATGAGCGTTCGGAGGAGGTCAATGACCTCCTCACTGAGGGCAGCGGGGGTAACAGGGGCAGGGCCTGAGGTGCCTGGGGCGAAGGAGATGCCCGGCTTCCTGGCAGAGCGGGCACGGGGCGAACGCTGAGGGGCTGCTGGGAGGGCGGAGATGGTGCGCTGGGTGGCGGCTGTACCTGTAATGGCGGGGGGCACGGATGGTGCCACCCCCGCAAGGGAGCCCCCTTCCGAGGACGTGTCCGTGTCGCTGCAGGGTCCAGTCATCCCCGTCGTGGAGCTCCCCTCGCCCTCCGTCTCACTGGTCCAGTCTGACTCTGTGGCATGGCCCTCCTGGGCCATGTGAGATGCAGCTCCCTCCTGCCCCGATGCCACTTCTCCTCCGCCTGATGATGCTGATGCACACAAGCACAGAAAGACAAACAAAAAGGGGGGGGGAGAGAGAAATAAAGGGATATTGATTACATGGATCTCGGGTACAGTTAGCGGACATGACAGACACAGATGCCCCCTGCACTAAGTTGCGCACTTGGGGTCCGCTACGCATTCCATGGAACATGCCCTACACGCCTAGAGTTGACAACTGCACCCATGGATGACACGGCCCAGGGATGGCTGTACTGACAAACTACTGAGGGTGGTGGCTGGGGACACAGGGGCTTACGGGGGTGCCCAGCCTACAGATATCGCCCTGGCCTAGGGGGACCCCCAGCCCTCCTCCCCCACCCAGACACCTCCACTGCGCGGCAACAGAGTAGATAATGCTTGTACTCACCCCCTTGTGTCTGCTGTGCTGCCCTCACGCGCCCATCCAAATCAGGGTAGGCCACCGCCAGGATCCGGAACATCAGGGGGCTCAGTTGACGGCAGGCACCCCGCCTACGTTGGGAGGCCATCCCCAGCAGAGACTCGGCGGTCTTCATGGTCCCGCGGCGGATGTCCTCCCACCTCTTGCGGCAGTGGGTGCCCCGTCGATGGTGGACCCCCAGGGTCCGGACTTCCTTGGCGATGGCACGCCAAATCCCGATCTTCTCATGGGCGCGGACCTATGTGACACGTACAGGGAGGGAGAAATACCACGTTCAAGTTTGTCAGCATTTTCCTTGCCAGTGGCCCAACGCCCCCCATCCCCGCCAGGCCCCCCGCCATGCCCCCCGCCATGCCCAACATGCCCGCCAGGCCCCCCGCCATGCCCCCCGCCATGCCCAACATGCCCCCCATCCCCGCCAGGCCCCCCGCCATGCCCCCCGCCAGGCCCAACATGCCCCCCATCCCCGCCATGCCCCCCGCCATGCCCAACATGCCCCCCATCCCCGCCAGGCCCCCCGCCATGCCCCCCGCCAGGCCCAACATGCCCCCCATCCCCGCCAGGCCCCCCGCCATGCCCAACATGCCCCCCATCCCCGCCATGCCCCCCGCCATGCCCCCCGCCAGGCCCAACATGCCCCCCATCCCCGCCAGGCCCCCCGCCATGCCCAACATGCCCCCCATCCCCGCCATGCCCCCCGCCATGCCCCCCGCCAGGCCCAACATGCCCCCCATCCCCGCCAGGCCCCCGCCAGGCCCAACATGCCCCCCATCCCCGCCAGGCCCCCCGCCATGCCCAACATGCCCCCCATCCCCGCCAGGCCCCCGCCATGCCCAACATGCCCCCCATCCCCGCCAGGCCCCCCGCCATGCCCCCCGCCAGGCCCAACATGCCCCCCATCCCCGCCAGGCCCCCGCCATGCCCAACATGCCCCCCATCCCCGCAATGCCCCCCGCCATGCCCCCCGCCAGGCCCAACATGCCCCCCATCCCCGCCAGGCCCCCCGCCAGGCCCCCAAGCCAGCCAGTGGCCCCAAATCCAGATTGAATTAAACTCACTTGTTGGTCTGGAGGACCGTAGAGTAGCGCATACTGGGGGAGGACCCCATCCACAAGTTTCTCCAACTCCTCTCCAGTGAAGGCAGGGGCCCTTTCCCCAGGTGCAGCAGCCATTGTCCCTTCCAGACCGAGGTCACAGCAACACTTGCAGTATAGGTCCTCTCCTGTGAAAGTTCAAGTCGCAAGTGGATAAGTAGATAGAAAATGGCGGTCACGTCCGCGGCGGTGCGTACCGCGGCGGTGCGTCCCGCCACCGCCGGCGCCCTTCGCCATTGGCTCCTGAAACCCATAGGCTTCAATGTTAACCAATGCGGCTTGGCGCCGCGGTCTTCGCCCGCCGCCCGCCGCGGTGTGCCACGCCAGCGCATTGACCTCACATCCCATTGTCACACTTCACAGGTCAGGCAGCCGCCATTTCCAGGGCCCACATGGCTCAATTTCAACTGCGTCACACAGGCCTAGGCCTTGCATAGCCACTCAGACACGCCATTCACTGCATAGAGAATGGTTTACTGTGCTAGCTGTGAGTACGTACCTGTGGGTTGCTTGACTGTGTGCTCCATGTTGTCCTTCCTAGGCACCGTCCGCTGGGTTGGGCGAGGAGACGGATGAATCCTCCCGTGTACCGACCGCTGGAGGACCTGTCGACAATGGAAGAACGGCACATTATCCTGACCTACCGTCTTAACCGTGCCACTATCCATGAACTGTGTGCCCAGCTGGAGCCCGACCTGATGTCCCCCATCCGCCAACCCACAGGGATTCCCCCTCTGGTGCAGGTCATGTCAGTACTCCATTTCTTGGCAAGTGGGTCATTTCAGACAACCGTGGGAATTGCTTCTGGGATGTCTCAGCCCATGTTTTCGAAGGTGTTATCCAGAGTGTTGTCTGCCCTGATGAAATCCGTGAGGAGCTACATCATTTTCCCAGAGGTGGGCGAATTGGCTACAGTGAAGGGTGATTTCTACGCCCTTGGACATATTCCCAACGTAATTGGTGCCATTGATGGGACCCATGTGGCTTTGGTTCCCCCAAGAGACAGGGAGCAGGTAAACAGGAACAGAAAAAATTACCATTCAATGAACATCCAGGTGGTGTGTTTGGCTGACCAGTACATCTCGCATGTAAATGCCAAATTCCCAGGGTCAGTGCATGACGCCTACATCCTCAGGAATAGCAGCATCCCTTACGTGATGGAACAGCTACAGAGACACCGTGTATGGCTAGTGGGGGACTCTGGGTACCCCAACCTGTCGTGGCTACTGACCCCCAGTAAGGAATCCCCGGACCAGGGCAGAGGAACGGTACAATGAGGCCCATGGGCGTACTAGGAGGGTGATCGAACGCACCTTTGGCCTCCTAAAGGCCAGGTTTAGGTGCCTGCATATGACAGGTGGATCCCTAATGTACTCACCTAAGAAGGTGTGTCACATCATCGTGGCCTGCTGCATGCTTCACAACCTGGCTTTGCGCCGCCAGGTGCCTTTCCTGCAGGAGGATGGTCGAGACGGTGGTGTTGTGGCAGCGGTGGAACCTGAGGAGAGTGACGAGGAGGAAGACGACGGGGCTGAAACAGACAACAGGGACAGAATCATTGAACAGTACTTCCAATAGGACACAGGTAACATTTCAAAGATAATTTAGTAAATGTTAACTACTCTCCTGCATCTCTGCTGCCTGTCTATTTGCCCCAGTGTATGATGACTGAGTTTTGGCTTTTCCCTCCCTATTTCAGATCTGGGGTCCCCACTACGAGTCCTGTGCTTCGTTTCCCCATGGACTACAGCTTTGTGGCAGCTGTTTGTTGACTTCACCATGTACAAGGACATATTTGCACTGTCATGTCAATTACAATATATTGAAATCACAGCCAGACTCCAGATATTTTGGTGCAAAATAGGTGTTTATTTAAGTGCTCAAAATGGGATGGGTAGTTTCAAGTGGGTGGGGGCTATGGTGAAGGAATGTCCATGGCAGAGTCCAGAGTAACAGTTACACAGGTGCATTGTCCAGAGGCCTGTGGAGAGATGGAGCATGGGCAGTTCAAGGATGGACAGGGTGACAATGTGGGACAGTGGGATGACATCAGGTGGTATCCATTGCTGGCGGGGGTCTTGACATCCTACTCTGTCTTCTTGCGAGATCTCAGGGCCCTCTTGCGGGGTGGTTCTTCTCCTGCAGGAGGTGGGGGTCTGGTGGGCTGCTGCTGTGCGGGGGCCTCCTGTCCACTAGCGCCGGCGGAGGTGGTTGGCTGTTCTTGGTCCAGGCTAGTGGCAGGGGCCCTTGGGTGTTGTTGAGTGTCCGCCCTGGTGTTGACGAGGTCCTGCAGCAGCCCTACCATGGTAACCAGGGTGGTGTTGATGGCTCTGATGTCCTCCCTGTACCCCCGATAGTGTTCCTCCTGCAGTACCTGGATCTCCTGGAACCGGGCCAGTACCGTCGCCATCGTCTCCTGGGAGCGGTTGTATGCTCCCATGATGGTGGTGAGGACCTCGTGGAGAGTGGGTTCCCTGGGCCTCTCCTCCCCCCCCTGTCGCACAGCTGCCCTCCGAGTTGCCCTGTTTCCCTGGGCCTCTGCCCCCTGGCCGGTGTGCCCACTACCACTGCCCCCAGGTCCCTGTTGTTGTTGGGGTGGTGGGTTATCCTGGGTGCCCTGTAGTGGTAGACACACCGCAGATTGACGCGCCCTGGAGACAGAGGCATGGGCCCGCTGGGTGGGAGCTGTGCTAGTGTTCCCAGAGGGGTTTGGGTCTGTAGTGGCCTGGGCCTGTGTGAGGGGAACCGACTGTCCAGAGGTCCCCGATGGTCCGGGCTGGTCATCGGTGTCCAGGTCGACAGAGCTGCTGTCATCGCTGACGGCCTCTTGGGTGGGGGGTGTGGAGAATTCTGGCCCCTCCGCCGCGGTGTGTTGACGGTCGGGTCCTGCAGGGGTATAGAGGTATGGTTATAGTTTCAATGTGTGGCATATGGGTGTATCTATGGGTTCTCGTGTCCCCAAGTGCTGGCATTCGTGTGTGGGGGCTTTGGTGAGGGTGGCTTGTGGGGGGGATGTGTATATGCATTGGGCATGCTTTGGTGATGGGTGTCCATGCTTAGTGGACGCATGCAGGCCTAGGTTTTGGGATGTGTGGGTGGTGATGGTGAGACATTGGCGGGGAATAGGTGTGCTGGGGGTGGGGGTGAGGATGGTGGTGGGGGTGGGGGTGAGGGTGGGGTTCGAGGATGGGGGTGAGGGTTGGGGTATGATTTGGCATGCAGGTGGGGGGGAAGCAGTATTGAAGCTTCAACTTACCAGTATCCATTCCTCCGCCGACTCCTGCGAGGCCGTCAGGATGCAGGATGTTCAAGACTTCCTCCTCCCATGATGTGAATTGTGGGGGTTGAGGTGGGGGTCCTCCGCCAGTCTTCTGCACGGCGATGTTGTCCCTGGATACCATGGAACGCACCTTCCCCCGTAGGTCGTTCCATCGCTTCCTGATGTCTTCCCGATTTCTGGGGTGCTGTCCCACTGCGTTGACCCTGTCAACAATCCTCTGCCATAGCTCCGTCCTCCGGGCAATGCTGGTGTATTGTATCTGTGTGCCGAACAGCTGGGGCTCTACCCGAACGATTTCCTCCACCATGACCCTGAGTTCTTCGTCTGTGAAGCGGGGTTGTCTTTGGGGTGCCATGGGGTGGTGTGTATGATGTGTGGGGTGGAGTATGTGTATTTAAGTGAGTTGAGTGTGGTGGTGTGTGTTGTTTTGTGTGTGAATAGTGTGTGGGTGATGGTGTTGAGTGGCTGTGGCTGTTAGTTTGTGGATGCTGGTGTCTCGCTCTGGCCTTCTTTCAGAATTTTTTAGCGTAGGGGTTTGTGGGTGATGTGGGTGGGTGTTTTATATTGTATTGTGTGTGTGGGAGTGGTGTGTGTATGTGTATCAGGTGTGTGGGATTCAAATCGTCCAATGTGGCTGAGTTTTGTTCGTTTGTGTGTATTCTGACCGCGACGGTGTGTCCCGCCAATGGAATACCGCGTTTGAATGACCGCCGCGTGGATTCGTGGGTCGTAATGGCATGGGCGTATTTCTGTTGGCGTGACGGTGGAGGTTTTGTCACCTCCACTTTTCCGCCGACCGCTGGTCTGGCGGTCTGTTGTGGCGGTCGGATTTTCGGAGGTTTGCCTTCTGCGGGTCAGAATGACCGTGGCGGGTTTCCGCGACCGCGGCGGGATTATAGAGGATTTCTGACCGGCGGTAGGCGCCTTTTACCGCCGAGGTCAGAATGACCACCTATGTGTTGTGTTGTCCATATTTGAGGCTGTGTCCTATTGTTAGTGGAACCTACCTTCTCCTTGCACCACAATAATGTAATTTGTATTGACACTACGGTAGCCCTACAAGGCCAAACTCAGGCCTCCATGTTGCCATTTGGCAGTACGCATGCAGTGTGACACTAAGTGACCCTTTGTGGCAGATTATGCCTATGCCAGCCTTCATGTGTACAAGGTTGAGATTCACACAATAGGAGGAGAAGCAAAATTGGTGCAGAGAAATCTCCAAGGTTCCTAGACATGATTTATCACAGACACTTTCATCACATGCACAGAGCAGGCGTTAGGAGGGGGCACACCATAGTTGTGAATAGGCCCCTATGTACTGTGCATGGAATGGCCAGGTATGTTCTCAATACTCCTACAGAGTCCTACTATGGTATCCATTATCTTGACACTATTGCACCTACTCTGCACCATGGTGCATCATTTATTGTATACAGCACACACATGGTGGCATTATGGAGGCGCTAAGGGGCACAAGAAAAGTGGTGCTGGACTATGTGCAGCAGTACTTTTCATATATCTGCCCCATGGTCTTTTATGGCTGGTGATGTTGCATTCCTATGTGTGGTACGTCTGGTATGTTTAGGTGGTATGTAGTTGTTGATGGCTACACTTGGATGGCATTTGATATTGGTGCGGCCAAAGGCTTCGACACCATGACAAATGCGGGGCTGTGCCTATAGGTGACTTTCTTTGCATTGACATGGCCAATGCCATTCACATAGCTGAGCTATTCATGGTTATGTGTTATATGTGTGGGATCTGTATTTAATTGTTAACCAATGGACACTTGTAGTGGTTTAGGCCCAGCTTCTCTAAGCAAAGAGGACATAGCTCCACCTGTCCTTCATGTGGTGTGCCAGTCAGGTTGTGGCTTTATTATGTACATATGGGTGCATGTGTATGTGATGCACAATGAATGCGGTGTAGTGTGGCAAGTGGCCTATGTGTTGCTGTCTATATATCTGTGTTCCCCTGTCCATATGTGTTTAGTGTGGGTGTATGTATTGTTTGTCCTGCAAGGTTGGTGTGTTGTCTGTTTAATGATTGGTATGGTGGCTTACCTACGAGTAGCCCATTGCCATATTGCCCATCCTGGAAACGCTCATTGATGGTGGAGTGCTGGATTACGTAGCCATCATGGGCGCTGCCAGGATATTTGGCTAGGATGTTTGTGATGAGCCCATGGTCCACAATGGCCTGTACATTTATAGAATGGGTGTATTTGCAGTTCGTATAGAGGTGTTCTATTGCAGCAGGTGGCACAAGTTGGACATGGGTGCAGTCCTTTGAACCCAGCACATGCGGGAATCCAGCAATTTGGTAGAAACCTTGCTTGGTCTCCTGCTGCAGTTGCTGGGTGTTAGGGAATCAGATTTGGTGGGGTGTGAGGCAGATGATTGCGTCCAGAACCTTTGGTGGGTTGGCCGATGGGAGATGCCAGCCACTATTGCGTCCGTTGTTTGGAATGATCCTGACACCAGCATATGGAGGACAGCCAGGAGTGTGGTGATGGGTGGAATAGTTGTAGGAGTTTCCACCCTTGCTGTGATGTCTGGCACAATGTGGTACAACAGGCTTACAATGGATTCCCACTTCAAACTGTAGGTTCCACTCCTCCGTCTCCTCGCTGCAGGCAATCCTGACGCTGCTCAAAGCAGCGTCAGTATTGGCTGGGAGTGCCCAGCCAGGGTGCTTTCAGGCTGACTAGGAGCCTGTGCAGGCTCTCTCCAGCATGGCAACTGTGTTGCTGGGCTGGATAGAGCGTACTGGCCATGTGCGTTTGGCTGGCCTGAGACGGCCGGCCAAACACACATGTGCTCTGTGGGGAAGTGCTCCCCCTCACTGCTTGTCACCCTTGTGGCCCCGCCCTTTTACCAGAAAACGATAATAAAGACAGTTTATTATCGTTTTCTGGTAAAAGGTTTGCAGCAGCTGCTGCAGGTGGGGGGGGGGGGGCGCTCCTCCGTCCTAACAGATGAGCCACCCTTGGTGAGCGCAAGGATGGTTGTGGACTGTCAAAATATCCTCTCTCACCTTCTGCACTGCCTTTATGGCTGCTGTTGTGGTGTTTGGTGTTGCTGCAGTGGTGCTGGTGGGACCTGTTGCCGTCACTGTCGTCTGCAGCGTGTACCAAGCTGGTCTGTCAAGGTGTTAAAATTTGATGCTAATCGGACTTTACATCTTTTTTCGGTACCGGTTCCTTAATGTGCGTCGATTTTGCAGCAGGAAGTGCATATGGTGCAGGATGGCTAGTATCATTTTTGGGGCGGGAGTGCCTACCTTGCATATCATTGTCGCTAAGCGACTCAAGGTGGAGTGGGGATCCCAAAAAATGATGCTAACTCAGATATTGTGTCACTAGACGGGTCTAGCGACAAAATATACATATGAAACTAGGTTAGTAATGCTTTTGTGTCAAAAAAAGGTGCAAAAGTGCTACTAACTTTTCTTAAATATAGGCCATTATTTCCACATACACACTTGTGTTAGGTAACACTGCAAACATATATTAATTAAGAGACAGAGTTGCCCTACACACGGCAGCCTTGGGGCCTCACCTTAAAGGAAACCTTCATTCTCCGAAGAAGATTTCAATTTGGCTGAAACATGTTGACCATCAAAGGAATTTAGGTGATATTTGATATCCAAAGAAATCAACATTCTTTGCATCCTTACCGTTGGGAGACTCCAGTAAAATTGATCAGTCTTACACTATGTAGTTTAATTGCAGTATACAATCTTCCGTAGGTCACTGAGCAAGTAGGGGTTTCTATCACTACCAGAATACCTCTAAGTAGAGGCTTCTAGTACTAGCAGAATATCTCTAAGAAGAAACTTCTAATGCACCAGCTCTCCTAGAATCGAATCCAACTCCAAATAAATGATCATATTCACAGTGAGGAGTGAAATGCAGACCCTATGAAGAAGCATACCACTATGTGGGTGAGGGTCCAGCATCCTAAAAGAAAGAGCCCTGAATTACCAATTGTGTAGTGATGTTTCTGGAGGTAATATAAATCTGCTGGATCTGTCATACTTTTGGTCTGTATCGAGTGAAAAAGGGAGGTTGTATGATACACCTATCTGCTCCTCTCACTCCATGTTTGTTGGCTGTAGGATAAGCAACTGATCAATAATGGAGAGTCGAGCCATGAGGCTTTCTTTGGTGGGTCTAACCTTTTTTTCACCTCCTTTATTCTTTCTGGCTAGTGTAAGTACTTGTTTATATGAGCTCTTTTATTTCTTGTCTATTAACCGTCCCTTGTTGCGTCTTTTGCCTTCCCACAATGAAGCGCTTAATGCATACTTTGTGCACAGTCCATTGTAGTCGTCTTTTAAAAAAAATTCAAAACAGTTATTTGTCACAATCTGGATTGATGGTGATTCAAGAAATATGAATTCATTTTAACAGTTTTTTCAGATTCTTTGTTTTTCATGATCTTAATTGCCAGTAGCATATTTTGCTGTACATTAATGTGCTATAAAATGCATCTTGTTATTGTCTTTTATTTATTGTTTTGGTAAAAATCTAAATATGTGGCTTTACAATTATATCAAAAAGTTGTAAAAAGAACATTGTTTAGAACTGCCTTCAGTCATAAAAAACAGGGCTCGCTAAGTGGTGGGATGGATATTTATGATCAACTAAAGATACATATTAATTAACGTAGCATAGAAAATCTGTCCTATTTTGTATAAAGAGACTACTTTACTTTTAATGTGCCAAACGCAAGACAAAAACAGCACAACAAAAAATAATCAGGAGCATACTTTTCACAAAGTGCAGCGTTTACATCAGTAAACACAATAATGTATATGAGACCACGTAGTTTGGATTAGATTTGCAGAACTTTACACTGTAATAAACATAACCGCCAAGATGGGGCATGTGATAAGTACTGTATCAACAAACTCTGCACTAGTTATAGTTATTTTCATTCCTTGAAAGCTGATGAAGCTGTTCATTGCGCGGTAAGCATATATTTGATAAACTGGCATTTCAACAGTTGAGTCTGTAGCCAGAAAATGAGGGTCTTCCTTGCTGACAGATGACAGAAAATAAATTGTAAAAATAACAGAGGCAGAATAATACTTACTTCTGTGTCTAATAACATTTGTGTACTTTGGTTTACATTCAGCTTGGAAAATTCATATTTTTGTTAGAACCAGAGGCCTGTTTAAAGCAAATTGACATCTGCCATAGCAGCATATTGACGATGTTTGCAATTAAATGTTCGAAAAGTAAAGTCACTCTGACGAGTCAGACCAGTCAGCTGCTCTGAGAATTTCCTCAAAGATCCTCGACGCTAAAGTCTTTGGGTGCCGTGGCTCCTCGGAACTAGCGAGCTCCCAACACACTTACTAATCTACTTATACCCACTTTACCCATCTTGCCAGAGTGGGGGAAGATACCACAGAATGACGTTTCTGAAAGAAATACATTGAGAAACGAAGAACTTTCTAAGAGACCTTATGATTTACTTACCTTCTTTTTGAAAAGTGCTACACACATTTTGGAATGATTAGAAATTATTATTATTACTATTATTATTATTATTATTATTATTATTATTATTATTATTATTATTATTATTATGCTTTTGTGGTACCCGAATCACATGGGTCTTCAATGAAGAAAATAGAGTCTACCAAAAGACTAGAATAATTCCAAGATGTTATGGTATGTACTAAGCCTTAACTATAAGATTCCTATAAGGGCTAGGCTGTGACATTAACCCTCATGATTCATAAGTAGATCTGGGAAGGAACGGAGATGAGCTGATAGATCTGAGGATAGCTCCAGATAGATCTGGAAACCACACTTGGGATTGCCAGATTGGAGTAATTAAAAACACTGCAACTTTCTCATGTCTATGCAACAGCCATCTCAATTCTATAACAAATGGAGAGAAAACATAATGGAGATCATTGTACCAATTCTGAAGGAAAGGCTCTGTGCCACTGCAGAATCTCCTCTCAACTTGGAAACTGAGGTAATTGTGAATTGATAATTGATCTGAGGGGCAAAAAGAAAACATCTATTGAAAATGGACTCCAAAATTGTAGAACTGTGTGTAACACCAAGTGATGTAGGTGTCCAGTGCTGAAATCTGTTAGGTTCTGGAGCACCTATCTGTTGTTTATTCATAGGATATACATTGTATTGAATGATATGTGGTGAGAAAGACATAACTTCCATAAACGTAAGCCCTGCCAGATTGTTTGACTTAGTGATACCTAGACTAGATGACTGATGTAACATTCTAGTCTGATCTACTGATGTCTCAGAGGAAATATATGTGGCTAATGTAGTAAATATGCCCAGATCAATTCTAGCCACAGGTGGATGACCTGATTCCACTTCCACTCAAATTTAGCAAAGGTATTTGGTACTGTGACCTCAGGTGTAAAGTTAGCAATGGATGTATTATCAATTAAAAAGACACCCCCACCTTCCCCTTATCTCCTTCTGACACCCCTAGCTTCGCATTCATATTCACACAGGTGGCCATGGAAGGGATGTGAGTATGGACCAATGATCCCCTTGTACATTTTACATCCTGTTTTAACTTCCAGCACCGACCTCTCCTTTTGCTGTGGAGACACCTGCTGGTAGCTTCCCAAGATCACCAGCTTGTTCAATAATACTGCCTTCCACCAAGTGGCTTTCACCACTGCATCCCACTTTCAGTGTTGCTCTGAAGGAGATAAATCTGTCACAATCAGAGTAGTTTTTGCAGAGAATTGCAGGGCTGCAGGGGAATCGGGCTGCCGTTGCCTACTTAGACTCTTTGGGTGGTTTGCCATTCTCCAGTAGGAGACACCTACTTCTCCTCCAGTACCACCTTCCACCATAAAAAGCTGCCAGACGATCCAGAAAGGCCATTGAAACAGACCATCCAAGCTTCTCAAGCCTCCGGAACCCACAGTCTTCTACAGTACACTTCACACTCCAAGGGGCTAACTTCCTGTTGCTTCAAGGTATCTTCTCAAGCCTCCGGAACCCACAGTCTTCTACTGTACACTTCACACTCCAAGGGGCTAGCTTCCTGTTGCTTAAAGGTATCTTCTCAAGCCTCCGGAACCCACAGCCTTCTACAATACACTTCACGTGGCTTGTGTTCTGAATAGGAATGCTAACACTTGACATCAGGAATCTACTATAAGTGGCACAGTAAGTTGTGAGTAAAGAAAGGCAGCAGGTCAGCAGGCAACTAGGGCACACATCCTTCTCCTTTTCTCTAGCATTCCAAATGAAGTATTCTGTGGGAGGCTGGCCTCTGCTACTGTACTTATGCAGCTGCTACTTTTCCATCTGCTATCTAGATAACCGTCATCCACAACAACATGTTTTCTTTTAAAAGCATTATTCAACGGCTTTTGAGGAGGAAAATGCCTTTTGTGCTATTCAAGTCACCCGGGAGATACATCACCGTCATTACTAGTGAGTAGGGGTGGGTGGAGTTCCGCTACGCAGAATTCCACACAGCGAAGAAAAAACTCTGTGAATTCTGCCTCATTCTGTACGAGCAGGCAGACTTATACTTGGTCACCCGTTTGTGATGGTTGGTGTGAGTTGTGCGCTCTGCATTGCAAAACAAGCACTAACAGCACCACGCAGTCACCCGTGAACGTGGCTATCTTATTTGCCTTATTTTATGCTTTGTACTGGGCCTACGTTCCAATACCTACTTTATCTTAGCCAGCCTTACTTTATCCAATGTATCCTCCTCTGTTTTACATTGGTTTCCTTAGTGTGTGTATTTGTGTTGGTGTATTTTATATTTTTGCCTCTATTTTTTATTTTCCGTGACTTTTTTTGTCCCTTTGTTAGTTTTCTACTAACTTAATTTCTCCCTCTCTATTCCTCCTCTTCCCACTGTCTTTTGTTTTATCTTCCACCAAGTATCATGGCAGAATATGGGAGACAAGGTAGCCACAGTGCAGGGGGTGCAGTGAATCGTACACCCTGTGGGTGCCAGCACCTTCAGGGGGTTCCGCCTCATGCCATTTTTAGCAAGGAGGAGGTGGCCACACCTGTTTTTGGCAGTGCCACCTTCCCTCCATGCTTGCAGCAGGCAGCAGGCAGCAGGACAGGAAGTGGGTTCTGGCTGCTGGAGTGTCGCCTTCTGTGGTGGAGGGTACACCATTGTGTCCGCTGATGTACTGGGGTTCAGGTCACCCAGCAGCAGGTGATGCACTGCTGGGCCGATATCCTGGACTGGGAAAGGGCCCTGTTCAACCTGCTGGGTGTCCAGGTTGTGGAGCTTGGTGAATACTGGTAATTAATTATTTCTTATATTGCTGTGTCCTATCCTATAATACTAATTTTGTTTTTCAAATAGCATGCTGCTCACACTCAGAGGTAAATTAAGTCCACGTAACATTACAAATATTATGTAATCTAATTTTAGTGAGCTGGGTGCTCAGTGCTACCTACTTCTACACGTTGCGGTAGGCGCACACTTGGGCTGATTAGTTAAGAACTTCTGCTGTCTTCTCTGTTCTCCTGTCACTAAGATAGTGGTACTGTGGTAGTAGTAGTAAGTAATATATATCAGTGAGTTAGCATTCTCTGTGTCTTTCTTTTTATATAACTAGTACAGTCCCAAGCAATCTTCCACTGATGTTTGCATGCATCTACGCTTTGAAAAGAGAAACCGACTGAATTGGCCCATCAAAGGGGGTTGTAATTGTGATTTGCAAAGCAAAGATCATTTGTTGCAATGCATTAGTATTTTTAAATGTTGTTTCAGAAATTTGAAATAGTGCTTCGTTAAGGTTTCAGAAATTAAGAATAGGTCAACTCAATCATATAGGTATTAGGCAATCTGATTCAGAAAAGTACAATGTCAATACTGCGTACCACTGTAGCACTAATCTCTTTTTGTTATCTTCTTTATTTCTTACTTCAGCACCCAAGGGCAAGAAGAGGGCAAGAAGAGGGCATTAGAGGGTCATGCCGAGGAGGGGTCCACTATCAGTGCTGCAGCAGGTGGAAGTTCAACCTCCACTACCAGTGCCACGGCAGACGGCTCTGCTGGCCCCAGTAAGTTCTCATTAATATTTATTTCTGTAACTTTTACCTCTCCCCAGGAGAGTAATTTGTCCTCCTTTCTCTTATACTGTGACTTTTTCTTCAAATGCTCATCGTTCTATTCAATATTTATTCTTGTTATCCCACCCTGCATTATCCTTTTTTCTATGTTTCTTGTTTCTGTAGCTGACTTCCTTGTGTTTCTATACTAATCTGTAGCTTAAGCTTTCTTCTGCTTGGTTATGCTGTCTCTCTCCTCCAACTTTATTATTACCTGTGAATTGGTACTGTAAGACTAAGGCACTAGATTACGTAGTCTTCAGTGAAGATTGCAGAGTTTGCAGACCCAAGCCAGCTCTTCTATGCTTGTTTGGTGAGAAGGCTTTCTTTTTCTTGCTCATGCTCAAATGATGAGAGAGTGGCCAAGGTTACGGTGAACTCCCCCCCCCCCTATGCTATATTGTATTATCCCAGCAGTTTCAATGACAGTGCAGCCTAGCAATACAGTAGTATGAGGACGGTCCCATTGCATTTTCCAAAATTGCAAACCAAAACCAAACCATATGTCCTTCATTGACCAATTTATTCTACCCCTTCATTGTGCTTCAGATGACTCCCAGTCATCATCCTATCTCTGCCCCTCATTACGGTTGGCTTGACTAATGGCTTTTCGAACAATGTCAAGCATCAAAATACCCAAAGTGATAATTTAGGTGGGAGAGGAGATACTGCAAAATTAACTGTAGTCATGTGTTGTGGTTGTATTTTGTTAAAAAAATGGGAGAGGTGTATCTGGCATCTAAATATATAATGCCTTTTCTAGCTGCACAGACCGCCAGTGCCGGGGCCAGCAGCAGTGCACCAGATAATGCTGCACCTGGAGGGTGAGGCTCTGCGGCAGCAGGGACAGGAGATGGTAAGTCACATTGCTTGGTTATAAACAATTATTAGTATATCCACTGTATTTTTTAAGTCAGGTAGATCCCAACCATCCATCATCGACCACGACCTCCCTACCCATGGCACTTCACGAGTTGCCCCCTATAGGCCATGACCCCACTCAACTGCAGCATGGCTCAATCCATCACTTCAGTGTTTGCTGTGCAATGTGTATCTGCTTCTTTTAATGTAGCATTTACAAAGCTTTCAATGGATTGCAAACCAAAACAAAAATGAGGTTCCTTTCTCTTCCCTCCCAGTGGCCACTTAGTCACCTCCACTAGTACTTCACTACTTTATTAATTCCTAAGTTCTGTCCACATTGAAATAAAAAAAATTTGGCATGTGCCAACTGTTATGGCCCGCACAAGTGGTTAATTCTTCATATGGCTTCCATAATGGATTTACACCTGTTCAAATTTGACATTCATCAGCTTTCAGTTTCAACTACAGTGACTGACTAAGCCTAAGCTAGAACATCAGTGCCCCCCCCCTCAATTCTATAGCAAAACCTCTACCGTACCTACCCAGACTTTTCCATGTACTTTACCCTGCTGCAGCAGATTTAGAGCCTGATTTAGAGTTTGGCGGAGGGGGTTACTCCCTCACAAATGTGATGGATATCCCATCCCCTATAATACAAATTGTAATACGGTGGATCGGATATCTGTCATGTTTGTGATGGAATAACCCACTCTACTAAACTCTAGTCTGCTCTGTCTCTAAGTCAAGTTTCCTTTTCCTTCCCTTACTGCTAAGTGAATGCATTTGATTGAAATAATTTGTATTAGAGGCTGAGGCCAGGAATTAAAGTAGGATTAAGTGTCTGTGATTTCGTGTTTTGCAGATGGGATACTCTCTGATGAACATGGCCAATAAAATCTATATATCCCACTCCTTTCCCCTGTATTGCAGTGCACCGATTTTCCCACAGTCTACATACGCCAGACAGGATATCTAATATCCGCATCTTATACATGACGTGTGTCATCATCCTCTGCCTTTTTGGAGTCAAGGTAGAATTGAAAAGCATATGGAGAAGAGCAGGCCCATTGGAATCAAAGATATGTTTTTGTCCATTGCAGCTACCCCAGCTACAGACTGCAGAGAGTAGCAAATTTGTACCCCATACACTAGCTAGCACGCTTCCAGTAATTTAGCTAAGAATAGAATACTTGTACTCCATAGTGGATGATGCCCTACTCATTAAACAGAGTTGTTTTGATTTTTTCCACACAATGTTACTGTGTGGTTTAATTTTTTAGGAAACCTTTCCCAAGAAAAAAAAATCTCCCAGTTTTTTAAATCTTCTGCTGCCTCTTTTCAACCACTTAGTGGTTTTATGTGATATATATGTTGTTAAAATCATGTTCCTCCCCGTGACTGACTTTCCTAATCATCACATCAAAAATTCCAATGGTCCTAGGGGACCAGCAGCAGTGTACTTAGACTGTGCCACTATGTAATTTACAAAACAACAAGTGTTTACACAGAACATTCTTTACAATTTGCCTTTTTTCTTGATATAGCTACCATGCTGGTCCACATCCACCACCACCAACCTGACAGGAGATCGCAACCTGACTCTGGTGACAGAGGCTGGAGACCACCAGGGTGTACTACCAGTGGCTGGTGGATGAGGAGAGCCGGGCACATGCCCCTGTTCCTGGACCTGGGCCCAGTTCCACCAGCCAACTGCCTGAGGCTGCAGCTTCCAGACCACACAAGTGCCGCCGGCAGCTTGGAGTTGCCCGTTCCCATGCTGCCCCCCTTTCAGACTGGCGCCCTCTTCGACACGTGCTTTGCGAAGTGGCACGACTGGGTCGTTGGCTGACACTCTTAGAGGCCTGAATTCAACATCTAGAGATCCTCATAGAAAATGTCATCTATCATCCTTTTTACATTTCTTTTTGGTGGGTGGTAGTTGTTGAGGGTGGGAATTTGGGAATGGCATTTGTCTTCATTATGGACATTTTGAATTAGGACATGGACATATATATTTTGGACATTGGATGGAATGGGGAAGATGTGAGAGAAGGGTGAGCCTGTTGTGGGAGGAGATGGTGGGTTTTACATTTTATTATTTATACTTTATATGTTAGTAAAATGGAAAGTTTCATAATACACTTTATCTCTAAAGTTTTTTGTGTGTTTTACTTTAACTTTGCCCTTACGCCTTCTTGCACACCCTACCTTTTTAATCTATTTCTCTAAGAGTATGCCTGTTAGGAGGGTATGATGCCATTACCTATATTGCCTACAGAAACATAGATAAACAAGCACTTATCTCATCTGCAGTAGAAGTTAGTTATGTAATAAGTAGTTCACTTCACCCCATTGTTCTCCCACCTGAATAGATTAAGTGATGGCTGGTGGCTGCTCCCTCTGTCAATCTACCAAGTTCCAACACCTTACTGGAAGGTTTCCCAAGGTGCCTTCTTTATGGTAGTGGTAGTGCGCTAACAGGGAAGGCATCACAGCGAGGTCCCACTCCTACCTAGGCAATCTCCAACTGTAGGATTGATCAAAAGGATCACAGACAACTAAATTAAAAGAAAAACTTAGAGTAAGTAGGTTATACATATACATTTATATCATAGCTTTAGAAAGACTAAGGACAGACTACTCCCACCATAACACATCAAAGAATACCACATAACAAATACTAACAATAGTAAATTATTCTGAGCAATGGTGAGCATGGAATTTGAAACCAAACGTTATAAAATTCTCAAGTCAGGAAAAATGTTCTCAAGGTCTGAACTCTGTAGTCAACAAAAGTAAGAGCTTTAGTTACACATAACAAAGGTCTGAATGATGATGTTGATGTTGAGGAATGACATTCCTTCTTACTTATGCATGGTTAGAGAAGTGGGGCTGGTGTTGGCTATTTCTTAGTTAAGAGAAGATTGCAGTGAGTTGGTAGTGCATTTAAACATATCCACCTCACCAAGTGTGTGATCTATTTGGTGTAAATTAAGTCAGACCTCAATAAATTACACAACCCAGGGGAAGAGGGTCAGGGTTTGATGAATGGATAGGAAAGGGAATTTGGGGAAAGGTGTGACAAAGACAAATGCAACACAACAACAGTATACATCAGTGCAATGAACATCACATCATCATCAATCTGTTGTGGAAGGAAATGGAGAAATGAGTATGACACAGTTCAGTTAAATGCATTGCAAACAGTCCTTCTGCCCCAGAGACCCAAGTTATAGAAACTTAAATGTTCTGTCATCTAGGTTTGAAAAATTTGAATCATGGAGAAGTGAATTTAACCCACCCAGTTCTAAAAAATATGATTGTTAAAAGAAAATGATACTGTATTACCAAATTGGGCGGTGCATCTGCATTCTCCTCGAAATGTCCATCCCCAGTGTGTGCCCGTCTGAACCAGTTGGGTAGGTAAGCAAGAATGTTTAGCTCAGCTTTTGCCTTTTGGTCGTGCAGGAGAGAAGAAGGCCTGCACATTGTAAAACGGAAACTGTATTGTAGAGTTAATGAGAAGGAAAGAAGGAAGGTAAGCTTAATCAGGGGTATACCAAGAAGACTGGGAGGCAGAGCAAAAATCAACAGGACTCAGACATTCATGTTTCATGGTTGCCACCAGTGCAACACACACACTTATCAGCATTTCCCAAATGAATGTACCTCTCTCCATTCCACATAGCTGAGACTATTGTTCAGAGTTATGGTTTCCCTTCTTTTAGCTGCTGATGAGCTAGTCCTGCCTTGAGCTCTTCCATCCTCCTCCTGATGCTGAGTAAATCCATCCAAGTCCTGACCCAAGCAAGATAGACGTGCAGTGCACTGCTGTTGAAAAACAAGTAGAGAAACAGAATTCCAGTAATTTGTTTAGATTTGTGTTTGTTAACTAAAGTGACTGGTATGGTCTCTGAAGAACCCGAAAAAAGGAGTGGACCTTATAGGTAAATGTTAGCTAAGTGAGGCCCATATTTATACTTTTTGACGCAAACCTGCACCAGCACAGGTTTGCATCAAAAAGTTTAACGCCGGATACCGCCATTCAAATGCGCCAGCTGGGCGTCATATTTAAGGAATGACGGTAGCCAGAGTTGCGGCCTGGTTAGCGTAAAAATATATGACTCTAATGGGACAGCAGAGGCGTAGGGAAGACTGGGGGTTGTGCGTCAAAGAATGGTGCAAGTCAGGTAAAAGTAAAAAAAATGACTCTAACCTGACTAGTGTAATTTTTTTACGCACAACCCACGTGGAAATGACTTGTGTCTTAGCAAAGACAGGAGTCATGCCCCCCTGCCCAATGGCAATGCCCAGGGGACTTCTGTCCCCTGGGCATGGCCATTGGCCCCCCATGCCACCTAAAAAAGAAAGTACTTACCTCTACTTACTTCTACTTACCGTAGATGGGTCCCCCTATCCATGGGTGTCCTCCAGGGGTGGGCGAGGGTGGCAGGGGGTGTCCCTGGGGGCAGGGAAGGGCACCCATGGACTGCTTCCATGGTCAGAGACCATGGAAATGAGCCCACAGGTCCCTTAACGCCTGCCCTGACTCAGGCATTAAAAAACGGCGCAAATCCAGCTGGCTGACATTTTTTAAGGCCTGCCTTCTCCTGTGCGTCAAAATGACACGGGAGGATAAATAAGGTGCACATGCCTTAGATTCATTTTTTGCATGGGAACGGCTGCCTTGCATGTTATTAGCGCAAGGTAGGTTTTCACATACAAAAAATGACTCAAACTCCATAAATTTGGCGCTAGACGGGTCTAGCACCAAAGTATAAATATGGAGTTAAGTTTGCGCTGGATTTGCGTACAAAAAAAATAGACACAAATCCGGAGTAAAAATATGGGCCTAAGTTTGTAAAGACCAGTCACCTTCAGGAAAAATTATCACCCATCAAGCACCAAACATTAATCAAAATCAAGTTTGCTATTAATTGAACACCCTTCTTCACTGTCTGCCACCTCATACGTCACCAATCATCACTCACTCATTGTTGCAGTAGTTGTAGTTAGTTAAAGTTACCTCTTCCAATCAAAACATGGATAGATTAGATACACAATTGTATTTCTGACATGGCCAACACATTGGAATTTGGTATTTGAACTCTTGTAAATAAATGTTCTTCTGGGGCAGCCCTGCTAAGTGATATGAAAAAAGATAGGCATTAAGGTATTGTGGAGGCTTCTTCACTGCACACTGGTCCAACTCCAATTTGTCCATATATGTGATTAAAAAATGGTGAGGCAGCATCAACTTAAATCCATCAGAAACAATGTTCCACCAGCTCCTCTTTTTGCAAAGAAAAAAGTTCAAGAGAAATAAATAATTAAAACGTTCTATGGTGGCACTGGCATATTCAGTCCTGGAAGTAGTTTGTCCTCAAACTGAGGTGGTTCACCCAGAAGTTGGTCAGCTAACACACTTGATTCTGACCAATCATCCACCGCCTCTGCTGTTTCAGGAATGGTGTGATCAGGTTTTATGAAATGTTAGTTCATTTTGATCATGGTCAATCACTCCATGTTTTTAGGCGAGACACTGGTCCTTCTCACTGTAAAAACTGCACCAGCTGCACTGAACACACACTCAGGAGGCACACTGTCTACAGAACAAGCCAGATACTTTATTGTCAGCCTCCTGAGCTGTGGCCATTGGTGGATCTTTCCGTACAATATGAGCCACATATTTCTATTTATGGGTCATCCAGATACTACTGAAACATCCTCTGACTGGTCATTGGTGCTGCCACTTGCTTGACCTATTTTGCCTTCACCGCTGCACTGGACTTAAGACCTGCCACTTGACACCAAGCCAATGCAGAGGTTTGGGTCCGATTTTGCTATTGCTGTTGTTGTCGGTGTCCTTTTTGCTGGTGTTGGCTACTGTGAGACAAAACTGTCCTCTCTGGAAAAGGGGGTGGTATCTCAGAACTGAAGAAAGGGACTCTAAGTTTCAGAGGTTCTTCTTCCAGGTCTCCGGCTTGCTCAACATTCCACCTCTTGTATTTTGAAACATCCCCTTTGGAAAAAGTAATGAAAGTTGGCAGAATATTTTTGTACTGGGGATCAAGTAGTATGGCACAGATGTACTCTTTGAATGAGATTATGTCATTTTGCAGCCTTGCATTACAAGCCAAGTGAAAGATAAAGCTCTTAACCAATACATGTGTTTTCGTTCACATCTCAGAGTGCAAACCTTTCTGACTCCTTCTTTAGCTGGTTCTATAGCAGATGCAGCAATGTAATAGCTTGGCCCATCATATTGTCCTCCTTGCTGACGTTCTGTGTGGAAATCTCACAAGGGAGCAGCATCTGTGTCAGGCATTTGACTAGGCCCCATTTGTCTGCATTCATGGTCATAACTTTCTTAATTGTATCCCCTCCTCTTTGAATGCCATAGTCATTGATTTGTCTGTACTGCTCAAACAGACATTGCAACATGTAGTAAGTTGTGTTCCAACATGTTGATACCTCCTGTACCAGGGCTTTAACTGGTACTCTATTAGCACACTGAATAATTTGCAACTGCTTCCAGGCTTTAAAAGAATAGCTGAAATGATTGTAGATTCTTCTGCAGGTGCAAAATGCCAGACACAGGACCCTGAAATAGCCACTGTCTGCCATGGCCTTCACTCTGTTACTGCCATTGTAAATCCATTTCTGAGACTTCTGGGTCACAGCCATTCAGACACCTTGCTGTTAAATTTGTCCAAGGTGTTTGCAGCTGTATGTAATTTCTCCATGGCAAACATGACTACTGTTGCATGCAGCCGAACACTCTTAAAACTTTCTTCATGCCTAAAACCTATAGAAAGCTTTTGCTTTCCCCCCCACAAAAGAGATCCAGTGAGCAGTGATGCACATGTAATCATTCACCTGACAACTGGTCCACATGTCCGTCGTCAGGTAGATAATGTGAACAACACTTTGCTGCAAAGCTTGTCCAAACAATTGCAGCACATAGTGATGCAGCACTGGAACAGCCACTCTGGTAAAATAAGTCTGACTTGGAACTTTCAATTTCGGGCATATGGCTGCCTGAATTCTAAGAAACCTAGAGCCAGATGTAGGAAGCAGTTTGCACGTCACAAACAGCGAATTTCGCTGTTTGTGACGTGCAAGCTGCACTTTGCAATGCACAAAACCCGTTTTGCGATTCGGTAACCCGATTACCGAATCACAAAGCGGGTTTGCGAGTCGCAATTAGGAAGGGGTGTCCCCTTCCTAATTGCGAGTCACAGTGCAATGCAGGATTGCTTTGTGACCGCGAATGCTGTCGCAAACCAATCGCAGTTAGCACCCATTTCAAATGCCTTCCCCATTGTGAATGGCACTGCCAACATTTTTTCAGAGCAGGCAGTGGTCCTATGGACCACTGCCTGCTCTGAAAAAATGAAACAAAAACATTTCATTTTTGTATTGCATCTCGTTTTCCTTTAAGAAAAATGGACTGCATTACAAAAAAAAAACTGCTTTATTTAAAAGCAGTGACTGATATGGTGGTCTGCTGTCCACAGCAGCCACCATCCCTGTGAATGCCGCCACTCACAAGGGGTTCGCAAATTGGCTCCTACTCCTTCCAAAAAAATAAAAAGGGAGGAGGTCCAGCTCTAACGTTTTTGCCAGCTTTCCATTGTACAAACGTGCCCGTTGGGTAGTTGCGGATTCCTGTAATATTAGCCTGGACTTTCTTCATTTCTAGGGACACTGACGCAGACGACTTTTGAGAAGTAGCTGGTGGTAGACTCAATGTGTGTCATGGGGCAGCCACTCTATTCCGTGGTGTCTCCATCTGACTCTGAGACTTCATGTGCCATTGTGAGGTCACTGAGATGGGTGATTATGGCCCACCGTTGGGAACAGGGCTGCTTTGCATGAAGATCTCACCTTCTTCCTCATCATCATCTCCCACTGTGATTGTACTTATAGCCGATGTTTCCCGGCTCTCCTCACCTTCACCACCATGACCACGTTGAGCAATGTTTTTAGGGTACTCCTCCCACCAGATTACATGATTTTTTTTATACGGATCATTTGGCCTCCAGTATCATAATGTGAACCAGTTTACCTCGACAAACACTTATGTGGCAAATGAAGCATATTGCAATGTTATCCTCCTGTTTCCTAAGTGTAAAAAAGTCCCAAACTGTGGAGTAGTACTTTCCTAGTGGGCCACTGCCAAAGCCAAAAAAAAAAATTGAGGTAGGTGGGTGTGTCGTGAATTGCCTTTCTGCAGTGCATACTTCTACTGAGGTAGGGGTTGGTGCAGGTCTAGCTGGGGCTTTACAAATATGGGAGCTGGCGGTGCTACCTGTGCCACATCCCTTGGAGGAGGTTGAATAGTAATGTCGGACTCCTCTGTGCCAGCTTTCACGATGACTGGCTCATTGTCTTCATCCTCCTCATCATCCCCTTCCATAATTCTAAGGCTTTCAGGAACTTTTATTTTCCCTTGCCTCTCCTGGCACTTCCCAGACTCTGCTGGGCTCCACTCCATGTTTTCATCATCATCAGAAGTGGTGCTTGGAGAAGATGGTAGAGTAGTACCTTTCCTTTTCCTAGCTGGAGATCTGGGATCCAATGATACTAAAAAAGGCAGTTCTTGCTTCACAGGAAGCTCGACCTCCTGTTCTGCTTCAACTTCAGAAAGATCTACTATTGCTGGCTGCAGCTGTTGTCCACTTTGCTCTGTTTCCTGAAATGATTAGGTACTAATTTGCGAAAGGGACAAATCCAATTCAACAGCACTGCTCGTCGGCGTCACCAATATTGCAGTGGCTGCCTCACTGACAGACATGGTCTTGAGCTTAGGTTGGGGTGGTGCTGTTGATGCTGGAGTGCTGCTCTCAAGTTCCTCCCTGGAGGCTAATGTGGCAAGCACAAATCTCCCAAAAAAAGGTTGCAGTCAGCACTTCATTGGTGGAAAGCTGCTTCTTCTCACTGACCACTTTCTTGGAAGCAACTTTCTTTTGGCCATTTTAAAGCTCTCAGTTGGCAGTGGCACTAAGTTTCAGAAGAGAAAGAGATTGGAGGACGGAAGTCACTGCACAGGCCTTCTGCTTGGCAGTTCTGCGTGTGATGTCTCTTCTTCTCTCGTCTACCGCAGTTCTGCGTGTGATGTCTCTTCTTCTCTCGTCCACCTGAAAGCAACCAAGCAAGAAGAACATGTAGTTAGTAAAACATGGCATTGTTGCATGTTGAAATAGTACTGACAAAGGCAATATTAGTGTGGTTGGTTATTTACATAATACATAATAAATAAAAATGTATCCAAACATTGTAAAGTCAAACCACACCACCATACAAAAAAAAATCATTTCAAATCAGACAACACAATATACAGATATAGCTCTTTGCTTTATGTCCCTGAATTCTAAAGGAGACGCTTGTTAGTCAGAGATGTGCATGGGTAAATGGAAGAATCCTCAAAACACCTATGGGTGAAATGGAAAAATCATTAAAAAAATTAGTGATACTGATGTGTCTGCAGTGCATCGCTGCTAGGGTGTCCAGGAGCATATGGAATTAGACCTAAAGAAACTGAATGCTGTAGCACAGCTGTGCACCTCTGGTGGATGAATGGAAAAATCTAAAAGAAAAAGAAAAAAGAAAAACTGGTGCACATCCTATCAAACAAACAGCATCCTTATACAATAGTTTTTGAACTTACTTAAGTGATATCACAAAAACAAAGTCCTTATATCCATATCCAGGTATATATCCAGTGCTTAAATCTGTAAAAAAATAAGTGCCTGGGCCCTCCCCAGGAATCCATCTCAGCTTGCACCACCCTTTGCCACTGCCAGCGCTCCAAAGGCAGTCCCCACATACATAACTACTAACCATCACACAGCTACAAGTGTGACAATTCAGACTGTTCCAGACCTCTAAAGTTACAAGAATAGCTTGGAGGCAGGCATTCATTGTTAAAAATGCATATTGAAATAATAATCAATGGTTGTGCTGCTCATCTTTAAATTACAGTGCCACCATATGGCAGCTGTTGCGAGTGCCGCTGTTGACAATTACGTGGAGGTGCTGAGCTCTGGAAACCACTGGCTCAAATTAAGCTCTGCATATATCCAGCAGTCAAAGAGAGTGTCCAGGAGATGGACAAAGCACTGGACGGATCCTCCTGGACAGGAATAGGAAGTAGAGTCTCTGGGGCACTTCCTTCTTGTTGTACAAAAAAGTTTAAAAAAAGGCATCAGCACTAGAAAACATCTTGAACAGTCCCTTGGAGAAGAAAATTCACTTGAAAACCTCTTTTTGAGTAAATTTAGCTGCTTATCAAGTAGAAAATCTACTTGAGGTGCGTTCACTCTTGTGAGTGACACTGTATTGTCTGTGGTGGCTGGAAGTCATGCAAGCGAGTGCAAATTCGAGCATGTGCTAGCAGCCTGAGAACATTGTGGCGCTCGTGAGCGAATTCCAAAAACTCTGCGAGCAGAGACTGTAAACTGAATTAACTACAGTGTTCTAAAAACATGTAATTATTTTTCAATTTTTTACTCATGTATTGCATAATATTTAAATCTGGATCTACATCATTAATGACAATGCTGTTGCTATCTTCTTGTGATGTTGTTAAAGTGCCTCGCATGAACAACACAGTTTTGAAGTTTTGAGTAAGGAAACAAATGCAGTTTGAACTGCTGAAATAAATGAGAGTTATCGAACATAAAAGATGTTTTGTTATGTAATCCCAAATTCATTCACATATCCACATACACTTGGAGACTGCAATATGGAAGCATCTGTGTGCCTGAAATCCCTGCCTAAACTGAAGGAAAGGCTAGCATGCACTTACACATCTGCCCCTGCATCTGAGGCAGTTAAATGGGACCTGCATGCACTGTCAGTTGTGACGCAGGCCAGGAAAGCAGACTACAATCACCTGTGTAGGTGACTGCCATGAAGACACCCTTGTTAAGGTCATTAAAGGAAGAGACCCTCACTGAACAGGAAAGCACAACTGGAGCACAGATCTCCCAGCACCTAGGGCCAGATGTATCATACAACCGATTTGCGATTCTCAAATAGCGATTTTTAAGAAATCGCTATTTCAGAAATGCAAAAAGTTATGTATGATTTTTGCGATTCGGTAATAGCGATTTCTTAAAAATCGCAAATGCTATTACCGAATCGCAAATAGAGAATCTGGCCCCATTCACACCTATGGGCCTGTTGGCCCATATCTGCGGATATTTTGCATTTCCAAAATTGCAATTTCTTAACCAGAAATCGTAATTTTGGAAATGCAAAACTCCAGGGTGCTGGGGGCCTAAGGCCCCCTCTGCTGCACCCCAATTTTTTTTTGGGACATATAAGGTGGACACATGCCAAAAGGGCATGTGTGCTTTACATGTACATTTTAAAAATGCACTTTAAATGCATTTTTTAATTTTGCACATGGTTACCACCAGGTTCAACCTGGTGGTAAATAGCTATTCCTAAATGCCCAAATCGCATTTAGGAATGGCTTCATACATGTGCTAAGAAATCGCAAATAAGGAATCCTTATTTGCGATTTCTTATTTAGAGAGTCGCAATTTGCGACTCTCTAAACAGGGTCGCAATTTTAAGGAATCGCTATTTTTGCGATTCCTTAAAATTGCGTTCAGAATGTCTTTCATACATTCTGAACTGGCTTTTTGCATTCGCAAACGGGCATTCGCACCGTTTGCGAATGCAAAAAACCTTGATACATCTGGCCCCTAGTTACAAACTAAGTTGCAAGTTCCACTGTGTTGTTTTGGAAATGTGGACATTTGCCAGGATAAAAACTTAAGTGACTGAGTCCTTCTCCCCAGTCTTCAGAAATAGGTAAGGAGCTGTACCAAGGAGCCTTTCAGCTCAGAGTGTCTTCTCCAACCTCTGATGATGTCGGCGCGCACCTCATGTTGAGATCATCAGAGGTCGCCCTGATGCGTTGGAAGCATAGCTTCCAGCCCGTCCCTGGGGGAAAAAGATTTGTTTCTTCTCTGAAAAGGGGGAGGGGGAGGTCAGAGAGGCATCGAAGGAAAGAAAAGGCTTTCCCTTTCCTTCAATGTCTCTCTGAGCATTCCTGCTGCACGATCGCATATCGATCTTGCAGCAGGAATGCCCACTAGACGCCAGGGAGGTTTTTTTTGTAATGTGACATAATGGGAGTGGCCACTTAGGCAAGGGTCGCTTCCCATGGGGCATTATACTTTAGGCCATTTCTGCCCACATGGGGACAGATTGGCCTATTTCTATTAGGCCCATCTCCCCCAAGGGGGACAGAAACCAAAAGACACAAGTGATTTTTTAAATATATTTTATTTTACAGAAGGGGAGCGGCCCCTTAGGCAGGGGTCCCTCCCCATGGGGGTATATTATTTTGGGCCATTTCTACCCCCTTGGGGACAGATCAGCCTATTTTTATTAGGCCCATCTGCCCCTAGTGGAGCAGAAACCACTAGACCACAGAGATTTAATTTTTTATTTTATTTTTATGTAAGAGGAGAGCCCTTTAGACAAGGGTTGCTCTCCATGGGGGCATATTATTTTAGGAAATTTCTGTCCTCCTTGGAGGCTGTTCGGCCCTTTTTTATTAGGTCCATCTGCCCCCAAGGGAGACAGAAACCACTAGGCACGAGGGATTGCTGTGTGTGTGTGTTTTACTTTGGGGGCGGCCCCTTGGGCAAAGGTCGCTCCCTATGAGGGCACATTACTGTTGGCCATTTCTACCCCCCTTGGGGGCAGATCAGCCTATTTTTATTAGGCCCATCTACCCACAAGGGGGCAGGAACCACTTAGGCACCAGGGACTGTTGTGTGTGTGTTTTGTTTTGAGTGACAGCCCATTGGGCAAGGATCACTCCCCATGAGGGCAAATTACTGTTGGCCCTTACTGCCCCCTTGGGGCATATCAGGCTATTTTTATTAGGCCGATCTGCCCCCAAGGGGGCAGAAACCACTTAGGCATCAGGGATTGTTGTGTGTATTTTGGTTTGGGGATGACCCCTTGGGCAAGGGTTCGCTCCCCGTGGAGGCACATTTCAGATGGCCATTTCTGCTCCCTTTGGGGGAGGATCAGCCTATTTTTATTAGACCCACCTGCCCCCCAGAGGGGCAGAAACCACTTAGGCACAAGGGAGTGTTGTGTGTGTTTTGTTTAGGGGGGCACATTACTATTCATAATTTCTGCCCCCTTTGGGGGCAGATCAGCCTATTTGTATTAGGCCCATCTGCCCCCAAAGGAGGGCAGACACCACTTAGGCACCATTGATTGTTATGTGTGTGTTGTTTTGGGGCAGCCCCTTCAGCAAGGGTCGCTTCCCTTTGGGGGGCATTCATTCTGGCCATTTCTGCCTCCCTCGGGGGCAGGGTAGCCTATTTTTTAAGGCCCATCTGCTCCCGAGGGGGAATTAAAAACAACAGAGGGATGGGGGCTGCCAACCATTACGGGCATGGTAATGCCCTCCACCCCAACTGAAGGAAGCAACAGTCTTTCAGCCCCCTCTGCAAATTAAAGCATCTCATCCCAATGGCCTGCAAGAGGACATTTTACTCTTGGGGGTTTTGATTTTACACATGGCCCAAGAGAGCTTGGCTAACTCCCAATATTGTCCCACTTGGAAAAGTGAGCAGCTCCACTTTTTGGGCTTTGGTATGCTGCCACCTAGAAAAACCTACCAGACCTAGACACATCTGAAAACTGAGCATCTGGGTGAGCCCAAGGTGGTGTGCTTCACATGCACCCCACGCCATTTTCTTACCCACAATGCCCCACAAAGCTCCAACTTTGCTTGAAATCAAGCATTTTACCTACATTTTTGTGATGGAACCTTCTGGAATTGGCAGGAATTCATAAAATTCCTACCACCCAGCCTTGTCGCATCTATACCGATAAAAATTCTGCCCCAATTGTCAGCCTAAAAACATTTGAAAAAAACTGCCCTTTTGGACCCGCTTTGGTTCCCCCTCAATTTCTATATGTTTTGGTTGTTCCCTGTCACAGGCACTTGGCCCACCTACACAAGTGTGGTATCATTTTTATCTGGAGACCAAAGGGAATGCTGGGTAGTAGGAAATTTGTGCCAGTGAGGTGATCCCTCACAGAAATGTGATTTTTTCTAAATTTGAGGTTTACAGGGGATTCTGGGTAAGAAAACGCTGGGGGATCCACGCAAGTCACACCTTCCTAGACTCCCTCGGGTATCTAGTTTTCAGAAATGTCTGGGTTTGGTAGGTTTTCCTAGATGACTGCTGAGCCCATGGCTAAAAATGCAGGTGCCCCCCTTGCAAACACAGGTAGTTTTGTAATAAATAATTTTGATGTGTCCATGTTGTGTTTTGTGCCCTCCCCTGTCACGGGCATTAGGCCTACACAGACAAGTGAGGTACCATTTTTATTGGGAGATTTGGAGGAATGCTGGGTGGCAGGAAGTTTGTGGCTCCCCTCAGATTCCAGAATTCGCAGCACTAAAGTATGAGGAAAAAAGTGTTTTGTGCCAAATTTTGAGGTTTGCCAAGGATTCTGGGTAACAGAACCCAGGGAGAGCCCCACAAGTCATACCATCCTGCATTCTCCTACGTTTCTAGTTTTTAAAAAAGTATACGTTTTCTAGGTTTCCCTAGGTGCCGGCTGAGGTAGAGGCCATAATCCACAGCTAGGCACTGTGTGAAAAACAAGTCCATTTTCATTGAAACAATTTGATGTGTCCACTTGTGTTTTGGGGCATTTCCTGTCACGGGCACTAGGCCTACCCACACTAGTGAGGTACCATTTTTATCAGAAGACTTTGGGGAATGCTTGGTGGAAGGAAGTTTGTGGCTCGCCTCAGATTCCAGAACTTTGCAGCTCCAAAATATGAGGACAGAGTGTTTGGTAGCCAAATTTTGAGGTTTGCAAAGAATTCTGGGTGACAGAACCCAGTGAGCGCCCCACAAGGCACCCCGTCCTGAATTCCCCCAGGTGTATTGTTTCCAAAAATGTATGGATTTGCTAGGTTTCCCTAGGTGCCGGCTGAGCTGGAGGCCAAAATCCACAGCTAGGCACTTTTCAAAATACACGTCCATTTTGATTGGAAAAATGTGATGTGTCTACGTTGTGCTTTGGGGCATTTCCTGTTGTGGGCAGTAGGGCTAGTCACACAAGTGAGGTACCATTTTTATTGGGAGCATTGGGAGAATGCTGGGTGGAAGGAAATTTGTGACTCCCCTCAGATTCCAGAACTTAGCAGCACCGAAATGTGATGAAAAAAGTGTTTTTTTTTGCCAAAGTTTGAGGTTTGCAAAGGATTCTGGGTGACAGAACCCAGTGAGAGCCCCACAAGTCATACAATCCTACATTCTCCTACGTGTCTAGTTTTTTAAAAAGTATACATTTGCTAGGTTTCCCTAGGTGCCGGCTGAGGTAGAGGCCATAATCCACAGCTAGGCACTGTGTGAAAAACAAGTCCATTTTCATTGAAAAAATTTGATGTGTCCACCTTGTGTTTTGGGGCATTTCCTGTCACGGGCACTGGGCCTACCCACACTAGTGAGGTACCATTTTTATCAGAAGACTTTGAGGAATACTTGGTGGAAGGAAGTTTGTGGCTCGCCTCAGATTCCAGAACTTTGCAGCACCAAAATATGAGGACAGAGTGTTTGTTAGCCAAATTTTGAGGTTTGCAAAGAATTCTGGGTGACAGAACCCAGTGAGAGCCCCACAAGGCACCCCGTCCTGAATTCCCCTAGGTGTATTGTTTCCAAAAATGTATGGATTTGCTAGGTTTCCCTAGGTGCCGGCTGAGCTGGAGGCCAAAATCCACAGCTAGGCACTTTTCAAAATACACGTCCATTTTGATTGGAAAAATGTGATGTGTCTACGTTGTGCTTTGGGGCATTTCCTGTTGCGGGCAGTAGGGCTACCCACACAAGTGAGGTACCATTTTTATTGGGAGCATTGGGAGAATGCTGGGTGGAAGGAAATTTGTGACTCCCCTCAGATTCCAGAACTTAGCAGCACCGAAATGTGATGAAAAAAGTGTTTTTTTGTTGCAAAAGTTTGAGGTTTGCAAAGGATTCTGGGTAACAGAACCCAGTGAGAGCCCCACAAGTCATACCATCCTGCATTCTCCTACGTGTCTAGTTTTTTTTAAAGTATACATTTGCTAGGTTTCCCTAGGTGCCGGCTGAGGTAGAGGCCATAACCCACAGCTAGGCACTGTGAGAAAAACAAGTCAATTTTCATTGGAAAAATGTGATGTGTCCACCTTGTGTTTTGGGGCATTTCCTGTCACGGGCACTAGGCCTACCCACACTAGTGATGTACCATTTTTGTCAGGATACTTGGGGGAATGCTTGGTGGAAGGAAGTTTGTGGCTCACCTCAGATTCCAGAACTTTGCAACACCGAAATATGAGGACAGTGGTTTTTTTGCCAAATTTTGAGGTTTGCAAAGAACTCTGGGTGACAGAATCCAGTGAGAGCCCCACAAGGCACCCCATCTTGGATTCTCCTAGGTGCCAATTTCCAAAAATGTATAGGTTTTCTAGGTTACCCTAAGTGGCAGCTGAGCTAGAGGCCAAAATCCACAGCTAGGCACCTTGGAAAAAAAATGTGTTTTCATTGGAAAAATGTGATGTGTCCACGTAGTGTTTTGGGGCATTTCCTGTTGCTGGTACTAGGCCTACCCACACAAATGAAGTACCATTTTTACCAAGAGACTTTGGGGAACGCTGGGTGGAAGGAATTTTGTAGTTTCCCTCAGATTCCAGAACTTTGCAGCACCGAAATGTGAGGAAAAAGTTTTTTTTAGCCAAATTTTGAGGTTTGCAAAGGATTCTGGGAGACAGAACAAAGTGAAAGCCCCACAAGTCACCCCATCCTGGATTTTCCTAGGTGTCTAGTTTCCAAAAATGTACAGGTTAGGTAGGTTTACCTAAGTGCCGACTAAGCTACAGCCCAAAATCCACAGGTAGACACTTTGCAAAAAACTTTTCCGTTTTCAGTGGAAAAATGTGATGTGCCCATGTTGGATTTTGGGGCTTTTTCTGTCACAGGTACTTGGCTTACCCACACAAGTGAGGTATCATTTTTATTGGGAGACTTGGGGGAACACAGAATAGAAGAACAAGTGTTATTGACAATTGTCTTTCTCTACATTTTTGCCTTCCAAAGACAGTGTGTAAGAAAGAAGTCATTTTGAGAAATGCCCTGTAATTCATACGCTAGTATGGGGAACCACAAATTCAGAGATGTGAAAATAACATTGAAGGATCTACACAAATGACCCTTTGCTTAATTCAGAACTTTGTCTACTTTTCAGAAATGTTAAGCTGTCCAGATCCACCACTGGTGTCACACCCTTTCTGTCACTAATTAGAAGGTGGCTGAAAGCACAGTAAAAGTGGGGTATGCCCCAGTAAAATGACAAAACTGTGTTGAAAAATGTGGTTTTCTGGTTCACGTCTGCCTGTTCCTGAAAACTGGGAAGAGGGTGATTTTAGCACCACTGCTGCACTTTTTCCCCCCAAAAAACACATTTTAGCTGTATTTTGGCTAATTACTTGGTCTCCTCCATGGAAACCCACAAACTCTGGGTATCTTTAGAATCCTCAGAATGTTGTAAAAAAAGGACACAAATTTGGCGTGAATAGCTTAAGTGGTCAAAAAGTTGTGAGAGTAGTTCCCCAATTAGCCAAAAAACGCCTACACAGGAGGGGTAAAAATTCTGGCATTGAAGGGGTTAAAAAGATTGTTTCATTGAAATGCATTGATAAAAATACCAGGTTTTGAGGGTTACAAAAAGGAGCACACATGGTGCTAATAGATTTTAGTCACAAAGAGCTAAGGTTGCAGCTTTTGTGCTCACTTTAGGAATTAAGGTGAGTTCTCATGTGATGTTACCCTGTGAAAAATGCTGACCCTATGCTGGGATTTGATTAACTATGAGAGAAAAGTGTTTCATCGTTATTTTCTCAAATAGGTTATGGAAGATGCTCCAAAAGCTAAAGTGAGAGCACATTTTCTATAAGTTCACACTATTTCCTCAGCCATGAGGGAATAAGCTCTGATATTGATATAAAATAGGAACTTTCAACAGCAGCACTAGCCTGTCAGTTTATTTTCCCTGTGTTGTAATGTAGCATTACTAAAGTATAAACTTTCTATATTTATGACCAAAGTGTGGCATCTTCATGGAATTTAAGCTGTAAAATATATAGCATTTCTTCAGGAATTAACTATATGAGTAAGTTCATGATGTTACAGACATTATGATTAGTGCTCTATGAAGTTAAAATGAAGGCACATTTTCTAGGAGTTCTCAATTATCTTCCTCATCAATGCCAGTAAAACTTTCTGAAGCACTGGGAGAAACATGCACTTCTAGCACCAGACGCACTCTGTCAATTAACTTCCTCATGATCAAGTGAAGTTTCACCACAGAGTTCTAATTAAAACTATGGCAAAAGTGTGACACACATAAACACCATTTTGATAGATCCAAAGGCGTAAAACTGAAGAGAATTTTCTACACAGGACACTGCAGTAAATTAACAAAACAAAAAGCTAGTTTTGGTCACAAAAATTATGGTTAGTACTCAAGAAAGTTAGAATGAGGACACATTTTCTGTGAGTTCTCAAATAGTTTCCTAACCCATTTCAGTAAAACATTCTGGCAGCACAGTGAAACATTTAATTCCAACACGAGCCAAACTGTGCGGGTTAACTCCCTAGTAATAAACTGCAGCATCACCGTAGAGTACTAATGAATAAATAGAGTCCTATTTTTTTGTATTCTTAAGCAAAATCAGGCACTTCTTAATGGCAGTTTGTTGGAATAAGAGATGCTGAATTTAAAGCTGCACCTGGGGAGCAGGCTGGAATAAATGAACAATGAGATGGTAATGCAGGTATGACACTTGTGGGTTAAAAATATGAGGTGAAATATGGGGTTTTAGTAATTTGAGACATAATGTTTTTTAAAGCAGCTAAAAACAGATAAAGAGACAGACGTCTAAATAAGTACAACATCCCCGTTCCACATCTGTTTACTCACACTACCCATTTCTCACTTCACAGCTCGCTAATTTTAAAATAAGCACAACATTTTGGTGAATAAGTTGGAAACAAGCTAATGTTAAACACTACCAAAACCACTGAAATGTTCCAGATATAAAGTAGCCAACTAATTTAACTTGTGCCCTTATCATGCACTGCATATGGCCTCACATATTACATAACTTAAAACATGTTAAATGAGGCCAATGATGACATCATTCATGACATCTTAATCATAGACTCCAACCCACATCAGGACTTGAACTCAGTGCATAGGCTTCGGCAAGGCCCTGCACCCACCCCTCAACAAACCTCCTCTGCACACAATTTCCAACCATAGGTCAGATAACCTTGAGGCAGACCTGAACTTGTGGCCAGCGTCTGCACCCACCTCTCCACAAGCAGCCAACACAGTCTATGAAAAGAGTTTGGACATACACAGAGGAGGTTGTCTGCAAGGTCTAGTGTGGCACCACACACTGCATCCATCATACAATAAGGGTTGACAGTGGGCTTGGGTTTTGACCAGGCGCTGCACCCACCCCTCCATGACCACTTAACACCCTAATTGCTTAGCCTTTTGGCCTTCACAGCAAAAGTTGACCAAAGGGTCTGTTGTTCATCAATGTTTAGCAGCCAACACTCATAAGTGAACTACACATACTGTACCCATCTTTTTGGTGGATACCAGTAAAAAGACAGTGACATCCATCAGAAATGCTGCTGCATGGCCTGTCCTCCCCAAGCTTGAAGAGGCGAAGGGGACTCCATTCCTGAGGCCGCAAGTCACTAGATGGGGGATCTGCATGATTCTTCTCCCAGAGCAATACAATGGCCCTGAGTACCCCATCCCCACTTGGTAGTTATTGTTAGGACCAAGTTCCATAGGAAAATCTTTTTTTTGGTTTGCTAATAACTTTGCCAAACTTTCCCCAAAAAAGTTCATCCAGCTCAATTCCTTCCTGGAGAGCCTCACCATGCACTGCTAATTACCTCATCCTTGATAACATCACTGCAACATCTGAAATGACAACACTTCATGGTGAGAGCGTGAGCTATAGCTGCTTTAGGGCACAAGTTATTGCTACTTGAGCTATTTATAATTGGTGAGTGTCAGTGGTTGTGTTCCTTTAAAATATGATTTAACTGACATTTTCACCTAACTGTAGCACCCCTTTAACCCTTTAAACTTTGTTTTTTACAGTGAAAAAAATATATACATGTTATATATATATATATATATATATATATATATATATATATATATATATAAATATATATATATACATATATATATTTCTTTCATATAGACAATGAGTTTTACGTTAACCTGCAATGATAATAGCACTTAGGAGGCCAGGGGCTGTAAGATGGTAGACTCACCTGGCTCTTAACTGTCTAGGGAACAAGATATATACATATTTTTAGAACAAACTTTATTAAGTTTTATCATAAGAAAGGAAAAACAGAGGATTATACAGGCAGCACTTAGCACATCACTGTTATCATTTATCACAAGAATATACAACAAAGCTATCGAATAACAAATATAATATGATAGCTAATTGAGTGCTCACGTTTTTAAATAATTGCTCAATTTGTGCAATACTTTTTTATTGTTATTGTCAGTATGTTATATTTATATCAACTGTAGATCTTATTGTATATGGTTATGTTTGATGGGTTTTGGTGTTTGATTATGCTTCGTGATTGATTGACTCCTAAATGTAACAAGATGAAAGCAATATTTTATCTTAATCTTTTTTTAACATGGCTTCTTCGTCATTTTTCAAATTCTCCCAATGTGCTTTAGCATGTCCCTTTTCTCCCTGTAGGATTTCATTGACACCGATGAGAGCCTTTACCAGTCAGTCCTTGTGGGATCTCACCGATTGTCTTTCAAGTCGTCATCGCATTTGTAGGCTTTTCACTATGATCAACAAAAATGCGGATTCAATTTGGCAGTGCAGTGCTATAAAATGTTCTCATGGCACAGGAATATCAGAATAACCCGCAGAAACTTCCCTCAGGCAGTCAAGCTGACAGGGTAATTTATTGTCCCTTGCCAACTGTATTCAACTTTTTAGTCTTCAGTAATGGCATTTAATCATTAGAAGGACCTCTCATGACAAAAATGAACGCATGCAGGTCTTTCATTTTCCAATAACAATAAAATGCCTAGCCATGCACCGCCTCAGGTGAATTCAGAGAAAGTTACAATAGTTTTGTTGCACAGCTATTCCTACAACGCACTTTTTTGCCATTTGCTCTTAATAGTATAAGTGAATTAAGGCTGTCATTTTACATTTTGAACGCTCTCAATTGTAAAGGAAAATTACAGCGAAGTTATTTGGGGAGAAGTCAAAATAGTCTATCAAGTAGGCCTCGACCAGAAGAAGTGCACATTTCGAGTTGTAAATACTGGACTCAGCCCCAAAACTCTTGTTTTCGTACGAATCATGGTTACAATTTCCTGTAATTTCTAGCACATATCCTCTACAAAAACACGTGGAACTATGACTGGATAACAGCCTGGAAATTGGTAAAAACGTAGAGAAATATGTAACGTTGATCACAGTTAAATGTTTTTTCACATTCCTCTTCTTCAGACATCGAATGCTTCAAACACTGATTGCACATCATCCAGGCCTGGATTTCCAGTGCCTCCCTGAAGCTCAACCAACCCAAGACAAAATTCTTGTTATTTGCCAAGAAACCTGGCTCAATACCATGAACCTTGAAGGCATCGAACATCAACTTTAACCAAATGTCCAGTCACTTGGATTCACTTTGGGCTTCAACCTCACCCTTAAGGAACAAATTGCAAAAAACACCAAGCTGGTACTAGTTCTGTCTTCTAAAGAAAGTCAAACCATTTATTTGAGAAAAGATTTCAGAACTGCTGTTCAAGACTCTTACTCTTGCATCTGCATGGCGGTAATGCCCTACTCCATGACTTTCCCAAATCCACAATGGCACCATTAGTGGCATCCTACACAATGCAGCATGTCTCATCAAGGGCCTGAAGAAATGTGATCACTTCACCCCCATCTTAATGAAACTCACTTTCCTCCCCTTGGGGACCCACACCATCTTCAAAACCATCTGCATCTTTTATGAAGCTATCATGACCAGTATCCCAGCTTATTTTGCAGACAGGCTTACCATATCTGGAGTATCTCAACACACCCCCAGCCAGGACACCATCAGACTGTAGAATAATGGGCTAGTACCCCCGTCCGCAAACACACAGCAAACACCCAGTAAATCAATGTCCAGTTAGTGCTTTTACTTATAAGTACTTTATTACACACACACTACTCAGTACCACACATTAATTTCCAAATTAATAGAAATACCAATGATGACACCCTCCTAACAGTTGACATCCCTAGTGTACCATGAACCCTATAACCACAATATCCCCAAATATGCTGGAACTCAATACAATTGGGTGTAGTTATCAAAATGCATGCCTACTGGCCTTGTCAGTGTGTCACCACATTATTAAAAGCAGAAATATGTCACTGAGTCGTATAATGATGTTCAATGATACCTGTAATGATTCACTGCGTGGGAAAAGTTGGATTTGGGGCCTTCTTCATCAGCACCTCCAAGATCCCAAGGGAGAGTGCTCTCCTAGCCTTCACTCTCATGTTCCACGGCCTCCTTTGCAAATTGCAGAGCACCTGGGTCAGTGGAATTCAGAGTCCTCTCCTTCTGGAGATCACACTGCTATAGGACCAGCCTACAGAAGATCCAGGATCCTCCAACAGTCCATCCTTCTACTCTCCCAACCCCAGCAGTCCATCCCTCTACTCTCCCACAGAGGGGGTAGGTGGGTCAGTGCCACTGGCCCTGTAGAAACAAATCTTAGTCTCTAGCTGACAACTGAAATTAGAAATACTTGAAGCCTCCTGTGCAGCATTTTGGGAATTTCCAAGATAGCCCTGTCAAGTGCTCTATTGAAAGACCTACCCTGAGAGCCTTAGCCCTCCCCTTACCTGCCACAGGTGCAGTCCCTTCCCTCCAAAACTTCAAATGGCAGTCCCACCTGTGATGGACTCAAGAGGTCTTACCACCCTCCTTTGTTTTCTTGAGGCTTCGCCTTCCCAAGTCCGGTGCAGCATGAAAAGTATTTAGCACATGCAAATTCCATCCCCACCTTCTTCTCTCCCAGGAGCAGGTCTATTTACTGGCTAATGGCACTATTGTGTGGGTAGGCATTTGATCCTCCAGTTGGCTAGCTGGCTAGCAGCATAATTAACTTGGCCCAAAAGGGAGATTTGAATGCCCAAATCTAATTAGGACCTGAGTGAGAGAAAAATTATTAATATTGAAGTGCCAAAACGAGTGCGTTCATATCCTCATTTATCATCATGTTGGTGAATCATCCTGTCTCTAGTCCTAACTATGGTGAAACTGTAGTTTGGCAAAGATTTCTCCCATAGTGTATAGTACAGTAAAACACTCTAGATGTACAGAGTCATGCTATTAATACCTATTCTCATTCTGAGGCTTAAGGAGGTCAATACCAGTCCTTGAAGGGTTACTTCTGCAACAGCTTATCTGTGGCCAGATACCGATCTAAGCTAGATGGTAGTCACACAAGCACAGCCCACACACATTCACATGCAGTTGTGTGCGCATATTCACGACAAAGAGTCCAGTGTCAATTATCCTAGTTGTGCAGTAGTGGACCTTATATTATAAGTCAGACACTGGTAGTTAGCACTCCTAATCTGTTATAACAGACCTTATAGTGAGCTGTAAGGCTTGCCAAAGGAACTTAAGGCAAAGCATTTAACAGCACAGAACTACAAAATAAGAACATCACACAACACAAAAGAAATCAAACACCAATTTATAACAAAAGAGTATACTTTTATGAATTTTTAGCGACCTTGATGAACAAAATCCTATGAAGGGTTGCGGAGGTACAGATTTTAGAAGATGCCATCACTTTTAAATGCGACTGCAAACAGGCATTGGCCAACAAAATGTTTGTAAACTTTTGAAACGTTTTAAACTGTTTGACTAACGTTTGAAACTGTTTGACTACTGTGGCTCAGGTGGGGTGACCAATTCTGACTGGACAGATATCTAGGAGGCAAGAGTGGACACTTTGGACAGTTACCAGGTCACCAGAGCTTTTCTTGGGGACATTCAAAATTTTACAGGATGACTACCATAGACATCCATTGAGTAGCTCTGATGCAGAGAATACTGGCAAAAGACGCTCAAAGGATGCTCCAGTTGTGGGGCAGTCGATGGCGGTCTGGAGCCGGGAATCAACTTTTCACTGAGCCAGGAGCCACAGGCACAGTCCAAACTTCACTAGCCCAAAGTGCAGCAGGTGCAGTCCTTCCGACGGTGCAGCATCCCTTTGTGCAATTCTAAGGGCAGCTTGGCTGTCCTTCTTCGGTCCTCTCACCAAATCCAATGTGATCTGAGAAGCAGGATGCTGGGGGTGCCATATTTGTCCCAGGCAAAAAACCCAAAGGAACCATTCAGTCACTTGCCAATGGGCTACTGTGTAAACAGGAATGAAAAAAGGAAAAAGGAGAAAATATCACAATCAGAGCAACAAGAACTGGAGAAAACACGACGAAGAGGAGCGAAGATCACCACCAAGAGGAAGTGTTTGCAACAGAAAGCAGATCAGGACTGAATGACTTATATACTGGAAGAAAGGAAGTGACAACACAGGAAAGAGAAACAAACACCATCTTGGATTGGGAAAGGCCCATAGAAAAGAATGGGAAAAAATAGCAGTTTAAGAGAAAAAGGCATGCTGGGAAAAAAGGAACAGAAGAAGACAACATGGAACCCTGTAAGAAGACAGCATGGAAACCAGGAAAAAAGGGAAAAAGACAAGTGCACAGAAAACAGAAGAAAAGAAGAAAAATAAAAGAAAAGGAGTCCACCAATGACAGGCAATAAGAAATATTACAAAAACAGGTAAGGACGACACGACCGGGAGCATGAAAAATGCTTCCTGGAACGCGTTGTAAAAGCTGGGCAAAAGCGCAGAGGACGGCGCTCTGATAATTGGAGTCGCGGTCCGACTGCAGTCGGAAAAAGAGAAGCTGTGGTTAAGTGTGGCGTCGCAATCATGTCCTTGGGGTTTCAACTTTAGCGTGATCGTTCCTTCCTCTAGGGTCAGTTTTTTTTCTTCTAGGGTCAGCTTCTTCCCTGAAGCTCCAACGGGCTTAGCAAATCATCTGGAGTCCTTAGGTCTCCTTCTCACACTTCCAAGCAGGGAGTTGTGCCTTGAACGATTAGTGGGGACCACACTTTCCTTCTCTTTCAAAGGGATCATTGCCATTGACCTCGTACCCACACTCAGGGATCATCTCATCCTCCAGCGAGCCTGGGCTTTCCTTGCCTGTTCTCAGGCTGTGAAGGCTTTCTCCAGGTCATCAGTCTGGCAGTGATCCCTGGAAAAAATGTTCTCTCCTTGGACAGTGCTCCTAGCCTATTGATTCTCAATGTGGGCAAGGTGACCCAGTCGATTCCCCTACTCTTCATCCTTTAAAACTTTGCAGCAAAATTGTTTGCAACTTTGTAACTTTGTAGATTTTTCTTCTGGGAAACAGGTGCCTTTGGAACTTTTTCTCAGTGTTGACTTGGCAATCTCTTTCAGGTGGTTACTGACTTATTAGTTGTCTGGTACAGGTAAATACAAGTTCTGGATCCCACCACTAGGCACCAATGTGAGGATTTGGGTGTATTTTATGATATGCCTGTGGAGATTTATCATCCAGTACACTCACAAATACTGTCTTGGGTCCAGTCCGGCTCGTTTACTTAACTTTAAACACAACCATGGTAGCTGTGAGCAGGCAAAGTCGAGCTGGCAGAGTAAACACTGTCCTTCTAGTCAGCAGTGGCATACTGGGAGCCATTTTGTACTTTGTCATACTCAAGATGGCACAAACAGTGGTGCAGCCCTGGGTGGACACTCTGGCTTACATTCCCTGGGCACCATATACTAAGGACTTATAAGTAAGTCAGTCCATGCCAAATATGTATAGCCAATTCAACATGTAATTTGTGTAAGATTAGAACAATGGTACTCAGTACTGGTTAGCAGGCCTCAGTGCACTCTCAGAGTCAGAAAACAATGAGGGGTGGGTGGTGAACATGCAAAAAGAGGCATTTCCTTACACACATCCACTGCAAAATGGTTTATTTTAAAGTCAACATAAATTTAGAGGCATTTCCCTTCATTGGTTTTCAATAAGAAAAATCTGCACACATTTCTTCCTAGCCTTGCCATTAGTTCCTTAGTGCTAGACCTGACATGCTTTAGGGTGGTCACCCCTAACTTTTTGCCTGCCTCCCTCCACTTTTTGGACTATGTTTTTGCTGGCTCTTAGACTCTGCGCACTTTACCACTGCTAACCAGTGCTAAAGTGCATATGCTCTCTCCCTTTTAAACATGGTAACCTTGGATCATACCTGATTGGACTATTTAATTTGCTTATAAGTCCCTAGTAATGTGCACTATATGTGCCTAGGGCCTGTAGATTAAATGCTACTAGTGGGCCTGCAGCACTGGTTGTGCCACCCACTTAAGTAGCCCCTTTACCTTGTCTCAGGCCTGCCATTGCAAGGCCTGTGTGTGCAGTTTCACTGTCACCTCGACTTGGCATTTAAAAGTACTTGCCAAGCCTAAACCTCCCCTTTCTCCACATATAAGTCACCTCTAATGTGTGCCCTAGGTAACCCCTAGAGCAGGGTGTTGTGTGGGTGAAAGGCAGGACATGTACCTGTGTAGTTTACATGTCCTGGTAGTGTAAAACTCCTAAATTAGTTTTTGCACTACTGTGAGGCCTGCTCCCTTCATAGGCTAACACTGGGGCTGCCCTTACACAGTATTGAAATGGTAGCTGCTGATCTGAAAGGAGTAGGAAGGTCATATTTAGTATGACCAGAATGGTAATACCAAATCATGCTGACTGGTGAAGTTGGATTTAATATTACTATTCTAGAAATGCCACTTTTAGAAAGTGAGCATTTCTTTGCACTTACATCTTTCTGTGCCTTACAATCCACGTCTGGCTGGGCTTGGTTGACAGCTCCTTGTGCATTCACTCAGACACACCCCAAACACAGGGTACTCAGCCTCACTTGCATACATCTGCATTTTGAATGGGTCTTCCTGGGCTGGGAGGGTGGAGGGCCTGCTCTCACACAAAGGACTGCCACACCCCATACTGGGACCCTGGCAGACAGGATTGAACTGAAAGGGGACCTGGTGCACTTCTTAGCCACTCTTTGAAGTCTCCCCCACTTCAAAGTCACATTTGGGTATAAAACAGGGCCTCTGCCCTACCTCATCAGACACTTGCTGGAGAAGAAACCTGAACCAGAAACTACATCCTGCCAAGGAGAACTGCCTGGCTGCTCAAAGGACTCACCTGTCTGCTTTCTAAAAAGGACTGCTGCCTTGCTGTTGGCCTGCTGCCTTGCTGAACTCTTGTCTGGCTGTAAAAGTGCTCTCCAAGGGCTTGGATAGAGCTTGCCTCCTGTTCCCTGAAGTCTCAGGACCAAAAAGACTTATCTTTTTCATTTGAATTCTTCGTGCGGCGAAAATTTCGACGCACAGCTTGCTCCGCGGCGAGAAAAACGCCGCACACCGACGCTGATCGACGCGATGCCTTCGGGGCGACCAGAACTTCGACGCACGGCCTTGCAAGGACAACGCCGCCCGACTTACAGAGGGGAAATCGACACGACGCCTGCCGTGAGATCGAAACTTCGACGCACAGCCTCGCGGAACGACGCGCAGCCGGAAATCAAGCCGAAGAATCCACGCACAGACCCCGGGGACTTCTAGTAATCCCCGCGACCCACAGAAAGAGACTGTCCGCGCGCCGGAAAACGACGCACGACTTCCCCGCGTGAACATTAACGACGCAAGTCTGTGTGTGCAGGGGAGAAATCGACGTACACACCATTTTTCCACGTATCTCTTCTTCTGCAGGCCTTTGCGGAGATTTTCCACTTTAAACCAGGTACTTTGTGCTTGAAAGAGACTTTGTTTGCTTTTTAAAGACTTAAGACACTTTATATCACTTTTCAGTGATATCTCTACAATTTCACACTGCATCTTTATTCGTTTTGACCTGCAACTATCCAGATAAATATTATATATTTTTCTAAACACTGTGTGGTGTATTTTTGTGGTGCTATATGGTGTTATGGTATGATTTATTGCACAAATACTTTACACATTGCCTTCTAAGTTAAGCCTGACTGCTCGTGCCAAGCTACCAGAGGGTGGGCACAGGATAATTTTGGATTGTGTGTGACTTACCCTGACTAGAGTGAGGGTTCTTGCTTGGACAGAGGGTAACCTGACTGCCAACCAAAAACCCAATTTCTAACACTTAGGTTCAACTGTTCTTTCATATTCAAGCCCATCAGTCTTCTGGGACCCAAAATCAGTACCAGATTTTAAGAACCTGTAATGGTTTGACTAGACTCTGCTACGCTCTTCACCTGTCAGGCTGCAAGCTAGGGCAGTGGCCTTATTTACAGTTCGATCCACCTGACAGAATATTGTGCACTTTAATTTAGACTCAATTGATGAGGCAACATGATTTAGGCTGCCACCTCAGGCAAGAAGCCTTGGGAAAACCAACCATCATATCCCCACACCTGGATCTCTGTACTTTGTGATTACCAATGTCCACAAGTGCATGCATTACTAGGTTTGGAATGCCCCAATATTTCCCTGACCAGCACTGGAAGGCCTGTCCTAAGTTAGTAGTTGCAGTAACTCTAAGAAGCTTCTCTTATATTACATGCAAATAGTGAATTTCACTACCTGACCATCTCAGATGTTAGCAAAATCAGTTAATATTTCCTTCCTTTGCTAATCAGGTTTTATAATTCTTTTCTTTAATACCCTGTGCAGACATATAGCACCAAGATGCCAATTGGTATTCGCGTGCTCTGTAAACAATAAACCATAACATTAACTAACCTAAAGGCAATCCATTTTGCTCACGTAAGTAGGGTGGTGGCTACTGTTTGCTTTAGAAGGTGCATAAGGGGCTTGCTTCAAGGTGTGGTACAACATCATTTGACTACAGTGTCTTTCCCCAGCCCTATTTATAAAACTTTCAGCACCAGTGTCTACTGGGGCATGTGGCATCTACAAAAGGTCGCAAAGGACACAAACCATTTTGCACAGCATTCTGTATTTCACCATTCACAGGTACTCATTCCTTCCTTTAACTTGCCACATTGCCCCACTCTCAATACACGGCTAAATGAAGTTACTAGATTTAAGATAAACAAGCTTTACATTTGATAATGTGGCTGGGGTGATTTTCATCTACGCAGTTTTATTATTTTTGAAGGATGGTATAGGAAAATTACTTGTGTTATATTTATTTGTTTATTTTATGTGTTCATTTATATTGTTTTTAATTGACATGTTTATTTTATGTGTTCATTGCTATTGTTTTTATTAACAAATCAGTACACTTTACTACACAATCACATGTCCTGCACTTTATGTGCTCAATGCATTCCTTAAATGCCTCCCAACGTGCAGATGTTTTAGATGCTTGAAAAGTTTTGTATTTCTTCTCCCACTTTTGCTTGCCATGTTGCACCTCAAAATTACTTTGCTACCTTTCCATTAAACCTGATCCCATGCAAGCTGTCTGCCTCATCTAACCAACCCCTGGAAACACACACTGGAATGAAGTTCATGGGCCTTAAGATCTCAAAAGGAACATACCCTGTAATGACGTACCAGCTTTTCTTTTAATTTTCTCTCAAAGCACCACTAACAAATAAATTAGGCCAGTGTGAACAAACCAACTTACCCTTACTATCTTCTTCCAAACCACGCTGAAAAAAGTCACCGAAGACCTTTCAACCCAGGTAGTTTCATCTGCCAATGGACTAAAGTGAGTCACATATGTTAATACATCAATGGCACCTTGATGATTAATACACAATACTTTCTCAACAGAATATTCCAAGTTAGGACCTCCCACTATCATAAATGTTATCAGGAAAGAATCATGTCTCCAAACAACCATCTGATTTTATAAGCAAAGGAGTTAGCAAGGTCAATGCCAAAAAACAGAAGTAGAAGAATGCAACCTTAATGAAAAATAAGAAATTAAATCAACAGATTGTGCGTTTTGTGTAGCTACCATCCCATTGTCCATCTTGCCTTTGAGTCATAAATATAACTGTAAAAGGTTAAATCATCTGTTAAAGGGACATAAATTGAACAGATCCTTTAAGAAAAAATAATTTCAAGACAATATTGTACACCACAGGACACTTAGGGCCTGATTCACAAAGCTAAACTTAGACCTGAAGTCAAAGGTCAGACTTGAAGTCTAACTTTAGACCTGAAGTCTATATTTAGACCTGAAGTCTAAGTTTAGACTTCATGTCTAAAATTAGGGCCTAATTCACAAAGGTAAACGTAGACCTGAAGTCTATGTTTAGAACTGAAGTCCAAGTTCAGACTTGAAGTCTAACTTTAGACCTAAAGTGCAAGTTTCGACCCAAAGTCTAACGTTAGACCTAAAGTCTAACTTTAGATCTGAAGTCTACGTTTGGACCTGAAGTCTGAAATTAGACCTAAAGTCTAACTTTAGACATGAAGTCTAACTTTAGACCTTCAGGCCTAAATGTAGCCTTCAGGTCTAATCTTAGACTTCAGGGCTAAGTGTTCCTTTGTGAATCAGGACCCTTAGACTTCAGGTCTAAACTTAGGGCCCAATTCACAAAGGTAAATTTAGACCAAAAGTCTAAGTTTAGACCTGAAGTCTAAGTTTAGACCGAAAGTTCAACTTCACTAGTAGTAAAGTTAGAATTTTGGTCTAAGTTTAGACCAAAAGTCTAACTTTTGGTCTAAGTTAGACTTTTGGTCTAAACTTAGATCAAAAGTCTAACTTCATTACTAATAAAGTTGGACTTTAGTTCTAACCTTAGGGCCTGATTATGAATCTGGCGGTCTGAAACCCAGACCGCCAGGCCCGTGGGAAGGAGACTGCTGCAAGGCTGGTGGGCTCCCCTCTAGCCCTATTACAAAGGTTCCACTGGGCTGACTGGCAGAAATCTCTGAGGTTTCTGCCAGTCAACCCAGTGGAAACCATGCAGCAACTTTGGACTTGGCTATTCATGGAGCCGAGTCCAATGCCGTTGTACATAGCAGGCTCCCAGCACCCTCGGAATGCGCAATGTCTGCTGTAACATGCCGCAGCACACATAGAAGGAGGAAATCGCCTCCATTGATTGTTTTTGTGCAGGAAGGTGTACCAGGGGGAAATGGCAGGAATGCACTGTATCTCATAGATAAAGCTCATTCCTCCCCTTTTTTTGATGCAGCGCAGCAGGAATCCTTGCGGGCTGCCCTGCACCAAAACCTTCTAAATTAGGTCAATCGCCTTTTGGTGTAAGTTTACCTTTGTGAATTGGGCCCATAGATTTCAGGTCTAAGCTTGGAGTTCAGGGCTAAGTTTACCTTTTGAATTGGGCCCTTAGACTTGAGGTCTAAAGTTAGACTTCAGATCTGAACTTAGACTTCAGGTCTAAGTTTACCCTTGTGAATTGGGCCCCTAGTCTTATAGGTACCTGCATTTCCATTCTACACAGAGAAGGGTGGGTTTGGATAATGGGGCATCTTGCAAATAGCCAGTGGCTGGGAGGTCAGTGCCTGGTATGAACTGTGGGTGTAGGGTGTTGGTGTGGAGTGAATGAAGAAAGAAAAGAGTCTGGGTAATGAATGGCGGTGGAAGGAGGCGAGATGCAATGCAAAGTAGTGCTTTATCGAGAGAGTGATGGGAGCACTAGGAAGCACATAGACTATATGTAACATATATGTGAGAAGTATGTTTTAGCTGTTGCACAATTATATTTCAAAAGCCTCCGTTTTTTGGCAGAAAAACCCAAATGAAATTGCTAAGTTCCAACGATACCGCATTTTATTGGCAGGCAGAACAAAACACGAAATAGACCCACATTTTAAAACTTGACAAAATGCTTGCAAAACATCCCCGAGGGAAGCTTACCTCATTTGTGACAACAGCAATCAGGTGTAACGTGATCATATTTAAAGTAAAGAACAAACTATGCCCTAGGATATTTAAGTATTTTCTAGTGTAAATTAACATTCCTGCTATCTTTAAGGAGAAAGGCCTCCGGAGGCAAAATGATTCCTCTTCTGTTCTACCTCAGCGAAGCATGTCTTGCTGCAAACAGATTGAAATGAGTGTTAACCACATTCAGTGCCTTCCATTAGACGAGATAGTAGGCAAAACATAGCATGAAACCGCGTAAAATGGGACAGACTTATAGGTATTAGCTTGTACGTTTCTGTAGGCATCTGTAGAAATCTTAACATTGAAGTGCTCGCAAAAAGTGCTGGATTAAAGCCCTGGAAACTAGTGCTTGAATTGGAAATATAGAAGTGCAAGTACTCCTTGTCCCCGAGAACCTGTTCGTTGCCTAGAAGTGCTGTACTCTCCCATTCAAATAATTGAAGCAGTGCTGAGAAGTGCTGGTACTGCTTCTTCTAAATGAAAGAAGCACAGACACTTAGGGGCATATTTATACTCTGTTTGCACCAAATTAGCGTCATTTTTTTTAACTCTAATTCGGTGCAAAACTAACTCCATATTTATACTTTGGTGCTAGACCCGTCTAGCACCAAATTTATGGAGTTAAAATCAGTTTTTGGAAGTGGAAGGAAAACTACCTTGCCTCACTGAGATGCAAGGTAGGTGTTCCCTTGCAAAAGATGACTCTATGGCCTTAATTCCATATTTATACTCCCGTGCAAAAATGGTGCACAGGAGGGAGGAGGGGTCAAAAAATGGTGCAAAGCTTGCTTTGCCCTGTTTTTTAACTCCTGGGTCAGGGCAGGCGTTAGGGGACCTGTGGGCCTATTTGCATGGTGGAACACCCCAGGCCCCAGGTGCACCACCACCCACACCAGAGGAACTGCGGAGGATGGGGGACCCCATCCCAGGTAAGTACAGATAAGTACAGGTAAGTATTGCATTTTATTTTGTAAAGTGCCATAGGGCGCCCTGTAATGGGTCGCCATACATGGCACAGGGTGCAATGGCCATGCCCAGGGGACCCTTGTCCCCAGTGCTGGCCATTGGGGTGGTGGGCATGACTCCTGCCTTTTCTAAGGCAGGAGTCATGTGGCATGGTAGGTTTAGCACCATAAAATGACGCTAATCTGGTTAGAGTAATTTTTTCACTATAACCTGCCTAAAGTGAATTTTTGGTGCTAAACCCCCTTCTTCTATACTGTCAGCCCCACCCGACTAAAGTCCTTTTTTTTTTTACTCTAGCCTACCCTTTGCACCGGCTTGCACTATTCCATAAATATGCTGCCCGGCTGGTGCACAGAAATGGTGCAAGTCGGTGCTAAACTTTTTGGTGCAAAACTGCTTCAGTGTAACTGATAGTGTTTGCTCATGTAAAGCACTACTGAATATTAAAACCCTGTACATAAGTGTAGGAGGTTTTCCCTTCCTTTCTGCTACTGAGTCTCTGACATGCAGAGGTGGCTCATAAAATCAATGGTCTCTCTGAAATGATGACCAAAAAATGTGCCGGTTCAGTGCCATTTGGAAAAGCTTTTTTGAGGAAACAAGTACAAGACATGATACACGTTGCTCTCAGGTAGGCAGATATGGTTGCAATTGGCACATCATCTCTTTCTTTACTAATGAGTGTCAATTTGGACCTGTCACTCAAGATTTTCATATTTAAACATGTCCCCCAGAATTGATTTTAATATGTATCATCACTGAAGCTATTACTCAATTAGGGTCACTAAGTGCACTTCCTTGTTCATGGCACACAGCAGAATTAGTCACCTGTGTATATTAATCACACAGGAACAAGCAGTGATAGGACTGAGGAATGAATACATTTTCGCTGTAGCTGTAATAATTGAGCATGGATCATAATCCACTGCGGAAATACCGAAGAACAATGGCGGGTGCAGGACACATCACCAATAACTTACTTTGACTCGACTTACTCTGAACACCTGATGGACTTATCAATATTCAGATCTCCAATGCAACTAGAATCTGGAACAACATTCTTCCACTCATCACCTTGCCAGTTCAGAAAAGGGTTAGAAACACATCTCATAAAAAAGCGCCTCCTCCATCATCAATACGTCTACAAGTTCCCAAGACAGGCTATGCCTAACAAAGATGGAAATCTAATTTCACCTCTCTTGTGATCTCGGATGGTTTCTACCCGTCCTGAACTGCAGTATTATGTGTCTTCTAGTTAAATTCCTAATTATGTCTAGACTATACACCTAAGAAGAATGGTCAAGCAGCCAAGACATACTTTACAAGATGATGAGGACTTGGAGTTCAGGTATGGTATGAAACTGTGATACTCAATATAAGGCACTGGACAGTCATTTCTATAGTATTAAAATAGGACGTCTTTGTTTACAGCACCAAAATGGAGAACAGCAAAGTTCTGACCAACCACTTTTAGGGTCAGAGTGTCCAGTAAAGGGGCCTCTTCTAATCCAGCAATTGCGACAGAGGAGTACAAGGCACAGTTTAGAGTAAAGTAGATATCTCACCATCGGCCCCACTGTCCATGCTGTCAAGGGAACATTTCCTACTGCTTGATATGGGATTAGAAGCTACAGTAGTTTCTCTTTGATACACACGTTTAAAAAAGCTAGTTACTCTCAACGCTTTCAGGTTCAGTGGCACCCTTGGAATCGGTAATCAACAGAAGCTATTGTTAAGGAATAGGTCCTTTGGATATTTTAGACACCAAAATCTCCCCAACCACATCACATACGAAGGTGGTGCAAATGGTGACCAGACTCGGCCAATGTAGTACGCCCAAACGATCTAGGATGGAAAGAAATACACAATTGTATTACTTTTGGGTTGAGATAAGGTGATTCTGATTCTAACAAATTTAGGCTGTTCTAGTTTCCAAGTAGGATTGCCAAAATGCACAGTCTTTTGATAGTCTTGCACTTCCTCAAATCTCAGGTGATAAGGATATCATCACAGATTTTGAACCAGGCCATCAGGGCTTCGGGACTTCATGGCTGCAGGGTGCCTGTTCAGCTCGAGGTACCATAGGGAGACTCAGCAATGGGACTGGAGATCCTCTCATGGTATAGAGAAAAATAAAAAAGTTTATTTAACTCGAAATACATATAAAATAAGTTTTAATGCAAGTTCATTTTATACATTTACTTTAAATATTGAACAAATATTCAAAAACTACGTAATGTTGTACTTGACAAGTCAATGAATTAATGTTTACTAAACTTTAGTGTAAATAAAAATGAAGTGGACATGACTCCAGTAAATATTAGCTGTGTAGACAGACGTACGTCTGTGGCAAAATAACTCAGTGATGATGACCAGTCTGTTTTTTGGGATGGATGCTAAACTTCAATGAACAGTATGTTTTATGTTGTTAGAGTGTCAAGTTAAACTTATGGGCTCCAAGCTTGCATACTCATTAAATACTTTTCTAAAAATAGCAAGTCTCCAGGGAAATGGCCATGTATTCTTTTAATAGTGAACCAACTACTATGGAGGGCTGTTCTTCTACACACTTAATAGTAAAGGTTAAGTATTAACTAAACAGTGCAAATCACATGGCATTTTTATGATACACACTACCACTTCCTACAGTGGAATACCACCCTATCACCTTTAACTTTGAGCAACTTTCAAACTTCCATGTATGTATGGGTAAAACATTATACCATGAATCGCAACTGAAGTATTACATTTTTCATGAGATGAGAGCGGAGGCAATTCAAAAGCTTGTATTAAATCAGTGAATACAATGCATCTATTTTACCTATTGTTTCTTGTTTAGAATATAACCCATAAGGATGGAACTGGACACTATAATTGGTAAAACATCAGGGTTTACAATGTTTTTGCAGTGCATGTTAAGCAAATAGCAAATGTTCTGTGCATTTCTGCTGTTTCGTTTTTATGATTCTAGATCTCTTCTACAATTAAAACACTGGTGATAGGAGTTTGGAAACTTAATGCACAGTGTTGTGTCTCATCCAAGGATCAGTATCTACAAATAGGGCATTAATATGTTCTGTACTGATCTCTCATATCCATTTGGCTTGTTGTCTTGATAAGTATGGTGATGTTTACTTGAGAGTAATAGCTGCAAATGTGACCAGGTCTCATGTAGGCTTGGTTCAATTATTTATACCTGTCAGAATCCCTTTCAGAGGGCCACAGGGCAAAGAGGCTGTTGAGCCCAACCATGTTGGTTGAGGACTTTTACTCCTGAAGTCCCCTCCATCAGACCATCTCAACAACTTGGGATTCTCTCTCTTCATAGCCATCAACCATTTCAGTGGCTTATGATCTGTTTGCACCTCAAACATAGTGCCAAATATGGGTGGAACTGATGCAAGGCCCACGTTTTAGCACCACACTTTTCAATAGTTGCCTAGTTCTGCTCTCTGGGTAGCAATCTCTTGCTAATAAAGGCTACCAGATGCTCTCTACCTTTGCCATCCAGTTGAGCTAACACAGCTCCAACTCCTTTGTCAGAGGCATCTGTCTGTACCATGAAAAGCAGACTGTAGTCAGGTGCTTTCATTACCAGGGCAGTTCACCGCGCCTTCTTCAATTCCTCAAGTGCTTTCTGGCACTCATAACTCCATATTACTTTCTTTGACTGCTTCCTAGAGGTCAAAGCAGTCAATAGGTCAAATATACTTCCATAGTCTGCCACAAATTTCCTGTAATACCTGGTTTGTCCTAAAAAGGCCCTCAATTCAGTAGGAACTTCTCACTTCCTAATAGACTGAATCGTTGTATCCAACGTGTGAATCATCTTGTTCACCATCTCATACCCAAGATAGACAACAGAGGACTGCACCACCTGACACTTAGTTGCCTCGATGGTCAGTTTTGTCTCCTGTAACCTAGCCAACACCTGCTCAGGTGCCTCAGGTGGTCCATCAATGATTTGATGAACACTGCAATATTGTCCAAGTAGGCCACACAGAACTCTTCTAGCCTAGCGAGACCCTGATTCACCAGGTGCTGAAAAGTAGCAGGAGCATCCTTCAACCCAAAGGGCATCACCTTAAACTGATACAGCCCTCTGGCATAGAAAATACTGTATTTTTCTTGGTGTTTGGTGGAAAAGCGATCTTCCAATATCCACTGGTCAGATCTGAGGTGCTCAAGTACTTTGCAGTAACTAGCCCATCCACTAGCTCATCCCCTCTTGGGATTGGATGGGCATCAGTTTTGGTTACCTCATAGAGGGCTCAGTAGTCCACACAGTACCACAAATCAGTAGACACTTGCTTTGGTACTAGAACCACAGGACAAGACCAAGGACTACAAGATTTCCCAATGATCCCCAGGTCCAACATCTTGGCATCTTCCGCCTTAATGCATCCCTGAACTCAGTCAGACATTCTGTGCATTGTGCCTTTTCCTGGCAGACTGTCACCCATGTATATTTCATGTACACAGACAGTTGTCAAGCCTGGACTCAGGGAAAAGAGGTTGACAAACTGTTCCAACATCTCACTATATTCTCTCTGCTCCTCAGGTGTTCACTAAGGGGCTACCTGAACCCTTTTCACCGTCCCATACCTTAGGTCACTATGCAGCAAGCCAGGAAGGGTCTCACTTTCTTCCTCAACTGTCACTGCCATAGCCATGCCATTTACTGTGCAGTACCTCCGGCGGTAACGCTTCAGTCTATTTGCATGGAACACCCTGTAGGGTTCTCTTGTGGCACCTGTGTCCACCAAGTAATTTTCCTCAGAAGTCTTCTAAACTACTTTGTATCGCCCACATTATGTGTCCTCCAAAGCCCTTGGACAAATACCTCCTAACCTTCCGGATACCTAGTCAGCGGTGCTTTTTGGTCATATCATTCCTTCATCAGCACTTGGTAGCCTAAAAGGTTTTCCTTTGCTGGACTTCTGTATTGCACCATCAATTACATAGTCTACCACATCCTTCTGTGGAGACTCTGAGGGGCATATTTATAGTCTGTTTGCGCCGAATGTGCATAAAAAAACCATTTGGCGCAAACCGTGCACCATATTTAAACTTTGACGCCCGAATCCGCGGACATCAAAATTCCTCCGTGTGAGTCATTTTTTGGATGCAAGAAACTGCCTTGCGTTAATGACATGCAAGGTAGACGTTCCCACCCCAAAAAGTATTTTAAGGCCTGTGCGCCTTATTTATACTCTCGCGTCATTTTGGCCCACAGGAGAGGGCGGGCCTTAAAAAACGCCTGGGTCAGGGCAGGGGTTAAGGGACCTGTGGGCTCACTTCCATGGTCTCTGACCATGAAAGGATTCCAGAGATGCCCTTCCCTTCCCCCAGGGACACCCCCTGACACCTTCGCCCACCCCTGGAGGACACCCATGGATGGGGAGCCCATCCAAGGTAAGTACAGGTAAGTTGAGGTAAGTATTTTTATTTGTATTTTTTTAAAGTGGCATAGGAGGGCCTAATTTGGGCCCCCGTACATGCCACTGTGCCTCATGACCATGCCCAGGAGACACAAGTCCTGGGCCTGGCCATTGGGCAAAGGGGCATGACTCCTATCTTTGCTAAGACATGAGTCATTTCGAATGGGGTTTGTGCGTCATTAAAATGGCGCAAGTCCGGTTTGAGGCATGATTTTTGCCTCAAACTTGACTTGCGCCATTTTTTGACGCACAACCCCCATTTTCCCCTACGCCGGCGCTGCCTGGTTTTAGTAATTTATTTTTACTCTGACCAGTCCGCAGCGCCAGCGAACGTCATTCCTTAAAAAAGGACTGAACCCTACTGCCTTCTGTAGAATCTCTCAGTAGGCAAACAAGGGATAAAAGATCCCACTTCTTTCTGAGGTTCTCTGGCACAGCTCCCATCACACTCTTCATTGGTTTGTTAAATTGCTCCACCAAACCATTGGTTTGTAGGTAGTATGTCCTGGAGAAGTGGTTTGTCACACCAGCTTTTTCCCACATCTCTCTCATGTAAAAAGAGATGAAGTTCCTCAGTCAGAAAATACCATCCTTGGAAATCTGATCCTAGAAAATATCCTCAGGAGAGCTCTTGCTACCACCTTTGCAGTCATGCTTCTCAGAGGTACAGCTTCAGGGTACCTGGTGGCGTGATCCACCACAACCAAGATAAACTTGTTGCCTGACTGTGGGGAACGGGGTCAAAAGGACCAACTATTTCTATTCTCATCCACTCAAACAGAATACTTACAACTAGAAGAGGCGCTAATTCTCACCCGCTCAAATAAAATACCTACACCTAGAAGAGGCACTAATGGTTCCTTAGTCCTCCCTCCTGTCTTACCACTCATCTGGCAAGCGTGACAGGTTCCACAGAACCTCTCTGTGTGTCTACAAGTCCCTGGCCTGTAGAATGGAGGGTCTAACATATCCTGGATTTTTCTAACCCCTAAGTGTGCTGCTAATGGCACTTCATGGGACAGGGACAAAAGTAAGTTCCTGTGTACAAATAGAACCATTAGCCTCTTGCTAGTGCCTGGCTCAGGATTTACCAGTTCACTATAAATTAGACCATCCTACAGCCAACGTAGGGCCTGATTATGAGTCAGTTCTTTTTTCCAGACTAGTATGTAAACCTGAGTCCGTTTTTTTTTTACCAGTGTGTAAACCTCTGTTTATGCACAGTTCGGAATTACGAGTTGAGTTTTATTTTTTGCAGCTGATGATTATCAGATGTGTAAAATTTTGGCAGGTCAAATCTGCCAAAATGTAACAGGGGAAATATACAATAATTATTGTGTCATGCAGAATTTAGTGTGTTAAATACCAAAATCTGCATGTGATTCACCAGAAACTAGTAACAGGTGCTATTTATCACACTCAATAAATAACAAACCTGTGGCATAGTTATTTTCTAGGTGCGATACATAACACCTATACTTGTAATCAGGCCCATAGTATTTCCCAATCACACTTTTGCTGACCTGTTCCTCTGCTTCCTTCCGAAGTACCACAAGTGTAGGGCACTCTTCCTGTGCCTTGTGGAAATCTTACTAGGTAGGCCCTCTAACAGCTAGCAAACCCTGTAGCTCTGGAAGTGACCCGGACTCCGGCAATTGGTCTGCTTCTGGAGCCTCATCCTTCTCTCCATCTGGAATAGAAGTGATGACCTTCACGGCAACTGCCTTCCTGGAGACTAGCCTTTTCTGCAAACTACCTTGTCCTAGTCCCTGCAAGTCAGATATGATCCCAGTCCCACTCTGAGACTAATGTGCAGCCTGTGCTCTATTGAGAAACTCAGAGTTAACAATCTGAATTTGGAATTTACTCACAGTATTAACAAAGATAGAATAGAGTTCCTGGATGTGGCACTATAAATCAGGGACAATGGAGCCTTACCAGGTTGTGTAGGAAACCCACAGCTGGTAATAGTCTTCTCCATGCCTTCAGTGACCCTCCAAATGCTCTGAAATGGCGTATTCCCTACGAGGAACTTCTTAGAGCCAAAAGGAATTGCAAAACCAATCAGGCATATTTAGAAGAAGTAAAGATTATGGGCTCCAGGTTCAGGGAAAGAGTATATCCTCATTGGGTCCTCAACAAAGTAATAAAAAGGATTACACTGACAGACCGCACTAAGCTTCAGTTTCATAACAGGTTCAGGGAGAGAGTATATCCTCAATGGGTCCTCAACAAAGTCATAAAAAGGATTACACTGACAGACCGTCCTAAGCTTCAGCTTCAGAACATTAAGGATGAGAACAAAAGTGAAGATTTGAATACTTTACGCATGATTACCATAGTGGATGCTAGACAGTAAAGAGTCTGCTGTGTAAAAACTGGAATATTCTCAAATATGACCCCACCATAGGGAACTTAATTACTACCAAACCAAGTGTGACATATCCCAAGGGCCATTCCTTGAGAGATTTGCTGGTACAGGGTAATATCATTATAACAGAGATGAACAAAGATCCCATTCTTCAAGGCTTTTTTCCCCTGTGGGTGGCGTAAGGCATGTAAGAAGAGCAAAACCAAATATTACTATGAAGTTCCTTATGGGAATGGTATCCAGAATGTAACTCAGTTCCTCATGTGTATCTTGCAATGTGTCATTTATATGCTCAAATGACCGTGTGGCATAAGAGACGTAGGTAGCACCATACATGCAGGCAAAAAGTGCATCCTTGAACACAGTTGGGCTATAGATAAGTGTGATCCTCATTACCCAGTGGCAAAATACTTTGATGCTGTGCATTTCAGAGACAGAAACAAACTGACATATTTTGCCATAGAACGGGTGGCCATTCAATGTGAGAGAGGCAACAGAGCACTAACACTACATAGGAAGGAATCTAGACTTATAATAGACCTAGATACCAGGAGTCCCAGCGGTTTGAATACAGAGGAAGAACTCAAAGTACACCTAGGGGACTAGTGAAGTAGATAATTATTGTACCTGTATTCTGCTTTTTTTTACCCTATGCTGTTTTTAACCCTGTTGATTCCCATGGCAATTATCATTGTTTCTCTTTTTTCTATTACAAGAAGAAAGGAAGGGGGTCCTCCACTGTGGAGGTTTTGTTCAAGGGATTTCTCTACCCTTTTCTTTCTTCATCACCGGGGAGGTGTTGCACATACTTCACATAGATAAGAATTCTTCTATTGTGTTTTTAGTATACAAGCCATCTTATAGTTTTTTTATGTATAGGTAGACAGACAAGCATAATACTTTTCGTCTGTAGGTGATGCATATGTTGGGACTTGCTACTGATTATTTTGGTACTATTTAATTATGTGATATTAACATACACAATACCGAGATTGGATTTTAGGATATATTCTGCTGGATCGGATATTGTTTTTATTATTATATTGGGTATATATTTTGATACCATTTGATTGCATGACTAGAGCGGTCATTGTTAGTGTGTGATTATACCAATTTCGGGCATATTTATATGCACATTTTGGGAGCAATATATATGTTTTTTTAGCAATATTATTTAAGTGACTTTTTTCTTTTCTTTTGCTTCATGCATTCTTGACTGGTAGGATAGCACACTCTGCACATATCTATTGGTCCACACTGTGAAAACTTGTATTTAGACTTCTACACGGAGTTGTTGATACAAGCTATGTATGTCACATGTATGTTTCATGATGCTATCAGTACGATGTGCCATGCATTAGCATTCTCAAGAATTGAGTCTATTTGTTTCCCTTCATTTTGTATTGTTCATTTAGGTGTTATGTTACAGCAATTATATTTTCAAACATGTGATTACACAAGGTATGATGGTGCCCACTTATGGCTTTATATTTTTGCAATCTAGAATCTCTGTATGGATAAGGAGTATGTCCATATTCCAGCAATGATTTGTATTCTTTGAACTGTTACAACTTCCAGTCATTTTGGGACACTACAGCCCTCATTATGACATTGGTGGTAAATCCCGCTTACCGTCACGGTGACAGCTGCCAACATACAGCCGTGGTGGCGAATACCCATTCGCCATATTATGACACACACACACCAATCTGACAGAATACTGCCACATACACAAATCTGCCAGCCCAAAGGTCAGTGCTAAAGTGGCAGTAGTAACACCCATACCGTTACACCAACAGAACAACGCCTACCACATTCTGACCCACAAATCACCATGGCGGACATTCAATTGCGGTAAACTATTGGCAGTACATACCGCCGCGCTCAGAATGGACACCCATATACAAAACAACACTATGTTGACCAATACTAAAAACACACACCTGACACCCATACACACACCACACCCACAGAACTATAAAACACACACCCACATTACCCACAACCCTTTACAAACAACAATTACTGCCAGGGGATTGACGCGAACAGCACAGAGCAAGATAGACACACACACCACAAACACCCAAGCATCTCTCACGCACCCCACATCACACACCCCACCACATTTCTCAACACACTCTCACCAACACACACCACACAACACCCATATCCCCACAAAGGCACCCACGTTTCACTGATGAGGGGTTAAGGGTCATGGTGGAGGAAATTGTCAGGGTAGAGCCACAGCTTTTTGGAGCACAGGTAAAGCAAATATCCATTGCCAGCAAGATGGAGCTATGGTGGAGAATTGTGGAGAGGGTCAATGACGTGTGACAGCACCCAAGAAGAAGGGATGACATCAGGAAGAGGTGGAATGACCTACAGGGGAAGGTACGTTCCGTGGTAGCAAGGCACCAGCTCGCCATACAGAGGACTGGCGGTGGACCCCCACCTCCTCCCCCACAGCTCACAGGATGGGAGGAGCAAGTCTTGGCACTACTGCATCCTGAGGGACTGGCTGGAGTAGCCGGAGGACCGGACACTGGTAAGTCAACATTTACCACTTATCACCCCCCATACCTGCATGCCAACACACACCCTCACCCTCACTCCCATCACTCCACTCCACCCCACACACTGCACGAATGCAGATGACTAACACCAATGCCAAGCCCTGCATGCCATACTGATGCATGGACAGCCCCGCATGGACACCCATTACCAAAGCATGCACAGCATAAGGAAAACTAACATTCACACAATACATCACCATACACAAACAAAGGTGAGAGGGCAACATCAATGATAGAGGGGAAGCCAGGGATGTACAATATGTCACAGACATGAAGCATCATACATCACTTACATCCCCACGGGTGCCCCAGCCAATGTCAGCGGAAGGGAGGTGCCACAACTATCCAGTCCCCCAACAGAAGATGCTCCTAGTGATGACCGTTACTCTGGACCTCAAGCCCACTCACAGTCCACCACAGAGCCTCCCCCATAAGTATCCAACACCACAGCACCCACCCAGTGTACCCACACCTCTGTCCCCAGGATACGTCAATCAGCAGTCTGCCTACCTGTACAGGGACCCCAGTCCACACCTCGCCCCGCGACAATCGGGGACCTGGGGTCAGTGGCAGTGGACACACTGTTCATGGGACAGAGACACAGGTCAACAGGGACACTGGGAGGACCGCTGTGCGCCGGGGGAGGACAGGCCCAAGGAACCGATTCTCCAGGAGGCACTGACTGAGATCCTGGGAGCCTACCAACATTCCCAGGACACGATGTGCCAGATAATTGACAACGTGCAGGAGAACAGGCGGCTGCTGATGGAACAGTATCAGGGGATCATGGAGGACTTGTAGGCCTTTAACAACACCTTGACCTCAATAGAAGGGGTGCTGGTAGACATGGCCAACATCATGAGGTAAGCAACAGCACACCAGTGGGCCCCTATCACTAGCCAGTCCATTGACCAGCCCTCCACTTCCGCTGCAGCTAGTGGGCAGGAGGCCCTGCCACAGGACTCACAGGCCACCAGCACCCCTCCCTCTGCAGAAGGTGAACCACCCCGCAAAAATTCCCTGCAACCCAGACAGAAGCCAGAGACACTTGCCAAGACCACCGCCAGGAAATGAGACTCTCCTGTGTTCCACCCTGTCACCTTGTCCACTTTGAACTGCCTTTGCTTCCCTTCCTACGGCCCCTTGGACACTGGACCTGTGCTACAAACAGACTGGAACAATACCCTGGACTTTCCTCCATCATCACCCCTTTGCATTGCATTTTTCCCTAAATTTCATAGCACTACAATAAACACCCTTGAACACAACTTGAATACTAGCATTTTATGTGGTGAAAATGTGCATTTATGGAAACAGTCACATCTAGTGCAAATGATCTGAACACTGGGAGAGCATAGAAATAACGACCTGTAACTGTCTGTACTCATCCCATCAGTACAAAGTTCATATCTCACCAACATCTGTAAAATGACAAGCCATAGGTGACAGTAAATTGAGATGTAATGGAAGTTAATGCCATCATGCTAAAGCCACACAGAAAACATCAATAGTCAGAGGAATGGTCAGTTCTCACCTGTCTCGCCTGTGTGTCATTGGAAGTATTGACTTATAACTAATGCTCTGTTGTTCTCATCCTCTGCCTCCTCATCCTCACTGTCCTCAGGGTCCACTTCTGCCACAGGGGCATCTCCAGTCTCCTCCTCCTGCAGAAAGGGCACATGCCGTCTGAGGGCCAGGTTGTGCAACATGCAGCATGCCACTACTATCTAGAAGACCTTCCCGGGTGAGTAGCACAGGGATCCACCTGTCAGATGGAGGAACCTGAACCTGGCCTTCAGGAGCTCGAAGGTCCTCTCGACGACTCGCCTGGTTCGCCCATGTGCCTCATTATAACGTTCCTCAGCCCCTGTCCTGGCACTCCTCACAGGGGTCAGCAGCCATGATAGGTTTGGGTAGCCAGAGTCACCTGCAAGTACTGAGGGACAGCATTTAGCCTCACACAATGATTTGGGGACGGCACCTGAAGGATTACACTAACATACAGTGGGTGGCTACCATGGCTCACCTATTAGCCACACCCTGTGCCTCTGTAGTTGGGCCACCACATTTGGGATGCTGCTATTCCTCAGAACAAAGGCATCATGCACCGACCCAGGATACTTAGCATTGACATGGGACATGTACTGATCCGCTAGGCACACCATTTGCACATTCAGTGAGTGGAAATTCCTATTCCGGAACACCTGTTCATTCTGGCACGGGGGAACTAACGCAATATGTGTCCCATCAATATTGGGTATATGTCCCACTGCATAGAATCTGGCCTTCACAGTGGCCAGATCTTCCACCTGGGAGAAAGCTATGTAGCTGCACATGTGTTTCACCAGGGCAGATAAAACTCTTGCCAGCACAATTGGGAACAATGGCTGTGACATTCCTGCTGCCAAGCCCACTGTCACTTGGAAAGAACCAGTTGCCAGGAAATGGAGCACTGATAGCACTTACACAAGAGGGGGGATCCCAGTCGGTTGACGGATAGCAGATATCAGGTCAGGCTCCAATTGGACACACAGCTCTGTGATTGTGACCCTGTCCAGTCTATAGGTGAGTATATTGTGCCAGTCCTCCAATGTAGCTAAGTCCACAAGGGGTCTGTACACGAGGGTATTTCTCCTCCTGCTATTTATCCACAGCGGTAGGTATCTAAGGGACACAAGAGTGAGTAGGCTGTCACAATTTAAACAATGGAACCCCAACCTCAGTGTACATAGTGCATTTATGTGATGGGACAGTGGGACTGGTGAAGTATGTGCTAATCTAGGCTGTGACGCAGTTAAGGTTGATATGATCGTTGTCCAACACCATGAAATGGCGACCGCCTGCCCTGTATGTAGGGACAGGTGGAAGTGAGGTAACGCCACCGACGTTGGGCGTCGTGGCGGAAGGCAGTCTTGCACTGCTGTGCAATTCCTCATTGGATAATATGGTACTCTATGGAGTACATTGGCCAATGAGGATCTGCGCCGGGAGTGACGGTGTACACTGCGGCAGACGTGACCGCCATATTCTATCTGATTCCTCACTTGTTTCCTGATTTTCAACAGGAGAACACCTACACTGCATGTGCTGCTGTGACCTGTGTCTGGAACTTATCATGGCCCGTGTGACCGGGGAAAGGGCCCCTGGCTTCACTTCGGAGGAGTTTGAGCGTTTGGTGGATGGGGTCCTACCCCAGAAGGTACTGCTGTATGGGCCTCCAGATCAACAGGTGAGTACTCCTTGGGCACAATGCATGTGGGAAGGATGCATGGAGATGTGTGTGCAAGCATTGTGTCATCGGGGGGAATGTCTTGTGGTGGTTTACATGGTGTGCAGTGGCCGATGTGTGTGCCAATGGTGACGGAAACAGGATTGGTGAGCCATATGTGTGACAGGTTGGATTGTATGTGTAATGGTGTCCTCCTGTCTGTATTACCTCTGCAGGTCAGCGCCCATCAAAAGAAGGGATTATGGCATGCCATCACCAAGAACATGCAGACCCTGGGGGGCTATGGCAGGCGGAGCACACACTGTCAGAAACAGTAAGAATGTAAGACCGCGGAGGCCCAGCTGGAGATGGCCTCCCAACGAGGAAGGGGTGCCCGTCGGAAACTGACCCCGCTGATGGCCGACATACTGAAGGTGGCCTACCCAGAGCTAGATGGACTCTTGAGGGCATCACAGCAGCCACGAGGGTGAGTAAAATGGGCATTTCTACATTAATTGGCAGGTGGCATGGGATTCAGGTGGTGGATGTGACTTAGTGGCTGCCCCTAAGGCCAGGCCAGACATTGCAGCAGGATCCAGCTCAAGGGTAATGGGTGTATGGCAAAAGCAGGTAACCTACCTTGTTAGCATTCCATGTCAGTCAGGGCTTTGAGGGTACCAGGAGGGGTGCAGTTGGTGGTGTGTGGCCCTCATCTTGCCGTGGTATCTAACCAAATCACTGGCAGTGCAATGCATAGTGCTCAAGCCTGATCCCTGTGTGTGACGGTGCTGTGTGTGCCAACTCTGGTGCTGGTGCAGTAATTGATCCAGTGTTTCCTTTCTCTCTTCCCACCTTTTTCTTCTGTCATCCTGTCTATGTGTGATTTAGCATCATCTGGCGGAGGAACAGGGGCACAGGCGACAGAGGGAGATGCATCCCACAGGATCCAGGAAGCAGAGTCATCCACCAACGCCGAGGGAACCAGTGGGACGGAGGGTGAGGGGAGCACCACAATGGAGACAGGAGGCAACAACACAGACTCAGATACCTCCTCCGATGGAAGCTCCCTGGTGGTGCAAACACGTCTGTGAACACCCCAGCTGCAGGTACAGCCGCCGCCCCCAATACCAGCACCGCCCTCCCAGAAGCCCCTCAGCGAGTTGCCTGTGCCTGCTCACCCAGGAGGGTGGGCATCTCCTTCGCCCCAGGCACATCAGGCCCTGCCGCAGTGAGTCCTGCTACCCTGAGTGAGGAGGCTATTGACATCCTGAGATCCATCTCTGTAAGGCAGTCAACCAAAGGGAATGCCATCCATGGGCTGCCATCCCAGATGCAGCAATGCAATGCATTCATGGAGGGCATTCACAGTGGATTGGCGGCCCAACAGAGATAGATTCAGGCTCTGGTCTCCTCTCTGATGGCAGCCAATGACCCTGTCCCTACCGTCCCCTCTCCGACTACCATTTCCTAGTCCCAGTCTCCTCAACCCCAACCCATCCCATGCACACATACAGATGAGCATGCACACAAGACAACACAGAAGAGTGGCACAGTCAAACACATGCACCACACTTCATCCTACAAGCACACACGCAAATACCAGACAGTTGCAGACACAACCACATCCACTGCCTCCACTGTCTCCCCCTCCTCCTCCTCTTCCACCTCCCTCACAGTCTTGTCCACACTCACACCTGTGTGCACTGCATCAGCATCCACCACCAGCATCACCACACCAAGCAGCACACATCTCACTAGCAGACACCTGCACAACATCCATGTACGCTTCCCCTGTGTCCTCTCCCACCCTGTCTGTCCCCCCCAAAGGACACAAACGCACGCACTCACACACCCAGCAGTCATCCACCTCACATCAGCACACTGCCCATGCCCCTGCACCCAAGTACAGCAGACATACACCTCCTATAACTCTCCCTCAACCTCCACTCTCATCCCTCCTTCCTCATCCTGCCCCCATCCCTAAGAGGCTTTTCCTTGCCCAACTTGACCTCTTCCCTCCCCTCCCCCACTGTCCTGCCCGCAAGATCAGTGTCCCAATGACCCAGCCCAGCACTTCAGCCAAACACTCTGGGCCATATTTATACTTTTTGACTCAAAACAGCGCTAACGCAGTTTTGCGTAAAAAAAATTAGCGCCGGCTAACGCCATTCTGAAGCGCCATGCGGGCGCCGTATTTATTCAATGACGTTAGCCGGCGTTAGCCTCCGGCGCTGCCTGGTGTGCGTGAAAAAAACGACGTACACCAGGCAGCGCCGGCGTAGGGGGATATGGAGCTTGGGCGCCAAAAAATGGGGCAAGTCAGGCTGAGGCAAATTTTTCGCCTCAACCCGATTTGCGCCATTTTTTTCGACTCCCAACCCCCATAGAAATGACTCCTGTCTTAGCAAAGGCACGAGTCATGCCCCCTTGCCCAATGACCATGCCCAGGGGACTTATGTCCCCTGGGCATGGTCATTGGGCATAGTGGCATGTAGGGGGGCACAAATAAGGCACCCCTATGCCACAAAAAAAAAAAAAAACACTTACCTGAACTTACCTTAATGTCCCTGGGATGGGTCCCTCCATCCTTAGGCGTCCTCCTGGGGTGGGCAAGGGTGACAGGGGGGGTCCCTGGGGGCATGGGAGTGCACCTCTGGGCTCCTTCCGAGCACACAGGTCCCTTAACGCCTGCCCTGACCAGGCGCTAAAAAACGGCGCAAAAGCGGCCGTACGTCATTTTTTTTGACCCGCCCACTCCCGGGCGCGAATTTTGCCCGGGAGTGTAAATACGGCGCACATGCCTCGGAGTCAATTTTTTAGACGGGAACGCCAAACTCCATGGACTTTGGCGCTAGACGCGTCTAACGCCAAAGTATAAATATGGAGTTAGTTTTGCGTCGGAATTGCGTAAAAAAAAACGACGCAATTCCGGCGCAAACAGAGTATAAATATGCCCCTCTATGCGGACAGTGGTGGCACCACCTAGTCGTGGTGGCGAGTCTGTGAAGCATCCCACTCCACTAGCAAGGAAGGTTAAGGGTCCCACACCTCCTGCCATGAAGGGGAAGGAGCCTGCACCTCCTGCCATGAAGGGGAAGAAGCCCTCGACTCCTGCCCAGAAGGCTAAGAACCTGCACATCCTGCCATGGAGGTGAAAAAGCCCTCAATCACTGCCGGGAAGGGTAAGGATCCAACTCCTCCTGCCATGAAGGGGAAGAAGCCTTCAGCTCCAGCAGAGGCTGTCAGGGTGACACCACCACCACCAGTGGTCACGTGGCCCCGACTGCCAGCTGAGGACATGCATCCCTCACCTCCAGCAGAGGCTGCCCAGGAGGCACCTCTACCTGCCAACACAGATCAGCCCTCACCTCCAGTGGAGGCTATCAGGGTGACACCACCACCACCGCCACAACCAGTGGTCATGGGGCCCTCACTGCCAGCTGAGTAAGTGCATCCCTCACCTCCAGCAGAGGCTGCCCAGGAGGCACCTCCACCTGCTGACACAGTGCAGCCCTCACCTCCAGCAGAGGCTGCCCAGGAGGCACCTTCACCTGCTGACACTCTGCAACCCTCACCTCCAGATGACACAGTGCAGCCACCAGCACCAGCTGAAGGTATGTAGGCCACCCTCCAGGGACTGCTGTACAAGGGGCCTCCACCAGGAGCAGTGGATAAGTCACCCACTCCAGAGACTGTGGCCATGCACTCCCCAGCACAGAGTAATAGGCATGGAGCCCCCTCCAGAACCAGTGGGAAAGTCACCCACTCCACAGACTGTGGCCTTGCACTCCCCAGCACAGAGTAATGGGCATGGAGCCCCCTCCAGAACCAGTGGGAAAGTCACCCACTCCAGAGACTGTGACCTTGCACTCCTCAGCACAGAGTAATGGGCATGGAGCCCCCTCCAGAACCAATGGGAAAGTCACCCATTCCAGAGACTGTGGCCTTGCACTACTCAGCACAGAGTAATGGGCATGGAGCCCTCCCCCCAGAACTAGTGGGAAAGTCACCCACTCCAGAGACTGTGGCCTTGCACGCCCCAGCACAGAGTAATGGGCATGGATCCCCTTCCAGAACCAGTGGGCATGTTCCCGTATTCGGCTGAGGTGCCCCCCCACCTCCCCAGCCCCCTGAGGTGCCTGCCCAGTGCAAATTGATGCCCCTGCAGAGCACTATCCAGATGAAGTCAGGATTCGAGTTGGGCCTTGGACTTTGGCCTGTAGCCATGTGGGCCCTTATTACATTGGACTGGGCATTGGACCTTTGTGTACATTTGTACATATCTGTTTTTTGTACATTTGGTTAATTTGGTAGCTGTTTATATCAATACATTCTCATTACTGCCTTCTTGTTGTCCTTGCATTATTATCCGTGCCACTGTTTTGCGTCTGCAGCTGGTTGTGTGTAGGTTGTCTGTGTGTCTGCCGTGTGTTGTGCGTGTGTGTGTCACTCTCGTTTTCCTCCCTCCCTTGTGTGCTAATCGCCTGTACTCACCCTTGTCTTCTTCATCGGCATTGGTGTTCCAGGTGGAGCATGATGTAGATGAGCATCGGGAAGACTTGCAGGTCCGGTTCCATGGTGGCGTTGTTCTTCCCTGTGTCTCTGATGGTGAGTCTTTGCTCTTCTGTGATGTGTTTCCGCCAGGTTTTTGATGGCGTTGGTACCGCCCTAGAAATCCTGGAGGTTTGAAGGGTCAAAATATGGTGGGTGGTACTTTGTCTTCCGCCTGGCTGTTGTTGGCTACTGCAGTGGTCAGTGTTGTTAACCCCCTGGCGTTTGGTGTGGTACATTGGCTGTCTATGGGAGTTTTCTCCTCCATGGTCATAATTTGACGGTAATTACTGCCAGTCTGTTGGCGGTATTACCGCCACTTTATCACTCACCACCAGGGTCATAATGAGGGCCTATATTTCTTTCATTTTGAATGTCTTGAAATTACCTGCAAATTAACCATGTGACATATGGGACATCACATGTCTGATTTGCCATTTGTATGCAATATGGAATTGCATGCAATAAGCAGCGCAACTAGACAGTAGATATTATGCTACATCATTTAAGTGCTTTTAAGATGGCTCTTGTGCGTTTGGTTTTGTCATTAGTCTTTTGTTGATTTTTGCCCTTTCTGTATTGTAATGACTCACGCTGTAAGTCATGTGATCAAGACCCGGTTACAATGAAATTAGTAATTTTTGGTTTTCACATTAAAACTTTCATCTGCTGGTATTTGGAGCCCTGCGTGAGTGTCATGCTTCTTTTTCTGCATTTAGATATTGAGTGTCGGCGGGCTCCTCCAACTGCTGCGTTCACCCCCCATGGTTCAGGCGCTTCTATATATATGTTAAGTAATTATGTTTATTTTAAGAGTTGTTATATTTTTCTAAATTAATACAGTTATGCAAATATGTAATGTGTTTGAAGTGAACTAGCTTACCTATTGCTGCTTAGATTAGAGTGGGAATAGTAAATCTTACAGCTCCGAAGTCCAGCGCTTTTCTACTGTTGCTTAAACTGGAGCGGGAATAGTAAATCTTACCCCTCTGAAGTCCAAGGCGTTCCCTACTGTTCCGGACACTGGAGTGGAAACAGTAGTTTAAACGTCTCCCAAGTCCAACACTTTCCCTTCTGTTGCACAGACTGGAGTGGGAGTAGTATTTTTAACCCCTTTGAAGTCCAATGCTTTCTCTACTGTTGCACAAACTGGAGTGGGAATAGTAAATTTTACCCATCAAAAAATCCAGCTGTTTCCCTACTGTTGTAAATACTGGAGTGGGAACAGTAACTTTAAGTCCTCTGAAATCCATTGCTTTTCCTATTGTTGCTTAGACTGGAGTGGGAATAGAAATTTTGACCTCTCTGAACTCCAATGCTTTACTTACTGTTTCACAGACTGGAGTGGCAAAGATAAATTTTACCCCTCCAAAGTCCAAAGCTTTCTCTACTGTTGCAGAGGTATGATTGGGGATTGTAATTTTAACCCCTCAGAAGTCCAGCGCTTTCCCTACTGTTGCACAGACTGGAGTGGGAATAGTAATTTTTACCCCTCCAAAGTACAGCACTTTCCCTACTGTTGCTTACACTGGAGTGGGAATAGTAAATGTTATCCCTTTGATGTCCAGCGCTTTCCCTACTGTTGTTTAGACTGGAGTGCATATATCAATCAAGCAATCAATCAATCAAAAAAAATTATAGAGCGCGCTACTCACCCATGAGGATCTCAAGGCACTTGGGGAGGGGTAAAGGGGAGGCAAGGAGGGTCACTGTTCGAATAACCATGTCTTGAGGTTCTTTCTGAAGAGCAGGAGGTCTTTGGTTTTGCGAAGGTTGGTGGGGAGGGAGTTCCAGGTTTTGGCGGCGAGGTAGGAGAAGGACCTGCCTCCTGTGGTGGTGCGTTGGATTCGGGGGACTGTGGCTAGGGCGAGGTCGGCTGATCGGAGGTTGAGTGTGGGAGTGTGGAAGTTCACTCTTTCGTTGAGGTGGGTTGGGCCGGTGTTGTGGAGGGATTTGTGTGTGTGGATGAGGATCTTGTATGTGATTCTCTTGTCTATGGGGAGCCAATGAAGGGATTTGAGGTGTGGTGAGATTCGTTCGTGGCGGGGGAGGCCAAGGACGAGGCATGCGGCTGCGTTCTGGATTCTCTGGAGTTTGCGTTTGAGTTTGAGTGTGGTGCCGGTGTAGAGGGCGTTACCGTAGTCTAGTTTGCTGCTGATGAGTGCATGGGTGACTGTCTTCCTGGTCTCTGGGGGAATCCATTTGAAGGATTTTTTTAGAGTGTGGAGTGTGTGGAAGCAGGAGGAGGTTAGAGCATGGATTTGCTGTGTCATGGAGAGGAAGGGGTTCAGGATGATGCCGAGGTTGCATGCGTGGTTTGCAGGGGTGGGTGCAGGGCCGAGGGCAGTGGGCCACCAGGAGCCGTCCCATGTGGTTTTGTTGGGGCCGAAGATGATGATCGCGGTTTTGTTGGATTATAGTAATTTTAACACTTCCAAAGTCCAACACTTTCCCTCCTGTTGCACAGAGTGGAGTGGGAATAGTGTATGCATGTAAGTACACTTATTAATATTGTTTAAGTATATTTATTGTAAATTTTAGTTTGTAATTTTAAATCTATAGTATTTGTTTATATTTGTATTTGTTTAAAAAAAAATTGTAAATGCCTTTTTTATTTTTTCATTTTTTGTGTTATTTTTTCAATTATTTATATAACGGTTTGGAATTTAATTGTTAGGGACATTATAGTTAGGTTCTGAATTTACTTGTACAAAACTATAGAAATTCAGCAGTCATAGCTAGAGATCCTTCAAGTATCTTTAACTCACGACCTAAGGTAACTATTACTTGCCCCCCGTCATCATCGATCCCGTAATAGTCATTGAAGGATTCTATGTGTTGCTTAATCTAGGTTGAAGAATGATGATGAGACCACATGTGACAGAGATTACCAACAGTATACGTTGTAACTTGAAACTTACCATATCTAGGTTCTATCTTGTTTATCTGTAAATCTGGAATACTTTTAGCAAATCTTCCCTGAGGTAAAAAAAACGGTGTTTACTTTCCAATGTTCACTGTATTTTCATGGTTCCTTGTCTCTGCACAGTTTACTAACCCTGATTGTATAATTAGAATGCCAGATCTGTCAATTACACTTTGCAAAAGCTTAACTCATATTCTGAGTCCTAGCTTCTGTCACTAAGGACCATATTTATACTTTTTGACTCAAAACTGCGCCAATGCAGTTGTGCGTCAAAAATTTTACCGCCAGCTAACGCCATTTCTTTGCACCGCTTGGGCGTCAAATTTATACTTTGACGCATGGCGGCGCAAACCACAGGTGTGTCTTTTTTTTTACTCAGACCAGTGCGTCACGTCGTAAAGAGAAATGACGTTAACGTGGCAAAAATGACTGTGAGCCGGTTTATGACGTCACAAACTGGATACGTGCCTTTTTTTGACGCAATTGCATCAAAAAGAGGCACAAACACAGCAAAATGTGCTAAGGAGAGCCAAAATGGATCCCAGATGCTTGCACAGACCCCATGAGGATGACAACAGACCAGGAACCAGCCAGGGGGACCCACAGAAGACCCAGGAAAGGGAGAAGAAAAAAATAAAGTGTAGCTTCAGTGCAGAGGAGCAGGAAATTCTTGTGAAAGAGGTGATGGAACACCAGCACCAACTGTTTGTCACCTCAAAGTTGCCAATCAGTAGGAGAGAGGCAATATGGCAACAAATTGTTGACAAGATAAACAGTGTGGCAGAAGTACGGAGAACAGTCATCGAGTGCAAGAAACGCTGGCATGACTGCAAGTGCAGGATCAAGGAAAAGATGGCCAGGAACAGCAAGGCAGCACTGCAGACTGGAGGTGGGAGTCCAGCACCGCAGGAGGCCCTGGACCACATGGAAGAGATGGTGGCAGCCGTCATCCCTGAAGAGCTCGTCACAGGGATTCAAGGACAGGACAGCGCAGACTACCAGGAGACAACACAGATGCAGGGTAAGTGACATGGGAAACTAAAATGCACAAATGTTAACTGCAAGTGGAGGGGGACATACCTACTACACAACGCCTGTAAGTCATGATATTCAGGGAGTGGCATGGGCAAAGGGGCACGGCACCGGGGCATGGCCCGTTCAGAGGAAACCTGGGACACAGTACTACACTACACCAACAACCTTTGCATGGGGGTATGCTGCCATGCCAAGGATGTTGGAAAGGTAAAGCCAGGCAAGGAGGGTACGGAACAATGTTAAACTGGCCTGATGTCACACGCCAGCTGGTATTCTCCCTACATGAACTAGGGCTCAATTAACAGTCTCAGGCATATCTGCAAGTGGAATTTAACATTGACAACAGTTGCCACTACCACCTCTGCTGTGTGTTCAGGTCAAGTAGCTAATGGCAGTAACGTCCCCGTGGATCAAACACACCAAAATTAGAGGGTTCAGGATGACAACATTATCAATCCCCTGAAACCAATTCAAATGTTCCAGTCCTGTCAAATGTGATTGTCCATAGTTGCTACAAACATCAGCCATTGTCATAAACATTATGAGGTACACAGCACTAATGTCATACCCACGCTGCATATGTCAGGGTCCACCCTGTTCCTGGGTCACAATAGCTCCAATGACACCATGCAACATCCCAAATGTCATACTGCTCAGACAACAGCATTGAGGGGGAGGACATATGTAACTGGCTAGTGAAATACACCGCACAGTCAGAGGAGGAACTGGAACACTGCTAGGACCATCAGTGCAATCCAATGTAGCATACATTCCCCATCATCAGCAGTACACACTACCAATGCTGACACCCGTATCGCGCCATGCCAATGCAATACATAGTATATGCTAGGTCTCAGCAACGTATAGCTGGATGTGAAATATCAGAGACTGGGTCAGTTCCAGAATGTTAAGTGTGGTGCAAGTGCCATCAGAACACCCACAGCCAGTGAAAGGCCTCACCATGAGAATGGAAGTAGATGGAGGGTTGAGTAGGACAAGAAGGGGGCACTTCACAATTTGGCCAGAATCAACACCGAGAGGATGTGATGCTGACAAGTCCCCAAACTGACCACAATACATGTAACATGCAGGTGGGGCATAAGCCTGGGAGAATGCTAATATGAAAGACAGGAACAATGAACGTAACCAAGATCACAATGTGCAACTAATAGGAAGGCAGGCATGTCACATTACAAATCCCACAACACAGACACACTAATTGTACCATATCTCATTGCAGAGGACGATGGCTCTCCTGCGGATATGCCTGTTCTGGACTTCCCTGATGACATGGATGACGAGCTGACAAACATCAGTCAGCAGACCCTCCAATATGTCATTGGGACCCTCAAGACCCCACCTTCAGTCACAAGGAGGAGCACAGAAGTAGCAGTCATCACAGAGGACCCACCCACCACCCCAATTGTACGACCTGCCAGCTCCAACCCAGCTGAGGACTTTGACGACACTGGCACCAGCTTTGAGAGAACTGTAGTTGGAGTACAGCGGGAGCTGGCCAAGGAGGTGAGGTGGGGATGCAAAATATGGCAGCCAGCCTAGAGGGGGTGCGTTCGTGCATGATGTCAACTGCAGAACAGGCAGCAGCCATACAAGGGCGAACATCAATCTTGCAGGAACTCAAAAAAAAGGTTGAAGGAAATCAGCACAGCTGTAAGGGAGTTGACACAACACCTACAACAACATTCTTGTCAACGCGTGCACAAATGCAATATTGACCCCCTCAGGGCCGACCTGGCTGCCTATCACAGTGATGTGGCTTCTATACTTAAGAACCAGCAGATCCTCCTTGCTGCAGTACTGCCCTTAGTAGCCCCACAGTTGGCAGCTACCGGGATGTCTGACTCCACGTCTTCAAACACTGAGGTGTGTGTTGCCCCTTCACAACCACCACCACCAAGGGCAGAGGAGACTACACACACATCAGAAGATGAAGACGTGGAACAGATCACCTTCACCCGTAAGAGTACCCGGTAGCACTAGTCCCTGGCACATGGCCTCCTATAACCAAGGTCTTGTGCTTTGTAACATGCCAGTCTTGCAACAACTGCACTCAAGCACTGTTCTTCAGCCCACTGTTTATCTTGTCACCCTGCCCTGTGATTGTCTCTCACTAACTCATTGGCAAATCCTGTCCCTCTGCACTGTCTGACACTTCACACCAGCATGTCCAATGACATGTCCTTTTGCACTTGTGTAGGATCACAATGGAAGGTGTCACACTAATGGACTCACAATCATGGACAATGTACATATAGCACAACAGCACTTTCAAATAAACAGCACTTACACAACAACTTTGTCTCTGTGTAATGTGACATATCAACATTGATGGCCATCAGTGATGTTTACCTCAGGTCAATGATTATAGAGTGTCAATACAACTGACCTGAAATAATGTTGGCTGATAACTATGCACTGAGGTCTGGATTGTACCATCATCTGCCCTTTCTGAGGGTTCATTCTGAGGAAAATAGAAACTATACACCATAATGCTGTGTTGGACAGAATAACGCTTCCTCAAGGGATGTATTAGCCAAAAATTATTGCCTTCAACTTTTTCTTCAAGCCAAAACTTACATATGTGACTTTTGACCCAAAATGTACCTAACATACACCATACTGCATGAATGGATGTGTATGAGTGTACTTACAAATATGTAACCTGGCTGAACATTGTAACAACTGATAGGTGTGAGTTATGTATACCATACTACATGAGAGCATACTACCACTCACCTTATAAGGCTTCACTTGGACATCAGGCTGCAGGCAGACTTAACACAGTGTCCTCACTACCAATTCTGGTTGCAAAGTATGTGAGATTGAAAACATACATCAAACATTTACAACACTTTGGGATACATAGTAACCTTGAATGGTAGGTGCAGTGGATGGCAGAATCTTAGAAAAGTAGCTTTGGTGTAGCTGTCAATGTAACAGCTCAATTGGGATTTGGTTACAGGATGAGGCACAAAAGCTAATAATAAAGAGACACTGTTCACCCATGCCAAGGCCCTGATCCCCAAGCATGTGACACATACTGTAAAGGGTAACCTATATATTTATTTAACAGTAAAAACAGAAGCTAAAACCAGGGGAAACACCTTACCTAACCTAACCTATCCTAACTGCACATTACCCACAACTGGCCCTAACTAACCTAAGCTAAACTTACTTATCACATTTAACTAAACACTCTAAACATCAACCCCCCACTCCCCTTATAAGTCGGGACACATGGAGGACAACATATACTAACCTAAACACATATTATCTTATACTAAACAAATATATATTTTTTTGTATTTTTATATTTTATATATATATATATGTTTTAAAACCCCAAAACCCCAACATCATCCCCCACCCACCCACATAATAAAAAACAGATATTAAAGGTATCATACCCCCACCCACTACTACTAACTAAACTAACAGCCTATTCTAACCTAACACTAAGCTCCCTAAACTCACTAATACAAAGAACCAGGAAAGAGGAGGGAGGGGAGGGAATCATGGCTGAGGGTAAAATGTTTACAAGTTCGCCCTCCGCAGGGTCTTCCTTATGGCACGCAACCTTCTATTCACTTGTGCCACCTCCTGCTGCAGCCTGTTCAGTTTCATTTTCCTCAACATACGGTCAATGTTCCGTTGCATCCGCTGTAAATCTGCTGGATCAATGACTGCAGCAGGGGTGGTCTGGGTGCCAGTTGAAGATGTATGTGCCCTTGTCGGTGTCATGCCTGTAGGAGGAGGTGCAGGTTGTGCTGTGACAGGTCCTGGAGCAGTGGAGGTTGACGGTCCAGCAGAGGTGCCTGCTATGGTTGGTGCCACCTGGGTGGTAGTGGTGGTGCTGGTGCTGGTGGTGGTGGCTGTGGTGGACACCGAAGGGCCCCCTCGAGCAAACGCCCTCCACACTCCGGAGGCTCTTTCATGGCGATAACACCTTGCCATGTTGAGGAACCCAGACTCCACATCCAGAATGTGGCGGTAACGCATCGCCCTGCGCTGAAACTCCTAAATCTGGATGAGATTCATATTGGCAGCTGTTAAAAAAAATATAAAACCAAACATTAGGTACTTCATTGTGTGATATGGCTCCAGAAGTAAATCAGACAACACATCTAATGTACCAGAAACGGGCCATATCATCATACAGATCACTGATTGTCCCTAAGGAAGTACATGCCAACGCAGCCTACACATGTCCTATCAAACAGCACAGCAGTGCTCTAAAAAATGGGTAACAACTTAAATGACCTATGCATCATTGTTCAGCCATTTGCCACGTAAAAAATGCTGCAAGTCCTCCACATGTGACAAGCCAACTAATGATTAACTTCTGGATGACAATCAAGGGCCACACGATCTGTGAGTTGGAAATGGAGTTGCCAGGATAGAATGCAGTTGCTAATCATGAGTGGGTATCCTAGTTTTGGACAAGTGACTTACAGATTTACATGTCTGTGTACTAAACTTGGATCATCAGTCCTAGGTACACATTTCATAACCCTACACCTGTGCCTGAGTGGGGGGATGGACAAGCAACAAATACTTTCAAACATCAAGGATACCCAGGAAGCTTTGGACAGCTGTACATGGGTTTGGTCAGTCCACCACAGGTAAGGAGGATGTCCAACTAGGATACACCCAAACCTTGGACAGTCCCATCCACATTTATGTTTGGAAATGCAGACAATTGTCAACATCATTTCCTACCAGTAACACATGACTTACAACAAGCAGATAGATGCAAGCACACATCTGGCCATGTGCTGCATGCACACCTAGGCCATTGGACTCAAGTGTCTCATACACGTAGCACATCATGTGGAGCTACATGCTGCTAGGAATTCAAACATACAGTCAAACATGTTCATTAGTGAATAGGGACGCTCAAGTCTATGGGTAAGACTTTGGCATCCCTATTCTGTGAGAATATGGTCCTCTGCTACATTTTCTTAATATAAGTTTTATCCACAAAAGTCACCCTATTCACATGGCCGTGCCTACAGGGCTGCCCTACAATCCCAAAATATGACTATACACTAATGATTGCCCAACTCAAAGATAGAAAAAAATGATACTCCACTCGAGGAACCTATCCGATCATTGACCAGCGCATCATACCTTGCTATGTGTCCAACACACAGGAGTCAATCACACAACAGCAGCAAACACAATACAGAAAAGAAATATCAACACTTACTGGAGAAGTCTGGGTCCGCAAATTGAGCCACCTCTCCGAAAGTGTAGGGGGCAGGTCCATCTCTAAAGCATGGAAGGGAGAAATGTGCTCAATGTCTGTGCACTGTACAACACTTCAAAATACAATTACTGTGTGTAAGATTAAATCAGAAAGTCAAGCCTCTCAGACATGATGATACTGCATCCAACATACCACTGCAAACATGTACAGACCCAGGCACTCCAGTGAGTGATACACACATATCTGCACACATGCAGTGGCCCTAACTATCATGTGGGGGCAAACATTCTCCATCATTTGTTTGCAGACTCTTTTATGGAGTGTATTCCTGTCATGATGTGTATCCATGAGAGACATGCAAAGCCACTTTCCTGGAGGACTACAATATCAGTCACCCAGCTATTGTGACTAAGATCAATGTAAAACACACAGGTACAATGTACAGAGGGCCAGGGATAGTTGTTACCCCTCAATTTGTATCATTTGCTGCATTTTATGTGCCACAGCTATGGTAAGTTGCACCAAACATTTTGATATGAACCTGTGTGCATTACTTTTGGCATCCATCCCTAATTTAATTGTGGCACAACAAAGTCCAAAGATCAGTCTAAGATGTTCCCTGAGGTCCGCTATAACTTGTTACGTATGTGTCAGAATCTAGTTCAGACATGTATCAGAAATAATTGAGGGACACATTATTTCTTGAAAGTATCTGGATTAAAAACATGTCTTTCCTTGTACACTCACAGACCATGCATAAAACATATGTTACAGCCACATTTGCATCATCTATTGACATGAAGGCAGCACTAATTTACAGGCTCCTGGTGTGTTTTGTAAGTTAGTGCAGCTGTTGCATCAACAAATGACGGTAATGTGTAGGAATTATATAACGCACAGCAACTGTATGTTTAACTTGCATTCCACAAGTCCAAAAACATTGCCTGCAGTATATGAACAAATCTGCTACTGTCACTACAGAGTATTTAAATGTGCACATTACTCTGATTTGTACTCACCAACAGGGCCACCAATCACAATCCCCAGGTGGTCCAGCAGGTCTTGCTCACTGGCAACCAGGTCAGCCCAACTGTGTTTCAGCTGGTTGTCATTGCGCGGTGTGTCGTAGATTCTTTGGAGATGGTACAGGACCTTTGCCCACCGGAGCCTGTATCACACGCCCACCTGCTTCGATCATTAACTGTAGGAAGTTTCACACCAGCCAAATAAATCCCCCCAGATCCTCCTCTCCCATCCTACCAAGACGAGGCCTACCCAACATGATTGACAAAAAAAAGGTAATAAAGGGGTACAGAGGAAAATGAAGGGAAAGTAGGAGAGGGAAATGAAAATAAATTAACACTAAAACAGCCCAACTATCCCCAAACTAACACTTCCCACAACAGACTCCCAACAGTACAAAGACAAATTAAGACACCAGAAATGACAAAGTACACTTACAGAGGATACCACAGACACTTAGGAAACACCAAAAGACAATTTAAAGACCACACAGGAGACAAATTCACAAAATGCACAGAGAGACAAGTCAAAACACAGCCACACAGTCAGGAAATATCACAGACTGCAAAGTGAAAGTGAAAGTACACCCAGTGTACCAATTCTGTAAACAGGATATCCTATTACATCACTTCCTGCCTCAAATGCAGTGCCTTTTTATTCTTATGCGTCAAAATATTATAACGCTTACTGTCTGTGCATCATTTGTTTTGACGCACATACTTAGAAATTACCCCACATCCATTTTTCAATTAATTTTCATAGTAAACCAATTTCATGGGGTACAGTGTGGGAATTACCGCTCAGGGCCAATGGATGTATCATGGCACAGAGCATCATTTTTAGACGTATATGTGTCATTTTGTGATGCATGTGCATCTTTTTTGAAGCTTATGCATCAAAATATCTGTCTTTGGGTTTGGGTCATTTCTCATTTTTAATAGTACATGACAGGTGTGACAATACAGAGATAGGCTGTTTTCACCTACATTGTGCATTCTGGTGTATGGGCACATATGAGAGATCATACTTCTGCGGACCATGATCCTCTAGTTGTTGCACCAGATTTGCACTCCTCACTGACGCAATCGATGGCCAAACGTGTGGAATTCAAATAGGTATTACCCAGTTTGGGCATGTTTTGTGTCAATAGAGGATAGCAAGGCTGCACAACTCAATACAGTAACTCAATGCCTGTGTGTCAATGTGTGTGAATTGGCTAGTACTAATGTAGTTGTCCCACTGTGTGAACATCTGCTTGTATGCATGTATAGTCAATGTGTCCAACCATCAGATGCTATTCAGTCTGGAAATGAGAAAGGAAATGTGTTTGTCATACATGTAGCAACAAATGCTGCATGAACTTCCAATGGTTTTTGGGACATAAGCATCACCAATGACAAACCATGCACAGGATAGATAGAAGACGGTTGATCATGGCAATGTTCCAAGTCTAAGCCATCACATGTCCTGGAATGTTGGATACCACTTCCTAGGCACTTGTTTGAATACTACCCATGAGTCAGGCATTGGAAATACCCCTGTATCACACGCCCACCTGCTTCGATCATTAACGGTAGGAAGTGGCACACCAGCCAAATAAATCCCCCCAGCTCCTCCTCTCCCATCCTACCAAGACGAGGCCTACCCAACATGATTGACAAAAAAAAGGTAATAAAGGGGTACAGAGGAAAATGAAGGGAAAGTAGGAGAGGGAAATGAAAATAAATTAACACTAAAACAGCCCAACTATCCCCAAACTAACACTTCCCACAACAGACTCCCAACAGTACAAAGACAAATTAAGACACCAGAAATGACAAAGTACACTTACACAGGATACCACAGACACTTAGGAAACACCAAAAGACAATTTAAAGACCACACAGGAGACAAATTCACAAAATGCACAGAGAGACAAGTCAAAACACAGCCACACAGTCAGGAAATATCACAGACTGCAAAGTGAAAGTGAAAGTACACCCAGTGTACCAATTCTGTAAACAGGATATCCTATTACATCACTTCCTGCCTCAAATGCAGTGCCTTTTTATTCTTATGTGTCAAAATATTATAACGCTTACAGTCTGTGCATCATTTGTTTTGACGCACATACTTAGAAATTACCCCGCATCCATTTTTCAATTATTTTTCATAGTAAACCAATTTCATGGGGTACAGTGTGGGAATTACCGCTCAGGGCCAATGGATGTATCATGGCAGTGAGCGTCATTTTTAGACGTATATGTGTCATTTTGTGATGCATGTGCATCTTTTTTGATGCATATGCATCAAAATTTCTGTCTTTGGGTTTGGGTCATTTCTCATTTTTAATAGTACATGACAGGTGTGACAATACAGAGATAGGCTGTTTTCACCTACATTGTGCATTCTGGTGTATGGGCACATATGAGAGATCATACTTCTGCGGACCATGATCCTCTAGTTGTTGCACCAGATTTGCACTCCTCACTGACGCAATCGATGGCCAAATGTGTGGAATACAAATAGGTATTACCCAGTTTGGGCATGTTTTGTGTCAATAGAGGATAGCAAGGCTGCACAACTCAATACAGTAACTCAATGCCTGTGTGTCAATGTGTGTGAATTGGCTTGTACTAATGTAGTTGTCCCACTGTGTGAACATCTGCTTGTATGCATGTATAGTCAATGTGTCCAACCATCAGATGCTATTCAGTCTGGAAATGAGAAAGGAAATGTGTTTGTCATACACGTAGCAACAAATGCTGCATGAACTTCCAAGGGTTTTTGGGACATAAGCATCACCAATGACAAACCATGCACAGGATAGATAGAAGACGGTTGATCATGGCAATGTTCCAAGACTAAGCCATCACATGTCCTGGAATGTTGGATACCACTTCCTAGGCACTTGTTTGTATACTACCCATGAGTCAGGCATTGGAAAAACCCCTGTATCACACGCCCACCTGCTTCGATCATTAACGGTAGGAAGTGGCACACCAGCCAAATAAATTCCCCCAGCTCCTCCTCTCCCATCCTACCAAGATGAGGCCTATTGACAAAAAAAAGGTAATAAAGGGGTACAGAGGAAAATGAAGGGAAAGTAGGAGAGGGAAATGAAAATAAATTAACACTAAAACAGCCCAACTATCCCCAAACTAACACTTCCCACAACAGACTCCCAACAGTACAAAGACAAATTAAGACACCAGAAATGACAAAAGTACACTTACACAGGATACCACAGACACTTAGGAAACACCAAAAGACAATTTAAAGACAACACACAGGAGACAAATTCACAAAATGCACAGAGAGACATGACAAAACACAGCCATAGTGCATGTGCATCTTTTTTGATGCGTATGCATAAAAATTTCTGTCTTTGGGTTTGGGTCATTTCTCATTTTTAATAGTACATGACAGGTGTGACAATACAGAGATAGGCTGTTTTCACCTACATTGTGCATTCTGGTGTATGGGCACATATGAGAGATCATACTTCTGCGGACCATGATCCTCTAGTTGTTGCACCAGATTTGCACTCCTCACTGACGCAATTGATGGCCAAATGTGTGGAATACAAATAGGTATTACCCAGTTTGGGCATGTTTTGTGTCAATAGAGGATAGCAAGGCTGCACAACTCAATACAGTAACTCAATGCCTGTGTGTCAATGTGTGTGAATTGGCTTGTACTAATGTAGTTGTCCCACTGTGTGAACATCTGCTTGTATGCATGTATAGTCAATGTGTCCAACCATCAGATGCTATTCAGTCTGGAAATGAGAAAGGAAATGTGTTTGTCATACACGTAGCAACAAATGCTGCATGAACTTCCAAGGGTTTTTGGGACATAAGCATCACCAATGACAAACCATGCACAGGATAGATAGAAGACGGTTGATCATGGCAATGTTCCAAGACTAAGCCATCACATGTCCTGGAATGTTGGATACCACTTCCTAGGCACTTGTTTGTATACTACCCATGAGTCAGGCATTGGAAAAACCCCTGTATCACACGCCCACCTGCTTCGATCATTAACGGTAGGAAGTGGCACACCAGCCAAATAAATTCCCCCAGCTCCTCCTCTCCCATCCTACCAAGATGAGGCCTATTGACAAAAAAAAGGTAATAAAGGGGTACAGAGGAAAATGAAGGGAAAGTAGGAGAGGGAAATGAAAATAAATTAACACTAAAACAGCCCAACTATCCCCAAACTAACACTTCCCACAACAGACTCCCAACAGTACAAAGACAAATTAAGACACCAGAAATGACAAAAGTACACTTACACAGGATACCACAGACACTTAGGAAACACCAAAAGACAATTTAAAGACCACACAGGAGACAAATTCACAAAATGCACAGAGAGACAAGTGAAAACACAGCCACAGAGTCAGGAAATATCACAGTCTGCAAAGTGAAAGTGAAAGTACACCCAGTGTACCAATTCTGTAAACAGGATATCCTATTACATCACTTCCTGCCTCAAATGCGGTGCCTTTTTATTCTTATGCATCAAAATATTATAACGCTTACAGTCTGTGCATCATTTGTTTTGACGCACATACTTAGAAATTACCCCGCATCCATTTTTCAATTATTTTTCATAGTAAACCAATTTCCTGGGGTACAGTGTGGGAATTACCACTCAGGGCCAATGGATGTATCATGGCAGTGAGCGTCATTTTTAGACGTATATGTGTCATTTTGTGATGCATGTGCATCTTTTTTGATGCGTATGCATCAAAATTTCTGTCTTTGGATTTGGGTCATTTCTCAATTTTAATAGTACATGACAGGTGTGACAATACAGATATAGGCTGTTTTCACCTACATTGTGCATTCTGGTGTATGGGCACATATGAGAGATCATACTACTGCGGACCATGATCCTCTAGTTGTTGCACCAGATTTGCACTCCTCACTGACGCAATCGATGGCCAAACGTGTGGAATACAAATAGGTATTACCCAGTTTGGGCATGTTTTGTGTCAATAGAGGAGAGCAAGGCTGCGCAACTCAATACAGTAACTCAATGCCTGTGTGTCAATGTGTGTGAATTGGCTTGTACTAATGTAGTTGTCCCACTGTGTGAACATCTTCTTGTATGCATGTATAGTCAATGTGTCCAACCATCAGATGCTATTCAGTCTGGAAATGAGAAAGGAAATGTGTTTTTCATACACGTAACAACAAATGCTGCATGAACTTCCAAGGTTTTTGGGACATAAGCATCACCAATGACAAACCATGCACAGGATAGATAGAAGACGGTTGATCATGGCACTGTTCCAAGACTAAGCCATCACATGTCCTGGAATGTTGGATACCACTTCCTAGGCACTTGTTTGTATACTACCCATGAGTCAGGCATTGGAAAATGCTATGTGGGTATGGTGTTTGTGACACCGAGTCCCAAAAACAATCCACAAATGTCATGTCACGCCACAGTTTGAGTCATGTAAAGGAGCCATGTTTCCCGTGTGGCAGTGGTGGACCAGCAGACCAAGCAGCACATGTGCACATATTTCCAGTGGTTAATTGCACAAAGGTGTCCAGTTCAAGTGTGTGGGGCCATGTGTAGCCTGAGTCATTATTGGGGCCTATGTTGTCACAGGTACGTGCAGGTCTAGTCATGAGTCGGTGGAGCCATTTCCTGCATTAACAAAGTATCCTTCACAGCTGAATTGAAGGAAAGCCGAAGAGGAATTGAGAACACACATGGGGATAGTCCAGCTATGGCACTGCAGACGTGTTATGAGACTGACAACGGGCCAACCTTGGTGTGCTGACAAAGTTAATGGAACAGGAATTTTAAACCGGCAGGTTTCCTCGCAACATTTGTATAGGCCTCTAAAATTCCCACTGCAGCCGGGAACATCAGTGCCTCTGTGCTGATTAATCTCACAGCTATTCACCACGCAAGCCCCATCAATATGTTGGGGACAATGTGAATCAGTGTGTGGACTGTCAGGGTACTAACATGTGTTGACATTTCATGCACATTATCTGACGTTGTTTGTTGTGCTGGAGGCACCATACTCAATCCATGCATACAGCCATGGTACACTGTCACTATTTGTCACTCATGCATACATGAAACCCAGACAAGGGATGGGCCATGATTAGGCTATTTGAAGACAAGTTCCACCCCATGATACGATAAGTAAACTGATTACGCTATACAATGTATTTGAGTATTCATTGTAGACCTACATGACACAATACCCCAGGAGGAAAGTGAGGGCATGGAAAGCAACTATGAAACAAATGTAGCCACAGGGAACCTTTATGGTGACGCAAAGACAGGAACCAGTCAAGCTAACAGGATGCAGGGTCAATCAGGAACAAAAATGAACAAGGCAAATACACAGTGAACATCCTGAGACTGGTCAAAGCTGGAACAACACTGAGGAAAATTAAAACTGTATTTGTCCTGTGTGTTGGAATGTAACACAATAACCCAAGGCCTGTGTTACACAAGTTATTTTTACGGCAATGCATAACAGTGTTATACATATAATGGCAGTTTCTATGCCGTTCCAGGCAGCTGCAAGGGCAGTGCATGTTCAAATGGCTGGTCTGCATGGAGGTGCTCACAGGTGTGTGCAGCTTCAGTTTCTCCCAAGTCCTGTAGGTGAGAATCACGTTCAAAGGGCCAACAGTACCTTTCACATGGGAAGCAATGCACAGGTGATTACAGGTCCTACAGACTACAAGGCAGTGCATTATTCAACCAGAAGTCCATGCAGACAGAAGAACATTGACTATGGCATACCATACTAAAGAGGGAAGCACACTGGATTCAGAATGTGAGTCTGGGTGTGTGTAGATGAGGGATTATCTGGGTACATATATTCCATTTCCAGGGCACTCTGAAGAAGGGTGGGGTGAGACAGGGAACATGGCAGTGACAGGACTTATGACCTGGGATGGCATGTGCAGGGGATGTCTTCTGAGCAATGCTAGTCATACCTGGGGCACTCATGCTATCCATTTGCTGCTTATATGGAATTCTAGTCACACATACTCCTTGCAAAGATAGCTGATGTAACACTTACTGATGTCAAGGGTCTGGTCATACCTTCTTGTTACCTATGCAATGGCACATCCACTGTCTCATGTATGAGGTGTTTTTTGTCCATATTGAATGATGGTGTCTTAGTTGAGTGCCATATGCTGCAATGAACCATGTTGCCAACATGTATGTGTGAAATAGCTGTGCTCCTCTGATATTGACCTTCAAATGTGAAATGGACAGGATATATGTCATTTACAGTGTGTGTGAAGTTGGGTGTACATTCATACCCATCAAATCTGATGTGGATTTTTCTGTATCCTAATCTGTATTTCTGCAATGCTCTGATTATGATTCATAGGGATAATGTTATGCAAAAATGATTAACCAGACCATGATATAGTGAATAGAATAGGTGTTTATTGACATATGGTAAGACAGTGGTGATGGTGAGTAGAGTTAAAAGAAAGTTTGGACAATATGTTGTCGCCGACGCAATCCTGCAGCTGTGTTTGGATGGCCCCCCTCATGTTGATGGACAGCACCCTCCTTTTCCTCCTCTTCAGGCATTTGTGGGTCAGGTTCATATAGGGGAATGTTCCTCCTTACACATATGTTGTGCAGGATGGCACAGGTCAAAATGATTTTGCACACCATTTCAGGTGAATATAGGAGGCTGCCTCCGGTGATGTCGAGGCACCTGAATCTTGACTTCAGGATGCCAAAGGTCTTCCCCACTATGGTGCGTGTCCTCCGATGTGCCTCATTATAGGCACGCTCTGATGCTGTGCTTGGGTTTGCAAATGGGGTCATGATCCATGGCTGAATCCCATACCCCTGATCAGCTGAAAGAGAAAATGATTGAGAAAATGTTGATTTTGCTTTCACCATGATTCTCACTTTGCATGGCAGTTGTTCTCTTTTGTTGTCTGTGACTCATCAATGTTTGTGTTATTGTGTGGAATCCTAGGCTTCTAGGATGTACCATCAGCATTGGGTTGTTTCCTTATCTGAACTTGTGTTTGGCTGATTGACCGGATGTCAGCGATATTTTCGTAGAGTTGCAGTACATTGTGTACTCCCTTGCATTATGTCATGTGAAAGAGGTGTCCATGTATCCTAACTGGGGGTGACATGATACTTCCATACACAGAATCAATTCCACAGTGGTGGTAACACGGTTGCATCTAAATGGTCTGGACATCCGATCCAATTTAACATATGCAATAGAATGATAACATCAGTGAGGACCTTAGATTTGGCAAGGTGACAATGTACAACACATCTCCATACGTTGTCACCACTGACGTGTTGACAATTGACTATGCACAAATATCCCATGTGTGACAAATTCTCTGCAGACCTATTTCTCTGCCCTTGCCAAGTCGACTCAGGTTCAAATGTGTACCTATACTACTGAACATGTTCTAGTTCAGCTGGCTAACTTGGTTGTGAGGTTGTCATTTTGAGTGTCAGAAGGTCCATATGCCTGTACATCTGCTGTGTGTGTGTGAAATTGTCTCAATCCGTATGTGTAGGAATGTGCACTTTCAATATTGTCACATCAATATGTGTGCTTAGCACAGTCCACTTGCTTATTGGTCGTGGGCAATGTGAGAGCAGGAGTGATGTGAGATATTGGTACAGCCTCAATGATTCCATGTCACCTTCATTGTAGTCATAGGTATCCAAATGGGTGAGGATATCAAACATGCCTAGCGGTGTCACAACCTCAGTGTGTTCCTGGCCACATGTCAATGTAGTGGTGTTTGTGTTGTTTGTCCTAGAGGGTTGTTGTGCAGTGTGTATATAAGTAGGTTTCTGTACTTACCAACAAGTGGGCCATTTCCATATCGTCCATCCTGGAAGTGTTGATTGATGGTGCAGTGGCGGAAGATGAATGAACCATGTACACTCCCAGGATACTTTGCCACGATGTTGGTGATCAATCCTCGGTGATCGACAATGGCCTGCACATTGATGGAGTGTGTGTGCTTCCTGTTGTGGTATAGATGTTTGGTTGCAGCAGGTGGCACAAGGCGTACATGTGTGCAGTCAATGGCACCAAGGACGTGTGGGAAGCCGTTGATTTGGTAGAAGCCCTGTTTTATCTCCTGCTGCTTCTGCTGTGTGTTGGGGAAGCTGATGTGGCGGGTGTGAGGGAGATGATGGCATCCAGTAACTTAGGTAGGAAGGAAGAGAATGAGGGCTGTGAGATCCCAGCAACCAGGGCACCAGTGGTTTGAAAGGAGCCACTTGCCAACATGTGGAGTACAGCTAGCAGCTTGGATTCTGGTGGAATGGTGTGGGGTGTCCGCAAGCTGGGTGCCAACTGTGGCTCAATGTTGCGCAGCAGCTGCTGAATGGCTTGTCAGTTGAGCCTGTACCTCTGGATGATGTCTTGTTGCCAGAGTCCCAGAAGGGTTGTCCAGTTGAGGAATATCCTCTCCTGCCTTCTGCGTTGCCTTGTTGCCTTTGGGGTCCCTGCTGGTGTTGTAGAAGCTGCTGTTGTTGGTCCTGTGCTCTGCGTCGGCGTGCATGCTGGATGAAAAGCACCTCCATGTCTTCCTTTTGGAGCTCTGCTGTTGCTTGTGTGTGTTTTCCTTAAGTACTGGTGTGTTTGCCCCATTTTAACGCCTGCCCTGACCCGGGCGTTATTTTTTTACGCAAATCGGGCTGTGCGTAATTTTCCGACTCTGCCTCCCAGCTGTGCGGGATTTTTGCGTGGTAGCATAAATATGGCGCACGGGTGTTTAAGTCATTTTTTAGACGGGAACGCCTACCTTGCATGTCATTAACGCAAGGCGGTTTCCTTCATCCTAGAAATGATGCACACGGCGAAATTTTGGCGTTCGCGGGTGTCAAAGTATAAATATGGTGCACGGTTTGCGCCGAATATGCGTCAAAATTTGTGACGCACATTCGGCGCAAACAGAGTATAAATATGGGCCTAAGAGTCTATGCATGCAATTTATTTTTCAGTTATTGCCCTGCACACTTTCACTTGTATGCAAGTCTGTGTGCTTCTTTCAAGTCTTACTGGTAGTAGATATCTGTTGAGAGATAACAAATTCATGAAGTCTGAAATCAAAGGAATGTCCAGGAATGTCAATTATGTCCAACTGGTAAAATCTACTGAAAGGAACAGAATTAAGACCCAACACAGAAGTGTTCTGTCAGGATTCTGCAAAGTCAAATGGTGATTGTGGTCCTGGGTACTATTTAAATTTAGCCATGCCGAAGATGACTGCTATGTCCTGGGAGATTTCCCTATCCTGTGGTAATCACATGGTGGGGATATCTCATGAGACTTTGGCCTGAAGCCATGCAAAATTGCAGAAAGATGTGAGCCCTTTTGGAGGAGGGCCTGGGACAATGAGATTGACTATGGATAAGTGCTTGGGCAAGAACAGACTCCAAGGGATAGCAACCAGGTGAATGTTATACCAAGGATTGTGTGTTGGCATGGGTCCAGGAGTTTGGAAGCCAAGAGGGACTTATAAAGATCTTTTGTCTGGCACTCTTGACCATGGGAGTTGAGATAGTTGTGGGCTGACAATGGGTGATCTTTGGGGCGTGGGATGTGGCAAGGGGTGAAGGTTAAGGGCATAGGCTAGAGGTCATGATATTCTCATGGCATGGGTATAAGCACTCATGCTTATTCTTCTACACTCACTTCTAACATCTCAGGGGTTGCACCCTTAGATCCCTACTTCAGCTTACGATATTTCCATGAGTCTAGGCACATACGTGGCAGTGCAGGACTTCCAGGTTAGGTATACTGTAAAGCTCAAATTCATAAGGGTGGCTAGCTCTGTCTATGCTATGCACTGGTCTGACTATTCAAGATCTCCTGTCATCTGCCACGCCGACAGAATTGGCTGCACCTTTAGGTCAGATGTGGCCCCTCCAGTGCAAGCCTAAAGCCTCTCCTGTTAAATGTGGTAACACTTGTTCTACCCTTTGTACCTATGCAGGTCATTCTTACCTCCTACCCCATAATTTCAGGGCCCATCTTGGTCATTGAAGCTTAGATTCAGAGTCAGCGCATTCTCTTACTGGTAACATTGGGGTTCTTACTCACAGGTGCCTACTTCAACTGTGACAACTCAGTACCAAGGATGACAGCAGACTCAGACAGACAACCACCTTCTTCTGGGTAACCGTCTTCACCATTACAGGGTTACTAAAGCCAAAGGGCATTCATACTCACTGTTGTGAACGCTTCTTATACAACAGTTTCCACTCACTAATTACTGCTCTCAGGAGACTAACCTTTCCTGTAGTGCAGTCACAGATTTCCCACTGACAAGGCATTCTGTAAGTGCTTCTCAGCAGACCTACAGTTGCCATCAGTCAGTCCTCAGGAGACACTTTCCAACAATGGGAAACAGAGGCGTCCTCTAATTCCCTGTCTTCCTCTCTGGGAAACTCCCAAGTCCCACTGCAGATATTGCATTAAATAGCCCACCAGCAAGAGGATTCTTTGCAAATGCTAAATCCCCTCACATTTGTCCTGGCTCCAGGCAGTGAAAGGAGGTGAAATAAAGGTTCTACTCCCCATGATATTCAGCTTTTTCTTCACTTAAGCATCACAGAACTCCTCTCTCCTTCACATTCATATCCAGGATGTGGTTTTTGCACACCCTTGTCTAGAGATCTGAATATTGTTTACTAGAACTTGCTCATAATGTATTTAAAAGATAATTTGGAGTGCTGTTTTGTAAAGAATCTTTAAATGTTTTTGCTTTTACATTTCATTCAAAAGTAATCATTAATCTCCTAATGAAAGCTGACTTCTCTCTTAAATACATTGACATTGAATATATTTATTTAGACCTAAAATAATTAATGAAACTAGAAGTTTGTTGGGTTTGAACAAACTAATTTGAGTCAACTGTGTATAATACATAATTTGAGGAACTTATGTCTAATATGTCTAATGAACAAAATTACAGATCTCTGTGGATATATACAAGAATATGTCACGAAAACTATTGCCAGTGTTGCTAAGTTCTTCCCTCAGCAAAAACGATTCCCCTTTTCCTTGTACCCACGTTGGTTGCAGCGGCGTCCTCACTCCCGGTGGCACTTGCGGAGACTGTTCTTAGAACTAGCTTCTTCAGGTTTAACTGCCACTCAAGATGGTGGCCGCAAATCTTTGTGAGGTCAGCGTTCTAGTGTTTCTATCTTATTCTTGTGCTGAAGCTTACCTCCATCTGTTTCTCTCTGGGAGCTGTGCTCTTCAACTGTCATCCTGAGGAGAATGAGCAGTGTTCCTGAGGCACTTAGTTTCATAGAGAATTCTTCCAGTTTTGAGTAATTAATTATTTTTCTTGTTACGGTGTGCACACCAGCTACTTTTTCCCTTCTGGAGAAGCTGAATTTCTTCCTTCTTCCAACAACTGGCTATCGGCTTTCCAAGGAGAATTTGTTTTGGCTTAACAGAACTTCAAGCAACTGCAGTAAGGAATCCTTTTGTATGATTTCCAGACTTGCCAATATATATATGTACATATAAATTCAACAACTCTTCCCCTTGCAGGCTTGCCAGTCTTAGAGACAAACCTCAGTGCTCAGGCTAATAGTTAGAGACTGTGATTGAGAAAACTGAACCATGAGAAGAAGTTTTCATTTCCTGTAAAAGACATTAGTAGATTGTATATTTGTGAACCTTTGAAATGTTCTCCAGAGAACCTTGGATACCTCTGACGCCTGGAGAAAAGAAGATATTAAGTTAAAATTGTTCTCTTAGAGAGAGGCTAGTCTCTCAAAAGATCCAGGTTAGGAGAACGATAGAATTGGGTGAATGGCTGAACAGTTGAATGCACAGTAGGAATGTACTTATCTATGCTCTTATCACCCGACTGCAGGTCCTTCCTTTAAAGAAATCCTAGCAAGAAGAAAGGTGCAGGTTACAGAAGCACACACTGAATATCCTATCTTCAAGTGTGAAACACAGGCTGGAACTGGATCTGGAGGCGGTCTCTCTTTTTCTGTTCCCCTTCCCCTTTCCCCCTAGCGGATGCAGAGTTCAGATAATCAGTAAAGTCTGAGCACTCATCTGTTCGAGAGAGTTGGGTAAAAGGCATCTGCTCCTGTGGAAGTTTGATGTAATGGGTAATATTTTGACAGAATATGTTATTAAGATTATGTGAAGCATGCGCTGAAACTGCTGGCTTTGCTCCCAAACTGAACTAACTGAAATAACTTTGATTTTAAATATACTGTCTAATATAAAATAGCATTTACTGCGCTTCTGTATTATTTAGAGTTTGGGCATGTTAGGGAAAATTACTTTCATTTCCCGTGTTCCCTCCTCCACCTGGGTGCCTCTGTAAGCAGTTTGTTCTACCAATCCACTGATCCCTCCATAAAGTTCTCTTCACACTCTAGTGCTTGATCACGTCGACTTCCCTATCAAGCTTCCTGGGATCAGTGCAATCAAAGTCCTCTAGATGATTCTGTAACTTTGGAAAAAAGGAAAATATTCTCCTGCATCATCAAATTATACAGTTACATATAAGCCAGATAGGGTTTTCAAAGCGGGAACCACAAAACATTCCCAGTACCAGTAAGAATCATTTTGGTTGTTCATGTGCAATGTACTTACCACAGATTCATCTCTAAAATTCAAACTCAAAAAAAGTTTTTATATTTCAGGCAGACCACATGCAGTTATAGATAGCTTAACTGACTCGAGCTACTACATAGGCCAAATACTAAATGTCACAAGAAATTGGGGTGAACCCAGCAAAAGGTTACATTCTCATGAATTGTAATATGTCATTTCATTGTGGCCATAAAGTAGAATTGTGGAGAGCTCTTTTATCACACAAACCGGGGGCCTGGTGTCCAAAAATCCTTTCATGATAGTTTGAAAACGTTTGGAAGAATGGGGAGAAGAAGTTGCAAAATTGTTTCTAAAAGTTGAGACAGAGGTGTTTCATTTCTGGGAGACAGAGACTAGGTGCTAAGCCTAGCCAAAAATGCAGATCCCGCTCTTCTCCCCAGATACTGCAGGGCATGAAAACATGGAAAACTCAGTCTGTATATTCTATATTCTGCTACAGATTCCAGTCTTGTCCACCTGAAGATTTTGATCTCTGATAATTTTCTAAATGTAAACCAAAATGTTTGACCAGAGTGAACCATCAACTTTTTTTCAGGGCTTTCTAGCACTCATGGAAACCACAGAGGACCTATGTGTCAGTTCTTCATATCTTTGACTGGAGAGAGCCACCAACTTCAATGCGTCCGTGCTCCATTGCTGGTTAGCATACCTATGGGTCAGCGGTACTGTGTCCCACAGACTAACATTGATTTTTTAATTGCAATTGCCTCTTTTAGAGTGTTTAATTTTAATAATCCTTGATCCCTTTTTGGTTCATGTTGATCACCCAGTGTTTGCTTTTTAACTTCACTGGTTTGGAAATTTAAGTATTGTTTATTTTATTGTTTTGCATTTGCTGTACATTTGCTACACACATTTTTCTATATCAAAGGTCTTGCTTTGTGAGAAGCTACCAAGAGTGAGAAAAGTATCCCTCATAGAAAGCAGTTTGTTCATTGAGAATCACTTTTTTCAGCCTTGTGTGAGGATTTGGGTGTTTTATAAGACATGGCTGTGGTCTCTTATTGTGAAATACACTTGGGTCCAGTCAGGTTTGTTTACATCACCTTTACCTCACTCTGTGTATCTGTGGCTTCAAGCAGCAAAGCTTTACAAAGGAACTCAGTTTGAAGCATTTAACAGTACCAAACAACTGGATAAGAAAGTCACACAAAATGAAAGAACCAGGAAACAATTTATAAAAAAAGATTATGGGGGTCATTCTGACCCTGGCGGCCGGTGACCGCCAGGGTCACCGACCACGGGAGCACCGCCAACAGGCTGGCGGTGCTCCAGAGGGCATTCTGACCGCGGCGGTTCAGCCGCGGCCAGAAAGGGTAAACCGGCGGTCTCCCGCCGGTTTACCACTGCCCTTGTGAATCCTCCATGGCTGCGGAGCGCGATCCGCAGCCATGGGGATTCTGACACCCCCTACCGCCATCCTGTTCCTGGCGGGTCTCCCGCCAGGAACAGGATGGCGGTAGGGGGTGCCGTGGGGCCCCTGGGGGCCCCTGCAGTGCCCATGCCCATGCCCATGGCATGGGCACTGCAGGGGCCCCCGTAAGAGGGCCCCGCAAAGTATTTCAGTGTCTGCTAAGCAGACACTGAAATACGCGACGGGTGCAACTGCACCCGTCGCACCCCTGCAACTACGCCGGCTCAATTGTGAGCCGGCGTCCTCGTTGCAGGGGCATTTCCTCTGGGCCGGCGGGCGCTCTTTTGGAGAGCGCCCGCCGGCCCAGAGGAAATGTCTGAATGGCCGCCGCGGTCTTTTGACCGCGGTGCGGTCATTCAGCGGCGGTACCTTGGCGGACGGCCTCCGCCGTCCGCCAAGGTCAAAATGACCCCCTATATGTTTGTAAATATCTAGAGACTTTGATTAGCAAAATCCACCAGAGGGTTCCAGAGATACAGAATTTAGAAGCATTTATTACTTTTAAATGCAACCACAATCAAGCATTGGTCAACAGAAAGTTTGTAAACTTTTGAAATGTTTGAAAGAGATAGTTTGGCTACTCCAGTCCGGCTTGGGTGACCAAATCCAAGAGGATTTAGGTCTAGGGGGCCAGAAAGGATACTGTAGGCAGTTACCTGACCACCAGAGTGTTTTTAAGTCAAGTTTCAAACTTTACAGGACAACCGCCATAGACTTCAATGGAGTGGTCCTGATGCTCAAGGATGCTCTGGGTGGTGATGCAGTCAATGGGGATGCATTTGTGGTGAGCCCTCACGCAACAAGTGATGTGGAGCAACTTTGGCCACAGAGGTCAGGGTCACACAAAGTCCCTTTCGATGCAGTAGCTGCCCAGCCAATGCTGATCTACTGGTTTCCCTGTACCATGGTTGGAGCGAAATCCCTTGATGGAGGCTAATATTCCTCTTGGGTGACGAATCCGGACGCTGACTACACTCACGGGTCCATTATACTCAGGTGGCTGTTGAGGATCAGTCACTATGAGCACCTGACAGCAGGTAGCAGCAAAACATCTGTGCTGGCTACCAACTTGATGGTTTGAGCTTCTTCAGCTCCTTTGTCTCTGGGGTTGGTTCCAGGGGATCATCCAAATGATTCTTGGAGTCAGTGCTTTGATGCAGGCTGGAAATCAACTTTTCCCTGAGCCGGGAGCCACAGGCACAGTTCAAACTTCACTAGCCCAAAGTGCAGTAGGTGCAGTCCTTCTGATGGTGCTGCCTCGGTTTGTGCAGTTTCAAGGCAGCAGGGCAGTCTTTCTTTGGTCCTTTCTCCAAATTCAATGTGATCGAGGGACATGGTGCCAGGGGTGCCATATTTGTCCCACGAAAGTGCCCCGAGGGGACCACACAGTCACTAGTCAATGGGCTATTAGATCCCCTCCCTTCCGGTGACATGTTTCCTGCAACATGTGGCATCTGACTATCCCAGAGTGCACTCTTCTAGCCACTCTCAAGATGTCAGGACCCCTCTTTGTCCACCAGGAGCTTGGTAGCCCACCCTGGAAGTGTGGCTACCTGAAGGCTACACACCCACGGGAAAACTGGTTTGGGAACTGGATTTCCCTGTCTGTTCTCTCTGTTCTTGTCTCCAACCTGTCTACAGGAGCAAAAATCAGCCTGCTCAGGAGTATTATCACCATTTGCCTTCAATGGCGGCTTCCCCTTTAAAGCTTGCCTTTTGGGCTAACACTCTGAGTGGCCTTTCTGGGAGAGGATGTAACATCTCGCTCTGAGGCTACTTTGTTCCGAAACCTGGGAGTTGTTCACATGTCTCCCCAGGTAAGCAGAATGCTGTCTGTGGGCTAGAATCTTTGTGAGGTCAATGGACAAGCTTGGTCACAGAACGGCGACTCTTCAAAGGTTGCTTAACTTTAATAGTGCCATTATATTCTACCTGGGCATCAGGTTGGATTTAATGCCACAATTAATTTGATACCTTACAGTACCCAGTTAGGTAGTTCCATTCAGAGATTAGCCATGCTGGGGTGCCATTCGGTAACCTTGTACTAGCCAATGGGGCTACTAACCTTTCCTCCACAAAACAACAACTTTAAAGGTTTTACTGCTGGCATATACAAATCTATATGCCTTGCTCAATAATATACAGCTTCTTTCCAGATGGCTAAATAGACCTTCCTTAGGGGAAACGTACTTATAATGTTATGGGAAGGGTTGGCTTTGCGATTGGTTTGAATGGCAAAGTCGAACTGGCTGAGAAAACACTGCCCTTCTAGTCTGCAGTGGCAGACCAGGAGCCATTTTGTACTTTGTCACATACAAGGTGGCACAGTCAGTCTTGCATCCCTGGGTAGACCCTCTGCCTTACATGCCCTGGGTACCATATACTAGGGACTGATAAGTAAGTCAGTACTTCCAATTGGGGACACACAATTCGACATATCTTTTGTAATGAACCAGAACACTGGCACTGAGGTCTGGTAGGCAGGCCTCAGTGCACTCTAAAAGTTGAAAAAACAGCAGGAAGTATTCCAAAAGGGGGTAAAAAGTGGGGCAAAACCTGCAAAATGCCTGCTTCCTAACATCTTTTGAGAGATCTATCATAGCTCTCATCGAGACCACTTTCTTTCCTGGTTATAGTTTAACAATATTGTTCTTACAAATATTGTGACAGGCTGTCTGAACCACTGTTTGCTAAGCCATGGACCTGTTTCCAGAATACATATTATTTCAATCAAGCATTTAAATTTTTGCCAACTGCCCATTTTTTCTTACCTCTTTCACCATGCAGAATTTATTCATGGTTCTATGTCTTGAAGCAGATTTCTACTCCTCAATTTAGATTACATCTCTGTGCCAAACATTATGTTAACCCTTCCATTAACCTGACCTACTGTTAATCATTTCTGGCTTCCTAAACTTCACTCATGACCCATGCTTAGCATTCATTTTCACATTCATCCTCTTGTTATAACTTTACTAGCTTCAGATATTTTCTATAATCAAATTGCCTTCACGCATTATTCTTCTACATCCTAGTACAACACAGTTAAGAATGGGGTCTTTGGTAGGCAGTCAGGTTACCCCCTGTCCAAGCAAGGACCCTCACTCTAGTTTGGGCAAAGGAGAAACACACCTGGTTAACCCCCACTCACCCCCTTGGTAGCTTGGCATGAGCAGGCAGGCTCAACTCAGAAGTAATGTGTAAAGTATTTGTACCAACAAACACAGTAATACAGTGAAAACACTACACAATGGACACCAGTTTAGAAAAATAGGTAATATTTATCTAAACCAAACAAGGCCAAAATGACACAAATCTAACATATACAAGTCAAGATATGAATTTTCAAAATAATAAGAGTCTTACTCTATGGAAAAGAATGGAAATGATGATTTTGCACAAAGTACCTGGTTTGCGTAAAAAATAAAGCTGCACGGACAAGCGTGCATCTGAAAAGTCAGCAATGCGTCAATTACTTCCTCTCAAGGGAGGCCATGCGTTGTTTCTTCTCCGGTCAGGTCAGCGATGCATTGTTTTTCTCCCTCCCAATAGAGCGATGCATCGATTTTTAGATGGGGCACCTCAAATCCGCGCAGTCGGGATAACTTTGACACCCAGGGACTTTGCATGGAAAATCCAGTTGCATGGTGTCAGAAAACCGCACTGGGTGGGGTTTGCTTTGTTATCACAGCCGCAAGTGGGTGTTGCACGTCATTTCTCCAGCCGCAATGCGTCGATCTTCCAGCCACGATGCAGGTGGAGTGTCGATTTCAGTTGCAAAGCCAGCAGCGCATCGTTTATCAGCCGCGTTGCAGATGGTGAGTCAAAAATGTCCCCACATGGCATTCTGTGCGTGGATTTTCATCTCTTATTCTACCAGCTTCACCTTTCAAGGGCCTAGGGACTGGATATGGCACCACTTGGCAGGGCAGGAGTCTCAGAGTCCAGGTGCTGGCAGAGGAAGTCTTTGATGGTCCTGAGACTTCAAAACAGGAGGCAAGCTCAGTTCAAGCCCTTGGAGATTCTTCACAAGCAGGAATATACCACAAAGTCTAGTCTTGGTCCCCTTTCACAGGCAGAAGCAGCAACTTCAAGATAGCCCAACAAAGCTCAGTCACAGACAGGAGCAGCACTTCTCCTTAGCACTCCAGCTCTTCTCCTTGGCAGAGGTTCCTCTTGAATCTAGAAGTGATCTAATTTTCAGGGGGTTGGGTCCAATTATTATACCCCTTTTTGCCTTTGAAGTTGGTAAACTTCAAAGAGGAGTTTCTCTTGTTTGCAAGACCTTGCCTTGCCCAGGCCAGGCCCCAACTACACACCAGGGGGTTGGAAACTGCATTGTGAGAGGGCAGGCACAGCCCATTCAGGTGTAAGTGACTACTCCTCCCTCCGCCCTAGCACATCTCCCTTTGTCTCACTGTCTAGAGGGGATTCACAAACAGCCCAACTGTTAAACTGACCCAGACAGGGAATCCACAAACAGGCAGAGTTACAGAATGGTTAAAGCAAGAAAATGCCGACTTTCTAAAAGTGGCATTTTCAGACTAACAATCTAAAAAACAACTTCACTAAAAGATGTATTTTTAAATTGTGAGTTCAGAGACACCAAACTCCACATTTCTATCTGCTCCCAAAGGGAATCTACACTTTAAAGTTATTTAAAGGCAGCCCCCATGTTAACCTATGGGAGGGATAGGCCTTGTAACAGTGAAAACAGAATTTAGCAGTATTGCACTGTTATGACACGTAAAACACATCAGTACATGTCCCACCTTTAACATACACTGCACCCTGCCCATGGGGCTACATATGGCCTACCTTAGGGGTGCCTTACATGTATAAAAAAGGAAGGTTTAGGCCTGGCAGGTTGAATTGGCAGTGCAAGACTGCACACATAGACATTGCAGTGGCAGGTCTGAGATGTTTACATGACTACTCATGTGGGTGGCACAACCAGTGCTGCAGGCCTACTAGTAGCATTTGATTTACAGGCCCTGGGCACCTTTAGTACACTTTGCTAGGGACTTACTAGTAAATCAAATAGGCCAATCATTAATAAACCAATTGAACAATACAATTTACACAGAGAGCATATGCACTTTAGCACTGGTTAGCAGTGGTAAAGTGCCCAGAGTCCTAAAGTCAACAAAAACATGACAGAACAAATAGGAGGCAAAAAGACTGGGGATGACCCTACAAAAAGGGCCAGGTCCAACAAACACATATCCTTTAAATCTAAGATCACCATTTTCTTATTCTTTCTCTGTTCATGAGCTCAATCCTTTCATACTCCTCTAGGTTCCTTATCAACAATTTTCACATGGTCTCTCAATAACTGCATCCCACAAACCAAGTGCACAAATTTGCATCCTGCCTCAGCCCACTTTTACAGTATGTTCCTACTCAACATCTTTTGTTTCCTTTTCACCTACCTCTTCTCTAAAGAAACATCTCAGCCTCTCCAGAAAACGTATAGCTCAGGTTTAAACTTAAAAAGGACTTAGCACCTGTTATCCATTCAACTATCACAGATTGTCCTTTCACCATCTGTCCAAATGCTTGTGTTCAGGCTTCATTTTCAGCAAGTATCTGAAACTGAAACAGATGCACCACCCTCACCTCATTTCATTATTTGGCCATCCAGACACTGCTTTCCCACAGTTCATCACGTCCTTCCACTACCTCAATTAAAAAGAAAAGCTGACATATTTGATGACACTCTGGCCCGTAATCTGATTTTCTTTTGTTTCCGATTAATCTTTTTAGAGAGCAACAGAGGAAAAGGAAAATTACATTCTGTAATTCAAAGACATGAACAGTGTAATCTGGTCACCCAATAAGGGCCTAATTTAGATATTGGCGGATGAGTTACTTCCTTTACAGCGGTGACAGATATCCAATCCGCTGAAATCTAAATCCCATTGTTTCCAATGGGATTTAGATTTTGGAGGATGGGATATCTGTCACCGTTGAGACAGAGTAACCCATCCACCAATAGCTGAATCAGGCCATAAATGGTGGAGAACAAAGTTCAAAAGTTTATTACAAATTTACGGAAAACCTTAGGTAAACCAATCTCAAAAAAATGTTGTATGAGTACAGAATCACCAAAGGTGATGTAGAGCATCAGATCAGATTAAATCGTACAAGCATAAGGCATAGAAGTATCTCAGTCGCAGCAATACCGAAAAGGAGGATGATCCATATACAAGTCGTGATCTTCTCGTCTAACCATTTGACATCTATGTTAATCTAAATGTCCTAGTCTAAGGTAAAGAATTTCTGAGTTATGTTTCGGGCAAAGTATGGGAACTAGAGAAAAATAATAGAAATAATTGTAAAGTATTAGCATAACAGATACTTCAGTAAAAGTGCTGAAAGAGAGGTATTGGGTAGCATAAAGGCACACCACCAAGGAGTCAAATAAGAGAGGTCTGTACTTCTCAAAGTATTCAAAGGGTCTATTCTCTGCCAAAGGTAAAGAGGATCTGCCCTCACCTAACTAGATGCATACCAATTAATCCCACATATTCTTCCAGAAATCTATGTCATCACCACCAGTAGTTTTCCATCTTCCTTGTACAGTAGAAATTGACAACTTCCCTCCACTTTCATTCCACAGTCAAACACCAGGATGCCCTTGAGTCAGTTTGTTAGTGTTCCTCTTTCTTTGCCAACATATCTTCCCATACCCCACTTTCTCAAATACACAACATGCCTGTCATTAACTATAGAATCATGCAGACATACCTGCAAAAAAAGGAAAATACAACGCAGGCAAAACTGAACATTTGTGACACATGGTTATACGTGCAGGTCTCTTCATACGTGAATAACTGTGATTATACATACTTCAATCATAATACAATTATTCAAATACATGTATATAAATGTATCTAAAAAAACACGTATACAAGGATCGCTATTGTTCTACCTATAAGAGCATCTTTAAGAATATAATTCCAATACACCACTCAACATTAATAGTATTACAGCACAAAATATATATCTTGTCTCATTATACAATATATATCTTGTTTTTTACACTTCGATTACTTTTGTAATGCATAATGATATTTTCAAAATTTCACTCTATCAATTACTTTCACTCAGTCAGGGGATGCTATGAGGTGACTTAGCACTGGTGAGATGCTTGGATGCAACTCCGCTGGACACCTGCTTGGATTTCCTTTTCCTTGGTAGTATGGGTGGATGGTGAGCCTGGGAACAACAAGCAGTGACTCCATGGTGATGGGTGGTTCTTGCAGGGTCAGGCTATATGTCTGGATGCCCACATCAATCAGGTTTTGGGCTTAACTTAGCTTAAAAATCTTTTATCTTAAACCTCTTTTTTATGTGATTGAAAGCTAATACTCAGCAAAATGTGACGTAACAAATCTAACAGCTTTTATGTGTTGAAATTGTCCTTACACCCATTTGGGTCTTATTTGCTCTTTAGAACCTGCAAAAAATGAAATGTTTTAGTTTCTTACATGGTCAGTACTATGTCTTTTATTTTTGCTAATATATTGAGACTGACCATGGTCTCCCTCTTTAGGTGCTGTATAGGCTTCAAAGGTGTCAATCACAATTAAACATTTCTTATTGCCTTTCCTCACTATCAATCTCCTGTTCACCTTCAAGCAAGAGTTCTTTTCTTTTAAATTCACATTTAATCTGCTTTTTCAGACCCTTTGTGCCATCCATAGCCTTTTACTGAGGAGCTGAAGAGCTAGTGTTATGTCTAGGTGTGGAAACTACAGAGAATATTTGGGTTTGTAATACTTTTTACATTGTATTCATGCCAATGTCTTTATGAACAGTGACACCAGGGGTAGCAAAGGAAGTGATAAGGGGCAAGAGGGTATACCAGGAGCAGCAGATGCTATTTCTGGCTACCTCCTTATTGACATCACTGAGGCTTTGCAAAGGAAACTCCAACTTTATTTGTACTATTCTGTGCACCTTATCATGGCGGGAAATTGCTTATTGTTAATAGTAAAGTTGAAGTTTTGCATGATAAAATATTTCAGTGATAAACATGGTAAGCCAAGACAATATATAAGAAATATTACTTAATGGAGGTATCAATATCTAGTGGTCATTGCTGGGGTGTAGTCAGCGGTCCAGAGGCAAAGCTAAGGGCCCTACTCCACTCTGGTCAGTAACTGCCTAGTAGTGTGCCCCCCACCTTAGATAATATTGCTATTGTAAACCAGACATGCCCTCCCCCTTTGATAATATTGTTACAGTAAATCAGACTCTCAAACCTTGGAGTGAAAGTCCCAAAATTGTTTGTTAGATAGGGTGTCTATTTGGACTATTTAGGTGGAAGGTTACAAGAACCACTGCTGTTGGATTTTTGTGGTACTAAGGTCCGCCCTTTTGTCCCACTAAACCACATTGTAGTTAAAGCCTGGTTTTAGGGGTCCCAAAAAGATGCATCTAGAAACGGTGGTAGCAGATTTTAATGAGGGCACATTTTCTATAAGTTCACAAATATCTTCCACAGCCATGTGAGAAAAAAGTCTTCCATCTTGAGCAAAACAATGACTTCCAAAACAGCAGTCTGTTATTTGATTCATCAGTGTTCTCCTACAGCTTCAACAGCGTTTCAATGAACAACTAGTCTGCTAAAATTCTATATTCATGACAAAGGTAAGGCACACCAAAACACTGTATTCTTCACATCATCACCATATTTTATTGATGTCAACACAAAACCTCACAATGTAAAGACAGAAGTACATTTCAATCAAAGTCAAATTGAAATGTCCATTAAAATACCACACTAGGTGGCCCATGTTAGCAGCATATGCACAACAAATAACACAATATGTGGTTTAAAAACCTCAGGTAATAATTCCAGCACAGTATATCAAACAACAAAAGGACCACAGCGGAATAAAATCAACACATACATTGACACTGAAAATCCGGTAACAGTAGACTATTTGCCCATACCCCCTTTGAGTGCTTGGGCCCAAGGTTGCAGTACAATCTGGTGTCTGATTTTCAGCCAAACACTCCATAGATATATAGACACTGATGTAACAATTAATGGCTCACCCATTCTTAAATAAAGTATCATTACTTCCACAATGGTAGAGGTTCCTTTTGACCTAAATAACAGGAGTAACCAGCGTCTTTGTATCTGTACTGTATATACTTAGTGAAGAAAAGCATACAGTGTTTAACAGTATCTTTGCCCCCTAGAGAATAGTCACACTAAATCCTCCCCCTTTGTTTTTCTTTGCACCAGAATAAGTAGATCTTAGTGGGGAGAATTTGCAATCTAAATCTTACACAAAGGCAACGTTTCTGTTCAGGGTATAACTGTTCCAAACACTTCTCAAAGCTAGGGGATGGCTTGTGGTTGAGAGGTTTAGCTATTAGACCACATACTCACACTTTTTAAATCAATTCCTCTTCTATATGTAACCAATACTGCCTCTTAAGAAGGTCATTTGAGTCTGGACTGATGTGAGTTGGATCCTCCCAACAACGTTCTTCGTGTAGCAGTGTCAGAAGCCTCTGAACAAAATGTAACAGACTGCTACAACCTCTACCAGACTGGGCAGTCAATTCTTTGATATATTTTATATAGTTTAACATGTGAGAATTTCTATGCACACACGCCCAGTGTAATACAGGTTTTAAACCAGCCTGGGCTGGAATGGTAAAAATACCAGTTTGCAGGTATAAGGGCACCAATGGAGTTCCAGGTTCCAAAGCCAGGAGCGACCTGGAGGAATTATTTTCTTCTACGTTGAACTTTGGCACGCTAGCAAATCCCCATGGTTCAGCCCCATATAAGGCTGCAACCACAGCTAAACACCATGTTGCTGGAATAGGAGCTGTAGAATTTAAATATTTTTCCTTGGGGGAGACTGCAGTAAATTAACACAATGAGGTGTTTCATTTTGTCATAGAAATTGTGGGTAGTGCTCCATAACCCCAAAATGATTACACATTTCCATAATTTCTCTAACGTCTTCGTCATTCCTGTCAGAAAAAAAAGTCTGGGAGCCTGAGTAGAAAGTAATTTCAACGGCAGCAGCCTTCTGTCGTTTGACTCCCCTAGTGTTGTACTGCAACACACGGTTCTAATGAACAGCTATGGTGCATGACAAAATGGATACAATGTTGCTGAGTAGGAAATGCTGAATTTAACACCTTTCCTATGAAGTAGGTTGAAGTAAATGGGCCTTAAGCTGCTATGGAGCTATGAAACCAGTTCGTTAAAATTATGTCAGGGAAAATATAGATTTTTGTCAATTATGGCTCAATATCTCTTTAAAGGGCTACAGACAGTTGAGGAAAGAGCCCTGCAAAAGTCCAGCTTCCCATTTCCATATCGATTTCCTCAGAATATCTATTCTCTCAGACGCTTAATGCCGTCTTAATTTTACACTAGTAATATTTGGTGAACACTGATTTTTTTAATGTATGGCAGTTGTTTTTTAGATGTGTAAGAAGCAATACACAAACTGTCTTCTATTTAAAATTAATAGTTGTAAGTTCTTATTGACAGTGAAACCCTTCAAGTGAGTTGTTGTTTGTACATAATAGTTTTAATTATACTTTTACCCTCTAGCTTTTGTCAGTAGTGGTATCTCCCTGTATGAATGTGCATTGAAAGTTAGATATAAGAAAATTAAAGCACATATGTATTTGCTCTCTATACATATCCTGCACTATGTACCACATAAAAGACTAATTCAAACGGTGATGAATTTAAATATAATTTAAAATAAGCAATGTTGTAAAACAGACAGAGAATTGAGACTACTTTTTAAAACTTGGTAAAAAATGCCATGAACTATATACAAATTGAACCACTTTAAAAATATACAGTATGAAGAAACTGAAAGTAATGATTTAGGGCACTCTTCTATTTCAGAAACTTGTAGAAGCAGGCTAAGAACCTTGTTCATGCACAAGTTCAGCTCCTGTATTGAAAAGTAAAAAGAAAATAAAACTAGCTTTTTCTACACACCTTGTATTGCAGGTACATTCTGTGAGCCAAGTGAACTCTTTAATTCTTCATTGAAACGCCATGATGTTCATGGGTCACTGGCTAGGGGTATTGGACATGGTGATATATAGTTGATGCAGTAATAAGGCTTGCCTCATGTTCTAGCAATGAACTCCTGGCTAGGCAGTGACCATCTAATGGTCTCTCAAATTGGATCATTTTGGTAGTCCAGCTGTCTGATATAGAATAGCCTTTGTTACTGCACAAAGGCTATTGGATTGTGGCTTCATGTAGCTCCACAGTCTAAATACCGGTGTCAATCACAATAGCAAGCAACACTTCTTTTTAGAGGTTAGTTTGTAACCCTTTGGACAAACTCTCACTCAGCAAAGCTCTCAACGTGCCCTCAAAACTGCCAGTGCATGTTTATCTCCATTTGTTTCCTCTGCCTCAGACTGTCGGTTATGTTTCAGGGCTTGGGAATTGCTTCCATCAAAAGTATAGCCTGGTGAGGAAGAAGATACTATCCGCTACTGTGTGCTAGTGTCCTTCTTTGGTGTATTCTTGACAAACAGACCAATTCCCTACACAAATACACTAAGCTCCCTCAGTGGACTCAGAAATTGGCACACTGACTGAAAAAAGAGCAGGTCATTTAAACTCAACCAGCTGGTATGTACAGCAGTCCTCTCCATGCAATACATGTCACCCCCAAACAGAGTCTAATAAAATATCTGAGTCCAATGGCAAATTTGTTCACCTGGGAACAACATTTAGAAATATTCTGGACTGTCCGACTGTTTCCTATTGACCTCCATGACTAAGTTTGGCCAATTGACTTATATTAAAAAGGTTTAAGGTCTCTCTCTCTCTGGTTTCTTTACATAATTTACTGCAAGCATGACACCCCTCTAAAGAACTATTTCTCCCTGTATCAATGTAGCTCAAAGTCTGTTCTACCTCTTTGTCCCATTCTATGAATGATTCCACATCACCATAGGCCACTTGCTCCTTATTTCTATTTATGATTGGTGCCCTTTTACTTGAACAATTGTTGCCTCATTGCACAACTGAATGTTTTGGACTCCTCTAACCAGAACACTGTATGATTGGTGCCCTGAATTACTTGAACTGCTGTTCCCTCAGAAATCCAACTGGTGCCTCTTACTCCAAGCTTCCACATGATGTCATGATCTGATTGGTGCCCCTTCTCCATAGACTTTTCTGGCCTCATTTGGAGTGCTCTGTCCTAGGCAAATGATTCTTACTACCACCATCATCTTCACTTCATTTAACCCCTTCGCTGCCAGGCCTTTTCCCCCTCAGGTGCCAAGCCTTTTTTTGGCTATTTGGGGCAGTTTGCACTTAGGCCCTCATAACTTTTTGTCCACATAAGCTACCCACGCCAAATTTGCGTCCTTTTTTTCCAACATCCTAGGGATTCTAGACGTACCCAGACTTTGTGGGTTCCCCAGAAGGAGGCCAAGAAATGAGCCAAAATACAGTGAAAATTTCGTTTTTTTTCAAAAAAATGGGAAAAAGGGGCTGCAGAAGAAGGCTTGTGTTTTTTTCCCTGAAAAGGGCATCAACAAAGGGTTTGCGGTGATAAAATCACCAGATTTCCAGCTTTCAGGAACAGGCAGACTTGAATCAGACAACCCAATTTTTCAACACAATTTTGGCATTTTACTGGGACATACCCCATTTTTACGATTTTTTGTGCTTTCGGCCTCCTTCCAGTCAGTGACAGAAATGGGCATGAAACCAACCCTGGATCCCAGAAACCGCAACATTTCTGAAAAGTAGACAAAATTCTGAATTCAGCAAGGGGTAAATTGTGTAGATCCTACAAGGGTTGACTACAGAAAACAACAACTGAAAAAGAAAAATATTGAAATTGAGGTGACAAAAACATCACTTTTTCTCTACGTTTTACTCTGTAACTTTTTCCTGCAATTTCAGATTTTCAAAAGCAATATACTGTTACGTCTGCTGGACTCTTCTGGTTGCGGGGATATGTAGGGCTTGTAGGTTCATCAAGAACTCTAGGTACCCAGAGCCAATAAATGACCTGCACCCTGCAGTGGGTTTTCATTCTATACCGGTTATACAGCAATTCATTTGCTGAAATATAGAGTAAAAAATAGCTATCAAGAAAACCTTTGTATTTCCAAAATGGGCACAAGATAAGGTGTTGAGAAGCAGTGGTTATTTGCACATCTCTGAATTCCGGGGTGCCCATACTAGCATGTGAATTACAGGGCATTTTTCAAATAGATGTCTTTTTTACACACTGTCTTACATTTGGAAGGGAAAAATGTAGAGAAAGACAAGGGGCAATAACACTTGTTTTGCTATTCTATGTTCCCCCAAGTCTCCCGATAAAAATGATACCTCACTTGTGTGGGTAGACCTAGCGCCCGCGACAGGATATGCCCCAAAACACAACGTGGACACATCACAGAAAACAGAGATATTTTTTGCAAAGTGCCTACCTGTAGATTTTGGCCTCTAGCTTAGCCGGCACCTAGGGAAACCTACCAAACCTGTGCATTTCTGAAAACTAGAGACCTAGGGGATTCCAAGATGGGGTGACTTGTGGGGCTCGGACCAGGTTCTGTTACCCAGAATCCTTTGCAAACCTCAAAATTTGGCTAAAAAAACACATGTTCCTCACATTTCTGTGGCAGAAAGGTCTGGAATCTGAGAGGAGCCACAAATTTCATTCTACCCAGCGTTCCCCCAAGTCTCCCGATAAAAATGATACCTCATTTGTGTGGGTAGGCCTAGCACCCGCGACAGGAAACGCCCCAAAGCGCAACATGGACACATCCAATTTTTTTAAAGAAAACAGAGGTGTTTTTTGCAAAGTGCCTACCTGTAGATTTTGGCCTCTAGCTCAGCCGGCACCTAGGGAAACCTACCAAACCTGTGCATTTCTGAAAACTAGAGACCTAGGGGAATCCAAGATGGGGTGACTTGTGGGGCTCGGACCAGGTTCTGTAACCCAGAATCCTTTGCAAACCTCAAAATTTGGCTAAAAAAACACATGTTCCTCACATTTCTGTGGCAGAAAGGTCTGGAATCTGAGAGGAGCCACAAATTTCCTTCCACCCAGCGTTCCCCCAAGTCTCCCGATGAAAATGATACCTCACTTGTGTGGGTAGGCCTAGCGCCCGCGACCGGAAACGCCCCAAAGCGCAACGTGGACACATCCAATTTTTTGAAAGAAAACAGAAGTGTTTTTTGCGAAGTGCCTACCTGTAGATTTTGGCCTCTAGCTCAGCCGGCACCTAGGGAAACCTACCAAACCTGTGCATTTCTGAACACTAGAGACCTAGGGGAATCCAAGATGGGGTGACTTGTGGGGCTCGGACCAGGTTCTGTTACCCAGAATCCTTCGCAAACCTCAAAATTTGGCTAAAAAAACACATGTTCCTCACATTTCTGTGGCAGAAAGTTCTGCATTCTGAGAGGAGCCACAAATATCCTTCCACCCAGCGTTCCCCCAAGTCTCCCGATAAAAATTATACCTCACTTGTGTGGGTAAGCCTAGCGCCCGCAACAGGAAACGCCCCAAAGCGCAACATGGACACATCCAATTTTTTGAAAGAAAACAGAGGTGTTTTTTGCAAAGTGCCTACCTGTAGATTTTGGCCTCTAGCTCAGCCGGCACCTAGGGAAACCTACCAAACCTGTGCATTTCTGAAAACTAGATACCTAGGGGAATCCAAGATGGGGTGACTTGTGGGGCTCGGACCAGGTTCTGTTACCCAGAATCCTTTGCAAACCTCAAAATTTGGCTAAAAAAACACATGTTCCTCACATTTCTGTGGCAGAAAGTTCTGGAATCTGAGAGGAGCCACAAATTTCCTTCCACCCAGTGTCCCCCCAAGTCTCGCGGTAAAAATTATACCTCACTTGTGTGGGGAGGCCTAGCGCACACGACAGGAAACGCCCCAAAGCGCAACGTGGACACATCCAATTTTTTTAAAGAAAACAGAGGTGTTTTTTGCGAAGTGCCTACCTGTAGATTTTGGTCTCTAGCTCAGCCGGCACCTAGGGAAACCTACCAAACCTGTGCATTTCTGAAAACTAGAGACCTAGGGGAATCCAAGATGGGGTGACTTGTGGGGCTCGGACCAGGTTCTGTTACCCAGAATCCTTTGCAAACCTCAAAATGTGGCTAAAAAACACATGTTCCTCACATTTCTGTGGCAGAAAGTTCTGGATTCTGAGAGGAGCCACAAATGTCCTTACACCCAGCGTTCCCCCAAGTCTCCCGATAAAAATGATACCACACTTGTGTGGGTAGGCCTAGCGCCTGCGACAGGAAACGCCCCAAAGCTGAGCTACTGGGTTTTTCAGAACCGGTACTGATCCGGTAACCCAGTGGTGCCAGGGTACACCCAAAGACCTCGGGTACTTTCCTGATTCAGACCACAGAAACTCAGAGTCTTCTAGGTGAAGTCAAAGATCGAATTTATTGGCTGCAACCAAGTAACAAGCGTCCTAGAAGTACAACAGCACGGTTTGTATGTTCTCAGGAGACTGTGTCAATGCAAAGTCAGGTTTTCTTATATACAGTTTTTTAAGCTTCAGGCAAACATTCTTGACATTTTGGTTGGTCATTCACATGTTTTCACTACAAAGGAAAAAACAGTGTCATGATGAAACCTCATATTTCATGTCATCCAACCCATAATAAATTACCCGGCAAGGCCTAGTATTTTACATCAGATAAGTGTGGACCCCCAATAAAAACGGGCACCTCCCCCTCGTAAAGTAAGAAGAAGAAAAGAGCAGGGCAGGTGTGAGCAAGATTAGGCAGGGTGTGTGAGCGATAATAAGGGTTTTGTGGCATGGTGTGCCTTGATGCTATCTGATTCGGCCACTGGGAGAGGGACTGACCAAACAGGTTTGGCCTGAGGCAATGGTTCCAGCTTGCCCAGGTCAGAGAAAAGTCAATCAAGGTGTACGTGTCCTTGGAATCAAATCTGACTGTATTATGAGCCTATGTGAGGGCAACTTTTAAAAATGGCTGCCGTGTATAAAATGGGAGCCACGAGTGCAGGACGAAAATGGCGATTTCGAGGTGAAAACGCTGCTGGAATTGAGCGAAAATGCTCATGCTTAGTGTACTAGTCATTATCGGTCTTTTGATACTAAAATCTTACTGCTGTGGCAAAGTAAATTACATGGGTCCAGAATTTTTAGAACCACAAACCCTCCTTTTGCCCTTACATAGGCAATAAACCTATTCTCATGCTAATCTGAGTCCAGGTCTATGTTTCTAAAGTCGTTGAGATGTTGCTGTAACATCATCCTAGTATTTAGCTCGTATCTTGGTGCAGGTTTCCTTATGCATGATGTAACACAGAGGCCACATATCGCAGGAGCACACTGCACGCATAGACAGAACAGGAAAAGAATGGCCAAGATCATCCCAATGACCATCAGTATCTTCCATCCCCATGCTGATATCAGTTCCCAGAACCATCCCATTAATGACCAATCTCCTCTATCTAAATGAATAGATTCGGAAATTCTATGCAGTTTGGAGATGGCCTGGTATACTGTTGGAGCGTTATCTGGGACAAAAACACAGCAACTCAATTGGATCAATGTACATACTCCACCCCGGTCTGCAAGTATGACATCTAATGCAACCCTGTTCTGAAGGGTCATAAGACGATCCGACTGGAGCTCAGCAGTCAAGTTACCAAGGGCACCAGCGGTTTCAGCCACGGTGGATTCAACCACTCTTATCAATTGCCTTATGCTCCTGCTGTTACCTATTTGTCCCCAGAACGGCAGAAAACCCTTTACAAAGTCCCCAAATTCTTGTCCTGCAGTGTCTTCTTCACTGAAGACGCCTCTAACTATCCTTGTCTTGTGGTAATCTGCCGCTGCTGTGTAGGTAGGGGGCAACAGGAACGAAACAAAGCATGTGCCCGAAAAGTCAGGGGGCAACCATGTAAAGGCTCTATCATGGCAGATGAAATAGGTACCCTTAGCTGCCAAGAGCGGAGGGGAGGTCTGAGATGCGAAGACATATGTCTCAGTGCAGACGCTTTCCCCTAGCTGAGCTCTGGGATTCTTGCCAGTACCTTGCAGACACAGGTGACCCTGATGGGGTACAACCCAAATCAGGGAAGATATCTTAGCTTGCTGTTTCTCACTCATTGTGGCTTCATATCCGGTCATGTTCCATCCTATATATGCTATTGTCTCATCTCTGGGGATAGTCTCGTAGAAGATATTGTCCTTCATCATGTCTATGATACCTTTAACTAAAGCATTTTTCTTAGGGTTGTCTTCCGCAAAACGTAGGGGGTAGTGTGCATAGATGAATATCGTTCTGAATGCCCACACGGAACCATTGTGGCTGAAAGGCAGGATCAGATAAGGGATACCTTTATCTGCTGTGTGAGGCATAAGGCCACACACCCAACAGTTAGTTGTATTTATCACTAGTTGGTGTTGGTGCAAAAGCTGGATGAAGGAGTTATTAATGAACTCTAGTCTCCTAGCAGATTCATGTTTAGGGAGGAGTTGAAAAGAATGTGGGGAAACAGTGGAAGGAGGAGGTGTAGACGAGGTAGTGGGTGCCAATATCACGTTAAAACAGAATAAAACATATCCTATAAAAAACATAAGTATACTAAATAACATAAAAATGCACAGCAGCAAAAACCGTTTCCTGGTTATCGTTTCACATATTCTCTTCTTGAAACTCAGTCTTTCAACATGTTCTCCATTTTGGAAAGATTCCATCCTCTAACCGTTGCCGTTCGTGGCGGTTGGTTTACTTCACTTAGGAGTGTTCGGAATGTTCCAGGCCGCCCTAGAACAAACCAGACCTGTAGACCTTGTGTCCACAGGCTACCCCCCTAAGTCTTTTCAGCCACGATCCTACAGCTGAACCCGGATGGAGGTTCGAAAAACACACAAAAAAAAAAAGTCATTCAAAAATAATTTTCCATATTGGAGAACTTTGCTAAAGGGAAGAAAAGTAAACTGTTTTATTTGTCCTTTATTCTTGGTCGTAGATTATAACGGTTAGTTCCAGGTATCGTGTGGTCCTGAAAAAGGAGTTCAGGTTCTGTAGTGTCCAATCGAACTGACAGTGATACTGCTGATTGTAAAATGTCATCACTTTCTTTCTCAGTGAGTGTTCCTTTTATTCGTGCATCGCTGAAAGGCAGAAAACGTGGCACGGTTTCAGTCTCTGAGTCGGCGACACCTTCCTGAACCCACCGGTCATATGGCAGAGGTAGGGGTACCCTTTTGCAATGGGTCCCATGGATCCAGTGTTTCTTCCCTTCTACTCGAACAGCTGATCTTGTGGAGAGAAGAACGAGGTGCGGTCCGGTCCACCTGGGCTGCTCGTTTTTGGTTCGCTGAAAGTTCTTTATTAAAACCCAGGATCCAGGCTCAATGGGATGACCTGGAGATTCAGAGACCGGAGGCAGGGTGTAGTGGACCTGTTGATGTAAAACACGCAATTTAGCCGTCAATTCATACAGATAGTCAAGCAAAACAGGATGCTCTATCTCGCTAAACTTCTTGGGCCTGGGCACTCCCCATATATTGGCCGGGCGGCCAAAGACTATTTCATAAGGACTAAGTTTCACTCGTGAATGCACAGTCATTCTGGTTGATAGGAGTGCTAAGGGTAGAGCGTCAGGCCATTTAAGACCAGAGCTCGCTTGTATCTTGGCCAATTTTAGCTTTAGAGTGCCATTATAGCACTCCACTAATCCAGCTGATTGGGGGTGATTTGCAGCGTGAAACTTTTGGTTTATGCCTAGCCCTTCGCATACTTTCTTCATCACTTGACCCACAAATTCACTTCCATTGTCACTCCAGATCATTCTCGGCATTCCGAATCTAGGGAAGAACTCTTTCACAAGGGCTTTGGCTGTGGATAGCGCAGTATTGTCTTTTAGGGGATAGGCTTCCACCCATCTTGAAAAGGCACAAACAACAATGAGTACGTGTTTTAAGTTGTTGCACCTCTCCATGTGGATGAAATCTAGCTGCAAAACCTCAAACGGATACGCAGGAGGTGCAAAATGACCAGCTGGAGTTGGGGTTCCTCTACCAGGGTTGTGTTTCAGGCATACCATGCAATTTTTAACCACATTTTCTGCGCACTTGGGAATTCCTGCATTTTGCCATACTGGGGCCAACAACTTACAAATCCCTTTCACACTGATGTGAGCCATTCCATGAGCCATTGTAACTACTGCAAGCACATACGCATCGGGTAGCAACCATCTTTGATGTTCTGACAACTCGACCCAACAACCATTCGCATCCAATTTACCCGTACTTTCTCTCCACACACTCAATTCTCTCTCTGTGGCTTCAGCTTGAATCGATTTCACGCTTTCTATCGTGTCTTCACACATTCCAACATCACCAATCCATCTTGCAGGGCCCGCGACATACATTCGGCTCATCACATTCCTTGCCGTTTCTTTTGCGACCTCGTCAGCAAATGCATTCCCACGACCAACATCATCAGTCACCTTTTTATGTGGGCTACACTTCACAATCGCAACTTGCAACGGTAAAGTAAGTGAATCAAGGAGCTCATTTACCAACTGACCATGCTGTATTTTAGTTCCATGCGAGGTCAGGAACCCACGTTCCTTCCACAAACGCCCAAAACTATGGGCCACACCAAACGCATATTGGCTATCGGTATAGATAGTCACTTTCATTCCTTTTGATACTGTACATGCTCTTGTTAGGGCTATTGACTCAGCTGCTTGGGCTGAATTGTGCGGGATACGTGCAGCTTCAACAATCGTACACAAAGTTGTCACAGCATACGCCGCAGTCGTGTCACCATTCGTGAGCTTAAAGCATGAACCATCCACCCACAAAGTACCATCACTCTTTGCAAGGGGAGTGTCCAGAAGGTCTATTCTCCCTTTTGTTTCTTCTTCTGTTCTATGGAGACAATCATGTTGTTCAGAAGTATCTAACTCCGTCACAATTGGCAATAACGTAGCTGGGTTAAGTGTAGTGCATCTTTTTATATGTACATGGCTTGCTAACAATGTCAACTCGTAACCTGACAATCGAGCACTAGTTAAATGCTGTGTCTTGGTTCTGTTTAACAACGTGTCCACTGCATGTGGAACCATTACGATTAATGTGTTATTCATCACTAAACCAGCAGACTGTCGGATAGAAACAGCAGTTGCCGCTGCCGCTCTTAAGCAGCTTGGTAGTGCCTTAGCTACTGGGTCTAAGGTTGAAAAGAAATAGGCGCATGGACGCTCCCTGTCTCCAAACTGTTGTGTCAAAACTGCTAACGCACAACCTTCTTTCTCATGGACATACAATGTAAAAGGCTTGCTGTAGTTGGGGGTACCCAACACAGGAGCTGAACATAATGCATCACGTAATTCGACAAAACCTTTCTGACAATCTTCAGACCATGGGACGGGATTTGGTGTATCTTTACAAGTTAATGCCACCAAGGGTTTGGCTATTAACGAAAAATTAGGTATCCATTGTCTGCAATATGATGTAATACCCAAGAAAGCACGCACTTCTCTCTGTGTTCTTGGCACACTCATTGCTGCAACAGCCCTGATTCTCTCTGGGGTCAGTTGCCTTCCCTCCTTCGAAAAGAGATGACCTAAATAGGTCACTTCTTTTTGACAATACTGTAACTTTGAAAGGGACACTTTGTGGTGTAAATCAGACAAATGACGCAATAATGACAATGTTGCTTCTTTGCAGATTTCCTTAGTATCTGCAGCAACTAGCAAATCATCGACATATTGAATGAGAGTGGCGCCATCAGGTAACATAAGAGTGTCAAGTTGTGCTTTCAAAGCCTGACTATAGATAGATGGACTTTCACAATAGCCTTGAGGAGCTCTCTTAAATCTGAAGCTTCGTCCTCCCAAATTGAAGCCAAAAATGTCCCTGCTCTCTTCTGCAATAGGGATGCTGAAGAAAGCATTTTTCAGGTCTATCACTGAAAACCAAGTGGCTGAAGCTGGAATCATTGTCAACAATGCAGTGATATCGGGGACGACTGGAAACTGTGGCACAACTATTTTGTTCACCTCTCTAAGATCAATTACAAACCTATAAACATGTGGCTGAGTAGGGTCAGTATGCTTCAAGACAGGCAAAACAGGACTATTGCAAACGTTGCCTCTTGTCTCTTCAATTACATCCTTCTCAATCAGATCACAAATAATTGCTAACAACGCTTTTTCCCCTTCACTAGAGATCTTGTATTGGGGAATACGTGGCATTTTAACATTGGCTTTTAATGTTATCACATATGGCTGAATTTCCAAAAGACCTACATCATTAGGTCCAGTAGCCCAAAGAGTATTAGGAAGAGACGAAAATTCTGGTGGAAATCTGTCCTTTGACAAATACATTGGTGAAACCACTTTCTTACCCAATGTGAGTTGCACTCCAGAAGGAGAGCAATACAATGTCGCATACAATCTCTTTAACAGATCTAATCCTAACAAGTTCTCGCCACAACCTGTCGTCAAAATAAGGGGTGTTTCAAATTTACAAGGTCCAACAGAAAGAGATATAGGGTTAGAAATCGGATTTCTAACTGGGGCGCCGGAAAACCCTACTGATACATTTGTTTCGCCAGACAAAGGTGCGCCAGGGAGTTTTGAGTGCATAATAGAACTCTTGGTAGCACCAGTATCCAACAGAAAAGGTTCTGACACACCTGATGCAATCACCTTAACATAAGGCCCACTCTGATCTACTGGAACTGAAACAACTCCCTCTCTTTGTCTATGGCTGTCCTAGCAATCATTACTGTCCAAATGCTCACCCTCTGTATAGTAATCATCAGTATAGTACTGAGCCGTCCTACCAGATGCATTAACCTGTTGATCAAATCTGTTCATTGAGTTTTGAGGGAGGAATGGGCGCGCGCTCTGGGGAACATATCCACGTCCTCTTCCTCTAGGTGCTTGTGGAACACCTCGACCTCTTAAACCAGAAGTACCATTTGCGCGCTGTAGCAAAGCAGGGCAACTATACTTGAAATGACCCTCTTCCTTGCAATATGAACACTGATTGGGACCTACTGGGATACGTGGTTGAGCATACTCGGCTCTTTGCGAGTTTCTCTGAAACGGTTGGGGCTGATAGTTATTCTGATAGTTGTTCTGATAGTTACTCTGTGCACCACTATTTTGACCACCACGTGGCGGGTACGCTTGTTGTAACAGAACCTTCGTTTTCAATTCTTTAGTTTTCTTCTCTACTCTATCTCTCTCATCTTTATCTCTATTTTCGTAGTACTGTGCAGTAGCCAATATCTGTGCTGAAGAGGAAACTGCCCAAGAACTTTCTGAATCTTTTAACTTTTTACACAACTCAGGAAGCAGATTATGCACAAATTTATCGACGAACAAACGTTGACCACCTTCCGTGCTCATATCTTGACCACTGTGGTCCACAAACGTTTCTTCAAACCTGGTGAAGAAATCTGATACCGTTTCTTCTTTCTTTTGCTTACATGCAGACAATTTATCCCAGTTTACACGCATCACAGGCATTATAGTTTTCATGTAATCAATAATCCTACCAGGAAGCTCTGTCACTAAAGGCTCAGGTTTAGCACCACCAATTTGTCGGGCATCTGCAGCAGCAATATTAGCCCATGTGTCACCTAACTCTTGAGCATGGTCTGTATGGCGAATCTTTCCCCATAAAGGCTGTGGAACAACATTCCCAAACAACATGTCTATGTCAGCTAAATTCATAATGCAAGACCCCGCAGTCTGTGACAATTCCTTGTAATACCCTGTGGGATTCTTACGGGGATCAGGCAATGTCTGCTTAAGGGCTAAAACTTGAGCTCGCTTCCATGGAACGTGTACCCATACACGCTGGAAATGAGGCAGGACAGGTGGATTAGCATTTGGGTCCCCTTCCCTCCATTGTGGGGGAACTTCTCTCATGGGGTACTGTTTCCCTTTCTTTTTAGCAGAAGAATCATATTTAAACAATAACCTGGAAACACCTTCAGTCCTAAACGACAATAACATTGCAACTGCTTTCTCGACATCTGAACCCACAATCAAACCTGTCGCAAAATCGAACCGTACACGACACAACTTAGACGGATTGAGCTCCAAACCATTTTCCTCTAAATCCTCAGAAAGAAAAGTACACATTTTCTCAAAAACGTATCTCTGTTTTGGTTCTTCCCACTGATGGAAGACATCCATAACAGACTCTAGTTCATATCTCGCTGGTTCAGTAACCCATTTATGCGCCAAATAATTCAGTGTCTCTTTCTCCCTACCATCAGGCAATTGGCTACGCAATTGTTTACGCTCTGAAACTGGGGTCGTAGCTAATGACCCAAAGAGAGGGGATAAAAGACTAGTCACAGTGTTTGTCATTCCCTGACGGATAGAGGGAGAGGTTGACAAATGAACAGGAGGAAAAACAGAATAAGACAAGGCAGAGACAGAAGCAGTGTCAGAAACAATACCAGGAGTGGTAGTCGCTATAGTAGTCAAAGTTGTAGGAAGTAAAGGCAGAGCAGATGTCAAAGCCGGTGGCCCTTGAGGAGGCTGTACCGGAGGAATAGGAACCAACTGAAGAATAGCTGGTGGGTGCTGTGGAGGAGCAGGAGGCAATGCAACCACTGGTTGTGCAACTAGAGGGTGTGGAGGTGCCGTGGCATTCTGCGCATAGGGTGGTGGCGAACTTAGCAAATGCGACATTAGGGGATCTTTTTCAGAGTCTTTTGCTGCATCTTGCTGAAGAGGCGGCAAAACTGGATAGCATTTATCTACTGTCATTTTATGTCGCCTATGCAACTGCTCATTCAACTGTTCTACTTCGTTATCTTTAAACTGTATAGCAGCTTGCATAATCGAAATACCTTTTTCTCTCTTATTTTTCTTAGCTAATTTAATTTCCTTTTGCTTGGCTTCCTTACGCCATAAGCGGAAAGAATCAAACAGTGCCGGCCGGGCTTTCTTCTTAAAAAGTCTAACTTCGAGGTTATCTAAGATTTCTGTGTCAAAGCTACCATTTTGGGGCCATTTAAAAACACCATCTTTTCTGGTGTAACGGATCCATACTTCATTATATGTGATGGGGCCTACTCCGTGCTTCACATATAGTTCATAGGTTGGAGTTCCAATCGGAGGAACCGGACATGAGTCCTCCAACCGGGAGTCCCTTTTACAACCAAGACAAAACAAATTTCCAAGTCTGCTAAGACCAGGCATCTTCGCTCACTAGTCTAGCTTCAAACTTCAAAGGATTATCGTTTACGATAGTCTCGTGAATACACGAGTCCTTCGGCTTTGGTACTTGCAAGTTCCAAATCAAAGTGATCCCGAAGGGATACCAAACCAAATGTCCAACTAAGGACCAAACCAAGTGTCCAACTAAGGACTTGGAGTCGCTCCACTTATACTTAACTGAAAATATCGATGACGTCACCAGAAGACTCGTCTTATCGTTTCGCTCTACCAAACATCAAGGGTCCAAATCAGGGCGATAGCCAGGGCAGCAGTCCTTCGTAGCCGTCGGGAAGCGGGGAACCTCGCAGCAAAGACTTTCGGAACACGTCGACATGCAGGGGTCGATGAAGTGGCGGCCTTCCTCCAGAATTTTCACACGAAGCTCCTCACGGACCTCAGGCTTGGACCGGTACCGCTGGTATCGCCCCATGTTGGGCGCCAACTGAGGTACTGGGTTTTTCAGAACCGGTACTGATCCGGTAACCCAGTGGTGCCAGGGTACACCCAAAGACCTCGGGTACTTTCCTGATTCAGACCACAGAAACTCAGAGTCTTCTAGGTGAAGTCAAAGATCGAATTTATTGGCTGCAACCAAGTAACAAGCGTCCTAGAAGTACAACAGCACGGTTTGTATGTTCTCAGGAGACTGTGTGTCAATGCAAAGTCAGGTTTCCTTATATACAGTTTTTTAAGCTTCAGGCAAACATTCTTGACATTTTGGTTGGTCATTCACATGTTTTCACTACAAAGGAAAAAACAGTGTCATGATGAAACCTCATATTTCATGTCATCCAACCCATAATAAATTACCCGGCAAGGCCTAGTATTTTACATCAGATAAGTGTGGACCCCCAATAAAAACGGGCACCTCCCCCTCGTAAAGTAAGAAGAAGAAAAGAGCAGGTGCAGGTGTGAGCAAGATTAGGCAGTGTGTGTGAGCGATAATAAGGGTTTTATGGCATGGTGTGCCTTGATGCTATCTGATTCGGCCACTGGGAGAGGGATTGACCAAACAGGTTTGGCCTGAGGCAATGGTTCCAGCTTGCCCAGGTCAGAGAAAAGTCAATCAAGGTGTACGTGTCCTTGGAATCAAATCTGACTGTATTATAAGCCTATGTGAGGGCAACTTTTAAAAATGGCTGCCGTGTATAAAATGGGAGCCACGAGTGCAGGACGAAAATGGCGATTTCGAGGTGAAAACGCTGCTGGAATTGAGCGAAAATGCTCATGCTTAGTGTACTAGTCATTATCGGTCTTTTGATACTAAAATCGTACTGCTGTGGCAAAGTAAATTACATGGGTCCAGAATTTTTCGAACCACAAAGCGCAACGTGGACACATCCAATTTTTTGAAAGAAAACAGAGGTGTTTTTTGCAAAGTGCCTACCTGTAGATTTTGGCCTCTAGCTCAGCCGGCACCTAGGGAAACCTACCAAACCTGTTCATTTCTGAAAACTAGAGACCTAGGGGAATCCAAGATGGGGTGACTTGTGGGGCTCTGACCAGGTTCTGTTACCCAGAATCCTTTGCAAACCTCAAAATCTGGCTAAAAAAACACATGTTCCTCACATTTCTGTTCTGGAATCTGAGAGGAGCCACAAATTTCCTTCCACCCAGCGTTCCCCCAAGTCTCCCGATAAAAATGATACCTCACTTGTGTGGGTAGGCCTAGCGCCCGCAACAGGAAACGGCCCCAAAACACAACGTGGACACATCACATTTTTTCATAGAAAACAGTGCCTACCTGTGGATTTTGGCCTCTAGCTCAGCTGGCACCTAGGGAAACCTACCAATCCTGTGCATTTTTGAAAACTAGAGACCTAGGGGAATCCAAGATGGGGTGACTTGTGGGGCTCTGACCAGGTTCTGTTACCCAGAATCCTTTGTAAACCTCAAAATGTGTCTAAAGAAACACGTTTTCCTCACATTTCGGTGACAGAAAGTTCTGGAATCTGAGAGGAGCCACAAATTTCCTTCCACCCAGCATTCCCCCAAGTCTCCCGGTAAAAATGATACCTTACTTGTGTGGGTGGGCCAGGTGCCTGCAACAGAATAAGGCCCAGAACTTGTAGAGATAGAGGGGATAGCACAGCGAGTTTATAAGGACATATTCTTTTATACATCTTTAGACTGACTCTGCTTAGGGGACCCACATAAGTGAGGTGTCATTTTACTTAGGAGACTGAGGGGAACACTGGGGAGTAGGAATTTTGTGCTGGAGCGGTGATCGTACAAACAAAACTCAGGAAAATATGCTTTTTTAAGCAAATTTTGCGGTTTGCAGTGGCGTCTGGGTAAGAAAATGTTGGGGGATCCACGCAAGCCACATCTCCCTGCACTCCTTGGGGTGTCTAGTTTTAAAAAATGTCTGGGTTTGGTAGGTTTCCCTAGATGAAGGCCGCACCCAGGACCAAAAACACAGGTGGCCCCTCCCCCCAAAACACAGGTAGTTTTGTAATATATTATTTTGATGTGTCCACATACGTCTGTGATGTGCCAAACACTAAAATTGTGAAAAGAAACGCACCTAGGTTATGTGAAAAAGACCCCTCACCCACCAACCTAGTTGGTGGCATGCTTCATCATCGGGGTCCCACCTGAGACACCTAGCGTGTCTCAAGTGTGCTGCGACGCCTGATTACAGCGGAGCAGGTTTTGTCATTTGTACCACACATACTGGTTGGATTTGGCACGAGGTTGAGTGATGGTTCAGTAGATCAAATTTTATTAACAAGAGATTTCACAAAAGTGAAATGCACTGGTAATAACTGAAAGGCCAAAAAACTGAACCAATGACTCACAGCTTGTGAGCTGTAAAGCCACGACAAGGCACCAACCGCTTTACAGTCCATTCACACACCTTTCATACATGACATGCACAAGACCATTCACGCCGCCAGCCACGGGCCCAGCACATTACAAGACTCGCATCCACAGACAGCGCCAGTCAAGGGCCCATCACTTTCATACACCCACATGCCTGATACAGCAATCACACCAGCTGATGAGTGTGTAGACTGGCGTTTGGCTGGCACTGCCAGCCAAGCGCCACCCCACCCACACCACCAGCCAAGCGCCACCCCACACACACCGCCAGCCAAGCGCCACCCCACCCACCCACACCGCCAGCCAAGCGCCACTCCACCCACCCACCCACACCGCCAGCCAAGCGCCACCCGACCCACACCGCCAGCCAAGCGCCACCCCACACACACCGCCAGCCAAGCGCCACCCTACACATACCATCCCTTTTTTTTTGTTTTTAAACAACAAAGAAACCACTAATCATAAATTAGTACAAAACTACAAACACAAAAGCTCTAACTGAATACATGACTAATGCCAACCGTGAAACCGAACATATAAAAATATAAAACAGCAGTTTACGCTCACGGAATTTCCCAATAATTCTTCTGTGTGTGGTAGCTCCTGAAACAGCCACCCACACACAGCCCAGGCTTTGAAGGACAATCAGGGCAGTACATCCTAGTCTCCTTCCTGATACCTCTTCGAGCACAGACTCTACATCTCTTAGCAGGAAAGTTTTTTTTGGCCGTGGGAGGAATGTGCTCAGCAAAGTGACGATCTTTCAATCTAGCCACATCCTCCACCACTGCTTCTCTAGGAACTCTTGCCTGTTCCAGCACAACAAAGCTAGCTATGATAGACTCCTGAAATTTCACAAATGTCATCCTTGACTCTGGAGAACTATCCTTGAACACAACAAAAGCATTAAAAGTTGCCAAGTGGAACAAGTGAACCTCTAATTTCTTATACCACACATAAGACTTACAAGCAGCAGTGTAAGGTTCTAACCTCTGATCTACTCTATCAACACCACCCATGTGCTTATTATAGTCTAAGATGCACACAGGTTTGCGCACTTCGGCAACCTGACCCCAAACAGCCACAGGTGAAGTACTCTCATCATGGATGGTGCTTAGCATGTATACATCCCTCTTGTCTACAAATTTCAGAGCTAGCAGCTCATCATTCCGCAAGGCACTGCACTGTCCCTTCTCAAGTTTTTTACAGACAAGCTCTTTTGGATAGCCTTTCCCATTAGAGCGGATTGTGCCACAAGCAACAGTGTCCACTCTGAACAACTCCTTGAACAACCAAACTCCAGTGTAGAAGTTATCTACATATAAATGGTGACCTTTGTTAAACAGTCGTCTACCAAGTTCCCACACAATTTTCTCACTAACTCCAAAAGTGGGTGGACAACCAGGGGGGTCAATATTGGAATCCCTACCAGTGTAGACCCGGAAATTATAAAAATATCCTGTACTACTTTCTGACAGCATATACAATTTAATTCCATACCGTGCTCTCTTGCTAGGAATGTACTGCCTAAAAACCAAACGACCCTTGAACAGGACCAAAGACTCATCTACAGATATTTCTTTCCCTGGAACATAGATCTCTGAAAACCGATCTACCAAATGATCAAGGACAGGTCTAATCTTAAAAAGACGGTCAGAATCAGGATGATCTCGTGGCAAGGCTAAAGCATTATCTACAAAATACAACATCCGAAGAAGAAGCTCATACCGGTTACGACTCATGATGGCAGGAAATATAGCAGTTGCCATCAAGGGACTAGTAGACCAATATGAAGACAGCTATGGCTTCCTTATCAGCCCCATCCAAAATGTTAAACCCAAGAACTTTTTCAACTCTTCCAGATTTGTGGGAATCCACCGGCTAGCTCTAGAGTGTGGCCTAAGTCTGGCAGCGTTGTGCCTCAAAAACTGCTCTGCATACAAATTAGTCTGCTCAACAATCTCTTCCAAAAATATATCGTCCATAAACAACTCAAAAAAGTTGACGGGCAAAAAGTTTTCCGTATTAACTCGACACCCTGGAAAACCAGTAAACGCAGGCAACTGTGGCTGCTCCATGTTTGGTGCAACCCATGTGTCAGGTCTTCCAATGGAAAGCCTTTCAGCCGCTGGCTCCTGCACCATTGGCACATCACTATCCTCCTCTAAAACAGGCCCTTCATCAGCACTGAGAGTGGCTTCATCATCAGATGATTCATCTCTGACAGAAAAAAATTCACTTCCAGAATCCTGCACTTCCTCCTCTGCCTCAGATGCAGAGTCAGTCTCATATTCATGGTCAGAAGATGACTCAAAAAGCACACTAACAACCTGCTGAGCGGTCATCCTTTGGCTAGCCATGATCCTTCCTACAAAAATTAACTGGACAAATACACCACCAACAACCAGCACTGTGTAAGATAAGTAACAAAGTATAGCTTTATCACTAAGAGTTATAAACTCAAAAACTATACTGCTCACTTGCCTGAAAAAGCTTGACTCACCAGCAACTACTCTGCACAGCCACAGCAATCACCAACGATATCCCACTAAAAAGAGAAGAAAAAAAAAGCAAATTAGACATAAGACAACACAATAATCATTGTGCATAAATCTAAGGACAATTTCACACACAATCCTGCATTCAGTACACCACCTACAAACATGTCATTCATGCATGGCAACAATACTCACTTGGAGTAAATTTATTTACTTACCTAAAACATGCAACTACGCAAACCGCAGGACAACTACTGCCAAAGCTGCAACAAGCCACAGCAAAGTCAGCAAAAGCTTTGAACTAGAAAAAAAGGAGAAAAACTGTTATTATCATAAAAGCAAATACTTCGCCAGTTGACAAACACTCCGCCACTAACCATTTTTTAATTTTCCCTTGTGTCTAGTGTTCTCTGCTTGGGGGAAGATGGGCCTAAAAAAAAATAGGCCAATCTACCCCCAAGGGGGGGGGGGGGGGGGACAGAAATCGCCCAGATTACATTGCACCCTTTGGGGGGGCCGACCCTTGCCCAAGGGGCCACACCCCCACACCAAGCACACACACATATAGTATCCCTGGCGCTATGGGGATTCTGCCCCCCTTGGGGACAGAAAGGCCTAAAAAATAGGCATATCTGCCCCCAAGGGGGGCAGAACTGCCCAATAATACATATGGGCCCCTGGTGGCGACCCTTGCCCAAGGGGCCGCCTCCCAACACAAATAAAAAAAAACAACAATAAAATCCCTGGTGTCTAGTGGCTTTCTGCCCCCCTTGGGGACAGATTGGCCTAAAAATAAGGCCAATCTGCCCCCAAGGGTGGCAGAAATGGCAATAAATGCATTGGCCCCCCAGGGGGAGCGACCCTTGCCCAAGGGGCCACCACCCCACACAAAGCACACATACACACATATAATATCCCTGGCGCTCTTGGGATTCTGCCCCCCTTGGGGGCAGAAAGGCCTAAAAAAATAGGCATATCTGCCCCCAAGGGGGGCAGAACTGCCCAATAATACATATGGGCCCCTGGGGGCGACCCTTGCCCAAGGGGCCGCCCCCAACACAAAAAATAAAAAACAATAAAATCCCTGGTGTCTAGTGGCTTTGTGCACCCCTTGGGGGCTGATTGGCCTAAAAATAAGGCCAATCTGTCCCCAGGGGGGGCAGAAATGACGAAAAATACATTTGCCCCCAAACGGGAGCGACCCTTGCCCAAGAGGTCGCTCCCCCACACAATAAAAAAGCACACACACACACATACACAAATCCCTGGTGTCTAGTGGTCATTCCTGCTGCCCGATCGCGCGCTGACGTCATGGGGGAGTGGGGGTGAAAGGGGAAGGGATTCCCCTTTCAGCCCTGGCCTGGGGGGGTGGTGGGTGGCCCTCTGGGGAAGCGCTTGCGCTTCCCCCGACTGCCAGTCCCAGGACGTAATGGTTACGTCCATGGCGCCACACGGGCGCTGCCATGGACGTAACCATTACGTCCGTGGCAGGGAAGGGGTTAAATAACCGGTTTCACTGACCTCTGAGGCTTTCATGCCCTAGTGCTTCACCTCTTCTTCCAACACATTCATCTCAGCTATGACATCATCATTCTCAATTTTCCTTGTAAGTGGCCCAGAACAAACTCATTTCTTCTCTGAAACTGAAAAAGCAACACTCGATTTTAACACCAACCAGTGTCCTACACCCATCTTGCTTTGCCTATGGACTATTCAATCTATGTATATCAAAAACCTCTTTCAAATTAAACATGCCACATTTTCTCATACTTCTCAGAGCTCCAGCAAAGGTGGTCAGGATGATATCCTCCTTAACAAATAATTTACTGTCATACCTGCTTCTTTAGTATATAACCCTGCTCCTTCATTGATTACCAAAACGCCAAGCCATTGCACCATTACATGGAGCCACAGTGATCATCTATAATGCATTTGTGAACTTGGACCCTCATTACAACATTGGCAGTAAATCCCGCTTACCGCCGTGCAGAAGACCGCCAACACACCGCCGCGGCCGCGGAATTCCACCACAGCTATTACGACCCACAGCTCGGAATCTGCCAAAATCTAGACACCCACACAAGTCCGCCACACCAAAGGTCAGTGATAAAACGGTCATAACAAAACCTCCACCGTCACGCCAACAGGAATACGCCCACACTATCACGACCCACGAATCCACGCGGCAGTCTTTCAACTGCGGTATTCCATTGGAAGTACACACCGCCGCGCTCAAAATACACACACATTTGCAAAACACTACCACATTGGACAAATCAAAATACACACACCTGATACACATACACACACCACTCCCACACACCCAATACAATATAAAACACACACCGATATTACCCACAGACCCTTACAACCAAAAATGTGGAAGAAGCAGAGAGACAGAAAAGCAAAGACCACACCAGCAGACAGAGGCACACAACACCATTACTCATACACATCCACGCACAAAACACCACACACCCTAAACATCACCCCACACATCACAACACACACCACCTCACACATCACCCACACCACCCCATGGCACCGCAAAGACACCCCAGGTTTTCTGAGGAGGAGCTCAGGGTCATGGTGGAGGAAATCATCCGGGTAGAGCCACAGCTATTTGGATCACAGGTGCAGCACACCTCCATAGCTAGGAAGATGGAGCTACGGCGCAGAATCGTGGACAGGGTCAACGCAGTGGGACAGCACCCAAGAACACAGGATGACACCAGGAAGAGGTGAAACGACCTACGGGGAAAGGTGCGTTTCATGGTCTCAAGACACCACATTGTGTTCAGAGGACTGGCGGCGGTCCCCCATCTCCTCCCCCACAACTAACAACACGGGAGGAGCAGGCCTTGGCTATACTGCATCCTGAGGGCCTCGCAGGAGTAGCTACAGGAATGGACTCTAGTAAGTCAAATCTTTAACTACCATATACCCCACCCTACCTGCATGCTATCACATACCCCCACCCTCACCCCCATCACTCCAACTCCTCACATATGTCCCACTATCACAAACCACACATCCCAACACCAAGCCCTGCAAGCAACAACAGAGCATGGACACCCATCACAAAGGCATGTCCACTACACATACCCACACAGATCCCCAAACCAAATATCACACAAGGTCCTACACAAGAATGTAAGCACTGGGGTACAGGGTCACCCACCCATTGCACACCATGGCACACACAGATGCAATAATCATGCTTTTACACCCCTGCAGGACCCCTACCCAACATCAACGGACAGGAGGTTCCAGACAAAGCCATCAATACCACCCTGGCCACCATTGTAGGGGTGCTGAAGGACCTTGTGAACACCCGGAGGGACACTGTGGCACAACAAGGGGCCCCTGACACTAGCCTGGATGATGAACTGCCCACCACCTTCGCCGGCGCTAGTGGACAGGAGGCACCGCCACAGGACCACAACACCAGCACCCCACCCCCTGCAGATGGAGAACCACCCCGCAAGCGGTCCCTGAGATCCAGGACAAAGACAGAGAACAATGCCAAGACCCCCGCCAAGAAATGAGACCACCCTGATTGTCATCCTTTAGTCCCAGTTTGTCACCCTGTCCATCCTCAAACTACCGTAGCTCCACTTCCTATGCCCCTTTGGACAATGCACCTATGAGACAAATAAACTGGACTCTGCCATGGACATTCCTCCATCATCACCCCTGACCACTGTAATACCACCTAGACCATTTTGCACTTAAATAAACACCCTTGAATCACAACACAATCTGGAGTCAGTCTGTGCTTTCACAAATGTGTATTTGCAATAACTGAGGAAAATACCAATGTCTATTCAATTTGTCAACATACCTATGTAAACACAGCTCTAGTCCTTGAGGTAACATACCAGAGGTCACACAGTGGGACCCACATCTGTGAAATGGAAAGGCAAAGTGACAAGTCAGGGCCCATAGACTGGGTGAAAGTGACAGATGATAGGTCTTACAATTTTATCAGATGTAGGAGGCGGTGATGTCTTCTTACCTGTGTCTCACTGGAAGTATTGCTGGATCACGGTGTTTCTGTTGTCTATGTCCTCCTCTTCTTCACTGTCCACAGGCTCCACAGCTGCCACAAGACCCTCTTCTGGACCATCCTCCTGCAGAAAAGGCACCTGTCGGCGCAAAGCCAAGTTGTGCAGCATACAGTAGGCCACGATGATCTGGCACACCTTCTTTGGTGATTAGTAGAGGGAACAACCTGTCATATGGAGGCACCGGAACCTGGCCTTCAGGAGGCCGAAGGTCCTCTCTATGACTCTCCTAGTTCGCCAATGTGCCTCAAGACAGGTTGGGGTACCCAGAGTCACATGCAAATGTCGAGGGACAACTGTTAGACACACACTGACCTTTAGGGACAACCCCAGACCCAGACAACTATTCACACAGTATAGGGTCCTTGTCCTCACCTATTAGCCACACACGGTGCCTCAGGAGTTTCCCCATCACATAAGGGATGCTGCTATTCCTCAGAATGTAAGCGTCATGCACTGAGCCAGGAAACTTGGCATTCACATTGGAGATGTACTGGTCAGCCAAACACACCATCTGCACATTCATAGAATGGTAGCTCTTCTGGTTTCTGTACACCTGTTCACTCCTGTGTGGGGGGACCAAGGCCACATGTGTCCCATCAATGGCACCTATGATGTTGGGGATATGTCCCAGGGCATAGAAGTCACCTTTCACTGTAGGCAAATCCTCCACCTGAGGGAACACGATGTAGCTGCGCATGTGTTTCAGCAGGGCAGACAACACTCTGGACAACACGTTTGAGAACATTGGCTGAGACATCCCTGATGCTATGGCCACTGTAGTTTGAAAAGACCCACTTGCCAGGAACTGGAGTACTGACAGGACCTGCACTAGAGGGGGGATTCCTGTGGGATGGCAGATAGCTGGTATCAGGTCTGGCTCCAACTGGGCACACAGTTCATGGATTGTGGCACGATCAAGTCTGTAGGCGACTATTACATGTCTCTCTTCCATTGTCGACAGGTCCACCAGTGGTCTGTACATGGAGAATGCCGTCATCTCATCACCTGCCCCAGTGGACGTGCCGTATGGACGAGAACAGCGAACACAGAGTCAGTCAACACTGAAGTAGGAAAAATAAAATTTTATTGCACACATTTGTTAGTCTGCTATGTGCCTGTCTCTGTGTGTATGCAAGGCCTAGATATGTGTGAAGCATTTAAAATTAATGCCATGTGGCCCCCTGAAATGGCGGCTGCCTGACTTGTACTGTGGGACAGGGGGATATGAGGTAACTGGGCTGGCGTTGTACACGTTGCGGTAGGCGGTTGAAGACCGCGGCACACTCCTGCATTGGTTAACATTGGACCCTATGAGTCCCAGAAGCCAATGACGATGTACGCCGGCGGCGACGGTACGCACCGCCACGGACGTGACCGCCATTTTCTGTCTGTTCAATCACTTGATACCTGATCTTCGACAGGAGAGGACCTACACTGCAAGTGCTGCTGTGACCTCAGTCTGGAAGCGACGATGGCTCATGTGTCTGGGGAAAGGGCCCCTGCCTTCACATCGGAGGAGTTGTACAAACTAGTGGATGGGGTCCTCCCCCAGTACACGCTACTCTAAGGTCCTCCAGATAAACAGGTGAGTACACTGTGAGCATGCTGTATGGGCAATGCCTGTTTGGAGTGGTGTGGATGGAAGATACAGGGGTGGAGGGGGAATGAGGCCTGCATGATTGGATGGTGGGTGTATGTGCGTCTGGGCAATGGTGGGAACGTGGGCCAATGACTGTGACGGTCCGGACGGTTACAGTTTTTCCTTTTGCCCTGTACTATTCCTCTAGGTCAGCGCCCACCAGAAGAAGGATATTTGGCGTGCCATCGCCAAGGACGTCCGGACCCTTGGGGACCACCACAGACGGAGCACCCACTTCCGGAAAAGATGGGAGGACATTCACCGTTGGAGCAAGAAGACGGGGGAGGCCCAGCTGGGGATGGCCTCCCAACGTGGGAGGGGTGCCTGTCGCACCATGACCCCCCTGATGTTCCAGATCCTGGCGGTGGCGTATCCGGAGTTGGATGGGCACTTGAGGGCATCACAGCAGTCACAAGGGGGTAGTACTGTCACATCCATCTGACTCTGCGTGCATTGGAGGTGTCTGGGTGGGGAAGCTGGGCAGTGGGTTCCCCTAGACTAGGGCGAGCTTTGTAGGCAAGGACCCTTTGTGAGGCAGGCTTAGTGGCACCCCAATTCCACCAGTGGTAAGAGCCACAACACCTAGTCAGGCTCCTGTGACTTCAAGGTGTGCAGCAATCGGGCATAGGCCATGTACCCCATGTCCCTGTGATTAATAAGGGAACTCTAAGTGCATGGCGTAGTGCAGAGGGCTGCTGTGTCTGTAGTGTCCGCCAACGGTAGCGGTATTGCATGCACTGAACATGTCTTTCTTCTTTCTCCCCCCCCCCTTTTTGTGGTCTCCCTGTTCTTGTGTGTATTAGCATCATCAGGCGGAGGAGCTGTGCCACCGGAGTAGGAGGGAGCTGCATCCCAAATGGCCCTGGAAGCCGAGACAACAGAGTCAGAAGTCACCAGTGGGACGGAGAGCGAGTGGAGCTCCACAGTGGGGACAGGAGCAGAGACCAGCGACACCAACTCCTCCTCTGATGGGAGCTCCCTTGCGGTGGCGGGACCCTCTGTGCCCCCCGCATCAACAGGTACAGCCGCCACCCCCCCTACCAGCACCGCCCTCCCAGCAGCCCCTCAGCGTGTGTCCCGTGGCCGCTCACCCAGAAGGGTGGGCATCTCCTTCGCCCCAGGCACCTCAGGCCCTGCCCCAGTCAGCCCTGCTGCCCTCAGTGAGGAGGCTATTGACCTCCTGAGATCCCTCACTGTTGGGCAGTCTACCATTCTGAATGCCATTCAGGGTGTAGAGAGGCAGTTGCAACAGACCAATGCATACCTGGAGGGCATTCATTCTGGCCAGGCAGCCCAACAGAGAGCATTTCAGGCTCTGGCCTCTGCACTGATGGCAGCCATTGTCCCTGTGTCTAGCCTCCCCCCTCCAACATCCTCCACCCAGACCCAATCCCCAGTACCTCAGCTATCCCAAGCACACCATCAGACCAGCATGCACACACCTCAACACACAAGGGTAGCTCTGGCAAACATAAGCACCACACATCCCACAGGCACTCACACAAGCATCATACCCATGCAGACATGCCAACATCCACTGCCTCCACTGTGTCCCCCTCCTCCACGTCTCCCTTCTCCCTCCCTGTCACGTCTCCACTCACACCTGCATGCACTACAGCTTCAGCCACTACCTTCATCACCAGCACACCCATCACCACACACTGCTCTCGTGCAGTCACCACCCCCACTACCATTCACACATTCCCTGTGTCCTCTCCCAGTGTGTCTGTGAGCCCTCCTCCCAAACTACACAAACGCAGCCACACACCCACCCAACAGCCATCCACCTCACGACAGCCTCCAGCCCATGCACCTTCACCCAAAGTCAGCATACGAATACCTCCTACAACCACTACCTCTTCCTCCACTCCCAAACCCCCTCCATCTACCCGTCCCAGTGTGTCAAAAAAGCTTTTCCTCTCAAATGTTGATCTCTTCCCTACACCTCCCCCCCCCCGTCCGTCCCCTAGGGCCCGCCTTTCCAGGTCCCAACCCAGTACCTCAGCCAACACATCACTGGGCACAGTGGTGCAAGAAATATCCAGATTCTGGAATACGCCAAGCAACACGGCTGCCAGTGTCCCAAGGAGCGAGTCCAAGGACATTCCCCCACCTCCAAAACAGAATAAGTTGCCCACATCCCAGAGGGAGAAGGCCAAAACACCTGCCACCAAGGGCTCATCCAAGACAACAGTTGGGAGTGGCAAGACAGATGCGCCACCATCCAAGGTGGGGAAGGGCCTGAAAAAGAAAGGCAAGTCAATGTCGCCGCAAACCTGCACGGTGGACAAGACTGCCACCGGCACTGCCACTTGCACCGCCGCCACCGGCACCGCCGCCAGCACCCAAGATACTGAGCCCTTCACCAGCACCACAGACACTGTGCCCTTCAGTAGCACTGTGGTCAGTGAGCCTGCCACCAGCACCGCCTCTCATGACAAAGCCGCCAGCACCGAGGTCAGTGAGCCCGCCACCAGCACAGCCGATCATGACACCACCGCCAGCACTGATGTCAGTGAGCCCCCCACCAGCACCACCGCTCATGACACCGCTGCGAGCACCGAGGTCAGTGAGCCCGACACCAGCACCGCTGCCCAATGACCGCCGCAAGCACCGCTGCTACTGAGCCCGCGCCAGCGCCGCCAGCGAGCACGCCACATCCTGAGCCAGTGGCACCACCGCAGACTTGGCTGCCATCCCCAGTGGTCATTCGTACGAGGCTGGTGGTCAGTTCCAGGGGCCTGGGCACCTTCCATGGTGCCCCACCGTCAGTGGACTGTCACATCCACTACCTCAGTCCTTGGCAGGATGAAGCACTCTGGGCAAAAAGCTCCCTTAGAACCAGTGGAGAAAGGAATCCACTACCTCTGTCCTTGGCAGGATGAAGCACTTTGGGCACAAAGTCCCCTCTGCAACCAGTGGAGAAAGGCATCCACTACCTCAGTCCTTGGCAGGATGAAGTACTCTGGGCACAAAGCCCCCTCCAGAACCAGTGGAGAAAGGCATCCACTACCTCAGTCCTTGGCAGGATGAAGCACTTTGGGCACAAAGCACCCTCCGGAACCAGAGGAGACTTTTATCCACTTGAGAGACTGTGGCTTTGCACTCCCCAGGATAAAGCAGTGGGCAAACCACCCACTGGAGAGACTTGAGAGACTGTGGTTTTGCACTCCCCAGGATAAAGCAGTGGGCAACCCACCCACTAGACAGACTTGAGAGACTGTGGCTTTGCACTCCCCAGGATAAAGCAGTGGGCAACCCACCCACTGGAGAGACTTGAGAGACTGTGGCTTTGCGCTCCCCAGGATAAAGCAGTGAGCAAACCACCCACTGGAGAGACTTGAGAGACTGTGGCTTTGCACTCCCCAGGATAAAGCAGTGAGCAACCCACCCACTGGAGAGACTTGAGAGACTGTGGCTTAGCACTCCCCAGGATAAAGCAGTGGGCAGCCCACCCACTGGAGAGATTTGAGAGACCGTGGCTTTGCTTTCCGCAGGATAAAGCAGTGGGCATGGAGCCCCCTCGTGGAGCTGGCTTCATGCACTCATCTGGCTGAGGTGCCCCCTTCCCCCTGAGGTGCCTGTTATTTTGCCATCTGATGCCCCTGCAGTGTTCTCTCCATTTCGATTGGGTATCTTGTGTGGGCCTCGCCAATGCATTTTGGGCCCAGTGGTACACGCACTATATTGGTGCAGTACCTGGACTTGAATTCTTGGTGTACATATTTGTTTATAGTGTATATAAAATTTTGACTAATGGATTTTACATGATTACAATCGTTCAACTCATTTCCTTTTGTCATTGCGTTCTTCCAGGGGGGTTTGGGGGATGTAAATGTAATGTTTCAGCATGTATTGGTGTGTGTGTTGTTGTGGGTGAGGGTGGGGGTGGGGGTGTTGTGCGTTGCATGTGTGTGTCAATCTCTTTTCCCTTCCCCCTCCCCTGTGTTGTAGGTGCAGTACTCACCGCCGTCGGTCGTGCTCCTGACAGAGGAGCAGGAAGACAATCGCAGGGAGTATTTGGAGTTCAGGCTCCACGGCGTCCTGGTTCCTCGTGGGTTGTGTAGAGGTGAGTGTTTCCCCTTCCAAGTCCTGTTTCCGCCGGGTTTTTGTTCGTGCTGAATCCACCCCGGAAAAGGTGGCGGATTGGCCTGTCATAATAGTGTGGGCGGTACATTGTCTTCTGCCTGACTGTTGGCGGTGACCGCCATGCTGTTTGTCTGTACCGCCGTGGCGGTCGGAGTGTTAAAGTGGCTGTCTATGTTGGCGGTTTCTGCCGTGGTCGTAATCCCATATTTTCCTGCCGGCCTGTTGGCGGTATTACTGCTGCTTTAACACCGACCGCCAGGGTTGTAATGAGGGCCTTGGTCTCCTAATTCAATGATCTCAACACCACTCTTGTCTCCCTTCACTCTTCCATATTTCATATCCTTCTAGGGGATTTCAACTTCCACCATAACAAAAAGCAACAACTCATCCTAGTATGTCAATTTCTCTCAGTCCACCCCTTCCTTCATTATACATATCCATGACAATCCTTGTTAACTCATTCTTCAATTTGAAACCCTACTCCAGTCTTCTCCTTTAAAACACCTGACCTCCTGTGGTCATGGCTTGATGGAAAAGTCTGTTGCTTCTTACACAATTGCACCATATCCCAAGTCCCCCATCACCCGGCAGAAACACTCATCTGATACCATGGTTGTGCACCTGCACCACATTCAAAACCAACGTGGCCACAACCCTCAATTCCACTTTATTCAACCTATCCAAAGGTGCTCTGTAGTTGGCATTCAACTCATATAACCCATTTCTCACCCTCACCACTGCACTACATGACTCCAACCTTGTATTGCCCCACTACCTACACTTTAAACATAATCATGAAAATCCGCCTTGCCTTTCCAACCAGAGTTCTGTTCTGCTTTAGCTCTCTCTTTGATCACTCCCTATCTGCTCACTGCCCATATATTTCAAACCCATTGGAGGTTTAACACTGTTAGAAAAACTGCTAACCTCTCAAACTACTACCATTTTTCTAAACTTTCCTTATCTTACAGATACATAAATGACTGGAGATCTGAATTTTCCTCCCATTCACAATGGCTCCAGGTGTCTTCAATGAGTTTGACCAGGTAAGCCTTGCTGGCCTCTGATAACGCGTCCAAATCTTGATAAATTATCTTACAAGGGACACGTTTTAGGCCAATTAATCTTTTGACCACGTTTGGGGACTTCCCAGGGCGAGATATCCTTCTAGCATAACAACCAATAGATCAATAACCTAATCAATATTCACAGTAACTAATCAATAGAGCTAATCAATATGGTGTAGTAAGAATCGAACACACCTTGACCTTGCGGTCATGAATAACCACACAAATTTAGTAAAAGTTGGGATAGTTATTCCCTATTAGTTACAACCTAATAACATATTTATTAGTCTCAATATCACCAAGCTCATTAAACCCACTACAATATGGCAACTCAAGTAAAACTTTATCAAAGCATAGATCATGAACATAAGCACAAAGCACGACGTTGACATGAATCAACTTTAGCAGAGTATCATTAGCACATTATTCAACAAAGCAATAATTCAGTTGTTTGTCTATTTGCATCTGGTATTAGTGACTCCCTTTACTAACCTCGAATTAGCATCAGCATGTTGGGCTTCATGCAAAACAATTTAGCAACACGAATTTGGAAAACATCTAACTATAGCCTCTATCAAAAGAGCAGTTGGTACCTAGAAAGAAAAGGCAAACAGACAATTACAATTTATCATCAGATCCAAATGGGTCAGCATACAGCGTCAGTCTTCGTCCTCAGGACATCTGTTCATTCGCCATCAGTATGGACAGGAACAGATAAATCTCAGTAGGCCATAGCTAAGAATAGGGCTCTTCCCTCATAAGGAGGAGAAGTAAGTATCAGGCAAGGCATAAGTTGAGGATGGTTTAAAGTATAAGACAAAGGGCCAGATGTAGGAAGATACGATTTTGCGACTCGGAAATTGCGAGTCGGTGAGTCCCGCAATTTCCCGTATCGCAAAATCATACGCAGAATGGTGTCTCAGACACCTTCTGCGAATCGCAAGGGGGTCGCAAAGACCCACCTCATTAATATTAATGAGGTGGGTCGCAATTTACGACCCCCTTGCGATTCCCTGCACTCACAGGGATGGTGGCCCGCTGGAGACAGCAGACCACCATGTCTGTGACTGCTTTTTTAATAAAGCAGTGTTTTTTTTGTATTGCAGCCCGTTTTCCTTAAAGGAAAACGAGTTGCAATACAAAAGTAAAAATGAAACCATTTGGTTTCGTTTTTTCAGAGTAGGCAGTGGTCCATTGGACCACTGCCTGCTCTGAAAAAAATATTTTTGGCGACATTTACAAAGGGGAAGGGGTCCCATTGGGACCCCTTCCCTTTTGCGAATGAGTTAGCACCCACTTGATATGGGTGCTAACTGCGAATTGCTTTACGACCGCATTGGCGGTCACAAAGCAATTCTGCATCGCGGTGCAAATCGCAAATAGGAAGGGAACACCCCTTCCTATTTGCGAGTCGCATTCCCATTTTGCAAGTCGGTACCGACTAGCAAAATGGGAATGTGCATCGCAATGCGCATTTTGCATGGCGCAAACTGCGAATTTTGCAGTTTGCGACATGCAAAACGCTTTCTACATCTGGCCCAAAGTCTCTTAGTAAAGCAAGTAAGGCAAAGAATGGCTCAGAAGAATGGCAAGTAATGGCTCGGTGGAATGCTCGGTATTGGCTGATTTCTCCTTGGGTCACGTTGTTATATCAAATCTGTCTAACAAGTTTCTAATTTCCCATTGGGCAATATTTGGTGCATCGTTATCTCTGTCCAATAATCCTTCACACACCTTACTAGAATCTTCACCTAACACAGTTCTCATGCAGGTTATTGGCTCCTGTGATTGACGTCTTTATCGGTTGGAAAGTCAGGTAAGAAAAGTTACAGTTGTCGCTCGTCAGTAGTTCCATTGTTTTTCTCCTAGTACAGGCGAGCTTGCACCTGTCGCGAATTACACTGTTGCATTCGGAAAGAATGTCTCCTTGAGCAAGTCGGGTCCCATGAGAAAGAATTTACTGCGGTTACATACATCTCTCTAGCTTCTGGAAAAGTACAGCTTTGTGTCCTTCAGGAAAACAGCACATTGCACGTTAGAAAAACACAGTTAATATGAGACCAGGCAGCTAGGCCCAGACCCTTGCTAACTAAGGCCTAGTGATTAATTTAGCAAAACCTTAATACATAATTCTTAATGCTAATATGAAGTCACACATTAGTACATTGTTAATTCATCATTAGTCAATCTCATTTATCATCGTATGGATTGGTGGCCACTCCCCATGGGCACATTTCAAACATGTTTATCAAATTCTACATTAAAACATTTCTGTGTAGTTTCGTTCCACATTATATTGCAAGCTTTTCATGTTAATATTAATTTCAAAGACACACTCCATCACCTCTTGCAGTGCCGTGACTGCAGAGCTCCCAGAGCACAGGTCAGTCCTGCATGATCTGCCCCACCAGGATGTGGAAGGGCAGTTTGGGGATGAGCAACTCAGTGGACTTTTGGTAGCGGCAGGGCAGGTGTCTTAGAGCACCACACTCCTGGGCTGGTAGCTGCAAGGCTTCTTGACTTTGCCTGTGGCAGGGGCACTCTTGCGGGTAGCCTTGGTAGCCAGCAGTTTGTGAGGCAGTTTCCCTCCAGTGGACTTGCTGGTGCTCTGCTTGGTATACAGTCCATAGCAAGAGTGTGAGCTGCCTCTGAATGATGTACAGTTTGATGTTGACCTATATCTGTTGACTTTGTTTAGTGGCAGACCCAGAAGGTGTGAAGGGCACCTCGACTCATGCCTGCCATATAGCCTCAGTGACAATCATTTATAGAGTGCAGGAAATACTCATGAGTTTTCTTCTGTGGCCCATATGCAAGTGTACCGTGACGGTGGAGTGTTCCTACCAATCCTTCTTCCATAGTCACTGCACACTATTTTCTTGCTAGCCTTTAAGGGGAGCCTAACATCCCCTTCAAGGACTGGGTGGTGCAGGTAAGGACATTGCAGCTTGGCCCTCCGGGCATTCTTTTGGCAGAGTTCCATATAGTTTTCCTAGTGAAAGCTATTTTGGATCACAAATCCTTAGTTCTCTTTTAGAGAGTACGTCTTCCCTCATACCTAATCTATCAAGAACTGTTTTGCAGAACTACAAAAACCCGAAAAATATATTATGTACAACTAACTAATGTATGTTGGTTGTCCCTTAGTAACGAGTTAGCTTCTTTTTCAGCCACTCACGAGAAAGCATTCTCTATCGCTTGTTCTGTGTACACATATATTTATTTCCATACACTGTGTGCAAACACACAGTCAATGCTGTGTTCTGAACATGCTTTTAGTTTTGAAACGCTTACTGCTGTTGCCAATATCACGTGAACCATAACACTCACTTAATCTAAAATTGCAACCTATTCAGTTTCTGGTCTTAAAGTTCCCTTTATCGATTGAAAGGATCCTAGTGACCTATGTATTTTTACAATTAGTTGTTACGTGTGCAAACAGCACTTATCAATGAGTGATTGATTGTCCCATTAACAAGCCCTTCAACAGCCTGCTAGGCCTAAAGAAATGCTTAAATGCAGATTAGTTATTCTTTATCAGGGAAACCCAGCAGCGATAAGAAGAGTGTGACTCAAATGGTTGTTTCTTTGGCGGCAATTATTTATACAGGTGAACTCTGCTACAGCTAGTAATAATAACTGCCATAGTTAATATTTCCTAAAGTTATATTTTTTACCCGTGCTTTTTGGGTAGTGGAGGTGGGAGAAGCTAGATTAGTTGTAGGGTAAAAAAGGACAATGAAATGTCATTAATTTTGTTTCTAAAAATATGTTTTATTTTATTTCACATAATACATATTTTGAGAAGCTCCATAGCGAACCTCGTATAGAATTGAGTACCATAGTCTACCTATTGCATCTCACAGTTCTTTTGCTTGTGTCATTGTGCTATTAGCTACTCTTTCATTGCTCATGCGTTTTATATTAGATTATTGAATATTCTTTGTTACTTTGCGTACCACAGATAACATTTAAATTGTTTATGTACTATTTCTGCATATACCTATGTGGATCTTCTGTGCACTGATCTCAAGCCACTGTTGTGAGGGAACGGCGCGGGTAAGCAGGCCGTTCCATTTATGCCAAAGTGGCTAACAAGACTGCAAGATTTTAGGTTCACTGTAAAATGTCTTCTAGACTAAAAGACTAGCTCGCATAGCATATTTAATTACTAGAAACACCACAGAAGATAAGGATTGACACACGTTGACAAAAATCAGTCTTTTTCTAAAATAATGTAGTTAGATTTTTAAAACAGGTATGAACTATACTGTGTTTATGAATGTGTTTTAAACTGTTTCTGTTTATTTTATGTGTTGGCTTTGAAGCATTATCTCGATTTAGGTTTTGTAGTAAACCAAATAAACCTGTTTTTAATATGCTGTACGGTCTTAAATCCGAAACATATATGGAAATAGTTGAAACAGCACCCCAAATCCTTATTAGCAAAAACAGCTGTTTTTTTCAGTGCAAATTGTCACTTGAAGCGCTTGAGATTTCGTTGGCTGAGTGTGCTGTTTTTCTACTGCCATAAATGACACTTTAGGGAAAAGTAGCGGTGTTCCAAGAGCTGTAGAGGAATTGTCAGTGAAAATGGATTCTCATTACACGTTGGCTGTAAGTTTTGACTCATTCGGTAACAGCCGAATTGATATTAAGAATAATGTGGGAAAATCACCACATCTGGAAGTGACCGGTGTTTACCTAAAAGCTGCAGTATTCTGTGAATAAAAGATTTCCATCGCTAGTTCCCGTTTCCAGTAAGATGAGCATCAGCAAATCCAACAGAACTAGCGGTCACTTCTAACATTTTGGCTTTGCTAATCTCTGTAAATTTTTTGGGTAAAACAGTAGAGGTGAACTAACTACTTTTTGTGTTAGTGGGCACTGGCAAGAGCAGAATGTCTACTCACAGAGACTGCAGTGTGATGACCTTGGGCCAGATGTAGGAAGGTAAAAATTCGCGAGTCGGAAATTGCGAGTCATTACGACTCGCAATTTCCGACTCGCAAAATGGGATGCAACAAAAAAAAGCAACATCCATTTGCGACTCGCAAATGATGTTGCACCGCAGATTACGAGTCCGCTGTTAGCGAGGTCGCTTTTTGCGACCTCGCTAAAAACGAACTCGCAATTTGCGAGTCGGTGTCGCAAATAGCGACTGTGCCGCAAATTGCATGCAGGTGCAGCAAAACAGTTGGAAAAACACTTCCTGGCTCTTGCTGATGACATCAGAGCCAGGAAGACATCAAATACACCTGGGAGGAGGGAGGACCACACCCTTTTCAAACTTCTGAGCAACTACATGGAGGAACAGCTGCAACCATGGAAGACACAGGCAGTGCAGGAAGGAAGATGAAATTGAAATTCTCAGAAAAGGAACTTGAGGTGCTGACAGAAGAATGCTGCCAGCACCATGACCAGCTTTTTGGAAAGGCATCCCTGAGTGTCCCAGGCACTGATAAGAGGAGGATCTGGCAGGAAATCCAGGAGAGGATCAATGCCATAGGGGTGAGCCACAGAAGCATTGAAGAAATTAATAAACAGTGGTATGACCTGCGCTCCAGGACAAAGGAGAGGGTGGCACAGGAGATGAGGGGCACAGGAGGAGGCCCATCCACCATCCCAACACCCACAGCCATGGAGGAATTGGTGGAGCAGACCCTAGAGCCTGAGGCAGTGTCAGGAATGGGAGCACTGGACACGTCAGCGCAAGGGACATCCAAAAGTGAGTACCATGAAACATGCATGTACACCTATAAATGCTATACCCGCACTCACCCAGTACACAGCAGCATGCACAACCAGACTAGCTCCATTCCAGACTAGCAACCATCAGTATGGTGCATTATGGGCAATGTAGTACAGTAGGCAGCATATAGGCAAATGTTTATTAGGAGGCATACAACAGATGTTAGAGACTGACAGTGTGTTCCCTATGTCCCACAGGTCTCCCACAAGACACCCACACCAGCCACACCATCCAGAGTGAAGACAGCAGGCCACAGGCAGGAGGCTGCAGCAGCCAATATAGGGCCCAGCACAACACCACCACAGTTCCCTCCAGATGAAGAAGTGGACATGGAGGAAAGAGACACGACACCTGGTCCCAGCCACACTGTGAGACAGCAAGAGCCAGAAGCACCACCGCATCGCAGACGTGGAGTTCAGGACCAGGCAGTGGCCCAGGAGGATATAGGGGAGGCATCCATGTCTGCAGTTGAGGCATCCTTCCTATCTGGTCAGTGCCTGCAAACAAGGCAATTGAGGATTATTTCTGGGGCAATGCAGAGGATGGAACACAATTTCACTGATGGCCTGGCAGAAGTGAACACACAGTTCACAAGACTGAATGACAATGTCAGTGACCTAACACTATCAATATGCCAATTGGTGACAGAACTGGTGGCTGAGAGACACAGTGCAAGGCGCCGTGAGCGCCAACTAGTGCACGGCAGCGTCCATTGTCCGTCTTGCAGTGAACACCACAGGCCTGTCACGACGGACCGTGAGCCTGCAGGTGGAACTGGGCCACTTTGTAGGGGATGTGTCGCGGGGACTGGGCCGCATTAGCCATGCTGTGGACATGTTGGAGGCCAGGCAGGTGGCAAGGGGCCCCTGTCCCCTCAGGACAGTGAGAAGGGGTCCACTATCAGCAGTGCATCTGCCACAGACACATGTGTACTGCGGAGTGGCAGTGCACGTCAGGGGTCTGCTGACCCACCTGGCACGAGCCATGCTGGGCGAACCAGGAGGAGGTGTTAGGCGCAAACACTGCAGGACTCATGAGGCACATGCAGTTAATGTGTCCTCATTAAGGGTGGACATGTGCAGCCCCTTACCGACAGTTCTGTTCTTTAGTTATTAGGTTCACTTATTAAAATGTTTTGTTTGATCCACTTCACAACTGGGCTCTTTGTGTGTGACATTGGTGAGTGTGGTGTCCGTTGCCATGTGCCTTCCAAAGTATTGGTTTGCAATGTTGTCCCGTCTCTGTCTGCCTTGATTTGCAATGCTTCTATCCCCAGGCTGGCGATGTGGTAGCTCTTGCTCGTCATCCTCCGAATCAGGGTCTGCAGGGGTGAGATGTAGTCTACGTCTGGTGGCAATGTTTCGTAGGATTGCGCATGCGCCAACGATCTTGAATGCTGTTATTTGGGCATACTGGAGCGCACGTCCCCTTCTGTGGAGGCATAGGAATCTTGCCTTTTACAGTCCAAAGGTCCTCTCTATGACATTTCTGGTCCACCTATGTGCACTGTTACATCGCCTCTCATTCTCATTGCTGGGTGTTAGGCATGGGGTAAGTATCCATGGTCATAGTGCATATGCACTGTCACCTGTTTGGCAAAAATTAACAATGTTAGCAGGGCATGGATGGTTTCTACAGTGACCTGTGTGTATGGCTTCAGGGTTTCTTCAGCAATACCTAATAGATATCCGTCTCCAAACTCCCCACGTTCTAGGCGTTGGTGTATCCCACTGTGCCTGAAAATGTACGAGTCATGTGTACTCCCTGGAAATTTGGCTACCATGTCAGTGATGATATAATGGGCGTCACATTCCACCTGGATATTCAGTGAGTGTGTACACTTCTGATTGCGGAACAGATATTCCAGGTTTGCAGGAGGGCATATTTGTATATGTGTCCTGTCTACACACCCTATTACATGTGGGAAGTTGGCAATTCTGTAGAATTTCAACTTGGTGCTGTTAATTTCTGCCTCATTCCTGGGTAGATATATGTATCTGGACATGTGTGCGAGTATGGCATCTAGGAAACATCTGAAGAACCGTGAGAGTGCTCTTTGGGATACCCCACCTGCCACAGCAATGACCCCCTGATAGCTACCCGAGGCCAAGAGGTGCAGTGAGCATAGCACTTGCACATGTGTGGGGATGGCGCTGCCGCGCACAGTCTGTCGTTGAAGCTGCGGATTGAGTAGATCAATTCGTTCTAAAATTGCTGCACTGCTGAGTCTGTCTTTGTCATAAATCTCCTCCTCAGTTTGTTGGAAAAGTGTCTGCCTGGTTCTGTATATCCTCTCCTGTCTCTGGCTCCTCCTCCTCCTCTGCTGGGCGGTGTGGACTCTCCTCCTTCTTGCTATCACATATATTTCAGCCATTTTGAGTAACCCAGATGCCTTCTGGATCTCCTTTTATACATTGGTTATGGTTACCACCTGCTCTGACTTAGTGGTAATTTGGGTGTGCAAAATTGGCTTTTTGTGACTAGTCGCAATTTGCGACTGGCTTTTTCATATGGTTTGAAACTCGCAAATTGCGTCTTCCTATTTGCAGGTCTCAAAATCAGGTCGCAATTTTTGCGAGTCGGTAATGGCTCGCATCGCACTTTGCACTACGGAAATGGGATTTTTGTATCCAATTTCTGATTTTGCGGGGTCGCAAATTGCGATTCGGGCCATTTGTGACTCGCAAATTTTTGCCACATCTGGCCTCTTGTGCTTTATGCTGGTGGGTGGAACAAAAATGTAAATGACCCACAAACAGACCTAAAAACGTAGACATTTCGAACTGGGATTGACAACTGATCCCCATGACATCTCTAATTTCCAGATAGGAATTTCAACATGATTACTGTGTCATTTATAATGAAGGCCCCAGAATTGTATATGAACTTCACATATATTTGCTAGTCCTTTCACAAATGTCTATTTGCACCTCTGTGACCCAGTCATAATCGGTGCTGAAAGTGTGGGAAAGAGCATAGAACCTCTCCAAATGTTAAGGGTGTGCTGGAAGGGAGGTCTTTTGTGGAAACTGGTTATCCTTGTGAAGATAAAAATAAAAAAAAGATTAAGGGCCAGATGTAGCAAGGCATTAGCGCCTCGCAAACGGCGAAAAACGCCGTTTGCGAGGCGCTAATGCCCGCACGCGATGCAGAAACACATTTTGCGAGTCGGAACCGACTCACAAAATGTGTTTCCGACTCGCAAATAGGAAGGAGTGTTCCCTTCCTATTTGCGACTCGCACCGCGATGTTAGTTGATTTGCAACCGCGAAAGCGGTCGCAAATCAACTCGCAGTTACCATCCACTTGAAGTGGATGGTAACTCATTCGCAAAATGATGAAATGGTGAATGATCACAAAATTATTTTTTCACTCTGAAAAAAACCGAAACAAAAGGTTTCGGTAATTTTTTCTATTTGCACCTCGTTTTCCTTTAAGGAAAACGGGCTGCAGATGGAAAAAACACTGCTTTATTTAAAAGCAGTCATGGACATGGTGGTCTGCTGTCTACAGCAGGCCACCATCCCCGTGAGTGCCCAGACTCGCTATGGGGTCGCAAACTGCGACCCACCTCATGAATATTAATGAGGTGGGTCTTTGCGACCCAATAGCGAGTCGCAGAAGGTGTCTGAGACACCTTTCTGCATTGCAAATTGCGAGTTGCAAATTGCGAGTCGGAAGGACTCGAAATTTGCAACTCGCAATTTGCTTTCTACTTACATCTGGCCCTTAATGTGAAATTTCACCTATGACCACAGTGATGCAGACTTTCACAAACATACTTATTTATAAGGAAAAAGGTTTTGCCATGAAAAATAATATTGTAAACCTATTTTACATGTGCCTGGAAATTATCTGGGGTAGTTGTATGAAATCTCCTTTAGTCATAGATGTTCCCATCCACCTGTGGGTATTTCACACCACTATTGGAACTGGTTCTTGAAAGCATACATGAAAAGACCCAGCTTTATCATTAAACACCTAGTAATTGTTTCTTAGCTGGGCCAAGTGCTCAGTTGTGCAACTGGGGCAGACGCTCATTGACAAAGGTATAAAAACAAATGTTGGCAATGCTAATAGGTCTGCCTTTAAAGAAATGTAGTATGATAATGTGAAGCATTACAAGAAAATTCCATGTGAGTGGATATGTGTATGTGTGGAATATTGGGTTAGGTTAAAAGGTCAGTCAATGGTTGTACTTTCGATCACAATAAAAATCCATGTGGGTTAATAGCTGCCCTTCTCCCATCAGGCACTGCTGGTAGAGTAAAACAGTATACATTATCTAGTTATCTAAGACAGTTCAATAGCTTTACAATGCCGTATGTGCCCTTGGATGTTCACGCTCAGGCAGCTGGATAAGTAAAATAAAACATGATCACAGCAGTGTGGCGGGCATGAAGATTTTTTATTATAATTGCTGCCCAATCAAAACATGTACTCCTTCCTCGTGACATATGGGCGGAGCCAAAGCCTTTCTCTAGTGAGGCTAACTTAATTGCACATATCTAAGCTGTCAAGTCATATATCGTTGTGAAAACACCAATATTTGTGGTAATTCCTCTTAATGGTGCGGTAATTCTGCAACTGTTAATTACAATTCTCCTTGATTTTGGCAATTCCAGGTGGAGTCTTACTGCATCAGCTTTCCCTCAAGACTTCACAGTGAGGGCTCTTGATAGGAAGGCAGATTAATGCAATAGTTATTGTTAATGAATATTAGGCCTGTCAGCATTAGCGTGGTCTTCCCTCAAACGTTTGCCTGCTTGCCTTCATTTTGTCTGGATGTTTGCTCTGTTGCCCTTTGTACTCTGTGCACTTTACCACTGCTAACCAGTGCTAAAGTGCATGTGCTCACTCCCCTAAACATAGTTTGATTGGCATATACCTGACTGGCATATTTAATATACCTCTAAGTCCCTTGTAGAGTGGCATACCATATACCAAGGGCCTGTAAATTAAATGTTACCTTTGGGCCTGCAGCACTTACCGTCCACCCAATTATGTGGCACCTTAAAACATGTCCCTGGCCTGCCATTGCAGCCTGAAGGCAGTGTCCCACTGCCATGTCGACATTTAAAACCTCTTGCCCATCCTTAAACTCTCCTTTTATTACATATATGTCACCCCTAAGGTACACCCTAAGTAGCCCATGGAGCAGGGTGTTCTGTAATTAAAAGGTAGGACATGTACTTTTTAGTTTTAAATGTCCTAGCAGTGAAAAACTCCCAAATTCATTTTCTCACTACTGAGAGGCCAACCCCTCCCATAGGGTGAAATTTGTGATTCCTTATTACAATTAATACGTTGTCATTACTACACTTGGGGTGGTAGATATGTCATATTCGGTACCTATGAACTTGTAATGATAAACCTTCTTTAATGGTAAAGTTGAATTTATCCTCACAAGTTTGAAAATGCAACTTTTAAAAAGGTGGCATTTTCCTGCCCTTGGCCCTCTATGCCTGTAACCTGCCTTAAGTCACATGACCAGGTGTAACTGACAATTGGAACTATGCGAATTCACCCGAGGCAGCCACACAGTAAGGGGATCGGATTAGCAGAGCCTGAATGGGCCATTAACTGACTTGATTGGGGGGGGGGCAGAGCTAAGCACAGCCCTACTTGCAACTGAATAGGCTGGGCTCTGCCACCACACAATATGCTTAACAACCCTCTGTTGTGAGTGCAGCCTGCTAGGAGCCAGGGCAGGGGAGGCAGAAAATTCCTGGAACTTCAGCGAACCCTTCTGGAAACTTCTCTCACCTTCTGGGAGCAGGGCACCAGGGTATTAAAATAGCACTCTCAGACCTGCTCTTCAGTTCACTACTGGACCTGTGGAAGGGCTGTTAGGCGACTGCCTGCTGCTGTGACCTGCTGGGCACTGTGCCAGACTGCTGCTGTACCTGGAAGGACTGCTTTGCTACCTGGAGCCTGCTTGGGACCTTCAGAGACCATCCCTGCTGCAGAATCCTGCATTACCACCATCACCCAGGACTCCAGAAGTGACTCCAAGGGCTAGTTCAGCTGCTCTCCTGTTTTGAGCCACAGGGACATACCAGGCTCCCACAATCTCAAACTTGCACCTGGACCCAGACTGAGTGAGTTTTGCACCCTGAAGAAGTCTCCCTCCACTCCTGGACCCTTGGTGGTGGTGCTAAAGGTGCCCAGGTGGCCATTTTATAAAACTGAGGATTTGCTATTTTGAACCTTAAACGTTTTGGGTTCATAACCCTGGTTCTGCTAATTGGATTTTTATGGTTTTAGTGTCAAATAATCTATTTACATTTTCTCTAATTTTCTAAATTGGTTTGGGATTTTTATTGTGTTGTATTTTCACTGAGTTGCTGTTTGTGTACTACATTAATACTTAACACATTGCCTCTAAGTTTGGCCTGACTGCTTTTTGTGCCTACCTACCCAGGGTTAAGCACAAGTTAATTTAGTGACTTTTTGTGGCTCATCCTGCAAGGGATTGTGGCTGTTGCTTGACTAGGGTTCACACCCTAGTCAAGCAATAATAACCTAATTTCTCACAATGGATCTGACTTTTGAGTACTAAACATAATTGAATTAAAATGTAATTCCTTGTTTGTATGAGTTTCGTAACCACATCTATTCTGTGCTGATTTTCAGTGAACAGGGCAGATTCTTGAAATCTGAATGATGTTGTTAGAGATGTTAAACATTTTTTCATCGCATCAGCCGGCATAACAACCCCCAATCCATGACCATAAATAGTTTCCATGAAATACAAGACAGTGAAAGAGGAATGACCTAAAAGCAGTGCAACAAAATGACACAAGTATTGTGGTCTCGAAAGGTAATGCTCTATTTAAACTTTGCACTCATTTGGTGACTTGATAAAAAGTATAATTAAATAATGCATAAAAAAATACTTCTTTGACTGGCTAACCCACAAACAAATTTTGACAAAACTGTGACAGAGAGATAATTATTTTAAAACTTTCCTTCATTGCGTTCAAATTTGAGACATACACATTAAATGGCTTTCTAACAAATCTTCACAGCAACATAGTCAACCTGCAGTTCACAAGCAGGAATAGCACATTTTTTAAGATACCCTTGACCCCCTCACACTACCCCAAAATGGATGCAATCTGCCCTGCTCCATAATAACGATGCAATAAAGTGACACATTGATAGCCTTCAGCAGTCCATTATGTTATTTGTCATTTTCACCAATGTGTTTCAGTGTTAGCACTAGCTGGTGCCTGGGTCAAAATGGAGGAAGTCTGGGGTGCCCTTTGCATTTCTGACATTCACCTTATTTCAGACCTTGAAAGAAATTTTATTTTACAGGACAGTGGGTGATAAAGTATTTTAAATTTGTTTTGTAGCTCATAATCCAGTTGTGACACTGTATTTGCTATTGTAGGAAGTTGTCTCTGTATATACTATCTCATAGTGAGAGATAGTGTGCACAGAGTCCAAGAGTTCCCCTTTGAGGTTGATAGTGGCAAAATTAGATAATTCTAATGCTCTATTTTGTGGAAGTGTGGTTGAGCAGCAGGCTTATCAGAGGGTAGTGTTAAGCATTTGTTGTACACACACAGTCAATAAATGAGGAACACACACTCAAAGACTTAACCCCAGGCCAATAGTTTTATATAGAAAAATATATTTTCTTAATTTATTTTAGAACCACAAGATTCAAGATTTGCAGTAAATACATAAAATGCAAGGTACTCCGAACAGGTAAGTAAGGAACTTTGAATTAGAGCAGTAACATACACAGTACAGGTTAAAATGGCAATAAGCTATTTTAAAAGTGGACACAGTGCAAAAATCACCAGTTCCTTGGGGAGGTGAGTATTGGTTAGTTTCTCAGGTAAGTAAAGCACTTACAAGTTCAGTTTCCTGGACATAGGCAACCCACCGTTGGGGGTTCAAGGCAACCCCAAAGTCACTGCACCACCAACACAGGGCCGGTCAGATGGAGAGGTCAAAGGAGGACCCAAAACACACAGGTGCCAATGGAGAACAGGGGTGCTCCGGTTCCAGTCTGCCAACAGGTAAGTACCTGCGTCTTTGGAGGGCAGACCTGGGGGGTTTTGTAGAGCACTGGGGGGGACACAATTAGGCACACAAAACACACCCACAGCGGCGCAGGGGCCGCCGGGTGCAGTGTGCTTAGCCGTTGTTGGGTTTTAGATAGAAGTCAATGGAGGGACCCGGGGGTCAGAGGGGCTTCTTAGACCATCCACCGACTGGGCTAGGAAGAGGGTCGCTTGATGGTCACTCCTGCACTGGAGTTCGGTTCCTTTTGATCCTGGGGGCTTCGGGTACAGTGCTTGGTCCAGGCGTCGGGTTCCTTGTGACAGGCAGTCGCGCTCAGGGGGAGCCTCTGGATCCTGTCAGCAGGTGTCGCTGTGGGGATGCAGGGGGGTCATCTCAGGTTACTCACAAGGTTGCAGTCGCCTGGGAGTCCTCTCTGCAGTGCTGGTTCTCTGGAGCTTGAGCCGGGGGCGTAGGGTGCAGAGTGTGAAGACTCACGCTTGCGGCGGGAAGAGTGATTTCTTTAAAAGTTGCTTCAAAGTTGCAATTATTTTTGCTGTTGGTGAACAGTGCAGCTGTTCTCAGGAGTTTCTTGGTCCTTTGGTTCAGGGTAGTCCTCTGAGGCTTCAGAGGTTGCTGGTCCCTGTCGGTTGCGTCGCTGTGCAGGTTCTTTGAGGCTGGAGACAGGCCGGTAGGGCTGGGGCCAAGTCATTTGTCATCCCGTCGTCTCTGCAGGGCTTTCAGGTCAGCAGTCCTTCATCTTTGTGTAGGTTGCAGGAATCTGATTTCCTGGGTTCTGGGTCACCCCTAAATACTATATTTAGGGGTGTGTTTAGGTCAGGAGGACAGTAGCCAATGGTTACTGTCCTGGAGAGTGGCTACGCCCTCTTTGTGCCTCCTCCCTGAGGGGAGGGGGGCACATCCCTAATCCTATTGGGGGAATCCTCCAATCTCAAGATGGAGGATTTCTAAAGGCGGTCCCCTCAGCTCAGGACACCTTAGGGGCTGTCCTGACTGGTGGTTGACTCGTCCTTGTTTTTCTCATTATCTCCTCCAGCTTTGAAACCAAAAGTGGGGTCAGTGGCCGGAGGGGCAGGTATCTCCACTAGCTGGGATGCCCTGGGGTGCTGTAACAAATTGCATGAGCCTTTGAGGCTCACCGTCAGGTGTTACAGTTCCTGCAGGGGGAGGTGAGAAGCACCTGCACCCAGTGCAGGCTTTGTTTCTGTCCTCAGAGAGCACAAAGGCTCACACCCCAAGGGGGCAGAAACTTATCTCAGTGGCAGGCTGGCACTGACCAGTCAGTCCTGCACTGGAGGATTGGGTAAATTACAGGGGGCAACTTCTAAGATGCCCTCTGTGTGCATTTTGAAATAAATCTAACACTGCCATCAGTGTGGGTTTATTATTCTGAGAAGTTTGATACCAAACTTCCCAGTATTCAGTGTAGCCATTATGGAGCTGTGGAGTTTGTTTTGACAAACTCCCAGACCGTATACCTAATATGGCCACACTGTACTTACAATGTCTAAGAATAGACTTAGACACTGTAGGGGCATATTGCTCATGCAGCTATGCCCTCACCTGTGGTATAGTGCACCCTGCCATAGGGCTGCAAGGCCTGCTAGAGGGGTGGCTTACCTATGCCACAGGCAGTATTTTGTGGGCATAGCATCCTGAGGGGGATGCCATGTCGACTTTGCCATTTTCTTCCCAGCAACACACACAACCTGCAATGTGTGCATGTGTTAGGGGAGGGGTCCCTTAGGGTGGCACAACACATGCTGCAGCCCTTAGGGACCTTCTCTGGTCACAGGGCCTTTGGTACCACTGGTACCTTTTTACAAGGGACTTATCTGTGTGCCAGAGATGTCTCAATTGTGGAAACAATGGTACATTTTTAGTGAAAGAACACTGGTGCTGGGGCCTAGTTAGCAGGATCCCACACACTTCTCAGTCAAGTCGGCATCAATATCAGGCAAAAAGTGGGGGGTAACTGCAACCGGGAGCCGTTTTCCTACACAAGTCCCCCAGCCCACAGGCCAAGAGACTCAGCCAAAGCTGGGAGAATCTTCCTAGTCTGTCAGGTGAGGAAGAGTAGGAAAAACAGGCTGGTTTGTTGCAGGGCCTACTCTGCCTTACATCCTCCTGTTCAGGTCATTCCCTCTGGGGAACTGACCCACTTCCACAGTAATAGGACCTAGTCTGAATTGCCTCTTGTCTGTGTTTTTAATGTCTTCACCCATTCTCTCTATTTTGGGGTTAGAGGTATCCACCTCTGCTAATCTTATTTTAGCCAGGGTCACCCCTAGCTTACCCAAAGAGGTTACTCATAGCTGGAGTAAACCCACTCATAGCTGGAGTAAACCTGCCATGACCAACAGGGTCAGGGGGCCTAACTTGCTGTTTGGCATGGGGTCAGACCACCATGCCAAGGACAGTGCAGCCATAAAGGCTAACACCCAGCAGAGGCCACTGACAGCTGTCAGTGCCCAGAATCACACCTTTAGCTCTTCACCTACAAGGGAAGGGGCTAAGTTACAATCTTCTTTGGGTTCAGGGTGCCTGTCTGCTGTGTTAGAGTGGGGAATTACTACATCTTGTAGTAAACACCCTTCTTCCACTCTTTCTTCTGTTAACTGTGGAGCCACCCACTCAGGTTTAACAGTTTCCTGACTGTGGCTAGAAGGGTGACGTACCTATGCCACAGGCAGTATTTTGTGGGCCTGGCCTCCTGAAGGGGATGCCATGTCGACTTTGCCTTTTTCTCCCCACCAACACACATAATCTGCAATGGCAGTGTGCATGTGTTAGGTCAGGGGTTCCTTAGGGTGGCACAACACATGCTGCAGCCCCTAGGGACCTTCCCTGGTCACAGGGGCCTTGGTATCACTGGTACCTTTTACAAGAGACTTATCTGTGTGCCAGAGGTGTGCCAATTGTGGAAAACAAATTACATTTTTAATGAAAGAACACTGGTGCTGGGGCCTGCTTAACAGGGTCCCAGCACACTTCTCAGTCAAGTCAGCAACAATATCAGGCAAAAAGTGGGGGGTAACTGCAACAGGAAGCCATTTTCCTACAGCTATTATACAGCTGTTGTGAGGTTGTTTATTTTCTTTGTTACATTAGTTCACTTTGAACAGAGCTGGTGTAATAGATTGTTTTTTATTTTTAGGTTTCACCTGCACAGTGCAGAAAAAAATATCTTAAAAGGGGTTTGGAGCCTGCCTATTAACCTTTGCTTACCACTGGTCGGCTCTCATATCACCCTTTTTTCCTTATGTCCTATTGGTTTGCACCTTCTCCTCGTCTCCTGTTTCCTTCTGGGCTTCAGACTTCTTGTCCTTGCTGTGGACCATGGACTAAGTACTGCTTCCTGTGGCCATGTCCTTCCACTAGCTGCAGGATCCCTCAGGTACTCCTTTTTACACTTTTTAGCACCCTCCCTGCTGTCATTCTCTTTAACCTTTTACTTTTTTTGCAGGTTTATATAGCCTAACTCTACCCAAAGGTATTGGAGTGCTTTAAATGAGTCCTAGTTACAATTCACAAGTACACATTCATTTTGGTTTTTAGGCACAGGGAGATTAAGGCCCTGATTCTAAGCTTGGGGGGCGGCGGTAGCCGCCCGCCAAGCGGGAACCGCCAGAAGACCGTACCGCGGTCAAAAGACCGCAGCGGTCATTCTGGGTTTCCCACTGGGCTGGCGGGCGACCGCCGAAAGTCCGCCCGCCAGCCCAGCGGGAAACACCCTTCCCACGAGGAAGCCGGCTCAGAATGGAGCCGGCGGAGTGGGAAGGTGCGACGGGTGCAGTTGCACCCGTCGCGAATTTCAGTGTCTGCAAAGCAGACACTGAAATTCTTTGTGGGGCCCTCTTACGGGGGCCCCTGCAGTGCCCATGCCATTGGCATGGGCACTGCAGGGGCCCCCAGGGGCCCCACGACACCCCATACCGCCATCCTGTTCCTGGCGGGCGAACCGCCAGGAACAGGATGGCGGTATGGGGTGTCAGAATCCCCATGGCGGTGCAGCAAGCTGCGCCGCCATGGCGGATTCCCATGGGCAGCGGAAAGTCGGCGGTACACCGCCGGCTTTCCGCTTCTGGCCGCGGCTGTACCGCCGCGGTCAGAATGCCCGGCGGAGCACCACCAGCCTGTTGGCGGTGCTACCGCCAACCTCCGCCATGGCGGTATTTACCGCCAGGGTCAGAATGACCCCCTAAGTGATTTGCCTAGTTTTGCAGGGTGTTGAGTCGACGCTGAGACTCGAACCCGGTTTCACAGTCGGCAGCTCTGGCTGCTATGCCAAATACTCTTTCCCAGAGGAGAGAATTGCTTGCCTCCCCCTAAGCCCCGCGCTGATTTAAGGCATATTGCATAGCGGCATGGGCTGCTGTGCAACATGTCTAAAGTAAATAAAAACAAAGTACTATGAAGTGGTCAATGCTCGCTGCAAAGTAACACTTTGTTTTTATTTCTTTTGTGCAGAGTTATTTGGCTTTGTTAATGTTTTTAAAGATGATGCCCAGCAGCCCTGGCTGCTGTGCGACATGGCTTTAAGCAAACAAAAAACAAAACGCTATGACGCGCACAATGCTGGCCATGCCATAGTACTTTGTTTTTATTTACTTTGAGTCATGTTGCACAGCAGCTCACACTGCTGTGCAACATCTTTAAAAAACGTTGAAAACTCAATAGGTCTCGCATAGGCATAACCTATTGGTGCCAATGTTTGTTTAGATTCTTTCCTGCCTGTCTGCTCACGATATGCATCATTGTGAGTGGATCTCACTGACTTGATTTGATTCTGAATCCTTTCGAATTAGGATTTGTTTCCTTTACAGTCATAAAACACGTTCTAATGTATCTTCTTTCCTACTTAAAATAGCAAACGTGTGCTTGATTACAGTTAATTTATATACTTATCAAGTGGCCTGATTCACAAAGGTAAATTTACATTTGGTAGTACATTTATACCTTCTCAAAATTCACAAACTATGTGCAAAATTTTACAACTTTGCACGCTCTATACTTATGGTTACGGAGTTCTTGGCACCTGGAGACTCCGTAGTCGGGACGAAGAACTCTGTGCACATAAGTATAGAGAGTGCAGTGTCCTAAAACTCCACACAAAGATTGTGAATTCATTATGTAGCTAGGTTTGTAGTGCTACATAACGTACTTAAAAGTACAGTTTGAGAATCAGGCTCACATTTTTTTAAAGAACAGTGAATACCCTGTGCTTTGATTAAAAAGGTCAGGGTGTATATGTTTGACTATGTTTAGATAGATAACGTGCCGTCTTCTTAAATAAAATGTTTCTGCCTTAGCATGTCAATATTAGGGATCTTGTAAAAAACAGAAAGGTGAGGGGCAAAAGTTACAGATACTTGCAATTGCTCGGCTATATTCAAGTCTATAGTTTTTAACCCACTATGCCACTTCAGATAAAGACCAGCCATATACAAATTAGCATTCGTGCAGCTCCAAAAGGAACAGTCCAGTCTGCACTGCCAGGCAATGTCATTAGAACAGGAACAACAAGCAATCCTAGAATCATTTCTGCCTAGTTAGTCCTCATCAGTGAGGTATAGATTTAGTTCTGTGGCAAGGTGAGTACAGGACCAATGTGTGGACCTACTTTTTGCACTAAGGGCATCACACTGAGGAAAACACAAAGGTGTCGGTTGGCTGCTTGCAAAGCCTCAGCCCCAAGCAATTGCACATTCCAGTAAACATTTTTCCACGCACTAACCCACTTCAGACAGAAACCAGCTGTATGCAAATCAGCATTGGTCCTGCTTCAAACAGAAACAGAACAATCTAGCCCAAAGTGCCAGGCCAGGTCCTTTCTGAACAGAAGCATATATAATTCCAGACTAGTTTCAGACTACTTAGGATGCATCAGACAAACCTAAGTCCTTTTGTAGCACAGAAAGCAAGGGTGTCACCTCTATCTGTGTTTTTAATATAGACCTCTAATTAAAATGTGTGCTCCTGATGCATATTTGCTCCCACAATTTCTCAGTCTAGTCAGGTGTCTCTAGTCTTGTTAAGTCAATACAGATCAATGAGGAGAATGCAGATTGAATCAATGTTTTGAAAAGGTCTCTGCTAATTTCTGTATTGCCAAGAATGTTTATTGTAAAAATGAACAGTTATCACCAACAGGAACAAATACACATACAGTGTGATTAAAAAACACAAAGGGAATACATTACCAGTAGGGTAAGTGTACCTCGTTTGTAGCTACCACAGTGGGCTTCAGATATGAGCAGTGGTTAGCCATTCATGCAGCTTATCTACCATGGTGTAAAGTATGGTGGCAGGAGACATTTTTCCAAAGAAGGTATAGGATGTATTAGTGCTAACGCGTCCCTTTCTAGTTAATTTATTCACTTTGGGACTCGTTTTAGGCCAATGAATCTTTTGACCCTGACTGAAGACAGCTTAAGACGAGATAACTGATCAACATGTCAATCAATATGTCAATAACGTCATCAATATTTACTACAATACGACAATTCAGATTAATCAAATACGTTAATAAGACTCAGAAAACAGTTTAGTACGATTTTATGATATTTATTCCCTATTGATTACAATTCTAATAGCAAGTTTATTAGTCTCAACACCAAGAAACACATCAACATTGTTGTAATTTGGCAACTTGAATAAGACTTCATCAAAGCAAAGATCACAAACAGTAGAACGTAGCACGACATCAACATAGATTAACCCCAGCAAAGTATTATTAGCACGTTATTCAATAAGGCATAGATTGCGTCATTTGTCTATTTGCATCATTCAGTGAACTCCTTAACTCACCTCAAATTAGCATCAGCATGTTGGGCTTCATGCAAAACAATTTGGCAACACCAATTTAGAAAACATCTAAACTATGGTCTCTGTCAAAAGAAGCAGTTGGTACCTAGAAAGGAAAAGCACACAGACAATTTACATTTCGTCATTATATAGTTACCCTCCGTAATGAGTCAGCATACCGAGTAAGTCTTCGTCCTCAGGACATCAGTTGATTCGCCATCAGCCAAGGGACACAGCAAAGTTCGGTAAGGCAGGATAAAAGGGTACTTCCCTCATAAGGAGGAAAAGTGTTGAACAGGCAAGATAAGAGCTAGGATGGTTTGAAGAATCAAACAGCAAAGTCTCTAGGCAAAGTGACAAAGTGTCTGGGTCATAGCAAAAGTTTGCAATGGCATCTCCCTAACTAACTCATTTTCATGTGTCAAGGGTTTTTATTCCTTTTCTGTTGCACAGTTCCCTAATTCCTAATTGGGTAGGGTTAGCACCCCACTATCTTCATCCAATTGGTTTCCAGTGATTTCATCACAATTGACACCCCATTACAGTTCTCACGTAGTTTATTGGTTCTTGTGATTGACGTCTCCAGCGGGTAGAATGTCCGGTATGATTTCATACTCTGGTGGTCCTTTTCGCATCCTCAGTCAGTAGGTCCATTGTCTGTACCGGTTTAGGTGACCTTGTACCTGCAACTAGTCTACACTCTTGCATTCAGCAAGAATGTTTCCTTGAGCAAGTCGAATTTCATGAGAACGGATCTACTACAGTTACACTCATCTTCTAGCCTTTTGGAAAAGTACGAGCTCATGTCCTTCAGCAAGTAAGCACACTACACGTTAGAAAAACACATTTAATATGAAACCGGGCAGCTAGGCCTCGACTCATGCTAACTAAGGCCTAATGATTTATTAGCAAATTTTTAATATATAACCCTTAATATTAATATAATATCATATATTAATTTCTCATCATTTCATTATTAATCAGTTTCATTAGTCATCATATACATTGGCGGCCACTCCCCGTGGGCACCTTTCAAGCGCACATTTAGCAAAAACACATTAATACATTTTCTATGCGGCATTAATATGCGTTAGTTCATAAAAATCTCATGTTAATTTTGAGTATAAAAGCTATGCTCCCTCATTAGCATATTAGGGATATAATAATAGGGTGAAGGGAAATTGCCCTGGAAGTTAGCCTGTGTCCGGTCCATCAATGTTTTCCTTGGCAAAGACGTTGACATGAATGCCATGGTGATGTCTCATTTAAACATTACGCACTTTCTTGTGGAAGAAGCAACTGATGTTGCTTTCATTATGTTGCTAAGTTTACATCTCACAACAGTCAAGGGAGGATCTTCAGGAACTTGTGTTTCCAATTCCATAATGTAGTGGGTTTGCATAGCCCTCATTCAATACACTGGCACACAAGGTTGACATTTGAATTCCCTAACCTGGCTTCTACAATAAAAAGCCTTTGAGCCACCTGACTGCTGACCTAGCCCACAGACACTTTGTTTCTAAGCTCCATAGTTTATCTTCCAGACCTTAGCATCCAAAGTACTACACATAACCGTAATACAGCATGCTTTACATTGTCTTTTTGCAAGCAAGGGGCTATCCAAAAAACACTTCTTCACCTGCCATGCCCTACGTGGCTTTGTAAGTAACTTTTCTTTTTCCAAAGAAAAAAAATACTTTCTGAGATGTAGTCTTCTCTTGAAGATCCAGATCTGGATTGAAATTTCAAGCTTTATAATCCCTGACTTGGCTCGACATTCCTGTGACATTCTCCTCCGGCCAAAATTAGGAACTTTTGCAATCAACTTGACTTCCACAAAGACATCAAAATAATTTGCTCCTAAACACATTGGGGGTTATTCTAACTTTGGAGGAGGTGTTAATCCGTCCCAAAAGTGACAGAAAAGTGACGGATTTACCACCAGCCGTATTACGAGTCCATTATATCCTATGGAACTCGTAATACGGCTGGTGGTATATCCGTCACTTTACCGTCATTTTTGGGACGGATTAACACTCCTCCAAAGTTAGAATAACCCCCATAGTCCCTCATTACGACACTGACGGATGGCGTTATTTTGGAGAAAGGTACTGCCAACAGGCTGGCGCTACCTTTCCCCTAAATATTCCATTGGCGGTTTGGCTCAAGCCAAACCGCCAATGTACCACTCCATCCGCCAGGGCGGCAAAAGCCAGCGGGCAGGAGACTTTGGTCTCCAGCCAGGCGGCCGTCACAATCCCACCCTCGGGATTATGACTCCCCCTTCCACCATGGTTTTCGTGGCAATCTTACCACCACAAAAACCATGAGGGTAGGCACTATCAGCGCCAGGGAATTCCTTCCTGGCACTGATAGGGGTCTTCCCTGCCCCCCTCCCCAGAGTCATCTCCCACCCTCCCCCTCCCACCCCTGACCCCCGACATACACACACCTACACGCACAGACATACACACTCATACACACACCCACATTCACCCACACATGCATACATTCATACACACACACAGCAACACCCACTGCCATACATACAAGCACACACGCATTCACACCACACAACATACACGTACACTCCCACCCATTCCTTCACACAGCCATTCCACACCCCACACCTACATGCATGCATACAAAAACAGTGCAGCAGCGTCCGCCAGAGGAACACCACCAGGCCGTATCATGTGTCATGGTATGGTCGGCGGTGTTCTACTGGCGTGGCATTGCACCTTACCGCCGTCCGCTGCCATGACTGTGGCCGGAATTCCAACAGCCTTTGGGTGGGATTCCAGCTACAGTCATAATATGGCGGACAGTAGGTTGCTACGGCGATGGTGTTTTGGAGGCCATCGCCGTGGCAGTTGGCGGGATTTACCGCCTAGGTCATAATGATGACCATAGTTTCCCTTATCACTGCTGGTCGCTAGGGTCATTGAAAACTAAAAACTCTGACTTTTCTTACCATATAATTTAGAACAATTATTACACCTAGTCTTTCAGCTTCACATCTTGTTGGCTGCCTCACAATCAAAGCAGTTCTCTACCGCTCATTTATGGAACCTACATAGTCATCCAGCTCTTACTTCCGCAATCTTTCACTCACACACTGCCAGTCTCCCACAGAAACTCTCCTTTGCTTTATTACCAGCACTCCTCTCAGTGCTATTTTCTGTTCACCCTTTACGCATTAAACAAGGCTAGTGTCATAGATGAGCGCTCACTTATATCACCCAACTCACTGGATATGGGTTTCACTAATTAACACCCTTCAATGCAATCATGCTCTTACGAACTTTCCAAAACCTTCAGTGACTTGATGACGCCCAAAGGTGTTGATTCACCAAAATTCCAGGGGTAGTGGAAGTGACATCTTGTTTCCTTTGGCACTCTGTGACATCACAGAAAGTGACATCACTTTATCCTAATGATAGCTCAGGAAGTGACATCATGTGACTTTTGAGTTGCTGTGGTAGAAGAAGTGACATGGTGCAGAATTGAAACACAGGACATTGCAGGAGGTGACACTGTAGGGCAAATACTGTATTAAAGTGAAACACTTTGAAATTTGTTTGGAGCACCTGCAAACTCTCCAAAATAAACCCAGGTTTTTAAAAGGATCTTTTATTGTCTACAGGTAAAGTACAGCAGTACAGCAAAGATAGCCCATAACTTCTGCCATTCTCCAACATTTGACATGTATTATGATGTGTTTGTCCATCCAGTTTCACACAGATGGAAGGAAAGGACTTAACTATCTTGTCCCAGCACTCTCCTTTCATGGTACCATAGGGGGAACGTCATCAGTAATTGAGTATACTGAGTCCTCATCCTCAGTAGAAACCTCCTGTGAACACCCCTCCCACCCTGAGAACTTATTCAGTCAGTCATTCAGTAGGTCATCCCAGTCATGCAGGTTGTCTTCCACTCTACCATTATGTCTGCACTTCCAGAGAGGAAAGCTCCCACCCAGTCACCCACTCACTCATGACTCTGACCCGTCCATCCACACTGGGTTCAGTTTGCCACATCTAGGTAATGATGACTCTCCTCTTTGCCAGGAGTAGTTAAAGATGCAGGAATTTAAACTAATGTTTTCACCTTTGTGTTTCTTAATGTCTCCTAACAGGCAAACAGTCAGACTCAGTGTAATTACAGTCCCCAGTGCCACAACCTCTCGTTTCATCACAATTTCCAAAAAGAGTTGACCTAGTGGCAGTTCCAAGCAAGGTGCAGGAATGACGCTACAGGTGCCTGACACCTATGACAACCACTAGTCTTACTAGGGTCTATCCTATGCAGCAGCACAGGGGTAGCAAACGTCCGGTGCTAGAAATTAAAATGGAACCAACTTAAATCTTGCATTCAAAAACACAGACTTGACTTTAAAAGAGATCCTGCTCCACAGCGCATTGGCTAGGGGTGCCCCTAGCTTATCCTCCCATGCGTCCGAAGCCGGAAATGGGCTACGAGACTCATCAACAATCAAGGTCCAATACAGGTGCAATTCTAGGTGACGGGCGCCTCCCAAGTCCAACAATCCCCGTACCACTAATGATGTGGGAGGGGCAGCTGGAAATGTAGGTGGTATTTCTCTGGCTACGACCGGAATACTGGTGTATGTTAGAAATTGTCCAGGCCCTATCCCAAAGGTCTTCTCAGCTGCTTCAAAATTAATAAAGTTATCATCGGGGTAGAAGTCCATTAAGATCTTGCATGCACCTCACTGCCAGGCAGGGACATCAACCGTGTCTGCTTGCGTGCAAAAGGCCAGTAAGTCACAGAACTGTAAATCCTGAGAAAAAGGGGCTCTCCCCAGTACTATCTTGACTGTACGATCCCAGAGATACCCTGTTTGTTTAATAAGGTAAGCTACTGGTGACTCTGCCTAACCGCCTGAAAACAACAGCTGAGGGAGGGTATCTACAAGTGTCTCATCTGCCAGAAGTGCTTTCTCCCAATTTTCCCCTTCTTACAACGAATGTGCAGCATGTTGTATCTGGGATGCCAGATAATACATTTCCAGATCAGTTACCGCCAGCGTACCCTCCAATGTGGGCAGGCATAGAAAGGCTTGCGCAACCTTGCTTCTGCCACCCACCTCCAGAAGCATTGTAAGAATTGAATGCAATTTCTGAAATACTGACTGAGGAAGTGTATCAAATGAGTGCTGCACTACATACAGGTACTGGGGCAACAAAATCTTCCTTGCCACAGCAACCTTACCGATTGGGGACAATGGGAGGGTGCTCCAGAAGTGGACTGAGGCATCTAAACCTGCCACTACTTTGTCAACATTGTAGCATCATTGCTGCTGGGCACTGCGTGCCACCATGACCCCCAAGTAATGAAATTACTCTGTCTCCATCTCAGAGGCAAAGACAGTAAAATGTTAGGGTTGCTAATTTCCACTGTGGGTTTCACTAAGGAGAAGAACAGGGAAGAAACCAGTGACTTGCCCTGATTGATCCTAAGGCCCATGAGCTCTCCAAATGTATCCAGACATCAGAAAAGAAAAGGCAAGGACACTCATGGAGCGGTAAGATAAAAGAGTGTATCACCTGCATATAGAGAGAGACTAGGTGGGTCACATCCCCCACTCGGATCCCCCAGTTCACCATCTTCTGATGAACCAGAATTGCTAGTGGGGCAAGTGCTATTGCAAAAATTAAAGGTGAGAGAGGGCAGCCCTGCCCCATGCCTCTAACCACCTCCCATGAGTCAGAACACAGCAGACCAACCTTCACCTTCACCGTCTGTGGCGTATATAACAGTTGCACCCACAATCAAAACTGGACGCCAAATCCCATTGATTTCAGTATAAACGAAAGTTAATGCCAATGGATACTGATGAAGGCCTTAGCAATGTCAATATAAACCACCTGTAGGTCCTCTACCATTCCCTCCACCTCGTGCATCACATGCATTAATCGCCTGAGATTCATGGAATGAAACCACACTGACCTTCATGTATCAGTTGTGTGATCACCGGCCGCAGTGAGAGGGCAAGTACATTACATAATACCTCAGTATCGATATTAATAGTTGTAAGTGGGCGGCAGACTACTGAATTGGATGCATCCGCCCCAGATTCAGCACGGTGGAGATGCAACCCACCTGCATAGATGAAGGTAGGACCCCATTGCCGTGAGCCTCAATATATACCTCCAGCAATCTCTGCATGAGATCTGGTGTGATGCATTGTAAAATTCAGCTGGGAAGCCATTGCTCCCTGAATACTTTCCCCTGGAGGACATCCAAGAGCCATCCTGATCTCCTCAACTGTGAGTTCTACATCCCAATCCTGTGCTCCCACCTCCCCCAGATGAGTTAGGTTAGTCAGAAAATCGGTAACGCGTCCATGGTCGGGATGACCCTTGCAGGTGTAGACCTGTTCCAGACGCTTCCAAGGAGTCACTACAACATCACCCTGCTTGTTCACTTCCTGCCCCTGTATGGTCGTCAGATGAAAAATGGGGGCGTGCGATGTCTCCCTCTAGAGCACCCACGCCAGAAGTCATCCAGAAGTGTCTCCCCCTTTGTACAACAACTGTTGGTAAGATTTCTGGGTATAACTCTCAAGTTGATCTCTCCCCGATGCAACCTAATGCCAAAGTTCTACTTCATCCTTTCTACCATCCGAATCATCTGAGGTGAGCCGCTGTAATTCCGCTAAGTCTTCCTCCTTCTGGAAGAGCTTCTCCTGTAAAACCTGGCACACCCTACAGGATAATCCCACACATTGTCCCCATAAGACAGCTTTCATCACATCCCATTGCAATGCCTGACTTTTGGTGGAGGCAAGCGTACCCCTGTCTACATGGTCTTGTAACATTTTGGGTGGGAACCTCCATGTGCATGGTGACCTAACACTGCCATCCCATTCCAGGTGACGCACTAATGGAGCATGAGCTGAAAGATAACAGGATAGATGCGTCACCTTCAGCACTTGGGGGGCCAGGTATGCAGGCAATAAAACACAATGAAGTCTGCTATAGGTACCATGTGTAAGTGAGAAGTAAGTAAACTCACACTTCTTTGGGTGTGACTCCTTCCAAGCATCGCACAGCCCCATCTGTTCCATAACCTCTCATAGCTTGGATGTCATCATGGGCTTAGTGTGTCCATGGAGGGTGACAGTCAAGTGCACCATCCAGTATGTAGTTGAAGTCACCTACCCATATCAACCTTGCCTCCACTGCCGGTGACACAGCATCCCTCACCGTGGTGTAAAAAGATTCATCATCCACTTTGGGGCCATAAGTATTCAAAAAGGCCACTTCCATACCATCTAAACTTCGCTGCAGTGATATGTATCATACCTCAACATCTACCTCCATGTAGGTCAGGGCAAAGGGTACCCCAGAAGCAATCCAGATCAGCACCCCCTATGAGAATGATGGATAATTAGCATAATATATCTGCCCTCTCCATTTCTTTACAATTTTCAAGGCCTCAGCATCAGTAAGGAGGGTTTCCTGGAGGTATGCTATGCTAACACCATGTAGCTTACGGAGAGACAACACTCTATATCTTTTCTTATAGGACCCTAATCCTTGCACATTCCAAGAAAATATATTTACTTGTTTGTCATAGCCATCTACAGGAAGCCTTGTGTGTTCCAACTACACATCCCTACACACGTCAACATGTCAGTTAACACCAAACACCTGAACAACACAAAACCCCAAACAGTCCCCCTCCATCCAGGACAAGTAGCATTAAACAAGAACCACACATGTGTCCAAAGAAATCAATCTGCCAGGATGTGCTCTATCGCTCCCCTATCTTACACCCACTCCAATACTCCCCACCCCACACTCAACAAGAACAGAACCCCCAAACCACCCTAACCATAGGATAAATTGAATTAACTTCCAAATCCCCAATAGAAGGTCAGTCCCATACTCATTGGGAGACCCAAGAACATCCCAAGTCCTCACTGGCAGGCCCCGCAGTCCTCTCCTTTGGACCCCTCCAAAGAAACACTTTCATAATAATACAATACACTGTTCAGTAGTACACAGTGACTCATTCTCAAACCTCCAGGTCAATAAATGTCATAAATCACTTAATCAATAATACTAGCCTGACAATACATTATGTGTTTCACACTTCAAGTTAACCCACCATTTTTCCAGAGAGCACTGGAGACAGTCAAAAGACAATTCATTCCTTGAACAATCCCCAAAATGAGGGCTTCTTCCCTCAGAGTCCACAGTGCCATCATCTCTAATTACCACACAGCCTGACCCTCTCCCAAGAGGACGCCTGCCGCTCCCAGCCTGGTGTTGCCTGCATCTGTGTCATTTTACACCTGCATGAAATGGCTCAACCTTGCCCAAAGGGCACCCCCGGGGAACACCCGCCATGTCTAACCATGTCCAAACATCATCTGAACCTTCAAAGAAGTATGACTTTCCCGCCTCTATGACTTGTAATTTAAGCAGGATAAAGTAGCATGTACCACAGCCCAATAACAAGGACCTGTTTCTTAACTTCCACGAATGCTTTACAGCACTCCTGCACTCTCTGGGTGTAATCAGGCTAAATTCTAATGTTCTCTTTCTCAAACTGTGGCATTAGTGCTTCCTTGTCCGCATGAAGAATAACATCTCTGTTGCGGTAATTGAACAGGCGAACAATCAGTGTCCTCAGTGGGGCACCCAGAGGAGGAACTGGTGCCAGGGCCCTGAGAGTATGCTCAATACCAAAGGTGTTGGAGAGTCCAGTGTGGCACAATCAGCCCTCACCCACTGTTTCAGAAGTCGCCCTGCCGACTGCCCCTGCAGACATTCACGGAAGCCAAGAAGACGTATGTTGTTCCTTCTTGATCTCCCCTCTGCATCTTCCACACGGACTTCGAGGCTATCTGTGAAAGCAGTCAGTCACACAACCTGTTGTTTGAATTGGTACACTTCGGTCTGTAGTTTTGTGATTCACCTCAATGGAAATGCCGGCAATCTGACCCTCCAGTGCAGCCCTGGACTCTGGGTGGCTTTCAAAAGGGCAGCACACAATGGTCCCTTGTGACATTCTGGAGAGCGCTCAGGGGTCCCCTGCAGGCCTTGTCTGGTGATCCTGTGGGTGACCTTGTGGGGAGTGGTATACTGAGTGATGGTGTTACCTTGCGCCTGTGCCTGTGCTCTGTCCTTGCTGCTCAACACTCTGCACAGCCGGAGTGCCACCAAAAAACAGAGAAACCTAGGAGCGAGAACAGGAGAAGGGAGAGGACAGCTTCCCAAAGTTTGAGGAAAATAGCTTCAATGGAATCAATCAAGGGGATCAATGGGAGTTAATAATGTAAATGAACCCATCCATGGCCCCGTCCGTGGCTCTCCACAGAATGCCTCACAGCCGGGACAGAGGCTCCACCAAGGAAGAGGTCTCCCTCTATCATGTCAGGGTCTATAGTGCCTCCATTCCCACTAGCTCCTCTTGTGCCCTGGTGCCTGGAGGTACCCCTCACCAGCAACTATCCCCTGCAGTGGTCCCAGCACATGTGATAAAGCAGGCAGTCACACCTGCAGGTCTGGAATTTCTCCCAGCACCTCCGTAACAGCCAGGCCAGGTTGCCAGTTGAAGGCATACATAAAGTCTGATTGAGGGCCATCACCTGCCTCCCGGGCCCTGCTAAGAAGGTTTGAGAAGGCCAGCCTGTGTCACCCAGGCAGTCCAAGATCCACAGCCATGTACCCACAGCACAGCTCCATGCTTCAAGGCTAGGGCATTATGGCACCCCCTTCCCAGTAGGAGCAATTTCCAGTAGGACAAAGGGGACAGTGTTCAGGCGCTGCCCCCAAGTGGTACAGGGAGCCCCCTCACTGCACCTGCCAGTACCTGTTCATAGAGAGCCTCCATACTGGCAGCAGTCAGAAGCATGCAGGTTGATAGCAAGGGCCCCACTCCCCGAGGGCCAGAAATCGCTCCACACTGGCAGCAGTCAGGAGCGTGCAGGTCGGGAGCAAGGGTCACACTCCCCGAGGGCCAGATATCGCTGCCAAGCTTGTCTTCTCACATAGAGGCAGCACAGCTGCGAGGCCGCCAACACACACTTTTTGCAGGTAATTCAGGTTACAGGCGCTCCAAGGACCATGCATGAATGTCTTCAAGGGCCTACTGGCCAATCCACCTCTTGCAGTCATCCCCCTGGGGCCCGCACCACCAACACAGGAGGATTCCCTTGTGCTGGGTCTCCACAAACTTCCACTGACCAGACCAGGACGTAGTTTAATGGTGCCCAGACCCACGGTGTCACAGATCATGCTGGCGCTGCAAGGGGAGCTGACATCCCTCCTCTGTCTCCGTTGGCATCCCTGACAGAGGTTGCTGCTGGCCCAGACAGCCCTGCAGCTGCTGTTTGCACTCTACTTGGGCCTCTCTCAGCCCGCCAGACTGTGCATTACTCTGCAGGCCACCATTACTCTGCAGGCTGCAAACTGCCAGAATGTGCATGGAAGGGACACGTCCCAGGAAGGGGCAGCCAATTTGATTTGGCCCAACCATAGTTCTCAGGAGTGTATGCCCCATGTCCTCAGGGCAGGCAAACGTCTGTTTGAGGCAGGATGCTGCAAGATTAAATGGCGGGGAGTCGGAGTTCCCTAAAGGCATGTCCTGATGGCCATCTTGCTGTCCACCCCCCAAAATAAACACAGTTAACTATATTTAACCCAAATCATATCAAAATGTTACATGATAACCCTAGGATAAGAAGATAAAAGTGCATACAGAACTCAAAATGAATATCCAAAGATGTTATAAATGCTACTTTAATGTGTAAGATAGCCATGCCAGCAACATGTGCATTTTTAGCCTGCAGGAAATCACCACAGTAGTAGGATCAGAGACTCTTTGCCCCGCTGTTGTGGATGAAATAAAATGGTGGCAGTGATGCTGTGCTGTACGCTTGCAGCAAACCTAATTCTATATAAGGTACAGGCTGCGTACTCCGATGAAACAGAGTTAGAAGCAGAATGGGCAATATCTTCTTGTGTCTCAGTGCTAGTCATACAGAATGCAAAGAATTTAATTTAATGCCCTTTCAGACTCTGCAAAGGAACTGGGTAATAATGTTTGTTAGACCTGACATGCCTTAGGGTGGTCACCCCTAACTTTTTTGCCTGCCTCCCTCCACTTTTTGGACCCTGTTTTGCTGGCTTTTAGACTCTGTGCACTTTACCACTGCTAACCAGTGCTAAAGTGCATATGCTCTCTCCCTTTTTAAACATGGTAACTTTGGATCATACCTGATTGGACTATTTAATTTACTTATAAGTCCCTAGTAATGTGCACTATATGTGCCTAGGGCCGGTAGATTAAATGCTACTAGTGGGCCTGCAGCACTGGTTGTGCCACCCACTTAAGTAGCCCCCTTAACCTTGTCTCAGGCCTGCCATTGCAAGGCCTGTGTGTGCAGTTTCACTGCCACTTCGACTTGGCATTTAAAAGTACTTGCCAAGCCTAGAACTCCCCTTTTTCTACATATACGTCACCCCTAATGTGTGCCCTAGGTAACCCCTAGAACAGGGTGCTGTGTGGGTAAAAGGCAGGACATGTACCTGTGTAGTTATATGTCCTGGTAGTGTAAAACTCCTAAATTCGTTTTTACACTACTGTGAGGCCTGCTCCCTTCATAGGCTAACATTGGGGCTGTCCTCATACATTGTTGAAGTGGCAGCTGCTGATCTGAAAGGAGCAAGAAGGTCATATTTAGTATGGCCAGAATGGTAATACAAAATCCTGCTGACTGGTGAAGTCGGATTTAATATTACTATTTTAGAAATGCCACTTTTAGAAAGTGAGCATTTCTTTGCACTTAAATCTTTCTGTGCCTTACAATCCACGTCTGGCTGGGGTTGGTTGACAGTTCCTTGTGCATTCACTCAGACACACCCCAAACACAGGGTACTCAGCCTCACTTGCATACATCTGCATTTTGAATGGGTCTTCCTGGGCTGGGAGGGTGGAGGGCCTGCTCTCACACAAAGGACTGCCACACCCCCTACTGGGACCCTGGCAGACAGGATTGAACTGAAAGGGGACCTGGTGCACTTCTTAGCTATTCTTTGAAGTCTCCCCCACTTCAAAGGCACATTTGGGTATAAAACAGGGCCTCTGCCCTACCTCATCAGACACTTGCTGGAGAAGAAACCTGAACCAGAAACTACATCCTGCCAAGAAGAACTGCCTGGCTGCTCAAAGGACTCACCTGTCTGCTTTCTACAAAGGACTGCTGCCTTGTTGTTGGCCTGCTGCCTTGCTGAACTCTTGTCTGGCTGTGAAAGTGCTCTCCAAGGGCTTGGATAGAGCTTGCCTCCTGTTCCCTGAAGTCTCAGGACCAAAAAGGCTTCTCTTTTTCACTTGGACGCTTCGTGCGCCGAAATTTTCGACGCACAGCTTGTTCCGGAGCGAGAAAAACGCTGCACACCGACGCTGATCGACGCAACGCCTTCGGGACGGCTGGAACTTCGACGCACGGCCTCGCAAGGACGACGCCGCCCGACCTCCAGAGGAGAAATCAACGCGACGCCTGCCGTGAGAGCGAAACTTCGACGCACAGCCGTGCAGAACGACGCGCAGCCGGGAAAAAAGCAGGAGAATCCACGCACAGACCCCGGACATCTGATAATCCCCGCGATCCACAGAAAGAGACTGTCCGCGCACAGGAAAATGACGCACGACTTCCCCGCGTGAAAAATAACGACGCAAGTCTGTGTGTGCTGGGGAGAAATCAACGCACACACCATTTTTCCATGTATCTCTTCTTCTGCGGCCCTCTGCGGAGATTTTCCACTCCAAACCAGGTACTTTGTCCTTGAAAGAGACTTTGTTTGCTTTTTTAAAGATTTAAGACACTTTATATCACTTTTCAGTGATATCTTTACAAATTCACATTGCAACTTTATTCGTTTTGACCTACAATTATCCTGATAAATATTATATATTTTTCTAAACACTGTGTGGTGTATTTTTGTGATGCTATATGGTGGTATTGTATGATTTATTGCACAAATACTTTACACATTGCCTTCTAAGTTAAGCCTGACTGCTCGTGTCAAGCTACCAGAGGGTGGGCACAGGCTAATTTTGGATTGTGTGTGACTTACCCTGACTAGAGTGAGGGTTCTTGCTTGGACAGAGGGTAACCTGACTGCCTACCAAAAACCCCATTTCTAACATTGGTGATCAGCGGTGAGGATAGGACTTGTATTTGTGCAGTGACATACAGTTGCTAAGTATTTCACTACCTACCCACAGTTGAAGGTCAACTTGATTTTTATCTCTTTTTACAAATTCGTTTTTTTCCTGACAATTTTCAAAAACTAAATCCTCACTCAACATGTCTCTGACTGGGTCTCAAATGGGAGACTTTAACCTAGTCCTGTTGGATACATATACGGTCAAACAGCTAAGAGGGTTCTGCAGGGCAATGAGGGTACCCACCCAAGGGCCCTCCAAAAAGGAGGACTTTCAAGTGGCGCTGAGGGCCTGGGCAGAAGCCCATTTATAAGAGGATGATGAGGAAGAGGAGCCAGAAAATGGCCCCTCAGAGGATTTGTTGCTATCTGTGGATGATGTTACCACTGTAATTGTGCCCCCTTCCAGACCAGGGAGCAGTGTCTCTGTGCAAAGCCTGACCGCAGAGGAAAGGAGAGAGGAAAGGGAGTTCCAATTGCAAATGGCAAAACTGAAAATGGAGGCTCAACAGGAGGAAAGAAGGGCAGAGAGAGAAGCCAAGCAAACTGGGGCTGAAAGAGCAGCCAAACAGATTGAAGCTGAAAGAGCAGCCAAACAGATTGAAGCTGAAAGAGAAGCCAAACAAGCTGAAGCTGAAAGGGCAGCCAAACAAGCTGAAGCTGAAAGAGCAGTCAAACAGGTGGAAGCTGAAAGAGCTTTGGCTGAAAAGAAACTATTGTTGGCTCATCAACTGAGTCTCAAGGAGCTGGAGATCAAGGCAAGACAGTCTGAATCCAGCAATAATGGTGGCAGCATACAGACAGGACCTGCTGGAGAAAAGAAGGTTTGTATACCCAAAAATGTGGTGCCCAGTTTTGTGGTGGGAGATGACATAGATAAATGGTTAGCTGCTTATGAAGTTGCACTAAGGGCTCATGAGGCTCCTGAAGGGCAATGGGGGGTAGCTATGTGGGGTTATGTGCCACCATTGGGGAGGGACACACTTCTCACATTGGATCAACCTGATCAAAACACATACCCACTTCAGAAAGCCACTTTACTTGCCAAGTTTGGGCTGACCCCTGAGGGATACCGTCAGAGGTTCAGGGACAGCACCAAACAAACCACACAAACATGGGTAGATTTCTTTGACTTTTCCAGTAAGGCACTGAATGGATGGGTGCGGGGCAACAAAGTAGATAATTATAAAGGGCTATATGACTTGATCCTGAGAGAGCATATACTCAATGTTACCTATACAGAGTTGCGCCAGCACTTGGTAAATAGTAAGCTGACTGATCCCAGGAAGCTTGCTGAGGAGGCGGACCTCTGGGTTAGCACCAGAATGTCCAAAAAGGTTCCTGGGGGGGACACCCACAAAGGTGGTCAGGGTTCCCAACAGAAGAAAGAGGGGGGAGATAAACTTACAGATAAGGAACTCTCAAAAGGCCCCCAAAAGAATTCACAGGGAGGGGGTGGCAACCATTCCTTTTCCAGATTTGGGAAAAAGCCAGGGACATATGATAGGTCAGGGAAATCCAACCCCAAATGCATGGAGTGTTACCAGTATGGTCACTATAAAGGCGACCCCCAGTGCTCCAAGAGGGCACCGTCCACTACAGGACAGACACCTGGGTTGACTAGTGTAGCGCTTGGGGGGAGATGGACCCAGATAGCTTTGGGGAGCAGGTAGAGATTTCCCTAGTGTCCCTGGGAGAAAGAGAAATGGTGCCCAAAGCCCACATGCCCCGAAATACTTCCAAGTACAGGCAGTGGGTCACCATTAATGGGCAGAAGGTGGAGGCTCTGCGTGACACAGGAGCCAGTATGACTACTATCCAGAGTCAGCTGGTGTTCACAGAGCAGATAGTCCCTAATACATTCCACCAGGTCATAGTCGCTGACAATCGTGAGAATCACCTACTGGTGGCTCTGGTTCCCTTTGAGTGGGGGGGGTCTCTGTTACTCTGAAAGTAGCTGTGAGTCCTGCCATGCCTGTAGATTGTCTGTTAGGCAATGATCTTGAGCATACTGCTTGGAAAGAAGTAGAGCTCAGATCTCACCTGGAGATGTTAGAGTTACCTGAGTGGGTCTGCATGACCACACGGTCCATGGCTGCCCGGGAAGGGAGTCAAGGGTGTCTGGAGCCTGGAAAGATGGCCCAGACAGCTGCCAAAATGGAGGGCCAGGGGCGCGGGAAACCCGCCTCCAATGTTCCCACAGTGGTAGACGAGGCCCCTGAGGAGGAGGAGGCCCCTGAGCCAACCGGGGAGGACATAGCTGCCCTGGGTAACCTACCTGAACTTGCTGGCTGGAAGTAGAAGGGGGGCCAACCAGGGAATCATTCTGCAAGGCGCAGAAAGAATGTCCCACCCTTGAGGGTCTGAGGAAGCAGGCCACAGACCACGCAGCAGGTGACACCTCTGGTGCTCACCATATTTACTGGGAGAATTATCTCCTTTACAGTGAGCGTAGGATTCCAGGTCCTGGGGCACACAGTGTGCTGGTGGTCCCCCAGTGTTACCGGAAATTCCTACTAGGCCTGGCTCACGACAGTCCCCTGGCAGGACACCTCGGCCAAGACAAGACCTTTGACAGGCGTGACACCCACTTTCATTGGCCCAGAATGAAGAAAGCCTCAGATAACTTCTGCAGAGCTTGCCCCACCTGCCAGGCTAGTGGGAAGGCAGGGAAACGGCTGAAAGCTCCCCTGCTCCCACTCCCAGTCGTTGGCACCCCCTTTGAAAGGGTGGGCATCGACATTGTTGGTCCCTTGGACCCCAAAACTGCCTTGGGAAAAAGGTTTATCCTGGTTTTGGTGGACCATGCCACCCGCTATCCAGAGGCAATCCCTCTGAGAACAGTGACTGCACAGGTGGTGACCAGAGCCCTGTTGGGAATATTTACCCGTGTGGGATTCCCTAAGGAGGTCGTGTCTGACAGGGGCACAAACTTCATGTCTGCATACAAGAAGACCCTGTGGGATGGTTGTGGGATGACCTACCGGTTTACCACCCCTTATCATCCTCAAACCAATGGGCTTGTTGAGAGATTCAACCAGACCCTGAAAGGCATGATTGGTGGCCTGACTGAGGCCATGAGGCGTAAGTGGGACGTCCTCTTACCCTGCCTGTTGTTTGCTTATAGAGAGGTGCCCCAGAAAGGGGTGGGGTTCAGCCCCTTTGAGCTTCTCTATGGTCACCCTGTCAGGGGACCCCTAAGCATTGTTAAGGAGGGCTGGGATAAAGCTCCCCAGGACCCTCCCCAGGATGTGGTCAGCTACATGCTGGCCCTCTGCAAACAAACCTGACGCTTCTGGAAGCAGGCCCAGAGTAACCTCGAGGCCAGTCAAGAGGTGATGAAGGAGTGGTATGACCAGAAGGCCACTCTAGTTGAGTTCTCAGCTGGAGACAAAGTTTGGGTGATGGAACCAGTAGAGCCCAGGGCTCTCCAGGACCGCTGGACTGGCCCCTTTGAGATCAAGGAGCGTAAAGGGGAGGACACTTACCTAGTGGACCTCAAGACCCCTAGGTACCCCCTAAGGGTCCTCCATCACAACCGTCTCAAACCTCACTTTGAGAGGTCTGAGGTCAGTATGCTCCTAGTCACAGATGAGGGCATGGAAGAGGAGAGTGAACCTCTCCCCGACCTCCTTGCTGTCAAAGACGGGGATGGGTCAGTAGGGGGTGTCATTCTCTCTGACTCCCTGACTCCAACCCAGAGAGGGGACTGCTATGAGCTGTTAGAGCAGTTCTCCCCCCTGTTCTCCCTTACTCCTGAACTAACCCACCTCTGTGTGCATGACATTGACACAGGCGACAGTCCCCCTGTAATGAACAACATTTACAGGTTGTCAGATAAGGTAAAGGTCAGCATCAAAGAGGAGGTCTCCAAGATGTTGACTTTGGGGGTTATTGAGAAATCCAGTAGTCCCTGGGCCAGCCCTGTGATATTGGTTCCCAAGGCTACTGCCCCAGGTGCGAAGCCAGAACTCCGGTTCTGTGTGGACTACTGGGGTCTCAATTCAGTCACCCGGACTGATGCTCACCCCATCCCCCGAGCTTGTTGACAGGCTAGGTGCTGCCAAGTTCCTGAATACGTTCGATCTTACTTCCGGGTACTGGCAGATTGGCCTGACTGAGGGGGCTAAAGAAAGATCCACTTTTTCCACCCCTGGTGGCCATTACCAATTCCGGGTGATGCCATTTGGGCTGAAAAATGCCCCGCTACCTTCCAACGGTTGGTTAACGGGTCCTATCTGGTAAAGATGCCTTCTGTGCAGCTTACCTGGACGACCTAGCTGTCTACAGTTCCAGTTGGGAGGAACACCTGCTCCACCTCAAGGAGGTGCTTTAGGCTTTGCAACAGGCAGGCCTGACTATCAAGGCTAGTAAGTGCCAGATTGGGCAGGGTTCCGTGGTGTACTTGGGACACCTAGTAGGTGGTGGCAGGGTGCAGCCACTCCAAGCCAAGATTGAAACTATCAAGGCCTGGCAACCACCTAGAACACAGACTGAGGTGAGAGCCTTTTTGGGCCTCACTGGATACTACCGCAGGTTCGTCAAGGGCTATGGTACCATTGTGTCTCCCTTGACAGAACTCACTCCCAAGAAACAACCTAGGTTGGTGAATTGGACAGAGGCCTGTCAGAAAGCCTTTGATTCTCTGAAGGAAGCCATGTGCACGCCCCCTGTGCTCAAGACCCCTGACTACTCCCAGGAATTTATTGTGCAGACAGACGCTTCAGAGCATGGCATAGGGGCTGTTCTAGCACAGCTGAATGAGGAGGGCTCAGACCAACCAGTAGTCTTTATTAGCAGAAGGCTATGCAGAAGGCTATTACCACAGGAACAAAGGTGGAGTGCTATTGAGAGATAAGCATTTGCTGTGGTCTGGGCACTGAAGAAGCTAAGACCCTACCTGTTTGGGACTCACTTCCGGGTTCAGACAGACCACAGGCTCCTCAGATGGCTCATGCAGATGAGGGGTGAGAATCCAAAACTCTTGAGATGGTCCATTTCCCTACAGGGGATGGACTTTACGGTGGAGCATCGCCCAGGGGTTGACCACACCAATGCTGATGGTCTCTCCAGATACTTCCGCCTTAGCGATGAGAGCTCCCAGGAGGACGGGTAGCTCTCCCCACTTTCAGCTGGGGGGGACACATGTTAGACTTGACATGTCTTAGGGTGGTCACCCCTAACTTTTTTGCCTGCCTCCCTCCACTTTTTGGACCCTGTTTTGCTGGCTTTTAGACTCTGCGCACTTTACCACTGCTAACCAGTGCTAAAGTGCATATGCTCTCTCCCTTTTTAAACATGGTAACTTTGGATCATACCTGATTGGACTATTTAATTTACTTATAAGTCCCTAGTAATGTGCACTATATGTGCCTAGGGCCGGTAGATTAAATGCTACTAGTGGGCCTGAAGCACTTGTTGTCCAACCCACTTAAGTAGCCCCCTTAACCTTGTCTCAGGCCTGCCATTGCAAGGCCTGTGTGTGCAGTTTCACTGCCACTTCGACTTGGCATTTAAAAGTACTTGCCAAGCCTAGAACTCCCCTTTTTCTACATATAAGTCACCCCTAATGTGTGCCCTAGGTAACCCCTAGAGCAGGGTGCTGTGTGGGTAGAAGGCAGGACATGTACCTGTGTAGTTATATGTCCAGGTAGTGTAAAACTCCTAAATTCGTCTTTACACTACTGTGAGGCCTGCTCCCTTCATAGGCTAACATTGGGGCTGCCCTCATACATTGTTGAAGTGGCAGCTGCTGATCTGAAAGGAGCAGGAAGGTCATATTTAGAATGGTAACACAAAATCCTGCTGACTGGTGAAGTCGGATTAAATATTACTATTTTAGAAATGCCACTTTTAGAAAGTGAGCATTTCTTTGCACTTAAATCTTTCTGTGCCTTACAATCCACATCTGGCTGGGCTTGGTTGACAGCTCCTAGTGCATTTACTCAGACACACCCCAAACACAGGGTACTCAGCCGCACTTGCATACATCTGCATTTTGAATGAGTCTTCCTGGGCTGGGAGGGTGGAGGGCCTGCTCTCCCACAAAGGACTGCCACACCCCCTACTGGGACCCTGGCAGACAGGATTGAACTGAAAGGGGACCTGTTGCACTTCTTAGCCACCCTTTGAAGTCTCCTTCACTTCAAAGGCACATTTGGGTATAAAATAGGGCCTCTGCCCTACCTCATCAGACACTTGCTGGAGAAGAAACCTGAACCTGAAACTACATCCTGCCAAGAAGAACTGCCTGGCTGCTCAAAGGACTCACCTGTCTGCTTTCTACAAAGGACTGCTGCCTTGCTGTTGGCCTGCTGCCTTGCTGAACTCTTGTCTGGCTGTGAAAGTGCTCTCCAAGGGCTTGGATAGAGCTTGCCTCCTGTTCCCCGAAGTCTCAGGACCAAAAAGACTTCTCTTTTTCACTTGGACGCTTCGTGCGCTGAAATTTTCGACGCACAGCTTGTTCCGTGGCGAGAAAAACGAAGCACACTGACGCTGATCAACGCGACGCCTTCGGGGCGACTGGAACTTCGACGCACGGCCTCGCAAGGACAACGCCGCCCGACCTCCAGAGGAGAAATCGACGCGACGCCTGCCGTGAGAGCGAAACTTCGACGCACAGCCCCGCAGAACGACGCACAGCCGGAAAACAAGCAGGAGAATCCACACACAGACCCGGGACATCTGATAATCCCCGCGATCCACAGAAAGAGACTGTCCGCGTGCCGGAAAACGACGCACGACTTCCCCGTGTGAAAAATAACGACGCAAGTCCGTGTGTGCTGGGGAGAAATCGACGCACACACCATTGTTCCACATATCTCTTCTTCTGCGGCCCTCTGCGGAGATTTTCCACTCCAAACCAGGTACTTTGTGCTTGAAAGAGAATTTGTTCGCTTTTTTAAAGACTTAAGACACTTTATATCACTTTTCAGTGATATCTTTACAAATTCACATTGCAACTTTATTCGTTTTGACCTACAATTATCCTGATAAATATTATATATTTTTCTAAACCCTGTGTGGTGTATTTTTGTGATGCTATATGGTGGTATTGTATAATTTATTGCACAAATACTTTACACATTGCCTTCTAAGTTAAGCCTGACTGCTCATGCCAAGCTACCAGAGGGTGGGCACAGGCTAATTTTGGATTGTGTGTGACTTACCCTGATTAGAGTGAGGGTTCTTGCTTGGACAGAGGGTAACCTGATTGCCAACCAAAAACCCAGTTTATAACAATGTTGTTCAATACAATTTCATGAAATGAAATAAATCTGTTGTTGCCTTTCTTTTTGAATATCCTACACAGACACTCTTGCAGTATTGGAACCCACATGCAGCTCTGCCATGCACCTCCAAACCTCCAGCCCCCACCTACTGCTATTTCAGTTTTGGGACCTATGTGCAGCTCTTCAATGTGCCTCCTGACGTGAAGAAATAGCTGCTTATCTTTTAGTATTGGGACTCACAGGCAGCTCCACATTCATTTCATTCCATAGTAATACATGCACCAACATGCAGCTTGGTTGTTAGAGCTTAAGCCTCATGTGTAGCACCCAGCCAATTCTGCCACTACTGAGACATGAAATCTGACCTGCAGCACTCAACACTAATACTTCTGTCCAGGGACAAGTTGTCATACACCTCAGTCATGACTTACAAACATACACACCACTGTTCTTTGAGTACAGAGACCCACATCCATACATATATCTCAGTTGCACCATTTGTGGCCAACTCTGCTCTTCCAGACATGAAACACACTTGTAGGTCTGCCATATACCTCATTACTTGTACATAACACTCCTCAATTTTTCTACCCAAACTAGGATGCCCCACTAGCTCTATAATGTACCTCTCTCACCTCCCACTGTTCTAGTAGTGCTGGGACCCAGACACAGCTCTATTATACTTCTGGGTCTTGGTATGTAGCAATTAACACTGTTCCAGTTGTGGGACCAAAGGAAGATGTGTAGGGCCACATGTATCATCACGGCCTTTTGCGATTCAGAAATAGCGATTTTTAAGAAATCGCTATTTCCGACTCGCAAAGTGCCATATATCACATTTGCGATTCGGTAATAGCGATTTCTTAAAAATCGCAAATGCTATTACTGAATTGCAAATTGCGATACCGGCCCCATTCGCAGCTATGGGCCTGTTGGTCCATATCTGTGAATTTTTTGCATTTCCAAAATTGCGATTTCTGAACCAGAAATCGCAATTTTGGAAATGCAAAACCCCAGGGTGCTGGGGGGCTAAGGCTCCCTCTGCTGCACCCCAAAAAAAATTGGGGGGACATGTAAGGTGCACACATGCCAAAAGGGCATGTGTGCTTTACATGTACAATTTAAAAATACATTTTGAATGCATTTTTAAATTTTGCACATGGTTACCACCAAGTTCAACTTGGTGGTAATTAGCGATTCCTAAATGCCAAAATCGAATTTAGGAATTGCTTCATACATGTGCTAAGAAATCGCAAATAAGGAATCCTTATTTGCGATTTCTAATTTAGAGAGTCGCAATTTGCGACTCTCTAAACAGGGTCAAAATTTTAAAGAATGGCTATTTTAGCGATTCCTTAAAATTGCGTTCAGAATGTATTTCATACATTCTGAACTGGCATTTTGCATTTGCAAACGGGCATTCACACCGTTTGCGAATGCAAAATGCTTTCATACATCTGGCCCGTAGTCCCCAGACAAATACCTGCTAATTTTTTAATTTGTCTGTGTGTGACTTTTCCATGTTTTCAGTGTGCTTGTGTGTGGCTTTTCAATCCCAGATGTTTGACACTCTATTGTGAGTAGAACACAGCACTAATGTCCAGGTAATCAGACAACTATGCTATTGCCACAGTTTCTACAGTGTAATAGTCTGGAAATAGCCTTAAAACACTTCTGATTCTCCTGAAGTAGTTATGTAATAATGCTTACCAAATTTGTTGTTCCAGAGTGATTGTACTATGTAGGGCAATCAGGCAGTGCCTGGAGGACTGGTGTGATGGTTCAGTGTGTGTACCTATTTTATGGTCTGCAGGAGCAGTTTTTAATACTGATTTCTCTGATTTAAAAAAAAAAAAAAATTGCCTGCAGCAAAATCAGATCCATACAGTCTTCCATCTCTAGCGAACACCTATGCAGCATCTTTACAAGTTAAAAACTGTCCAAATTACGAACATGGGCCACTTTTGTTCATCTATCCAATTCACCAATGGGGCCACTTTTATTTTTGTGCTGGGCCTATTTCTTGTCTCAGTCTGACCCTGCTTTTGATGCTGGAATAAACAATATACAAAGTATTTTGATGACTACCCCTTAGTTTATTAAAGTTGTACGTTAGGTTCCATACCAGTGTGCAAATTCAAGTCCCAGAATTCAATGTGTTATTCTCAGTTATGATAATCATCATCATCATATGTGACCTGTAAAGTGCATGACTATCTAAAAAGGGTTTCCCACTGCTAGCCTCCTCACAGAATCAGAACCCTCAGAGCATAGTCACTTGTACAAATAATTAGCCATAGTTATGAGAGGTAGAAACATCTAGGTTTTAAGCAATGTACAAAAGGCTGTGAGCGATTTACAGGTTCTCAGCGATTGCAGCAGAGCTTTCCACTGCTTAGGTCCCAAATATGCAAATACACAACTACTTTGACAGCATTTCTTAACTACATGAACCACTGCCAACTTTAAATAGCTTGCACAGAGTAAGCATTTAGATGTATACCAGGACACAAGAGATATAAAATACTTGGGCCCTGTGTTGGATAGGCATGTATGCAGGTAGAATAAGGTTTTAAATTGATCGCAACGTTCGATTGGGAGCCAGTGAAGAGTACGCAGCATGTTGGCTGACAAGGTAAGTTTAGAAGGATGGAGGAGATGAGCAGCACATTTTGTACAATCTGGAGCTGTTCGAGCACATAATGTGAAGCATTCAAGCACAGGATATTACCTTAGTCCAGTCTGGAGACCATCAGAACCTGGACTATAGTTCTTTGGGCTGGGACAGGGAGATATATCAGAATTTTCCTCAGCCATTCAAGGATGTCAAAACAAGAAGCAGCTACTTTGTTAGTCTGATAGTTCAAAATTTGTCATCGAGCCAAACACCCAGATGTTTTACCACATGTACTGGGGAGGGAATGGTGCCCATGGACGACGGCCACAGATGCAAGTCCATAGATGGAGGTGGCTACCCAACAGCAGTATCCAGTAAGTTTCAATGAGTTGGTATGCATCAATGATAAAACTTGGGCAAGACGCATGTTGAGGGCTTCTGTGTTGTGGTTTTCCTTGGAAGATACAGATGCCATAATGTGAGTATCATCTGCGTAAGAAAACAATGTAAGCCCGGGAACTTCAACAATCTCTGCTAAAGGTGTTACGTAGAGATTGAAAAGGGTTGGGTTGAAGGTGGAGCCCAGCAGCATCCTGGAGTCTAGATAATGTGATTTAGACGTATGTTGGTGATTGTAAACCTGAAAGGTGCGGTTGTGCAAGAAGGAGGGAAGCTATGCCCTGTACTTCCATTTCTCGTACTCTAGACAGGGGAGTGGAGTGGCTCACTGTGTCAAATGTGCCACTAAGATCTAGAAGGATCAATGACGCAGCAAGTACATTATCTAGCTTACACCACAGGTATTCAGTGACCCAGAGAAGGACTGATTTGGTGCTGTGGCCAGCCCTAATGCTTGATTGCGAAGGGTGCAAAAGGCCATTTAATTCAGTGTAGGACATAAGCTGCAGATTAATATGTTTCTCCAACACCTTGGCCAGGGTATAAAAGGATCAAGGTTCGACTTTTTCAGCAATGGTATGACTAAAGACATCTTCCAAGCTGAAGGAACAATGCCTTCAGTCAACGAAGCATTTAAAAATTGGATAAGTTGTTTCATGACTGGTGTAATTTGTGATACGGTGCCCTGGTAATAAACACGCTGAGACCCTGCTTAGTTGCCAACCCGCATGAAACTATGTCACCGCAGTTTCTTCTTTATTTATACACTCGTGCTCCGTGCCCCTCCCGGACACGCAGAGCACGTTGTTCAAACAGGGAGAGCCCGCATGGCTCTCCGCACACTCTTTACATCTGGCAGAGCAAGTTTGCGCAACAGCAAGGGGGCATGGATCCAAAGGAGAACCTGATCTAGTAGCTTTGAACAATGAGATAAATGCTGTCTCAACTAAAGGGTATAACATATTCAAGGTGCAGGCCATGTGGAAAAGCGCAGCAGGAGTGACCACAGGTATAGCTGAAAAGGTAGTCTGAATGTATGCTACTTTTTTTAGAAATAGTCGGCGATTTCATCACACTGGACTTGTATGAGTGCATTAGTTGGAACAGTGTTAGCATGGTCAGAGAGATTCTTAACTTCCTTGAAAAGAGTTTCCAGACAGTTTTTAGCCACAGTGATTTTATGAAACTGAAATTTGGCTCGAGCAATACTGCATTTTTATTGGTAGTCCGTTGAAACCTGGTTGTATCTTAGTTTGTCTTTGCTTCTATAAGATTTCTGCCAAACTCTTTCCAGAGCTTTTGATTTTGTGTAAAGAGTCATTGACCATTGGGCAGGGAGGAGTATTCTGTTGTGTGTTCTACTTACGATAGGGACTGCAGCATCAGTCCCTATCGTAAGATCTGAGCCAAGAATTTATGAGGTGCACATGTGATTCTACTGAGTGACAGCACAGGGCGGCTAGCTTCAAGTAGAGGGTTAAGAGAAATTACTTTAAGCTTAGCCCAACATCTGCCAGTGAATGCAGGCAGATTCTCTAAGATTTGCACCCCTGGTTGACTAGGAAGAAAAAAAGGGACTGAAAAGTGATCAGACCAAAGCAGAGGAATAGGCTGGCCAGTTTGTAAGCTACTTAGGTTGGTAAATTTAGATACATCATGTGGCCAGCTATATGGGTGGGCAGATTCGTAATGAGCTGAAGGTTTGAAGCCACTAAGGGGGTCATTACAACAATGGCAGTAAATGCCGCTTCCCGCTGTGCAGAAGACCGCCAACACACCGCCACAGAATTCTGCCACAGCTATTACGACCCACAGCTCGGAATCCGCCAAAATCTAAACACCCACACAAGTCCGCCACACCAAAGGTCAGTGATAAACTGGCGATAACAAAACCGACACCGTCACGTCAACAGGAATACGCCCACACTATCACGACCCACAAATCCACGCAGCGGTCTTTCAACCGCGGTATTCCATTGGCGGTACACACCGCCGTGCTCCAAATACACAAACATTTACAAAACACTACCACATTGGACAAATCGAAATACGCACACCTGATACACATACACACACCACTCCCACACATCTAATACAATATAAAACACACACGCACATTACCAACAAACCCTTACTACCCCAATTGCAACTGAAGGCCAGAGAGAGACACTACCATCTACAAACTATCATCCACAGGCACTCAACACCATCAATCACACAACATCCACGCACAAAACACCACACACCCCTAAACATCACCCCACACATCACAACACAAACCACCCCACACATCACCCACACCATCCCATGGCACCGCAAAGACACCCCAGGTTTTCTGAGGAGGAGCTCAGGGTCATGGTGGAGGAAATCATCCGGGTAGAGCCACAGCTATTTGGAGCACAGGTGCAGCACACCACCATAGCTAGGAAGATGGAGCTATGGTGCAGAATCGTGGACAGGGTCAACGCAGTGGGACAGCACCCAAGAACACGGGATGACATCAGGAAGAGGTGGAACGACCTACAGGGGAAGGTAAGTTCTGTGGTCTCAAGACACCAGATTGCAGTTCAGAGGACTGTCGGAGGACCCCCACCTCCTCCCCCAGAACTAACAACATGGGAGGAGCAGGTCTTGGCTATAGTGCATCCTGAGGGCCTCGCAGGAGTAGCTGGAGGAATGGACTCTGGTAAGGCAAAGTTTTCACTACTTCATCCCCCACCCTACCTGCATGCTATCACATACCCCCACCCTCGCCCTCACCCCCATCACTCCAACTCCTCACATATGTCCCCATCACAAACCACACATCCCAACACCAAGCCCTGCATGCAACAACAGAGCATGGACACCCATCACCAATGCATGGCCACTGCACATACCCACACACACCCCTAAACATTTAGCACACAAGGTCCTACACAAGAATGCAAGCACTGGGGTACAGGGTCACCCACCCATTGCACACCATGGCACACACAGATGCAATAATCATGCCTTTACACCCCTGCAGGACCCCTATCCAACGTCACCGGACAGGAGTGTCCAGACATGTCCACTCCACCCACAGAAGAGGCCCACAGTGATGACAGCAGCTCTGTCCAACTGGATTTAGATGACCAGCCCGGCCCATCTGGGACCTTGGGACAGTCGGTTCCCCTCACACTGGCACAATCCACAACAGAGCCTCTCCCCTCTGGAAACACCAGCACAGCACCCACCCAGAGGGCCCATACCTCTCTCCCCAGGACACGTCAAGCAGCAGTGTGTCCACCACTACAGGGAACCCAGACTAACCCACCACCCCAACAACACCAGGGACCTAGGGGCAGTGGCAGTGGGCACACGGTTCAGGGGACAGAGGCACAGGAACACAGGGGAACTGGGAGGGCTGCTGTGCGACAGGGGGAGGACAGGCCCAGGGAACCCACTCTCCACGAGGCCCTCTCCAACATCATGGGAGCCTACCACCATTCCCAGGAGACGATGGCAACGGTACTGGCCAAGTTTCAGGAGACCCAGCGGCTGCAGGAGGAACAGTATTTGGGGTTCAGGGAGGAACTCAAAAACATCAGTACCATCCTGGGCACCATTGTAGGGGTGCTGAAGGAACTCGTGAACACCAGGAGGGACACTGTGGCACAACAAGGGGCCCCTGACACTAGCCTGGACGATGGACTGCCCACCACCTCCGCCAGCGCTAGTGGACAGGAGGCACCGCCACAGGACCACGACACCAGCACCCCACCCCCTGCAGATGGAGAACCACCCCGCAAACGGTCCCTGAGATCCAAGACAAAGACAGAGAACAATGCCAAGACCCCCGCCAAGGAATGAGACCACCCTGATTGTCATCCTTTTGTCCCATTTTGTCACCCTGTCCATCCATCAACTGCCCCAGCTCCACTTCCTATGCCCCTTTGGACAATTCACCTGTGAAACAAATAGACTGGACATTCCTCCACCATCACCCCTGACCATTTTAAAACACCCTCCAATATTTTGTACTTAAATAAACACCCTTAAATCTCAACACAATCTGGAGTCAGTCTGTGCTTTCGAAAATGTGTATTTGCAATAACTGTGGAAAACTGCTATATCCATTGTATTGTCAATATACCTATGTCACACAGCTCTAGTCCATGAGGAAACAAAGCAGATGTCACACAGTGGGACCCACATCTGTGAAATGGAAAGGGAAAGTGACAACTCAGTGTCCATACACTGGGTGAAAGTGACAGACAGATGAGAGGTAGAACAAGGGTATCAGATGTAGCATGCAGTGATGTCTTCTTTCCTGTGTCTCACTGGAAGTATTGGTGAATCACCGTGTTTCTGTCGTCGATATCCTCTTCTTCTGGCTCCTCTTCTTCAATGTGCACAGGCTCCACAGCTGCCACAACACCTCCATCTGGACCATCCTCCTGCAGAAAAGGCACCTGTTGTCGCAAAGCTAAGTTGTGAAGCATACAGCAGGCCACGATAATCTGGCAAACCTTCTTTGGTGAGTAGAATAGGGAACCACCTGTCATATGGAGGCACCGGAACCTGGCCTTCAGGAGGCTGAAGGTCCTCTCTATAACCCTCTTAGGGGCATATTTATACTCTGTTTGCGCCGAATGTGCGTCAAAATTTTTGATGCACAATCGGCGCAAACCCTGCCCCATATTTATACTTTTACGTCCGACCCCGCGGGCGTCAAAGTTCCACCATGTGCATCATTTTTTGGAAGGGGGAACCAGCCTTGCGTTAATTATATGCAAGGTAAATGACTTTAAGGCCTGTGCCCCATATTTATACTCTGACGTCATTTTGACGCACAGGAGGGGGCAGGCCTTAAAAACGGCGCCCAGCCTGATGGGTGCCGTTTTTTAACGCCTGGGTCAGGGCAGGCGTTAAGGGACCTGTGGCCTCTTTGCTAAGACAGGAGTCATGTCAATGGAGGTTGGGCGTCAAAAAAAATGGCGCAATTCGGGTTGAGGCCTGAATTTTGCCTCAGACCTGACTTGCCCCATTTTTTTACGCCCAACCTCCATTTTCCCCTACGCCATTCAATAAATAAGGCGCCCGCATGGCGCTTTGGAATGGCGTTAGCCGGCGGTAAAATTTTTGACGCACAACTGCGTTGGCGCAGTTGTGCGTCAAAAAGTATAAGTATGGGCCTTAGTTCGCCCATGGGCCTCATTTTAGCGTTCCTCTGCCCTGGTCCTGGGATTCCTCACTGGGGTAAGTAGCCATGACAGGTTGGGGTAACCAGAGTCACCTGCAAATGTCGAGTGGAACTATTAGTCACACACTAACTCTTAGGAATATCCCCAGGCCCAGATACCTAGTCACACTGTATATGGTTCATGTCCTCACCTAATAGCCACACACAGTGCCTCTGGAGTTGCCCTATCACATAAGGGATGCTACCACTCCACCTGAGGGAAAACGATGTAGCTGCGCATGTGTTTCAGCAGGGCAGACAACACTCTGGACAACACGTTGGAGAACATAGGCTGGGACATCCCTGATGCTATGGCCACTGTTGTTTGAAAAGACCCACTTGCCAGGAAATGGAGTACTGACAGCACCTGCACTAGAGGGGGGATTCCTGTGGGATGGCGGATAGCTGACATCAGGTCTGGCTCCAACTGGGCACACAGTTCATGGATTGTGGCACGGTCCAGTCAGTATGTGACAATTACATGTCGCTCCTCCATTGTCGACAGGTCCACCAGCGGTATGTACACCGGAGGATGCCGCCAGCTCCTCACCTGCCCTAGCGGACGTGCTCTATGGAGGAGAACAGAGAGCGGAGAGTCAGCCAACGCTGAGGTACGAAAACACAACTTAATTCAACATTTATTTAGATCCGCTATGTGACTGTATTAGTGTGTATGCAAGGCCTAGATATGTGTGAAGCATTTAAAATAAATGCCATGGGGCCCCCTGAAATGGCGGCTGCCTGACCTGTATTGTGGGACAAGGGGATAAGGGGTAACTGTGCTGGCGTTGTACACCATCGCAGTAGGCGGTCAAAGACCGCAGCGCAAACCTGCATTGGTTAACATTGTACCCTATGGGTCCCAGGAGCCAATGACGACCGCGGAGGTGACCGTCATTTTCTATCTGTTCACTCACTTGAGACCTGATCTTCGACAGGAGAGGACCTACACTGCAAGTACTGCTGTGACCTCAGTCTGGAAGAGACAATGACTCATGTGTCTGGGGAAAGGGCCCCTGCCTTCAGCACGGAGGAGTTGGAGAAACTAGTGGATGGGGTCCTCCCCCAGTACACGCTACTCTACGGTCCTCCAGACAAACAGGTAAGTACACTATGAGCATGCTGAATGGGAAATGCCTGTGTGGAGTGGTGTGGATGGAAGATAGGGGGGGGGAGAATGAGGAGTGCATGAAACAACGGTGAGTGCATGTGCGTCATGGCAAGGGTAGGGATGCGGGCCAATTGACTGTGACGGCGCGGACAGTTATATCTTCTCCTTTTCCCCTGTACTATTCCTGTAGGTCAGTGCCCATTAGAAGAAGGATATTTGGCGTGTCATCGCCAAGGAAGTCCGGACCCTGGGGGTCCACCACAGATGGAGCACCCACTGCCAGAAAAGATGGGAGGACATTCGCCGCTGGAGCAAGAAGACGGTGGAGGCCTAGCTGGGGATGGCCTCTCAACGTGGGAGGGGTGCCTGTCGCACCATGACCCCCCTGATGTTCCGGATCCTGGCAGTGGCGTATCTGGAGTTGGATGGGTTATTGAGGGCATCACAGCAGCCACAAGGGGGTGAGTACACTCTCATTCAGCTGATTCTGCACGCATTGGAGATGTCTGGGTGGGGGAGGTGGGCTGTAGGTTCCCCTAGGCCAGGGCGAGTTTAGTAGGCAAGGTCCCTTCGTAAGGCAGGGCATGTGGCACCCTACCCCACCTGTGTTCAGAGCCAACTACACCCAGTCAGGCTCCTGTGACTTCCATGTGTGCAGCAATCAGGCATAGGCCTTGTAACCCATGTCCCTGTCCCTGTGATTAATAAGGGAACTCAAAGTGCACGGCGTAGTGCAGGGGGCTTCTGTGTCTGTAGTGTCCGCCAACGGTAGCGGTATTGCATGCACTCATTATGTCTTTCTTCCCCCCCACCTTTTGTAGTCTCCCTGTTCTTGTGTGCATTATCATCATCATGCGGAGGAGCAGTGGCACCGGAGCAGGAGGGAGCTGCATCCCACATGGCCCTGGAGGGCGACACAACAGAGTCTGAAGCCACCAGTGGGACGGAGGGCGAGGGGAGCTCCACAACGGGAACAGGAGTTGAGACCAGCGACACAGACTCCTACTCTGATGGGAGCTCCCTTGCGGTGGTGGGCCCCTCTGTGCCGCCTGCATCTACAGGTACAGCCGCCACCCTCCCTACCAGCACTGCCCTCCCAGCAGCCCCTCAGCCTGTGCCCGGTTCCCGCTCACCCAGGAGGGTGGGCATCTCCTTTGCCCCAGGCACCTCAGCCCCTGCCCCAGTCAGCCCTGCTGCCCTAAGTGAGGAGGCTATTGACCTCCTCAGATCCCTCACTGTTGGGCAGTCTATCATTTTGAATGCCATCCAGGGTGTAGAGAGGCAGTTGCAACAGACAAATGCATACTTGGAGGGCATTCATTCTGGTCAGGCAGCCCAACAGCAAGTTTTTCAGACTCTGGCCTCAGCACTGATGGCAGCCATTGTCCCTGTGTCCAGCCTCCCCCCTCCAACTTCCTCCACCCAGACCCAAACACCTGTACCTCAGCCTATCCCAAGCACACCATCAGACCAGCATGCACACACCTCAACACACAAGGGAAGCTCTGGCAAACATAAGCACCACACATCCCACAGGCACTCACACAAGCATCATACCCATGCACACATACCAACAGCCACTGCCTCCACTGTGTCCCCCTCCTCCTCGTCTCCCTCCTCCCTCCCTGTCTTGTCTCCACTCACACCTGCATGCACTACATCTTCAGCCACTACGTCCATCACCAGCACACCCATCACCACACCCCGCTCACGTGCACTCACCATCCCCACTACCATTCACACATCCCCTGTGTCCTTTCCGAGTGTGTCTGTGAGCTCACCTCCCAAGCCACACACCCACCCAACAGCCATCCACCTCACGACAACCTCCAGCCCTTGCACCTTCACCCAAAGTCAGCAAACGTACACCTCCTACAACCACTACCTCTTCCTCCACTCCCAAACCCCCTCCATCTACCCGTCCCAGTGTGTCCCAAAAACTTTTCCTGTCCAACCTTGACCTGTTCCCCTCACCTCCCCACCCCTTCAGTCCCCTAGGGCCAACCGTTCCAGGCCCCAACCAAGCACCTCAGCCACCACATCAGTGGGAACAGTGGTGCCAGCAGTAACTGGCTTCTGGAGTGCGCCAAGCAGAAGGGCAGCCAGTGTGCCAAGGAGCCAGACCACGGACAGTCCCCCACCTCAGAAGCATAAAAAGTTGGCCACTGCCCGGCGGGAGAAAGGCAAAACCTCTGTCACCAAAGGCTCTCCCAAGAGTACAGTTGGGAGTGGGAAGACAGCTGCGCCACCATCCAAGGTGGGGAAGGGGAACAGAAAGAAAGGCAAGTCGCCGCAAACCTGCACGGATGACAAGACCACCACCAGCACCGCTGCCAAGGACACCACCACCACAAGCATCGCTTCAGAGGACACCGCCACCACAAGCACCGCTGCCAAGGACACCGCCGCCACAAGCACCGCTGCCAAGGACACTGCACTGCACAGACCAATGAGTGCTGAATGCTCCAAGGCTACTGAGGCCGCTACGAGTAGGATGAAGCACTCTGGGCCCCAAACCCCCTCTAGAACCAGTGGAGAAAGGCATCCACTACCTCAGTCCTTGGCAGGATGAAGCACTCTGGGCAGAAAGCCCCCTCTAGAACCAATGGAGAGATACATCCACTTCCTCAGTCCTTGGCAGGATGAAGCACTCTGGGCACAAATCCCCCTCCAGAACCAGTGGAGAAAGGCATCCACTACCTCAGTCCTTGGCAGGATGAAGCACTCTGGGCACAAAGCCCCCTCCAGAACCAGTGGAGAGATACATCCACTACCTCAGTCCTTGGCAGGATGATGCACTCTGGGCACAAAGCCCCCTCCAGAACCAGTGGAGAGATACATCCACTACCTCAGTCCTTGGCAGGATGAAGCACGCTGGGCACAAAGCCCCCTTCAGAACCATTGGAGAGATACATCCACTACCTAAGTCCTTGGCAGGATGAAGCACTCTGGGCACAAAGCCCCCTCCAGAACCAGTGGAGACTGTTATCCACTTGAGAAACCGTGGCTTTGCACTCCCCAGGATACAGCAGTGGGCAACCCACCCACTGGAGAGACTTGTGAGACTGTGGCTTTGCACTTCCCAGGATAATGCAGTGGGCAACCCACCCACTGGAGAGACTTGTGAGACTGTGGCTTTGCACTCCCCAGGATAATGCAGTGGGCAAAACACCCACTGGAGAGACTTGTGAGACTGTGGCTTTGCACTCCCCAGGATAATGCAGTGGGCAAACCACCCACTGGAGAGACTTGTGAGACTGTGGCTTTGCACTCCCCAGGATTGCACAGTGGGCATGGAGCCCCCTCGTGAATCTGGCTTCGTACACTCATCCGGCTGAGGTGCCCCCCCTTCCCTTCCCCCTGAGGTGCCTGTTTTATTTCTATCTGATGCCCCTGCAGTGTTCTCTCCGTTTTGATCGGGTATTGAGTGTGGTCTTCGCCCATGCATTTTGGGCCCAGTGGTCCACGGACTTTAATGGTGCAATACCTGGACATGTATTCTTGGTGATTATATTTGTATATAGTGTATATATATTTTTGAGAACTGGATTTTAATAGATTACAAACGTTCAAATCATTTCCTTTTGTCGTTGCGTTCTTCCAGGGGGGTTGGGGGGTGTAACTGTAATGTATCATGATGTATTAGTGTGTGTGTTGTAGTGGGTGAGGGTGGGGGTGGGGGTGATACTGTTGCGTGTGTGTGTCACTCTCTTTTCACTCACCCCTCCTCTGTGTCATAGGTGCAGTACTCACAGTGGTCTTCGCCGCTGGCGTTCGTGCTCCTGGTAGAGGAGCAGGAAGACAAAGGCAGGAAGTATCTGGAGCTCCGGTTCCATGGCATCCTAGTTCCTCGTGGGGTGTGTAGAGGTGAGGGTTTTCCCTTCCAAGTCCTGTTTCCGCCGTGTTTTTGTTCGCGGTGAATCCGCCCCGGAAAAGGTGGCGGATTGACCTGTTGTTATACTGTGGGCGGTACATTGCCCTCCGCCTGTCTGTTGGCGGTTACCACCGCAGTGTTTGTTTGCACCGCCGTGGTGGTCGGTGTGTTAAAGTAGCTGTCTATGTTGGCGGTTTCCGCCACGGTCGTGATTCCATTTTTTTTACTGCTGGCCTGTTGGCGGTTTTACTGCCGCTTTAACACCTACCACCAGGGTTGTACTGACCACCTAAATCCTCACTCACAGAGGAAGATATACAGCAGGTCACATTATCAAAATGGATATTAAAGTCACCCAAAATGGTCAAGTTAGAGAATTTAAGAATATACAGTGAGGGAACTTCTATAGTGCCAGAGCTCCAGTTGGCAGCACAGCCAGTGGATGGTATATTAGGCGTCCAGACAAGGTGAAGTTCGTAGTTAGTGACAATGAGAAGAGTAGAGCTTCACACTCGGGGGTTGTCAGCTTATCCATTTTACAGGCAAAGTGCTCTTTCAAAATAATAGCTATGCCACCATATTTTTTTGTTTTCGCGATTCACTCTCAGAATTCGATAAGTTGGAGGCAGAGCTATAATAACATCTGACCCTGAAGCGTCAATGAACCAGGTTTCTGTCAAAAAGATTGCCTCAGGACCTTGTGCCGTAAGGAAATTAAAAATGGCCCAATGATGTTTCACTAACAAGCGACAATTTAGGTTAACATACTTGAAGCCATTAATATCCTTAACAGGATTAACCTTTGTCTTGAAGCCATTACTGTCCTTGGCAGCCATTTTTGGGGGCCGGCACTTATTTTTCTGCATTAGGCATTTACTGCGAGCAAAAGACACAGGCCCTCATTCTGACCTTGGCGGGCGGCGGAGGCCGCCCGCCAAAGTCCCGCCGTCAGGTTACCGTTCCGCGGTCGAAAGACCGCGGCGGTAATTCTGACTTTCCCGCTGGGCTGGCGGGCGGTCGCCTTCAGACCGCCAGCCAGCCCAGAGGGAAAGAGGCTTCCACGATGAAGCCGGCTCGGAATCGAGCCGGCGGAGTGGAAGCTGTGCGACGGGTGCAGTTGCACCCGTCGCGTATTTCACTGTCTGCGCAGCAGACAGTGAAATACATGTAGGGGCCCTCTTACGGGGGCCCCTGCAATGCCCATGCCAGTGGCATGGGCACTGCAGGGGCCCCAAGGGGCCCCGCGACCCCCCCTACCGCCATCCGGATCTCGGCGGTCCGACCGCCGGGATCTGGATGGCGGTAGGGGGGGTCGGAATCCCCGCGGCGGTGCAGCAAGCTGCGCCGCCGCGGAGGATTCAATGGGGCCGCGGTACACTGGCGGGACCCCGCCAGTGGTGCCGGTCCGACCGCGGCTTTACCGCCGCGGTCGGAATCCCCATTGGAGCACCGCCGGCCTGTCGGCGGTGCTCCCGCGGTCCTCCGCCCTGGCGGTCAAAGACCGCCAGGGTCAGAATGAGGGCCACAGATGGTAAAGACGGAAGAAGAGAAAGATGGAAAAGAGTCACAACAGGAGAAAGCAGAAAGCTGCGAGACTGACCTGAAAGGGCAGGGAGTGGCTGTAAATGGATTAAAGAGGCCCTAGATGGCGTTAGGATTACGCTGCCTCGGTATTCTGTGCTTGCAAATTTAATTGCAGCTGGTGTTTCAAAATAGAGCATTGGGCCCCAGCATGTTTTTATTTACAAATTAAGCACTGCCGGTTCCTGGTGCTGTCTTTTCCTCTTAGCTGCAAGGGGTCACAAGGACATTGCTATCCGTCACAGGGGAGCTGCCAGGGGGTCGCAATTGCAAAATGAGGTGATCCTCAATGTCTAGAGGAAGCCACTAAGGTCTTTTTTGTGTAACAATATATTTGATTTTTGATGAATTGTGATTTAGGGCAAATATATATATTTATACCTGCTATGTTTAAGACTAAAGATTGTAGATAAAATATCATGCACGCACGTACACACACCTCTCTGGTGTACCACCACATTTCTCAAATGCATTCATACTACCAGGCACCCACCCCACGCACACATAGACGTATTAATACATTTACAAATAACTCCTGGTTTAAAGTTTGACCAAATACCTGTTCATCATGGACATCTCTGGCTTACACATCTTTTACTCACACGCACTTCACTCAAGCATGCATGCACATATTGTATGAATACACACGTTATATGCAAGCCCTCATTACTTTTTTGTGGTGCTCAGGTTTTTTCTATAGGTGAAGTTTTAAAATGCCAAGTTAAATTGATTTTAACAAGACACTACACGCTTGCTTTCATTCTTTTTTATGTGAGAATGAGGTAATGTTTTCCAAGTTTGCCATGTTGGTCTTTTAACTTTTAAGTGTAATCAAAGGTACGAAACAAAAATAAAATGCCAGCCAACAACAATAAGAGGAGATGTTGCATCTGCTCTCAATGTTCAAGCGACATAGAGGAACAGAGTGAACTGATCGTTTGACGTTCACGGGAGATGGTTTCATAGGGAAAGGGAGTGGAGATAAATTGTACCAGGGTATTCTCAGTCTCTGCTCACCCTTGTGTTCTTGGTCTTGCTGCAGAGGCACAGGAATACACTGATTTTTTACTTGTATGATGTTATAATGAACAAATGAAAAACTATGGTGGTCATTACAACCCTGGCGGTCGGTGTTAAAGCGGTGGTAAGACCGCCAACAGGCCGGCAGTAAAAAAAATAGAATTGCGACCATGGCGGAAACCGCCAACATAGACAGCCACTTTAACACTCCGACCACCATGGCGATACAAACAAACACCGCAGCGGTAACCGCCAACAGACAGGCGGGAGACAATGTACCGCCCACAGTATTACAACCCACCAATCCTCCACCTTTTCGGGGGCGGATTCACCGCGAACAAAAACACGGCGCAAACAGGAATTTGAAGGGAAAACACTCACCTCTACACACCCCACGAGGAACCAGGATGCCATGGAACCGGAACTCTAGATTTTACCAGCTTTTATCTTCCTGCTCCTCTACCAGGAGAACAAATGCCGGCGGTGAAGACAACAGTGAGTACTGCACCTACGACACAGGGGAGGGGTGTGGAGGAGGGAAAAACAGTGACACACACATGCAACACCCCCACCCTCACCCACTACAACACACACGCTAATACATATTGATACATCACAGTTACACCCCCCAAACCCCCCTGGAAGAATGCAAGGACAAAATGAAATGAGTCGAATAATTGTGATATATTCAATTACAAACATCAAAAATATTTACAAATATATACATTTATATTATATACAATTAAATACACCAAGAACACAAGTCCAAGGGAGTCCACCATCATAGTCTGTGGATCACTGGGCCCAAAAGGCATGGACGAGGCCCACTCAGGATACCCGAACAAGACGGAGAGAACACTGCAGGGGCATCAGATAGAAATAAAACAGGCACCTCAGGGGGAAGGGAAGAGGGGCACCTCAGCAGGATGAGTGCACGACGCCAAATCCACGAGGGGGCCCCATGCCCACTGTGCAATCCTGGGGAGTGCAAAGCCACAGTCTCTCAAGTCTCTACAGTGGGTGGTTTGCCCACTGTTCAATCCTGGGGAGTGCAAAGCCACAGTCTCTCAAGTGGATGTCAATCTCCACTGGTTCTGGAGGGGGCCTTGTGCCCAGAGTGCTTCATCCTGCCAAGGATTAAGGTAGTGGATGTCAATCTCCACTGGTTCTGGAGGGGACTTGGTGCCCAGAGTGCTTCATCCTGCCAAGGACTGAGGTAGTGGATGTCAATCTCCACTGGTTCTGGAGGGGGCCTTGTGCCCAGAGTGCTTCATCCTGCTCATGGCGGCCTCAGTAGCGTCAGAGCTTTTGGCGCTCATGGGCCTGCGGTGCTTGTGGCGGCGGTGTCTTTGGCAGCGGTGCTTGTGGCAGCGGTGTCCTTGGCAGCGGTGCTTGTGGCGGCGGTGTCTTTGGCAGCGGTTCAGCTGCTGGTGGCCCTGTCTGTGGCAGTGGGGCTGCTGGCGGTCGCCTCCTGGGCACCGGGCTGCTGCTGGCGGTCCTGGCTGGGGCAGTGTGGCTGCTGGCGGTCGCCTCCTGGGAGGCAGGGCTGCTGTTGGCAGTCCTGTCTGGGGCAGTGGGGCTGCTGGTGGCCGCCTCCTGGGCAGCAAGGCTGCTGCTGGCGGTCCTGTCTGGGGCAGTGGGGCTGCTGGCGGTCGCCTCCTGGGCAGCGTGGCTGCTGCTGGTCCTGTCTGGGGCAGTGGGGCTGCTGGCGGTCGCCTCCTGGGCAGCGGGGCTGATGGCGGTCGCCACCTGGGCAGCGGGGCTGATGGCGGTCTTGTCCGCCGTGCTGATCTTCCCAGACTTGCCGGTTTTCTTGTGCCCCTTCCCCACCTTGGATGGTGTTGCAGCTGTCTCCACAATCCCAACTGTACCCCTGGGAGCGGCTTTGGTGGCTGGTGTCTTTCCCCTCTTCCGCCGGGCACCGGCCAACTTTTGATGCTTGACAGGTGGGGGACTGTCCGTGCTGTGGCTCCTTGCCACACTGCCTGGCCTGCTACCTAGTGCACTCCATAATCCGGTGACCACTGGCACCATTGGTCCCGCCGATGTTGTGGCTGAGGTGCTAGGTTGGGATCTGGAGAGTCAGGCCCTATGAGACTGACGGGGTGGGGGAGGGGAGGGAAAGAGGTCAAGGGTGGCCAGGAAAAGTCTCTTAGGAACACTGGGACGGGTAGCTGGAGGGGGTTTGGGAGTGGAGGAAGAGGTTGTGGTCGTAGGAGGTGTACGTTTGCTGACTTTGGGTGAAGGTGCTTGGGCTGGAGGCTGTCGTGAGGTGGATGGCTGTTGGGTGGGTGTGTGGCTGCGTTTGTGTACCTTGGGAGGTGGCCTCACAGACACACTGGGAGAGGACACAGGGGATGTGTGAATGGCAGTGGGGGGGTGGCTGCACGTGAGCGGGGTGTGGTGGTGGGTGTGCTGGTGATGGACATAGAGACTGAAGATGTAGTGCATGCAGGTGTGAGGGTGTGAGTGGAGACGAGACAGGGAGGGAGGAGGGAGATGAGGAGGAGGGGGACACAGTGGAGGCAGTGGATGTTGGTGTGTCTGCATGTGTCTGATGCTTGTGTGAGTGCGTGTGGGATGTGTGGTGCTTATGTTTGCCTGAGCTTCCTTTGTGTGTTGAGGTGTGTGCATGCTGGTCTGATGGTGTGCTTGGGATAGGCTGAGGTACAGGGGTGTGGGTCTGGGTGGAGGAAGTTGGAGGGAGAGGCTAGAGACAGGGACAATGGCTGCCATCAGTGCTGAGGCCAGAGTCTGAAAAGCTCGCTGAAGGGATGCCTGACCAGAATGAATGCCCTCCAGGAATGCATTGGTTTGTTGCAACTGCCTCTCTACACCCTGGATGGCAGTCAAAATGGTAGACTGCCCAACAGTGAGGGACCTGAGGAGGTCAATGGCCTCCTCACTGAGGGCAGCAGGGGTGACAGGGGCAGGGGCTGAGGTGCCTGGGGCGAAGGTGATGCCCACTCTCCTGGCTGAGCGGGCACGGGGCAAAGGCTGAGGGGCTGCTTGGAGGGCTGTGCTGGTAGGGGGGGTGGCGGCTGTACCTGGAGATGCGGGGGCACAGATGGGGCCGCCACCGGAAGAGAGCTCCCATCAGAGAAGGAGTCTGTATCGCTGGTGTCAGCTCCTGTCCCCGCCGTGGAGCTCCCCTCGCCCTCCGTCCCACTGGTTAATTCAGAGTCCGTAGTCTCGCCCTCCAGGGCCATGTGGGATGCAGCTCCCTCCTGCTCTGGTGCCACTGCTCCTCCGCCTGATGATGCTATTGCACACAAGTACAGGGAGACCACAAAAAGGGGTGGGAGAAGACAGAAGAAAGACATGTTGAGCGCATGCAATACCGCTACCGTTGGCGGACACGACAGACACAGAAGCCCCCTGCACTATGCCGCGCAATTGGGGTACACTATTCAATCCCTTGGACATGGCTTACAAGGCTATGGCCGATTTCTGCACACATGGATGTCACAGGAGCCTGACTAGGTGTAGTTGGCACTGTACCCAGGTGGGGTGGGGTGCCACAGGGACTGCCTGAAAAAGGGGACTTAACTAGCAAACTCGCCCTGGCCTAGGGGAACCCACAGCCCACCTCCCCCACCCAGACACCTACAATGCGCGCTGAATCAGCTGAATGAGAGTGTACTCACCCCCTTGTTGCTGCTGTGATGCCCTCAAGCGCCCATCCAACTCTGGGTACGCCACCGCCAGGATCCTGAACATCAGGGGGGTCATGGTGCGACGGGCACCCCTCCCACGTTGGGAGGCCATCCACAGCTGGGCTTCCGCCGTCTTCTTGCTCCAGCGGCGAATGTCCTCCCATCTTTTCCAGCAGTGGGTGCTCCGTCTGTGGTGGACCCCCAGGGTCCGGACTTCCTTGGCGATCGCATGCCAAATATCCTTCTTCTGGTGGGCCCTGACCTACAGGAATTGTACAGGGGAAAAAGAGAAGTAATTACAACTGCACTGTCACAGTCATTGGCCCGCATCCCTACCCTTGCCATGAGGCACATGCACTCAACGTTGTTTCATGCACGCCTCATTCCCCCCCTATCTTTCATCCACCCCACTCCACACAGGCATTGCCCATACAGCATGGTAACGGTGTACTTACCTGTTTGTCTGGAGGACCGTAGAGTAGCGTGTACTGGGGGAGGACCCCATCCACAAGTTTCTCCAACTCCTCTGTGCTGAAGGCAGGGGCCCTTTCCCCAGACGCATGAGCCATTGTCTCTTCTAGACTGAGGTCACAGCAGCACTTGCAGTGTAGGTCCTCTCCTGTCGAAGATCAGGTATCGAGTGAATGAACAGAGAAAATGGCGGTCACGTCCTCGGCGGTGCGTACCGTCACCGCCGGCGTACATCGTCATTGGCTCCTGGGACCCATAGGTTCCAATGTTAACCAATACAGAATTGCGCCACGGTCTTCGACCGCCTACTGCGGCTGTGTACAACGCCAGCGCAGTTACCTCATATCCCATTGTTCCACTTTACAGGTCAGGCATCCGCCATTTCAGGGGCCCACATGGCTTTATTTTTGACTGGTCACACATACCTAGGCATTGGCTAAACACTCATACAGGCAAATTTCGGTTTATGAATAGTTTTCTGAGTAAGCTGTGTTTACGTACCTCAGAGTTGGTTGACTCTGTGCTCGCTGTTCTCCTCCGTAGGCACCTTCCGCTGGGGCATGTGAGGAGATGGCGGCATCCTCCGGTGTACAGACCGCTGGTGGACCTGTCGACAATGGAGGAAAGACATGTGATCATCACCTACAGGCTTGCTCGTGCCACAATCCAGGAACTGTGTGCCCAGTTGGATCCAGACCTGATGTCAGCTGTCCGCCATCCCACAGGAATCCCCCCTCAAGTGCAGGTACTGTCAATACTCCATTTCCTTGCAAGTGGGTCATTTCAAACAACAGTGGCCATAGCATCAGGGATGTCCCAGCCTATGTTTTCCAACGTGTTGTCCCGAGTGTTGTCTGCCCTGCTGAAACACATGCAGAGCTACATCGTTTTCCCTCAGGTGGAGGATTTGCATACAGTGAAAGGTGACTTCTATGCCCTGGGACATATCCCCAACATCATAGTTGCCATTGATGGGACACATGTGGCCTTGGCCCCCCCCGCAGGAGTGAACAGGTGTACAGAAACCGGAAGAGTTACCATTCGATGAATGTGCAGATGGTGTGTTTGGCAGACCAGTACATCTCCCATGTTAATGCAAAATTCCCTGGCTCAGTGCATGATGCTTACATCCTGTGGAATAGCAGCATCCCTTATGTGATGGGGCAACTACAGAGGCACCGGTGTGTGGCTATAAGGTGAGCACCTGGAACCAAATCAGTGGGAATAGTTGTCTGGTTCTGGGGATGTCCCTAAGAGTTACTGTGTGTCTAACAGTTGTCCCACGCCATTTGCAGGTGACTCTGGTTACCCCAACCTGTCATGGCTACTGACCCCAGTGAGGAATCCCAGGACAAGGGCAGAGGAACGCTACAATGAGGCCCATGGGTGTATTAGGAGGATTATAGAGCGGACCTTCGACCTCCTGAAGGCCAGGTTCCGGTGCCTCCATGTGACAGGTGGTTCCCTATTCTACTCACCAAAGAAGGTGTGCCAGATCATCGTGGCCTGCTGTATGCTTCACAACTTTGCTTTGCGACGACAGGTGCCTTTTCTGCAGGAGGATGGTCCAGATGGAGATATTGTGGCAGCTGTGGAGCCTGTGGACAGTGAAGACGAGGAAGCAGAAGAAGAGGACATCGACAACAGGAACACAGTGATCCTGCAATACTTCCAGTGAGACACAGGTAAGAAGACAAACCTGCCTGCTACATGTACTTTAAAACTACTACCTCTCTACTGTCTGTCCTTTTCACCCAGTGTATAGTCACTGAGTTGTCACTTTCCCTTACGATTTCACAGATGTGGGTCCCACTGTGTGACATCTGCTTTGTTTCCTCATGGACTAGAGCTGTGTGACATAGGTATGTCGACATTACATTTGAAAAAGCATTTTGTCACTGTAATTGCTAATACACTAATTCGAAATCACAGACAGACTCCAGATTGTTTTGTGCTTTAAGGGTGTTTATTTAAGTACTCAATATTGGAGAGGGTTGTAAAATGGTGAGGGGTGATGGTGGAGGAATTTCCATGGCAGAGTCCAAGCTATTAGTCTCACAGGTGCATTGTCCAAAGGGGCATAGGAAGTGGAGCTGGGGCAGTTTGAGGATGGACAGGGTGACAAGGTGGGACAAAATGATGACAATGAGGGTGGTCTTATTTCTTGGCGGGGGTCTTGGCATCGTTCTCTGTCTTTGTCCTGGATCTCAGGGACCGCTTGCGGGGTGGTTCTCCCTCTGCAGGGGGTGGGGTGCTGGTGTGGTGGTCCTGTGGCAGGGCCTCCTGTCCACTAGTGCCAGCGGAGGTGGTGGGCAGTCCATCGTCCAGGCTAGTGTCAGGGGCCCCTTGTTGTGCCACAGTGTCCCTCCTGGTGTTGAGGAGTTCCTTCAGCACCCCTACAATGGTGCCCAGGGTGGAATTGATGGACATGAGTTCCTCCCTGAAGCCCAAATACTGTTCCTCATGCAGCCGCTGGGTCTCCTGAAACTTGGCCAGTACCGTTGCCATCGTCTCCTGGGAATTATGGTAGGCTCCCATGATGTTGGAGAGGGCCTCGTGGAGAGTGGGTTTCCTGGGCCTGTCCTCCCCCTGTCGCACAGCAGACCTCCCAGTTCCCCTGTTTCCCTGGGCATCTGTCCCCTGAACCGTGTGCCCACTGCCACTGCCCCCAGGTCCCTGTTGTTGTGGGGATGCTGGGTTAGCCTGGGTTCCCTGTAGTGGTGGACACACTGCTGATTGACGTGTCCTGGGGACAGAGGTATGGGCCCGCTGGGAGGGTGCTGTGCTGGTGTTTCCAGAGGGGGGAAACTCTGTGGTGGCCTGTGACTGTGTCAGGGGAACCGACTGTCCTGAGGTCCTAGATGGGCTGGGCTGGTCGTCTAGATCAAGTTGGACAGAGCTGCTGTCATCACTGTGGGCCTCTTCTGTGGGTGGTGTGGACATGTCTGGACCCTCCTGTCCGGTGACGTTGGGTAGGGGTCCTGCAGGGGTGTAAAAGCATGATTATTGCATCTGTGTGTGCCATGGTGTGCAATGGGTGGGTGCTTGCATTCCTGTGTGGGACCTCGTGTGATGATGGTTTAGGGGGTGTATGGGTATGTGCAGTGGCCATGCTTTGGTGATGGTGTCCATGCTTTGTTGTTGCATGCAGGGCTTGGTGTTGGGATGGGTGGTTTGTGATATTGGGACATTTGTGAGGAGTAGGAGTGATGGGGTGAGGGCGAGGGTGGGGGTATGTGATGGCATGCAGGTAGGGGGGGGGATATAGTAGTAAAGATTTGACTTACCAGAGTCCATTCCTCCAGCTACTCCTGCGAGGCCCTCAGGATGCAGAATAGCCAAGACCTGCTTCTCCCATGTTGTTAGTTGTGGGGGAGGAGGTGGGGGTCCGCCGCCAGTCCTCTGTACCACGATGTGGTGTATTGAGACCACAGAATGCACCTTCCTGATGTCATCCCTATTTCCTGGGTGCTGTCCCACTGCGTTGACCCTGTCCACGATTCTTCACCATAGCTACATCTTCCTAGCTATGGATGTCTGCTGCACCTGTGATCCGAGCAGCTGTGGCTCTACCCGGATGATTTCCTCCACCATGACCCTGAGCTCCTCCTCAGAAAACCTGGGGTGTCTTTGCCGTGCCATGGGGTGGTGTGGGTGATGTGTTGGTTGGTGTGTGTTGTGATGTGTGGGGTGATATTTAGTGGTGTGTTGTGTGAGGTGCGTGGATGTTATGTGGGTGATGGTGTTGAGTGCCTGTGGATACTTGTTTGTAGATGGTGGTGTCTCTCTGTGGCCTTCAGTCGCAGTTGTTGTCATAGAGATTTGTGGGTGATGTGGGTGTGTGTTTTATATTGTATTCGATGTGTGGGAGTGGTGTGTGTATGTTTATCAGGTGTGTGTATTTCGAATTGTCCAATGTGGATGTGTTTTGTAAGTGTGTGTGTATTTTGAGCGCTGCGGTGTGTACCGCCAATGGAATACCACGGTTGAAAGACCGCCGCGTGGATACATGGGTCGTGATAGTGTGGGCGTATTTCTGTTGGCGTGACAGTGGAGGTTTTGTTTTCGCCAGTTTATCACTGACCTTTGGTGTGGGGGACTTGTGTGGGTGTCTAAATTTTGGCGAATTCCGACCTGTGGGTCATAATGACCTTGGCGGAATTTCGCGGCCGCGGTGGTGTGTTGGCGGTCTTCTGCACGGCGGTAAGTGGCTTTTACCGCCAATGTTGTAATGACCCCCTATGTGTACATTTCATATATAAAAATTAATCTTTGCTTTTTTTGGAACCCACAACAAATAAGATAAATTGTGTAAAAGGCAGTGATTCTTCACAATTATGGAATTAGATTGAGAGAAACACTGTCCTTAATTGGAACTTTTATTTAGCTCAAGCTTGATCATAGTTGGGATGGAACGGATTTTGGTTGTATTCAGCAGTGATATCTGGGACAATTTTGATTGCCAGAGATGGATGTGGGCCAATTTACCTTTAGTAGAGAGCCTTTAGTTAGTTGTTTTGTTTAGTTCTAGGTGATGGGGAATGGGATTTTCTAAATGAGGTAAAGAGGTATATGTACTTTCATGAGGCAGAGAACAGGCTAGAGCTGGTTTAAGAGTTGGAAGGTGATGATTTTTTCTGGGGGCTGTTAGACTTGTCAACCTTAGGGTGATCTTCACCCCATCCTTTTGCCTACTTACCTCCATTATTTTGCTGACATTCGTTTTTTGTCTGCCTTAGGACTCTGAACACCTTACCTTACCACCACAGAGTCTATTTTTGCAACCTGTTGTATTGTTTTACAAAAATGAGTCCTGATGATGGTCTGACGGACCTCTGAATGCCACCACAGATCAAAAAGTTGACATTACCTTAAATTTGGACTCAGGACATTCTCAAGTCTTGGTCCTTATACACCTTGGTATCTACCCCCATATTTTGTTGGCTGGGGTGACAGAGAGTGGAGACATGTCATTTTAGAATAACAGGTTAGGATGCAAGTTTTCTTATTTCTCTTCTTTTGGAAAGGTCAAATTGAAGAACTAGTGAATGGAAGAAATGAAAGTAAACCCTCAGATTTACTACAATAAGATAAACTTTTGAAACTACTTCTTTCTGGACTTGAAGACTTATTTGCTCCATATGATTTATTCTCCCTCAATTCAGGGTGTGCTACTAGAGCATTGAAAAAAGCAGTGGCAGCATCCATACTTTCCTTGAATCTGACTGAGTAGGGAGTTTTTCAGGCCAGTCTTCCAAATTTAATTTCCTGCCATATCACTAAAGAGAAGGGTTGTAGAGGAATGTAAGTAATTTGCAAAACACGCATCTCTGATCCCTTGACTGTTGTCAAGTGGAATTTCAGCAAGGTATGGACACAGAAACAATGATGTATGGATAATTTAACGATGATGCTTATTTAGCCAATAAATTGATCGTTTTGGGTGTGTATTTTGCTTTTGGCTTTAACAACCATCAACTTTTCCTGTAAGGAGTGGCACACATCTGGATTAGTAGTCAGTGACTATAGATGCTACTCTTATTTATCCATTTGGGTACTGATTTGGGTAAGACTTCATCTATTATTTTATATGCATGAAAATGGCACAGTAGTTAAAAATATCACAGGAGTTCAAATGGAATGGTAACAAAATCTTATCCACTTGTCAAGCAGGAGAACCATGTAGTGAGGTGTTCTGGCTTACCATTATGTGGACCTGCCCTCCCCCATTCATACACCTTGTGGGTTATTCTGAATGATTTTTGTTTCATTTGTTAAGAAGGATTCTACACTATTTTACAGTCTTTAATCAAGTTCAGCATCTGATTGGGATTTGCAATTTGAATATGCCTAAATTTGTCTTTTAGAACAATTACAGCGTCTTGAACCTTGCATCCATCTTCAACTATGGACTTGTCACAATCATCATTCCAGCTGTGTGAGCCCTGCACTGGATACGCTGTGGGAATGAATGGATGTTGTGATTTCTAAAGCATGTGGCTACTCTGAAGAAGTGTCCCGGCGCTGGAATAGAATGTAAGAGAGAGAAGAGGGATGCATTAAAGAGTAAAATCAAGTTTTAAGGGAAGCATGTAGATGGTAACACTTTGTGTCCTGTACTCAACAACATTTTACCCAGTCGTCTCAGTATATTGCAGACAATTTCTGCTCTGTAGGCTGACCAGAAATGTAACTCCTGCTGATCAATTGGTGGTAAATACTTCATCTACAATTATGTACCTGATTATATTGAAGACCTAGAAAGGTATTTTCAGTTCCAGAAATCCCTTAAAGGTTGGTTGTAGCAAATGTAACTGATCGCAGCTTGCTTATTCAACAGTGACTCAAACAATGACAAGATAACTATATATGACTGCTATGCCTCATAAAAAATATGAATTTTGAACTGAAACAAAGGATGATTAAGTTTCTGTAGTGCCAGAATATGGGCAACTTCTACCAAAGACATTTAAATTCTATAAATAAATGTTGGAGGCAGTAGTGATAAGGGTTTGTGGATGAAATACTTCTGGAAGAAGTGCATCTCTTTTTGGCTTTCTCACCAAGAAAAATGTTAGTAAATATTTCAAATAAGCCAGATAGGTAATCTTTTGGGAACTCAGAATAAGCTGTTGGTCTGGATGAAGGTAGACAAAGCATGTCCAGCTGCGGTAAAAGGAGCCTTAAGTGGCACAGTCTGATTTACATTAGATGAGGAGGGAGCATTTAGTAAACAGTATTACTTAAGGATAATAATAGGAACTGTTAAAGCACAATAAGAGTTTATAAAAGGAATGAGCCATGTTATGGAAACACAAATAATGGTGTTTTAACAAAATATCAAGGAAAAAATATTATGTGGACAAAATATGGTGCGAAGAACATCGAGGGCAAAAATATTGTGAAGGTAAGTTTCTATGGGAAAGTAAAGTTTTACTATACATAACTCCACATTTATATACCTTGATGATATATATATATCTTCAAGGTATGTATATGTAGAGTTAAGAATGGTAAATCTATACTTACTTATTTGCACTTACCGTATCAATATTTTAATCTGCAATATTTTTGACACGATTTTCTGTCCACATTACATTTTTGTAATCGATATTCTATCAGGCATCCGAAAGATGGACACATGTTTTTTTTATTTCTACTTTATATTGTTAGTACAGCTTCTGTAGTAAGCAACTGCTAATGTTGCATTAGTGAAATAATGTCTCCTACTTTATGATTTTAGATTCCATGAATGTTATTGTTTTTAGTGATATGTGTTATGTGGGATTTTTGCATTTGGGACAGATTTCAGGAGTCTCAGACATGTTTAAAGGTGACATCGGTTAGGTTTGAATCAAGGTATAGCTCTTCCTCTGAATGCATTGATGTATCCTTTTATTAAAAGAATAAAAGAAAGATTGTTCTGTTTGAACTGAGAAATCTCAGAACTCCTCGAATGAGCTCTTCCATTTGTTTCTAAAGGCGTTGGCCCCACACCAAACACTTTTGGCAGATCTTTTGGATCCCTGTGATTTTATTATCACATCATTTTACCCAAAATCCAGGAAGCACTAAGAACATTCGTGAAGCAATTACTTTTCGCTTCCACCTGCCTATTTACAAATGGGTAGATAAGACCATTTTCTTCACTGAAATGAAGGGCGGGGGCTATCTCAAATTTGCATTTCATATTACTATAAGGAGACGTAATGTGCAGAAGGACCGAACGCAGGCACCACAGGTATACTTCCAATCAAGCGCAGCACCGCGAACCTTGTGGACAGGCAGCCCTTGCAGGAATAAATATCGAAAGTATTATGTTACTTATTCTAAACAGTAGAATATAAAAACTATTTACCATGTAAATTTTGTTTAGTGCCATGGATCAAGAAATATAAGATCCACGAGGCAGTAGTAATAGATGTCACCTACAAGATAGCCATATATGTTGTGGAGAACTGGCATTAGTCAGTCAGTATATATTTATTTCCAAGGCATATATCGTATAGAAATATACCCATCACAAAGTCTTTAAAAGAATAAAATACATTCCAATGCATTCCTTTCATAGACAAACAAAGAGAGTATACACATAACAGTAATCTGTGAGGCAGCTACAATATAATTTAATTACTTTAAAAATAAGATAAATATGGGCACTCAAGGCACCCCAACAGAAAAATAAAACATCCGTTACACATAATCTTCGTCATATTAATAATTAATTCAAATAAAAAGATTAAAAAGCACCATAAAACTCATATTTGTGCTCTGATAGCACAAATTACCCTTAACATTTAAGCCACATCAATATATTCAAGCCTTTAAAATGTCCTTTTTTGTATGAGTCAAATGTATTGAGCAATTAACACTACAAAATCAAACTGGTTCATTGCAAATAAAGCCCAGAGTGCTTTGTGATGTGATCAAACCCCATGCCTTAAAAAGAGGGCGAAAGATCTTTTTCCTTTTACCAAGAAAGCGGGCACAATCTAACAACAGATGAACAACAGACTACTTTAAAGTTCAGAAACAGTAGCCATTGCTGTCCAAAACTTTCTTTTTAAAACCAGCTGTTCTCCAGGCAGGCTCAGTGCCTACTCAAAACCGAAGAACAGCATGTCTCAACCGCATTTCTGGATCCTGGGACAAATACAGGAATAAGGTCTCGGTTTCTAAGAACTGATACAAGAATCAGCATCTCATGGCTCGACCAGAGGACACTCTGGAGGATTTGTACACTTACTGATTACAACAAACCCTCGACCGAAGGGATCTCCCGCAACCAGGTCTCTGGCAGTATTAAGACTGATATTTCCTCTAAAAAAATGAGCTAAAGACATTCATTCCTTCAGTGAATTATATCCATGAATATCCCATACCAAGATTTTAAAGGTTGCAGGATGCACAGACACTTAGTTTACCTGACGTCCCTCCCCTCTATTCCAATAATTTACCCAGTCACCCCCATTATGTTTATATTATTGCCTTTACTCTTGGCCGGAGGTATTCCCAACTTCATCATTAGTGAAGGTAACTTTTATGTAGTTTGAATGACGTTCTCTTCCCAATGAGTAATGAGGGCCTGGAACCTTTTGAGTTCTCACAAGGGGGATAGACCAAATTGAGTAGAAACAAGGCCGCCATGATAACTTAACAATGGCTTGTTTGCTATATATGAATTTGTAATTGGCACATTTATAAGGGAAAATCAGGAAGAATAATTGCATACTTCAATCAGATTTGCATAACAATCAGATTGCCACTTCTTTCAATTCTCAGCTACTATGTTAGAAAATAAGTCAACTCTTGTAAATTTTCCTCCTGATGACAACCTAAAAGCCACTAAGGGGGTCATTCCAACTTTGAAGGGCGGCGGAGGCCGCCCGCCAAAGTTCCCCCAACAGAATACCGCTATGCGGTCAGAAGACCGCCGCGGTTATTCTGTGTTTCCCGCTGGGTTGGCGGGCGACCGCCAGAAGGCCGCCCGCCAGCCCAGCGGGAAACCCCTTCCCACGAGGAAGCCGGCTCCGAATGGAGCCGGCGGAGTGGGAAGGGTGCGACGGGTGCAGTAGCACCCGTCGCGAATTTCAGTGTCTGCTAAGCAGACACTGAAATTCAAAGTGGGGCCCTCTTACGGGGGCCCCTGCAGTGCCCATGCCATTGGCATGGGCACTGCAGGGGCCCCCAGGGGCCCCATGACACCCCTCACCGCCATCCTGTTCTTGGCGGTCGAAACCGCCAGGAACAGGATGGCGGTGAGGGGGTCGGAATCCCCATGGCGGATTCAGCAGGGCAGCGGAAAACCGGCGGGACACCGCCGCGGTCAGAATGCCCTGCGGAGCACAGCCAGCCTGTTGGCGGTGCTCCCGCCGACCCCGGGGTCAGAATCACCCCCTAAATCTCTGTTCCCAAACAAAATCCCGTTGTACCTGGAGACCCTTTTGAAAACTGCAAGTATCTTTGAGCGATTGAGGGAGATGATTTTCTTACTTAGGGGGTTATTACAACTTTGGAGGAGGTGTTAATCCGTCCCAAAAGTGACGGTAAAGTGACGGATATACCACCGGCCGTATTACGAGTTCCATAGGATATAATGGACTCGTAATACGGCTGGTAGTATATCCGTCACTTTACCGTCACTTTTGGGACGGATTAACACCTCCTCCAAAGTTGTAATAACCCCCTTAATCTTTTCCCTTCACTTTAAAGTAGGGAGTCTTTATTTATGGACCTGGGTTGGTTGCTTTTCTAAAAAAATTTCCTTCCTACATTGTTGTTTCCTCCCCATTATTTTTCCCTTTTTCTGTCTACTGTTTTACTACGAGTGGCTGGGAGATGCTGCATTTCATCAGGATTATGGAGAGAGCCAGGTTTACCAACTATGGATTGCCTTAAGGGCCTGTAATCCATATTTTAGGGCAGTTTTCCCAGTCGCTTCACCAGTTAGATGTAATGAAACACCATGGCTAGGGCCCCTGCTATAATTACGCATGGTTGGTGCAGAGGTTTTCCTTTTACAGTTTATTGTTAGAATCTTCCCTCTCTTTATCTTGGCTTTGCCACAATTGAACTTTGCGATTGTTTGAAATGTAAAGTATGATATTTATGAGAATCTCAGAATACTTTTTCCCCATAAAGTTCACCTCTATGGTATATCATAGTGGGCTGTCTTAACATGTGTACAGCCCCCCATAAGAGGATCTTATTTGTATCTTATTTATTTGTGTCATCTCATTATGATCTTCACCAGAAGTTACCTCTAGCCGAATTTTGCTTGTCTTTTGAAACTTTGGGATTCACAGCAAATGCAGTCTTAATACTTTCTAAGAGGGAAATCTGCTTTGACTGCTGTGTATTCAGTAGAACAGAGACTTCAACATACCCTCAAATGTTGTCTGCATTAAAGTGAGAAAATTCTGCATTGAGAACTCCAGTACAGTTTCTGAAGAGTTGTGCACTTTCGAATGGCTCACTGGGGAGAAGGACCTACAAGTCTGGGTCTCTTCAACAACCTCTCAGTAAAGGCATCCTGGGAGGTAATATTTGGAGAGATATTTGAGGGTGACTGCAAAGGCCTCTTAAGTTGGGGGATTAAGATACACGGGGCGGGCATGAGGACTGCATTCTACTATCCTGCAGTAAACCCACTAATTGCCTAGACCCGGTTCCCTGATCACCCCTTCTAACCCCAATCCCACCTGGCATGATTTGCCCTTATCTCTTTATATGTTCCCTTCTAACATTAGCCTCTCAGCATGACCATTAACACTATCAATGCCAATGTAGGACAAATGATGGAAGAGAGATTGCAGTTGCCAACCCCTGTGCCATTATGAGATCACTTAAGGCATCGCCTAAACCACATTATGGCAGTTCTTCCAGAACTTCTCTGTAGGTCCCCTTACTCCACTTGGGGACACACTCTCAGTTGTCCCATTAATAATTAATTCTGGTCAATAACAGATTAAGGGGGTCATTCCGACCCCGGCGGGCGCCGCCCGCCGGGCGGAAACCGCCCAAACACCGCACCGCAGTCAAATGACCGCCACGGTGATTCTAACTTTCCCGCTGGGCCGGCGGGCGATCTCAAGAAGATCGCCCGCCGGCCCAGCGGGAAAGCCCCTGCAAAGAGGAAGCCAGCTCCGAATGGAGCCGGCGGATTTGCAGGGGTGCGACGGGTGCAGTTGCACCCGTCGCGATTTTCAGTGTCTGCAAAGCAGACACTGAAAATCTTTGTGGGGCCCTGTTAGGGGGCCCCTGCACTGCCCATGTCAGTGGCATGGGCAGTGCAGGGGCCCCCAGGGGCCCCACGACACCCGTTCCTGCCAGCCTCTTCCTGGCGGTGTAAACCGCCAGGAACAGGCTGGCGGGAAGGGGGTCGGAATCCCCATAGCGGCGCTGCTCCTGGGCCAGGGGTAAACCGGCGGGAAACTGCCGGTTGCCCTTTTATGACTGCGGCTTTACCGCCGCGGTCAGAATTGCCCATGAAGCACCGCCAGTCTGTTGGCGGTGCTTCCGCGGCCCTCTGCCCTGGCGGTTTCAAACCGCCAGGGTCAGAATGAGGGCCTAAATCTGGAAAACCCAAGGAACAAGGGCAGGTGGGATGTCCACATTTGTTCCGCTGCCAAGGTTCGTACAACCAGACATTTGCGGTAAAGAACTGCTCAGAGTGGGTGTAGATGGTCTTGGTGCTTTTGATGTATTGTTCAATGAGTTGAAATATGTTGCTACAAAATTTCCCATGGCATTGGACATACTCCAATCCTTCCGACTCAACTGCTTTGTTTCCTTCATCAGATCAGGGGCCCTTCTATGATCAACCATGGAGGGTAACAACTCAACTTGTTCACCTGAACAGGCACTTTTCACATCCGTATGACTACTCCTGGTCATTGCCGTCACAATCCCATAACCATCGTCATTCCCCATTGCACAGGCTGTACTGGTATTTGAACTACTGTTTCTTCCATATCAAAACACCACTACCATCAAGAAGGGAGCAGTTTCCTTGAACCAGGGCTCGAGCACAAGGATTTCTCATGTTGTTGTCGGGATGCTTTTTGCTTCCTGGGAGCCATGCCAGTGATGTACTGTGACATATCTAGACCTGGACCTAAAAAAAACTGACCCTTCTTGATATCTGTTCGTTCACAACCAGGAAGTTAATGGCCAGGCACAACACTTGCAATACTCACCTCAACAAAGTTGGCAAAGTCACCTCAGTCCCCACAAATCTTCCAGTGTTCAAGCTGTGCCTGCCGTCAATGGAGAGGCCACCTACTAAATAAGTACATATCAGATTTTTCCGCTCGAAGACCCCACTAGGCCATTCCTAGATCAGGTTCAGCTGGACACTGAAATTCCCCCCTGCTGCCACCAATCTTCAAGCAGCCAGCGAGAACAGTGCAAAGTAGGGCAAACACAAAGGGCAAGAAAACATTGTACATCAGTAGGTTCAGAGTAGATATACAGTCAGGGTAAGTTTAGAGGAGACTTGAGCTTAGCTACTAGCTTGGGAAGTAGTGAGATACTGGTGGTTGCCAAAGACTGCATCGAATTGCAGGTATATCGATAGGAGGACTGTAACAGAGTTAGGCTCCAGGCAAGCCACCCACTGGGTGCAAGCCACACCAGCCTAACATTGGCCGTAGCCACACCCCTAAAAGGCTGTCCATTGCACCTTCCAGCTGCAACAAGTCTGTCTCAGTCATTATCACAGCCATACACTGCTTTTCCCGCACTTCCAGACCCCACACCCACCACCACGGCCGCCACCCACACCTCTTCTGATGCCTGTAGTTCCTGCAAGTCATGTAATTGACAGGAAGGGCAAGTGAAGTTCAGGCAAAGCGGCTGGCGTATTGCAAAGGCCAATGGTAGCCTGGCATTAGAACTGCAGCATATTGTTAGTAGGGGCATATCAAATGCTAAACAAAACAGACATCTCAATATGTGACACTGGCGACATATGCCACACTTTATAGAAAGCATAACTAAACGGATAAATAAATACATGCCTATATATTGGAATAAATATAGGAACATTTTCAGCTCTGCTCAGAGTGAGAATTTTGGGTACATATTTTAGTTCTGAGATCTATGTGAAGGAAATCAGCAGCATCCTTCAGCTTTTTAGTTTGAATTGGACAGACATGCATTAGATGTATTTTTGGGAAAATCTTGATGGATTCTGTAATGGTAACACAGCTCTTCTGTATTATCTTAATCACAAAGGTAAAAAGCTGGAATAACCTTCATGGGGCTTTGAGGGACCCTTGCACACCAGCAGCATGCTTCACGATCTACAATAATCCCAGCAATAAAGAAAAATTAAGGAGGACAACATTTCCAAGGGAAAACTAAGTTACACCAATTATATTGGAAGTTACTAGTTAAACCTCACTACCACAGTTGCAGAAGTAGTCCTAAAATACACTTACTGCAGGGCATGAGAAAAAGGAAATTATGAGCATTCTAAATGGAAGCCTTCAATTTGGTAAACATCCTGAACATCAACGCCGGAACCACAACATCGTTGTTAACACAAGCGGAAATATGTTTGATTAACAACGACTCCCATTTTCTCTGCCTTAACCATGCATGTGCTGAACAATGCACATATGTGGTTAAGGCAGAGAAAAAGGGAGAAGGCATCGGGAGAGGACGCAGTCAGGTAAGTGAAGCTGGGGGTACTTTTGTTTTTGGGGCAGGGTAACTTTGTTTTTAGGGGCGGGTGGGGGATAGGGGTAATTTTGTATTTAGGGTGGGTTTTTAGGGGCGAGGTGGGGGTAATTTTGTTTTTAGGGGCGGGTTTTTAGGGGTGGGGTGGGGGATGGGGTAATTTTGTATTTAGGGTGGTTGGGGGTGGGTTTTAGGGGCAGGGTGGGGGACGGGGTAATATTGTATTTAGTGCTGTTGGGGGTCGAATTTTAAGGGGTGGGGGTCAGGGTAATTTTGTATTTAGGGCAGGGGTGGGGGTCGGGGTAGGAAGCGGTTAGGTAAGTGGGGCTGGGAGAGGGTTGGTTGGATATTTTTTTTTTTAAGGGGTGGGTTAGGGTACTATGGTTTTTAGGGCAGGTGTGGGGGGTCGGGGTATTTTTGTTTTTAGGGGTGGGGGGTCGGGATAATTTAGCAAAACTTTTTCACTGTATGTTTTCACAGTGGGCTGTTAGGGATAAATTGTATCCTTAAGAAAATGGAAATCCTTTAAAAAGTGAACACACAAAACCCCCTTATACAGAACAGAAGGTACATAGTATAAAAAAAGGTTTTTAAAGTAATATATCTATTTGATTGCCCATATTAAGACCAAGTTTCATGCTTTGCAAAATTCTCAGTCGTTTCTTTGTTCCTACCTAAACTCTCTAGTGCACCCTGTTGAATCTCCAATAGTTTCAAGTCTGGTAAATCTTTTGACTCATATAATATCCAAAAATGCTTCAAAAATGGATAGGAGTTAACCTAAATGATAATGGCTCTAATATATACGTTCCATCTGGTTTTCAGCATTCTTTTGGTATGACCCTCGTACAATAGGTCACAACAACAGTAAATAATGTATACACAGTAAGTGGCAGTAATACAGTTTATGAATGGTTTGATTTCAAGTACATATCTCCTATCAGAGAAACCAAACATTGTACATATATCCTTTGTGTTCTTACAATAAATACAACTGCCACAAAAATAGCAACCCGTAGACATATTATGCAACCAACTTTTCTTTTGTCTAGAGTATAGTGAATAATATAACAAAGGCTCAAACTTTTAATAAAGAATTTGCCTTCCTAAATGTAACCATGAATTGGAATGGCATAACCTTACCTAGATCAGAGTAGTTTAATATCATTCTAAAAAGATTAATGTCAGATGGAAAGTGACACAGGGAGAGTACCTAGCCTGGCAGTTTGGGCTGGACTGTTCCCACGGGGAGCAGGGCCAAGTCTGATTTGTATATGGCTGAGTCCAAAATGAGGTGGCATGGTGGGGAAAAACTATGGATTGGGATGCAGCCTGAGTGACTGAGATTAATTCAAGCATTCTATCCATCACCTTGTTCCTTTGGCAGTTCCAATGGCATAGTCTGACTCAGTTATTAATGCAGGGTACTCTGTATCTGTTAGCGCAGATTTGAAAAAGAGGTACCCCAAAATCTTAGACACCCCAACATTTTACCTCAATCCAAATGTCCACATTCACTGAATCCGAGAGTGTTCAACATTCATGTAATGAGGCAATATGTCCCCACGTTAAGGTGCCTTTAAATTAATCATAAATCAGAAAAACAATGTATTAATTAAATGGGCCCACTCAATAATCCAGCTCTAGCGCAACAGAAAATTAAAAGGTTTTATTCCAAAATTCAAAAGGAAAGCGGTATATAGCACATGCCATAAAGGCTCTCAATGAAAGAGCATTACAGAGAAATGCAATAACAGAAATATTCTAAATCCCGAGTGGGCATACAATTTGGGACAATAACTTACTGCATCCCTAATACAACAGGATAGTCTTCGGCATACCACCATAATCAAGGTTTTTATGCGCTATTTTCGCATATGAAATAACAGAAACTGCAGAATCTCCGTGGTGTGAGCAAATGTATCATTTCATCAACAAATCAGAGCACAAGAAAATTAAACGTCACATTGTCTTATCACCTAAACTCTATCCCGACAGATGAAAAACTATTTGTCACCGTCTATGCTAATGTCATCTGGAGATACTATAACAAACTAGCTACATTCACAATAACATGTTACATGGAGGAATAGCGCACAGTGAATCAGTAAAAGGACTTTGAAATTAAAGTTGTATGTTGTGACTGAAATGGGGAAAAGTTTACAGAGAGCAGAATACACAATGACAGTAGAAATAAACTAGTACATCTCAGCTTGACAATGTGCTTTAGAATTTGGAAGGGGAGATGTGGGCGGGGGGAAAGAGCATGAGTGACAGGGTGACTTTCATTGTGGAAAAGGCAGAATTTACACATAAACTGAGACTTATTTAGCACATTTGAAAAAAGTATTAATCTCTGCACATCATAGAAAATGTGTTTCAAAAGCAACAGTACTATATCAGTGGGTACATGTTAATGATGGACTTAAATATAAACCCACAAAAGTCTTTCACACAGATAGATTAGGGATGTCAATAGATAGCGATAGCATCCATATGTGTATTAGAGTGGTCTCAGGGTTTATGAGTGATAGTAATTTGCATGTAGATGCTTTCTGTAATATATTTGTAACATATAACCCCTTAATTTTTCAAATCTGGTTTCTGGCATTAGGCTGAAGTACTTAAACACACCTCTAATTTAGGCAACTTGGTGGATAACAAGCATACTCTAGATGAAGGGCAACTAAGGCCACTAGAACTATTGAGATGCATAAATCTGGGGTACTACCAATAGTGAAAATAACAGTTGCAGGGATTATGACTGTACTATATCAAATTAAATGATCTAACTAACACAAAGGGAGGCACGCCAAACAGAGATTAATGCTAATGAATATATAATTTCCGGAACATGCAGAGCAAATTACTAAAATAATTGAGCAGAGCATTAAATTCAGTCTTCAAAATTGTGAGATACAAGAGCAGGTGAAGAGAAATTAAAGTGAAATCTAGGCGAAACAATTGCATTCAGGTACAGCAGGTAGAATGCTTAGAAATCTTTCCTAGATTGATAATATGAGGATCATTTGTCACCAAGGGGAATATTTATGAGCCCCTAGCACCACCGGAGCACCAGTTTTCGTGACGCTCTGGTCGCCCAATGCCCTGCGCCGTGTTTACAAGGTGGCGTTAAGCCATTTTTTGTGGCTTAACCCCACCTTATAAATACGACCCCTTCACACGCAGCCCTTTGCGTGGAAGGGGCGTGCAATAGGTGTTGTTGCTGTGGGTGTGCCACAGCAAAATCCATTGCATTTTGACGCTACCTAAGATTTACAAGTTTTCGTAAACCTGAGGCAGTGCCAAAATCTAATGCCACACGAGGGTTGGTGTTAGCAGGGTGCAACAAAGAGGAACACTTTTATTCCTCATCGTTTTTTGCTTTTTTTATGTGTGCTGCATTCTGCAGCACGCATAGGAAGAGCAAAATGCCAGAAATTATTGTTTATGTGCGGGAAGGTGTCCCTTCCTGCACATAAACAATCATTTCAAAATGACACTTTGGCACGGAAGTGCCAAATCGCCATTTGTGATTGTTTATGTGCAGTAAGGGACACCTTCCCGCATATAAACTATCACACCCCTCAATGCAGACATCCCTACTCAGTCGTGCAGCTAAAATTAGCACCAGCGCAGGTGACAAGACAGGGGTGCGTCGTATTCAATTAAATAGGGTGCATCCCTGTGTTTTGAAAATGATGAAGCACGGCACTGCTAATTTTGACGCAGCGTCAAGCTCTGTCATTTTCCTATAAATATGGGCCCACAAATCCAAAGAAGTAAATCCTGTTCTTAGGCCTTTTAGGAATGATTTTCTTAGGGATAATGTTCCAAACCTAGATCTACTTATTAATCTCAATGCCGAATTCCAGCAAATTCATAGAGAACTATCCTTTGACTCCCTCAAAGCTAAGAAAAATACAACTGCATTTTTTACATAAAACCTAGTGAAAACAATTTTGGCAAAAGCTGATCCTGATAACAATGAAAATGTCCTGACCCAGCCTGTCATTTAAAATTTTTAAGCTTGGTGGGAAAATGGCAATGCATTTTAAAATTTAAATCAGAACACTATGATGCATACCTGCAGTAACCATGAAGGTGGAGTGTTATTGTTAATAATATTGACCTTGCTAAAAGAAAACGACTTTATTAATTTGTCATTCTTTTTGATGTTGGATGACGGTTTAGTGCCTGTCGTAGGAGCCCACAGATGCCAGACACGCCATATGTGTAAAGAGGCTTCCCGGGATTGAGTGGCAAACATTTATGAGGAGTTCAGGCTGGGGAGATCTGGGGTGGGGGAGTAATGGAATGGGCAATACTTGGAGCATTGGAAAATAAAATGAGGAAAACCGGTGCTACAGTTAATGTAGGCAGATCATGTGAATATTTCAAAAGAAAACATATAGCAAGTTCTTTTAGAATTGGCAGATGGAATGTTGTCGGAAATGGTACTTTTTGCATCCCCAGACTTTTTGCTTCTGACTTCCTGTTTTGGATCCTGTGCTGAATTTCACTTTTGCTGGCTTTAGGACTCTGGCCATTTACCACTGCTGAACAGTGCTAAAGTGCAAGGGCTCTCTGTCTAAATGATATTGGTGATTGGTTTATCCATGATTGGCATATTTAATTTTCTAGTAAGTCCCTAGTATAGTGCCCCATGTGTACCCAGGGCCTGTAAATCAAATGCTACTTGTGGGCCTGCAGCACCAATTGTGCCACCCATGAGTAGCCCTGTAAACATGTCCCAGACCTGCCACTGCAGTGACTGTGTGGGCAGTTTTAAACCACAATTTTGACCTGCCAAGTGCACCCACTTGCCAGGCCCAAACCTTCCCTTTCATTACAAGTACGTCACTCCTAAGGTAGGCCCAAGGCAATCCCAAGGACAGGGTATTTAGAAGGTAGGACATTACTGGTGTGTTTTACATGTCATGATAGTGAAATACTGCTACATGTGTTTTTCATTATTGCAAGGACTATCTCTCCAAAATGGTAACAATGGAGTTCCTTGAAATATTTTTTAGTGTAATTTCCCACTGGGAGTAGATAGAGGTGTGTAGTTTGGGGTCTCTAAACTCACAATCTGAAAATACATCTTTTGGTGAAGTTGGGTTTTAAATTGTAAGTTCGAAAATGCCATAGTTACAAAGTAGACATGTTCTTGCTTAACCATTCTGTGCCTTTGCCTGCCCGTGGAATACACGCCTGGGTCAGGATGACACTTGGGCTGTTTGTGGATTCACTCTAGACAGTGACACAAAGGGAACTGAGGTGTGTCTTGCATATCCTTAAGGGTCTTCCTGAGCTAAAGCAGTGGGAGGAGCTGACACTTGCACATAATAATGGCTATGCCTGTCCTTATTCAAAGCAGTCTCCAAGCCCCTGGATTGTGTTTGGGGCCATGGCAGGAAAGACAGGGTCTTGTGCACTACAAAGACTTTTCTTTGAAGTTTGCCTACTTCTGAGGAGGGATTGGGTATAAGTAGTGGACCTCTGACCCTACAAAGTTAGAATCCTTCTGGACAGAGGACATTCTGCCAGGACGAAGAGCTGGATGTTGTAGGAGCGACTGCCACTCTGCCTGTTGCTTTGCTGTGCTAGCCTGCTGCTTGTTGCTTCTTTCCTGGTAGTGAAAGGACTGGACTTTGCTTTCTACATCCTGCTTTCAAAGGCTCTCCAAAGGCTTGTACTGAGTTTGCCTCCTGTTACGAAGTCTCAGGGACATCAAATACTTCATCTGCTAGCACCTGGGTTCTCTTGTTGAGAGTTCTGACTTGCCAAGTGGTGCCAAATCCAGTTCCTGGGCCCTTGGGAGTGAGTTCTGGTGCAACCCAGAAGGAACCAAGCACATCTACTCCAGAGCAACTTTGGAACTGGCACCACTGTCCGACTCCTTGATACCCGACTGTCCTTAGACCCAGCTGAGTGCAACAACAGCGACCTGTTCCATGGGTCCGATGCTGCTGCAGTGCCTTGGAAAACCTGCCACAGTGTGAGTTCTGAGTGCCCTGTCACTGATGTCCGTGACACTCGACTCCACCACAGCACCTGTGGTCCAGTGGTTTGATTGTGACATAGCGAAGTTGATGCCTCGTCTCTTGACCTGCTGGATTTATTGAAACCGCAGTGTCTTAAGGAACCGATGCCTTGCCACTGACACTGCTTCACTTCCCCTGCAGTGAGGAACCGATGCCTCACCTCCCCAGTAGCAGTACAGAACCGAAGCCGCACTGGCTCCAGAAGCGCCTCACCTTCCTGATTCCGTGCAACATCTTTGTGTCCTCGTTTTCCAAGGTACAGTACCTGGTGTCCGTGCGACTCCATGACCAGCGTGCACTCCCTCGCAAGTGGCATCAGACTGTTGCAAACGACTCTGTGAAGACATTGTGATAGCCCCAGTTGGAGCTATTGTGTTTCTGAGGGCTTTGCTGAGATTTTGGCCCTCATTCTGACATTGGCGGTCTTTTCCGAAGACCTCCGTGGTGACGTACGCCAACAGACCATCACGGAGGCGACAATGTGCCACATGACACACAAACACAAAACTGACAGAAACCAGCCACAACAACAATTCCACCAGACCGAAGGGAGCAGAAGAAGACCCACCACCCTCCCCGCTACGCCTGCAACACACTGCCCTCTAAATTATGAACCACAAATCACCGCAGCGGACACTCAACGGTGATTAGCCATTGGTGGTGCAGACTGCCACGGAAGAATTGGCCACTCCACATGAAGAGAAGCCAAGATTGGCCAGATTGAAAAACCCACACCTGACACATATACACACACCATACACCCCCCACAGCACAATAAAACACCCCCCCACACAACCCACAATTCTTTGCAAACTCGAAAATCTAGCTACACCTTGCCAGCCCAAACATTTCTAGAACTGCACACACAAACCACAGCCACCTATACACCCGTCACTCATCACACACCACACACCATACCTCAACACCTAATACCCTCTGCACAACACACACACTACACCCACTACACAATAGGTATGTCCCCACAAAAGACCCTGTTTTACTGACGAGGAGTTGCGGGTGATGGTGAAAGAAATCTGTAGTATGGAGCCATAGCTGTTCAGTGCACAGGTCCAGCAGATATCCATTGCCAGGAAGAAGGAGCTATGGCGGAGGATCGTGGACAAGGGGAACTCTGTGGGAACCCATCCACACACAAGGGAGGACATTCACAAGAGGTGGAACGACCTAAGGGGGAAGCTGCATGTAGTGGCCTCCAGGCACCACGTTGCCATCATGAAGACTGGCAGTGGACCCCCACCTCCTCCCCCACAGTTGACAGCTTCGGAGGAGAAAGTCTTGGCTATCCTGCATCCAGAGGTCCTTACTGGAATCAATGGAGGGCTGGACACTGGTACGTCACCATTTCCACTCCACCACCACCGATAGCTGCATGGCATGTCACCCCCTCACCCTGACTCCCTTCACCCCACTCCATTCCGTACAGAGAACCCCCCATTACCACCTTCAACTGTGTACCTCTGCATGCCCTACCCACTGCAAGCACACCCCTCCCTGCTTTGCATGCACACACAACAGTAACACATGGGCAGCATGTAGAACTAATAATCCCACAATCCATCACCATACACTTACCAAAGGTGGAAGGACAACACCCATCCCATAGGGAAAGCCAGAACTGCTGAATATGTAACTGACAATGACTGTAACAAATCATTTACATGTCCACAGGTACCCCAGTCCTCCACCAGAAAAAGCCCTCAGTGATGACACCAACTCTGGGAGTCTCGATCTGGATGATCTTCTTGGCCCATCTGGGACCACTGGTCAGTCAGGTACCACAGCCAACACCCAGCCTGCCACTGTGCCCCCCATCCAACTCCAATGCCACAGCAGCCACCCAACATCCCCAAACCTCTGTCCCCAGGACACGTCGATCAACAGTGTGCCCACCTGTACAGGGACCCGAGTCAACACCACATAGGCAAGACGAAGAAGGTCCTGGTGTTAGTGGGAGTGGGCACAAAGTTCAGGGTACACAGGCACAGTGGGCCAGGGCCAGTGGGAGGTTAGCTGTGCATCAAGGGGAGGCCCAACCCAGGGAACCGACTGCCCAGGAGGCACTCACACAGGTCCTGGGAGCCTACTAGAAATCCCAGGACAAGATGGGCCAGGTGATTACCATCATGCAGGAGAACCTGTGGCTGCATGTTGTCAGCATGCAAATCCCTCCCTAGGCCCACCTAGTCTGGTCTATAGTGTCAGGGACATTGAAGTCACAGAGCGGTTGTGTAAGCACATTGTAAGTCACATGACATTCCTAGTAACACATGCTAAGTACTGTATGGGATGAGGACACAGTTTGCATGTATCTGAGAAGGCTAAACTAAACACACATTGCTTGGGCAGAATAAGCTTGTTCACTGTCACCATAGAACTGGCACAACTGACCACAGATAGAACAGTGTTAGGTCACATAATGCACCCATTTTTGCTTGGCAGAACACAGCAGCCACACAGCACTTAACTGTAATGGAGGTATGAACAGAAGTTCAGTCTTACCTTAGTGTCATTGGAAGTACTGCTGTGTCAGATGTGTCCTTTTGTCCACATCCTCCTCCTCCTCATCCTCATCACTGTCTTCAGTGTCCTCTGCTGCCACAGGTGCATTGTCTCCTCCCTCGTCCTGAAGGAATGGCACATGGCAACTGAGGGCCAAATTGTGCAGCATGCAGCAAACCACCACTATCTGGCAATCCTTCCCAGGGGCGTAGAGTAAGGATCCACCAGTTACATGGAGACACCAGAACCTGGCTTTCAGTAGCCCAAAAGTACTTTCAATTATCCTCCTGGTACGCCTATGTGCTTCATTGTACTCATTTTCTGCCCCTGTCCTCGGATTCCTCACTGGTGTCAACAGCCAGTATAAGTTTGGGTAGCCAGAGTCATCTGAAAGTAGTGAGAGAGACACATTACTCATATACAATGGCACAGTGTACAACTTCAGGTGGCATACAGTGACATACATTGGGTGAAAACTCAAACTCACCTATGAGCCACACTCTCTCCTTCTGTAGTCGTGCCATCACCGGTGGGAAGCTGCTATTCCTCAACACATATGCACCATGAACAGATCCAGGAAACTTGGCAATAACGTGGGAGATGTATTGATCTGCAAGGCACACCATCTGGACATTTATTAAGTGGTAACTCTTCCTCCTGTAGATCTGCTCATTTGTCCTGGGAGGGGCCAAGGCAATATAGGTCCCGTCAATGGCCCCAATCACATTTGGTATGTGTCCCATGGTGTAGAATGCAGCCTTCACAGTGGGCAAATCTTCACTCCGGGGGACTGAGATAAAGCTGCTCATGTGTTTCAGCAAGGCAGGCAAAACTCTTTTAAGCACATCCGAAAAACATTGGTTGTGACATTCCTACAGCCAAGCCCACAGTCACCTGGAAAGAACCACTTGCCGGGAAGTGGAGCACTGACAGTACCTGTACTGCAGGGGGATTGCTGTAGTGCTATGGATACTATGAATCAGATCTGGCTCCAATTGTTGACACAGTTCAGTAATTGTGTCCCTCTCCAGATAATAGGTCATTATGATGTGCCGTTCCTACAGTGTAGCCAAGTCCATTAGGGGTCTGGTCATGGGTGCTTGCCTCCTCCTCCACCGCTGTGGTTGGTATGTAAGTAAACCAAGCATCAGAAGTGTATGACTACAGGTATGATGGGCACACAAAATCACAGTACACAGAGCAGTCACATCCGGTATACTCCAACAATGATTGTACATTGATGGCTCCGGTGTCCTCTACATGCAAATGGACTTCCTCAAAAATACCAATACTTTTCTTTAGCCATTGTGTCTCACAGATGTAGTCGGAGTCACGTGTAGTGATTAGTAGCATCCCATTTTAACTGTCCTGTCAACTACTCATTTGGAAGAAGTGCACTGGTATGAGATCTAATTTGAGTGCCGGAGTCTACAAGCAAACCAAAGTATGTAGCGGACTGGAATCGTCTTGGTGTCTACCATCGGTACCTATGACACATTGACCGCCATGCGTACCAGCATTAGGAATTGGCAACCGCCTGTCCTGTATGAAGGGACAGGTGGAAGTGACTTCACTCCGCCGGGATTTGGCATCATGGCGGAAGGCGGTCTGCACCGCCATGCAACTCCTCATTGGTTAAAATGGAAGTCTATGTAACACAGGAAGCAATGATGATCACCGCCGGCGGTGTAACATGAGAGCCATTTTCTCTATCCCACTTCACTTAATTCCTGACTCTCAACACATCAACACCTCCACTGCGTGTGCTGCTCTATCCTGTGTTTGGAACCCACAATGGCCCATGCTACAGGGGATAGGGCCCCAGCCTTCACATCAGAGGAATTGGAGAAGCTTGTGGATGGGGTCCTACCCTTGTATGGACAGTTGTATGGGCCTCCAGATCAACAGGGGAGACCCTTTTGGGTACTTTGGATGCAACATGACTGTTTGGATATGTATCTGTGTGTTTTGGCAGTGTGTGATTTGGGAAGTGTATTTTTCCTGCATGCAATGTGTACACAGAGGTACGAGTCATGTGTGAGGTTAATGTAGGATCTATGCAGTATGTAAGCCATTTCTGTAACAGAACAGAGTGTTGAGTTCATGGTATCCTTTAGTCTGTGTTACCTATGCAGGTCAGCGCCCATCAGAAGAAAGGGTTGTGGCGTGCCATCGCCTAGGATGTGCGGGCTCTGGGGTATATATCTGGCGGAGCACCAGTGCAGAAAGGGGTGGGAGGACCTGCGACGCTGGGCCCAGAAAACCGCAGAGGCCCAGCTGGGGACATCTTACCCGTGAGGGAGAGGTGCCCATCAGGCTCTAACCCCCCTAATGGCCCGCAGACTGGTGGTGGCCAATCCGGAGTTGGATGGGCGCCTGAGGGCACAAGGGGGTGAGTACACACTGTGTAGAATTCCTTTCTTGATGCCTGCTATGGCGAATGGGTGCAAGGTTCTAATCAGTGGATGACCCAATATGCCTGTTTAGGTAATCTTGTAGAGTCCTGCTTAGCAGTGAAGAGTGGTATGTACATTTGGTGTTGACAAGTATCTGGCCTACCATGGAAGACATAGCTTGGTGAGTCCCAATAGGTGTGCAGATGATCGTGTTTGAGTTTGACTTGATTTCTGCTGTTGTTCCCAGCCAATGGTTTGGTACTGTGGTTCATACTGCCCAGTGAGTCATTGTGATGTGTACGCCATATGTGCTGCTGTTGTTGTAATTGACCCTCTTTCTCCCCCCCACCCTTTCTCCTTTCCTCATCCTGTCCTTGTGTGCATCAGCATAATCTGGTGAAGGAGCAGGGGCACTGACGAGTGGGAGAGTTGCAGCCCACAGGACCCAGGAGTCCACTGATGCTCAGGGGACCAGTGGGTTGGAGGGCAAGCGGAGCACCATGGGGGAGACAGGAGCTACGACAACAGACTCTGATTCCTCCTCTGATGGAAGCTCCCTGGTGGCGGCGGACCCTTCTGGGAACACTGCGGCAACATCATCTTCTGCTACTCATGTACCAGCACCACCTTCCTAGTAGCCCCCCACCGAGTTACCGGTGCCCACTCACCCAGGAGGGTGGGTGTCCCCTTTGCCCCAGGCACCTCAGGCCCTGCCCCAAAAAGCCCTGCCACCCTCACTGAGGAGGCTATTGACCCCCTGAGATCCATCTCTGTAGGGCAGTCAACCATTGTGAATGCCATCCAGGGACTGGCATCCCAGATGCAGCAATGCAATGCCTACCTGGAGGGCATTCACGGTGGCTTGGCTGCCCTACAGAGATTGCTTCAGGCTCTGGCCTCCTCTTTGACGGCAGCCAGTGTCCCTGGTTCTTCCGTCCTCCCACCAATTACCTGTTCCCAGTCCCAAAGCCCTCTCCCCCCACCTATCCCAACCACACAATCAGACCCGAATGCACCCAAGACAACAGACAGGACTCAAACAGACAAGCACTGGCACAACAGGTCACACTATAAGCATACACACAGCCAACACACAGAAGCACACACAACAACAGCCACTGCCTCCACTGTCTCCCAACCCTCCTCCTTCCACACAGTCACATCAGCACTCACACCTGCATGCACTGCATCTTCAGTCCCAGATACTGCCACCTGTACAACCTTGCCCACAGTCACAACAACAGCAGACATGCAAACTAGCACCCCATTCACCACATGCGCAGTCACCACCATCACCATCACAACCACATACAGCACACCCACCTCACTTGCAGACACCACCACAACATACATGCACATGACCTGTATGTCCTCTCCCACCCTGTCTGCCCCCACTCCAAAAACACATAAACGCTCCTCCTCAGACACTCAACAGCCATCCACCTCACACACGCACCCTGTACATGCACCTGCAACCCAGTCCAGCACACCTACTCCTCCTACAACCGCTCCCTCTACCTCCACTCCCACACCTTCTCCCACAACCCGCCCCATTGGACCAAATAAACCTTTCCTTGCCCGCCTTGACCTCTTACCTCTTCCTCCCCCCCATCCTGCCTGGAAAAGGAAGGTCCTGCTCCCCCAGCCCAGTACCTCCAGCTCCCAGTCCTCTCATGTCTGTCTCCTTGCAGCAAAACCCACCACTAAGAGGCACAAGACTGCCACTCCAATCCCCACTCCAAGCCCACTCCTCCACCCCCCCAAACAAAAGATCAAGGACCTGCCCCCTCCCAAACCCAGGTCCAAAGACCCTCCTCCCAAGAAACCCCCTCAACCCCGCACCTCCCTGCCCTCTGAGGTGCCTGCCTTCCATCATGATATCCCTGCCTAGTGGAGTGACTTGGGCTGCCAGGAGTCAACACAACATTGGACTGGCCAATAGCCCTTTGTGTATATAGTTATTTTAATGTGCTCGCTATTTCCACCGGAATAAAATCACCACTCTTACAAAGCAAAGCTGACAGGGAAATCACACCCATACAGGGAAACACACCCATGCACAAGATGGCAGACGCAGATACAATAACACTGCATTTACATCCCTACAGGACCCCCAATTGAACGTCACCGGAGAGGAGGTGCCACCAACATCCAGCCCCCCCCCCCCAGAAGAGGCCCACAGTGATGACAGTAGCTCTGCACGCCTGGATCACGATGACCAACCTGGCCCATCAGGGACCTCTGGACAGTCGGTTACCCTGCCACAGTCCCATACCACTACAGAGCCTCCCCCTCAGGAAACACCACCACAGCAACCACCCAGCGGGCCCATACCATTGTCCCCAGGACACGTCAATCAGCAGTGTGTCCACCACTACAGGGACCCCAGGCAACCCCACAAACACAGGACGATCAGGGACCTGGGGTCAGTGGCAGTGGGCACACGGTTCAGGGGACAGAGGCAGAGGACAACAGGGAAGCTGGGAGTACTGCTGTGCAAAAGGGGGAGGACAGGCCCAGGGAATCCACTCTCCATGAGGCACTTGCAGTGATCCTGGGAGCATACCACCATTCCCAGGAGACCTTGGGCCAGATTCTGGCCAAGTTGCAGGAGACCCAGCAGGTGCAGGAGGGACAGTACCTGGGGATCAGGGAGGACCTCAAACACATCCACACCATCCTGGTCACCATTGCAGGGGTGCTGGCTGACATGGCCAACACCATGAGGGAGGCAGTAGCACACCTCTGACACTAGCCACACCGAAGATCAGCCCTCCACGTCCGCCGGCACTAGTGGCAGGAGGCCCACCACAGGACCAACAGGCCACCAGCAACCCACCCCATGCAGAAGGAGAACCACCCCGCAAACGGTCCCTGCGATTCAGGCAGAAGCCAGAGAACATTGCCAAGACCATCGCCAGGAAATAAGACTCTCCTGAATGTCAACCTTGTGTCCCAATATGTCACCCTGCCCACCTTTCATTGCTCCACTTCCTATGCCCCCTTGGACAATGCACCTGTGATACAAAGAGTCTGGACTCTATCTGGACATTCCTCCACCATCACCCAAACCCATTGCACATCCCCCTCCACCTCTTAGCACTTAAATAAACACCCTTGGAACAAATACAAGTATGGAGTCTGTCAATTGATTGCAATATGTATTAGTTTAACAAGCTGTAAACATTTCAATCCTTATGTACAGTTATATATACATTGGTATGACCTGTAGTGGGCAGCAGTAAACACACCAGGAGCCAGAATGGGCCACAGAGATCTGAAAACAGAGATGCCAAAGGGTACAGTAAATGGCCATACACATATGGAAATCAGGCTGCCATGTCCAATGTGTAACATAAAACTGCAATGTAAAGTGAAGTTACAGTGTCTTACCTGTGTGTCACTGGAAGTACTGTTGAATGAGAGAACATCTGTTGTCCACATCTTCATCCTCTGCCTCCTCTTCGTCACTGTCCACAGTCTCCACCGCTGCCACAAGACCATCTCCAGGCTCATCCTCCTGCAGAAAAGGCACTGGCGTCTCAAGACCAGGTTGTGCAACATGCAACATGCAACGATGATCTGGCACACTTTCTTGGGTGAGTAGTACAGGGATCCACCTGTCAGATGGAGGCACCTGAACCTGGCCTTCAGGAGGCCAAAGGTTCTTTCAATTATCCTCCTTGTTCACCCACGTGCCTCATTGTAATGTTCCTCTGCCCTTGTCCTGGGATTCCTCACTGGGGTCAGTAGCCATGAGAGGTTGGGGTAACCAGAGTCACCTGCAAATATTGAGGGATACCTGTTAGCCACACACTCACCCTTGGAGACGACCCCATTCCCATACACCAACATATACTGGGTGGGGACCAAGGGCTCACCTATTAGCTACACCCAGTGCCTCTGGAGTTCAGACATCACATATGGATACTTGGCATTCACATGGGAGATGTACTGGTCCACCAAACACACCATCTGCACATTCATGGAGTGAAAGCTTTTTCTATTCTTGAACACTTGTTCATTTCTCCGGGGTGGGACAAATGCTACATGTGTACCATCAATGGCACCAATGATGTTGGGAATATGTCCCAGGGCATAAAAGTCAGCCTTCACTGTGGGCAAATCCTCCACCTGGGGCAATACGATGTAGCTGCGCATTAGTTTCAGCAGGGCAGACAACACTCTGGTCAACACGTTGGAGAGCATTGGCTGAGACATCCCTGATGCCATGGCCACTGTTGTTGGAAGGAACCACTTGCCAGGAAATGGAGCACTGACAGGACCTGCACTAGAGGGGGGATACCTGTCGGCTGGCGGATAGCTGAAATCAGGTCTAGCTCCAATTGGGCACACTGTTCTTGGATTGTGGCCCGATTAAATCTGTAGATAAGGATAATGTGCCTGTCCTCCATAGTCTCCAGGTCCACCAGGGTGTGTACACGGGGAATGTTTCTATCTTCTATTCATCTTCAGCGGTTGAACACTAGGGTGGAAAACGGTGAGTAGAGGGTCATATTCACACATATGTGACAATAAAAATGCTTTTCTTCCTTTACAGAAACAGTATGTGAAGTCGAAAGTCAGTTGATGTTCAAATGTCTGCTGTGACTCAGTTAGGTGCCATGCCCTGTCCCCCCCTGAAATGGTGGCTGCCTGATCTGTGAGGAGAGACAAGTGGAAATGAGGTAATTCTGCTGGTGTTGTGCGCCGTTGCGGTTGGCGGTCGATGACCGCTGCGCAACTTCGCATTGGTTATCATTGGTTATCATTGGGGCCTATGGGTTCCAGGAGCCAATGGCGATGTACGCTGGCGGTGACGATACGCACCGCCGCGGACGTGACTGCCATTTTCTATCTGTACAATCAGTTGCTACCTGACCTTCGACAGGAGAGGACCTATACTGCAATTGCCGCTGTGACCTGTGTCTGGAAGCGACAATGGCTCAAGTGTTTGGGGAAAGGGCCCCCGCCTTTACTTCGGAGGAGTTGGAGAGACTGGTGGATGGGGTCCTACCCCAGTATACTTTAGTCTATGCTACTCCAGACAAACAGGTGAGTACACTGTGAGCACGATGCGTGGGCCATGAATGTATGGATTGCTGTGTGTGTAAGCCTCGTGAAGGGGGGGCTGAGAGGTCCTGGGCAGAGTGCTGCATGTCTGATGGTAAATGTCTGTGAGTAAGGGGATGGGAGGGATATTGTGGGACATGAATGTAACAGTCCAGACGGTATAACTAATCCCTTTTTCTATGCATATTTTCCTGCAGGTCAGTGCCCATCAGAAAATGGGTATTTGTCATGCCCTCGCCAAGGAGGTGCGGACCCTGGGGCTCTTTGACAGGCGGAGCACCCACTGCCGCAAACGGTGGGAGGACCCGCACCGCTGGGCAAGGAAGATGGCAGAGGCCCAGCTGGGGCTGGCCTCCCAATGAGGAAGGGGTGCCTGTCGTACCCTGACCCCTCTGATGTTCCGCATACTGGCAGTGGCCTATCCAGAGTTGGATGGGAGCTTGAAGGCATCACAGCAGCCACAAGGGGGTGAGTACAGATTCAGATTCATTACTTTGCGCGCGTTAAGGTTGTACCTGGGTGGGGGATGTGAGCTGTGGGTGCCCCTAGGCCAGGTCAAACTGGCAGGGTTAGGTCCCTTGTTGGTCAGGCTCTGAAGCACTCCAACCCCAATAGTGTTAGTGGGCATCTACTACTGGGCAGGGTCCTGTTCGTTTCAGGTGTGCAGCCAATGGCGTTGGGCAATGTACTCCATGAGCTGGTGACTAGCATTGTAACTGGTAGTGCATGGCCTAGTGCATAGGGCTGATCCCTGTGTGTTGTGTACGCCAACGGTAGTGTTGTTGCTGGCATTGACCAAGTGTATCCTCTGTCTCTCCCCCCTTTTTGTTTTGTCACCCTGTCCTTGTGTGCATTAGCATCATCTGGTGGAGGAGCAGAGGCACGGGTGACAGAGGGAGCTGAATCCCACATGGGCCTGGAGGCCTAATCTACCGACGGTGAGGGCACCAGTGTGAGAGAGGGCAAGAGGAGCCCCACGTCGGAGACAGAAGGGGACACTACAAACAGCGACTCCTCCTCCTATGGAAGCTCCCTGGCGGTGGCGGACACCTCTGTGCCCAACCCAACAACAGGTACAGCGGCCACCCCGTACCAGCGCTGCCCTCCCAGCAGCCCCTCAGCGTGTTTTCCGTGCTCGCTCACCCAGGAGGGTGGGCATCTCCTTCACCCCAGGCACCTCAGGTCCTGCCCCAGTCAGTCCTGCTGCCCTCAGTGAGGAGGCTGTTGACCTCCTGAGATCCCTCACTGTTGGGCAGTCAACCATACTGAATGCCATCCAGGGTGTCAAAAGGCATTTGCAACCACAAATGCATACCTGGAGGGCATTCACTCTGGCGTGGTGGCCCAACAGAGAGCATTTCAGGCTCTGGCCTCCGCACTGATGGCATCCATTGTGCGTCTCCAGCCTCCCCCCTCCAACTTCCTCTACCCAGTCCCAATACCCTCATCCCCATCCTATCCCAAGCACACCTTCAGACCAGAATTCACCCACATCAACACACAGAAGTGGCTCAGGCAAACACAAGTACCACATATCATCTCACAGGAACTCACACAAACGCCATCCAGAAGCAGACACACCAACATTCACTGCCTCCACAGTGTCCACCTCCTCCTCATCGTCCACCTCCCTCCCAGTAGCGTCTCCACTCACACCTGCATGTACTACATCCTCATCCACTACCTCCATCACCATCACGCCTATCACTACATGCCCCTCACAGGCAGTCACCACCCCCACATCCATGCACATGCCCCTGTGTCCTCTCCCAATGTGTCTGTGACCCCACTTCCCAAAGTACACAAACGCAAGAACACACCCACCCAACAATCATCCACCTCACAACAGCATCCAGCTCATGCACCTGCACCCACACACAGCAGACTGACCCCTCCTACAACCACTCTCTCTTCCTCCACTCCCAAACCTTCACCCTCTACTAGCCCCAGTGTCCCTAAGAAGCTTTTCCACGCCACCCTTCACCTCTTCCCTACCCCTCCCCCATCCTTCACCTTGGGCTAGGGTGGCCAGCCCAGCACCTCAGCCACCAAGTCCACGGCCGCTGTGGGTTATGCAGCTATGAGAGGCTCTAAGGAGGCACCCTTCAGCCCAGCCAGTGTGCCACCAACATCTGCCAAGGCCAAGAAGGGTCCGCCACCAGGAAAGGGCAATCAGGGGAGAGCAGCCAGCAAGGAAAAGGAGGCACAACTAGCCAGCAAGGCAAAGGCAAAGATTCCAGCTGGCAGAAGCAAGGAGGCACCACCATCTGCCAAGGACAGGGAGGGGCACAGAACATCAGCCAGGGCACTTCAGCCGTCTGAGGCTGCAGGGGAAGGGCTGGAGCCTCTGCCCTCCACTAGCAGTCCCGCCACCTGCACCATGGGCAGCACCGCCACCTGTACCACGGGCAGCGGCGCCACAAGCACCGCTGCAAGCAGCACCGCCACCAGCAGCAGCAGCACCAGTGGGCAACCGCCGAGGCTGCAGGGGAATGGCTGGAGCCTCCCCCCTCCACTGGCAGCACCGACACCTGCACCGGCACTGCAAACACTCTACAGCCGTCCCCGCCGGCGGATGGACTGTAGTCCTGCATCCGTGTTGTGTCATGCATCCTGCCCACAGAAAATCATGTGGATCTGACACCCAGGTGAATGACTGTGACCTTGCACACCCCATGTGCTGCATCACTGGGCACAAAGCCCCCTCCAGAACCAGTTGAAGAAGGCATCCACTCACCCTATCCTTGGCAGGATGAAGCACACTGGGCACAAAGCCCCCTCCAAAACCAGTGGAAGAAGGTATCCACTAGAGAGACTGTGGCCTCGCACTCCCCAGGACCAAGCAGTGGGCAAACCACCCACTAGAGAGACTCTGGCTTTGCACTCCCCAGGACCAAACCACCCACTAGAGAGACTGTGGCCTTGCACTCCCCAGGACCAAGCAGTGGGCAAACCACCCACTAGAGAGACTGTGGCCTTGCACTCCCCAGGACCAAGCAGTGAGCATGGAGCCCCCTCCAGGAGCAGTAACGTTGTACCATCTTCCGGCTGAGGTGCCTGTGTGTTTTCGACCTGATGCTCCTGCAGTGTTCTCTCCGTATTGAGGCAGGAGTCAAGTGTGGGCTTTGCCTATGTGTTTTGGCCCAGAGGCCACGGACATTTTGAGTGGACATTTTCCGCCTTTTGTAAATATTGTATATTTTGTAAATACTGTTTTTGAATTCTAAACTTATTTCTAATTATTTCTAATATAACACTAATTTGACTCCATTCCTTTTTTCTTACGTTATTCCTGAGGGTTATGGGGTGTATATGGATTGTTGTTGCATGTGTTTGTGTGCATGGTGTTGGGGGGTGTTGCGTGTTGCGTGTGTTTGTCACTCTCTTTTTCCTCCCCCCTCCCCCTTCCCCTGTGTGCAAGGTGCAGTACTCACTGTGGTCGTCGTCGCCAGCGTTGGTACTCCTGGTTTATGGGCAGATACACCAGCATGGGAAAGATGTGAAGCTCAGGCTCCATGGCGTCCTGGTTCTTCCTTGAGTGTCGAGAGGTGAGTTGTTTCCCTTCAGAACACTGTTTCCCACCATGTTTTTGATGTTGTTGGTACTGCCTGGGAAAAGGTGACGGATACGCCTCTTGTAATACAGTGGGCCAAACCTTGTCTTCCGCCTGACTGTTGGCGGTTTCCGGCGCGGTGTTTGTTGCTACCACCGTGGCAGACAGAGTGCTAAAGTGGCTGTCTGTGTTGGCAGTTTCCGCCATGGTTATGATTCCATTTTTTTTTACCGCCGGCCTGTTGGCAGTGTTACCGCCGCTTTACCACTGACCACCAGGATTGTAATGAGGGCCTATGTGGCAGTAGCATTTACCTGCTTTTCAAAGTCACACTTCTGGGATGGGTCATGTTTGCAGCTGCAACATGAATGGGATATGTCAGCCAAATGTATATTAGGCAAATGAACAACAGGCTTGCAATGAAAACACCATCTTCAGTTGTCACACGTTAGTCAACACAAATCACAATGCCATCCTGAAGGGCAAGGGTAATACACATCTGCACGCCAACCATCATCTCCACATTGCTCATGTCCAAGGTACCAGGGCTAGCTGTTGTTTCACAATAACACTGAACCATCTTGGAAAAATCATCGAAGGACCATGTCACCATTGACTAAGATTATGATGCACATCAGCCATGTGACCATGGCAGGTCACACTCATCATGTTGGATTGCTCATCAATGTCCCTCGTGCTTGCTCGAGTAACCTTAGATCCGTTAGCATGTACCAAACTCATATGAGCAAGGACTGCAAGTTAGATGTGGTCTCACAACAGTTTGTGCCTCATACGGCAAGGACAGATGTCTGGACACCTTGCTACATTGAAAGTGGATGTGACATGTGTCATATGTAAAAATGGAGGGTGGAGCAGCCACCCATATCACACAGAGGAGCATGACACCACTCTCATATCCAAACAGGACACTACCTGGTGAGCAGTGCCATGACTTGATGCATAGTCCCAGAGTTACTTAATGTGTGCCACAATCCTGCCCATTGCCTGTACATGTGTCCAAAACTCTGGTCAGAGTGTTACATAACAGCACTTTCACCGCTATTTCATATGTGGGTGCATGCATGCCCTACAACCTTATCTGCACAGGGATTTACTGCTATGTGTGGCACACAGATCAGTAACATGTTTAGTGAACAACATCGTGCCACCATGCTTACATGTGTAGGACCCTATTCTTCTGGCACGTCTTTACTGTCATCACTGTGGTTGGACTCATATACTATGGCCAACATTTACATGGCACTTGCTGCACATGTTGCCAGCAGTGCATTATTTTCTTGGGATACACATCCTACACACAACTGCAACCATACAGTTTATATCCACGTATAGCGAACAATGTCTGTAGTAGCATACATGCACTTGGTACATGGAATTGCACACAACAACACACACAATACTTGGATTACACACTACACATACAGATTGACACTCACTGGTAGCATCTGGGGGCCAGATGTAGCAAACGTTTGCGACTCGCAAACGGGCCGATTCGCAATTTGCGACAGTGCAAAATCGGAAATGGGATGCAAAAAGCCCATTTCCGACTCGCAAAAAGCGATGGGACCCGTTTGCGAGTCGCATCCGTTGCGACCCCATTTTGCGACCCGCAAATTGCAAGTCGCAATTTGCGAGTCGCAAACCTTATGCAATTGCAACTCGCAAATTGCGACTAGTCGCAAAAAGCCCAGTTTGCATGTCCCATTTACCACTAACTCAGAGCAGGTGGTAACCATCACCAAAGTATAAAAGGGGACCCAGAAGGCATCTGGGTTACTCAAGATGGCGGAGATATACCTGATAGCAGTGAGGAGGAGAGTCTACGCAGCCCAGCAGAGGAGGAGGAGGGGCCACAGACAGGAGAAGATATATAGAACCAGGCAGACTCTTTTTCAGCAAACTGAAGAGGAGATCTATGACAAATACCGCCTTAGCAGCGAAGCCATTCTAGAATTAATAGATTTACTGAAACCACAGCTAGAACACAAGACTCTGCGTGGCTGCGCCATCCCTACGCATGTGCAAACACTATGCGCACTGCACCTCTTGGCCTCAGGGAGCTATCAGGGGGTCATTGCTGTGGCAGGTGGGGTATCCCAAAGTGCAGTGTCAAGGTTCCTCAGGGCATTCCTAGATGCCTTAGTCACGCACATGTCTCACTTCATATACTTACCAAGGAATGAGGCAGAAATTAACAGCACCAAGCTGGACTTTTACCGCATTGCCCACTTTCCTCATGTCATAGGATGTGTAGATGGGACACACATTCAAATATGCCCCCTGCTAATCTGGAACACATTTTCCGCAACAGGAAGTGTACCCACTCACTCAACATACAGGTTGTTTGTGATGCCCATTATGTCATCACGGACATCGTAGCTAAGTTTCCTGGCAGTACCCATGACTCATACATTTTTAGGCATAGTGGGATACATCAACGCCTGGAACGTGGGGAATTTGGAGACGGTTACCTCCTAGGTAGAGCCACAGACACTTGCAGACATACACACAGGTCACTGTGCATGACAATCTGGACTTCCTAACCGTGTACTTTTGTGCCCAACAGGTGACAGTGTATATGCTCTCAGGCCTTGGATCATGACTCCGTTTTTAACACCCAGAACTGAATCAGAGAGGCAATACAACAGTGCGCATAAGAGGACCAGGAACCTGATCGAGCACACCTTCGGACTGCTGAAGGCAAGATTCAGATGCCTCCACCGCAGTGGAGGCGCCCTCCAATACACCCCCATTACCGCTTTCAAAATTGTGGTCACATGCGCCATCCTCCACAACATAGCCACCCGACGTGGGCTACCTCTCACCCCTGCAGACCCAGACCCTGATGATGAAGAGCAAGAACAACCACATCGCCATCATGGGGATAGGAGTCTAGCTAATCAAGGCAGACTGAGACGGGACCATATTGCAACGCAATATTTTGGACGGTACGTGTCAACTCCCACCATACTCACCTATTAACCATTTGTTAAGTGGAACAAAAATAACTGTTTTATTAATGTCATGAAGAAACTATATACAAGTTGAAATTGTCCATGGGCAGGAAAATGCCAACCAGTCATGTGGCACATTAACGCCATGTGCCACATTAATCTGTCCTGGCTGTTATCTATGATCTCCTGCCCCTCCTGCCAGCCTGGCTGGTCCCTGCTGCGTCCATGGTGCTGTGCCTACCACTCCTCAGCACCCTACTGTGAGTGGCAGAGACACTGCTCACTGTTGAGCCCTCCTCCCAGGTGTATTTGTTAACTTCCTGGCTGTGATGCCATCATCATGTGCCAGGAAGTGTTTCCAGAGTGTTCTGGTATGCTTTCTGGAGTGTTCTGCTGCATCTGCAAGCAATTTTGAAGGTATTCGCAATTTGCGACACCCACTCGCTAATTGCGAGTTAGTTTTTGCACACTCGCAAACAGCGACCTCGCAAACTGCGGACTCGCACACAGCGTTGCGAGTCCGGCTGCGAGTCGCAAAATCGGATCGCTTTTTTTTCTGGCATTCCAATTTGCGACTCGCATTTTGCGAGTCGCATCAACTCGCAAAATGCGAGTCGCAATTTTTATTTTTGCTACATCTGGCCCCGGGTCTGCAAAGCTTGCCACTTCTCCAATGGTGTACGGTTGAGGTCCACCTTGCAAGACAGAACATGAGACATAGCACTGTGAATGTTGCACAATGAACACTATGGACTATATTGAAGATCAAACATGATTTGCTACTGGACATAGAAGACTTAAGTTAGTGAATACTCAAAAAGGCCATAAAATGTCTCAGTGGCATACATTGGTAGGCCAGGCTGACATGTACATATATGTGCTGGAACCATACCTACATGTCTAAGCTACATTGTTCACATTTTGCAGATGACTACTACTGCAACATTTTCCAAACATATCGAATTGTAATGGTGAACTGCACATACATGACAACAGGAAACACTCAGCCATGACTCCCTTTACTCCTGCGTCATTTTTATCATCACATGTATATGACTATGAAACATACAACAGTAGTCAGGCCCTTAGTGGACATGGATGCGTGTTCCTGGTAACCATGTACCCTTCCACCATGACACATGTTGTGTCAGTATTGGTGCACATCAGAATTTAGTAGCTAAACCCAGGGGACAAGGACAAGAATATCAATCAATAAATCAATCAATATTTGTAAAGCGCGGCTACTCACCCGTGAGGGTCTCAAGGCGCTGAGGGGGAGGGGCCTCATCCGAAGAGCCACATCTTGAGGTTCTTCCTGAAGAGGTGAGTGACATGCTTTGTCTGAGGTGCAGAGGGAGGTTGTTCCAGTTCTTTGCTGCAGTGTAGGTTAAAGATCGCCCTCCGGCAGTGGTTTTGCGGATGCAAGGGATGATAGCCAGGGCAGAGGGTGTTGTGGTAGTCGAGCTTGCTAGTGACTAAGGCGTGGGTGACTGTCCTGTGAAAATATGCTGGGATCAATCTGAAGATCTTCCTAAGTTTGCGGAGTGTGTGCCAGCAGGAGGAGGTGACAGAGTTTACCTGGTGGGTCATGGATAGGAGGAGTCAAGGATGATTCCTAAGTTGCGGGCGTGCTAAGTCGGTGCATGGGGGAGTTGAGGGATGTGGGCCACCAGGAGTCGTCCCAAGCTGAGGTGGCGTTTCCAAAGATAATGAGCTCAGTCTTGGCGGGGTTGAGCTTGAGGCAGCTTTCTCTCATCCAGGTGGCGACGGCTTCCATTCCTGAGTGGAAGTTCTTTTTGGCCGTGTGTCATTGGCATATGACACAAGGTTCATACTGTGGCTTCTGACAATGGCAGCAAGAGGGGCCATATATAGGTTGAATAGTGTGGGAGTCAGTGAGGATTCTTGGGGGACTCTTCAGTCGACTCCTGTGGGTCTGGAAATGTAGGGCGGGAGCCTGACCCTCTGCGTCTTCCCGGTGAGGAAGGAGTGGATCCATTCCAGGGCTGTTCCGGGGATTCCTATGTTGTGAAGTCTGTTGTGTAGAGTTCTGTGGCAGACCATGTCAAATGCTGCTGAGAGGTCGAGGAGGATGAGTGCTGCACTGGGGTTGCGGTCTAGGAGTAATAGGATGTCGTCAGTGACTGCCAGGAGAGCTGTCTCCATGCTATGGTTGCTGCGGAAGCCGGACTGGGAGCTGTCCAGGGAGTTGTTGGCCTTGATGAAATTCCATAGTTGTGCGTGATTGCTTTCTCCAGCATGTTGGCTAGGTAGGGTAGTAGCAAGATGAGCGGGAAATTCTTTAGTTCTGATGGGTAAGCCAAAGTTTTTTCAGGAGAGAGCATATTTTGGCATGTTTCCAGGCCTCGGGGAAGGATGGTGCTGGCAGGGGATTGAGGGGGTCCGGAGTGGGTGCTGTTCATGATGTTGAGTGTTTCTTCTGTGGTGAGCGTGGATCAGCTGTGGATGGTCTGGCTGGGTTCTGGGGGGTGGGTCGGTCACAGGTTCCAGTGCCAGGATTTTCTGTGAGGAAGCTGTCGTAGATGTCCTGGGTCTTGTGGTGGAAAAAGGAGGTGAGTTTGTTGCAGAGGTCCTGTGACAGGGGATGCTGGTGGCTTCGGAGGGGGGATCTGTGAACTTGTTGATGACTGAGAAGAGTTCCTTAGAGTTGTCCTTAGAGAATATGCCATTTGTCTTCTTAATGGTGCATTGGTGCCCTTCTGATGGATGCTGTTTTACGCAGACACACTACTGACAGCCCTGCCCTTTGTATTAACCTGGTACAGGAGGCCCTATGGCCAACAGACATGTACTTGCAATCGCAAAGTAAGAGTCAGCCACTTAGATTGTGTACTCACCCACAGTTTCACTGACCTCAATTCCCAGGTGATCCAGAAGGTCCCGTTCCCTGCCGATGATGTCTGCCCAGCAATGTTTCATTTGTGGGCAGTGTGCTCAACCTTGAAGACATGGGTCATGTGAGACAGGGCCTTCCCCCACCGCAGCTTGTGTGCCTCCGTCCAGTATCCCTGAATGACTCTTCGCCCATGGCACCATATTACAGAGGTAATGAGTAACTAGCCATATGAAACCTCCCAATTTATCAACACGTAGGAGATGTCCCCTTCCCTTTCCTGACCTGTCCCTAAACAAACCCACTGTACCCTCCACAAAGAAAATATAACCCTAACCTACTCCCTACTAACCCAACACCCACATGTAGGACTGCGCACATGTCAAGCAATAGGTGCTACGTCCCAAAGTACAGACAGCAGGCTGTAACACAAGTGTTGCAATACTCAGGGTCTCATATACAAACCACTAGTGCCACAAGAATTTCACTATTAACCCCCTTTCTGTCTTCCCACGTGTACAAATTGTTTACTGTGAGGGCACATGCATTATTGGGATCGCACTACACAGATGGCACATTTCCACAGTCTACGGAGCCATACAGCTTAGGATAGCTGACCCATGTGCTCAACATGTTGATGCACATGATAGATTTGCTAAGTATATATATCCAAGGATGCTGTTGACTTTCCCTGAAATGTGGCCAGCTAATCCACCCCAATGACAGGGCATTTGTGTGACAATCTAATGTGTGTCCCAAGGGGCAGACATCAGGCTGTCACTTAACATGGATAACATACAGTTCCCTGTGCAGGCAAGTGTTGGGATGTGCTGGACAGACATGCGTCAAGGATGTGTTTGTCATGACATCCAAGTGGATGGTTTATGTATTTCATGTGTGATTTCCTCTGCCTACTACAGTGGTGTGTTTCAGGATATCACTTCAACAATCTTAATGATCCATTCATGGGCTATAGTGCTCCTTCAGAGCAATATCTTTGCACATATCAGTGAATAACATTACCTGCTGTAGATGTATCACTACTGTATGCAAGTGTTAAGAGGTGGTTTCCCCAAATACCAGGCCTTATTATGCATCTTTGCATTTGTCCATGCTCAAAGTTACAGGTTACACAAAGCCTGGGGTACCTGGGGGGGGGCATTAAGGTTGCATTTTGTGACAATGTTCTGTGACAATGTTCTTTGCACATACACTTTGACGGTACATTTCCTCACCATGTAGTTTTGCATAAACTTCCCTTTTAGCGCACAGTCTGCATGGTATGGCTGATGTCAGACATGGATGGCAGGCTACACATCAGCGCACACTCAAGTGCAGGAATCCAACTGTACGACTACACTACCATGCCCTATTATCTACGAGGGACTTACAGGTGATTTATGTCAGCCCTGTCCTATTATCTACTAGGGACTTACAGGGGATTTATGTGAGCCTTGCCCTATTATTTACTAGGGACTCACAGGTGATTTATGTCAGCCTTTCCCTATTATCTTCTAGGGACTTACAGGTTGTTGATGTCAGCATCGCCCTATTATTTACTGGGGACTTGCATGAGCCTGTGAATTGGGATCGTATTAGTGCCTTTATTGCATTGGCACTTCATTGGTAGATAGTGGGACAGGAACGTGCCTGCAGACCCGGGTTACAGATAGTGTCAGTTCCCACATGCATCACTCATTCTTGTTTGTGCTGGGCAAGCACACAGGTGGACGTCACTTGGATCTAAAGTAACCTACACAACATGTGTGCTTATGTGTGTGGTGTTATATCTACAATGTTGTTTTGTGAAGTGATTTTTTAACATTGTGCAGTCGTTCTTACATGTTGAAGCCAGATTGTATACTGTAGGCCTCAAGTGCCATTTTGCTGACACTGTTTGAACATTTTGTACTTGCTTCTCATGTTCCTCATCCACACTGTCCAGTCCTTTATGCATGTCAAAGTATTTTGTCTATGTGATATTTGCCATGCGCATTTCTTTCCTCTCTCAACCGGGCTCACCTGGGGCCAGAAGGACACACCAGCAGCCACTAAAGGGCAGGAGCCCTTTAAAAGCAATGCAGTGCTCCCGCCTCGTGGGATGCGCGTTTCTTTCTTCTCTCAACCGGGCTCACCTGGGGCCAGAAGGACACACCAGCAGCCACTTAAGGGCAGGAGCCCTTTAAAAGCAGTGCAGCGCTCCCGCCTCGCGGGAGGTGCGTTTCTTTCCTCTCTCAACCGGGCTCACCTGGGGCCAGAAGGACACACCAGCAGCCACTAAAGGGCAGGAGCCCTTTAAAAGCAGTGCAGCGCTCCCGCCTCGCGGGACGCGCGTTTCTTTCCTCTCTCAACCGGGCTCACCTGGGGCCAGAAGGACGCACCAGCAGCCACTAAAGGGCAGGAGCCCTTCAAAAGCAGTGCAGCCCTCCCACCTCGCGGGACGAGCGTTTCTTTCCTCTCTCAACCGGGCTCACCTGGGGCCAGAGGGACGCACCAGCAGCCAAGGGCGGGCCCGTCCTGTGCCCGTCGGAGACCGGAGGAGACTGGGCTGGGCCCACGTTCGTTTATAGCAAGAGATCATATTGTTATTTGGTAGTGAGATATATATATCTTAATCTGGGCTATAGTTCCTTTAGGTAGCTCTACTAACACTAGTCTTTCCCTTCCACTTCTTCTGTAGTTAGATACTTAGAAAATATAAATAGTATCATAGATCAAGAGTTTAGAGTCCCTTATATCAGATATCAGATTTAGAGGAAAAAGTAAAGAGTCTAATATCTGGCAAAGAGGTATGGGGAAACGCAAGGCACTAGAACCACCACGGGGAAAAGAGAAAACTACAAAAAAACTCAGAAATTCGGGTGAAAATTTTAAGATATCAGAAATCGATAATCTTATAGAGGAGGTAGAATCTTTACTAACTAATAGGACCTCATCTCGGGAGGGTTCGGACAAGAAGATAACCTCATACTATACAAAGAAAACAGAAGTAGTGAAAGCGGATTTAAACAATAGGGAAGAGAGTGACAACCAGCAAGAGGAAGATCTATCCCCCGCCAAGAGGATAGATAGTTACAATGACGGTACAGTCCGGGCCAAGTGCCACCCTCTAATGAGATTAGAAAGCACCAAGAAGAAGGGCCGTGTGCATAAGAGTGACTTAGTGTGCTTTAATAAGTATGCAGTTTTGGCTGAACCCGACATAACTAAAGCGCAGGAGGCCCAAGAAATGAAATCTGAGGGTAGGCATGTTCAAACTTCCTCCTTAGAACAGAAGGTTAAAGAGAAGGCCCTGTTAGCCGACCAAGACCTAGAGATCTGCCTAAAAAGTAAAACAAGGAGTTTAACAGATCTTTATGATCTAATGACTGAATTAATGTAGGAAGTTAGGGAGCTTAAATCTGAAGTAGGAAAACTATCAGCTCTTGTGAAGAAGGGGGGAAATACAGGTAGAGACCATAGTACTGAGAAGACTTTAGCAGTAACATCACATGTACAAGGTAGACGTGTGTCCCCCCCTCTGAATGCCCAGCCTATCTCTACCCTAACCACAGTCAGTAGAATTCAGGCACCACAAGGACATGTGAGAGGGGATAAGGAGTGTAGTAATGGGACTTGTACTTACTCTGTGGGTAAGGTAAGAGAACTGCAACAAGATCCTGTGATTCCCTTAAGGGAGATATGTTTGGGAATAGGGGTTCAAGAAGAGAAAATTGAAATTATATCTAAACCTTATACTCTACTGCAAAAGGATAGCATGCATTCTCTTATAAGGAGTAGCTACCGTGAAGGAAAAGCAACCCCCTAGGTCTGAAATAGTTTACCTGTTGAATGTTCCGAAATTGGTTCAAAATTACAGTGAGGATGAGGATTCCCTAAAGAATAAACTTACACACTGGATCAGACACAAAAGACAATGTTTATCCCTAATCCGCTCAGATATTATGAGGGCAGAAAGGATCCCAGGAGAGGTGGGGATGCAAGATGTTGTTGTCCTGACATTAAGGGATGAGAGGCTGATTGAAGGATTGATTGCCATGGAACAGAGAGCTAGTGCACCCATGGGAAATGTCATGAGATTTAGCTTGGATCCTTACACTTGCAAACCCATAGCACAGAGGAGTAAACTTGGGGGTAGGAGAGCGCAAATGAGAAATAGTGACTCTCACCTAGAAGCAGTTGATTGACTGAATCAAGTATACCTGAGACCATCCAGAGACCCAATAGCAGTAGAGATCCAGGAAGACATTAGTTGCCAAGACACTGGGGGAGGAAGTATTGAGGAGAACTCACCCTCGAGAAAGGAATCGACCATACTTCGGAGCCTCACTACCAATGATATGATAGTTACTAGAAGGGGGCTGATGTCTATGGTTTCCTGGAAGGTAGCAGGATTAAAAAGTAAGCTTGTAGATCCTGACTGGCATATTTATATAGAACAGTTTCATGTCTGTCTTTTCCAAGAAACTTGGCTAAAGGACCCGCCGCATAAGCTGGGATATAAAACTTTTTATATTAGTGCAACTGCTGCAGCGAGAGGAAGGCCGTCCGGGGGCCTGGTTATATGGGTTAAAATCTCCCTAAATATTGAGATATGTAAACGTTATACATGGTCGGTTGATATCCAGTGGTTAGAATTAGGGGACAAAAATAAGGTGTTATCCCACTTATTTAATGTGTATATAAGGCCCAGGAGATCAAACCTAGAGTCACAAGAAATATAAATATTGGATGGCATGTTGGGAAAAATCTCGGTAGGAGAGTCAATCATGATCGAGGGTGACTTTAATTGTAATTATGAGCCTATAATTGGTCTTGAACATCTGGCAGAAGAGGAAGATCTTGCTAGAGCAGTCCCCCGCCTCTCAACTGAAGAGTCGGTCCCTGGTACGGTCGCTGCGCTGCAACTTATGGGTCTCACATTAAAGTATGAATTGAGGGCGTGCAATGGCAGAGTGGGCCAAGGTGGTCTCAATATGGACACTTTTCAAAGAGGTACTATGGGGTCAAAATTATATTATATTATGCATAGCACCAGTACGTGGGAGAGAATAGTGACTTTTAAAATAGATAAGAGGAGGGAAAGTGATCATTTTCCGCTAGTAGTTGAACTCAAGGGCTACTCCACGGAAATGAATTGTATGGAAAAGGGTAAGGGGGAGTTGTATCCCACTCTTAGTAACAATCGAAGGGTAGTAAAATGGCCAGTGATATTGGGCAATTTGGGTGTCATGACTAATATTTATAACACATATATAGAACTAATGGAACCCCATGTTTTTAATTCTTGTACTGACATCCCTATTATGGACATCCACCAATCTATGAGTATTGCATTAAGACCTTACTTTACAAAACAGGTATATCAAAGAAATAAAAAAGGCAAGGAGCAAACTGCTTCATTCAATCCCTGGTATACCACTGAATGCAGAGAGAGGAAATCATTATTGGTGGATGCTCTTAAACAGAAAGATCGAATAGCCGTTCAACAGGCAAGGGCTGGTAACAAGAAAAGTTTGGCTACAGCACAACAAAAATTGGGAGGATCAAAAATGGTACGACCTTTTAGAGGCAGCCAAACGTAATGATAAAGCTACATTTTGGAAAATAGTTACTCATGGCAGGAAGGAGGGGACATACAGCACTGACCATCATATATATCCCAGTGCTTGGCTCTACTTTCTTCAATTCAGTTAAAAATGTATATTTCCGGTTCTACTTATTCGAGTTATTCTCCATTTTCTGAACTAGTGTGTGTTTTTACTGTGTTGTGTTTTCACATTTTTTATGTTTTTTTGACTCCTACATATGTTTTACATTGCCTTTGAACTTCAGCCTGACTGCTACATGCCATAGTTACCAGGGGTTTAACTGAGGTTTAATTTCTAAAATGTGTGTCTGCCCTAACAAGTTTATGGTACTTATTATTTGTGGTGTACTCACAATCACCCCAAGAAAATAATCCACTTTCTTAGACATGTAAACATATTTTATCATTTGTCAAATTTGAATGAGAGTCTTAAATGCAAGTCAACATATAGGATTGTGCTAGTTTTAAAATGTGTATTTTTACAGTAATAGCCCTGTGTTCAGTAGGTTACTTTTAGAGTGAGTTTGAGAGAAGAAAAGGTGTTTGCAGACAACAAGTCATTTGAAGTAACTGTAAATTACCTTCTTTTTTTAGCAGGGCCATATATAACATATTGTTAGTTGTACAAAATTTGTAAGAATATAATATAATGTTCTTAGTAAGTTGTGTTCAGAGTGAGGGTGTAAAAGAACCAATATTAAAGCAGAGACTTCATCTGCAAAGAAACGCTTTGGTGTACAGAAGTATTGTGTATACTTACCAGTCTCCACTCCACCTGGAATTCCTGCAACACCTTCCGTTTTCTCCTACAGCAAGACATTCAGGAGCCTGGGTGACTCACTCCCAATCTCAGGACCTTTTGATGTGCTCTTGAGGCCAAGGAGCACACTCTCCCCTGTAGATCATTCCAGCGCTGGCAAATGGCTTCTGTGAGCTCTTGGTGTTGGATACAGCATTCACCTTGTTGACTATTCTGTTTCACATTTGCCTTCTCTGAGTAGTAGTCAGGACAAGGGCTTCGAACAACTGTGGCTCTACCGTAATAATCTCATTTACAATTACAGTTAATACATTCTCAGAATATCTAGGGGCATTTCTACCAGCCATTTTAGGAAATTTAAACAAAAGACAGAAGGTTAAACAAAAACGTCTAAGCAGAGTATGAAAGCAAAAGCTAACAAAGATAACCTAGTTGCCAGTACTATTAAATTTGTTACATTCTCAGTGTCTACACATTCATGATGATCTGGATCTTTCTTCTCTGTAGGTTTCTATACCCGTTAAGACAGTTGTCTAGGCTCTCATTGTTATCCCTCAAAACATGCAAGTTCAGAAATGTATGATTTTGTAAATATGACACATGCACAATGTTATTGCCTACTGAGACGAGCCAGCAGTCAAGTGGACAAGATCTCATCCATTGACAGATAAAGGTTACTACTCTTTAACACCCTGTGTTAATTATTAATGAGCAATTGAAAGAACCGCTGCTCTTTGGCTTTCAAAGAGGAAACAGTTTGAGATATGATATCTTATCTCTGTTAATCACAACTGAGAACAACCTATGCCTTGTTTTTGAAAAGTTGAATGACATCAATACGAGATGTTACAATTCATAAAACTAATACAACAACCATTCCCCTGATGCAGCTGCCCTATGTCTGATGGCTAAATTTAGTATGAAATGTTTGGAATTTAGGAGTATATAAAAATACACAAACATGTTATATATTTGTGAGAAATCACACAGTTAAAGTATGAAATACAAACACAACTACTAAAATAACAATAACATCAATGCATGAAGCACTCGGATTTTTAGGCTATACTAAAATAGCAATGTATTACATTTATTTCAAGGTAAACACAGGGGTCAAAGTAAATAGGAAGTAACGGGCACTGAAGCCTTCTATTTTAACTTGTACTGTTTGATAGTTTGTTTTCACAATGCTACATCGATTATGTATACCACATTGTCCCGATCTTGCTACATGGTGGGTGGTAAATCATCAACATCAGTCACAAATCATCATCAGCAGTCATAAAGGTTGTAAGATTACTCCATCCATTTAGGCTGAAAGTCGTTGTATGTCATAAGCTTAATACTGCTTCGACTCCTAGCAAAATAATTGCCTATAAGGTGCCATAATACTTAAAGACTATAAATAATCTAAACCTAAATGTAGGTTTGGTGTAAAACTCTACATTGAAAATTAAGGAAAATATAATTTAATTTTTTTTTTCATAGAAGACGAGAAATTGATCTGTGGATCAGAGTTATTGAGGCCTTTTATTATGGCCATTCTTCAGTTTCCAATGCCCCGTCCTTAAAAGTATTCTTTAATAAGAGATTGCAGGCAGTCAATGAAAAAGGACACATGCAGATCATGTGGATGATATCTTCCTTTATGGCACCACATAACCTACATGTCTTTGGGCCGATATGTTCCCATGAAGGTAAAGTGCCAAATCAGACTTCCCAGTTAGGCGATCAGCATGCTTGACTGTTTCCCCCTTGACGGAGTTTGAAACTGGACCATGTAGTAGCAGCTTTGTTGAAAAGGCTAACCAAGCTTCCGTCAGAGTATTATGTTGGAGGACGTAACCAGTCATCTGGACTGGATTAATCAGCCAAGTCTCTTGAAGTGTGATAATCTGATATTTTCTCGAATTCGCCAGGGGTACACCACCAGAGGTTCATTCTTAGCTCCTGCAATGTTCTAGGAGAGAATATTTAGTGCATTTTCCTTGGATTTTTTGCTTGTGTTGAGAGACTTTCCTGGGTTCATTTGTTGCATTTGAAAAACGTCACTCATTTCTTGGGACATTAATGGTTGTTGCTAGCCAGTGCCATTGGTCTTGGTTCCCATACAAGAACTGTTTAGTTTTTGATTGTAAACTTGTTCCTGTTGGACCATGAGCCCTTTGTAGGACAGAATACACAGGGGAAGGTCTCAGTTCAATACTCAGCTTTTCAATACTCAGCATTTTCTTAATGGTGAAATGATAACGTGGTTTTGTGGGTTTCGAAAGACCTATACTCTAAGCTTCAAACTGTTCAGCTGTGCTATTTATTAACTGTGTTATGCCTTTTGTTCTCCATGTGGTTAATATTTGTTCTAGATGATCGTGATCTTCAATGATTAAAAATTTGACTGATAGCAAGTCTGATGATTTAATATGTTTTAATGTGGGTATAGCAGATAACAGCTTCATTATATTACCTTTATTCAGAATGTCCTGCTGGCCTCGTGAGGCATATTGAGGCATCAGAACTACTTGCAGACTACCAGCTTCCCTTCCCAGGAGGTCGTGGCTGGTGCAGGATGACATTGCGCCATTCCCAAGCGCCGATTTGGGTGTGCATGATGTTATGAGTTTTCCTCTGTCCTTTGGGTATTAATTTTTACTACGATTATGTCACTTGGAATGGAGTTCTTTTGGATATGTCCCTTTTGGGCGATAGCAAGGAAGTTGTTTTTAGTGAGATACTGGAAAGTGAGACCATGCAGCCTGCGGGGATTAGGCCTTCAGTACATTTGTTTTTATTGCCCAAACCTTGGTTGGTTGTTAGTGGATTGGTTTCAATTGCCGAGTTCGACACGTGTTTGGATTTCTGTGTTGAAGGAAAAGTCACCTTCCTGTCTTGTCCAGAAATTTGCATATGTTTTTGAGAATGCTTATTCACAATCCCACCCTGCTGTTTTGAGCAAAGTTGCTTTGGAGTGGCCACATAGCTCCCTATACCGCTGCCCCCGCTGCCCCCGCTGCCTCCACTCAGGTCCCATTCTTCATTTTCTTTCCCTGTTCTTCACTTCTGCTACACACCCCCGCCACTGCGTCCCCGCAGCCCCGCCCCCTCCCTCCACCTCGGATTTCCATTTTTTCCCACTGCTGGGACCTGCGGCCCTGCCCCCCCTGCTCTCCCACTTGCCGATCCCCTCCCTCCTCCCAGCTGCCACTCCCTCCCACCTCCCCTCTTATGGCAGCTGCAGCACGGACGCGCCGCTGACGCACCAAAGGCAAGTCCGTCCGCGCCCATCCGCGCCAAGATCGCGCCCAGCGCCAGTCCCCCTGGCCCACACGCCCTCTGTTCCACCAATCACCACTACACTGCCAATGACCTCCACGCCCTCAATCCCGGACGCTCCTCTATCTGCTTCCAGTCCACTCCGAAGCACACCAAAGGACCCTTCTCCTGCAAAGCCTGCAATTTCACCTGCAACATAACCTCCAAGCTCCAACTCAAAGCCTCAGACAATCACCTAAGATGCATCTTGCTCAACACCCGCTCCGTCCACAAGCATGCAATTGAACTCTGGGACCTACTGACCACATCCTCGCCTGACATCGCATTTCTCACCGAAACTTGGATGAATTCGGCCTCAGAACCAGACATAGCCATACCAGAAGGCTACAAGATCACCAGAAGAGACTGCAACAACAATCCAGGAGGAGGAATCGCCATAGTCCACAAAAACACCCTAAGGGTCTCCACCAGCTCCCACAACACCATCAACTCCGCTGAGCACCTCGGTTTCAAAATCCACATCAACGCCAACACCACCCTCAGAGGAACACTGGTCTACAGACCCCCAGGCCCCAGACTGCAGTTCTGCGACGACATCGCCAACGCCATCAGCTCCCAAGCCCTCGCCTCAACGGACTACATCCTCCTCGGCGACCTGAACTTCCGCCTAGAAAACAACAACCCTATCAACACCACCAACCTAATCGACAACCTCGCCAACCTCGGCCTCAAGCAACTCGTCACGTCGCCCACCCACACCGCAGGACACACACTCGACCCCATCTTCTCAGCCAGCAACAACGTATCCTTCAGCCACACCACCGAACTCCTCTGGACCGAGCATCGCTGCATCCATTTCTCCTTTCAGAAGCCGGTCACTCACCACCTCACCACTCAACCCCCCGCTACTGGAACAGAATCTCAACAGAATAGCTGATCTCCACCCTCACCCAGGCACCTCCTCCCAGGACCCCGGATCCCGACACAGCCGCCACCTACCTGCATAAATGGATAGAAGACTGTGCCAACACCCTCGCACCACTCAAACAATCCTCAGACACCCACCACAGCCCCAAGGCCAGCTGGTTCACCCCCGACCCGCAGGCCTCCAAATGGGAATGTCGAAGAATGGAGAAGACCTGGCGCCTTGCACCCACCGAATCCAACCACACCGCCCTCAAGACTGCCATCCGCAAACATCACCAGCTGATCCGCACTACCAAAAGAACCTACTACAAAAGCCGCATAGACACCAAAGCCAACAACAACAAAGTGCTCTTCGGCATCATCAAAGAACTGTCCAACCCCAGGACCTGCTCCCATGAACCCTCGCCATCACAGGAACTCTGCAACTCACTTCCGTCGAAAGACCGAAGACATCCACAACAGCTTCATACCCCAGACCCATCAGCCAACCACAGACAACCACAAACCCAATGCATCAAACAACACCATCCCTCTATGCTCCTGGACCCATGTCAACAATGAAGACACCATCAACACCATGGCCTCCATCCACTCCGGCTAGTCCTCGGACCCCTGCCCGCACCAGATCTTCAACAAAGCCAGCAACATCATCACCCCCCACCTCTGCACCATCCTCAACAGCTCCTTCGAGACAGCCACCTTTCCGGAGAGATGGAAACACGCTGACGTCAACGCCCTGTTGAAGAAACCCAAAGCAGATCCAGATGATCCCAAAAACTACCGGCCCATCTCCCTCCTCCCCTTCCCAGCGAAGGTCATTGAGAAAATCATGGACAGCCAACTATCCCGCTACCTGGAAGACATCAAAGCGCTCGATACCTCCCAATCCGGATTTCACAAGAACCACAGCACAGAGACCGCACTCATTGCTGCCACAGATGACATCAGGACCATGCTCGACAAAGACGAAACCGCATCACTCATCCTCCTGGACCTCTCTGCAGCTTTTGACACCGTCTGTCACCACACCGTTCGAACATGCCTCCACAACACAGGGATCCGCGGCAAGGCCCTCGTCTGGATCTCCTCTTTCCTCTCCGGCAAAACCCAGAGAGTCCGCCTTCCCCCCTACCTCTCTGAATCCTCCAAAACCATCTGTGGCATTGTAGGAGGCTGGACTGGCTTGTAGTGAGTACCAAGGGGTACTTGCACCTTGCACCAGGCCCAGTTATCCCTTATTAGTGTATAGGGTGTCTAGCAGCATAGGCTGATAGATAATAGTAGCTTAGCAGAGCAACTTAGGCTGAACTAGGAGACGAGTGAAGCTCCTACAGTACCACTAGTGTCATATGCACAATATCATAAGAAAACACAATACACAGACATACTAAAAATAAAGGTACTTTATTTTTATGACAATATGCCAAAGTATCTCAGAGTGTACCCTCCGTATGAGGATAGCAAATATACACAAGATATATGTACACAATACCAAAATATGCAGTAATAGTATTAGAAAACAGTGCAAACAATGTATAGTTACAATAGGATGCAATGGGGACACATAGGGATAGGGGCAACACAAACCATATACTCCAAAAGTGGAATGCGAACCACGAATGGACCCCAAACCTATGTGACCTTGCAGAGGGTTGCTGGGACTATTAGAAAATAGTAAGGGTTAGAAAAATTGCCCACCCCAAGACCCTGAAAAGTGAGTGCAAAGTGCACTAAAGTTCCCCAAAGGACATAGAAGTCGTGATAGGGGAATTCTGCAGGAAAGACACAAACCAGCAATGCAACAACAATGGATTTCCAGTCGAGGGTACCTGTGGAACAAGGGGACCAAGTCCAAAAGTCACAAGCAAGTCGGAGATGGGCAGATGCCCAGGAAATGCCAGCTGTGGGTGCAAAGAAGCTGCTACTGGACAGTAGAAGCTGAAGGTTCTGCAGGAACGACAAGGGCTAGAGACTTCCCCTTTGGAGGATAGATTCCCCACGCAATGGAGAGTTGTGCAGAAGTATTTTCCTGAAGAAAGACCGCCAACAAGCCTTGCTAGCTGCAAATCGTGTGGTTAGGGTTTTTGGATGCTGCTGTGGCCCAGGAGGGACCAGGATGTCGCCAATTGTGTCTGGGGACAGAAGGGGTGTCGAGCAAGACAAGGAGCCCTCTCAGAAGCAGGCAGCATCCACAGAAGTGCCAGAACAGGCACTACAAAGTGGAGTGAAACAGTGCTCACCCGAAGTTGCACAAAGGAGTCCCATGTCGCCGGAGGACAACTTAGAAGGTCGTGCAATGCAGGTTAGAGTGCTGTGGACCCAGGCTTGGCGGTGCACAAAGGATTTTGGCCGGAAGTGCACGGAGGCCGGAGTAGCTGCAAAAGTCGCGATTCACAGCAATGCAGTCTGGCGTGGGGAGGCAAGGACTTACCTCCACCAAACTTGGACTGAAGAGTCACTGGACTGTGGGAGTCACTTGGACAGAGTTGCTGGATTCAAGGGACCTCGCTCGTCGTGCTGAGAGGAGACCCAGGGTACCGGTGATGCAGTTCTTTGGTACCTGCGGTTGCAGGGGGACGATTCCGTCGACCTACGGGAGATTTCTTCGGAGCTTCTAGTGCAGAGAGGAGGCAGACTACCCCCACAGCATGCACCACCAGGAAAGCAGTCGAGAAGGCGGCAGGATCAGCGTTACAGAGTTGCAGTAGTCGTCTTTGCTACTTTGTTGCAGTTTTGCAGGCTTCCAGCGCGGTCAGCAGTCGATTCCTTGGCAGAAGGTGAAGAGAGAGATGCAGAGGAACTCGGATGAGCTCTTGCATTCGTTATCTAAGGAATTCCCCATAGCAGAGACCCTAAATAGCCAGAAAAGAGGGTTTGGCTACTTAGGAGAGAAGATCGGCTAGCAACACCTGAAGGAGCCTATCAGAAGGAGTCTCTGATGTCACCTGCTGGCCCTGGCCACTCAGAGCAGTGCAGTGTACCAGCAGCACCTCTGTTTCCAAGATGGCAGAGGTCTGGAGCACACTGGAGGAGCTCTGGGTACCTCCCAGGGGAGGTGCAGGTCAGGGGAGTAGTCACTCCCCTTTCCTTTGTCCAGTTTTGCGCCAGAGCAGGGCTGAGGGGTCCCTGAACCGGTGTAGACTGGCTTATGCAGAAATGGGCACCATCTGTGCCCATGAAAGCATTTCCAGAGGCTGGGGGAGGCTACTCCTCCCCAGCCCTAACACCATTTTCCAAAGGGAGAGGGTGTAACACCCTCTCTCTGAGGAAGTCCTTTGTTCTGCCTTCCTGGGCCAAGCCTGGCTGGACCCCAGGAGGGCAGAAACCTGTCTGAGGGGTTGGCAGCAGCAGCAGCTGCAGTGAAACCCCGGGAAAGGCAGTTTGGCAGTACCCAGGTCTGAGCTACAGACCTGTGAGACCATGGGATTGTGCCAACTATGCCAGGATGGCATAGAGGGGGCAATTCCATGATCATAGACATGTTACATGGCCATATTCGGAGTTACCATTGTGAAGCTACATATAGGTAGTGACCTATATGTAGTGCACGCGTGTAATGGTGTCCTCGCACTCACAAAGTCTGGGGAATTGGCCCTGAACAATGTGGGGGCACCTTGGCTAGTGCCAGGGTGCCCACACACTAAGGGCCACATTTATACTTTTTGACGCTAAACTGCGCTAACGCAGTTTTGCGTCCAAAAAATTAGCGCCGGTTAACGCCATTCTGAAGCGCCATGCGGGCGCCGTATTTAAACAATGGCGTTAGCCGGCGTTAGCCGCCGGCGCTGCCTGGTGTGCGTGGAAAACAACGACGTACACCAGGCAGCGCCGGCGTAGGGGGATATGGAGCTTGGGCGTCAAAAAATGGGGCAAGTCAGGCTGAGGCAAATTTTTCGCCTCAACCCGATTTGCGCCATTTTTTCAACTCCCAACCCCCATAGAAATGACTCCTGTCTTAGCAAAGACAGGAGTCATGACCCCTTGCCCAATGGCCATGCCCAGAGGACTTATGTCCCCTGGGCATGGTCATTGGGCATAGTGGCATGTAGGGGGGCACAAATCAGGCCCCCCAATGCCACAACAAAAAATAAATAAAATACTTACCGGAACTTACCTTAATGTCCCTGGGATGGGTCCCTCCAGCCTTGGGTGTCCTCCTGGGGTGGGCAAGGGTGACAGGGGGTGTCCCTGGGGGCATGGGAGGGCACCTCTGGGCTCCTTCCGAGCCCACAGGTCCCTTAACGCCTGCCTTTTCCAGGCGCTAAAAAACGGCGCAAAAGCGGCCGTACGTCATTTTTTTTGGCCTGCCCACTCCCGGGCGTGAATTTTGCCCGGGAGTGTAAATACGGCGCACATGCTTCGGAGTCAATTTTTTCGACGGGAACGCCTACCTTGCATCTCATTAATGCAAAGTAGGTGTCCACGCAAAAAAATGACGCAAACTCCATGGACTTTGGCGCTAGACGCGTCTAACGCCAAAGTATAAATATGGAGTTAGTTTTGCGTCGGAATTGCGTAAAAAAAAACGAGGCAATTCCGGCGCAAACGGAGTAGAAATATGCCCCTAAGTAACTTAGCACCCAACCTTTACCAGGTAAAGGGTAGACATATAGGTGACTTATAATTTACTTAAGTGCAGTGTAAAATGGCTGTGAAGTAACATGGACGTTATTTCACTCAGGCTGCAGTGGCAGGCCTGTGTAAAAATTGTCAGAGCTCCGTATGGGTGGCAAAAGAAATGCTGCAGCCCATAGGGATCTCCTGGAACCCCAATACCCTGGGTACCTCAGTACCATATACTAGGGAATTATAAGGTTGTTCCAGTATGCCAATGTAAATTGGTAAAATTGGTCACTAGCCTGTTAGTGACAATTTGTAAAGAGAGAGCATAACCACTGAGGTTCTGGTTAGCAGAGCCTCAGTGAGACAGTTAGGCATCACACAGGGAACACATACCTATAGGTCACAAACTTATGAGCACTGGGGTCCTGACTAGCAGGGTCCCAGTGACACATAACAAACATACTGAAAACATAGGGTTTTCACTATGAGCACTGGGCCCTGGCTAGCAGGATACCAGTGAGACAGTGAAAACACCCTGACATACACTCAAAAACAGGCCAAAAGTGGGGGTAACAAGGCTAGAAAGAGGCTACTTTCTCACACAACCCCCCCCCCCCAAACGAAGGACAATAAGGCTAACCTTGGCCAGTTGAGACTTTATTGTCTAAGTGGTGATAAGTAGAGAGTAGCTCTGCAATAGACTGGTTACTCCCTTTATCATCCACTATATGGTTACTTCCCTGTGGGGATGTAAACCACCCTGTTTTAAGTTTTTTAGCTAAGCAACAATGTGAAGATGTATTTTCAGAGTTTCTATCATTAAGTTTTAGTTTAGAGCAGTGGGAATTGTCCACTGAACCTATTTGTAGTGATGGAAATGCCAGACAGGGATGCTGTCTCAGAAAAGCCATAGCTGGGCAAAAACTTTGTCCATATGGCTGGAAGAGAGAACAGGGATGCTGTTTCTCTTGGGTTGGAGCAGGGCAGGGATGCTGTCCTATCAGCTCCACACTAGGGCAGGGATGCTGTCCTAAGTGTTGTGAGGCAGTGCAGAGTTTCTGCACCAAAGTTTCTCTGGGAGGGTTGGAGGGATGCTCCATGTTAACTAAAATGGTGCTCTTTTTCTCACCAATGTTAGATAACCCACAGAGAAGGAACTTCTACCTCAGGGAGTACAGCTTTGCCAGCTGATGCTTCCCTTGGAACAGGAGCCACCCCAGGAGAGGTTTCTCCCACCACAGGAATGGTATCCTGAATGGCAGGGTGGTTAGGGGATACTGTGATACCCTTTTTACCTGTTGGTGGCGAGGGATCCTGAGTTTTCAGGCCTTCTCTCCTTTGCTTTTTCATTTCAGTAGAAATGAGAGGGAACAATTCCTCTGGGATGCCCAGCATGGCTGCATGGGCATAAAACTCTACATCAGCCCAACCTGAGGCCTCTAGGTCATTACCTAAGAGACAGTCTACAGGTAAGCTAGGTGATACCACCACCTGCTTAGGGCCAGTAACTCCACCCCAACTAAACTGAATTATAGCTAAGGGAAGGAACTTAGTGGAGTTATGGACATCAATCATTTTATACTGTTGTCCAATGATGTGTTGTTCAGGAGCCACTAGGTTTTCAGTCACCAAAGTGATACTGGCACCTGTGTCCCTGTAGGCCAAGGCCTCAACACCATTTATTGAAACTGTCTGCCTGTACTTATCCATTGTAAGGGGACAAGCAGCCAGTGTGGCAAGGCCAATGCCACTAGGTGTGACAGAAACTGTCTTGGGACTGACTACCCCAGTTTCTATTATGGACCCATAAGTGAACCCAACTACACCCTTAATTTGACTGTTGCCAGCAGTCCCACCACTAGTACCACTACTGCTAGGGGCACTAGAGCTTGATGTATTAGTGGTGGTAGGCTCAGGGGGTTTACCTGGACAGGACTTATCCCCTGGCCTATGGCCTCTGTTTTTACACACAAAGCACCAAGGCTTTTTAATGTGTGCAGGTTGAGAAGAAGAGGAAGAATTTGTTTTATCCCCACCCTCTGAAGAGTGTTTAAGATTTGAAGTGGGATCTTTGGTTTTACCCTTATCCCCATGCTTATCTTGAGATTTTTCACCATCTTTCTTCTTGCCATCCTTGTCACCACCTGTATGAACTTTTCTGTTCACTCTTGTTCTGACCCATTTGTCTGCCTTCTTTCCCAATTCTTGGGGAGAGGTCAGATCTGAGTCCACTAGATACTGGTGCAACAAATCAGACACACAATTATTAAGTATATGCTCTCTCAGGATTATGTTATATAGGCTTTCATATTCAGTCACTTTACTGCCATGTAACCACCCCTCCAAGGCCTTCACTGAATGGTCAACAAAATCAACCCAGTCTTGTGAAGACTCCTTTATGGTCTCTCTGAACTTCATCCTGTACTGTTCAGTGGTTAAGCCATAACCATCCAGGAGTGCATTCTTAAGAACTTTGAAATCATTGGCTTCACTTTCTTTCACAGTAAGGAGCCTATCCCTACCCTTTCCACTAAATGATAGCCATAGGATAGCAGCCCACTGCCTTTGAGGGACATCCTGTACAACACAGGCCCTCTCAAGTGCAGCAAACCACTTGTTAATGTCATCCCCCTCCTTATAAGGGGGAACTATCTTGTGCAGATTCCTAGAATCATGCTCTTTTGCAGGATGACTATTGGGAATACTGCTGCTGCCACCATGGGTTTCTAAACCCAATTTCTGTCTTTCTTTCTCCACTTCTAAGGACTGTCTATCCAAATCCAGCTGTTGCTTCTTGAGCTTCAGTCTGGTTTGTTCCACTCTCAATCTATTGAGCTCCCTTTCTAACAATCTGTCATCAGGGTGGGTGGGAGGGACATGTTTAGAAACAGAAGTATGATGAGAAAGAACAGAAGGAGACCTGTATCTAACAGATGGCACCCTAACAGCTTGGCTCACAGAAACAGCACTTCTACTATGATGAGAAGGAATACTCTTACTGTGATGTGAGACCACACTATCTGTATGATGTGACTCAACATCAGTTCCAACTATGCTAGGTTGTCTGCTAGGGGGCAGGCTTGGAAGTTTCCCTCCCATTTCTTTAGCTAGGGGTGCCCCAGACTCAGAGTGGGAACCATCAGCTAACTTTTCAACAGGAGTTCCAGCTGTGGCCTTATCCTGTTCAACAAGCATATTCACTAACAGTTCTCTAGAAGGATTCTTCCTTACACTTAAACCTCTTTCTATGCAGAGACTCCTTGCTCCTTTCCAGCTAAGGTGATCATAAGCAAGTTTGGACAGATCAACAGTTTGGCCTGTGCCAGACATTTTTAGAAAGTGTTTAAGTGATAGAAAAAGGAAAAAAAGTTTTTCAGAACTTTTAGAAAGACAGAAAAAAAAACTTTAAAAACTTTTTAAGAACTTTTTAGAAAGTTAGAGGTACTTTTCAGCACTTTAGAAAAGAAGTGAGAAAAGAAATGCAAAACTTTTTGGTTAGGTGTAAATACACTGAACTTGTTTTGTATATTTTTCTCTTCTGAAAAGTACAATGACAAAAGTGGTAAGTAGTTACAGAGCACTTATCCCACCACTGCACAACCAATGTAGGAGGCTGGACTGGCTTGTAGTGAGTACCAAGGGGTACTTGCACCTTGCACCAGGCCCAGTTATCCCTTATTAGTGTATAGGGTGTCTAGCAGCATAGGCTGATAGATAATGGTAGCTTAGCAGAGCAGCTTAGGCTGAACTAGGAGACGAGTGAAGCTCCTACAGTACCACTAGTGTCATATGCACAATATCATAAGAAAACACAATACACAGATATACTAAAAATAAAGGTACTTTATTTTTATGACAATATGCCAAAGTATCTCAGAGTGTACCCTCAGTATGAGGATAGCAAATATACACAAGATATATGTACACAATACCAAAATATGCAGTAATAGTATTAGAAAACAGTGCAAACAATGTATAGTTACAATAGAATGCAATGGGGACACATGGGGATAGGGGCAACACAAACCATATACTCCAAGAGTGGAATGCGAACCACGAATGGACCCCAACCCTATGTGACCTTGCAGAGGGTTGCTGGGACTATTAGAAAATGGTAAGGGTTAGAAAAATTGCCCACCCCAAGACCCTGAAAAGTGAGTGCAAAGTGCACTAAAGTTCCCCAAAGGACATAGAAGTCGTGATAGGGGAATTCTGCAGGAAAGACACAAACCAGCAATGCAACAACGATGGATTTCCAGTCGAGGGTACCTGTGGAACAAGGGGACCAAGTCCAAAAGTCACAAGCAAGTCGGAGATGGGCAGATGCCCAGGAAATGCCAGCTGTGGGTGCAAAGAAGCTGCTACTGGACAGTAGAAGCTGAAGGTTCTGCAGGAACGACAAAGGCTAGAGACTTCCCCTTTGGAGGATGGATTTTCCACGCCGTGGAGAGTTGTGCAGAAGTGTTTTCCTGAAGAAAGACCGCCAACAAGCCTTGCAAGCTGCAAATCGTGCGGTTTGGGTTTTTGGATGCTGCTGTAGCCCAGGAGGGACCAGGATGTCGCCAATTGTGTCTGGGGACAGAGGGAGCATCGAGCAAAACAAAGAGCCCTCTCAGAAGCAGGCAGCACCCACAGAAGTGCCAGAACAGGCACTATGAATTGGAGTGAAATGGTGCTAACCCGAAGTTGCACAAAGGAGTCCCACGTCGCCGGAGGACAACTTAGAAGGTCGTGCAATGCAGGTTAGAGTGCCGTGGACCCAGGCTTGGCTGTGCACAAAGGATTTCCGCCGGAAGTGCACGGAGGCCAGAGTAGCTGCAAAAGTCGCAGTTCCCAGCAATGCAGTCTGGCGTGGGGAGGCAAGGACTTACCTCCACCAAACTTGGACTGAAGAGTCACTGGACTGTGGGAGTCACTTGGACAGAGTTGCTGGATTCAAGGGACCTCGCTCGTCGTGCTGAGAGGAGACCCAGTGTACCGGTGATGCAGTTCTTTGGTGCCTGCGATTGCAGGGGGACGATTCCGTCGACCCACGGGAGATTTCTTCGGAGCTTCTAGTGCAGAGAGGAGGCAGACTACCCCCACAGCATGTACCACCAGGAAAGCAGTCGAGAAGGCGGCAGGATCAGCGTTACGGAGTTGCAGTAGTCGTCTTTGCTACTTTGTTGCAGTTTTGCAGGCTTCCAGCGCGGTCAGCAGTCGATTCCTTGGCAGAAGGTGAAGAGAGAGATGCAGAGGAACTCGGATGAGCTCTTGCATTCATTATCTAAGGAATTCCCCAAAGCAGAGACCCTAAATAGCGAGAAAAGAGGGTTTGGCTACTTAGGAGAGAAGATAGGCTAGCAACACCTGAAGGAGCCTATCAGAAGGAGTCTCTGACGTCACCTGCTGGCCCTGGCCACTCAGAGCAGTCCAGTGTGCCAGCAGCACCTCTGTTTCCAAAATGGCAGAGGTCTGGAGCACACTGGAGGAGCTCTGGGCACCTCCCAGGGGAGGTGCAGGTCAGGGGAGTGGTCACTCCCCTTTCCTTTGTCCAGTTTCACGCCAGAGAAGGGCTGAGGGGTCCCTGAACCGGTGTAGACTGGCTTATGCAGAAATGGGCACCATCTGTGCCCATGAAAGCATTTCCAGAGGCTGGGGGAGTCTACTCCTCCCCAGCCCTAACACCATTTTCCAAAGGGAGAGGGTGTAACACCCTCTCTCTGAGGAAGTCCTTTGTTCTGCCTTCCTGGGCCAAGCCTGGCTGGACCCCAGGAGGGCAGAAACCTGTCTGAGGGGTTGGCAGCAGCAGCAGCTGCAGTGAAACCCCGGGAAAGGCAGTTTGGCAGTACCCAGGTCTGAGCTACAGACCTGTGGGACCATGGGAATGTGCCAACTATGCCAGGATGGCATAGAGGGGGCAATTCCATGATCATAGACATGTTACATGGCCATATTCGGAGTTACCAGTGTGAAGCTACATATAGGTAGTGACCTATATGTAGTGCACGCGTGTAATGGTGTCCCCACACTCACAAAGTCCGGGGAATTGGCCCTGAACAATGTGGGGGCACCTTGGCTAGTGCCAGGGTGTCCACACACTAAGTAACTTAGCACCCAACCTTTACCAGGTAAAGGGTAGACATATAGGTGACTTATAAGTTACTTAAGTGCAGTGTAAAATGGCTGTGAAGTAACGTGGACGTTATTTCACTCAGGCTGCAGTAGCAGGCCTGTGTAAGAATTGTCAGAGCTCCCTATGGGTGGCAAAAGAAATGCTGCAGCCCATAGGGATCTCCTGGAACCCCAATACCCTGGGTACCTCAGTACCATATACTAGGGAATTATAAGGTTGTTCCAGTATGCCAATGTAAATTGGTAAAATTGGTCACTAGCCTGTTAGTGACAATTTGTAAAGAGAGAGCATAACCACTGAGGTTCTGGTTAGCAGAGCCTCAGTGAGACAGTTAGGCATCACACAGGGAACACATACCTATAGGTCACAAACTTATGAGCACTGGGGTCCTGACTAGCAGGGTCCCAGTGACACATAACAAACATACTGAAAACATAGGGTTTTCACTATGAGCACTGGGCCCTGGCTAGCAGGATACCAGTGAGACAGTGAAAACACCCTGACATACACTCACAAACAGGCCAAATGTGGGGGTACCAAGGCTAGAAAGAGGCTACTTTCTCACAGGCGTCCCACAGGGATCCTCCCTCAGCCCAACGCTTTTCAACATTTACATGGCTCCCCTCGCCAACGTCGCACGATCCCACCACATCAACATAGTATCCTACGCAGACGACACCCAGCTGACCATCTCCCTCACAAAAGACCCCACAACAGCAAGGAACAACCTCCACAAGGGACTTCACGCCATTGCCAACTGGATGGAATCAAGCCGCCTCAAGCTAAACACAGACAAAACAGAGGTCCTCATCCTCGGTAGCAACCCCTCCGCCTGGAACGACTCCTGGTGGCCTACCTCCCTCGGAGCCGCCCCCACCACCCAAGTATGGAACCTGGGCATCATCCTTGACTCAGCACTCAGCATGACTCAGCAGGTCAACGCAGCCTCCTCTTCCTGTTACAACACCCTCCGCATGCTCTGCAAGATCTTCAAGTGGATTCCCATTGAAACCAGAAAGACAATCACCCACGCCCTAGCCAGCAGCCAACTGGACTTCGGCAACGCACTCTATGCAGGAACCACGGCCAAACTACAAACAAAATTGCAACGTATCCAAAACACCTCCGCCCTACTCATCCTTGACGTCCCTCGCCGCAACCACATCTCTGCGCACCTCAGAGAACTACACTGGCTACCCGTATCAAAGAGGATTACCTTCAAACTACTCACCCACACACACAAAGCCCTCCACAGCACAGGTCCGGCCTACCTCAACGACAGACTCACCTTCCACACCCCCGTCCGCCAGCTCCGCTCCGCCAGCCTCGCCTCCGTCCCCCGCATTCACCGCACCACCACCGGAGGAAGATCCTTCTCTCACCTCTACGCCAAGACCTGGAACTCCCTCCCGCTCCAACTACACCAGACCCAAGACATCTTGACCTTCAGAAAATGCCTCAAGACATGGCTAATCGACAAGTAGCTACCACCTCCCCCCCAGCGCCTTGAGACCCTGACGGGTGAGTAGCGCACTTCATAAATTAATTGATTGCAAGTGGTATTCCAGGCCGATTTGTTTCTAATTGGATTCACATGCCTTGCGCAGACTGTCAGTCCTCTCATCTAATACTTGTGATGAATCTGATGTCTGTCAATGTCTGCATCTGCTCTGGTTCTTCACATTCCTCAAATTCTTCACCTTTGGACAAAATTATTACTGCATTTGCTGTTACTGGATCCTGATGTCTCTGATTAAGTTAAAAAATAGGGTATAGTTTATTATTATATGTATCATTCTTCACCAGATGGCGAGGATTTCTTCTTGCCTTCCTGGCATGTTTCTTCATATGTTCACTCTGATCAGTAGCCCTGAACATAGATTGATCAGGGAGCTGAGCTATCTGAATAGTTGGTCTCTGGTCCGCCACGGTTTTGCATAACGAACTGTCTGCATTATTTTACTTGGAGATCTGTTGTGGTTTTAATGTTTGAACTTGGGAGCAAATATTCCGGTCTAATGTTGGCCTATCAGATGTTATATCAGTTTTCAAACACTTCCTCTCATTTAGGATGCTAGTTAAAATGGTTGGAATGGAACTTAGCTTATCAATGATTGGTCCACAACCACAGACCTCATGCTGTCCTGAGGACTTATTTCCTTGCACGCTGGCTAAGAAATCTGTAATTTTTTCCAGTTTGGAAAGGTGAGTGGCTACAATATTCATAAGATTTATCTGAAGGTCTGGTTTGTCGGATTCCAGATTCAGCACCAAGATAGACGTCTGTAAAATATTTAATAATCAGAATTGTAAATTCGAAATACTCTTCAGTTTTGGGGAGCTGTGGTTCTCAAGGTACTTTGTACCTACACGTTCCTTGTTCTTGTCAGTGCTTGCCTTTAGTCCTGTATCGCCTGCCTGGGGATGTGTTTGGGACGCTGAAACAGGTCTTGAGAGTGTGGCATCTGTACTTGGGTACATTTGCACAGTAAGGTCAGGGTGACTTGAGATTTCTATAATGGAAGGCATGTATTCTTCCTGGTTGCTAGCCAGGTTAATGGTCTTGACTTCCATTGCTTGTACGAGATCTGTTCTATTTGTTAATGAGATTGAATGTAGCCAGGAATTATCAGCCTCTTTAACTGGGTGGTTAGCACTTTTACTGGAGTTATTCTCCTGTGTGGGAGACTGAACCGAGGCCAATTGTTGCTCAGGCATTGGTGTTGAATGCAGTTGATGTGAGACATGGACCTGAGCCTGCGTCATAATGGTGTTTCCTCCTGCCATTTCCCTCATTGCCATAGTTGTGGTTTGCACACCTTCTTTAGAGTGTAAATTAGATTGTTGGTCAAAGCATGTAGCTATTGGTACTGAATTTTGCGGCGTCAGTGGAGTTGGCAAGCCCTAAATGTTTTCTGAAGTTGCATAAATGGCTGCAGCTGGATCCTTTGGAAATGCACATTTATTAACTCTCACATAGTTTGTCTTCTCACAGAGTGTTTGAATGAGTGATATCGGTGGGCTAACTTGGCCCGCGTTGATATTTTGTATGCTGCTTGAGGTGCCATCAGTCCTGGTCTTCTTTGAAAGCTTTTTTTGCAAGGCTTGTTGTCTAACCTTGCCAGATCTCATAGTACATGTCAGATTGAGCAGTTTTGTTTGCCGAAGCTCAAAAACCTTGTAGAGGAGCTTTGACACTTCTTTGGCGCACTGCCTCACCTCTAGATATGGGGGGTCATGGGCTTCAGTAGAAAAGGCAGCTGATGCTGACAAAAATGTTTTTTACGTGGCTAACATCAATTTTAGAAAGATTGACAGTAGCCGGTCGCCATTGCAGTTAGATATGTTTAAATAGCATCTTTCCAAGTTCTCACATCTAATCCAAGCAATCCTGCTTTTAAATAAAATTGTTTTTTTTCGTTTTAGGGCCAGGCAGATGCAGGGAAAATTAGACCGTTTATTTGAATTAACATTATAAAAGATGTGTGAGTTGTTCATTGTATTATTTCCTCACACCCTGCTCTGTCCAGCCCTACTGAGCTCAAACAGGCTAAATCTCAGGCTTATGTAAACTGTTTTATAGCCTTTCTTAATGCAAAGTTTAAGAAAGATTGGAATCTTTGTTTTGTATAAGAGCTCCTGGCTAGATTAAACATTTTGTGACTATTGAACCCGAAGAGGTCCTGTTTAAAAGACAGGAGTCTCACCTCCGTTTTCAAAATGCTCAAGTAGTGACTATATGGTGGACCTTGGCTCCAAGGTGGCCCATCTGTAGTGTGTTCTTGTTCTTTGTTGGAATGCTCTCAGATGCTGACCTAGGGAGATTCCACGTTCTAGTATGTGTAGTCTTCTTGTGTCAGTTGAGCCTGAGCTTCTCCCCACAACGGACCTGTTCCCTTGTACTCCTTACTCAATAAAGAGTATATTCTTCTATCTACGTCCTGGTCTTGAATGCAACATCACTTCACCATCTCAGGTTTGTTATGGGCATTTTTCAATTAACTGCACGACCTGGACTCCGTCACTTTTAATCCATGTAAATCTTCACATAACAATAATTTTAAATCGCCATCCCTAGAGCATTTGTCCCTTAACCAACCCTTGAATAAGGCAGACACTCCCGTCAACTGCTGGTTTCATAGGTTCAACTGTAGCCTAATGTGTGCTTGGAATGCCAAAGAGAGAAGGAAAAATAGGTGCCTAAATAGATCGCATTGGACTGACGTTAACCAGGATGATAACTTAATCTGAAAAACTTAATTTCCACAGGCTTGAATGAATGTAACTTTTATAAATTGTAAAACTGAAGTAAATAGAAACCAGAAAGTTTGCTCAAATGGTTCAGTGCAAACATAAGTGAGACTGATTTTACTTTTAGGATGGTTAGGTGGAGATTATGACCTTCTCTCTCTTGAAACCAAATTTCAAGATGTTTATATCCTGTGGCTCTGGGGATGAAAAATCCTTTGACTCTCCATGGGCCGTTAGGTTCAAGTCTTTTGGCAACCATAACAATGCTTGTTTTTTAATATTTACTAACAAAACTTTACTGAGTCAGTAAGTCTCCAAAACCGTCAGCAGACAGTGAAGACTAAACCATTCTTGTCTTGTAACACAGTTTCATTAGAGTATTGCAAGATTGGCACATGTATTCTCCTTAGCTATGTGGAACAAGACATATAGGGCCACATGTACAAAGCTTTTTGCACGTCGCAAACAGCAAATTTCACTGTTTGCAACGTGCAAAAAGCACTTCGCAATGCACAAACCTCATTTTGCGATTCGGTTACCTGGTTACCGAATAGCAAAACGGGTTTGCGAGGCGCAATTAGGAAGGGTTGTTCCCTTCCTAATTGCGAGTGGCAGGGCAATACAGGATTGGTTTGTGACCGCGAACGCGGTCGCAAACCAATTGCAATTTGCACCCTTTTGAAATGGGTGATAACCCATTCACAAAAGGGAAGGGGTCCCCATGGGACCCCTTCTGCATTGAGAATGGCACTGTTAATATTTTTTCAGAGCAGGCAGTGGTCCTATGGACCACTGCCTGCTCTGAAAAAATAAAATGAAAATATTTCATATTTCGTTTTTGAAATGCATCTCGTTTTCCTTTAAGGACAACGGGCTGCATTACAAAAAAAAACTGCTTAATTAAAAAGCAGTCACAGATATGGTGGTCTGCTGTCCGCAGCAGGCCACCATCCCTGTGAGGGCCGTCATTCGCAAAGGGGTCGCAAATTGCGACCCACCTTATGATTATTCATGAGGTGGGCCTTTGCGACCCCCTTGCGAGTTGCAGATGGTGTCAGGGACACCATCCAAGATTCGGAATTGCGACACGTAAATTGCAAGTCGCTCTGACTCACAATTTCTGTTGTGCAGCAGCCCTCACAAAAGCCTGTCTGAAACAATGGCATAAGTTGTCTCTCATTGGCCCAGTCCTTCTCTCTGCTAAAAATAACACATAGAGTTTGACATTTACGGCAATTAGAACAATCATTCTATTACTTTTGGGACCAGAACGTCAACATTTTTTAATAAAGAGGGTGCAAGACGGAACCAAACCAGGAGTCCAAAAACCTCTTGGGTGTAGTACCATCCATAAAACGTAGAGGTTTAGCATGCAGCACAAAACTGAATATCTAGTTTAAAGAAGACAGCAGCGATGCCATTTGGTCCTGAGGTGCTGTCTGACCTGTACATTTTTAGGGTCGAGTCTGCGAGTTCATGCACTAGCACATGCGTCTTTCATGAGCCTGCCTGTCGTTCACCATTTGTTGGTTTGTGTGGCACTTTTCTTTACAGCCTTGTAATTTGTCAAGACATTTCTGGCATCATTTCCGTTTCTCTGTGTAGAGCAGGGATCAAGCACTAACTAATTTGAACTTAATTAGTAACACCTTGGGCTGTCCTATAGAAAGTGCCCTGGGAGCATTGGGCATGTGTGCCTGCTTTGTGTACTATGGTACTACAGAAGGTGCCGCAGGCGCTGGTACTGCCCCTTCTGTAATACAGGTAGCTGTGGCTCACAATCAGTGCCAGCGCTATCTCAAGACAGTGCTCCATACCCCCATGCAAATGAGGGAACCTTTTTACCTCTGCACCTGCTCCATACAATGCAAAAGTGTAGGTGGGTTGCCGCCTGCACAGTGAAACACAAAGTAACTCCTTCAAAGCTGCTTTATAATTCACTAGAATGCGTTGCCCCGCGGCCAGCACAAGTTCACAGATGTCCTAAGGGCAGCGCATTCAACATCTTCCTGTTTGCGCAGAGCATACCTGTTTGAAAGTGCGCCATGGCACAAACAGGGAAAGTGTACCCATATGCAACAGGGCCTCTGGTCATTATATTACTTTGAAGAGGCGGATGTGTGGTACAGAGTGCCCATATTTATACTTTTTTAGCGCCGCTTTTGCGTCATTTTTTTACGCAAAAGTGGCGCAAACTTGCAAAATACAATTGTATTTTGTAAGTTTGCGCCGTTTTTGTGTTAAAAAGCAGCGCAAATGCGGTGCTAAAAAAGTATAAATATGGGCCCAAGAGTTCTTACTAATAAACACATTAGTATCATCATTTCGAATGGTCGAAACCTTTGACATAGTAGTCTCTCAGTGTGGGAAATTTGGGTTCCAATCCCAGGCCAATGAAAAGCCCCAGCTTTACCAACTTGGTCTTTTCCTTTGGGTTACCTGGGGTGTAGGAAATTGTGTTATTGGTTGGAGGGATGTTGAAACCCTACTCAGGCAGCAACCACATTCCTTGTCAGGATGAAGTCACAAGCAAATGCCAAATTAACCTATGCTCAACCATGGCACAGAGCAGTCAGATTTAACTTAGGGGCAATGTGTAAAATATTTATGCAGCAAGTCAAACAGTAATAAAGTGAAGTACAACACAAGGAAATAGCCTAGACCAATTTAGAAAAGTAGAGTAAAATGTAGTAAATAATTTAAGACCAAAACAACAAAAACCCAATCAGTGGAAATGTAGACATGCAATTTTAAAGATTGCAGTGAAAATAACACCACAAAGCACCAACTGTGGTTGTCAGGTTCCGCTAGACCAGGACAAAGTAACAAGTTCAAGCCCGCTGTGATGGAACACGGACCAGCTACAGGGACCCAGTTAGGCCCACTGAACAAAGTGCCATAACTCAAATCCTGGTTGTATAAGATGCAAAGTTCCTTGCCAAGGATGTGGCACACAGCACAGGCAGTGCGAGGTCCTGGTGTGGAGATTTGTCATGCAGCGATGGTTCTGGAAAGCTGTGAAGCTGAGATACAAGGTCCTCCATCATTTGTGGGGATTCCATTGACCAGGGGCTTATGATGCAGAGTACTGCAGAGAAGATGCATCGCGCACCGTCTGGTCCTGAAGAAATAGTGGAGCTTGCGATGCAGAGTCCTGTGCTATCGTCAAGGATGCCACCGAAAAGGGGCTTGCCATCTCTAGACACCAAACTCCATCAGTCTACCTGCCACCAATTGAAGGTTATCACTTTTTGTTACAGCTGGGGTTTCTGGTTGTCAGAGTATGCACCCCGTAAAAGCAGGAACCACGACTTCTAGTCAGGTAAGCTAGGTGCACTCTTTTTGTACTTGAATTTGAGGATTATGAGGCACAGCAGTCCAAAACATACTCATGGAGGAAATATAGACTAGAAACTACGAACTCAGCAACACAATCAATTTCATTCAATAAATCAATATCCATTCAGTGATTTTTGCTTTGAAATGTACTGTAACACACACACAACTAAATAACACAAAATTGCAAATATTTACAGCATGGCAGGTGGAAAAACAATTGAGCACACCATTACGCAGTGCACAGGGGTGCACTTCAATGTAAGTCAAATAACTCCCTAAGTTTGGACTAGAGGCTATAGGTCTGAAGCACCTTTAATAGTTTGTGCACCAGCAGATACTAAACCATAAAACCACAGTAACATCCTAGCTCAAATATCGCACAGTTATAAACATGTATACTGGCTGATGTCATGGGGTATCACCTTACATTCAACAGTAGAAAATAAGCATTTCAATAGCATCAACCATTTCAGGACGTTACCACAAACATACACGTTTTGTCTTTTTTAAAAAATCCATCAGTATGAATTTTTGCATTCACCCTGTAGCAACTCATACAAAGCAGTGCACACTTCAGTAAATGTCTTTACCCTGTAACTGTAACTGAACCAAATTACATAATAAACACATAGGGCCATATTTACAAGGCCCATGGTTCAGGGTGGAGCAGCAAGTGCCTTGCTGTGCTGCCCCACGCCACCAGCAAAGTGCAGAAATGCACTGTATCTACAAGATATGGCACATTTTTGTCCCCTCCCCCTGCACTGGCGCACAAATTACTGCCATGCACCAATGCAGGCACTCTTGAGCCATGGTGCAAGAGTGCCTGCATTGTGGGGATGATTGTTTTTGTGCAGGAAGGGACACCTTCCTGCACAAAAACAATCAATGGATGCAAATGCCTCCTTCTATGTGTGCTACAGAAAGCAGCACACATAGAAAGAGGAAAAAGCAGGAAGAAATAATTTTCTTTCTTTCTGTTGTGCCACTTTTATGCTACCCCTGGGAAGGCGTATGCTTTTGTTGCATTCCCAGGTTTACAAAACCTTGTAAATATGGGAATGAGTCAGTATCCATGGGTGTTGCATGGGAACACCCACGCAACACCCATGGAAACGCCTCCCTGCCACAAAGTAGGGCAACGCAGTGACTTGCATGCCACACTTGTGCCACCAGTATCGGGAGTGGGTGATGAGTGCAGTCACTATGCATTGGGCCTGGGGAATGAGAATCACCACTACTCATAAAGCCACACAGGATAGAAAAAAATCTACACAGAATGGGCAATTGGCAATAAACCTCTAGCACAACAATAAATTAAAATGTCATCCAGTATATGCATCCATACAGATAATGCACTATTAAGATCTTTATGTAACTCCAAATCACTTTAATTTAGGGACGTTGTGAAGTCCCCCGCTTTAGCAGCTACAGCGGGGCTTGGGTTCTGGTGGCCACAACTTGTCAGACAAAAGACCATAATTAGCACTATAAGAAAGAAAATTTGGCGGATAGAAAAGACAAATAAGGGTGAAAAGTTAAAAGGTGAAAGAAAAGTAGAAAGGGTGGTAAGAATGATGGATGAATTGATGAAAGGATCAGTGAATGGATGGACGATTAAAAGGATGGCAGAAAAATTGAATTTTGAGAGGATGGATGGATGAATTGGCATATGGATGGATGGACAGAGAGATGAATGGATGGATGGACAAAAGGATCAATTGATGGATGATAGACTATTGATGGATGGGTAAGTCAAAATATGTATGTATGGGTAGATCGATGTATGGATGGGTGCATGAAGAGATGTTGGATGTGTGAACATATGGATGGACGGATGGATGGGATGGCCAATGGATGGATAGCATGGTGAAAGATTAAACAATGGATTAAAAACTAAATGGGTTACAGAACGTAAAGGTGAAATGGTGGATATCAGCAGAGGGACTGATGGGTGACATGATGAATGGATAGCAGCCTGGGTGGAAGAGACAAGGGCGCCTTCTTCGGTGGGTAATGTGCACTTGTTAGTTCAAATGGTGGGGGGTGGGTTTACATTTTCTGGCTACGTCCTTGCTTTACTTTCACATTAACCAACATGAACCATTGGCAAACTAACCTTTTATCATTCACTACAAAGAACAACAAACATATACAGATTCCCACAAAAGAAAAGGGCTCTTCATATCTAGAAACATATGGTGGAACATGCCATCCAAGCGCTATTAACAAATGATAGTGAGAGAGCGTAGTTTAAATAACACATATTAAAATGAAATGCTCATATCAATGCTTAACGATGTTGCATAGAAAACGACAATGATTTGCTTAAACGTGCATTTGAATTATGACTATAATGTGTGTGGCCACCAATGTGTACGCAAACTAATAACTCATAAATAGAATCATTAATGCAATGTTAATCAAGCTATAAATAAACGATTATGATATTGCATTTATATTAAAACTCTTATAGGCCTTAAGTTAGCGTGAGCCGTGGGTTTTAGTTGCCTGGCTCTCATATCAAAAGCATTTTTCTGTTTTGCAGTGTGCTGACTCGCAAAGGGCCATGATCCTGCAAATTTTCTTTTTGTTCAACTTGGAAGATGAATGTATCAGTACAATCCTGTTTTCATCCGCATGCTTGCTGCTTTAGTATGAGTTTATACACAAAATTTAAACAAATGTAGATTAATGTAATGTACAAGGACGTTTAAACCATGGACAAAGGAACTCATGACCCGAGAAGACGTGCCAAGATGTGAAGTAACCCCCGGATGTGCCAGCTCCGAAGACGTCAATTATGAAGACCAATCAAAGTGTAATGAATAAATGTGGGGTGACAATTAGAATTACCTAATGTATAATTTGATAGGTTAGAGATAGTGGGGTCCAATAGAATTTTGGGGGAAGGTATTACAGAAAAGGGATAAAAACCCATGTCACAGAAAGGTCGAGGGAACTAGGTAGGGAATGCTATTGATTTTATCCAGAAACTCTGTCACTCTGTTTGGTGACTTTGAGACTTATTAAAACCATCTTCACCCATAGACTGCCCCTATACACTTCTCCTTATGAGGGAAGTGTCCCCTGTCCTTTAGACAAAGTTTAGACTGACGGTGTTTTGACTGATGTCCTGAAGACGAAGACTGATCCTCTGTGCTGACCAAATCCTTGGAGGGTGATTATGACAATACAATTTGTAATTTGTCTGTTTGCTTTTCCTTTCTAGGTACCAACTGCTCATTTTGGTAGAGACCTTAGTTAGATGTTTTCCAAATTTGTGTGCTAAATTGTTTTTTCATGAAGCCCAACATGCTGATGCTAATTAGTGGTTAGTACAGAAGTTCACTTCGTCTGACGCAAATAGACAAATGACTGACGTTATGCTATGCTGAACTGAGACGTATGTGTTATTTGCAGTATTCTGATCTATGTTCACGCCGTGCTATGTTCTTATGTTTGTGATCTTTGCATTAATGAAATCTTATCAAAGTTGCCAATTCGTGACTATGCTCTTATGCTTTCTGATATTGAGATTAACTCTTTTGCTCGTAGATTGTAATCAATAGGGAATAAAATTCATAAAATTCTACAAAGGTGTGGTTATTCATGGCTGAAAGGTCATGATTGCGTCTACAATTTGATTAATGTCTTTATCTAAAGTAAAGTGCATTGTGGTGGTAAATATTGATGACATTATTGATATATTGCTTGACATATTGATCAGTTATCTCGTCCTACGGTATCTCTCCACTGGTTCACAAGATTCATTGGCCTAAAACGAGACCTAATGTGTAACAAATTAACATAGAAGGACATGTTATCAATAGCATGATAACATAAAATAACTTAGCATGCCAACATAACTTATCTATCACATAGATAGAATGGATAGAACAGTGGGTCTCTGCCCCAAAGAACAGTGGGTCTCTACTCATAAAAACAACCTGTAAGAAAATAATGTAATATTGATCGTGATCTGGACAGAAGACTAATTGAACCCTCTTAATCTTAGGTTAATCTTAGGGTAGCAAAATGCTGACTAATCAGTACGAAAAAATCTAACAGGCGTTGGCAATCCCAACAGGTCTGGCTTATAAATGCACTGTCATGCGGTACCTAAAAATCCAGTATGTTAATGAGTACCGTCCTCTCATCTGTGCTGCTGCCAAAGAAAAACACCATGAATTATGTAGTTATCTAGTAATTTAATAGCCTTCCAAAGTTATGTGCCTGCCACCACCACTGAAAGTTCAAGCCAGCAGCTGGATAAATGAACAAAATGATTACGGCAGTGTGGCGATCAAGCAGTTTTTTTTTTAAGCACACATACAGCTGAGCAGCATAGAGTACAGTAGTGTAGAGTAGAGTGGTCTAGAGTAGAGTGGGATAGGGTGGAATGGGGTAGAGTAGAGTGGTGTAGAGCAGAGAGGCATACAATAGAGTGCCTTATAGTGAAATGGGGTAGAGTAGTGTGGGGCAGGATAGAGTACAATGGTGTATAGTGCAGTGGCATACAGCAGAGTGGCATAGAGTGCTGTAGATTACAGTGCCATAGTGTACAGTGGTGTAGAGAAGAGGGGTATACAGTAGAGTGGCATAGAGTGAAGTGGGGTAGAGTGAAGTGGGGTAGAGTGAAATGAGGTAGAGTAGTGTGCCGTAGAGAACAGTGGCATAGATTATAGTATCATAGAGTGCAGTGGTGCAGAGTAGAGCACAGTGGCGCACAGTGCAGTGGCATAGAGTAGAGTACAATACAATGGACTACAGTGGTGTAGAGTTGAGCGGAGTTGAATGTCTTGGAGTGGGGTAGAGTGCAGTGGTGAAGAGTGCAATTTTATAGAGCATACAGTTCAGTAGCTTGCAGTGGTGTACAATGCAGTGTCTTAAAGTGCAGTGGCATAGATTGCAGTGACATACAGTGCAGTGGCTTCTTAAATAAGAAGGCAGAAATATTGTTTAGACCACACTTTGGCTGTGTTGTGGGATTCTCAATTATTCTCATTATATTTGGTTGTTGGTAAGTAGGCTGCAATATTTTGCTACTTTGATATTTTTGTGCACAATATTCCGAAACACCAAATGCATTCATATCATTTGGAAAAATATTTCTATATAAAGCTGTAGTAGACTGGTTATGAGTTACAACTGTGAAATATATGATGTCACGGAAAACAAATTACATGTCATGAAGTGAATGTGAGAATGCTATAGGTGTCAGATATATCCTTATGATTTGGCATGATTCCAAAGTGAAAGTGACCTCTCATTGCCTCTCACCACAATCTACCCATTCATACAGAGACACTCAAAGTAGGGCCTGTGATGTGCCTGTGGCCCTTCTGAACTTTACATTCAGCTCCCTGGTGAAAAGCAGCACTGGCATTCAGAAAACACTTAAATAGACAAAGGAAAATAAGTGAAGTGGTACTGTACCACTTACCTTTATGAACACCTTAACTATAAAGACATCATAAAGCAAACATAAAAATATGAAAACATCTCTTCAGAATAAAAAACAAAAAATCATTAACATGCAGAAGCATTTCAACTTAGTATGTCAAATGATATTGCTGCATTGAGAGGCATTTATATGATAGTTTCCAAACATGGACTTAGAAACATTAATGCCTCTCTCTTCCCTTATGACAATGTCATTTCTGAACCAGGGGGCAAGTCAGTTGTGATGTGCAGTGCCTTGAGACCCTACAGGTGATTAGTCACCCTTTAGAAATGATTGAATGGTTGATTGGTAATTATTATGCACCAAACAATATTATTGTTTATGAAATTAAACACAAGAGAACGTTTTGTGCAGGGCACATCTTGAACTCATTTATTTCAAGGTGCTCTCCTATGTGAACACAAAGTGAAATAAACAATTGCCTAGAATCACACAGTTTGATCAAGTTGGGAAGCTGTAAATAATCCCAGATTATCTGGTTTCACTCAGCAATTCAAATTATTTCTTTCTGTCTCTTGTTTTACACCAAAGTTAATGCACTGCCTTTAATTCTTGAGGTTAGAGCGTGGGTGGCAGACAGTAGCGAATTGAAGGCTCAGCTTGGTTTGGCTCTTGGATCCAAGAGAATCCTGAGCTGAGCCAGAGACCAGGCATTTTGCTTGAGCTTGGCTGGAGCCTTCAGTAGCACTCCAATCTCTACCACATAATGGCAATTACAGGGACAAAGGCTTAGGAAGCATATGTTTTGCTATCATGAACCAAGTTGGCAAAGCAGGAGCACCAACACCAAAATGCTGGACTCCTTGTTTGACACACAACTTTCTCACTATACCATATTTTAGTGAGTGGTTTATCTCCCCCATGAGTATAATCAAATGAGTGTTTAGTTACAGCCATATTTTTGTAATCACATACATACTTTGAATGATTACTTTGTTTCACATTTTTCCTATCTCTCTTACAAAAACAAGAAGCAGAGAAGGATGTTCAGAAAGTGACTAACCAAGAGTGCACCATTTGTCTCAAGGGGAGTTAATAAAACACATGCCTTTTGATTCAATCTTCTCCATCTTGCTCATTAGACAACAACTGGGGTGTGCCTGGTTCTGCTGTTGAGGCTCAGAGACTAGCCTCACATGCCACTATGCTGTGGAACCTGCCCAGACATTAAAAACAGAATTCACAACCAACATATTTTGGCAAAGTGATAAAGCAGGGATTAAAAGCCAAGCTTCCTAGTGCCATGACTAAACTTTTCCAATTGTCCCTTTTTTTCACAGTGAAGGTTGGGTGTTGGTGTTTGCCAACTTCAGTGAATCACACACCTTGTTAGGGGCTCCTAACCGAGCATGTTTCTATGCACTCCTATTGATTACAGATAGGACACTAAAGGGATAAGGAGATTGTGAGACCTAGAATTCTATTTCATTTCAATTCGTTAATCAAGTCACTTCTTTGTACAACTGACTTGCCAAAGGTGATGACAACACAGTATTGGCAGATCTTTCACTTCTAGAGATTAATGTAGAGGACAGATAAGCAAAATGTCTCTCTCTGAACTTGATTGACAACTTTCACCAGTTTTGTGTAGAGTATGGTCTTGAAAGTAACACCACCAAAACTAAATGTATGATCTAAATAAGGAGAGGTAAGATAAGGGATGCCATCAGAGTGGGGAATGACCCACCAGAAAGGGTGAGGGAGTTTGATTATTTAGGCATCATTAGGGTCATGGGAAGCACAGATCTTGAAAAGCTCAATTGTGGTCAAACATAGAGCCAGGGCTATATGCAGGTTTGCAAAAAATGCTACCTGGTCACCAATCACCCCAGCAGTAGAAATGTATATGGTTCAATCAAGGAGATCCTGAGCTACGGGGTCATTGCAACATGAGTGTTTGGAGTGTTGCTGAAAATAATGTTCACATAGTTCTAGGGAGGGGCACACCCTGTTTGCCACTAAGCTTGCAGAGGGGCTTGCAGAAATTATAAGAATGCAATTGGCTGCAAAAATAAAATGGTTAGAGTTGTAAAGTGCCACTTTTTGCTGTTTGATGCTGTTACTTTTAATCTGTAAGTTTTCTGCGGCCTGCTAACCAGACCTCAATACCAGCGCTATTTCCCTTCAACTGTACTTTGAATTGCACAAGACTAATTGGAAAGGACTTTACCACCCCGTAAGTCCCCACTAATAGGTACCAATGGTATACAGTGCAGGCATGGTAAAGGGGTCACCACGACTGCAGCACTAATTGTGCCACCCTGTGTGACCCAAGTAAAGGTGAGACTGCAGAACTGCTATGTCAGCCTGCAGGAGCAGCTTGCTGCTCAAGTGCGACTCTGCCCTCACCAAATGCAGGCAGAGTCCCTTTACTGCCCATGGACAGGTCAGTCACTGCTAAGGCAGGCCTCCAATGGCCCAGGAGGCAGACTGCTCTGTACTTTTGGTGTGGACATATATGCAGGAGTATGTATGAACCTGTGATAGCATTCAAAAGTGAATGCTACAATGAGTAACGAGCAGTCCATAAAATAATATGGACTGGCATCTGGGCAGTTCCATGACAGCCTTCCAATTCCCCCCAAGTTTGGTATCAAACACCTTGCTTTTTAACCCTGAACACGATGCCCGTGCCCAGGATTAACTAGCATGATGTGCCCTAGTGGCACCCTTAGAGGGTTCCCACCAAATTACCAAGCTCTGTACTGTTTTGGCGGGCTCTCCCTAGCCTCTGTCACCAAAGACAAGAGTTTGTCCCCCTGATGGTCATGCTAGTGCTTCCCCAGGACAGAGACAAAGGGCCTAGGCATGCAGGAGGTCACTTCTCCTCTCTCCCAGGTTGATTAGTGTTAAGGTAATCAAGGCGGTGAGCCTCAAAGTCTTTCACCTCCCTTCATATGTAACTACTTGTCCCCTAGCTAAGGACAAAGTGTTCCTGTCCAGTCCAGCTCAACAGGTAGAAAAATTAGCTATGCAGGAGGCGTACACATCCAAAAGGCTAGCCACACCTTTAGGGTAGGCTAGGAGGTCTGTAGAGCTGAGGGAGGGCTCTGCCATCTTGGCACCCTCTAGGTTTAGTAGATTCTGGAAAGGAAAGTGACCCACTCCCACAGGAAGTGGTCACTTGATCGACAGACTAGCCGCAGGGACCAGTAGCTCATTGGTCACTGTTCCTCACACCCTTTACGCCCCCCTATGCTAGGATTTAAGGGGCACCCCAGACACCAGGACCCAGTTCTGATGTGCAACTAAGAAAAGGCATGAAGAAGACACTGTCACCGGCAATAGGACCTAGGATCTAGCCATAATGCAAAGACTACTGGAACTGTGTGCTCAACATGTGCCAGTAATGAAAGCTCATTGATCCCAGCAAGAGGGACCCCTGTGGACACCAAGAAACCAAGGCAGACTCCCCTGACTGGTGGTACCAGTCACCTGCATCTTGCAGAAGTAACGATGTGCTGTGAAGGAAGAATTGCAACCTGACGGGCCTCTTGGGAGTGAGCCCAAAGAAACTCAGTGTCCTGCTTCCTGAGAGTGGTAGTGAGGCTCTCTCCAGGTTTTGAGATGCTACCACCTTCTGGATGACCTCCAGCTGTTGAAGTACCCCGTGGACCACCTTTGCAGCTGCCAAGGCTTGTCGGTCGCCAGCCTGGAAACAAATAGCTTCTTAGACATTACCAATTCCACGGCAGATCCCAGCATAGAGACCGACATCAGCAACAACCCCTCTCTTGAGATCCTGCATCCAGAAGAGAGTGACCACAAGAGGAGCAGCAAAGCATCTTTGGCACGACCAGCCCCATGATTGGCAGCTGGAAGCCACCTTTGTATCCAGATCCCTGGACTTGGTGGCAAAGATCCAAGTGTTGATTCCTGGTCTTGGCCCCTTAAAGACCTCTACTTCCAAAGGGTATAGTGTGAGTCCACCCCGAAGTATCCATTTGTCAAGTGGTGCAACTTGCCAACAGCCACTGACCCCATTAGCATCAAGGACAGCCAGAGCTCCTCTGCACCCACACTCCCTGGGCAAGGTACAAAGAAACTGTCTGTTGAGAGTTGGTCTAGAGACCCGCAGAAACGTAAGTCCTGGTGAGTTCTACGGAACTCACCCTGCAAGTGCCAGAGTGCACACTTTGATTTTCCCCAATTGACATCAATGGTGATTGCTTGTCAGTAGAAATTGCATTATTTTCCAAAGCTTCAAAAATAAATAACTCTGGTTATATGTAACATAAGAGGCTAGTTTTGCTCTCTAACTTTAAATACAAATCTGCTTATTTTTATAAATTGGTGTTGGATTTATTTCGAGTTGTGTCATTTACTTATGGTCCATGTTGGTACTGTGAAATGCTTTACACATGTTCCTCTAAGTAGCCTGACTGCTCTTTGCTGCACTACCAAGACTGAGCTAAGGTTTACAGGTGTGAATCTGAGGTCCACTACTGGGTAATGTGATAGTATTACATGGTAAGACTCCCCAGTCATACCACATAATACTGTCACTATGCTACAGTTAGGCATTGTGAAAAAGGCTTGATGTGACCTGGCCCTGGAAAATCTTCATGAAAACCCTGCGCTATCTGACCAGGTGATGCACAAACGATGAAAAACCAGGCTTATGTGAAAACTGCCACTTGCAGGAAGCACCGAAATCACATAGGCAGTTTAAATAGACCCTTTCTACTACACAATTTTACCAATAAACCTAAGAAATGTCTAGGTATCATACACTCGACACATGCACATACAGTGTTTCTACAGTTTAGATTTGGGACCCTCCTGGTCTCAGCCTTTTCCGCCTCCTGGGAGGGTGCAAAGCTGGGGACATGCTATTGTTTTTGTTGTAAATCTGTTGTATTAACTGATGAACATTTGCTATTTTTCTGCTCCCTGTACACTAAAAGCCAGAAGCAAGTGGATAGTGCCCCGTTGTTGCACTCTGAGTTTGACAGAAAGATGAGATGCATGTAGAATCTGTAAAAGTGACACCTCAAAAATAGTCATAGTAGCTTTGTCAAAGTTCCTATATCCAGCTTGGATAACAAGGCAAAAGTTACTAAGCAACATGACAGGGTGTGATTTTATGGGGTCTGACTAAAGCACCTTTGCCTATAAGGATTTTAACTTACTATTTATTGTTGTTTTTATGTATTTGAAAACCAGGTATGTACCTAAGTACCACCGTTTTGCTCCCTTCTCTGCCAACCCCCCCCCCGTACCAAGCCTTTGTTTTGGCTATTTGCGGTACTTCGCACTTAGGCCCCCACAACTTTTGTCCACATAAGCTATCCACGCCAACGTCCTTCATTTACATCATTCTGGGGATTGTAAAGATACCCAAGGTTTGTGGATATCCCTGTAGGCGACCAAGAAATTAGCCACAATACAGCTACATTTTGTTTTTTGGGGGAAAAAATGGGAAAACGTGCTACAGAAAAAGTGCTGCAGAAGAAAGCATCTGTTTTTTAACCCTGCAAATGGCATCAATGAAGGGTTTGTGGTGCTAAAAGCACCACATTCCCAGCTTTCAGGAACAGGCAGACTAAAATCTTTCGACACTGTTTTGGCCAGATACAAGGGAGAGAACATGGCAGCTGGCTAACGCGGGCCGCGGAGGGGTTCTTGTGCCTGTCCTGATTTGTGCGCACAGGTCGCGCTCCGGCTCTCCGGATAGCTCTTCCCAATAGCAGCCAAAGCTAGAGGCTTAAGATTGAAACCTACCTATCCTGGAGGGGATAGTGACGATCTTCAGGCCCGTGATTTGGACGTGGGCGACCTGTGAACTACAGCGTGGTAGGTGCATAGCAGCCAGGGTTCCCCTCCGGGGGGACAAGGGAAGCGCCAGCACAAGCTACACTGCCACCACAAGTTGTACAGCAGGCATGAGGACACCGTTTTTGCAGGAAGACACAAAGCTTCAGGGGAATCTGTTTCCCCATTCAAATTCTGCTGCAAAAAAAGGTACTGGGTCCTTGCGGGGGAGGGGTGACAGCTTTTCCTGATCCCCCTCTACTATTTTCCCCCGGAATGGAATTAATTACAATATTAGGATGCAGAGTACGAAGGGGCTGAATTTGGGCAGAAGGAGAGGATGAGGTGGAGCCGGAAGGAGAGGAGACCTGTCCCATTCTATGAGAAGTAGTAAAAAGAGCCCTAGTTCAAAAATGAGTTTGGTCCCCCAGGTTGGGCCCCCCCCACATAAGAACTGGAGAATTAGTAAGTCTGCTGTGGTGGATAATCAGGAAACAAGAGACAGCGATAGTACCAGGCATACAGGGGTGGCTGTGCCAAATTCAAGACACTCCCTTTCGAGTCCCAGGAAGCCAAGAATTACCCTGTCACTTAGAAGATACTTTAAAGTTTTGCCTGGCACGAAGGCGAAGTAGATAGAGGTAGAAGGACACAGAACTCCTGATATTAGTTCAGGAAGGAGTGCAGAGAGTAGCCAGGTTTTTCAAATTGAGCTCTCCCGTAATAGGTTTCAGCTGTTAGAGGTGGATGATCTGCACCAGAGTAACAGCAGGAGGGCTTTGAGTCAAGAAGATGGGCCAAGAGTTTCCAAAGCGGTTTCTAACACGCATCAGCAGAATTTAGAGTTAGGAGGGAGGCAAGGCGGAGATGGGGACCTACAGCAGAAAGAGTTTGCTTCCCCCCAGGGGCAGGTTTCAAATGAGGAACCTCTTGCTCAATCTATTGCAGGGATGATATGAGATTAAGCAGGGGAAGTCGGGGGGGGGTGTTGAGACCTCGAATATGAACCAGAAAGAGATTAGAGGTTTATGTGGAACTTTTGGGCATAAGTTGGACGATCTAGCAGAACGAACAGCTGCCCTGGAATTTGAAGTCTCTGATTTGAGGAGAGCTACGGAAGGGAACAGGGAGGCAATTTATCAGGTGAAACTGGGGGAGGAAAATCTACAAGTAAAACTTGGAATGATGAAGAAAAAACTGAGGAGGAATAATTTGAGGTTCTTAAAAGTTCCTGAAGAATTGGAAGCAGGGGATCTGAACAGTTTGGTGGTCCGTTTGATTAAACAAGGCGCCCAGGTCGAAGATGAGGAAGAAGTCTTACTAAAAGACATTTAGCGGGTGTATAGGGACCCTTTTAGGAAAACCCCCAACAGGGATAAACCTAGAAAGATATTGGTATGCTTCCACACAAATGAGTGTATTTTAGCTGCAGCACTAAAGAAAAAGACTTTAACTGCTGAGGGTATCAATTTTGAGATCAAGTCGGATTTATCTACTGTGACACTGAATAAACAGTGGGAGTTAGGGAAAAGAATTGATGTTTTGAAGCGGTTAGGGGCTACGGCCCAGCTGAAATTTCCTGCCTCCTTGAGGGTGATGGCAAACAATAAAATGTTTACTTTCAGGGATATCAGAGAGGTAGACGGTCTGATTAAGAAAATGGATAAAGACTATCAGCCGTTTGGTTAAGGAGCACGGTTTCTTTAAAGTTGACTTGGACCAGCAGGAGCCTCCCATGGCAATCACGCCGTGTGAGGAGACAAGGAGGTTTCTCTCAGGGTAACGGTGGTTGGATTGAGTGATCGAAGGGGGAGGTGGTAGCTTGGGAGGATGGAGGGGATGGAGAGGTACACAGGGTGGGGAGCATGGGGGAAAAGATAAAAAATGTCCTTATTCAGGTGTATTTGATATGAAATGGTTGTTAATCTCTGGGGATGTGGGTAGATCGTGTGGGAAGGGAGGAAAAGAAGATGAAGGGTAATGAATTAAGGATTCTATTTTGGAATGTTTATAGTCTAAGGGTGAGGGCCAGGCAAAAGAGGTTAGTGCAATACTGTAGGGATGCTCAAGCTATGGTGATAATTCTGTAAGAAAAGCACTTATCTAGTGAAGAGTGTAGCAAGCTGTTTAAACTATTTGATTGGATTCAGCATATCTTATGTTCTACTCAGATGGGGGCAGTAAAGGGGTGGCTATACTAGGGAAAAATCATCCTGAGATCTCTTTCCAGGGAGGACTAGTCAATAAAGATGGAAGGTGAGTAACAGAGTGGTTACTGGCTTTTAATGAGGGTTTCACTCCAGTTGGTTATTATGTCCCAAATAGGGATGATGTTCATCTCCTGCGAGAACTGTATCACCACCTGCTACATTATAAAGACCCAATAATATGGGTGGGAGATTTTAATATAGTGTTGGACTATGACCTTGATAGGTCAAAGGGGAGCAGGGCGAAAATGAACGAGAAGATGCGATCCCAGGCGATTAACATGATGTCCCATTTTGGGCTACATGATATTTGGAGGGAGATGATGGGAACAAGGCGGGGGTACACTTGTAATAAAGATAAATATAAATATCAATCTAGGGTTGATTGTGTGTTATTTGAAGAGAGGGTGAGAGGGAGTGTTGAAAAGATTTAGCATGTTGGTGCACCCTTATCAGATCACTCAGCACTGAGCGTGAGTCTCAACCTCAAAGGGAATAATATGCAGACAGGATGGACATTAGATAGGACTCTTCTCCTAGATGAAGTTATTGTGGCAGAATTGAAAAAGGTTACGGATGAGTTTTTCAAGTTAAATGTCGGCCCATCGTCACCGGAGGTGGTTTGGGATGCTTAAAAAGCCTTTTTGAGAGGTAGACTGATGAGAGCAGCCTCCTCTAAAAGGAAAGCATATAAAAACAAGATTAGTGTCTTGACAGAACACATACAATCAGTAGAAAAATAGTTATTAGGTAAGGAGGGCCAGGAAGAAGAAAAGGAACAACTAGCTAAGGTACTCTAAGAATCTCGAAACAAGCTCATAGCTGAATTAGATAAAAGAATTAAGAAAAGATGTGAAGCTAATAGGATGACTTTTTTGAATATGGGGAAAATTGTGGGAAAGTATTAGCTTGGCAAATAAAATCAAAGCAGATGAGGAACAAAGTGGTGAAGATCCAGGGGGGAAACGTAGGGGTTTCCTGTAAAGGGAATAAGGAAATAGAAGAGTCATTTCAGGATTACTTTCGGGATCTCTATACAGAGAGGTTAGAGGTACCTTCAGGGTTGGTTGAGACCTGGATGCAGGGTGTAGATCTCACTCCCCTGGAAGATGAGGATGAGGATAGAGAAATCTTGAATGAAGGAATCAATCGGGCTGAAGTGGAAGATGTGACTGGTTCCAGTAAATTAGGGAAGGCACCAGGTCCAGATGGGTTACCCTTGAAGTCTACAAAGTTTTAGGGGATAGCATAATGAATGTTTTTTAGGATTGTGTGATAGTATTTGCAAGGAGGGGGCAGTGCTTCTAATACTAAAGCGATGGGAAGACCCCACATTCTGTGATTCATACAGGCCTATATTCCTATTGAACTGGGATTATACAATTTTTGCAAACATTTTTGCAAAAAGATTGGGTACGGTGGTGGGGAAATTGACTCATGTAGGTCAAAAGGGTTTCATAAAGGGGAGATACCTACATGAGCTAACACACGGTTTAATAGGAGCAATAGATTTGGCAAGCATATGTAAGGTACCCCTAACGGTGGTGATGATTGATGCCGTTAAGGCTTTTGATATGGTTAATTTGTCCTATTTGGTTATGCTTTGTGAGCACCTTAATTTGGGAAGTAGGTTTATAAGGGTACTACGGTTGATATATCATAACCCATAGGCAAGAATTTTTATTAATGGCTCCTTTACTCGTCCCTTCAGGATTGAGAGGGGAACGAGGCAGGGATGTCCGCTATCCACTCTATTATTCAACTTATACATAAAACCCCTGGCTTGTAAAATTAGAAACAACCCGTTGATACTCCCATTTCAGTGTGGGAACTGGTGTAGGAAAGTAGACTAATACGCAGATGATCTGATAGTTTATACGAGTAACTTAAAGCAATCCCAGCCTGCTTTGGAAGAGCTGGTAACGGAATTTGGGGGAATTGGGGGTATGTGGTTAATAAAGGTAAAACGGAAGTCATGGTTTGGAATATGCCCGAGAATATCCCTGTGGGGAGTGTTAAGATAAGTAGAGAGTTGAAATATTTAGGCATTACGATAACATACCTGGGGGTGATTGCCGAAATAAACTTTGTAAGAGTTATGACTGAGTCCTGTAAGCAGATGAAGAAGTGGGTTAACCTGCCTCTCCTGATCCTAGGTAGGGTTAACCTGCTTAAAATGATGCTTCTGCCGAAAATACTATTTATCTTTGGTGCAGTGCCTTTGAGATTTGATAAAGAATGGATGAGCAAATGTCAGGGCAAGATCAGTAGCTTTATATGGGGTAATAAGGGTGCAAATATAGCATGGAAAAAGTTGAGGTGGAGGAAAGAGAAAGGTGGGTTACCATTGCCTGACCTACAACTGTATGGATGGACAACTTTTATAAAAAATATGAGGAGGGCTTGCGGTGGTGCTTCAACCTCTGAACTGGGACTGCTTCCTAAAGTAATGATGAAATCTGAGAAGGTCATAGAGGAGGGTTTTTTGTATAAATTTGGAGATCCAAAATTTTTCAAGAAGGTGAGTTTCAGAATATTGGCAGATTCGGCAAAAATCTGGTATGAGATCAGAAGGGGCACTATCTTGCCATACTATAGTAAATATGCCCCCATATGGAACTCACCAGGATCGCCTGAATGGACAAAAGACGCTCTAGCGGTTCCACTGAGGGAGGCCGGACTGTGGCAATGGGGGCAGCTGTGTACTGTAGAGGGTTTGATTCCCTATAGTGATCTCCAAAGAGACACAGCAGGAAATTTATCCAAATTCGAATATTGGCAAATAAGGAGCTGGGTGAAACAAACCAAAGGAGGAGTGGGTGGTACAAATCTGGTGGAGAAGTTATTACAGAAGGGTGACATCAGTACAAAGGAACTATCAAGATGGTATTGGACTCTCCTGGATATGATAGATCGTGAACCTCCTTTGCCAGAAGACATTTGGAAAGAACATCTTCCAGGAGTACAGATAACAGAGTTGTGGCAAGTATCTATAGAATTGTTGTATTCTACAGTCAAACCGGCTTGTTTAAAAAGGAACCATTTATTTACAATTAACAGGGTTTTTTGGACCCCGGAAAAACTGTCAAGACTGAGATCGGGCAATAATATTTGCTGCCGGAAATGTGGTACCGAATCTGTAGGTGACTTGCTTATGTTTGTGGAATGTCCCTGTCTCCATCGGTTTTGGACAGAGGTGGGTGATTGTATTAATCAGATTCTACTCATGAAGTGTAAGGTAAACCCCTCTCTGATTATCTTTGGTTGTATTCAGGGAGAGAATAGGATAAAAAAAGACAGTGCCAAGTTGCTCTTCTATTTAATATTGTTGGCTAGAAGAGAGATATTCAGGAAATGTATTAGCCCGGTGCCCCCAACGATTGTGGAATGGAAAGACTCTTTAATATATAATCTAGTATGCAATACTAAACGGAAAGGAATAAGGGAGAAGAGTTCTAGGTTCTAGGAGCCATTAATTAATTGGTTTGCAAAGTAGCATGTTGGTCCTATGATTACATACTTAGAAGTCCAAAGGAACGAGCTACCCAGCATTCCAGAGGGTTACCCAGCCCAGAAATGGACTGCTCCCTGGTCTGATAGTTTTATTCGTTGAACCACACAGCCCACACATCCATTAGATGTTTCAGACCATGGGACTAAGAGAATGAGGACAAACCCCCCCACCCCCCTCCCCCCCCCCAGAGTTTTGGCTTTTTACTGGGACATACCATTTTTCCTATTTTTTGTGCTTTTATCTCATTCCAGTTAATGACAGAAAGGGGTGTGAAAACAATGGTGGACCCCATAAAACTACACATTTCTGAAAAGAAGAAACAATTCTGAATTCAGCAATGGGTCATTTGTGTAGATCCTTCAAGGTGTTCCTATAGAAAGTAACAATTGAAAAAAAAGTATTGAAATTGAGTTGAAATAAACAACCAATTGTGCCTACGTTTTCATCTGTAACTTTTTCTTGCCATGGCCGATTTTCAAAAGCTATATACCTTTATGTCCACTGGACCTTTTGGCTACGGGTATATATATATAGGGCTTGTAGGTAGCCAATACATTAGCTGCATCTCACAATGGGTTTTCATTGTGTACTGGGAATACAGCAATTCATTTGGTAAATACTAAAGAGTGAAAAATATGTATTAAGAAAACCTAGTATTTCTGAACTAGGCACAAGAAATGGAGTTTAGAAGCAGGAGTTATACGCACATCTCTGGCTTTGTGGGTACCCATACAATCATGTGAATTAGAGGGCATTTTTCAAAATGGCTTCTTTCCTTCACACTGTCTTACATTTGGAAGGCACAAAGGCAGAGAAAGACAACTGGTAATAACACTTGTTCTGCTATTCTGTATTTCCCCACGTCTCCTGATAAAAATGATACCTTACTTGTGTGGGCAGGCCTAGTACCCACGAAAGGAAATGGCACAAAACATAACATGGATACATCACATTTATCCACTGAAAACTGACCCCTTTTTTCAATGTGGCTAGCTGTGGATTTCGGGCTTTAACTTAGCCGTCACCAAGGGAAACTAGCAAGCCTGTACATTTGTAAAAAACTAGTCACCTAGGGGAATCGAGAATGGCATGACTTGTGTGGCTCTGACCACATTTTGTTTTACCCAGAATCCCTTGCAAAACTCACAATTTAAAAAGACACATTTCCTCACATTTCTGTGATGGAAAGTTCTGAAATCTGAGGGGAACCTGACCGTCTGAGCAGATCAGTTGTGACTAACTAGCACAGCTTAGTGCAAGGTTTCCACTGAGGAGGGCTAGGACTCCCAGTCTTCACTGAGTGAAGAGAGAAGCCTGACATTACTACAAGCTAAGGAGATATAGTGGTGATTACTGGCAGGCCTCACGGCTACTTATAAAATAAAGACCCGGTGAGGAGATTTTTGTTTGCTGGCAGTGTGAGCAAAAGGACACACAAACCTTATGTTGGAAGAGGCCAGAAATCACATGGCCGAAACACCTCAACACCATTGTCATAAAGGAGTCCTCAGAAAAGGATGAAAATGCATGAATATGAGGAAGACTACTAGCCCCTATCTGCAATAAGTGTGAGAAGGACTGTGCTGGTGGGATTTTAGATCATCAGGAGAAGGACGACCTGAGTGAACGGACCCACTAAGACTGTTTTTGCAGGGCCGTTATTTAAGAATTTTGTTTATATAAGGATTAGTGTGTTCTCCTTCAACATGTCCTTACGGGATATTATTTGTGTTAAGATTAAGATTAGTGCTTCATGTCTAGATGTTTTTTTCTGTGATATGAATGTGTCATTGGCAGGATTGTGTATTGTTTCTAATTTGGTTGCATAATACATGATAGTGAAACAGGATGCATTATCTGGGTTTTTGATTTGGTTAGACTTAAAACTTGAATGTAAGACAAATTATTCTTGAAAACATTGGACACAATCCAATAATAATTAATGCTTTATTGTTGATGGAAGCTAACACATTATAGCCCACTAGAGCTTTTGTTCGATATTGTCTGCCCAGGACACATGAGGGTTATGTTTGACAGCCCCCATATTAGTTCCATAGCCGTGGATTTTGGGCCGGCACCTAGAGAAACCTAGCAAACCGGGACATTTTTTAAAACTAGACCCCTAGGGGAATCTAGGATGGGGTTACCTGTGAGGTTCTCACCAGGTTCGGTCACCCAGTATCCCTTGCACACCTCAAAATGTGTCTAAAAACATTTCCCTCACATTTCTGTGATGGAAAGTTCTGGAATCTGAGGGGAACCACAAACTTCCTTCCATCCAGCATCCCCCCAAGTCTCCTAATAAAAATGGTACCTCACTTGTGTGGGTAGGCTTAGTGCCTGCAACAGGAAACAGACCCAAACACAACATAGGCACATCACATTTTTAGACTGAAAAAGGACCTTTTTGTTTGCAGTGTGCCTAGCTTTGGATTTTCAGCCCTAGCTCAGCCGGCAGCTAGGGAAACCTGGCAAACCTGTACATTTTTAAAAATTTGACACCTAGGGGAATCTAGGATGGGGTGGCTGGTGTGGATATCACCAGGTGCTGTCACGTAGAATGCCTTGCAAATTTGTCTTAAAACATATTTTCCTCACATTTCTGTTGTGGAAAGTTGAAGAAATCTGAGTGAAGCCACACGTCATATCCCTCAGCATTCCCCTCGGTCTCCCACAAAAAATGATAACTCACTTGTGTGGGTGGGCCAAGTGCCTGTGACAGGGAAGGACCCAGGGAGTTTGGAGGGGAACCAAAGCAGATCCAAAAGGGCAGTTTATTTCTTTATACGTTTTTTAGGCTGACTCTGCTGTAGGCACCCACACAAGTGAGGTATCATTTTTATCAGGAGAACAAGAGGAATGCTGGGTGGTAGGAAATGTGTCAGTTTGTTCTGTTTGTGGAAGAATATGGCACAGAAATTCCAGGAAAATGTATGATTTTTGTCACATTTTGAAGTTTGCACAGCATTGTGTTAAGAAAACTTGCTGGGATCCATGAGAGGCACACCACCCTATACTCCTCTGGGTGCCTTTAGGTTTTGTTAAAAATACCCCTGACCCCTCAAGCTAGTTGGTGGCATGCTTCATCATTGAGGTCCCACCATAGATACGTAGCATTTCAGGGGTGTGCTTTGATGCCTGATTGCAGCAAAGCAAGTTGTTTTAATGAGTTGAATTCCTAACTGACAGGAGACGCGTAATAAAATGGTTTTGTGGTTACCCATCAATATGGCATGTTTTTAATTGTGGTAACCTTGGACAAAGGTTAAAAACTGTGATTTTCATAATTTTAGTATTTGGGACACCACAAAAGTAAGAGACTTAGGGGGTCATTATGACCCTGGCGGTCGGTGATAAAGCGGCGACCAACCCGCCAACAGGCTGGCGGTCCAAAAAATGGAATTCTGACCCTGGCGGGAACCGCCAACATAGCCTGCCACTTTAACACTCCGACCGCCACGGCGGGACACACAAACAGCGCGGCGGTCACCGCCAACAGGCAGGCGGCAGACAATGTACCGCCCACCCTATCACAACTCACCAATCCGCCACCTTTTCCGAGGCGGGAGCCCCGCCGATAAAAACACGGCGGAAACAGACTACGAACGGGAAAACGCTCACCTCTATACACTCCACGAGGACGGAGGACAGCATGGAGCCCGAATTGAACATCCTACCTGCTCTCGTCTACCTGCTCATCTACCACGAGTACGAACTCCGGCGCAGACGACAACGTGAGTACCGCACCTACGACACAGGGGAAGGGGGGGAGGAGGAAGGGTTACGGGCACACACATACGCAATACACACACCCCCCAACTATCTACACACCAATGCAGAGCACCAAGTCAAAGTGACCCCACCCAAACCCCCCGGAATAATGAAAAGATATAATTAAAGTGAGAAACAAAATGTATGTATAAAATAGGTTCATTGAAGTCATGGGAAAGGCCCAGCGGAGCGGTGCTTGAGACGGCGGGGCCCAGCGGAGCGGTGCTTGACAGGAAGGGCCCCTGTTCAGCGGTGCTCCTCCCGACGGGGCCCTGTTCAGCGGTGCCTTTCTGGACGGCGGGGCCCTGTTCAGCGGTGCCTTTCTGGACGGCGGGGCCCTGTTCAGCGGTGCCTTTCTGGACGGCGGGGCCCTGTTCAGCGGTGCCTTTCTGCGCGGCGGGGCCCTGTTCAGCGGTGCCTTTCTGCACGGCGGGGCCCTGTTCAGCGGTGCCTTTCTGGACGGCGGGGCCCTGTTCAGCGGTGCCTTTCTGCACGGCGGGGCCCTGTTCAGCGGTGCCTTTCTGGACGGCGGGGCCCTGTTCAGCGGTGCCTTTCTGCACGGCGGGGCCCTGTTCAGCGGTGCTTGTTCTGTAAGTCAAGGGAGTCAGACCTGGCCACGACTCCCTGTTCAGTCGCCCTCTGACCGTGCAGTTGCTGGACCCTTCGGTGACGGTGTCCTGGGCCCTTGGGTGTCCTCCCTCACACCCGGGATGGGGCTTGTGGGGCCCTCCTGGTCCGCGCTCCTGCTGGCTGACTTCTCGGCCCTGCTGCCCTTGCCCTCCTTCGATGTGGCTCTCTGGGCCTTGCCTCCCCTGGATGTTGTGGCAGGTGAAGTGGCAGAACTTTGGTCCTTGGGGGCAGCCGTGTCAGTCTTCTCGCGGCGGCCCCTTACTTTACGGGTCCTCTTTCCAGGGGGGGGCTGGCTGTCCCCTTGCTGCTGACCGATGTATCACTGCTGGCAAAGGGGGGACTCCAAAATCCATGCACTACGGTGACCCTTGAAGCCGGGCTGGTGGTGGCTGAGGCGCTCTTGGGACTCTTAGCAGATGGAGGGGGGGGGTCAGGTGAGGGAAAGAGGTCAAGAGTGGAGAGGTAAACTTTTTTAGGACCAAGGTAAATGGTAGGTGTAGTGGTTATGGGAGTGGAGGAAGAGGAGGTGGTTGTAGGAGAGTCAGGTATGCTGTCCTTGGGTGAAGGTGCATGGGCTGGAGGCTGTCGTGAGGTGGTTGGCTGTTGGGTGGGTGGCTGCCTGCGTTTGTGTGTCTTGGAAGAGGGGGTGACAGACACAGTGGGAGAGGACACAGGGGACGTGTAAATGGCAGTGGGGGTGGTGACTGCACGTGTGCGGACTGGACTGGAGGGTGTGCTGGTGATGGAAGTACTGGCTGTTGGTGGTGTGCATGCAGGTGTGAGTAGAGACGTCACAGGGAGGGAGGAGGGAGACGAGGAGGTGGGGGACACAGAGGTGGTAGTGGCTGTTGGCATGTCTGCATCTGGGTGTTGCTTGGGTGAATGTTTGTGTGATCTGTGGTGCTTATGTCTGGATGAGCTGCCCTTGGGTGTTGAGGTGTGTGCAGGCTGGTCTGATGGTGTGGGTGGGATAGGCAGAGGAACAGGAGACAGAGACAGGCTGGAGGCAGTTAGAAGAGGGAGGCTGGAAACAGGCATAATGGCTGCCGTCAGTGCTGAGGCCAGAGCATTGAACGATCGTTGATGGGCAGCCTGACCCGAATGAATGCCCTCCAGGTATGCATTGCTACGATGCACCTCCCTCTCTACCCCCTGGATGGCATTCAAAAGGGTAGACTGCCCAACAATGATGGTCTGTAGGAGGTCAATGACCTCCTCACTGAGGGCAGCAGGGGTAACAGGGGCAGGGCCTGAGGTGCCTGGGGCGAAGGAGACGCCCGCCTTCTTGGGCGAGCGGGCACGGAGCGAAGGCTGAGGGGCTGCTGGGAGGGCGGAGCTGCTGCGCTGGGTGGCGGCTGTACCTGTAGAGGCGGGGGGCACGGATGTTGCCGCCACCGCTAGGGAGCTCCCATCCGAGGACGTGTCGGTGTCGCTGGTGTCACCACGGCTCCCCGTTGTGAAGCTCCCCTCGCCCTCCGTATCACTGGGGCCTCGGTGTCTGTGCCATGGCCCACCGGGGCCTTGTGAGTTGCAGCTCCCTCGTGCTCCGGTGCCAATTCTCCTCCGCCTGATGATGCTAATGCACACATGCACAAGAAGATAAAGAAAAAGGTTGGGGGGAGAAATAAAAACAGGTTGAGTGCATGCATTGTCAACACCGTTGGCGGAGAGGACAGACACAGGAGCCTCATGCACTAAGCCGCACAATCGGGGTACACTACTCAGTACTTGTGACTAGGCCAACAGGTCTAGGGACAACAAACGCGCACATGGGTGATGCAGGACCATGGATAGCTGTACTTGACACCCTACAGAGGTGGAGGGCGGGGGCACAGGGACATGGCTAAAGGAGAGGACTACACTACAGAAAGCGCCCTGGCCTAATGTCACCCACAGCCCTTTCCCCCACCCAGGCACCTCCACTGCGCGTAAAGATAGCTGAATGTGCTGGTACTCACCCCCTTGTGTCTGCTGTGATGTCCTCACGCGCCCATCCAAATCGGGGTAGGCCACCGCCAGGATCCGGGACATCAGGGGGTTCAGGGTACGACTGGCACCCCTCCTAGGTTGGGAGGCCATCCCCAGCAGTGACTCGGCGGTCTTCCTGGTCCCGCGGCGGATGTCCTCCCACCTCTTGCGGCAGAGGGTGCCCCGTCTGTTGTGGACCCCCAGGTTCCGGACTTCCTTGGCGATGGCACGCCAAATGTCGACTTACTGATGGGCGCTGACCTATTTGACATGTACAGGGTGGAATTTGAAATGTCATCAATTTTCCGCATGATAGATGCGATTGGCCCCCCCTCCCCAACCTTGCCATGTGACACATGCTCTCATCTGTCGTGCCTTGCACTCCTCATTCGCTCCCCACCCCACCATCTTACATCCACCATACACAACCCAGGCATAGCCCATTCAACGTGCACCCAGTGGACTTACCTGTTGGTCTGGAGGACCGTAGAGTAGCGCATACTGGGGCAGGACCCCATCCACAAGTTTCTCCAACTCTTCTGTAGTGAAGGCAGGGGCCCTTTCCCCAGTCGCAGCAGCCATTGTCTCTTCCAGACCGAGTTCACAGCAGCACTTGCAGTATAGGTCCTCTCCTGTGGATGATCAGGTCTCGAGTGATTAACCAGATAGAAAATGGCGGTCACGCCCGCGGCGGTGCGTACCGCCGCGGTGCGTTCCGCGACCGCCGGCGCACCTAGTCATTGGCTCGTGAAACCCATAGGGTTCGATGTTAACCAATGCGGCTTGGCGCCGCGGTCTTCGACCGCCTACCGCCACGGTGTGTCACGCCAGCGCATTGACCTCACATCCCATTGTCACACTTCTCAGGTCAGGCAGCCGCCATTTCAAGGGCCCACATGGCTTAATTTCTACTGCGTCACACAGGCCTAGGCCTTGCATTGCCACTCATACAAGCCATTCAATGCATTGAGAATCGTGTCATGTGCAAGCTGTAGTTACGTACCTGTGGGTTGCTTGACTCAGTGGTCCATGTTGTCCTTCCTAGGCACCGTCCGCTGGGACTTGCGAGGAGAAGGATGAATCCTCCCGTGTACCGACCGCTGGTGGACCTGTCGACAATGGAGGAACGTCATATAATACTTCGATACCGACTTGACCGAGCCACTATACATGAACTGTGTGCCCAGCTGGAGCCAGCACTGATGTCCCCCATCCGCCAACCCACAGGAATACCCCCTCTGGTGCAGGTTCTGTCAGTCCTCCATTTTTTGGCAAGTGGGTCTTTTCAGACAACAGTGGCCATGTCATCAGGGATGTCTCAGCCTATGTTTTCTAAGGTTTTGTCCAGAGTGTTGTCTGCCCTGACGAAATACATGCGGAGCTACATTATTTTCCCTGAGGAGGGTGATTTGGCCACTGTGAAGGGTGACTTCTATGCCCTTGGACATATCCCCAACATCATTGGTGCCATTGATGGGACCCATGTGGCCTTAGTACCCCCAAAAGACGATGAGCAGGTGTACAGAAACAGGAAAAGTTACCATTCCATGAATGTGCAGGTGGTCTGTTTGGCTGACCAGTACATCTCCCATGTAAATGCCAAGTTCCCTGGGTCAGTGCATGACGCGTATGTTATGCGAAATAGCAGAATCCCCTATGTGATGGAACAGCTACAGAGACAACGTGTGTGGCTAATAGGTGACTCTGGTTACCCCAACCTGCCGTGGCTACTGACCCCAGTGAGGAATCCCCGGACCAGGGCAGAGGAACGGTACAATGAGGCCCATGGGCGATCTAGGAGGATCATAGAAAGGACCTTCGGCCTCCTGAAGGCCAGGTTTAGGTGCCTGCATATGACAGGGGGATCCCTAATGTACTCACCAAAGAAGGTGTGCCAGATCATCGTGGCCTGCTGTATGCTTCACAATCTTGCATTGCGACGCCAGGTGCCTTTCCTGCAGGAGGATGGTCCAGATGGTGGTGTTGTAGCAGCTGTGGAGCCTGTGGAGAGTGAAGAGGAGGAAGACGACGGGGACAACACGGACAACAGGGACACAGTCATACAACAGTATTTTCAGTAGCACCCAGGTAAGAATCCCCCACGCCATTTTACATTTACTTCTGGCCTCCTGCACCTCTACTTTCTGTGTTTCCCCCCAGTTCCTTTCAACTGAATTGTGACTTTCCCTTCCCTTTTCAGAGCTGTATGACCCACTGCGTGACTTCTGGTTTGTTCGCCCATGGAGTAAAGCACATTGACATTGGTATGTTGTCATCACAATGTAACTGAACATTGTTGAACCGTTATGTGTAATACATTTGTTAAGAATACAAGCAGACTCCTGAGTGTTTTAAGTGCAATTAGTGATTTATTTAAAGTGCTACATATAGGTCCATGATAGTAAAACGGTGATGGGGGGGGGGTGGAGTGATGTCCATGGCAGAGTCCAGTTCTCGGTCGCACAGGTGCATTGTCCATATGCCTGTGGAAGGATGGAGCAGGGGCAGTTCAAGGTTGGACAGGGTGACGATGTGGGACAGTGGAATGACATCCGGGGGGATCTTATGCTGGCGGGGGTCTTGGCATCCTACTCTGTCTTCCTTTGAGATCTCAGGTTCCTCTTGCGTGGTGGTTGATCTTCAGCAGGAGATGGGGTTCTGGTGGCCCGAAGTTGTGTGGGGGCCTCCTGTCCACTAGCGCCGGTGGAGGTGGTAGGCTGTTCCTGGTCCGGGCTGGTGACAGGGGCCCTTTGGGGTGCCACATGGTCCTGCAATGTGGTGACTATTAGGTTCAGGGCCAGGACGATGTTCCTGAGCTCCTCTCTGTACCCCATGTACCGTTCCTCCTGCTGTGCCTGGATCTCCTGGAACCTGGCCAGTACCGTCGCCATCGTCTCCTGGGAGCGGTGGTATGCTCCCATGATGGTGGTGAGGGCCTCTTGGAGAGTCGGTTCCCTGGGCCTGTCCTCCCCCCCCTGTCGCACTGCAGCCCTCCCAGTTGCCCTGTTTCCCCGGGCCTCTGTCCCCTGGACGGTGTGCCCACTACCACTGCCCCTAGGTCCCTGTTGTTGATGGGGTGTTGGGTCAGCCTGGGTGCCCTGTAGTGGCGGACACACCGCTGATTGACCTGTCCTGGATACAGAGGCATGGGCCCGCTGGGTGGGAGCTGTGCTGATATTCCCAGAGGGGGTTAGGTCTGCTGTGGCCTGTGTCTGTGTGTGGGGAACCGACTGTCCAGAGGTCCCCGATGGTCCGGGCTGGTCATCAGGTTCTAGGTCGACAGAGCTGCTGTCCTCACTGGGGGCCTGTTCTGGGGGTGGGATGGACATATCTGGACCCTCCTGGCCGGTGTGTTGGCGTTCGGGCCCTGCAGGGGTGAAAGAGTATGGTTATTGCTTCTGTGTGTTCCATGGCGTGCGATTTGTGGGTGCCCTTGTCCCCCAGTGCTGGCATTCCCTTGTGGCAGGAGTTGTGAGGGTGGTTTGTGGGGGGGATGGGTATGTGCAGTGGTCATGCATAGGTGATGGGTGTCCATGGTTTGTGTTGGCATTCAGGGTTTGGTTTTGGGTTGGGTGGGTTGTGCTGGTGAGACATTGGCAGGGAGGATGTGTGCTGGGGGGTTGGGGGTGAGGGTGGGGGTGTGGGTTGGCATGCTGGTGGTTGGGGGGGGGAGTAGTTGAGACTAGACTTACCAGAGTCCATTCCTCCGCCTACTCCAGCGAGGCCCGCAGGATGCAGGATGTTCAAGACCTCTTGCTCCCATGCTGTGAATTCGGGAGGAATGGGTGGAGGTCCGCCGCCAGTCTTCTGCACAGCAATGTTGTGTCTTGAGACCATCGACCGTACCTTCCCCCGTAGGTCGTTCCAGCGCTTTCGGATGTCTTCCCGGTTTCTGGGATGCTGTCCCACAGCGTTGACCTTGTCGACGATCCTTTGCCATAGCTCTGCCTTCCTGGCTATTGTGGTGTGTTGCACCTGTGTGCCGAAGAGCTGGGGCTCTACCCTTATTATTTCCTCCACCATGACCCTGAGTTCTTGGTCCGAAAACCTGGGGTGTCTTTGGGGTGCCATGGGGTGGTGTGGATGAGGTGTGGGGTGGTGTTTGTGGTGATGTGAGTGGTGGTGTGTGGTGATGTGTGCGTAGATGTGGTGTGGTTGATGATGTTGGGTTCCTGTGTGTGTTGGGGTTTTCGATTGCTTTGCTCTCTCTCTCTCTCTCTCTCGCCTTCTCTCCGATTTCCTACTAGTGGGGGTTTGTGGGTGATGTGGGTGTGTGTTTTATAGTTGCTTGGAAGTGTGGGAGTGGTGTTTGTATGAGTATCAGGTGTGTGTATTTCAAATTGTCCAATGTGGCTGAGTTTTGGAGCTGGGTGTGTATTTTGACCGCGGCGGTGTGTACCGCCAATGGAATACCGCGGTTGTATGACCGCCGCGTGGATTCGTGGGTCGTACTGGCATGGGCGTGTTTGTGTTGGCGTGGCGGTGGAGGTTTGGTCATCTCCAGTTTATCGCTGCCCGCTGATGAGGCGGCCTTCCGTGGATGTCGGGTTTTTGGCGGCTTGGCAGTTGTGGGTCAGAATTACCGTGGCGGTTTACCGCGGCGGTAGAATGGCGGTCTTCTGACCGGCGGTAAGAGCCTTTTACCGCCGAGGTCAGAATGACCCCCTTAGGGGGATATTCCAACTTTGGAGGAGGTGTTAATCCGTCCCAAAAGTGACGGTAAAGTGACGGATATACCACCAGCCGTATTACGAGTCCATTATATCCTATGGAACTTGTAATACAGCTGGTGGTATATCCGTCACTTTACCGTCACTTTTGGGACGGATTAACACCTCCTCCAAAGTTGGAATAACCCCCTTAGTCGTGTGCTCACTTCTTGTGGTTGTTGATAGCAATTTGAGAGGGTGAAAAAACTCTCTCTTCTTACTCTCATTCTCTGTGCACACACACACACACTGGTTGGATTTGTTTTGAGGGTGAATGACGGTTCAACATATAAAATGTTATTAACAAGAGATTTCACAAAAATTAAGGCGGTCATTCACCGCCGCCCGCCATGCGGTTACCACCGAATGACCGCACCGGTGCCATTCTGGCTTTCCCGCTGGGCCGGCGGGCGACCGCCAAAAGGCCGCCCGCCGGCCCAGCGGGAAAGCCCCAGCAACGATGAAGCCGGCTCCGAATGGAGCCGGCGGAGTTGCTGGTGTGCTACGGGTGCAGTGGCACCCGTTGCGATTTTCAGTGTCTGCTTTGCAGACACTGAAAATCATTATGGGGCCCTGTGAGGGGGCCCCTGCACTGCCCATGCCAGTGGCATGGGCAGTGCAGGGGCCCCCAGGGGCCCCACGACACCCGTTCCCGCCATCCTGTTCCTGGCGGTATTTACCGCCAGGATCAGGATGGCGGGAAGGGGGTCGGAATCCCCATGGCGGTGCTGCAAGCAGCGCCGCCATGGCGGATTCCTTGGGCCAGGGGTAAACCGGTAGGAAACCGCCGCCTTTTCTGACCGCTGCTTTACCACCGCGGTCAGAATGGCCCTGGAAGCACCGCCAGCCTGTTGGCGGTGCTTCCGCGGTCCCCAGCCCTGTCGGTCATGGACCGCCAGGGTCGGAATGACCCCCTAAATGTACTGTTAATAGTTGATAGATAAAAAAAATGAACCAATGAATCACCGCTTGTGAGCTGTAAAGCCGTGACAAGGCACCAACCGCTTTACAGGCAATTCACACGTGACACATACAAGACTATTCATACTGCCAGTCGTGGGCCCAGCTCATTACAGCAATCACAACAAGTCAATGCAGAGACAATGTACACCCTGGCAAAGAAAGACAGAAAAAATTATTATTAATCCAAAACCATCTGTTCTTCAAGTACACACACAAGCTGGTTGGATTTGGCATAAGAGTGAGTGATGGTTCAGTATATGAAATATTATTAACAAGAGATTCCACCAAAATGAAATGCACTGGTAATGGAAAGGTCAAAAGACTGAACCAGTGGCTCACAGCTCATGAGCTGTAAAGCTGTGTCAAGGCACCAACAGCTTTACAGTCTATTCACACATCTTTCATAGGTGACACACACAAGACCATTCACACCGCCAACTGCAAGCCCAGCACATTAAAACTCTCACATCAGCATACAGCACCATTCAAGGGCCCATCACTTTCATACGGCCATGTGCCTGACACAGCAATCGCACCGGCTGACGGAGTGCGCGGACTGGTGTTTGGCTAGCAGTGTGTGTAGTGACAGCCAGGTGCCAGGTCTCACACATCGCCATCACATGTTTTTAACAAAAAAGAAAACAGAAACCAATTGTAAGTAAATGCAAACTGAAAACACAACAGCTCTAAGTAAACACATTACACTAATACCATCCTTGAAACTGAACAAAAAATAGAAAACTATACAGACCAAGCAGTTCACTTTTACGTTCACAGTTGCTCTCAAAAACTCTTTTCGGTGTGGTACTGTCCAAAAATGCAGATACACACAGCCCAGGTATTGAAAGAAGGTTAGGTCAGTACATACAAGTCTCCTTCTGCATACCTTTTCACATACAGACTCTACACCCACTACTGGGAAAGTCTTTTTTGAGTTTGGGAGGAATGTGATCAGCAAAGTGGTAATCTTTCAATCTAGTCACATCCTCCACCACAACAAGGCTGCCTGTCACAGACTCCCAGACACTTAACAAATGTCATCTTTGACTCTGAAGAACAATCCTTGAACACCAAAAATCATTAAAGGTTGCTAAGTGTAAAGATGGATATCCAGCTTCTTATACCAAATGTAAGCCTTAAGAACATCAATGTATGGTTTTAATATCTGATCTACTCTAGCAACACCACCCATGTAGTTATTACAGTCTACAATGCACACGGGTTTGCACACCTTAGCAGCCTGACCCCACAGGTACTTTCATCATGGATGGTAGTCAGCTGTAGACATTTCTGCTGTCTGCAAATTGCTAGACATTCATCACTACTCAAGGCACTGCACTGTCCCCTCTAAGTTTCACAAACAAGCTCTTTTGGGTAACATTTACGATTAGAGCGGATTGTGCCACAAGCAACATTGTCCACTTTGACCAATTCCCTGAACAACTGTACACCAGTGTAGAAGTTATCTACATATAAATGGTGAGCTTGTTAACAAGTCCTCTACCAAGTTCCCTATAATTTTCTCACTAACTCCGAAAGTGGATAGACAACCCAGGGGGTCAATACTGGAATCCCTGCCAGTGTAAACCCTGAATTTATAGACGCATCCAATCCTACTTTCCGATAGCATTTACATCCTAATTCCATAACATACCCTCTTGCTAAGAATCTACTGTCTAAAAACTAAACAGCCCTTGAACAGGGCCAAAGACTAATCCACAGCTATTTCTTTTCCCATAGATCTCTGAAAAACGATCTACAAAGTGATCAAGGACAGGCCGAATCTTAAAGAGACGGTCACAACCAGGGTGACCTTGTAGCAATCTTAAAGCATTATCAACAATATGTGGTATCCAAAGCAAAAGCAAATACCTATCACGACTCATGGTTGCAAGAAATATAGCTGTTGCCATCAAGGGACTAGTAGACCACTATGAAGACAACAATAGCTTCTGTATCAAGCCCATCGAAAAACCCGAGAACTTCTTCGACTCATCAAGATTTGTGGGAGTCCACCGACTAGCTCTAAAGTGGGGCTTAAATCTGCCACTGTTGTTCCACAAATACTGTTCAGATTACAAATTAGTCTGCTCAATAAACTCATCCAAAAACGCATCAGTCATAAACAACTGAAAGAAATCTATAGGCAAAAAGTTTTCAGTATTCACTCTACACCCTGTGACACCAGTAAAGGCAGGCAACTCTGGCTTCACCATGTTTGGGGCAACCCAGAGTTCGCCCCTTCCAATGGGAAGCATTGCAGCCCTAGTCTGCAATCCAGATGCCTCTTGTTGTACTATCAGCACATCAGTGTCCACCTCTAAAAGAGACACTTCCCCCACACTGAGAGTGGCTTCATCATCAGATGATTCCTCTCAGACAGAAAATTCACTGCCAGAATCTTGCACTTCCTTCTCTGCCTCAGATACAGAGTAAGTCTCATAATCATGGTCAGAGGAAGATTCGAAAAGCACACTAACAACCTCCTGAGCAGTAATTCTGCTTCTAAGCGTATTCCTTACTAATAAAAGTAACTTGACAAATAAGTCAACATACCCAACACAGTGTAAAATAAGATATGAACAAAGTGTGGCTTTATCACAAAGACCTAATTACTCAAACACAATACCACTGACTTGACACAGACAGCTAGACTCACCAACACCTAGGGCCAGATGTAGCAAAGTTTTGTGAGTTGCAAATGGCCCGATTCGCTATTTGCGTCCTCGCAAAATCCGAAATGGGATGCAAAAATCCAATTTCTGAAATGCAAATAGCCATGCGACACAGCACCGACTCTCAAAAATTGTGACCTGATTGTGCGACCCGCAAATAGGAAGTCGCAAATTGCGAGTCGCAAACCATATGCAAAAGCCAGTCGCAAATTGCGACGAGTTGCAAAAAGCCCATTTTGCACATCCAGATTACCACTGATTCAGAGCAGGTGGTAACCAGAACCAAAGTATAAAAGGAGACCCAGAAGGCATCTGGGTGACTCACAATGGCTGAATTTTACGTGCTAGCATGGAGGAGGAGAGTCTAGGCACCCAGCAGAGGAGGCAGAGACAGTAGAGGATTTACCGAGCCAGGCAGACACTATTTAAAAAAACTGAGGAGGAGATACATGACAAATATAGACAGAGCAGTGCTGCAATCTTAGAATTAATTGAACTACTGAATCCTCAGCTTGAACGACAGACAATGCGCGGCAGCGCCATCCCTACAGATGTGCAAGTACTATGCTCACTCCACCTCTTGGCCTCGGGTAGCTGTCAGGGGGTGATTGCTGTGGCAGGTGGGGTATCCCAAAGTGCACTCTCACGATTCTTCAGATGTTTCCTAGATACCATACTCACACACATGTCCAGATATATATACCTACCCAGGAATGAGGCAGAAATTAACAGCACCAAGTTGGACTTCTAGAGAATTGCCAACTTCCCCCATGTAATAGGGTGTGTGGACGGGAAACATATACAAATTTGCCCTCCTGCAAATCTGGAATATATGTTCCGCAATAGGAAATGTACCCACTCACTAAACATCCAGGTGGTATGTGACTCCCATAATGTAATTACTGACATTGTAGCTAAATATCCAGGGAGTACACATGACTCATACATATTCAGGCACAGTGGGATACACCAACGCCTAGAACGTGGGGAGTTTGGAGACGGATATCTATTGGGTATTGCTGACTACACCCTGAAACCATACATACAGGTCACTGTGTAACCCTGTGATGCCCTGCTAAATTTGCCTTTTTTGTCAAACAGGTGACAGTGCATATGCCCTGAGACCATGGATACTCACCCCGTACCTAACACCTGGCAATCAGAAGGAGATGCAATATAACAGTGCACATCGGCGGACCAGAACTGTAGAGGATAGGACCTAGGCAAGATTCAGATGCCTCCACAAAAGTGGAGGTACAATCCAGTATGCCCCAGAAACAGCATGCAAGATAGTTGCTGCCTGCGCCATCCTACACATCATTGCCACGTGGGCTACATTTCACCCCTGAAGACACAGACACGGAGGATGAGGAGTAAGAGCTACCGCACCGACAGCCTTAGGAAAGAAGCATCGCAAATGAGGGCAGACAGAAACTGAACCACATTGCAACCCAATACTTTGGCAGGTACGTGGCAACCGTGACCGCACTCACTAATGTCAGACACACATAGCCCAGTTATGTAGTGAAACACACAAATAGTATAATAGTAACGTAATGTGAAACACACAAAACCTTTTTATTTCTAAACTATGAAAAATATAGAATAGTGCTATATGCCACAGTCTTGAATTGTCAATTGTCATTTAAGACACATTAAAAGCATGTGACTTATTCAGAGTACAGTTTGGTGGCTCACAACCTCCTCCTACTGCGGCCACCATGGCTCATTCCTGGTGGGTTCCCTGACCCCTGCCGTGCACTGCTACTCCGCAGCACACGGGAATCGCTGGCAGACACACTGCTTATGGTCGACCCCTCTTCGCTGTCCTGCGGGTATCCCCTGTGCCCCTTGCAGCCTGCCTGCTCTCCATTAGGTCTACCGCTCGGCTGATGCGGCCAAGTCCCCGTGCCACATCCCCTGCGAAATGCCCAAGTTCAACCTGGAGGCTGACTGTATGCCTTGACAGGCATGTGGTATTAGTTGCAAGGCGCCCAATGGATGCTGCCAGTCTGTCAAAGCGGGAGGCAGTGTTGCGCTCCCTGCGCCTTGCCTGTGCCCTGTCTGCCACAAGTTCAGTGACCAAATGTTCAATGGCCTGTGTCAAGTTCCCCAGATGTTGGTTCATGTGTTGGAACTGACTGTCCACATTTGTCATACCATGGGTCATTGTGGTCTGCAGCCTATTCAGGTTTCAGGTTTCTGTTTATTGACCTTAATTGTCTGTTCTGCAGGTGCTGACCCTGAATCAGTGATGCCTCCAGGCCCGCAAACTCTACGTTTGCGACATCATCCCAGGGCACAGACTGCACTCTGTGCCGGCGTCTGAATACTACTCAATCTGCTGGCTCTGTGCACCTCTCTGTGGGGCTGAGCCCTGGTGCTATTCCTGCTGCCTCCATGTCCTGCGTTGGATCTTCCATGGATCCTGGTGGTGTTCTGCTGGGCCCTGCTGTGTCTATGGCAGGCTCCTGCTGTGGGTCTAGCCCATGTACCTCTCCCTGCCTTTGTTCGCTGCTGGGGGTGCCTTGTGGGAGACCTGTGGGACATAGGGGATACACTGTCAGTCTCGCACATCTGTTTTATGCCTCATAATAAACAGTTGCCTATATTTGAACCACTGTACTACATTGCCCATAATGCACTATTCTAGAGGTTGCAAGACTGGAATGGAGCTAGTCTGGTGGTGCCTGCTGCTGTGTACTGGGATAGTGTGTATACTGCATTTGTGGGTGTCAAAGCATATCTCATGGTACTCACTTTTTGATGTCCCATGCGCTGAACTGTCCAATTCTCCCATGCCCAGTATGGCCTCTGGCTCCAGTGTCTGCTCCACCATGCTTTCCAAGGCTCCGGTGCCCCTCATCTCCCTCATGCGCTCCGCAACCCTCTCCTTGGTCCTGGAGCGCAGGTCATACCACCTTTTGCGGATTTCCTCTAGGGTGCGGTGGCTTACCCCAATGGCATTTATTTTGTCTTGTATTTGTTGCATAATCTTTTCTTCTGAGTGTCAGGGACACTCATTGCTGCCTTTCCGAAGAGTTCATCATGGTGCAGGCAGCACTCTTCTGTAAGGACCTCCAACTCCTTGTCTGAAAATCGAATTTTTCTTCTTCTGCCAGCACTGCCAGTCTCCTCCATGGTTGCTGCAGCTCCTCTCCCCTGGGTGTGGCTGAGCAGTTTGGGATGGGTGTGGTTCTCCCTCCTCCCAGTTCTATTTGGTGACTTACTGGTTCTGATGTCATCACCAAGAGCCAGGAAGTGGGTTTCCCAACTGTTCTGTTGCACCTGCAGGCAATTTGCGAGTCAGTCGCAATTCGCAACACCCTTCTTGCAAATTGAGATCTCGCTAAAAACAGAGGTCGCAAAATGCGGTGCAACACCTCAGCGACTCGCAATTTGGTATCGCAAGTCTTTCTTGCATTTGGTTTTGCAAGTCGGAAATAGCGATTTGCATGGAGTCACTATTTCCGATTCACCAAATTTTACCTACCTACATCTGGCCCCTACTCTGCACAGGCACAGCAAGCACCAATTATATCCCACTAGAAAGGAAAAAAAATGACTCACAAGACAGCACAATACAGATCTTGCCCAAATGCAAGGATAATGTCACACACAATTACACAGAAGCTAGCCAGCCTGCTATTATTACACCATTTTCTAAAAACTCTTTCTTGCAGGGAAATTACACTTATTTAGAGTAAACAGTACTATAAATTGTTCTGACCAAGCACACTCAACTGCACAATCTACAGATCAACTGAAAGCAGGAGTCACATGAGCTTTGCACTAGAATATATAGGACAAACAAAACATTACAATCACAAATGCAAATGCTGACAAGAAATAAAATAATTAACATGATAAAATGCTGCCCATCACCACCCACGTGCCAATACACATACAGTCAGCCAAATTCCAGTATATGCTGACTAAAGCTTTCCCTGGAGTCTCATGGCTTTCTGCCCCCCTTGGGAGCAGATTATCTTAAAAATATGGCGAATGTGCCCTTGCTGGGGGTTAGGGGGTCAAAAAATGGTCAAAAGTATGCCAGTACATTTTATCACTAAAGGGCCAGATGGAGCCACAACCCTGACATATAAAAAAAAACAAAAAACTCCATGGTGTCTAGTGGGCTTGCCCAAGGGTTCGCTCCTCACCAATCTATCTAAAGAAATTCCTGGTGGCCTAGTGGTTGTGAACAACCCCCAGGGGGCAGATGAGTCAAATAAACAGCCGATCTACCCCAGAGGGGCTGAAACACAGATGAAACATTGCCCCCAGGGAGCAACCCTTGCCTAAGGGATCGCTTTGTAGTTTCTCATAAAATAAAAGGTGGCCTAGTGGTTTCAACAGCCCCAGGGGGGTAGATCAGCCACAAAAATGGCCAATCTCCCCCCAGCGATGGCCAAAACACAGAAGAAATATTGCCCCGAAGAAGTAACCCTTGCTTAGCTGGTCACTCCCTTACATTTTCCTAAAACTATAAAATCCCTGCAGGCCTAGTAGTTTTGACTCCCCTGGGGGCAGATGGGCCAACAATGGCTGATCTATCACTGGGAGGGACCCTAAACACAACAATACATTGCCCCCCAGGGAGCGACTCTTGTCTAGTAGGTCTCTCCCCTACATTCACCAAAAAAAGACCCTGGTGGCCAATGAATTGATTCTTGCTCTGCGATCCTTGGGCTCACCTGCGATCGCAGAGTCTTAATCAGTTCAAAACAGGCACAGGGGAAAGTAACAACTTTTTCCTTCCCCCGTGCCTGTTTTGAAAAAGAAATCCTCCTCCCTGACCCCCAGAAAAACACTGCCATCCCTGATCAGTGAGTGCTAGGATGGAAAGGTTCCGTCCTGAGCACATGCCCACCATGGCAGAGGATGGAACCATTCCATCCTCAGCTTGCAAAGGGCTTACATTTTTATTTATGATTGTTTTATATTGTTGATGATAAAATTTTACTTCAAACTGTCAATAAACCTGGATATTCTTTCTATATATACAGAAAACTATTTATTCCATTTATTCTCCAAAATAGGTGTAATTCAACACATAGGCCCTCATTCCGACCTTGGCGGTTTCAAACCGCCAGGGTGGAGGGCAGAGGAAGCACAGCCAACAGGCTGGCGGTGCTTCCTGGGCCGCCGCGGTCAGAAAAGGGGAACCAGCGGTTTCCCGCCGGTTTTCCCCTGGCCCAGGGAATCCTCCATGGCGGCGCTGCTTGCAGCGCCGCCATGGGGATTCCGACCCCCTTCCCGCAAGCCTGTTCCTGGCGGTTTACACCACCAGGAAGAGGCTGGCGGGAACGGGTGTCGTGGGGCCCCCTAACAGGGCCCCACAAAGATTTTCACTGTCTGCTTAGCAGACAGTGAAAATCGCGACGGGTGCCACTGCACCCGTCGCACCCCTGCAAATCCGCTGGCTCCATTCGGAGCCGGCTTCCTCTTTGCAGGGGCTTTCCCGCTGGGCCGGCGGGCGATCTTTTGGAGATCGCCCGCAGGCCCAGCGGGAAAGTAGAAATGACCCCCGCGGTCATTTGACCGCAGTGCGGTCTTTGGGCGGTTTCCGCCCGGCGGGGCGGCGCCCGCCGCCCGCCGGGGTCGGAATGACCCCCATAGGTCCTCATTACGATTCTGGCGGCCCTTGGACTGCCAGGCTTGCGGTAGTGGTCTGATCACCACCAAAGCAGAGGTCCCACTGCTTTGGTGGCAGTCAGACTGCCACAGTCGGACAGCCAGCACCGCCAGTTTCCCTCCAGTGCAGGGGCTGGCAGTGCTGGCGGTCCTAATATGCCAGGGCAGCGCAGCATGCAGCGCCACTCTGGGGATTACAACCCCCCCTCTCCGCCAGCCTTTACATGGCACCGCAGCATTGCCACTGGCTCAATTACTAGCCGGTGTTAATGTTGTGGGCTGTTTCCCGCTGGGTCAGTGGGCAGAAACAGCTCGTAATAGGGGCTGCCGGAAGGTCACTGCACTGGCGGTGACCTGACTGTGGGAGTTTGGTGGGCACCATGTTCCGCCTGCCAAACTTGTAATGAAGGCCTTTAGTGGTGTGCAATATTGGTGTGGGATGCATATATATGTCTGAAGAACTTAATAAACACAAAACAGTCTGAAGTACATTCACTGGTTCCTGTTTTTAATTCAATTGAATAACAGATAACCCCTTTCAGTATTGTTGACGTGTCACCCTATTTACAATTTACAAGAGTGTACTCGGGACAAAACGTGCTGTCGGACTGTTTTGTGTTTATTCAATTCTTCAGACATACTGCCTGTATATATGTATATTTGTAAATATTGTACTACTCTTTTGAGAACTGAGGTATCTGAACTTTTTTTTTTCCTCTCTCTATGTGTTGAATAACATTTATTTTGGAGAATACATCGTTTTGTGAATATATTGAGAGAATTATATTGATTACATAAGAAAGGAGTCCCACTGGGCATGAGGTTTAGGTCATGTATTCTGTTGTAATTCATTTAGAGGGTAGTATGGAATAAAACTCTCAAAATAACTGCACAACTCACAGACTGCACTATGCACATGGGCTTTCCATTTGCTCATCTTACACCCCGACCCCAACCTGCTAGCATCAGTGCAGCTCACAGTCATACCATAGACCATACTTTTTAGCACCAGTGAAAATGTTTGAGCATACCCAAAACCTAATAAGGCATGTCCCGATCCCCATCATTCATCACCATGACATATGCCTGCCATTCTTCTTGTTGTGTGCAGTCTGCATTACTGCAAATGAACATCAATATCACAAAAAAACATCAATAACTGCTGTTACCTTGATGACACAATCCTATCTGCAGACACCAAGCTGTTACTCAGGTGCTCTGCAGACATTAAAAGATGTCACAATTGGTCTTTTTGATGAAGTAATCCCAGACCAGATACAGGAGAAGGGAAGAACAGGGGCGTAGCTTCGGGAAGGTGTTATACCCCCCTAATAAATGATAAATAGTTGGGTGCAGGTGCTTTCAGTCGGGATGGTAATGTGTCTGTCAGATTTCACCAGGAATTTTTTCCCCCCCAGACAAAAATGCACACACTCTCTCTCCTTTTCTCTGTTTGGAAAGACTTAAAAAATATTGGTTATTTCACGAAATAGTGTATTTTCTCTCACTTAGTACACCACCAATACATATGCCTCTCCCTTTCCACTGCCCCTTAAGCCACTCTCATGTGTCCTGCTTGTTGTATAATGCATTTTAACACCATCTGCCAGCGTGACTGTCAGGAAATATGAAGCTAACACCCCGCCAATCATACTCACCAAGCTACACCCCTGGGGAAGAATGTTATGTCAGGTGCCAAGTCTGGTTGACACTGAAGCAGAGGGAAACATTCCCCCTAAGAAATTGCTCATAGAAAGTTAAACACCCTGTAGTCACAAGGACATTTCTGATTGAGCTAATCTTCCACCTGGATATGGTCCAAAGTGATGAGGACTTGAACACACCTACTATACAAACAAGAATATTTAGTGTCCAAATGGATTACAGCATGCCTACTTAGCAGACAAGTAAATAAGGTGAACACTGACGCAGTTTTGGAAGATGATTGCAATTTAGAATATCAGAATACTATTCAGCCTAACATCCTATTCTGTGACTCACTAACAGGTTAGTGATTCACCAAAGGAATTAACAAAGCTTAGTATATACCAGGAAAACATTGAAAAACTGAGATTTGCTGTATTGCGTGAAGATTACAGAGACGTGTTCCTTGCCATGCTCCCTATTCTTACAAGCCTTTTAAGGTGATTTCAAGTTTGCGGTTCTTTAAGGCTGTGTTTACACTTCTCTTGTACAAGTACCTGCAGTATTCCATGAAAACCCTTCTGTATTGTGTGAAGTAACAGGTCAGTACAATGGTCATCATTTGCCAGTAGAGCCTTACTTCTGATGAGGAAGTATCTCTTTGTCAAATCTGTGGCTAGTTGTGTCTTGCGGGGTGCTGTGTGGTTTCTCTTTTGCCAGCCTTGCTTTTCAACCTCTTCTTGCTGCTGTCATCTGCAAATAGGGATTACTTTTCAACATGTACTTAGGCGAGGAGCAAAAGGTTCAGAGGTTAGGTAGATGTGCAAAGCTTGTGCCAGAATATTTGGCATCCTGTATGAGGTAATAAACACTAGGAAACATGCAAATAAACATAGACTGCTGTCCCCTAAAAAGACAAAGGTGGTGATCCCTGGAAAAAGCTGCCACCTCTTTGCCAAGGACCTATGGAATACTTCCATTGGACAATGTACCAAACACATTTGCCTATGAGGGACTCTGCTTTGCTGATGCATGAACACCTACATGAGAGTCCAAATGGTAGTTATGTGGTATATTCCTGATATTCCCTCCAGAATTCTCTTTTTTCTTGACTTCACCTATCAAGGTTGCAACTGTCAACGAAATTCAGCCTGTCAAATTATTCTTCAGGGATGTACTTTACCTTCTAGGGAACAGTTGAAATATGTGTTATGGGTACAGCAGCAACATAAGCACTAATCCATATTGGGATTGATTGTAAAGAGCTTTTTCCTCTTTTCGATCCTTATTTGCACAGTCTACATCTGACTTTGTGACCTCCCTCCATGAGCCTTCTCAAGCCCCAGGATCCCTATGCTCTGGGGCCAGAGGTGGGTGTCTGGTGCCCACCGAGGGCACCCACAAACCACGCATTGGAGGCCATGGGGGAGCCCCAGGGACTTTGCTGCTCCAGTGGACTCCCTGAATGCTGTGGGAACCAGCATTGCTCCTGCCCAGAGAGAGCAGCTGTTTTTGAAATGCTCCATTTGGGTGGGAGCAATATCTTCTTTTTCCCTGCCGGCAAGAGTGCGGGCAGGGAAACTGAACAGATGTCTGCTCTCAGATGAGCTGATGGGAGCATGTTTAAATCTCCCATTCCGTGGGGGCAGACTTGCCTTCCCTACCTGTACTCCTGCAGGTAGGGAAGGCATATTTGTTTCCACCTGGTGGTAGATTTAAAAATACTCCGCCAGGTGGGAGCAAACACATGTTTCCCTGCCTGCAGCAGGGAAACTACTGTGTTACGGATGTGGGCTAACCGGGACACTGTACTTGAGCTGGCCATTTTTAAGGCTCAGCAACAGGAACAGAGTTGTTCCCCTTACCTTCTATTATACATTTTGTCCCCCCTGGGGAATGGGATCCATGGGCCCTTTTCAGGATTGGGGAGGTGTGGCATGCAGTCCCCCCCTTTTAGTATATGTTCTGGCCCCAGGGGGTGGGGTCCCCGAGGCCTAACTAGGCACTGTGATGGGTTCTGCATGCTCCTTCCCTTCTTTTTATTTTTACTTCTGTCCTGGGGGATGATGTCTCAGGTACCAGGACCACCACCAGGCATATGCTGTCCACCAATGTATTTTATTATGTTTTTCCATAGGACTTGGGACTGACCCCTGAGTAGTTCTAAGATGGCTGGCATCACTCCCTGGTTGGTGTTGTGGCAGCCAATTAGATATCAGCTTGAGCTAAAATGTCTTGTTTACCTTTCCTTTTTTTAGGTCTGCAGACGGTGCCCCTGAGTCATTAGATGGCTGCCACCACTTCCTGGTTGATGTGAGGGTAGCCAATTTGTTCTCTCCCACAAAGCCTCCGAGGTATGAAATGTTCAAAGGTTTTGAACACTATGGGGGTCATTCTGACCCTGGCGGTCCAAGACCGCCAGGGCCACGGATGACTGAAGCACCGCCAACAGGCTGGCGGTGCTTCATTGCCCATTCCGACTGCGGCTGTAAAGCTGCGGTCAGAAAACCGGGTCCGGCGGTTTCCCGCCGGATTTCCCCCGGCTGGGTGAATCCTCCATGGCGGCGCTGCAAGCAGCGCCGCCATGGGGATTCTGACCCCCTTCCCGCCAGCCTGTTTCTGGCGGTTTTTACTGCCAGGAACAGGCTGGCGGGAATGGGTGTCCTGGGGCCCCTGCACTGCCCATGCCACTGGCATGGGCAGTGCAGGGGCCCCCTAACAGGGCCCCAGTATGCTTTTCACTGTCTGCCTAGCAGACAGTGAAAAGCGCGACGGGTGCAACTGCACCCGTCGTACACCTGCAACACCGCCGGCTCCATTCGGAGCCGGCTTCTGTGTTGTAGGCCCCTTTCCCGCTGGGCCGGCGGGCGCTACCTTAGGTAGCGCCCGCCGGCCCAGTGGGAAAGTTAGAATGGCCCCAGCGGTCTTTTGACCGCGGGGCGGCCAAATGGCGGTTCCCTCCAGGCGGGAGGCCCGCCGCCCACCGGGGTCAGAATGACCCCCTATGTGCTCAAAAACTATTCAACAGATTACGGATTTGCACCAAATCACAAAAAACAATATATATCTATATCTTTATATATATATATCTATATCTATCTATCTATCTATCTATCTATCTATCTATCTATCTATCTATCTATCTATCTATCTATCTATCTAGATAAGTACTTTACCAGTGCAGGTTTGAAATGCAGCATTTAATTCTTAGATATACATCAGCATATTTATCTATCTATCTATCTATCTATCTATCTATCTATCTATCTATCTATCTATCTATCTATCTATCTATCTATCTATCTATTTATCTATCTATCTATCTATCTATCTATCTATCTATCTATCTATCTATCTATCTATCTATCTATCTATCTATCTATCTATCTATCTATCTATCTATCTATCCATCTATCTATCCATCCATCCATCCATCTATCTATCTATCTAGATAGATAGATAGATAGATAGATAGATAGATAGATAGATAGATAGATAGATAGATAGATAGATAGATAGATAGATAGATAGATAGATATGCTAATGTTGATGTATATCTCAGAATTAAATGCTGCATTTCAAACCTGCACTGGTAAAGTACTTAAAATAACAAAACCATGGAAAAACAACAATCGTAATTGAGGGTAGGATCATGTGGGAAGGAAGAAGCAAGGCAGGGTAAGTTGCCATAGTAAATATTAGCAAAAGAGGATGGGTGGGGGAAGCAACAAGGGCAGCGGAGAGTGGGTGGGCACTAAGCAACAATGGCAACTGATGCAGAATGTGTGGTGAAAAGTAATGGAGGGAGGGTGAATGGGCCACAACCCTACTAAGCAACCATGGCAATTGAAGGAGGAAACAGTGAGCGGATAGGGTTGATCAGGAAAAAGCAAAAATAGCAATTGAGAGAGGGAAGGGTGGTTGAACAGCAAGCAACAGTGGGAAAGAAGGAAGGGTGCACGGGGAAAAGCAATGGCAGCAATAGATGGAGGTGGGAGGTGGGAGGTGGCAGTGAGTGGACACTAAGCGGCAGTGGAAATAGAGGGTTGTTGAGGAAAAAGCAAAAATGGCAATGGAGAGAGGGGAGAGTGGATGAACAGTAAGCAACAGTGGCAAAGACAGAAGGGTACTTGTGCAAAAACAATGGCAGCAATGGATAGAGGGTAGGCACACACAAAACAACAGCAGCATTGAGTTAAGGTGGTTGGAAGAAAGCAATACTGGCAATAGAGAGATAGTTGGCAGGATGGTCAAAGCTTTAGAGAGCTTGGAAAAACAGCACACCTGCGGAATGAGATGAATGTTTGGTGGGGTATAGAACACATGGGTGGGTAGGGGTGGAAGATGAAGGAAAACAGAGGGAGGAAGGGTGTCAGAGAAGGACTTGGGTGAGGGACAACAATATAGGAACAGCCCACAGGAGAGGAAACAGATTGGAGTGCTGGTGGAGGGTCTGGAGAAAAACACACAAGAAAGACCACTGGAAAATACATGCACTCTCATGGAGGGTTTGTGAAAAAGGAAAAAAAATCTTTAAAGTGGACAATGGTGGAAGTATAGAGGAAGTCAATCAGAGAGATAATAAACAGGCTTTGTTGAACAGGAGGGAAGGGACGCAGGCTGGTTTAGCTAAAACAAATGAAACCAACGAACAGAAAGCAAACAAATGTGAGTGACAAAACACAGTGCCAATGATAAGCAATGGGCAGAATGTATCGGTAAGCTTTCAGCATGTCCCTAATATGTCTTTGCATCCATACCGAAGCACTGTCTGGTCGGCTTAACCTATAAAACTATTGCTTAAAATATTTTTTCAATAATATACATGGATACATTGTTGTGGATCCATTTTAGAGCCTTGCTTGGGCATTCTTATTTTAGCTTAGGCCTGTGCCCTTTTACCAAGTTACATGATTTATTTCATTTATTCATTTTAATTCATTTTACCCTAACATCCCATGCAGGGATGTTTTATTTTTCTACTCAGCTACTATTCTGCTAAAGTGACGTTATTAGTTTTTTTAACACATTTTCATGCTGTACCTCTGCCCAATCCTGTACATGATAACCTATCTATTATTGTCCGAACAAGAGTGCGTTGCCAACTTCGACACAGGCACATGATCATACAGGCCAAAGAAGGTTAGAGAGGTCATCCCAGCCAGAGGACCCTTCCTATGCAGTGTGTCACTTCATTGACACGTTGCTGACCTGAGCCCTGCCTCTACAGCCATTCAAGGAGAGAATGGACAGAGCACTGTTTTTCAGGTATGGGGGCGGGTGTTTCTTCCATGGACTGATACACGCAGAGACGGGCTATCACTGCTATGCTCTCACTGGATGGCGTTAGGGGATCATATGGGTTTGTAAACATATGCTTATTCCATTATGCTGGGATTGTTTATCTGATTGTCACTTATGGTAACCATTTTTATTGTGGTATATCTAATCATCTTAATGATCACAGCTCATGCATTTTATCATAGGTTGCAGTCTTTTCATTAAATACATTGAAACTGTCCTGCATCTCTTTGTTTGCCTTTGCTTGTGTGAGACTTGGGCTAATGAGAACAAATGTCTGGATCCACCAACCGTGACTTTTCTGAGAAGTCAGAGTGTCATGCGTCAGGCTGACACAAATCACCTTTACTTCCTAGGTTTTGTTGAGGTGCTGCTAGGTAGCCAAAAGGGTTAGGCCGACCGCTACCAGACAGTGTGGGATCAACTCAGTCCGGGACACGCGGTGGTGCTGCCGCCGAAACCATCAATCTTTCCTCCATGGCGAGAGTCCTACGACACATTAAAGTTACATTGCATAGCAAGAGGCATAGGTCTTGTAACTTAACACACATTACATAATCTTGTATTGTGAGACTTTGCACTTCAAAAATTAATAAGTGATGATGTTCAGAACATGGCATTTTCAAAATATTGTTTTCTTCACATCAGCCTAGCTTCTTAAGGAGGCACAGAATGGATTGGCTGTATCAACTCGGTTGTTTCTTGTAGAGTATTTTTTAGTTAAAGCCAACGTTGAATATCAATGTATAAGTCCTGGAGATGTCTTGGACCAAATGCCTTGTGTTTTATGAAGAGGAAAGTTCATCTGTTTCTAGGTGCATAGTGTCAGAAGTGTGCAATCTGTGAAATGAATTGAAAGCCAGGGCCATTATTATGTTGAATCACTGGGCATTTTTAAATTCTGGCCTATTACATTGATAGCCACTTAAAGAAAATGACTTGACAACTTATTGGAAAGAAGCTAGTTGATTCATGACCAATTTACTAAATTCCTTCACATGTGCTTATGTTTCCAAAGAAATTCAGGGATCTAGTCACAAACTGCATTTTGCAGTATGTTTAGTAGTACTACAATAACACTACTAAACCACAGCAAAATGCTATTAACAAACCCATGCATCTCTCCACCTCCACCTCGCCTATCTTTTCTATGACGAGAGCATCATACACGTAATTTTAATACTTAGTAGTAAATGTGTCAGGGCTCAATAGCCAGAAATAGAAAAAAGGGCATAGTTACTACTAAATGGAAGAAGTTTTGGGAAGGATAAGCACTCACCCACAAAAGAGTAATACAATTGCTTTTTACAAATAACACTTTAGTTAATACTGCTGTAGCTAATTCTATATTTAAAATGAATAAATACACATATTTTACATTAATATTTAACATAAAAAACATTTTTACTAGTTTGTTTTAGTTTTTTTCACTATTCCCCATAGTTTACTAAAGAGAGACTCCACAATCGGGGTGGAGATCTCCCTATTGTAAAGTATAGGTTATAGTAAAAGGTTTATTATGCTTTAAAATAAATTAGTAAGCTATTTGGCTATCAAATATTAATGTAAAATAATTTTATATACATGTCTAAATGTCGATCAAAATCAAAAGTGCTACAGTACTCTTAACTTAATTTTGCTTTAAATCTTTAAATAATGTAAATATTTTTATTAACTTCAAGTTATTTTAATTATTTTTCTGAAGTGTAAATTAAGATAAATTCTCACTTGATTTAAACATTTTTTCTAATATTAACTGTGATTATCAGAATTAATTAAAAATAATTGAATTATATTTTAACACAAATAATGGTTACATTAATTTATACATTCAAAAAACAGTTGTGAAAGTGTTTTGAAATTAAATAATAAATATATGAAATATGCTTGTTTAACATTAAAGTATTCTTATTTATATTTTTAACTATTTTAAATAATTTAACATAACACTATTTACTATGGGGTTTCATTTGAAGTCCCTACCTCCATGTTTCCAATGTGAAGATGTTGCTGTACGAGTGGTTGGCCAGGAGGCTGGGCTTACTACAGCTTCTTTTCTGGCAGTAGTTACTTACACTCCTACATTTGGCTACACCACCTTTTTCAGGGGTTGAAGACTTCCCTTCGGTCCTGGTTTCACTATATAAATGTTAAATAACTACATTTATATTGCATTAGATAATCTCGTAATATTGACAGTTTTACGTATAAGATGCTTGTATATTCTTTTTTCCAGTGCATGTTAAAATATTACAAAGTTTCCCAAAACAAGGTTATTGCAGTAATTCGTTTTTGAAGTAAGCAAGGCTTGAACCACTGAGTCTAATTAGATGTTTAATGTTCCTCAACATGTGAAGTTTTGTATGTACTCCTATTACCACATTAATATTGTGGAGGTCAAGTCTCACTCTGCTATCCAGAATGCAAAATAGCAATTTGTTGCCATTTACTAGAGTTTGAGCTGTTGTAGGTGTCATAGGAAAGACTAGAGTGGATGGCAGAGGCGTTGAGCATTTTCCCAAATGCATTGAGGTGCCCTGAAATGTTGCTGAAGTGAACACAGGGAAAACCAGGTGCAACATTTGCTTAAAAAGGAGCGGAATGCAGTCTTTGTTCTCTGAATGAGTGATTGTTCTGATTGTTCAGTATTTAAACCATCAGAAGACCCCACCTTTCTGTTGTGTCTGCTCTTAAATGAGCAGATCAAATGGAAAATTTTGGGCTGCTGGTACACTGAATAGTAAGTTATTGCATCCAAGAAAAAAATCTAATGTCCCACTCATTTATTTGTATAGCAGTTTTATTGTTTCAGATAGTTAAAACAATTATAATTTTACAGGTTAAAACTTTGCATCAGCATGATTTATACATATCTTTGAGACTAGGTCTAAAAAAACTTGTGGCAAATCATTCAGCTTGATTCCTTCCGGGATACTGCTAGGAACCTGTTAGGCTGCTAGGCTGCCACACATTTGTACAGATAAGTGGGCATTAACATAAGACATCTGACACAATATAGTCCTTCAGCGTCCAACTTTACACATTTCTGTCACTAAACATATGAAGGTGTCTTAATGCATCGTTTCAATAGGACCGACAAAGTGCAATCTTAGGTGGAGATGGTGGGTGTCAATCTTTATTTCCAATGTCTGTTGTTATTCCAGTGGGGTGTAGACCAAGTTTGGTGTGGAAGTTAATCAAGAAAATAAGCCTTGGATCATGGGTATAGCCCATACCAGATGTTCAAAAGGTTTTAAACGTTTGCTCACTCTGGTTTAGCGGGGTGGATTTCTTTTTGCTGAAAATGTGACCTGATCAAGTCAATGAAATTTGGTGACTTTAGGTGTATTGGTATGGGCTATTGCCAGAAAATTAACAAATATGCAGTTTTACTGTGAGTCACCTGGTTTGAAGTTCAATATTATGGCTTCCCTACAGGTATGAATGGCTGGTCATTAAAGCTTCTATTTAACAGTTGCAATTGAAGCTTATGCTGCAGGGGACGAATGCATTTCAAATCTATGCGATCCCCCTTTTGCTTATTGCAGTGCCTGCATGATGTTGAACCACAGTGTTTCCATGCTGGTTTTCTTGCTAAGGCCAGTATTTTACCCAGGTGTAAGGCATTTAAGCTGTGTTCTTTGCGTACTGACAATGGGATTGTCAGATATGGTGTGGGGGCCAATGTGTTGTAATGCTTTATTGCCATCCATGCAAGCAAGCAGGCGATGAATTCAATTTTATCTTTAATAGAAGATAGTATTCACACCCTCCCAGCAGTCCCCTTTGTTCCTCATATCCTACCATACCATACCAGAGGAACCCATATCCTGTATTCCAATTTGAATTAAAAAAAGATGAAGGATTATTTTGAGAGGGAAGTGGTGGAACAACTGAACAGTGAAAAATAGACCCACACTGTGCAGTGCATGTCCATGTTTCTCGATGTGTCAGCATCAACAGTTCCATAGTTTTTTCAGTGATATTTCTTCATTTTCCAGGGCTGAACAGAAAGATTGCCTGAGCAGCTTTTGGTCAGTAAGGATTGTCATGCCAAATAATATAGGGACTGAAGTTCCCCTTCAAGTTAAGTGCTTCCAAATAAAATGTGTGATGTTTATTATATTGTATGTTGAAATTGTTTCACAGAGCAATATTTACATTTCAAACTTTGCTGCAGGCTCAGAGGAACTACTGTGCAGAACATATTGGAAGATAAGTAAACCATCTTTTAAAATACTTCAAACTGCTTGTTTAAGTTCCTTTCATTTGAAAGATCTGTTGACTACATATGTAGCAAACAAAAGTAGTGATTCGAAACTGAAATAATGCTATGCTATCGCACATTAATTCACACACACACACAGACGCCCTCAGACCCACTAACATGTTGTGGAGGTACTGTAAAATGTTTCACTTCCTTGCAAAAGAGGCCTACCACTAGCAATTATTTTGTTGTCATTGTTCCTGGAGGTAGGTCTAGTGGAAATGAGGATGTAGTTGCATATGTGATGTTCTTCATTATTAAGATCATTATGAAAGAGCAGTGCACAGTTTTTAAACACCCATCCGGAATGGAAAGGTACTGCTGTGCTGATAGATTGTACGTGTATGGAATATGAGTGTGTATACACCATACTGCATTGTGAAGAAATAAATTAAAAGTGGAGCATTGTTTACACAGGTGGCATGTGTCCCTTGTCTAAACGATCTTCACTTAATTTGGTGTAAACTTTAAACAATTGTATTAATTTTCCTGTTTGTCAATATTCCCGCCTATGGACGTTTCATAGTTCTGCCAATTTAGTAGTAATGTCATTTAGCCAATCCTGCTTCACTATTAAGCTTATCTCCTCCAAAGAATGACATCTTTTATGAACAAAGGATTTCTAAGATGTTTTTCTAGATGTTGCTTTCTGGATGGTAATGGTTATCTTATCTAAAGTTGATGTCATAGCCCTGTTAATGTGCATTAGAAAATGCAATGGTCCTTCGGATTTTTATATTATTAATAATTGCTTTAAATTATATAAAAGCTTTAAGAAACACATGTCTGAAAACCTTTTCTTGTTATCAGTGGCAATAGTCATAGTAGTAAAGTATTTAAAGTTTATCTATTTCTGTAGCCAATGCACGTTGTGTTTCATGTCTCATTAATGCTTAATCTATCCAAAATCAGTCCAATAGTGTTACTTTTAAATGCCTTTTGAAGTCTGCTATATAATGCTCTGCTTCTAGAGCTGACAGTTAACAAAAGCATCTATGAAATACATATATCAAAGGAAACAAATATATCCATGAAATACATGCATTTCATATATACATGAAAAGAATTGTGAGAAGTATAATTAAATAATATCTGCGAGTACTGCAACAATAATAGCAATGTGGAAGAAGGAATGTTTGAATTCCTCTCAACCACTGCGACTGCCTGTGGCTGCATGACAGTCAATTGATTTTTCCTGCACTGTGCACCACTAAAGAAAAGACCAGCCATATGTAAATGTTTATTCATCTGACTGGTATCTGCTTGAGAGAATATGCTCAGCAATTAGACGTTACCAACACAGAACATGCCTGTCATCAAAATACTGTGGCAGGAAGAGCAGCAAACCATTAGAACAACGAGCACTGGCAATGCCAATAAGTATCACCATGAAACCTTTTGGCACAGTTGGTGCTTGTGTTTTTCTCCAAATTACTAGTGTGCATGCCAGCATGGTGCCCATCTTTGAATTATTTTTCAAGCAAAATAAAAATCCTCTAACCCATAGATGAAGTGAGCATCACAGAATGATTTATTTATTTTTAAAGTAAAAGGAAGTTCATTCCAGGATGACAATACATGGCAGCAATTATGTATAGTTGGTCTTATGTTTTTACAACCTCACTCCAGAATGTTTTTTACTCTATTTGTAACTTACTGTTCAGAGGGAGCAGGTGTTTAGATTGGAATAAAAAACAAATATGTGCAGAGTGTAGCGGAATAAAGTGGGGTAGCAAGCAGCCCGGTAGCATTGTGCAGCTGCTAGCCATCACAAAAATAATATCAATAAAGACAACAAAATGGGGATGGGAGGAACTTGACAACAAGATACGGAGTCAAATGCCTAAAAGCAAGTGACTCAGTAGTAGTATGCACCTGCTAGATCTGCGCAAAAAGAAATACAAGTTAAAAATTGTAATAAGTTAATAGATAAATAAAAAAAGATAGTTGGGGAGACAATGAAATGAGAAAAGCAGCGCACTCCTTTGGATGCTGCAAGCCAAATAAAAAAAATGAGTGCACTCACGCCAGCAGTGGAAGGATACAAGTCAACCAATCAGAAATGTGGTGAAGCAGAAATGATACAGGGGAAGAAATGCATAGGGAATGAAAAAAATACATGAAATAAGGAGGAGGGAATAGAGATAAACAAGAAAGACATCTAGTCATGAGTAAGAGGTTACCCAAAGCCCATTATATGTTTATGATATTTAAGTCACAAAAGCATCTATAGGTTTAGACCTAAAAAGAGCCAGGGAGTATGTGAAGCTATAGAAATGTGTTAAGGAAAATTCTGAGATGGCTAAATATGAAGCAATATTTAGGTAGGGAATATCAAGGGAAAGTGTAACTTTTTTTACAATGATATTGGATTTTAAAATATTGATTACTACAATTTTGTGCTATTTAATAACATTGTCTTTACAGTATTATGGTTTCTTAAATTACATTGTAAGTAACAATATGAAATATATTATAACAATTATAAGTCATTGGTTTTTGGGTAGTTGGATTTAATTGGGTTGTGTGATGAGTAATGATTTATAAAATATGTGTTTTATTTTGCATAGTATGTGATGTTTGAATTAGGTAGGTATGTCAAATATTAGCTCATAATATATTTAATTAGTGTAATCATTTTTATTTTCTTTAATGGATTTGTTGGTTTATTGGGGGTAGGGAAGGTGGTGTTTTTTTCAAATAAGTAGTGGAAAATCTTTAGATTTGTATATGCAAATATTTTAAGTACATTTGGTAATATTGTTTGAAACGAAATTCAAGTTTTAATTTTATAATTGTTTTCCAAAAATAGTTTTAAAAAAACGTAATAAGTAATTACTTAAAGCACAAAATATCTTTTCAATTGTTAATAATCATAATTATTGCATATTGTTTTCAATTATTTTACTTTTAACTAATTTTAAATGTTTTAACAATAATTTAAATATCTATATATGTTATATATAAAATATATATTGTATTACGAATTCATATATTTTTAGTAAGTGGGTATATTTAAAAATGACTTGTGTAGGACTTGATTTTTTTTTTTAGCAGGTAGAGTTAGAATAAGAAATATATAGCAATGTTCTGCATTTACCTCAATGTTGCTAGAATTGGAGTTAGAATAGTAAATATGCTCCCCAAGCTACATGCACTTTTGGACTGGTGTTAGATTCATAAATGTGTCCCCCCCAACAATGACCACTTACTTCAAATGTTTGTTGGACTGCAGTTAGTAAAAATCCCCATCCCCACGTTATGTATAATTGCCCCAGGGTTTGCTGGATTAGAGTTAGAATAGTATGTGTCCCCACCATACCACAATTATATGCACTTACCACAATTTCTGTTAGACTGATATTATAATAGTAAATCCCCTTGGAAATTATATGTGCTTTTTCAGTGTTTGTTGGACTGGAGAACAATAAATGTGTCCTCCTCCTCAATCCTTCCACCCCCAGTTATATGCACTTTGCAGGATTGGAGACAGAATAGTAAATTTAACCTCTACATCAAAATATATATTTTTTAATCTTTTTTTGGGTTTTACTGAATGAGATGTGTTATTCATATTGCTTATTTAGGCTTTCTTTGTTGTTTGCATTTTACAATATGTTTTTCACCTCTTAGCTGCTGAGGTTCTTCCCACACCCAGTGCTGAGCCTTTGTTTTATGTTTGTGATGCTTTGTGCTTAAGGCTTCATGACATTTTTCAGCCAAAAGGTGTCTAGGCCAAAGTTACCTCCTTTTTCCCCATATGTTGGGTATATACAGATTTCTAGAGTTTGTGGATTCTCCTGGAAACAACCAAAACATACCTAAAATATAGCATGTTTTTCAGGAAAATGGGGAAGGAAATGTAAGTGTAATAAAGCATATTTTTTCACCACTTGATTTTCCAAAGGAATTGATCATTGCAATAAAAAATATTCTAAAAATGTAAATCAATGGAAATTGGAGACAGTTTTGCCTATAATTGCCAATTTAAAAGTGTAATATACTTTTATGGTCATCCGACCCTTCTGGTCACAGGGATATAAGGTATTTGCTGCTTGTAATGCAGCTTATAATGATATGTCACTGTGTACAAACTGTGCAGCAAATCATATTGGGAAATCTAATTACTGAAAAATGGGTATGAAGGAAACCTGTGCATTTTGTAAATATGTCCAAGATACCGAGTTTAAGAATAGTGTGTATTTGTGCAACTCTGGTTTCACTGTGAGTCACCTCTGCCAACTCTCAGTGAAACCTTTTGAAAAAATACAACTTTTTCTTTAAACACTGTCTCTTTGATTTAAGGAAAATGTGGTGCATTAAGAAAAAAGTTGTCCTTAATTCGCGACCTGCCTGAACTTCGGTATTTTTTGAACCAACCTCTTTGAACATAGGTGGGTTTGCAAATTTAGAATTGATTCACAAGAGGTCCATGCGCATACTTCAAAATGGCGAATGTATTATTTCTCTGGCTATTGCCTTGGTTCTTTCTCTCATCTGAGGTGATTTCAAAGGTCACTTATCCGAACTTCCACTGTTAAAATGGCGACAGTTTCGTGCACCTGCCATGAAGATGCCGTGTTTAGAGAGGCCGCAAAATGATTTTGGATGCCTTTTCACATCAATACTGAACGGAATGCACAGAATCACTTGTTGTGTTCTTAAAAGCAGGACACTCTTGATACCTCTGACATTTTAAATATGCAAATAAAAAAATGACGTACACATTTCGCTGGCCATGGATAAAGACACAGCTGAAAAGAACTGAACTAGTTGAGCCTGTTTTCCTATTAATCCTGTTAAATTGCGCAACCACCTTCAAAAGCAGTGAACATAAATGGATGTGTCTCTTAACAGAAGGAGCAATTAAATCCTGCTTCTTAAATTACATGTCATCAAAGAACTGGTTCCAGGTAGGGCACACCAACATTTGATGGGTTATCCTGCCCATTGTTTTCTCAGTGTTAAGTGGAAGTCAGCACACGGGTAAATAATTGTCTTTGCCAAGAAACAAGACAGCGTTGGCTCATTACAACAGAGTAGCAGTGTCGCATATTGGGAGTGGGTGTTTCAAGCATCTGAAACGTCTTCCTTTCACACTGCCTAGTGAAAAAGTGGATTCTCATTTACGATACTATCCTTATTTCTAAGGCAGAGTTTTACAGAATTAGAGTGGTGGAAATCCATGTATGGTATAGCGAAGATGGTGGTCTCCAGACGATGCTGGAGAACATCATGACCTATAGGAACCACAGATTCATGTATGTTTCCGTACCAGCAGCTGAGGGACCGATCTTCGGGATCGAGATTGCTGGCAGAACTGTCACCCATCAAGCCATATAACTCACCTTCACTTATGCCTAATACCTCTTCTGTATATATCATCATCATCATTGGTTTCAGGTGTCTATGCAGTGCCTCGACATTTGTGGAAGAGCCACGTACAAAGGCCACTCTCTCATGTACATTTGTTTTTTAGATCTTGGTTATCGAAGACCATTTTGCTTTAATAAAATTATATGTCTTTTATTGGAATTCTAATTGTAATTGTATATGTACATTTACGTATTTCGAGTGCTCAATATCCCTGGTGAGGCGTTGAAGCACTTTACACTGGTCAGCATGCTGTTCCCAAACACAAGGTTAGTGGTTAGTCAAGTGTTATTTATTACTGTTTGAATTAGTGTTGTGTGCTCAAGCAAACCAGCCCATGCATTAATTCTAGTTTTTCTGCAGGAGATTCAATTAATAGGAGTTATCATTGAGGTGATAGTGCACATGTGGGGTTAATAGCAGGGGCAGTTTGTGCTAAGAAGCGCTAGGGGCGTTGACCTGCTATTGTGAGCGAGCTGTCACATACGCAAAAAGGTATTTATAGTGTTCTCACTCTGTTTTGCAACTTTCCTCGGGTTGTTGCATGGTGGAGAAGTGGGCTGCTCCCCAGGCTTGGTGATTAACAATCAACCTGCCTGTCACTGTGAAATGAAGTGTGTGTAAGTCTGGCCGTTTCTTCAACCATGGCCAACCTGACAAGCGTACTTCAGCTCTTGTAATTAGCGCGGTGTCAGTGAGCCTGGAGGAACATAGACACAGCTCCAGGTCTCCGTGGGACCGCTCTAACCAATCTAGGTGCTGCCGTCATACTGCTCATAAATGCAAACAGCATGACAGCAGCACTGAGAGTGATTTAGATGACAGCATACGCACTTAATTGTAAAGACATCTGAGCGTGGGGCAGGGGGAGCGGGGGCTTTAATACTGTTGAGCAGGACAGCTTGGGTATAGTTTATTCATAAATACGGTTGGTAAAATGGGAGTAATATTTGTACTGTTTATTAATGGATTAAGTCTATTAAATAATGACGTTAGAAGACATTATATAAATTAAGCAGTTAACAGTTAGTGCAGTCTGTCCTGCTTGCGTGGGACGTGTTGTTTAAGTGTATTCATGCATGGAGTGTGAAAAGTTAGCAACGGACTGAATGAGCCTTGGCTGGTATGCACGCCTTTGTAAAGTGTAGCCTCTTTAGAACAGTGCTGACAGCTCAGATTTATTTTGCCATCAATGCCCCGCCACTTTCAAAAGTCACCAGCCGCCCTTGGTTAATGGATGAGCTAGAGGAGGTTAGGTGTTGTTAGGTTGTATGGGTATGACTTTTAAAATAAGAGGTTGTTATCTTTGAAAATATGTCAAAACGCCCACAAATACTGGTTTCTCTATTCACACTCCAAAGTGTAAATCCAGTGGAAAGAAGTGTCACCTTTTAATCAATTTAAGATAAAACAGAGCCATAATCTGCTGATTTGCTCCTATTAAACAGTGTCAAAATCAAATCCTTCAGCTGCATTTTAGAGCCCAAGGGAACCTATGTGCAGTAAATTTGCCAACTTTAACACCAAGCCTCACCAAAAACATCATATGATGTAACATCATTTTGTAAGTTCTGTACCAAGATCAGTTAGGACTGCATTCAGGTGTTTTATATAATCAAGCAACAGTACAAGTGGCAGACTACAACACAAGCCAGAGCATTGCTCCATAAGTGTGCGAGTAAGAGCTTACCTCAACAGTCACTACTCCCAAGTGTGAATACATAGGTGAAATGCTTAGGTCATCAAATAATATTTGTCTAGCAGGATTTATACTTAATTAAAAGGGGTGTTCATCCTCAGCTCAGTGAGCATGGGACTCACGTCTGGGCATCCCTGGCAATCTTAGGACTTAAACTTCAAGACCAACGTGATGGATGGAATGCTTAAATTAATCTCAGCCACTGGTAACCACTTGGGCAGCATTGTCGTCCATCGTTTTTCTAACCCAGTACCACTCTAGGCAAAAGCCTGCCTTATGAAAATCAGTCCTGACCCTTTTCCTCATGGGTACAGTCCATTCTTAACTGTCAGGCGAGGCCCCGACCAGAAGGGACCACCAGCAATCCAAGACTGGTTATTATCTACTTAAGTCTCCACTGAGGTATGGCTTGAGTCTTATAGCACATTGTGCACAGGACCCAGGTTTAGGCATACCCATCACGCTTAGGGGGTAAATTCCAACAACAACATGGTATTGGATGGCAAACTGGAATTACTCTCAGCCACTGGCAACCTCTGAGGCATCATTATAGTCCATTATTTTTCACCCACAATGCCACTCTAAACAAAAGCCCGCTGTGAGGATTTGGGTGTTTTATATGGTATGGTTGGGGGACCTTACTCTGTAATACACTTGCAAAAACTAGCTTTAGTCCAGACAGGCTTATTTGCAAAACCTCTGGCTCAATCCTCGGTAGATGTGGCTGCAAGCAGTGAAACTTAAGCAAAGAAACTAGTGTAAAACATTTAGACGCAGCAAACAACAAAATAAAATAGTCACAAAACATGAAAGAAGTTCAACACCAATTTATAAAAGTAGATCCCACTTTTATGAATATTTAGAGACCAAGATAAGCAAAATTCACCAGAGGGTTCCAGAGATACAGATTTTCAAAGAAAAAGTCAATCTCAGGTCAATCTCAAACAAGCAGTGGTAACCATAAAGTTTGTAAACAATTGAAAAGTTTGTAAAAGTTGTCTTTGGCTCCACCGGCCCGACTGGGCAACTGAATCCGGGAAAAGGTCAGGAGGGCCACTAATTAATTTTTGCATATTTACCTGACCACCAAAGAACTCTCTAGTCCTTTTCTGAACTTTACAGCTCAACCACCATAGACTTCAATGGAGTGGTCCTGATGCTGTGGCAGCAGGAGGTGTAGGATGCTCAAGAATACTCTGAGTACTGTGCGGTCAACAGAGATGCCCTTGTGGTTATTCCATGGTCCACAGTTCAGGTGGGGCAACTTTGACCACAGAGGTTGAGGTTCCTCAAAGTCCTCCTTGGCAGTTAGCGACAGTTCTCCAGAAGTGTCTACTGACTTGCTGAATTGGGCTACTCCAGCGTTGATGGCCCTGGTGCTGTTTTCAGGGGGTCAGTCAACTGCCCTTAGAGCCACTTCTTTAGCCTGGGGTTTGGGAGCAAGTTTTCCTCAAGCCAGGGGTCGTAAGCCCAGTCCTCTCTTTGCAAGCCTTGGGTGCAGCAGGTGCAGTCCGGCAGACATTGCAGCCTCTCTTTACCAAGTCCAGAGGTCACAGGGCAGTCCTTTCATCATTTCTGTCATGATATGAGGTTCAGGGTTCTGGGGTGCCATGAAAAAAGGCCAGAAAGTTCCCTCGGGAATAACACGGTCCCTAGTCAATGGGCTATCAGGATCCCTTCCGCCCTGTGACGACTTCTGGCTATGTGTGGCATCTAGCAATCTCAGAGTACACTATATTGCCCACTCTCAAGATGCCTGACTCCTTCCTTGGATGTTAGGAGCTAGTAGATCACCCCAGAGGTGTGGCTACCTATGGGCTAGTAACCCAGAGGAAAACCAGTTTGGGCACTTGTCTCCACTCTCTGTTCCCACTGCCAGCCCATCTCCCTGAACAAAAGGGCAATTCTTCAGGAGTGTGATTGCCATTTGCCCACAAAAGGCAGCTTCGCCTTTGAAGTTCGCACTTTGGGCCAATACCCTGAAGGACCTCCTGCAAGGGGAGGTAACAACTCTCCCTGTAACAAGCTGCTCTTTTTCCTGATAGTCATTCACAGTACTTCCCTGGAGAGCAGAAAGGTGCCTGGGGCCACTGAGCATGTGAGGCCAGGGGACAACTGGGTTACAGAGTGGCAACTTTCTAAAAGTTGTGTTTCCATAAAAATGACATTAAATTTAACTTGAGCAACAGGTCGGGTGCAATCCCATGATACATTTGATACCTTGAAGTACCCATTTCAGTAGGCAATTCAGAAGTTAATCGAACTGAGTGGTCAGCCAGTAATTCTGTTTTAACCAATGGGACTATTAATTCTTCCACAGCAAAAACAACAATTTCTAAGCTTAGCTGCTGAGATACATAAAAAATACATGTCCTACTTTATAATATACATCTACCTGACTTAGGGCTCGGTAGGCCTTCCTTAGGGAAGACTTACATCCACCTTTCAACTTCTTCCACCCAAAAATAAAAGACATATACAATAGTATCAAACCCCAAGAACCTCGGAGCCCTCTAACAACCCTTCTGAACCATCACAGATCCTGCACCGCCCTCACCGCGGATGAGGCCTGTTTCATCATGAGCAGCATTCACTTCATAGCCTCTATGTACCCCTATTTTCACCATATTTTCAACAAAGCCAACACCTTCATCTCACCCGAGCTCTGCCACACCCTCAACTGTTCCATAGATACATCCTCTTTCCCTGAGGACTGGAAACACACCAAGATCTGCCTGCTCCTGAAGAAACCCATGACTGACCCCCTGGACCCCAAGAACACGCATTCCATCTCTCTGCTGCTTTTCCCAGTCAAGGTAATTGAAAAGGCCATAAACACACAGCTCCGTAAGCACGATGACAACAACATACTGTACATCTCCCAATTAGGGTTCAGGAGCAACCACAGCATGGAGACCGGTCTCCTCACTGCCACAGATGACATCTGATTGCTCCTCGACCACAGCCATACTGCAGCCCTTATCCTACTGTACCTATCGGCAGCCTTCAGCATGGTTTCATACCTCACCCTCTGCTCCAGACTCCACGCAGCAGGCATCCGTGGAAAGGCTCTACAATGGATATACTCCTTCCTGTCTGGCAGATCACAGAGAGTCAGACTCCCACCTTATCTGTCAGAACCTATGGAGATCAGCTGTGGAGTTCCACAGGGCTCCTCCCTGAAGCCCACACTGTTCAACATCTACATGGCCCCACTCACATCCATCGTCAGGAACCACGGACTGAACATCATCTTCTACACAGATGACACCCAGCTGATCATTTCACTTACCGAAAACCCCACAACGGCCAAGAAGATTTTTCACAATGCGATGGAAGCAGTCGCTGCCTCGATAAAACACAGCTGCCTCAAGCGCAACTCTGACAAGACCGAGATCCTCCACATCAGCCTGGGATGACTTCTGTTGGCTATCAGCCCATGGCACCCATCCTCACCCCAACAAACCACGCATGCAACCTCAGTTTCATCCTGGATTCATTACTCACCATGACCCAGAAGTGAATGCAGTCGCATCCTCATGTTTTCACACATTCCGACTTGTCTAGAAGATCTACAAATGGATCTGAAAGGACTGCCACAGAACAGTATCCCATGCCCTGGTTACTAGCAGACTCGACTATGGCAACGCCCTCTAAGCTGGCACCACCCAGAAGAACCTCAAGAATCTACAGCATATCCAAAATGCCCCTGCCAGACTAATCCTGGACATTCTCCACTAGAACACATCACCAATTACCTAAGAAACTTTCACTGGCTTCCTATTGAGAAAATAATTAACTTCAAACTCCTCATCAACCACTGCATCACCTTCTACTCCCCCACTAGACCTCTCCTCTCTGCTCAACAAGCACTAGCCACCATACCTGCATATAGAAGACCTAGGCTGGAGGAAGAACCTTCGCCTACCTCGTGGCAAAGAGCTGGAACACCCCGTCCCTGCACCTCAGACAGTCGCCATCGCTACCTCAATTCAGGAAGGACCTTAAAACCTGCCTCTTCAACTGAAGCACAGAGGATAACCCCCTTGGCGTCTTGCTACCCTTCCGGTTGAGTAATGCTCTATAAATTCTGATTTGATTTGATTTGACATATATTACTAAGGAAAGTGGGGGCTTTGCCATTGGTTTGAATAACAAAGTCGAACTAGCAGTTTTAAAACTGCTCTTCTAGTATGCAGTGACAGACTGTGAGCCATTTTGTACTTTGTCACACACAGTGTGGCATAATCAGTGCTGTTGCCCTGGGTGGACACTCTGCCTTACATGCTCTGGGTATCCTGTGCATGATAAACTAGGGACTTGTAAGTGTGCTGGTTTCTGCCATTTGGGAATATCCAGTTCATCATGCACTTTTTATTTGGTTAGAACACTAGCACTGAGGTTTGATCAGCAGGGTTCAATGCTCTATCAAAGTTGAAAAACCAGCAGCATCAGTCCAAAATCGTGGGGGGGAACATGCAATAAGAGGCATTTTCTTGCAACCTCCTTAAGCAAATAAGTACCAACTATCTTCTTCATGGGAACAGTCCATCATGAACTGCCAGGTTAGCCACTCTCCGGAGGGAACCACAAGCAACCCCAGACCAGTTTTGACCTACTTAGGTCTCATCAGTGAGGTATAGCTTGAGTCCTATGGCACAGTGAGCACAGGACCCATGTCTTGGCGTACCGGTCACAGGTAGGGCATGACCTTCAACAGCAACTTGAATTTATCTCAGCCCCTGGCAATCACTCTGGCTGGATTCTAGTCCATTGTCTTTTCCCCATCATGCCACTCTAGACCAAGGCCCGCTCAAATGCAGATCAGTACTTACCCTGCTCTTCATGGGAACAACCTGCCCTGATCTGCCAAGTTAGGCCCCTTCCAAAAGGGACCACAAGCAATCCTGGAATGGTTTCGACCTATTTAGGTTTTCAACAGTGTATAGCTTGTGTCCTATGGCACAGTGAGCACAGGGCCCACGTCTGGGTATACCCATCATATTTCAGACATAAACTGCAACAACAAGGTGATGGATGGAGTGGCTAAATTAATCCCGGCCACTGGCAAACCCACATGGCTGCATTCCAGTCCATTGTGTTAGCCAACATGCCACTCTCACAAAGCTCCACCTTCTGGAAATCAGTTATCAACTCTGCTACTCATGGGAACAGTCTGTCCTGAACCGCCAGTTGTGGTCTCCTCCAGAAGGGAGCACATGCAGCCCCAGATGGTTTGATTAGCAAAGGCAGTGCCGAGTGTACCAAATGGAAAGTAATGAGTAGCAGCTCTTATACCTGACTACCCCTAATTGACATTCATTTCCACATATAAGCCAGAATATCTTTATGCTCTGTTGTATAATTATATCTTGATAGTGAGAGTTATCTCCTGATTGGTAGGAAACTGCATAGTTAAGCTATGGGGAAACAGGCCTTAGTTTTGATGGTTTTGATTTGAGCTGTGAATCAGATCACACAAAATCAAACAATCTAATCCATAATACGTAAACAGGTGACTGTGAGAAACTATTACCTTACCCTTGGTACAGCCCCAAGGATTGCCCCATGGAAAATTATATGCAGGGCACTTCAGTTGTGGAAAAAGCATGCAGAAATTGCCAGATGGAGAAATAGAATACAATGACTAAAATGACATAAAAATTCCAAAGATGGAATGCAGAGATCAGGAATAATTAAACTAAAAAATTAAATGGGGATAATTGCTTTTTCGTCTTATTTGTTATAGTCATCTTTCTCTTTACCTCCACAATTGGAGGCATGAGGGCTGATTTAAGGTGGACCGAAAAAGATATACATCCTGAATTTCTCAAATACTGTATAAACCCTTGGAAGTTGGAATCACTCAAATGCTAACAAAAGTAAAGTGTGGAAATCTTTAGATTATTATCAGTTTTATTGTTATTATTATTATTGCGTTTTATAAAGTGCACAGCTACTCACATGGGGTTTCCCAGCACTAGCAGTGACAGGTCGGGTCTGTCCAAGTCTTTCTAACATGCAAACAGCTGGGTTCTGCTGCTGTCTTCAAAACATTGTGAGTGAGAAACAGTTTCTCAATGGTTTTGGAAGGGTGTTCCATAGTGTTAAGGTAATATGCGATGCAACACACTAAATAATAATTGGGGCAAACAAGTTAAGAAAATGGTGAAGAGTTGCCTACCCATTTATGTGCCTTGGGTAAAACTGAAATTTAACACCTGATAAAAAGATAATGAGGAAATATAACATTTGAACAATTCAGTTCTGCAAAGTATGACTTATCATCATAAATTGGGTCAATAGAGAAAGATACATTGCATTTCACACCACCAAGGTATTTTATTTGCATGTCCACTCTTTATAAATATTGCTCTCAGGTATTTATGATAACTTGAGGACATGATCAGGCAACAATGTTGTGGAAGTGATGGCATGTAGGCAAGATGGTGTGTGCATACAATGCGGTTCATTTGTGTTGCTTGTGGTCAGGTGTGTGGCTTGTGTACTGTGTATCTCATCACAAATCAAGTCACCATCATCTTTCCATCTTGCATGCAAGAATACCACCTTTGCTAACAAACACTCACCACCCAAATTGTAAAACAAAATGCCTGAGATCTTATCACCCTCACCCTCCGTACAGAACCACTTACAGTGTCCTTCACTTTGAATGACAGTATGGAGAACAAGTACTGTACTGGTAGTGGCTCTGTGTTACATCCATTCAGTGATCTTACCTGAGGCAGTAAGTTTGCAGAAGAGATATGGTGCTTCCAGCACAGTCATGCAGTATGTCCCAGGACTCGGTGTTCAGGGTATGGATGGCAGTCTGCACAACTTTAGCCATGCCAGCATTTCTGTGGTCATGGTCACTGAGAGGGGTGGTGAATGACTTGTGAGGGGGTTGAGCAGGGAGGGCTGTGACATGATTTCAGTTTATGGCATTGGACTAAAGATGTCAAACCTGGGGCCTGATTAGGACTTTGTCGGCCCCACCATGGAACAGCCAAAGCTGCAGGAAGTCCACCACCGCCATAGCGGTGTTGTCGTCCCCAACCGTATTACGAGGTTCCTGCCAGGTTGCCCAGCAGGAACAGTGCTATGGTATTGGGCTTGGCTCCCTTAAGGAAACTAAGACCAATACCGTTGCACCCCAGCACAATTGAAATGTGCACTGTCAGTAGATCAAACAGTGCGCATTCTGATGGTGCACTGCAGGGGAGCCCCTGCACTGGCTTTCCACCAGCCTTTCCATGGCGGGGTGACTGCCATGGAAAGGCTGGCAAAAAGTGGGGTTGTAATCAGCCAGGCTGGGCTAAGTTCAGCGCCACCCTGGCTGGTTACAACTCTGTCTGCAATCAATGCAACACGTTCCCGGTAAAGATGGCGGTCCCCTGGCAGGCCAGTCAGACCCCCATAGTTGCTGCGGTCCAACTGTCACAGCGAGGCTGGCAGACCTTGGACCACCAGCCTCGTGTTGAGGCCCTTGATCTTCTCATGCCTTGTTGAGGCGATGTGTGGGAGAAAGGCACATGGCCAAACCTTATGAAATGACCTTTTGAAGATGGTGGTTTACCCAAGGATAATTGTGTGAGTTTCCTATTCCACTACGAAGATGTATCTTTTCATGTGATGTCAGCTGCTGTTTGAACAACCACACATAAGGGTGACATTAAAGCGTCAAGAATGTGTCCCAACACTATTTTCCCCTTATTTGTCTGGAGTCCATCACCCACTTGCTCCTGTTTTGTCCCTGACTTTTGCTCTTTGCAGACACATTTTCTCTTGGCTCCTTTCTCTGCCCTAATGTCACACAAAGTTTGGTGCTTTGAGTATCTGCTTCTGCATTAAACTGCCTTTTCAATCAAGAACTGCTCTATTGCCAAGCAGTTGTTTGCCCTTGTTTATCTTTTTAACTGGGACACTTTCAAGGGACATTTGACAGCTTTCACGTGTACTGTCATGTTTGGCTAATGGCAGGAGTCTCATATTTCTTAGACAATCGAGAAGGAAACATGACAGTTCTTCACATCATCCAGTCCTTCACATTCTTTTAAAGTTGCTTTCAGAACCCAGAGTATTCAGCTGCCTCCTGCAGATCTGAACCCCCGATATTGGCTGGGAAAGCAACAGTTGTGGTATTATAGCATGACCAATCATCCCCTGCTCACCCAAATTGGCAGAGATCCAAATATGTGAGGTATTTGGGACAACAGATTGTCTACTACTATTCCAATGACTTCTTTGGTACTGTCAAAGCCTAGGGAAGTACCAGGTCCCTGTCTGCAGGACCACTGTTTTAGAACCTTGGTTTTCCCTCAACAGTGGTCAAAAAATGAAACATGCTTTACTGCTCTTACCTGAGAGCAGGAAATAACAGATTTAACTATGGTATTGTACACAGAGGTTTCAATAGACAGGGTATATCTTTATTGTCTAGGCCCACTTCTTGTATCTCTAAATCTCCATAATAAAAGACATCAGGGTTGTTATCCTCTACCAACACCAGTGTGTTAGTTGTCCCTCATTACAGAGGGCAGATATGGTGATTGGAAACACGCTGCAGTCGCTCATAATGATACATTGGAGCTTAATAAATCAGAAAATAAATCTGATAAAATAGAAATCGGCAGAGATATCCCTAGAAGTGATGCAATCAATAAGGACAACCTGAAGCTTGATAAACTGATACTAAGGAAATATAAATTTGAGCTTGGTAATAAAAGTAATTGAAGCAATACATAGTACTTGAAAATGATAGCATAAAACTATTGACTATAAGAAATGAAGAGTGAAAACGACACAACAAAATAAAATTTTGATGCTAATTTTGTATAAGAGAGGGAAAGGTGTGCCAGTATTTTGATGATAATTATATGTATATATAAATTATTACATAACATGAACCTACCTGGGAAGCAATGGATCATTGCATACCTATTTGATGAGGTGATAATAGTCTCCAAAGAGGGGAGTATTTTTTTTTTCTGAGTAGTGGTATGGAAGGGGAAGCTTTAATGCCAGTTGAGATGTTTCAGACCCTGTCTGAGTAGACTTAGAAGTTTTAGTGTCTGCTCTTATTTTTTCTGTATTCTTATTTTCTGTCTTGCAACTTCTTGGCTCTTAGAACAATGTTGTCCTCCTGAGTTGGCTAGTTTCTCAGCCAGATAAACAGTGGGTTACTTTATGAGAGCCTTGTAGGTGATGCAGCTACTAATGAATATGATGCAGTCCTAGATGTGGAGCCAGTGGCGTCCCTTTTTCTGTTGTGTCGATATGGCTGAATTTCTTCAAGGGTCACATTTTAGAGGTCTTAATTGATTACATAGCCCAACTAGGAGCATTTTATAGGACATTATAAAGATGTAGGTTTCTTTAAACAAAATGTTTGATCGCAAAGAAAGCCTCTTTAATAACCACCTTGAATTTATCTTAAAACCCCCTTGGTTCCCCAGCACACAGTAAAAACATCAATGATTTTTGTATAACATTTTCTCAGTCTCTGAACAATGCAGTAATTTTCACTTCAAGGTAGGTAAATTAGAACACCACTCCAGCTTTTACTTATATTTTACAGTTAATGATTCTACCCTTCAGCAATGGTGCCAGGTGTGCAACCTTCATATTATACTCAGAATATCAATGGCACAGATTATCTAGGACAAAAAATTTAAACCAAAATATCAACAGGTGGGTAAGTATAGATTTTCTATACCTACCTCTACAGTTATATAGCTTGATGATATTATATTTTTCAAGGTCTGTAGATGTGGTATTAGTAATAGTAAATCCACACTTCCCTGTATGGACATACCTTTTGTTATTTTGTCCCTCAATATTCTACCCTCAATATGTTTGAACCACAATATTCTGAGGGTTAGGGGAGTCAATATTCAGAAGTACAACCATGGTGATATATCTGAAAATAACAATTACCGTGCACCCAGGTCAAACCACTAGATGTTTAATTTCTCTATTTTGTCTCTCAGACTCACTATGCACAACAATGTGGTTAGCCAATAGTAGCTTCCTTTTGATACCCCTGTCATCACCCTTGCTCAGAACTAAAACAGGCAGCTGCAGAAAAAGAAAGTAAACACTACTTTAAGAATCATGCTTACTTTTTGCAATTTTCACTCATTTCCATTAACTTATGCAGCTGATGAGTTGCTCTTCAGGGGCTAATGATGGGAGGAATAAATAACCGTGTGATGTTTCGTGGAGAAAAAGGAGGGTGGAATCTCTTCAGTTCCCCTGCTATCTTTGTAGCCCAGCTTCTATAAGTAATGCCTAACCCTTAAGCCAGAGTGCAATTAGTTCTTTGCTCAAGAAGCTACTGGCTATCCTCATTCAAAATGGCAGCATTAAACCCGGCTTGTATTAAGCAGATATAGTTAGAACTATACATTCACTAAGCGATGGGAGAGTTAAACTGAAGACTATACAACTTTTACCCCAAAATTTATTTTTAGGGGTAGACCTTTGCAAGCTGATGAGTGTCAAATGCATTTTTTGGGGAAATTTTATATTTGTTGAGTACATTTTACTTAGGTTTGTCGGAAAATTCTGCTGCAGCTGTAATGCATCAAACTTATTGGAAGCACCCTTCTTGCAAAAATATGTCAGCCACAAGGGGGCATTTAAACATTGGCTCGGCAGGAACATCACCATAAATCTGCCAGCTTAAACTGCTTTTTTGGGTGGAGCTTGTGAGTGAATGCACTTGCAAGACTCTTTTGTGTTCAGTAAAGGGGTTGGAGGCCACCTGTCCCTCAACATTTGTTGTTTTGAGTGGCACCCTTCTTTACAGCCCTGTAATTTGTTAAAGCATGCCTGGCATAATTTTTTTTTCTCTGTGTGGAGAAGGGATCAAGCACTAATTGATTCAACTTAATTAGTGCCTGCCTGCTGCTCCCGACATGATCTAGTTACTGTTCGTTCTTTATAACTTCCAGTGCCCCACAAACAGAAAGATTGTGACAGGCAAAAACGTGCCCAGCAGGACAAACAAAATTGCAAAATTTATATTTTTAAAGATACATTTTTATTTTGCTAAGTTGTCTTTTCTCAGTTTCCATGCATGTTTTCTTTTGCTCATGGGTGCTGTTGTCAAAAGATGACAGTTAACTTGTTGAATTTGGAGTCAGAAATCAAAACAACGTGCAGAGTGGCCACATTTCTGAATAAGATTGCTGTTCCTTCACTGGGGGATCAGAGGTGATTGCCTCCCCTGATATGCCAGGCTATCCGACAATCTCTAAATGAGCCTCACAGTTTTTTGCTGTTAATGTTTTGTTTCTGCCAGATTTGTCAAACAAAATATTTTTACTTATAGCTTCTTTTCAATATTCTTCAAGCTAGAGCAGGTCCAGTCCTTAAGGATTCTTCTCATGTCACAGACAACAGGTTTAGGCCTCTTTTGATCTATCGCAGATCTAGGAGCGTGGTGAAATGGGTGTCTTGAGGTGCCACATTTATGCCTGGCATGAGATAGTGGGTGGGAATGACTCCTGAGCATGCTGCAACAAATAGAGTGAAAATTCCTGGGGCCAGCCTTACCTGCTGTGGGCATTTTGAAGATGGCAAAGTCTTTGGCCACAAAAAACATGGGCTCTGACAGCTTGGGATGCATGTAGGGAGTGTACTATGGTGACACTAGGGACCTCCCTTCATCTAACACTAAAATCTTGTTTGGGGCAGCCACTGTACCCACAACAATCCCAGCGACAGAGGTGAGGCAGAAGTATGCAGCCCATTCTTGTTTTATGAAAAACCCAGAGACAGAAGTCTTTAGGAACAAAAGTAGGATTTTTCAGAAATAAAACAGTAGATATACAAGAAATGTTTTGGTATCCTGTTTTCCTCCCTTGCCTTATTGTTTCCTAACCCTGCACCCCCAGTTTAATATGTAAAACTTAGCAGACCTGTCAAGCAGGATTTGACATTCAAGCTGGATCTTATAATGTAATGTAAAAAAGGATTGTATATTCTGTTAGGTTTTGAGGAGTCATCTCTGCCCATTCAGGTCAGCCTATTTTTTGCTCCTGGTAGGCACTTCAGACCTTTTTTGCACATATCCAGCTGCTAATTACTTGCTGGCATAGTTGGGAGAGCAAATACATGTTTGGTCTCCAGGGACTTCAGGCAGGGCGAAGCTAACTTTATAAGAGCTATTTTCCTTAGTATTTATTAAAAAGTCAACTTCATAATTGATTGGATTTTCATAACATTTAAAAAAGAGTTATTTAGTTATTTTACTAGTTAGTCTCACTCCTGTGATACTGTAATAGGATTTTTAATCTGTACTCTGTTTTTTTACATACGACAGTTAGGCATGACACAGTAAAACATAGCTTTTGGGTATTAGCCAGTGTAAGGACATGTTAAGATTACATTTCTACATATCCTACTTTCAAATACAATAAACCCTGTTTGTGGGCTCTAATGTCTACAGAGGGGTGATGTATAAATATTTAAAAGAGATTTTTGGCTTGTCAAAAGGGTAAATGTCGGCAGGGTGAATTGTAGATTTTACACTGCTGCACTCAAGCTACACTGGTAGGACTGAAGCCATATGTTACACTGTCACTGTAGTGAATGGCACAGTAGGAAGAATTTAACTTAGAGGCCCTTATAGGACCTTAGAGTACCATATTCTAGGGACTGAAATGTAAGTTAACTATACCTATTTGGAAAATGCCCTTTGGACCTTGTTTAAAGGGGGAGCACATGTTACCACTCGTTAGCAGGGTTAAAATGCACAGAGGTCTAACACCATAAAAAACTGTGGGTTGTGCAAAAGGTGAAAAATATGGGGTAACCACACATAAAAAGTCAGATGTCCTAGAAAAAAATTAATTATGAACTATATATATATATATACATCAGATGAAATATGTGATTCTTTTGCCTTGCAGCTGTTACAGTGCATTAAACATGTTAAAAGAGTCCTCTCTCCCAAGTCATGGCAGCGTGTAAGTCAGTGACACTCCACCAAACAAACTATAATAGAAGCACATAAGACACAAAGACAGTCTGTGTTCGCATACTATGGAGTATAAGGTGAATGTAAAAAGTCACCACAGGCACAAAACTGGAATTGATTAGTCTGTCAACTGATTCAGAGACCTACAACTGTTTGAAACTTACTACAAATGCATGTGTTGCCACTGTTGTTTCCCATTCTTTACACTCCAGTGTTTGACCACATCACAGAGCAGGTCATTCTCACCTAAAGCTATGCCATCCTTCCCAATGGTCCTCTCACCTTTGCCATTGTATAAGAGAAGTTGTCACATGTTCTAGTTCAGCCTCATCTTACCTGTTAGTGTTGACAGGCATGGAGACAGCAACAAAAAACTAAGTAATTTTTGTTAGAGGAAGTGTTACTACAGATGATGGCAGTGAACTAACAGAGCTTGTCCTTAGCACTGATTTTAGTTGGTTGCTGGTCTCTTTTTGGTAGACACTGGTACCACCATCAATGTTTTGATGGTCACCAACTTTACAAAGTTGCCTGACAAGTCCATTCTATCACCTATAATGTATCCATTTATGCATATAGCTTAACAATGTCAACCTCTTCTGCTAACCACTCATCATATTCTGTCAATTTCGATGTGCATGTGGTTAAAGTGGCAGCTGTTGCTTTATTTCTCCTAATTCTTAGGTTCACAAAGAAAGTAGGCTTCTTCCGGGTTTTACTGTGGATAATAACCAAGATAATAACATTGGTGGACATTGACATTGCAAATTTGTTTCCAGAGTAGTTTTAAGGTTTTGACAAGATTAAGAACAGGCAAATCTTCCAGCACATAGATAAAACAACCCAATTGCTCAACACTTCCGTAAATTTCTTCAGCATTCAAAATGAAGTTGAAGAAGTAATGGCTAACCTTTTTAAGAAGGGCATTTTAGAGCAGGTGGTGTGCCCTGCTCCTTAGGTTTCCACAATAGTTTATGTTTCAAAAAGTCAGGCTGAGGGAAAGATTTGTCTATGCATGGATAAGTACCAACCAAATTTCAACATCCAACGCCCATGACACCTACAATACAGTACTTGATCTATCAGTTTACAGAGATCAAGTTTTCTAAAATGTGGGTCTCAATGAAAGCATTGACAAGCTAGAGCTATAAGAAATATCCCTGTATCACAACTGTCGCCACTCATTATGGTCTCTTCCGGTTTAATTGCCTTAGTTTTGTGTTTCTTTTGCTGAAAAAAAAATTCAAGAGGAAATTTGTCCTCTCATTTAAGAAATACTTCCCAATTGTCTAAATTACAGAGACCACTACAAAATAAATGTGTGCTGGATGTGAGTCCTGTTGGTTATGGGGCAATTACTCGACTTGGGTTTCAGGGTCAAAGTCGAGTAGTTGCATTTTATAGCTCCAGTTTCTCACTTCCTGAAAAGGCTTACTCTCAAGCTTAGAAGGTTGTGTGGTGGGTATACAGGCAAAATAAACACTTTGAGTTGTTTCTTTATGGCGAACCATTCACTGTCTCACCCAACCGTTAGGTCTCACTCACAATCTTCAGAAATTCAAAGGCCGATATGCCACCATGGATAGAGAGGTGTAGACTCCACCATAGTTTCTGTTTTAAAAAGTCAGGCTGAGGGAAATATTTGTGTATGCATGGATAAGTACCAACCAAATTTCAACATCCAACGCACAAGGCACATGGTACATGGTCAAAGTCGAGTAGTTGCATTTAATATCTCCAGTTTCTCACTTCCTGAAAAGGCTTACTCTCAAGCTTAGAAGGTTGTGTGGTGGGTATACAGGCACAAGAAACATTTTGGGTTGTTTCTTTATGGCAAACCATTCACTGTCTTACCCAACCATTAGGTTGCACTCTCATTCTTCAGAAATACAAAGGCCAATATGCCACCAAGGATATAAAGGTGTGGACTATGACTACAAGACCATACATTTAGGATGCTTCATTAAGTAGCAAGAGCCCAGCTCATTTGCCTTGATATTTCCTATTGGTACTTCAGATACTTCGTCCTTTGTGGTGGAAAAATATGTTTGCTATATCATTAGATAATTGCACCTTTTGTGCTCAGCAAGAAGGACATCATCAATTTTCACTTGATGACACCACTATGTCTGCTGTGGCTGATCCCATTACATTAAAAATCAGGGATGGTAGAATCTTATGTGTATGCACAAGCTACACCACCATAGTCAGCTCAAAGGCCTCAAGGCATTTTGTGATGTTCACATGGAACAGGTTATCAGAGCACATTATGGTTCAGAGGATCTCATGTAATTGCCCCTTACTCCCTTCAAAGCCATGCGATTAAGCTAGCCCATGAGGCAACAGAGGCATAGTAGACACTAAGGGGCAGATTTATACTCTGTTTGCACCGAATTAGTGTAATTTTTTTTTACTCTAATTCTGTGCAAAACTAACTCCATATTTATACTTTGGTGCTAGACCCCTCTAGCGCCAAATTTATGGAGTTAAAGTCATTTTTTGAAAGTGGAGACCTACCTGGCCTTAATGAGATGCAAGGTGGGCGTTCCCATGCAAAAAATGAAATATAGCACTCTAGTCCCAGTTGACGGTCCTTCTGAAACGCAGTTCCTCCATGGTGACAATATTTTCTCTCCTTCAGCCCCAAAGAATGGGCCAGAAAGGCAACTGCACTTTCTTCCTTTCTCTTTTCCCCTTTTAAGATTGATGAGGCACGTGACCCTTTAGCATCAGAACTCAACATGTCTTGCTATTTTACACAGTCCCTTCATGGTGCCCCTGTCATTGCTGGTGGTGTTGCTGCAGGTTGCAGGTTGAGGGGCAACAAGCATGAACTGAAGGTTCCACCATCTTCTGTTTATGCACTGAGTGACCTCTCTGCACTTGCATGGGCTTTTGGCTTATTCCTGATATTGGCTGGAATGCCGATATGAAAAGCATGCCTGCATTAGGCCCACCCATTCCCTGTCCAAAGAGGGTGATTCCTTCTCTTCTGCTCGGCCTGCATAGTGCATTTTTAAGTCTATTTCTGATTTAGTTTTCTTATTTTACTCCCGGAAGTACAAAGTGAATTTATCAATTTAATCAGAGAAAATAGCAAAATAAAGTGACAATAGAAGCAAAGAGAGATAGATGAGAAGGATTGTTTGAATGGGATGCTAAAGTGTAAATATTATTAATAAAAATGTGTCACTAAAATGTATAATGAATAATGAAACCTCATGTGTGTTTAAAGGCCTGACTGAAAAATGTGCACTTTGAAATGTGTTTATTCTGGTGTTAGCCACAATGTAGTTCAAAATGAAATTAAATAGAGGCTAAAGGAAATACATTTTGTCTAATCATGTTTAAATCTACTGACAAGGTTGTTATTAATGTATACTGAAAGATTTATGGTTTAAATGTATAATGAAATGTTTTATTCTTTATGCTTAGCATTACTTTAAAGGCCTCAGTAATTTTCTGGAGGCGCGTTATTTTTAAAATTGCTAGCTTTGCAAAAAATTGTGTTTCTTCAAGCATCCTCTGTTACTTGCACACTGTGGAAAAATTTATGTTATTTGCTTGTAACAATATTCCTTCCTGAGATGGAATAATGACGGACAAACTAAACAATAGGCCTCAGTGCTTAATGTCATGTTTTCCATGTAACATTCTTATTTTTTGGTCTAGTTTAATTTTTGGCAGGAAGCACATTTTATGATTCACATAGTTTTAAATAAATTAATCATGGAAGCTGGTGTCGAAGAAGACAAAAGAAGAGGGACATTGTAAACCAATCATTGCTGCAGAAAATGTGAAAAGATACATCTGATGCACAGATGAAACTCATTGGTTCCAGACTAAAACATCCCATAGTCATTTCAATTAGTAGCTTAGTAAATAACTATTGGGACCTTAATATGGCAATGTTTTAGGTGATGTAAGTCAGATTCCATTTAGAGATACTGTCAGTTTTCCATTTTCTGAGCATCTTGACTTCTGTCAGATTCCATTTCGCTTTATTTCTGTTCATATGCTTCAACTTAGCTCCGTGCCTATGATCCTAACAGTTCAGTCATATTAGGCCCAACTTGCTGAACTGTTTCCCTTCATGTCATGATCCTGAAGACCTGATGTTCCTGCGCTCTGTTGACAAAGTGTCTGCTGTTTGCTGATCCATTTAGGAGAGGTATAACCAATGTGCATTTGTCTTTCTTGCAGGTTTTTCCCTCCCATAGAAAATCCAACCCCTTATTAGCACCCTAGTTATATGTTTTCCAAATTAATTTTTAATGTATATTAATTGATTGTGATTTCATTTATTTGCACAACTAAATGTGTGACATTTCTATTTTCTACTTGATCTTATTGTTCTGCATTATTCTTTTGGAATGTCTTATGCTTAATGCTTTAATTAGATTGAGATACTTTAGGTGTTTTGGACAGCCTGTGATGTTTTTGTATTTCTATAATTTGGTCTTGCACTTGATTTATGTGAATTTAGCATTACTAGTCCAAAGGTCAATAAATGTTTAAACTTTACTAAACTGGTGTGGTGATTCATGGCCAGGTAGGTCATGGTTTGTTTAAATTACTAACTCCAATTGATTATGTTGATTATTTGATGTTATATTGTTTATTAATTTACAGTGTCTATTGTGAAGATTTCACACTCCTATCTGAGTTAAAAGCTCTGAGTCGACCTCTGAAGGTAATAGATGGCTTTCGCTATACGTGACACCTTATCATAATAATATAAAAGCAAATAGGGTCTGAAACACCCACATGGAGAGGGACTGTAAGAGAAGAGGGTGTAGAAGAGGAGCAATGAGAGAAGAAGGGGCTCAGAACAACAAAGAACGAGGGAGAGAGAGTGACCAAGGGAGACCAAGAACTGGGCAAGCGGAGGGGAATGAAAAGGAGAAAGGAAAAAAAGGTTAAGAGATAGGGATGGGTAGAGTGTTAGGCAAAGATGTTTGGAGGAAGTAAGAATGAGATTAAGAGGAAACAAAGATGGGTAGTGAGAGATGGATTTAATGGTGAGAGGAGGTGCCAGAGAGTGAAAGAGAGAGCAAACAAGTGGGAGGAATAGAGGATTGTGGCAGAGTGAAAGATGGAGAGATATTGAGAGACTGGGAGAGGGACAGGGGGAGAGAATGAGGTGGCACAGAGAAGTGATTGAAAGATAAAGGGAGATATGGATGGTGAGAATGAGAAGACACAAGAACGAAAGAAGGAAAGAAAGAAAGGAAGAAAGAAAGAAGACGTTTGAAAGAGAGACTGCAAATGCAGGAGGGCATTAGTGAATTGCAATGTATAACTACAGAGTTTACATGCACATACATGCATATTTTTCTTACGAGGCTGTGTTATTGAAAATGTATCCTAAAGGTATCCTTTAACAATGTCTCTAAGTTTGCTTCATGAACAGATTTATAAACAGTTTAAACATTTTGGAACAGGTTTGTAGGCAGTTTAGTGGCCTAATCCTGCTCTCAGGAAATATGTATTTAGGGCCCGAGCTATGAAAAGTTACCACCGCCTTTGCGTCATTTTTTGACGCAAACGCTGGGCAAACGTACAAAATATAATTATATTTTGCAAGTTTGCCAGGCGTTTGCGTCAGAAGATGATGCAAAGGCAGCTCTAACATTTCATAAATCAGGCCCTTAGTTTGAGAAATGCTTCTCTTATGTCACTCTTGAATCTTTTCACTCTTTTCACACAGTTGAAGGAAGGGCAGACGCGAGTAATCCAACGACAAATACAAAGAAAATAACATGTTAACATCTTCTGGTTAACCATGACGCCACCAATAAAAGGGTCCGTGAATTGAAGGGCCTACATTAGAATTTGGCAGAGGATACTCTGTCACTGGTACTTATGGCCTGATTTAAAGTTTGGCAGATGGGTGCGTCGCCCGGTTTGAGGCTGTGTGCCCGCCCGTCAAACTCTAAATCAGTTCCTTAGTGTTTAATAGTTAACCGAGCTTCGGTTTTACTTCTAAAGCAGATTAGTGTTCAGATTTGAAATCAAAGAGGCGACGTTCGTAAAACATACGTGCAGTTAGAACAATCCCACGTATCTAAAGTTAAAACAATCACGGATAAGCATAAACATGTACAACTGTGAACATCCCAAAGAGCGTACACGTGTGCATTATCATTATCATCAGAATGTATTGTCAGATTGGCCATAAAATACAATGGAACTGACCACAGTCCATCATGATTTCATAAAAACACATTCAACACATGGTCCCACAAGGGAAAAAACACAAAGGCAAGATAAAACCGATATTCAAAGAGGATTTACAATAAGGTGGAGATGCCCTGCATTGTGAACTGCTGTTATCAAGTACAAGCTTCCCACAAATACTGCACAATGACATATTAATGCAGTTTTTTCATTGCATGAGGCAGGATTAAAGCATTTTTGCTTATGCTTATCCCTTCATTCTAGAAACTCTTATTTGTAACCCAGGAGAAATTAAAAACAAATGTAGAACTCTCTCATGTCAGGCGCCATACACTAAACAGTTAGGTGGGAACTGCTGAGACAGGGTGTAGGTTTAGCTGGCAAGGGACAGGCCACAAATCTAAAACAAAAATAATGTATGTGATGTTTCCTCCTCAAAAGACTCACATAATTTGTCATGGAGAAAAAAGTTCTCAGGACGTGTTTTCCCTGTTTTGCAATGTACGGCATGCACAACACTCTTTCAGTAAGTCTTATTCAGGATAGTGGAGTTGTGGAAAATTACATATGAAGAAGTATCCCAGGGGTACTTTAAAATTTAAATTGAATTTCGATGTAATCAAGCTAGGAAAAGATTAATGATTGCAGTAAGTGTTTCTTGAAAATTCTATGCCACCAGCAAATTAAAAAAAAACAATGGTTTAATCACTGCTGGGGTAGTTAACTGTATTAATGGCTCCCTCCAATTTCCATGGGCTAGTTGAGAATCCTAACTTGGCTCAAGTATTAAACATTGGAAGTTGTTCTGATTCAACAAGAAATGTACCTGCTCCCAGATATCTGCATTGTGTAGAGAAGCTGGAATTAACATTCTTTCTATGACAGCCACAAAAGATTTCTGAAAAACTGATAGTCATTAAAGGTTTGGGTTAGCGGCGTACGAATAAAGGCTCATTCTTTTCACCAACTCACACAAATTGTACATAATAACTCGCAATGCGCAGTAGCCTGCATGTAGTAGGACAGGGTTGAAAAGTAGAGAAGCGGAGAAAAGGGTTGAAACGTAGAGAGGCTAGACCACATCTTCCCATCTCCAGTTTTCCAGCTACCTTGCAGTCAGTTTCACCATGTTGTCAGAGATGCTAGACACACCTTGATCAACTTCCTCCATTTCCTAACGGATCAGTGTATCCTGGGCCCAATAAAATTACCTATTTGTCATTTCCTGCCCAATTCTTTCTTCCATTAACAGGCTTGCAACCATTGCCTTCCTTTTTGTACATTTGTGTTGCTCTTTATTATTATTTCTAGAAAACATTCTGGGGCATATTTGTACTCTGTTTGCCCCGAATGCGCGTCAAAAATGTTGACGCACATTCGGTGCATACCGTGCACCATATTTAAACTTTGGCGCCCGAGCCCGCAAATGCCAAAATTCCGCCATGTGCGTCATTTTCTAGATGCTGGACACTGCCTTGCATTGATGACATGCAAGGTAGGCGTTCCCATCCCAAAAATTATTTAAACTCCTGCACGCCTTATTTATGCTACCACGTAAAAATGACGCACGGCCGGGAGGCGGAGTCGTAAAATGACGCACAGCCCGATTTGCGTAAAAAAATAACGCCTGGGTCAGGGTAGGCGTTAAAATGGGGCAAACACACCTGTACTTAATTAAAACAGACAGAAGCAACAGCAGAGCTCCAAAAGGAAGACATGGAGGTGCTTTTCATCCAGCATGCATGCAGACACAGAGCACAGGACCAACAACAGCAGCTTCCACAACACCAGCAGGGACCCCAAAGGCAATGCAGAAGGCAGGAGAAGATATTCCGCGCCAGGCCAACCCTTCTGGGACTCCACCAACAAGACATCATTCAGAGGTACAGGCTTAACTGGCAAGCCATTCAGCAGCTGCTATGCAACATTGAGCAACAGTTGGCACCCAGCTTGCAGACAACCCGCACCATTCCACCAGAAACCAAGCTGCTAGCTGTACTCCACATGTTGGCAAGTGGCTCCTTTCAAATCACTGGCGCCCTGGTTGCTGGGATCTCACAGCCATCATTCTCCGCCTTCATACCCAAGGTACTGGATGCCAACATCTCCCTCACACCCTGCCACACCAGCTTACCCAACACACATGCGAAGCAGCAGGAGACAAAACAGGGGTTTTACCAAATTAATGGCTTCCCACACGTCCTTGGTGCCATTGACTGCACACATGTCCGCATTGTGCCACCTGCTGGAACTGAACATCTATACCGCAACAGGAAGCACACACACTCCATCAATGTGCAGGCCATTGTCGATTACCGGGCTTTGATCACCAACATCATGGCAAAGTATCCTGAGAGTGTACATGATTAATTCATCTTCTGCCACTGCACCATCAATCAACACTTCCAGGATGGACTGTATGGAAATGGACTACTTGTTGGTAAGTACAGAAACCCAATTATACACACTGCACAGCAACCCTCTAGGACACACAATACATACACCACAATATTGACACGTGGACAGGAACACACTGAGGTTGTGACACCGCTAGGCATGTTTGATATCCTCACCCAATGGGAGACACACCTAGGGACAAATAGTAGTTCCAAATAACAACAGATGCCACTCCAGAGCCACAAGGGGACAATTTAAAACAACACAATGACAAAGACATGGCCCCAACTGGCAGTACAATTTGGAAGATTAATCTTTCAATATCACATCAATAACACTCAATCCAACACCCTTCAAACCAATACGTACTGTGTAAGGGGTGTGTAATGTTTTTTGCTGCAGGTCAAACACCATGACACACATAGCATGATGATGACGCCATTGAAGGTCACATGCAATCATTGAGGCTGTACCAATATCTCACATTGCCCACTACCAATAAGCAAGTGGACTGTGCGAAGAACACATATTGATGGGACAGTATTGAAAGTGCACATTCCTACACATTCGCATTGCGACAAATTAACACACACACAACAGATGTACTGGCATACAGACCTTCTGAAACTCTAAATGACAACCTCAAAACCAAGTTAGCCATCTGAACTAGAACATGTTCAGTAGTATAGGTACACGTTACAACCTGGGTCGACTTGGCAGGGGCAGAGAAATAGGTCTGCAGTGAATTTGTCACACATGTGAAATTAGTGGATAGTCAATTGTTAACACGTCAGTGCTCACAACGTAAGGACATATGTTGCACATTGTCACCTTGCAAAATCTAAGGGTATCACTGATGGTTAAATAATTCTATTGCATATGTGAAATTGGATGGGATGTCCAGGGTATATAGATGCAACCGTGTTACCACCACTGTCGAATTGATTCTGTGTATGGAACTATGATGTCATCCACAGTTAAGACACAGGGACACCTATTTCACAAGTCACAATGCAAGGGAGTACACACTGTACTGCAACTCTACAAAAATACTTCTGACATCCGGTCAACAGCCAAACACCCGTTCAGATAAGGAAACAACCCAATGCTGATGGTACATCCTAGAAGCCTAGGATTCCACACAATAACACAAACACTGATGAGTCACAGACAACACAAGAGAACAACTGCCATGCAAAGTGATATTTATGGTGCAAGGTACATCAACATGTTCTCACTCATTTTCTCTTTCAGCTGATCAGGGGTATGGGATCCAGCCATGGATTATGACACCATTTGGCAACCCAAGCACTGCAGCAGAGCGTGCCTACAATGAGGCTCATAGGAGGACACGCACCATAGTTGAGAGGACCTTTGGCATCCTGAAGTCAAGATTCAGGTGCCTCAACATCACTGGTGGCAGCCTCCTATACTCAGCAGAAATGGTCTGAAAGTTAATTTTAACGTGTGCCATCCTGCACAACATTTGTGTACAAAGGAACATTCCCCTATTAGAACCAGAGCCACACATGCCTGAAGAGGAGGATGCTGGCCATCAACATGAGGGGGACCAACCAAACACAGCTGCAGGATTGCGTAGGCGCCAACATATTGTCAAAAATGTATTTTGAATCAACTCACCCTCACCACTGTATCAACATATGTAAATAAACACCTGTAATAATCACCTTATCATGGTCTGGGTAATCATTTTTGCTCACCTTCATCTCTAACTATCAGAATAAGAGTGTAGCCTCATGGAGCAATGCTGATATACCGATCAGGACACAGAAATTTCCAAAGCAATTGTGATGCGTATTATTCAACAGTCACATTCAAACACACCGTAAATGACATATATCCTGTACATTTCACCTTTGAAGGGCAATAACAGAGGACTACACCTATTTCACACATACATGTTGGCAACATGAGTCATTGCAGCATATGGCATACAACTAAGGCACCATCAGTCAATGATGGAACAAAATGCATCATACATGAGGCAGGGGATGTGCAATTGCAACAGTAACATTAATGTATGGCCACACCCTTGACAGCAGTAACTGTTACATCACCTATCTTTGCAAGGACCATGTGTGACTAGAATTTCATATAAGCAGACCATAGAGAGCACAAGTGCCACACCTATGACAAGCATTGCGCACATGACATTCCATGTACATGTCAGTCCATGTCCTAAGTACTGACACACTCATGTTCCCGGTCTCACCACACCCGTCTTAAGAGGTCCCTGGAATGGTAATATGTGTACCCAGATATTCCCTCCTCTACACACACACAGACTAACAATATTAACAATATTAATCCAGTTTTGCTTCATCCTTTAATATGGTATGTGTTAGAAATGGGGTCTTTGGTTGACAGTCAGGTTACCCCCTGTTCAAGCAAGGACCCTCACTCTAGTTAGGATAAAAGAGAATCACCCTCAGCTAACCCCTGCTTACCCCCTTGGTAGCTTGGCAGAGCAGTAGGCTTAACCTCAGAGTGCTGGGCGTAAAGTATTTGTACCACCACACACAGTAACTTAATGAAAACACTACAAAATGACACAACACCGGTTTAGAAAAATAGGAAATATTTATCTAGACAAAACAAGACCAAAACGACAAAAATCCAACATACACAAGTCAAGTTATGATTTTTTAAAGGTTTAAAATAAAAAGAGTCTTTAGGTAGTTGTAACAACACACTAGCGCTGCTAGCGTGTAAATGTACCTGGTTTGCGTCAAAAATAACCCCGCACGGGCGGTGTGCGTCGAAAGTAACCCTGCACGGCTGTGTGCGTCGAAAACCACTCGGCACGGCGGTGCGTGTTGAAAAAGCCAGCCACACGACGATCCGAAAGTCCTGCGGCGCAGGGTGCGATCTCTCAGCCTCCGTCAGCGATGCTGCGCGTCGTTTCTCCTGCTCCGGGCGTCGGTTTTTCGGTCGCGTTTCCTGCGGCGTCGTTTCTCAGCTGCGGAACCGGCGTCGCGTCGTTTTCTCAGCCGCGATCGGGTTCGCGTCGATCTTTTCTCCGCACGGCGCTCGGTGCGTGTATTTTTGTCCTTAGGCTGCCAGCCTCTCCTTTCAGGGTCCCAGGAACTGGAAGGGCACCACAGAGCAGAGTAGGGGTCTCTCCAGAGACTCCAGGTGCTGGCAGGAAGAAGTCTTTGCTATCCCTGAGACTTCAACAACAGGAGGCAAGCTCTACATCAAGCCCTTGGAGATTTCTTCTTCAAGATGGAAGGCACACAAAGTCCAGTCTTTGCCCTCTTACTCTGGCAGAAGCAGCACTGCAGGAAAGCTCCACAAAGCACAGTCACAGGCAGGGCAGCACGTTTTCCTCAGCTATCAGCTCTTCTCCAGGCAGAGGTTCCCCTTGGTTCCAGAAGTGTTTCTCAAGTTTGTAAGTTTGGGTGCCCTTCTTATACCCATTTTAGTCTTTGAAGTCACCTTTCTTCAAAGGGGACTCACACCTTCTTGTGAAATCCTGCCTTGCCCAGGCAAGGCCTCAGACACACACCAGGGGGTTGGAGACAGCATTGTCAGAGGCAGGCACAGTCCTTTCAGATGAGAGTGACCACTCCACCCCTCCCTCCTAGCAGAGATGGCTAATCAGGAAATGCAGATTACACCCCAGCTCCCTTTGTGTCACTGTCTGGGGTGAGGTGAAAAACAACCCAACTGTCAAACTGACCCAGACAGGGAATCCACAAACAAGGCAGAGTCACAGAATGGTTTAAGCAAGAAAATGCTCACTTTCTAAAAGTGGCATTTCCAAACTCACAATCTTAAAATCAACTTTACTAAAAGATGTATTTTTAAATTGTGAGTTCAGGGATCCCAAACTCCACATGTCCATCTACTCTCTAGGGGAATCTACACTTTAATCATATTTAAAGGTAGCCCCCATATTATCCTATGAGAGAGACAGACCTTGCAACAGTGAAAACGAAATTGGCAGTATTTCACTGTTAGGACATATAAACCACATTACTATATGTCCTACCATATCCATACACTGCACCCTGCCCTTGGGGCTACCTAGGGCCTACCTTAGGGGTGCCTTACATGTAAGGAAAGGGAAGGTTTAGACCTGGCAAGTGGGTACACTTGCCAAGTCGAATTTACAGTGTAAAATTACACATACAGACACTGCAGTGGCAGGTCTGAGACATGATTACAGAGCTACTTATGTGGGTGGCACAACCAGTGCTGCAGGCCCACTAGTAGCATTTGATTTACAGGCCCTGGCACCTCTAGTGCACCTTACTAGGGACTTACTAGTAATTCAAATATGCCAATCATGGATAAACCACTTACATACAATTTAAACAGGAGCACTTGCACTTTAGCACTGGTTAGCAGTGGTAAAGTGCCCAGAGTAACAAAAACAGTAAAATCAGAGTCCAGCACACATCAACAACCTGGGGAACAGAGGCAAAAAGTTAAGGGAGACCACGCCAAGGATGAAAAGTCTAACACGTGTCCCCCTCAGCTAAAAGTGGGGAGCAACTACCCAACCTCATGGGAGTTCTCATCACTAAGGCGGAAGAACCTGGACAGACCATCAGCATTGGCGTGCTCTGTACCGGGTCGATGTTCCACCGTAAAGTCCATCCCCTGTAGGGAAATGGACCACCTCAACAGTTTTGGATTCTCACCCCTCATCTGCATTAACCATCTGAGGGGTCTGTGGTCGGTCTGAACTCGGAAGTGAGTCCCAAACAAGTAGGGTCTTAGCTTCTTCAGTGCCCAGACCACAGCAAACGCTTCACGTTCTATGGCACTCCACCTACTTTCCCTGGGTAGTAACCTCCTGCTAATGAAGGCTACGGGTTGATCTAGGCCCTCTTCATTCAGCTGTGAGAGTACTGCTCCAATACCATGCTCTGAGGCGTCTGTTTGCACAACAAACTCCGTGGAGTAGTCAGGTGCCTTCAGCACAGGTGCGGTGCACATGGCAGCCTTCAGGGCATCAAAAGCGTTCTGGCAGGCCTCTGTCCAGATCACTTTCTTGGGTTGCTTCTTAGAAGTCAACTCAGTTAAGGGGGTAACAATGGTACCATATCCCTTAACAAACCTCCGGTAGTATCCTGTGAGACCTAAAAAGGCTCTCACTTCAGTCTGGGTCTTGGGAGGCTCCCAAGCCAGGATCGTGTCAATCTTAGGCTGTAGGGGTGCCACCTGGCCACTCCCCACCTGGTGTCCTAAGTACACAACAGAACCCTGCCCTATTTGGCACTTGCTCGCCATAATAGTGAGGCCTGCCTTCTGCAGGGCCTCTAACACTCTCCAGAGGTGTTGCAGGTGTTCCTCCCATGTGGAACTAAACACAGCAATGTCATCCAGGTAGGCGGCACTGAACTCATCCAGTCCTGCCAACACCTGGTTGACCAACCTCTGAAAGGTGGCAGGGGCATTCTTCATCCCAAAGGGCATCACATTGAAGTGGAAGTGCCCATCTGGGGTAGAGAATGCTGACCTCTCCTTTGCCCCTTCAGTTAAGGCAATCTGCCAGTACCCAGATGTTAAATCAAACGTACTGAGGTACTTGGCAGCTCCTAACCGATCAATGAGCTCATCAGCTCGGGGGATGGGGTGTGCGTCAGTCTTGCTGACCGCATTGAGACCCCGGTAGTCCACACAGAACCTAAGTTCTGGAGTGGCACCAGGAGCAGTAGCCTTTGGGACCAAGACCACTGGGCTGGCCCAAGGACTGCTGGAGTGCTCAATAACCCTTAGGGCTAACATCTTGGAGACTTCCTCCTTAATGCAAGCCCTCACCCTGTCAGTCACCCTGTAAACCTTATGTTTAACAGGTGTACTGTCCCCAGTGTCCACATCATGTGTGCACAGGTGTGTGACTCCTGGGATCAGGGAAAACAGTGAGGCGAACTGTCCCAGCACGTGGCGACAGTCCCTCTGCTGTTCCTCAGTCAGGGAGGGGGAGAGGATCACTCCCTCCACAGACCCATCTTTCTCTCCTGCAGACAGGAGGTCAGGAAGAGGCTCACTCTCTTCCTCCACCCCGTCATCTGTCGCTAGGAGCATGGATAGCTCAGTTCGCTCAAAGTGTGGTTTGAGGCGGTTGACATGTAGGACCCTTAAGGGGTTCCTGGGGGATTGCAAGTCTACCAGATAGGTGACTTCACTCTTTCTTTCCACCACCTCAAAAGGCCCAGTCCACTTATCTTGGAGAGCCCTAGGCTCCACTGGTGCCATGACCCACACTTTTTGCCCAGGCTGAAACTCAACCAGAGTGGCATTCTGGTCGTACCACCGTTTCATATCCTCCTGGCTTGCTTCTAGGTTCTCCTGAGCGAGACTCCTGAAGCAGGCAGTCTGGTTTCTTAGTGCCAGCATGTAGCTAAATACATCCTGGGGTGGTTTACTAGGAGCTTCCTCCAAAGCCTCCTTCACCAGACTGAGCGGTCCCCTCACAGGGTGGCCATAGATGAGCTCAAAGGGGCTAAAGCCAAGTCCCTTTTGAGGCACCTCCCTGTAAGCGAACAGAAGGCATGGCAAGAGGACGTCCCACTTACGCCTCAAGGGCTCTGACAGGCCCTGGATCATGCCTTTCAAGGTGCGGTTGAATCTCTCAACCAGACCATTACTTTGGGGGTGGTAAGGGGTGGTGAACTTGTAGGTTACCCCATACACCTTCCACAGAGACTTCATATAAGTGGATATGAAGTTTGTACCCCTATCAGATACTACCTCCTTGGGGAACCCCATGCGGGTAAAAACCCCCATCAAGGCACGTCCCACCACGGGGGCGGTGACCGTCCTTAGAGGAATAGCTTCTGGGTACCGTGTGGCATGGTCCACCAAGACCAGGATGAACCTGTTGCCCATGGCTGTCTTGGGATCCAGAGGCCCCACAATGTCAATTCCTACCCTTTCAAAGGGAGTACTGACTACCGGTAAAGGTTGGAGGGGAGCTTTGCATTTCCCCCCACTCTTGCCACTTGCCTGACAAGTCTGACAAGATCTACAATAAGCAGCTGACTGCTTGTTCATCAAGGGCCAGTAAAAGTGGGAGACAAGCCTCTTATAGGTCTTGTCCTGCCCTAGATGTCCTGCCAAAGGCACATCATGAGCCAAACCCAGTAGGAAGGTCCTGAAGTCCTGGGGTACCACCAGCATACGAGCTGACCCCGGCTCAGGAACCTTAGGCTCACTATACAGGAGGCCATCCTCCCAATAAATCAGGTGAGTACCTGGCGCCTTGCCAGCCGCCTGGGCTGCAGCCTGCTGCCGCAGTCCCTCAAGAGTAGGGCACTCCTTCTGCGCTGTGCAGAATACTTCCCTGGTGGGTCCCCCTTCCTGCTGCCACTGCGACAGCTCAGGGACCTCCCCCAGTTCAGCCACCTGTTCCCCTGTAGGTTCCGGGGCATCACCCTCAGGCTCTGCCTCCTCCCGGACCGTGGGAACTTCTGGGGCGGGTTTCCCGCGCCTCCTGCCTTTCCTCTTCTTGGCGGTCCCCTGGGCCACTGTTTCAGGCTCCAGGGGCTCTTGACTACCCTGATTGGCTGCCATAGACCGGGTGGATACGCATACCCACCCAGGCAGACCCAACATCTCCAAGTGAGACCTGTGTTCCACCTCCTTCCAAGGGGAATCTTCCAGGTCGTTGCCTAGCAAACAATCAACAGGCATGGTTGGACTCACAGCTACTTTCCAGGAACCTGAGCCCCCCCCCCATTCAAAGGGAACCTGCGCCACTCTGCAGAGGCGCTCAGAATTGTCTACTGCAACTACTTGGTGAAGTACCCGGGGATCAATCTGCTCTTCAGACACCAGGTGACTCCTCACTGTAGTCACACTGGCTCCTGTGTCTCTTAGAGCCTCCACCCTCTGTCCATTGATGGTCACCCATTGCCTGTACTTCTTAGTGTTATCAGGCACTAGGTTTCTCTGGACCATCTCACTGTCCCCTAGTGAGACAAGGGTCATTTCTGCTGGTTCCCACCCACCTGAAACCAACTCCTCCCCAAGCGCTACACTGGCCAAACCCTGGGACGGTGCACCAGTGGGTGCCGGTGTACTTTTGGGGCATTTGGGGTCCCCCCTCACATGACCCACCTGGTCACATGAATAGCACTTACGTAGGGGACCACCTGCCATTGGCTTCCCTTTGGAGAACCATGGCTTCTTTTCACTGGGGGGTTGGGAATCCTTACCCTGGGAATCAGTTTGGGGCCCTTTAGAGAACTCATCCTGCTTGCCCTTACCCCCCCCTTTCTTCTGAGAGGGACCCTGCCCACCCTTGGCGTGGTCTCCCCCATACCTCTTCTGGACCCTGGTGCTCTCCCAGCGGTCCGCTTCCTGTGCAAGCTTCCTGGGGTCAGTCAGCTTGCTGTCAATGAGGTGCTGGCGCAGCTCTGGAAAACATAAACTGTACAAGTGCTCCCAAGCAATTAAATTGTAAAGCCCCTCATACGTGTTTACCTTACTGCCCTTCACCCAACCATCCAGTGACCTGCAACAAGAATCAACACATTCCAACCATGTTTGGGATTCCTTTCTCTTGTAGGATCTAAACTTCTCCTTGTACTGCTCAGGGGTGAGACCATACCTGGTAAGTAAGGCCTCCTTCATGGCAGGGTAGGTGAGACTCTGAGCATCCCCTAAGGCCGTCAGTGTGTCCCTCCCCTCTGCCTCAAAATGCTTCCACAGGGCTGCCCCCCAATGAGCTTCAGGGACCAGGTTCATGTGGAGAGCTGACTCATAACCCTTGAACCACAAGTAGATATCATCCTCCCTCTTATAATCCCTTACAAGGTCTTTTGGGATGTGTACCCTTCTCTCAGGCTGCACTGTAGAATTGCTGCCACCATCCTTACTGGACTGACTCCTCTGATCAATCTCTTTTAAACTGAGCTCATGAGCCATGTTTATCTTCCTTTCCTCAAGGGCCAGCTTCCTCTGTTCCACCTCTAGACTGAGCTTTCTCAGCTCCAATTGGTACTCCCTCTCTGCCTGTCTGTCCTGTAACTCTCCAGGTGTCAGACTCTTGGAGGACACACTGCTACCTGCCCTGGAGATTCTCCCCTGAGACATAGCAGGCCCACCCACTACATCAGTGTGAGTGACTTGCAACTCCTCTTCCCCCTCTGGCTCCTCATCCGTGTGCCCCTCAGCTGCTTTGGCTGTCACCCAGGCCCTCAGCGCCTTTTGCAGCTCATCCTTCTTGGATGAGCTCTTAATGGGACAGCCAACATTACTACAAAACTGCTTCAACTGAGCCACTTTGTAGCTCTCCAATTTCTCCAAGTCAAAAGCAGCTTCAGCTAGGGCATCTCCAGACTGAGACATGATGAGAGGTTAAAAAAATATGCACAGTTCCAAAAACAGAAAAGCAAGTTCTCAAATGAAGTTCCAGAAAAGTCAATCACGGGATCAGCGAAAAAAAAAGAAACTGAATGCAGAGAAAAAACAGTCCAAGTAAAAATCAAAAAAAATCACAAGACTAGTAGTATGTGGTCACGTAGTGGTCTGAGATCAAAACAGTAGTGTACACTTAATTACTGTATGTCAAGTACAAATACAAGTCCAATCCCGACCGCTGGTCACCAATGTTAGAAATGGGGTCTTTGGTTGACAGTCAGGTTACCCCCTGTTCAAGCAAGGACCCTCACTCTAGTTAGGATAAAAGAGAATCACCCTCAGCTAACCCCTGCTTACCCCCTTGGTAGCTTGGCAGAGCAGTAGGCTTAACCTCAGAGTGCTGGGCGTAAAGTATTTGTACCACCACACACAGTAACTTAATGAAAACACTACAAAATGACACAACACCGGTTTAGAAAAATAGGAAATATTTATCTAGACAAAACAAGACCAAAACGACAAAAATCCAACATACACAAGTCAAGTTATGATTTTTTAAAGGTTTAAAATAAAAAGAGTCTTTAGGTAGTTGTAACAACACACTAGCGCTGCTAGCGTGTAAATGTACCTGGTTTGCGTCAAAAATAACCCCGCACGGGCGGTGTGCGTCGAAAGTAACCCTGCACGGCTGTGTGCGTCGAAAACCACTCGGCACAGCGGTGCGTGTTGAAAAAGCCAGCCACACGACGATCCGAAAGTCCCGCGGCGCAGGGTGCGATCTCTCAGCCTCCGTCAGCGATGCTGCGCGTCGTTTCTCCTGCTCCGGGCGTCGGTTTTTCGGTCGCGTTTCCTGCGGCGTCGTTTCTCAGCTGCGGAACCGGCGTCGCGTCGTTTTCTCAGCCGCGATCGGGTTCGCGTCGATCTTTTCTCCGCACGGCGCTCGGTGCGTGTATTTTTGTCCTTAGGCTGCCAGCCTCTCCTTTCAGGGTCCCAGGAACTGGAAGGGCACCACAGAGCAGAGTAGGGGTCTCTCCAGAGACTCCAGGTGCTGGCAGGAAGAAGTCTTTGCTATCCCTGAGACTTCAACAACAGGAGGCAAGCTCTACATCAAGCCCTTGGAGATTTCTTCTTCAAGATGGAAGGCACACAAAGTCCAGTCTTTGCCCTCTTACTCTGGCAGAAGCAGCACTGCAGGAAAGCTCCACAAAGCACAGTCACAGGCAGGGCAGCACGTTTTCCTCAGCTATCAGCTCTTCTCCAGGCAGAGGTTCCCCTTGGTTCCAGAAGTGTTTCTCAAGTTTGTAAGTTTGGGTGCCCTTCTTATACCCATTTTAGTCTTTGAAGTCACCTTTCTTCAAAGGGGACTCACACCTTCTTGTGAAATCCTGCCTTGCCCAGGCAAGGCCTCAGACACACACCAGGGGGTTGGAGACAGCATTGTCAGAGGCAGGCACAGTCCTTTCAGATGAGAGTGACCACTCCACCCCTCCCTCCTAGCAGAGATGGCTAATCAGGAAATGCAGATTACACCCCAGCTCCCTTTGTGTCACTGTCTGGGGTGAGGTGAAAAACAACCCAACTGTCAAACTGACCCAGACAGGGAATCCACAAACAAGGCAGAGTCACAGAATGGTTTAAGCAAGAAAATGCTCACTTTCTAAAAGTGGCATTTCCAAACTCACAATCTTAAAATCAACTTTACTAAAAGATGTATTTTTAAATTGTGAGTTCAGGGATCCCAAACTCCACATGTCCATCTACTCTCTAGGGGAATCTACACTTTAATCATATTTAAAGGTAGCCCCCATATTATCCTATGAGAGAGACAGACCTTGCAACAGTGAAAACGAAATTGGCAGTATTTCACTGTTAGGACATATAAACCACATTACTATATGTCCTACCTTATCCATACACTGCACCCTGCCCTTGGGGCTACCTAGGGCCTACCTTAGGGGTGCCTTACATGTAAGGAAAGGGAAGGTTTAGACCTGGCAAGTGGGTACACTTGCCAAGTCGAATTTACAGTGTAAAATTACACATACAGACACTGCAGTGGCAGGTCTGAGACATGATTACAGAGCTACTTATGTGGGTGGCACAACCAGTGCTGCAGGCCCACTAGTAGCATTTGATTTACAGGCCCTGGCACCTCTAGTGCACCTTACTAGGGACTTACTAGTAATTCAAATATGCCAATCATGGATAAACCACTTACATACAATTTAAACAGGAGCACTTGCACTTTAGCACTGGTTAGCAGTGGTAAAGTGCCCAGAGTAACAAAAACAGTAAAATCAGAGTCCAGCACACATCAACAACCTGGGGAACAGAGGCAAAAAGTTAAGGGAGACCACGCCAAGGATGAAAAGTCTAACAGTATGCCATAGTCAATGTACATCTGTCTGCATGGACGTCAGGTTAAATAATGCACTGGCTTGTAGTCTCTAAGCCCTGCTCTCACCTGCAGTTTGCTTCCCATGTGAAAGGTACTGTTGGCCATTTGAACTCAAATCTCACCTACAGGACTTGTGAGAAATTGATGCAGCACACACCTGTGAGCACCTCCATGCACACCAGCCATTTGAACATGCACTGCCCTGGCAGATGCTTGGAACAGCATAGAAGCTGACATTTGTTAGATTACACTGTTATGCATTGCTAGAAAAATAAGCTGTGTAGCACAGCCCTTGGGTTTATGTGTCATCTTCCAAAACACAGGACAAACACAGTTTTCCATGTCAACTGTCTGGTTCTTCCTCCGACCAGTCTTAGTCAGACCACTGAGTATGTACCTTGTGAAATTGCTGGATCCTGATTGATCCTGCATCCTGTCAGCCTGACTGGCACCTGTCTGTGTGTTACCCTAAAGGTTCCTTGTGGCTACATATGTATCATACTTGCTTTCCCAACCCTCACATTCCTCCGGGGTTATTTTGTCAGGTGGTTCTTCAATGCATACTCAAATGAATTATTTAGCAGAATCTACTTATTTATCGTACCATAATTGGGAACTTGTCTCCAAATACCCAAATCATGGCCTATCCCTTGTCTGGGTCTCATGTATGCATGAGCGACAAAGTGTGACAGTGTACCATGGGCATATGCAGGGATTGGGTATGGTGCCTCCAGCAGAACCAGCAACGTTAGATAATGTGCATGAAAAGTCCACACATGTCAGGACCCTGACAGTTCACACGCTGATTCACATTGCTCACAACATATTGATGGGCTGTGCGTGGTGAATAGCTGCAAGATTAATCAACACAGAGGCTATGCTGTTCCCAGATGCAATGGGAATTTTACATGCCAACCTGTGTACAAATGTTGTAATGACACCTGCCGGTACAAGACTCCTGAGAAATGATCTCACTCAGCACACCAAGGTTGCCCTGTTGACAGTCTCATAACACGTCTGCAGTGACAGGGTGGGACCATCCCCATGTGGGTTCCCAAGTCCTCATTCGCTTTACTTCCATTGATCTCAGAAGGATACTCAGTAGATACAAGAATAGCCGCCACTGACTCATGACTAGACCTGGAAGTAACTGTGACAACATAGACCCCTAAAAATATACAGGATTAACATTGGCCCACACACATGAACCAGACACCTCTGTGCAATTGATCACTGGAAATATGTGGCCACGTGCTGCTTGGTCTGCTGGTCCGCCACTGCCACAGGAGAGTTGTGGCTCTGTCATATGACCACAACTGTGACGTGATATTACAAATGTGGTTCACCTTTGGCTCTCCGTGTCAATAACACAGTACCCACTTAGTCTCTACATGTGCCTGACTCATGGTGGGTTCACCAACAAGTGCCTAGGAAGCAGTATCCTTAATTCCAGGACATGTGATGGCCAAGTTTTGGACCATTGACATGAACAAGTGTCTGCTATCTATCCGGTGCATGATTTGTCATTTGTGGTGTTCACGTTACCCCAAAACTAGAAAGTGCACACAGCAGATGTTGCTGCATGTATGACTAACACATGTCCTCTCTCATTTCCACACAGACTTGCATCTGAGGGTTGGACACATTGACTCCACATTCATACAAGCATTTTTGCAATAATGCATCTTGGGATGCCCACACAGTGGGTCAACAACAATATTAGTAGCCAATGCACACACATTGAGCCATAAGCATTGAGGTATTGTACTTATGTGCGTCACCTTGCTATCCTCTCCTGACGCCAAACATGCCCAATTTGTGCAATACATATATGTAGGCCACACGTTTGGCCAGCTATTGCATCAGTCAAGAGTGAAAATCCTGTACATGAAGAAGCAGATCATGGTCTGCAGTAGTATGATGTGTCACATGTGCCCATACACCGTCATGACCAAAGTGGGTTCAATCAGCCTATCTCAGTATTGTCACAACTGTAATATTACATTAAAATGGTAAAATGACCCAAACCCGGTTAATGCCTGAAATTTTGCTGCATACGCATCAACAAATGACGCACATGCGTCAAAAAATGACGCTTATGGCCGAAAAACGACGCACAATGCCCTGAAATAACCATTGCCCCTGAGCTGTATCTTCCACACTGTACCTCAGAAAATTGGTTAAGTGTAAAACTATTTCCAAACATATGGATGCAGGCTCAAATCTACTTATGTGCGTAAAAAATGATGCGCAGACTGTATGCTTCAAAATATTTTGACGCAAGACGATAAAAACGCCCACCATTTTAGTCAGGAAGTGATGTAATAGGATGTCCTGTTTACAGAATATGTACAGTGGGTGTACTTTCACTTTCACTTTGCAGTCTGTGATATTTCCTGACTGTGTGGCTGTGTCTCAATTTGTCTCTGTATATTTAGTGAATTTGTCTCCTGTGTGGTCTTTTTATTGTCTTTTTGTGATTAAAAACTTGTTGTAGTATCCTGTCTGAGTGTTTTTTGTGCACATTTGTGTTGTAAAGTATTGTCTTTGTTTTGTTGGGAGTCTGTTGTGGGTAGTGTTAGTTTGGGTATAGTTGGGCTGTGTTAGTTGTTTATTTGAATTTTTCCTATTCTACTTTCCCCCTATTCTCCTTGGTTCCCCTTTATCCCCTATTCTCCTTGGTTCCCCTTTATACACTATTTCTCTTTTGCTACAAATATGTTGGGTAGGCCTCGTCTTGGCAGGATGGGAGAGGAGGAGCTGGGTGGATTCAAATGGCTGGTGTGCCATTTCCTACCCCTAATGATTGAGGCAAGTTCTAACTGCGCTCAGCTAACATCTTAGACTTGTATTTGGAGTTTGTAGCACCACATTTCGATTAGGGATGGCTGGCCAAAGGTATGCACATGGGTTCATATCTCTATGGTTGGTGCAACTCATCATAGCTGGGCCACATCAAATGAAGAAACTGTAACAACATGAGGGCTAACAACTGTCCCTGCCCCTCTGTACATTGTACCTGTGTGTCATAAATTTGTCATGGTCACAATGGCTGGTTGACTGGTAATGCAGTCCTCACAGAAAGTGGCTTTGTATGTCTCTCATGAATACACATGATGAGACAAATACACTCCATGATTATGGCCCTCATTCTGACCTTGGCGGGCGGCGGAGGCCGCCCGCCAAAGTCCCGCCGTCAGATTACTGTTCCGCGGTCGAAAGACCGCGGCGGTAATTCTGACTTTCCCGCTGGGCTGGCGGGCGGTCGCCTTCAGACCGCCCGCCAGCCCAGCGGGAAAGAGGCTTCCACGATGAAGCCGGCTCGGAATCGAGCCGGCGGAGTGGAAGCTGTGCGACGGGTGCAGTTGCACCCGTCGCGTATTTCACTGTCTGCGCAGCAGACAGTGAAATACATGTAGGGGCCCTCTTACGGGGGCCCCTGCAATGCCCATGCCAGTGGCATGGGCACTGCAGGGGCCCCCATGGGCCCCGCGACCCCCCCTACCGCCATCCGGATCCCGGCGGTCCGACCGCCGGGATCTGGATGGCGGTAGGGGGGGTCGGAATCCCCGCGGCGGTGCAGCAAGCTGCGCCGCCGTGGAGGATTCAATGGGGCGGCGGTACACTGGCGGGAGCCCGCCAGTGGTACCGGTCCAACCGCGGCTTTACCGCCGCGGTCGGAATCCCCATTGGAGCACCGCCGGCCTGTCGGCGGTGCTCCCGCGGTCCTCCGCCCTGGCGGTCAAAGACCGCCAGGGTCAGAATGACCACCTATGTCTGCTCACTAATGAAGGAGCATGTTTGCCAACACATGATAGTTAGGGCCACTGCATGTGTGCAGATATGTGTGTATCACTCACTGGAGACCCATGGTATGTACATGTTAGCCGTGCTATGTAGGATGCAGTATCATCATGTCTGAGAGGCTTTACTTTCTGATGTAATCTTACACATAGTATTTTTCTTTGGAATTGTTGTACAGTGCACAGACATTGAGCACATTTCTCCCTTCCATGCCTACACTGTTGGCGAGGTGGCTCGATTCGAGGACCCAGACAACTCCAGTAAGTGTTGATGTGTCTGTTATGTGTTGTGTTTGCTGGTGATGTGTGATGTACTCCTGTGTGTTGGACACATAGCAAGGTGTGATGCGCTGGCCAATCATTTGTTTTGGTTCATGAGTGGAATATCATTTTATCACCATCTTTGAGTTGGCCAATTCTTATCCTATTGTCTTATTTAGGTATTCTAGGTCAGTCCTGTAGGCACGGCAATGTGAATGGGGATGAGTCATGTGGATAATACTTGAATCAGAAAGAGTCGCACTGGACCAAATTAGTGAATTAGTCAGCCAGTCAAACCCAAATTCTCCCAGAATGGGGATACCAAATGCTTACCCACAGACTTCTGCTTCCTTATTCACTAATGTACTTATTGAACTGTAGGTTAAACTTCCTAGCAGCATGTAGCTCCACATGTAGTGCTACGAGTATGTGGCACTTGAGTGCAATGGCCTAGGTGTGCATGCAACTCATGGCCAGGGGTGTTCTTGCATCTCTGTGTTTGTTGTAAGTCATGGCTTACTGGTATTAAACGATAAGGACAAAGGTCTGCATTTCCAAATATGAGTGGCGATGGGATTGGTCAAGGGTTCGCTGTCTCCTATTTGGAGATCCTCGTTACCTGTGGTGTGTGTGCTGAGTCAAACACTTGTCCAGCTTTCCTAAGCTTCCTGGGTGTCCTTGTTGTTAGAAATTAGTAGTTGTTAGTCCACCCCCCTCAGACACAGGCATAGGTTTGTGAATAGTGTACCTAGGACTGATGATACAAGTTTGGTACACAGACATGTAAATCAGTGAATCCCTTGTCTGAACCTAGTATACACACTCATGTTTAGCACATGCTTACTATACTGGCAAGTCCGTTTACAACTCGCAGATCATGTGGCCCTAGATTTCAATCCCGTACAATGACATTTGTAGTCCTGGCAGTGGTGGAGGATGTGCAGCATGATTGTTAGCTGACAACTGGCAGAACAATGATGCCAAAATCATGGCTGTTGTTACCCATCTTGTAGGGTTTGGATGTGCTATGTGTGATAGGACCTTTGTAGGCTGGCTTGCCATGTACTTCCTCAGGGACAATCAATGATCTGTATGACGATATGAGCTGTTACAAGTACAATAGATGTATTGTCTGATTTACTTCTTGTGCCATTTCACACAATGCAGTACCTAATGTTAGATTTTCTATTTGTCTTAACAGCTGCAATTATGACTCCCATCCAGGTCAGGGAGTTTCAACAGCAGGCAATGAGGTACCAACACATACTTCAAGTCGAGGCAGGGTACTGCAACATGGCCTGAAGATATCGCCTTGAACGAGCCTCTGGAGCCTTGAGGGCATTTGCACAAGGCGGCCCTTCTTTGCCTACCACAACTACCACCAGCACCAACACCACTACCACCCAGGTGGCACCACCAGCAGCTGGGACCATTGCGGGACCATCCACAGCAACTGCTCCTGGCCCAAGCACAGCACCACCTGCAGGGCAGCCCACAGCCATGGACACAACACGGGCCCATACTTCCTCGGCTGGCACCCAGACCACCCCTGCTACAGCCATTGACCCTGCTGCTTTTGGACAAATGGAACGGAAATTGGACTGTGTCCTTAGGAAGATGAGCAGACTGCGGCAGGAGGTGCGAAAGGTCAACCGGCGGGTGCGTTCCATCAAGAGGACCCTCCGGAGGGCCAACCTGTAGACTAAGAGACGGACATGATTCCTTCCCCTCCCACATCTTTCCTGGTTCTTATACTTTGTGGGTTTAGGGGGCTTAGTATTAGGTTAGTATAGGCTGTTAGTTTAGTTAGTGTTAGTGGGTGGGGGGTCCTGAATATCTCTACTGTTTATTTTTAAGTGTGTGGGTGGGTGGGGGGCAATGTTGGGATTCTTGTGTTTTTACAAAAAAATAAAATAAAAAATAACACAAAAAAAACAAAAAAATATATATTTGTTTAGTATAGGATAGTATGTGTTTAGGTTAGTATCTGTCGTCCTCCATGTGTCCCGTCTCATAAGTGGGGTAGGGGGTTGATGTTTAGAACGTTTCATTAAATGTGATAAGTATGTTTAGCTTAGGTTAGTTAGGGACAGTTGTGGGTAATGAGTAGTTAGAGTAGATTAGGGTAGGTAAGGCTTTTCCCCGAGTTTTCACTTCTGTTTTTACTGTTTAATAAATATGTAGGTAACCCTATACAGTATGTGTCACATGCTTGTAGATCAGGGCCTTGGCATGAGTGTACAGTGTTTCTTTTGTATTACATTTTGTGTCCTTTGGGGCAAACAAATCACAACTGAGCTGTAACATTAGCAGCTACCCCAAAGCTACTTAGCTAAGATTTGGCCATTCATTGCAACCACCAATCACAGTTACTATGGATCCCAAAGTGTGTTTTTTTCATAATGTGTGTTTTCAATGTCACACACTGTGCTTGCAGGTTTAGGATTGGGGACACTGTGTTATGTCTGACTGCAGCCTCATGTCCAAGGAAACCCTTATAACGTGAGTGGTAGTAAGCTCTCTTGTAGTACAGTGTACATAACTCACATAGATCATTTGTTACACTGTTCAGCATGATTACTTATTTGGATGTAAACTCAAACACCTCCATTCATGCAGTTTGATGAGTGTTCACTTGTATTTGTGGGCAATATTACATATGTTAGTTTTGCATTGAAGCAACATTTTGAAGGCACTATTTTCTGGTTTTGACATCCCTTGAGGAAGCGTTAATCTGTCCAACACAGCATTATGGTGTATAGTTCCTATTTTCCTCAGAAATTACCCTCAGGAAGGGCAGAGTATTGTAGAATCCAGGCCACTGTGCATAGTTTTAAGCCCACATTATATCAGGACAGATGTATTGACAATCTATGGTATTTGACAGGAGGCAAAATTCAGTGATCTACTGCACGGTTGATGTGTCACATTACACAGAGACAAAGTGGTTGTGTAAGTGCTATTATTTGAAAAGTGCTGTAGTACTATATGTACATTGTCCTTGATTATGAGACGGGTACCCAGTCTCTGATCTTTCACATCTACCTATATGTAGTTGAAATGTAGCGTATACTATGTATAGCATTGTTATGGCACAATATGGATGTCAGCATTGGTAATGTGTACTGCTGATGTTGGGGAATGTGTGGTACATTGGATTGCCCTGATAGTCCTAGCAGTGTTCCATTTCATCCTCTGACTGTGCAGGTGTATTTCTGTGACCAGTTACATGTGTCCTCCCTCTCAATGCTGTTGTCTGAGAAGTATGACATTTAGGATGTTGCATAGTGGCATTGGAGCTATTGTGACCCAGGCACAGGGTGAACCCTGACATATGCTGCATGGCTACTGCTCTAGTGCTGTGTACTTCCTAATGTTTATGACAATGGCTGATGTTTGTAGCAACTTTGGACAATCACATTTGACTGGATTGGAACATTTGTATTGATTTCAGGGGATTGATAACGTTGTCATCCTGAACCCTCTAATTTGGGTGTGTTTGATCCATGGGGACGTTACTGCCATTAGCTACTTTACCTGCACACACAGCAGAGGTGGTAGTGGCAACTGTTGTCAATGTTACATTCCCCTTGCAGGTATGGCCCGAGGTTGTTAATTGGGCCCTAGTTACTGTAGGGAGAATACTAGCTGACGTGTGACAGGTTGCCAGTTTTACTTTATACCCTGCCCTCCTGGCCTGCCTTTACCTTTGCAACATCCTTGGCATGGCAGCATACCCCCATGCAAAAGTTGTTGGTGTTGTGTAGTAGTGTGCCCCAGGTTTCCTCTGAAACGAGCCATGCCCCTGTGTTGTGCCCCTTTACCCATTTCACTCCCTGAATATCATGACTTACATGCTTTGTGTAGTAGGTATGTCCACCCCTCTGCTTACAGTTAACATTTGTGCAATTGAATTCCCCATGTGACTTACCCTGCATGTGTGTTGTCTCCTGGTAGTCTGGGCTGTCCTGTCCTTGAATCCCTGTGACGATCTCCTCAGGGATGATGGCTGCAACCATCTCCTCCATGTGGTCCAGGTCCTCCTGCGGTGCTGGACTCCCACCTCCAGTCTGCAGTGCTGTCTTCCTATTCCTGGCCATCTTTTCCTTGGTCCTGCGCTTGCCGTCATGCCAGCGTTTCTTGAAATCGATGACTGTTCTCCGTACTTCTGCCACACTGTTGAACTTGTCAACAATTTGTTGCCATATTGCCTCTCTCCTACTGATTGGCAACTTTGAGGTGACAAACAGTTGGTGCTGGTGTTCCGTCACCCCTTTAACCAGAATATCCTGCTCCTCTGCACTGAAGTGACACTTTCTTTTCTTCTTCTCCCTGTCCTGGGTCTTCTGTGGGTCCTCCTGGCTGGTTCCTGGTCTGTTGTTATCTTCCTTGGGTCTGTGCAAGCATCTGGGATCTATTTTGGCTCTCCTATGCACGTTTTGCAGTGTTTGCACCGCTTTTTGACGCAATTGCGTCAAAAAACAGCATGTATCCGGTTTGCGACGTCGTAAACCGGCTCACAGTCATTTTTGCCACGTTAACATCATTTCCCTTTATGACGTGACGCATTGGTTTGAGTAAAAAAAAAATACTCACACCTGTGGTTTGCGCCGCCGTGCGTCAAAGTATAAATTTGATGCCCGCACGGCACAAAGAAATGGGGTTAGCCGGCGGTAATATTTTTGACGCAAAACTGCGTTGGCGCAGTTTTGCGTCAAAAAGTATAAATATGGCCCTCTGTGCCCTTAACAATAGCTTCCAGGTAGGCACTGAAAATACAATGCAAACAAAACTGAAGTAATAGCCCACTCAAACGCACTCCCCATAAATGTAGCATATGAGGCAGTACACATACTAAATGTAGGGGAACTCTAAGACACAGCCTGATTCACGCATTCTTCGTGTGTTCCATAGTGAATATTTTACAAACCCATGTTCAGCCTTTTCACGAGCCTCCTCCACACTCCTTCGTGCTTCTCTCAGCTGTCTAATAATTCCACCTTGAGGCTTTCTTCTCTTAGCAATGTTTCAAAAATAGCTTACCTGCTTGTCTTTCTGCTCTCTTAAAAACATTCCCTGGATTCCATTGCTTTGAAAGTACATCCATAAATAGACGTTATTTTTCCTCTGACGTCTCCTGTCACATTTTTTGCGAATCATGTTGAGGTTTTTCCTTTCCATATATTTAGCCTGCAGACACGGGTGGTGCACTACTTAAGGTTCGCTTTAATCTTGTACTCCCGCCTGACTCTTCCCTAATGTGAGAACCTCTGTTTCACACTTGTTCACAGTCGGCTGACCTGGTGGATACTAAGCAAATATTTGCACCATTGCAGAAAATGAAGTAAATCTGTTTTGCACAATTTTGTGTGATTGCACAAAAAATATTTGGATAAATAGGTTTGCTCCAAATGCAATATGAATGATGAGCTGATTTGAACCACTATTACCATTTATTTGTTGAGGAACAAAACAAATACATTTGACTCCAGTTTTTCAATTTGAAAAAAGTTAGTAGGGTGAGGAAAAATTTATTTGTCACATTTCTTGCTATGTTAGGAGCCAACCCTAAAAAATGATTTGCTTCTATTACTTTAAAAAAGTTATACACAGACATGCCGTTTTTGTGAAAAAAACGTTTACACATAAAAAGCATTTTAGAAGGGTAGAAGTTTCACCCTTTTCTGTGGCAATATTTCCACACTCCCTTTACTCTATTATTCCCTTGGAGCAAACCTCTTTATGTAATTTAAACTGCAGCAAAATCGTTTCGCCTGTCCCTATCTATAGAAGCAGCAAAAGTGGTAGAACATTGAAGTACACTTGTTTGCCCAAGTGTGTCTGCAGCTTCAATTAGTTTGTAACCAAAGTGATCATTAGAACTCAAAAGGCAGATTGCTAAAACTCTGTGCAAGCGCAAAATCATGCTATATGAGACAAAGTGGTACAAATATTTTAAGAATATTTACTTTCTAGGAAAAAAGTTATTTTGCAATGAAAAGATATCCTTTTATTAGTGCAATTGGTGCTTTACAATGCTTTGTGCCACTTTACGGCATTTTGTTTCAAGGGGTCATTACATTGCTATGAAATAGGCAGCTTACCACAAACACCTAAGGGCATTTTTAAGAGCCCCATGTGCCACCTTAGCACTGGCTTAGCATCATTTTGTATGCTAAGGCGACTCTAAGGTGGCCTTTTCCCTTCACCATATTTACAAAGTGGTGCAATGCATACATTGCACCACTTTGTAACCCTTTGCACTACATTATGCCAACTCTGTGCATAATGTATGCAAGGGGGATCTTCCGGTGCAAGGATGCCCGCAGCAATGGCTTAGTGAAATGTAACAGATTTCACTGTGCCATTTTTGGTGTTATTTTTAACACCTGCTTCAGAGCAAGCGATAAAATGACACACCCATAGAAACCTATGGGCGTCCTTTCACTTTGCTACACTAATGTCAACATATTTGCTGCTAGTGAAGCAAAGTGCCACAATAGCATAAAAAATGTTGATGTATTGTACAAATGACCACCATGGTGTGCTGTATTATGAATCTGGCTCAACCATGGTGTTGTTAGGGGCCAGTAGTTGCGGGCGCAGAAAAAGTGCTGCATCAGCTTTGATGCGCCGCTTTTTCATAAATATGGGCCCTATTGTTTTTGATGCAAAGTCAGATCTACTAAAATAATTAGATCAGGATTTGCATGAAAAAATGATACCTCCTTGAAGCCGGCTCTAACTTGTGGAAATGTTTTAATTTCTATAAACATTTTACACATTGGGTGCGTGCTGCACAGCAAAGCACACATTCAGGTCCTCATTACAAGTTCAGCGGTGGCGATCCGACCGCCAACAGGCTGGCAGTGCAGACCTCCATACAACGACCGCGGCGGTGAACAGGCTGGAACACACCCAGGTCCCCGCCTGTACTGGCAGTGCAGGCTGACCGCCAGCGACGGCGGTTGCCATCTTCACGCCAGCAGATAGGACCTTACCGCCCACTGTATTACGACTCAGCACACCGCCACGATTTCTGGGGAGGGCCGACCTCCACCCAAAGCCTGGCGGAATGGAACAGTATATAAGGAAACACTCACCGTAGGGGCACAGAGTAGGCCGCCGATTACATGGAGCGTGAACTGGAGATCTTCCCAATGTCAGTACGTGCAATCCACCCACAGGACTTGCAGCACCGACGAAGACGACATCAATGAGTACCCTGCCTACCACGCCAGGGAGGGAAGGGGACAATTATACACCTACATGCCACATACATACCCGAAACAGACTGCCATGCCCACACACAAACACATGACCAGCAAATCCTCTACTCATATACACACACATACAAACATACGCACACTCACACTACACCCACGGACAACCAGAACACACACTGCACCCAACACACATGTCACTGACACACCAAACAATACCACATGTAAACATGCCACAACACTCATACCCAGCCACACACAAACTGATCACAAAACCATGGCCGACATAGATATCAGGTAGAAGACATGCATATCAGACACACATATGGCACACAACCACTAGTGCTATCCACACATACACTGCTACCATATGATGACGCCATCATTTATAGCAATCACTCCACCCACACCATGCATAACAACTGAATACACATCACAATCAATCACACACACACCATCCTAACCAACTCCTAAACTCACCACCACAAATACACCATTTTACACACAAATACAGACCGGGGCAAAGCTAGGAACAGAAGTGATGTTGCCACACAATCACAGTACACCTGCACAGATGAGGAAAACGAGCCACATACTTGTGTACACGAGGCAGTCATAGTCAAATGTAGGACAACATAATCAAATTGCACCAACTGGGCAGGTTTTTTAGATACATTAATTTCAACAAAAAAGGGGAAACAGCAAATATGTACAAAGTTGGCCATTTGGCAGTTCATTGGTCCTTGTCCATGTGGCACAATAGTGCTAAGAAGGCCCCAACTTGACTCCTGACACGGCCATGGTCTCCACAGGGCAGGGGCATCGACTGGACAGCCACCCTAGGGCGCAGGGGGAAGGGGTTGGTAGTGTGGAGGCAGGTTAGGAAGGGGGTACTTGGGCTTGGGAGGGGGCGTGGCCTTAGCGTTTGATGAGGGGGAGTGGGTTTAGACCGGTGGGTGGGAGTGGGATCAGGCTTCTTCACAGGTGTCTTCTTGGTGGGGGAAGAGACATGGGAACCAGAAAGAAGATCTAGTGAGGATTGTGAAGCAGAGATACTGGGTTTGGGTAGGCCACGGGACAAGACGGGTGGGCCAGGAGGTTCAAACAGGTAAACGCGGGAAAGGAACAGTTGTTTTGGAGCACGTGGAGGCGCTGTGGAAACAGGCATGAGAGTGAGGTAGAGGGAGTGGTCGTAGGACATGTGGGTGTGCTGTATATGGATAGAGGTGGGTGCTGAATCTGTGTGTGTGGTAGATGAATGTGCGGTGCCTGAGTGATTGTGTATATGTGTCTTGGGTGGAGGTGGGGGAGAAAGTGTGGGAGAGGACAAACAGGTTGTGTGAATGGAAGTTGTGGTGGTGTCTGCTTGTCTAGTGTGTGTGCTGCAGGTGTCTGTAATGGTTGTTGTTATGTGTGCGGGTGTGGTGTTTGGGGTGCATGTCAGGGTGACTGCTGTTGTGGTGAGGTCACTGTAAGGGAGGACGGGGTGGGGGAGATAGTGGAGGACATGGCGGCTGTTGTCATGTTTGTATATGTCTGTTGAGTGTGTGCATGGCTGAGGTGTGACTTGTGGTGCCTGTGTGTGTCCTTGTGTGTCCTTGTGTGGCGTGTGTGTTGTTCTGTGTGCATTCTGTTTGGCTTGTATGCTTTGGATAGGTGAGGGATGCTGGATGGGGCACTGGTGGATGGAGGGGGGGCAGAGGTACTAGGGACACTGGCTGCCATCAAAGAGGAGGCCAGAGGCTGAAACCATCTCTGGAGGCCAGACAAGGTACTGTGAATGCCTTCCAGGTAGGCATTGGTTTGCTGCATCTGGGATGCCAGGCCCTGGATGGCATTCACAATGGTTGTCTGTCCCACAGAGATGATTCTGAGGAGGTCAATAGCCTCCTCACTGAGGGCAGCAGGGCTGACTGGGGTTGGGGCTGAGGTGCCTGCGGCGGAGGAGATGCCCACCCTCCTGGGTGAGCGGGCATGGTAAACTCGGTGGGGAGCTGCTGGGAAGGTGGTGCTGGTAGGGGAGGTGTCAGATGAAGATGTCTTTGGTGTGGTCCCAGAGGGGTCCGCCACCACCAGAGAGCTTCTATAGGAGGAGGAATCAGAGTCTGATGTTGCAGTGGTAGTAGGCTCTCCTGTGGTGCTCCCCTCACCCTCCAACCCACTGGTTCCCTCGGCATCGGTGGACTGTGCCTCCTGGGTCATGTGGGCTGCAGCATCCCCACTCGCTGGTGCAGGCTGTGAGGTACTCAACTATGATGCAGGAAGACACACATGCAGTACACCTCAGTCTAAGACCTCACCTTCCCATAGCCTTTGCACTACAGGAATGTGCCATTGATAGTGATTACACCTGCCTCTTTGGAGTACACTACACTGATATTGGTGCCCTACAGAGTCACTGTACATGTCCTGCAAATCCAAATGAGGAACACAGTCACTGTTCAGATGTATTGAGTACCACTACACCACTTTGCTAGGCAACAGAAACACTACCTCACTAACTGGTCTACCCAATTCCCACCTTACCTGGGTACACATGCCACCTACACTGCAGATTAATGAAAGACGGTCATGAAGCTGAACACCTGCATACCCTGACATCTATGAGTCACTGTTACAGCATCCTTACTTCTCATTACCTACCATCCCCCAATACAGTTGGCATGAAGGACAGTGTGAGAACTCACCCCCTTGTAGTTGCTGTGGTGTTTTCAAGCGCCCATCCAATGCTGGGTAGGCCACCACCAGTATGTGGCCCATTAGGGGGATCAGGGTCTAATGTGCACCCCTCCCTGGTTTGGAGGACATCCCCAGCTGGGCCTCTGGGCCCAGTGTCTCAGGTCCTCCCACCGTTTCCTGAAGTGGGTGCCCCACTGGATAGAGACCCCCAGGATCCACACGTCCTTGGTGATGGCTTGCCATAAACCCTTTTTATGATGGGCCCCCTGACCTGCATGGGAGACACATAGGAAAATACATTTATGTAGAGTTACCACATGCATGCTGATATTGGATACAACTGCACTGTCATTAGTCCACCATACATTCCATCATCTTCCTACAGGTTCACATTGATGGCCTATTCCACTAACCCTATTCGCTTGGTGATCCCACATACACACACACACATACACCCTCACCAATCACACTCACTGCAAGGACACTGTTGATCCACTGACCTGCTCCTCTGGTCGCCCATACAACTTGGCAAACAGGGGTAGGACCCTTTCCACAAGCTTGGTCAGCTCCTCCTGGGTGAAGGCTGGGCTCATCTCCATTGTTTCACGTGGCATCTTCGCAACCGGATATAAGACACATCAGCACATGCAGTGGTTTTGTGGTTGTGTTGAGTGCAGGAGTCAAGTGGCAAAGGAAAATCAAAATGACAGTGACTACGGCCGCGGTATGCACCATCACTGCCGGCGGCGATCATGATTGCCCCCTGTTCCCCATAAACACCAATGTTAACCATTGAAGAATTGCACAGCAGTACAGACCGCCTAACGGCATGGAGACTAATGCCAGTGGAGTCATGTCACTTCCATCTGTCCTCTGCTTGTTGGACAGGAGACTACCATTTTAAGGGCAAAATGTGTTAAGAGTTCAGTCTCTACGCGCTGTCCATGCTGTTATATTTGATTGTAATTGTTAGGTACATGAGTAATACACAGCTATACATGCCATATGTGATGTGTGGCGCTAGTTGGATGCATATGTAGGTTGAATACCACTATGAACACTCGTCGATTGGCACAATGTAAGCTGTATACAACCCTTCCATGATTGGAAAGCTGTTAGTGCAATTGTGTGTGCGTGTACATCATTGGTAATGTGTGGTCATGGTGACATAAATGTGTGTTGGCCCTCCCTAGGTACCGACCCATGTGGAGACTGAGGAATGCACAGGTGTGACAGCCCCTCGTTGAATTGGAAACCATGGAGGAACTACACATTTTACTGACCTACTGTCTGAACCAGATTACTATACGTGAACTGTGTGCCCAATTGGAGCCAGATCTACAGCCAGCTCTATGTAATCCCTATGCTATTCCCCCTACTCTGCAGGTACTATCTGTGCTACATTTTCTGGCCACTGGGTCATTTCAAGTGACAGTGGGCTTGGCAGCAGGTGCGTCATAGTGAATGTTCAGCAACATCCTAAGGAACGTCCTGACTGCCTTGCTGAAACACCTCCACAGCTACATCAAATTTCCCTAAACTGCGCACTTGCCTACTGTGAAATCTGCTTTCTATACCATTGCACACATTCCTCATGTGATTGGGGCCATAGACGGCACCCATATTCCCTTCATTCCTCCCAGGTTAAATGAACAAGTGTTCAGGAATAGGAAAAACTATAACTCCATTAATGTACAGGTGGTGTGTCTTGCAGACCAGTACATATGTGATTACAAAATTCCCTGGATCTTTGCATGACTCTAACATTTTGAGGAACAGCAGTGTCCCACACCTGATGGCACAAGTACAAAGAGAGAGACCCTAGTTTGTGGGTGAGTGAGATGTGAGAGTGTTGTAGCTAGCAACCTGCCTTTCCTACTCTTTACCCTCTATACAATAGTGATATGTTCTATGTGTACCAACTCTTCACAGGTGATTCTGGCTATCCTAACCTGCCCTGGCAGTTGACACCAGTGAGGTATCCCAGGTCAGAAGGTGAGACTCGCTACAATGAGGCACATGGTAATGCAAGAAGAGTCATCAAAAGGACCTTCAGCCTACTGAAGGCAAGATTCCGGTGCCTGCATATGTCAGGCGGATTCCTGTGCTTCTCTCCAAACAAAATATGCCAGATTATCGTGGCCTGCTGTATGCTGCAGTATTTGGCACTGAGAAGACATGTACCTCTACTGGAAGAACAGGGACAACCTGATCCAGCGGTGGAAGCTGAGGTGACAGAGGACAGCGATGAAGAAGGGGAGGAGGGTCATATGGACACCAGAGCTCAACTCATTCAACCGTTTTCCAATGAGTTCAAGGTACATTTTGCCTATTGTATCCCAGTGCCTACATAGATTTGTGTGCAATTGACAGATTGTAATACCAGTGCTGGAGACAGATCACTGTGTGTGTGGTGCAATGTGTGTACTGTCACATACCCCTTACTGCTTCAAGTGTTTGAGGACTTACAAAAGTTGGTTGACCCACAGAATCATGTTTTCCTAAATGTGTTTCCTGCCTTCACATGTATGGACTGTTTGGACATGCTGCGTGGATAGAGGGTGTGGGTGCGTTTTGCTGTCAGTATTTGTTACTCAACATCTCCTCAGTACTTGCACGCCACCCTAGGGTCTCAATGTAGGTAGAGGTAACCTCAGCTGCTGTAGATGGCCCTCCAGTTGTGCAAATGTGCAAAACTGCATTTTGGAGTCACTCTCTGTTGTGTAGCAGTTGACATATGGTAATACTGGTCAGTTAAGATGTGACAGTACTCTGGCAATGATGTACAACTTATGACACAAAGCAGGTACATGTGTCATGTAACAAACTGTACCTCAATGTGTGCTACATATCTGTTCCTCACAGGTCTTTCTATGGTGGGATTCCCTTTGCCATGCCTTGTACATGGAGGATTTGGATATTTCTGGTGCAAGTGTTAGGAAGCCATTTCACAGATTTGGAATGACACATATATGCAAACAATCAGGTTAGCCAATTTCAGGTACTGTTTCAACATATGACATTGACAAAGTTGATCATCATGGTCATGCATAGTGAATAAAGCACAAATACATTGGGTGTGATTGTACAGTGTTTATTGAGTGAATCAAAATTAGGGATGGGGAAATGCAAGGGAGTGGACATATGGTGGACAAAATTGCCAGTTTGGTATTCAGAGCTGTTGGTAACACAGGTACAGAGTTCATGGGGCCATTGGAAAATAGAGCAATGGCAGTAGAAAGTCAAGAAGGTGTGTCAGTGCCACACAAGGGAGAAAGTTCAGGAGTGGATCACTTCCTGGCAGTGGTTTGGTCTTGGCTACAGCCTCTGAGGGATGTTTGGCTCACCGGCCATGTTTGCGAGGGGGTTTGTTGGGCTACAGAGGAAGGGGTGCTGGTGCCATGTACGTCCCCTGGCAGGGCCACCAGTCCACTACCAGCAGCAGATGTGGAGGGTTGAGGTGTCTTGTGGCTCATGGAAGGGGCCTTCATGTGGGTGGAGATCTCACGCAGGACTCCTGTCATGTCCTGCTGCACCCCTTTGATAGAGGCCATGGTGACACTGTGGGCCTGCCATTGCTCCATGGCCTCATGATGGTGTTTACTCTGCAGCCTCTCAATCTCCTGCTACATGGGCCGGATATGGCCCATCCTGTCCTGGGATTGGTTGTATGCTGCCAGGATTTGGGAAATTGCCTCCTGGCCAGTCGTTTCCTTGTGTGCCACCCACCTTGGCCCACAGATGCCCTCCGACTGAGCCTGCCCCCCTGTGCCTGTGATCCCGTCACAGTGCGCCCACTCCCACTTGCACCAGGACCTTCATCGTCTTGCCTGATGATGGGTGGTGACTCCGGTCCCTGTACAGGTGAGCACATAGTAGCTAACCCCGGGACACTTGTTTGGGGGCATTGGGCCACAGCTATAGGTGGCGGCTGAGTGGTGGGAATCTCTCTGGTGGGCTGGGAGGGGCTTCTGGAGGGTGACTGACCAGAGGTTCCCAATGGGCCAGGGTGGTCATCCAGATACAGAGATCCCACTGGACTGTCATCACTGGAGCCTTCTTCTGCTGGGGGACTGGCACTTCCTGGCACCTCCTAGTGGCTGCAATTAGCAGTGGTACCTGTGAAGTAGAAATACATTTTATTGTGTGTCCTGCAGGGTATTTTACTATGTGTCAGCTGGGTGGCAGTAGTGTTCAAATGCTTTAGAGAATAGGGCATTGACAGTCAGATGGTTGTCAATGATGGACATTGCAGAAGTTTTAAAGGTTTCAGACATTAGCAGTGGCATGTGTTTCCTTCGGTTCATGTCCTCTGTCCTGTCATTCCCATATCCCTGTCAGCATCTGCCACCTGTTTCTTGTGCTTACATCCCCGTTCATCTGCATGCAGGACTCCCTTTGGAATTGGTGCAGTGCATAGTTATTAGAGGGATGGGTGATGCATTGTGGGACTTGTAGTGTTTCCTGCGTTGCATGCAGGGACTGGTGATTGTGTGCACATTGTTTGAGTAGGTGTTAGTGGGGTGCGTGGGCATGCAGGGGATGGATGTGGGTGGTTAATGGGGTGGGATGGATATGGGATAGGATGTTTTGGGGTAGTTACAAGGGGAGGGGGACACATGCTTTTCATGTGCAGGTGGTGGGAGGGGTGTGCCAGTGACTTACCAGAGTCCAGTCCTCTAGTGACTCCAGTTAGGCCCTCTGGATGCCTGGTAGCCAAGACCTTCTCCTCCTACTCGGTCAACTCGGGGGGAGGTGGTGGGGGACCACCGCCAGTCCTTTGGATGGCTAGCTAGTGTTGTGATGCAATGGAACGTACCTTCCCCCACAGGTCATTCCACTTCTTCCTCATCTCTTCCCTTGTGCATGGATGGCTTACCACTACATTCACCTTGTTGACAATCCTCTGCCATAGCTGCATTTTCCTAGTTATGAATGTCTGCTGGACCCATGAACCGAACAGCTGTGGCTCCACCCTGATGATTTCGTCCACCATGGTCTGCAACTCCCTGTCAGTGAAACGGGGATTCTTAGGGGGGTGCCACAGTGGGTTATGTGGGGAGATGTGTGCTGTGGTGTGGTGGTGTTGTTTGGGGTAGTGGAGTGTGTGATTGAGTTGGTGACAGGTGTGGAAATATTTAGTGGTGCTGTTGTGGGATACGTGTTTGTCTGTTTGTGAGTTGAATGTGGTGTGTGGGGTGTGTAAAAGTGTTTCTTGAGTTTGTAGTGTCTCTTTCCAGTTGGCCGGGAATTGTGTGGCAGCAGATAGGCGTAGCTAGGGATTGTGGGTATTATGGTGTGTGTTTTTAGGTGGTGGGTGAGGGCGTATGAAGTGTGTGTATGTGTATCAGGTGTGAAATTTTCTGAATGTCCAATGTGGGGTGTGGGGTCAGTCGATTTGATGGCTGCGGCGGTCCGTGCCGCCAATGGCATACCTCAGTTGAACATCCGCTGTACTGATTTGTGAGTCGTAACTGGGAGGCTGGTTTATTCTTGCTGTGGCAGTGGAGGTTGCAGTGGCGCCTCTTTCCCACCGTTGTTCGGCCTGACAGGGTCAGATACCTGGGTATTTTCTGGTGTTTTTTGATTTTGGAGTTATAATAGGGCGGTATGTTTCCCGCGTCCACAGTGGTCTTTTGCTGGCAAACAGCATGGCGGTTGGCGGTAATTACCGCCAAACTTGTAATGAGGGCCTCAGTCTATGAAGTGTATTAGAATTTCAGTAGTTCTATGATTATCTACTTGAAAGCTATGCTTCTTGTACAAACCTTATGTTAGATATCATTTATACACCCAACTCCATGGTGCAATGGTTTTGGGATGCACTAGCCACCCTGTATGTTTGCCACTGCAGGGGATGATAGCATCAGCAGCCAATTTTATTGGCTCTGCTTTCTTCTGCTTGTGCAATGTAGTATTGTAAACTTAGTTGCTGCTTTGGGCTAAAAATGAATAAATCTGCTTCCAAGATCTCTTGTTACCCTATCATACATTTGAAAGACATTTTATGAATGTGCACACTCACTCTCTGCTTCCAATTTAAAGTGCCTCTGGTGTTCTCTGCTACACTTCAGGCACATCACAGTCTCCCAAGGACAGTAGTACATCTTTGATCTCTCATCAGTATATTAATTCAAGGCTTAGGTTGTTTGCTGGCTCTTATAAATTAATCTATGTAGAGCAACAATATGTGTAGCTGTCTCAAGTGTGGTCTTTAAAATATCCTGAAGTGCCTTGCATTCACTTTTATACTCTGTCGTTTGATTTCCTTAATTACACCAAGCATACCCTAGTCACCCTCCCTGCGATTTCTGAACGATGCACACTTGGGCGTAGCTATATTCCACCTCGGCCGCAAGCACCAAATATCTCAATCATATGAGTGATGCCAGTCCATTCCTAGGTCAGTATGTGAGAATAGTTATAACTCCAGTGGCGGTTCCTCCGCCATGGCGGAGGAGTGTTGCCCCCCCCCAGCAGCAGCTGCAAAATGTAAATAATAAATTGATAATAAACTATGATTATTATCATTTTATTTTTAAAGGGCTAGGCCACAGTGTTGACGTTCACAGAGGGGGAATGCAAGCACTCCCCTGGGTGCTCCTGTGTGCTTGGCCGGCCGTCTCAGGCCAGCCAAATACACATGCGCACTGTGCTCTCTCCAACCCGGCACTCTGTTGCCAGGCTGGAGAGAGCAGGCAGAGGCTCCCAATCTGTGCTGAGCCAGGGTGCTCCCACCATTCATGCAGCCAGCAGCATGAGAGCTGCATTTAGATTGACCGCAGGGTGGGATGGGAGCCTGTGCTTGCAGTGGAGCGAGAACAGCGGCGCGTCGGCGGGGAGTCAAGTAAGTTTTTTTTAATGTCATTTTTCTGTTTGTCGTCGCCCTCACCCCTTTCGCCACATGCCGCCCTGCACCTTTTCTACGCCACGAGCCGCAAATGTATAACACACTCTTTTCTTTCCTGATTCTCCTCTTTGTGGTTCAGATTCCATAAACATTTTGGGGGTCATTCCGACCCCGGCGGGCGGCGCTGCCGCCCGCCGGGCGGAGACCGCCAAAAGACCGCACCGCGGTCAAATGACCGCGGCGGTCATTCTGAATTTCCCGCTGGGCCGGCGGGCGATCTCAAAGAGATCACCCGCCGGCCCAGCGGGAAAGCCCCTGCAAAGAGGAAGCCGGCTCCGAATGGAGCCGGCGGATTTGCAGGGGTGCGACGGGTGCAGTGGCACCCGTCGCGATTTTCAGTGTCTGCAAAGCAGACACTGAAAATCTTTGTGGGGCCCTGTTAGGGGGCCCCTGCACTGCCCATGCCAGTGGCATGGGCAGTGCAGGGGCCCCCAGGGGCCCCACGACACCCGTTCCCGCCATCCTGTTCCTGGCGGTAAAAACCACCAGGAACAGGATGGCGGGAAGGGGGTCGGAATCCCTATGGCGGCGCTTCCGCGGTCGTTGGCCCTGGCGGTCGGTGACCGCCAGGGTCAGAATGACCCCCTTTATGTTTAAGGTGCAAAAACGCCAACTGAAAGCATAACTGGGTCTCCCAAAAATGCATAACTTTGTGGGTTTTCATATCCCTTGCTGAGGGATTTTTCTAATCCATTTATAGACTAGTACTTACTCTAAATAAGTGCAGGAAGAGATGCATGTGTAAGAAGGCTGGAAACATATTTCAAATATTTCCAAGCACCCCCAATTTGCATGATGGTTTATGGAACTGTTTTTTTCAATGTATAGACTGTAAAATCAAAATGCAAATTGCAGTGCACAAGATACATTTAACAAAGGATACATTAGATTCTTGAATTGTGGATTATTGCGTCATGGCAATTGGTGAGTTTCTACTTTTCAGCCATACTCAACATGTCATGAGAGCTCCAGAAATTAATTTTTCATAAGTGTATCCTGCGTTCTCAGATACGTTTCAGTTTATAAAAAAAAAAATGTCAAGGCTATTTACAGTATTATTTTCACACATTGATTCATAGTTAAAGTAAAAGGAAAAAAAGAGTTTCAACAATATGTTTGTTCAGTTTGAAGTAAAAGTATACATTATCATATATTTCAGAAAAATTACCAAATTACAAATCCAAATAAATCTTCTGTGACTCAAATTTCAAATGCAATAACAATTCAAAACTTTAAGTAAAAACTGCTATCACATGCATATAAATGTGTGTGCATCAATTACGGTGGCACAGAATTTTTTTTTTCTTCTATAAAGTCTTAATTTAAATGATTCACATCTCTCATTTCTTACATGTGATTCTAGATTGATCCATATTTCGTGAAGGGAGCCTGGTGTGGTTAGTGAGCGAAGCGTCATCTTCAAATTCTTGTGAGCACTTCTTGAAAATAAAATGCATCAATAAATTGCATTGATACCTGCAGTAGCCATACATGTCATCAGTGTAATCCACAGCTAATTGAATCGAGCTTTCATACCTATGCTTAAGTAACAATTATATTTAAATCTTACTAATTGGTACACTTATTATGATTGAAAAATAAGATTTGTTTATTTGACTGTTTTTATAACACAAAAATGATAAAATAAACTAGTGAATGTGCTATCAAAAAATTAAACTTAAGTTCAGAAATAACACAATGATTGGCTTAAAAAGGGTTTTCTTGCATGAGAGAAACTTCAAGAATAAAACAGTTTATTTAGTTTCTGTTAGAAATTGGGTTTCTGGTTGGCAGAGGTACGCACTCTGTCCAAGCAGGAGCCACAATTCTAGTCAGGGTAAGTCAGACATACACCATAAATTAACCTGTGCTCATCCTCTGGTAGCTTGGCACTGAGAAGGCAGGATTAACTTAGGGGGCAATATGTAAAGTATTTACGCAACACTTAAAACAGTGACAACACCATACCAAAACAGGATAGAAACATAGAGCAGAATTTTATAAACAAAACATAGGGGTAGATTTATGGAAAGTGCTGCTGTACTGAGTGCAGCGCCACTTTTCCTGCACCCCTTAGGACCCCTACCACCACCATGTGTGTGCCACATTAAAATACAGTGCACCATGGCGCAGGTTAGGGGGCAATAGTGTCATTTGACATGACGCTATTGATGTACTCTGCAGGAGTAGCGTCAAAATGTTGGTGCTACTCCTGCAGAGTATAGAGTACATAGAGACCCATTCTAAAGAATGGAAGCCCCCTTTTAACGGCTGCTTTTGAGCAGGCATTAAAAGTCCTGTAAAAATGGAGCAAGGAAATGTTATAGATTTCCTTGCACCATTTTTCTCGCTCCCCTAACAGAGGAACACCCCCTTTGCATACATTATGCCCATGCAGGCACAATGTAGCGCAAAGGGTTACAGAGTGGCACAATGCCTACATTGTAACACTCTCTAAATACGGTGTGGGGATTTCTGCATCATTGCGCCGCATTTATGTCATAAATAATTACGCTAAGGTGGCACAAGGTGGCTTTAGTGCATTATAATGAAGCCCATAGTGCTTCCAAAACCCAAAACTCAAAGTGCCAACCAGGCTATCTGGTCACGCTAGACTGGGGTAAATCCAAAAGTTTAGGGTGACTGCGTTGGGGTGCGGGCCGGATACAGGGACCAACCTTGTCCCACTGTAACAGCACCTTGTGTGGAGGGTTGCATCGACGTTGAAGATCTAATGTGAGGAGCAAAGTGGATGATGCAAAGGCAGTGCCTTGATTCCGATCCATGCATTCAGGGATGCGTCATCATCGAGCTGTGCATTTTTTGGTGCAATGTCCTCGAGCAGTGGTGTTGCGTTGAACCCTTTGCCATGAAGGCGATGCATTGTCATTGAGCCGCGCATCCAGGGATGTGCAGGCGATGCGTCAGGACTGATGGAGATGCATCTGTTGTGAGCCATGCAGTTGGTGCTGAGATGTCTTTGTCCTCAGCGGCAGCGGTGATGCATCTGCGTCAAGGCGAGATGCAGTAGCTCCGATTGGTTCAGTGACGGTGATGCATGGCTTTCTGGAGAAACAGCTGCAGAACCCACTTCCAAGAGCCCAGGACATGATTGGCACAACTTGGCAGGATATGACTCACATTTGGCAGAGTCCAGAAGTTGTAGCAGAGTGGAGTGAAGACTTTGATGTCCCTGACACTTCAGAACAGGAGGCAAGCCAGGACAACCTGGGATGTAGAGATGCATATCAATTCCTTTTCACCTCCAGGCAAGTAGAGCAGCAGGTAGCAGGGCAGGCACAGCAAAGCAGAAGCCCAGCTAATTTCAGCAGAGTTCTAGCAGAGTGACAGCCCCTTGAGCAGCACAACAGTCCTTCTTCCTGGCAGAATGTCCTCCGGTCCAGACGTGTACTGATATGATAGGGTCAGAAGTTAAATTCTTATACCCAGTGAGGTCTTTAAAGTTGAAGAGACTTCAAAGAGAGGCCTTTGAAGTGGACAAATCACTGACCTTCCTGCCCTGGCTCCGGGCACACTACAGAGGGTAATGCAGCTCTTTGTGAGAGCTCAGGACCCAGGACATTCACGTATAAGTGTCAGCTCCTCCCTCCCTTCCTGCCCAGTATGGGTCATCAGCATGCAGATGGCCACTCAGTCACACCAAAGCTCCCTTTGTGTCTGGCTGTCTGGAGAGAATGCACAAGAGCCCAGCTGTCACTCACTCAGGCGTACACTCCGAGACAGGCAGAAGGGACTAGATGATTTGAAGTAAGAAAATGCCAGCTTTCTACAAGTGGCATTTTCGGAACAACATGTTTAAATCTGACTTCACCATTGTGATTTTAAACTGTGACTCCAGAGACATCAGACATGTGAGTCACATCTCTTCCCAATTGGAAATTACACTTAAAAAGTTAATAAAACAATTGTAATATTAACTTGTCTGATAGATAGGGCTTGCAGTAGTAAAATAACAAATGGAAGTGTTTTTTACTACCTGGGCATGTAAAACTTAAAAGAACATGTTCAACTGTTTAAATACAATGCACCCTTCCTTTGGGGCTGTTCAGGGTCTACTTGAGGGGTGACATATATGTAATAAAAAGTAAGGCTTGGGCTTGGCAAGAGGATTAACTTGCCAGGCTGACATCACTGTGGAAGACTGCACATAGGCTCTGCAATGGCAGGCCTGAGACATGTTTGAAGGGCTACTGAAGTGGGTGGAACAATCAGTGGTGCAGACCCACTCGTAACATTTAATTTACAGGCCCTGTACACTTGTAGTGCATTTTACTATGGATTTTTAAAATAAAAGATTAAAATAAAAACTTAAATTAAACATACAATCAATAGTTGCTGATGTCTGTATGGGAGGACTAGGAGAAATAAACATATTGTAAGGAAAGGATATGCAACATAAAAATGCAAAAAAGGGAAGAAAACAATGTCGGCAATGGTAATCAGAATTACATTCTTTTAATATACATATGCTACAATGATCCCCAACTGGCATCACCATCCCATGCAAACCTATGGCAAAGGCACACTGGCTTAACGTACAAACTGGCTGCCAGACACATGGTCAAACAACAACAGAAAGCAAGGAGGAGTAGAAAACAAAGAATGCATGCAAGCCTATGGCAAAAGCACACTGACTGGATATACAAAATTGCCGCCAGCCACATGGTCAAATAATAACGGAGAACAAGGAGGCATGGAGAACAAAGAATACATGCAAGCCTATAGCTAAGGCACACTGGATGGATGCAGAAAATAGCCACTATCTACATGGTCTAACAACAACAGAGAGCAAGGTGGTATGGGGAATAAAGAACACATGCATACTTATGGCAAAAACACACTGGCTGGATGCACAAAATGACTGCCAGCCACATGGGCAAGCAACAACAGCGAACAGTGAGACATGGGGAACACATGCAAGCCTATGGCAAAAACACAGTGGCTGGATACACAAAATGGCTACCAGCCACATTGTTAAGCAACAACAGCGAGCAAGGAGGCATAGAGAACAAAGAACATATACAAGCCTATTGACATAGACTACGCAAAATGGCCTCATACCACACGGCATGGAGAACGAAGATAAATGGTGGATGATGACAAACACAGACAGGCCAGAAAAAGGAGGCATGGTATTAACACTGAAAAAAACACTAACATTAATTAAGCAATGCAAAACGCAAAAATTAACTGAGCTATTTAAATTTTATAACAACACACATATTCCTATGCCATCAAATATTACCCCAGGACATATACACTTTTGCAGAAAAAAGTGGAATGCAATTGCAAACAACAAGCAACATTTTTAATCTAAGCCAATGCCACCCCTGCCCTAAATGAAGTTTTAAAACCATATTCCATAGCAACAGTTATTTCATGCGTTGATGACTACTAGTGACTAGTGGCTATATGGCCTATTGGAAATCTAGGCCACATAGTAAAATAATATTGCAAATGTAACAAACATGGAGAAAAGGTACTGAGCCGTGCAACAATGTTCCTTTACAAAAGAAGAAAAATAAATTTAATGCAAAATAAATATCTAGGCCCCTACTGAAACTTCAGGCACCCACCACAATAAAAGTTAAAAACAAATTAAAGTACAAAGAAATACTGGTACATGCCCTAGTAAACAAACAACACTCTTATACAATAGTTATTGAATTACATATGTGATATCACAAAAACAAAGTCCTTAAATCCAAAGGTTTATATCCAGGAGATAAAGAGAGTGATTCTTCCACCTCGAAATCCAAGTGAAAATTGACCAGGTGATGGACAAAGCACTAAGAAGAGCCTGCTGGACAGGAACAGGAAGTTGAAGTCTGTGGGTAACTTCCTTCCTGTTTGCAAAAAAAAGCTTTTCACACTGAAAAACAACTTGAAGGGTCCATTGGAGAAGCAAATCCACTCAAAAAAATATTTTTCACTAGATTTAGAAATGCATCTTGAGTAGAAAATATACTTGAGGTGTGGTCACTCTCATGATTGGCACTGTTTCTTTTGCTTTTGTGGCCGTAAGACGCATGAGCAGGTGTGAAGTCTTGCGTCTGCTTGCTAGTGGCACAAGAGCACTGTGGTGCTCATGAGCGAGCGCCAAAACCAAATCGTGCATGTGCGAACAAACTCAGCTCTGCACCCGGATAGCAGAATTTAAGAACTCTGCACTTCTCCATGTAGCTCGAAGTGTCTGAATTACAACAACTCAGCCGGCAGAATGGAGGTCTGTGCCTGGGACTGTAATGTTTATTCCATTTTTATGAACACGTGTCTCAAAACACAAAGCCACATTTGTTTCATATGTGGAAAAAGAAAAACAACATGAAATACATCTTGCTTCAAATTGTGACACTTGGGTCATATTCTTTCAGGCCATACCATTTTGCAAGATTAACTCACAGTGCAAAGTTAAAAAAAAAAAAAATACAACGCATTGAATGCTTCAGGTAGTTTGCCATATAAATAAACACCCAATTTGTTTTGTCCAAAGCGAATGTTAAATCTTTCGAGCCCAGTTATAAAATTTGTTTATCATCATTAAAATTGGGCCAACTTTCGAACACTTTTCAGATTGTTTGGTGCAAGCACTAAATATGAACTAATAGGGAAATTAATGTGGAGCGGTTGATACTCAATTCCGACTTAAAATTATCTTTTTGAAAGTTACTTTAATAAGAATCCCCAATGGTAATATGGGACCAGTTGCTCTGGCAAAAATGTTTGGTAACCTCAATACTAACTTTATTCTTTGAACTGGTAGACTAGTTCTTACTAACAACAAACCTCTTTGTACCTTGAGCATGATGTTGTTTAGGAATGAGTTATTCTCAACCAGATATCATTCAAGCCTATACAACTAGGTTGGTTGCATTTTTTAATTAGTAATCTGTAAGTACTATCTACCACCAGAACTGTAGGAGCCCTTAAGCCAGAAGCCTGGTCAATGATATCCCTTCACGGTTCTTTTTGGAGAGGTTGGGTGACAAGTTAAAAGTCAGGGCCATGCCCACATAAGTGTATCTGGTTACACTTTCCAGAGTTATCTTTCCAGTTTACCAACAACTCCCTCACCCTCTTTTATTGTATTTTGAAAAACACACAATCGTGTTCTTTTCATTATTATTGCTTAAGGAAATTGGTACCATAATAAAAAGGAAGAACATGTAATTGGTGTTTGTTCAAGAATGCTTATATAATATTGATATCGTAATGTGTGAAACGGGTAACCTCCAAGCACTCGAAGGAAATATCAATGTTAATGAAAATTGTAGGCAATTCATAGACACATAAGGAGAAAACCAAAGGTGCAAAGATACATCCTTGCTTTAAACTATTTGATTTTCAATTTTCCTGGAGAGACCTACCACTGGACCCTGAAAGTCAGACACAAGTTTCGATATATGGTATTCGGATGTTTAAAGCATTCACTTGGGAATTTCAACTGCTATTTTATGAGCGATATAATACCTTTTTCGGGTCTTAAAATATTGCTCACCTTACTGACATAGGGACCGATCATGAGTTCGGCGGACAGGAAGCCCCATTTGCTGAACTTCCGATGGGGTGGTTGCAGCCTTACTGGCTACCTCCCCGCCGGCCCCATTACGACTTTCCCTCTGGGCGGAAACCAGGGTTTCTCCCCATCAGCCCAGCGGGAAGGCGACAGCAGCATTGTCGTTGGCTCGCAATCGCACAGGAGGCACCATCACCCTTGTAATGCGCACTGTCTGCTCAGCAGACAGTGTTAATCACTAGGGTGCTGGCCCCCTGCACCTGTTCTCCACCAGACTTTTCATGGTGGTGAAACCACTATGAAAAGGCTGCTGAGAACCAAGTTGTATTCAGCAGGGCGGCTCTGAGTTGGCTGATTCCAACCTGCCATCAGTCCATCAGGAACATTGTTCCCGGTGGAGACGGTGATCATTTGGCAGTCCAACAGACAAACTCCTAATTTGGCAGGTGGATCACCAAAACAAGCAGAGGTCTGTTGACCGCCAGACTCCTTATGGGGCCCATAGTTAGGTGATCCCATGTAGGGTCTGTAAAGCAAATTTGCATCTTCCTCAGTGAGGAATGTGTTATTTATTGCCAATGGCAATACACCTGATTTAGGCAAGTAATGTAGTAGAGACAGAAAATTATGGTTGATTTATTTTTTGCTAATTCTGGATTTACTTATGTAAAATGAAAACAATATGAATTTAATGTACAACTTACATATGTGGTCCTGTGAATTTTGTGCATCCTCATAAAGTCGAACCCTACTTAAATCATTTGAGAAAATAACCACCTTTTCATTATTTGCCCACTAGCTTTATTCATTTGCTGTTATCTGATTTTTACATGTTATATCCTCTGGTCTTATACACTTGCTAGGATCGGTTGTTCTTGATGTCACTCTTTGTCCTACAGATGAGTGCCACTGCCTGTGATACAACAGCAGCAAAATATTTGAATCAAAGATGATGCCTGAATACCATCAATCATTTCCTTCCTCTTTTGTATTTATTTATCGATTTATAATGCACCACAGTGTCTCCAGCCGTACTCATGTCACGCCACGTGTAAAGTTGGGATGAAATATAAAGGATAATATCAGGCTGGAAATGCCATCCTTTTCTCATATACCCTTGATGCAGGAGAACTTGTGTGCCCTATTCACAAACTACTTTTTTAAAGTATATTTAGTAGTACTAAAGTAGAATCATTCCTGTGCTACAAAGTACTCTTCACTAACCGACATGCATAGATCTCCACCTCTGATGCTCCTATCTTTTCTGCTTGTAGATCTCCATCCTGGCTGCGGAGATCTCCACACATGTACACACATGTTTCTAAAGTACATGTGGGAAGGACAGGGGAGTGGCTTGAAAATGGAAATACTTACAATAAAATGTGAGGGATTTAGAAAAGGGTATGGAGGGGTTAAAAGATTGGTAAGGAGGGTTTAGGGAGGAACAAATACCCTCAAAGGGTAAGCCCTTTGCTATTCTCAGGCTGTATTTCAAAAGTTGTAACAGCAAATAAGTACACAAAGCAGTAGTACATGCACTCCGGATCACCACTACCACACATGACCAACCATTGATATTGCAACTCCCCCTCACATGAAATAATGGAGTCTCCAAATAAGCATAGATATATTGGAAAATAAAGAAACATTGGGCCTGATTACAACTTTGGAGAAAGTGTTAATCCGTCCCAAATGTGACGGATATACCACCAGCCGTATTACGAGTTCCATAGGATATAATGGACTCGTAATACGGCTGGTGGTAAATCCGTCCCTTTTGGGACGGATTAACTCCTTCCTCCAAAGTTGGAATAAGGCCCATTGTTTTTCTTTGTATTTTCAAATCCAGTAAGTTTGTAAACTTTTCAGGTAATCCTGAGTAATGTTATTACACGATTTTTTAAACAACCAATAGTTTTCTTTCTTTAATTTCAAATACTTTAAATAATATACAAGGCTTACAACACTTCCAGATCACCTGGTGATACAAGGAACGACTGTATTGAAATCTACCACATACCTACAGGTGAAAAAACATTTCTACACCAACCTGTCACATCCACAAACGAACTGAAATCACAGAGGAAACAACATTTTCTGCCTTCACTAGTTAAGTGAAAGTGTATGCTCCTTTGCCCTTAATTTTGAGGAGCACTTTTTGAGGAGGAGAGCGAGAGGGCTTACAGGCAAATGGTGAACATTTTGGGATGTTCAGGGAATCAGTCATTCACTGATTTGTTGACTGCCTTTCATGGAAGCACACATGACAGCTACATCTTCCGTCAGTCACCACTTGCATGCTGCTTGATTGCTGGGGATTTTGGTGACGTATGGATCATTAGTAAGTGACATTTTACACCAGAAGCACATGAGCATCTGGGGATGGTATCTCAAACATATACATTAATTACTACAACACATCACCCACAAAATACTGTGACACTCATTTCATGTATGTAGACATGATGTATTCTGTTTGGAATAGCACTACATTTTAGGAGCTTTAACATGTCTTTGTTGAAGGTGATGCTGGATATGATCTCCAACCACAGTACTTCAACAAAGGTACAATAGGGCCTGCATACGTACACATGCCAATATTGAATACACTTTTAAGATCCTTAAGTCATGATTCTGATGTCATGTCCATACAGGAGGGGTACAGGTGTACTCCCTTAAAGATGTGTGCAAGAATGTTGTAGCCTGCTGTGTGTTGCACAACATCCCCACTCCCCATGAAATGTGGCTTGCATTTAGAGCTTGATCTTTATATACACCCACATCTAGGGATCTGGGTGAGGTACAGAATAGAGGTCACGGTATACTACTGCAGGACCAATTAGTTAAATCATTGTTTTCTTGAGCTGTTAGTTTTATTGCTGCATTTATGTGGTTAAACAGACTATTGTCAATATTGAATGGTAGACTACCACACTGTTCATATATACCATAATAAAGACATGAACAAGATCAATTGACTTCCTCATGTAGGATTTTAGTTTGTGATCCTGCGTGCCAAGCCATATCAATTCTTTGAGAGATCCTTAAGGTGCCATCTTGAGTTTATTGAAACATGCCAAAAACTATGTTTTTGAGATGGCTGATTGTTTACATAGTTCAAATTCCAGATTTATTTGAGACAATGGAGTAGCATCCGGAAGATGGAACAAGTGTCTATAGATTGATTTTGGGCTTATTAAAGCCATGTGGTGAGATGGTCTTTAAATATTAGTGAGCCATAGGCTAGAGTTGGCATAAACTTGCTATTTCCATTTGAGCATTTCTCGACCAGTCTCCAAACGTTTTGCAGCATTCTTTGTTTTCAAATCTTCATAGAGTTCAAATGACAACCTGTCTTCTTTTTGTCTTGCAATTCCCCAGGCTTTTACTCTGTGGGTCTTCCTTATGTTCCATATCACTTCGAATCTATGAGAGAGGAAGCTGTTGTTGTGTGTCTCAAGAGTTTATTCAGTTTTTATTTTAGTACTCTTAACTCTGGGTTGCGGCTACCTGCTTGCCCGCTTCCCTGGTCTTTCTCCTTTCCGGCAAACATGTTCAGAAGCTGTTTCAAGAACAAGGCTCAATATAAGAATGATGATGCCTTCTCCTTTACTCCTAATTTTAGGGCTTTGGTAAATTTTTACTTTTTTATAGTTCTTGGACTCATGGACCATTTTATTCTTTGAAGTCAGCAGACACCCTCCTTGTTGCTAATTGTTTGAGTTTGATGAAGTCTAGTGCTTGTCCTAGAAAGAGTACATATTAGCCTTCCATGATCGCTGGTCAAATTGTGCTGGACTTGAAAATTACTGGTCTAGAGGTAATTTTGTGTGGATACCAAGATGTAGTCAATTAGGGAGGAACTCAAATTTGTGATAGATGTGAATGATGGAGGATGATTCAAGATGCCCCTGCCATTTAGTGTTTTAAGGCTAAGCGAATTAAGAGTGGTGGCAAATCTTTCCCTGGCCTTGTCCTTCTTGGCTTTTCCTAAGGCAAAGTTGGGAAAATGCCAAGCTATATCCTTTTCCTGTTGCATATGGTGGGTTCCACTGTCCCTAATACGTACATGTTGAAATTGACTGCCATTACCCTCCTGGCTGCATGGTATTGTTGCACAGGGATTTTGATCATGTTGAAATCAACCGCCATTACCCACATGTCTGCATGGTATTGTTGCCTTGGGATCTTGATGGTTTTTAGGGTTTATGCAAATACTTCTGATGATAATTGGAGATACCTTCCTGCAATGCTCTTTGTTTACGACTGCTGCTATCACAAAGATTTATGCCCCTAGGACACTTACGAGATCTTTTATCTTGAGGTCCAGGGATTTATGTATCAAAATGGAAACTCCTCCAGAGGAATGGCCATCTTTGACAGAAGGTTTGGCTGCTGTAAAAAATTGTTAGAAGTCCTGCCATGTTGTGGTGGCCAACTGACAAGTTTCCTGAAGACAAACTATGGGCCTGATAATAACTTAGCGGCTGAGTTACTCCATCACAACAGTGACGGATATTCTGTACACTGAAATCTAAATCCCATTATATGCAACGGGATTTAGATCTCGGTGGACAAGATATCTATCACCATTATGACAGAATAACCCGCCCGCTGTGTTCTAAATAAGGCCCCATGCCTTTTTTTTACTGATTTCCTCCACCGCCTTGGTGTTGGGCATAAGATTGTTTAGGCCTTAACCAATCAATCAATATTTGTAAAGCGCGGATACTCACCTGTGAGGGGCTCAAGGTGGAGGGGGGGCTTCATCCAAAGAGCCATGTCTTCAGGTTCTTCCTGAAGATGGTGAGCAACGGGCTTTGTCTGAGGTGCAGGAGGATGTTGTTCGAGCTCTTTGCTGCAGTGTAGGTGAAAGTTTGCAGATGCGAGGGATGGTGGCCAGGGCCATCTGGGAGGAGCGAAGGGATCTGGCGGGGGTGTGGAAGGAGACACAGTGGTTCAGGTAGGCTGGTTCTGCTTTGTGTATGGCCTTCTATGTGTGGGTAAGCATCTTGAAAGTGATTTGCTTCTTGACCTCAGATATTCCATGAACAAAATTGCAGTTCAAGGTTGTAAGTTGGGGGGGAGGGGCAGTGATATTAATGAAAGTAATGTTTTTTGCTTCACATAGTAGTTTGTTGGCTTTCAATATTGTATGGGGGTCAGCCAGCAGGCTGTTTTGTTGGTGACATGCTCCTTGATCCGTATCAGCTTGGTTTCAATTCTTGGACTTTGAGGGCCCTTTGGGCAGCAAAGGACAGATTCCTGCTGCCGCTGTTCATAATTGTCTTTGGCAAGAAGCCAGAGGTGTTTGGGTTTTGTCACTTTGCTGATGCTGAGCCCTCATTCTGTCAGTATTTTGAAGTGGCCCACCACACATCATGCTCTCTCAACTTCTCAAAAAAGCAGGTGCCTCCTTTCGACTGTCCTTGGTCCCAGGAATAAATGTGATGCAGACCAAGTCTTTGGATTTGGGTTGTCCAAGCCAGGAAGAGCAGAGAGAAGCATGAGTTAGTTGTTTCTGTTCAAAATGTATTTGCGTCCATGGGAAGTATATTCAGGATGAAATGTCTGAGTCACCTCAAGGCTATCTATTTCCTGCTTGTCAACATCTTGCTTTGAGGGGATGGGTACAACGTCCAGATTTCCTTTCTGGGCCCTGCTCCTACACACACAATGGCTGGAGTGTGGTGGGTTATTCCTGCATAAGAGTGCTGATTAGCAATTGCAGGCAGAGGATAAGAGTCCGTCCTTCCGGTCCATCTAGAGTCTGAGTTAGTAAGTGGCTTGCTATTTTTAGATTGTTAGAAAGAATTGAATAGCCATTTCTTGAGGCATATTTTTCATGCAGGCTGTCTAAAAAGATTATCTCTTCACATATTCCATTTTGGTAGAATAAATGTATAAGGACAGCTATATTTTTCCATATTATACTGCAGGCTGGGGTACCCCTCCCCAGACCCTTATTTAGCTTTTCCCATAATTTTTCATTTACTCCCAGTTCTGTGGGCACTCATACTTGAACGTAGAGTGGTTTCCTCTGTCTGAACCGCAAGCGACAGTCAGCAACAGTTCTGGAATGCCTACTGAGTGAAAGGTTGCATCATCTCCCCAGTTTGAGTTTTCTTAGTGCTTGATTGTTCCACTCCTGGAGGGAGGTTTGAATCCTCAGGGGTGTTTAGACAAAATATTGTTTTAAAAATATCAAGTTGCAGAAATATCTCGGGGCATATTTACACTGTGTCTGCGCCAAATTTACATAATTTTTTTAATGCAAATTCTGTGCAAACTTAACTCCATATTTATATTTTGACACTAGACACATCTACTTCAAAATATTGGAGTTTGTACCATTTCTTTAATGTATGAACCCACCTTGTGTCAATGAGATGCAAGGTAGGCGTTCCCATCCAAAAAAATGACCCTATCCCCATAGTGCCATGTTTATCCCCATGCTAAAATGACACACGGGTGGAGACAGACCCAAATAATGGTGCTAAGTTTGCTTAGTGCCATTATTGAACGCCTGGGTCAGACCAGGTATTAGGGAACCTGTGGACCCATTTCCATGGCTAAACATCTTGGAATGGGCCCACAGGTGCCCACTCCAACCCCCAGGAACACCCACACCAGAGGGACACCTGAGGATGGGGCACCCCATCTCAGATAAGTAGGGTAAGTATAAGTAAGTAGTTGTAAAAAAAAACTCGGCACTGGTGCAATGGCCATGCCCAGAGGACACTGGTTCCTGTGCTGGCCATTGGGGTGGTGGCCATGGCTCCTGTCTTTTATGAGACAGGAGCCATGTGTTATGGATGGTTGTGTGTCAGGAAATGACGCAAGGCTGGTTAGCAGCATTTTTTTTGCCTCTAACCAACCTAGCGGCAATTTTTGATGCTCAACCTCCATCTCCTCTACTCCTTTATTTGATTATTGAGTATGTAAATTGTGCAAATAATGTTTTTTTTAAATTATACTTGAGGTGCAGTTTGTTGGGTTTGTAAGGCTATAGGGTGGGAAGTTAAATAATAAATAAAACATTATTAATTATTTATAAATGATTAATTAATAAATTGTTTAGTTATTATAATTTTTCAGCTGCATTTTATGTGCAGGATGTTGGGTTTGTAGGGGTATAGGGTGAAAAGCTAGTTAAATAATAGTTGATTTATTATCATTTATTTATGTATAATTAATTAATTGTTAAATAATTATGTAAGTTGTGTAATTATTATAATTTTTAAATGTATGTATATGTTTAATGTTCTACTATAGTGTGGGAATGTATTGAACTAATTATTAAATAACATTTTCTTCTGATATTAATTTAAAAAAGATAATTATTTTAATTGTTTAATTGTTTTTTTAATTTATATATTTATTTTATGTTATTAGTTTTCTAATTTTTTCAAATTAATACATGTATTAAAATAAGGTATCTGTTTAAAGTGAAGTACTTTCCCTACTGTTGCACAGACTGGAGTGGGAATAGTAAACTTTACCCCTTCTGAGTCCAATGTTTTCCCTACTGTTGCACCAAGTGGTGTTGGAATAGTAAATTTACCCCTCCTGAGTCCAACACTTTCCCTACTGTTGTGCCGACTAAAGTGGGAATAGTAAATTTTACCCCTGTTGAGACCAATGCTTTCCATACTGTTGCACAGACCGGAGTGAGTATCGTACGCTTTATCTCTCCAGAGTTCGACACTTTTTCTACTGTTGTACAAACTGGAGTAGGAATAGTAAATTTTACCCCTTCGGAATCTAAAGCTTTCCCTATTGTTGCACAGACTAGATTGGGAATAGTAAATTTTACCTCGCCTAAGTTTAACACTTTCCCTACTATTGCACTGACTGGAGTGAGAATAGTAAATTTTGCCCCTCCACAGTTCAACACTTTCCTTAGTATTGCACCGACTGGAGTGAGTATAGTACGTTTTACCTCTCCAGAGTTCAACACTTTTTCTACTGTTGTACAAACTGGAGTAGGAATAGTACATTTTACCCCTTCTGAATCCAAAGGTTTCCCTACTGTTGCACAGACTTGATTGGGAATAGTACATTTTACCTCTCCTAAGTTTAACACTTTCTCTACTGTTGCACAGACTGGAGCAGGAATATTATATTTTACCCTTCTTGTGTCCAATACTTTCCCTAATTTTGCACTGACCGAAGTGGGTATAGTACATTTTACCACTCCAGAGTCCAACACTTTCCTTACTGTTGTACCAACTGAAGTGGGAATAGTACTTTTTACCCCTCCTCAGTTCAACGCTTTCCCTACTGTTGCACAGACTGGAGTGGGAATGGTAAATTTGATCTGTTCTGAGTCCAATACTTTTTCTACTGTTGCACAGACTGGAGTGGGAATAGTACATTTTACCCCTCCTGAGACCAACGCGTTCCCTACTGTTGCACATACTGGAGTGGGAATATTACATTTTACCTCTTTTGAGTATAACGTGTTCCCGACTGTTGCACAGACTGGAGTGGGAATAGTAAATTTTACCCCTCCAGAGTCCAACGCTTTCTCTACTGTTGCACGGACTGGAGTGGAAATATTATAAGTATTATTCCTCGAAAAGTATAGTTTTGATTATTTTTTCATTAGTAATGTTTGTGATATAATATATTTTTTGTAAAAAGTGTAAATTTTTATATTATTTACTTTTTTATGTGTAAATAAATTGGGCTGCTTTTAAAATGTTCCCAGTTTATTTGTTTGTTACGGTTTTTAATTTATTGCATATATATATATATATATCTGTGTATATATATATATATATATATATACATGTATATATATATCTATATATATAATACATATAACAAGTATATATAGATATATAGATATATATATATATAGTTTATATATGTGTATGTATAATTGTTATATTATTAAATCAAAAACATTGTAAATTATAACATAAATTACAATTATTATTTTAATAATAATTTTACAATATGTATGTGTAAATAAACATACGTACATACATATATATGTGTGTGTTCAAATAAGTATATATTTATATATATTTAAAATATTAATGCTGCTTCCAATGTCAAGGAAAACAACATTGGCAGAGGAGATTCAATTAGTTTTTTTAGATCAGCAAATGAAGGGGAAAAGAAACAATGGTGGACAATTAAGAAACAGAGGAAGAATGAAAGAAAAAGGAAAAGAAGATCTGGAGGAAGATTCAGGAAGAACCTATCCCCTTCGCAAAAGAAAAAGGTACATTTGGAGAAAAAATATTTAGTAGTAAATACTTCAAGTTATACTTTAACACATATGGAACATAAGGTGTTGAATATGTGCCTCTCCTTATGCTCAGAGATACACGTCAATGAAGTAGGTACAAAAATTGATTTATACATATTTATGAGGAAATTGAAATTAATAAAAATTAATGCACAGAAAGGAGAAAGATAAAACGAAGGATTGTCAACCTAACCAAATGCGGGTCAATCAATTACCTGACTTAAGAACAGATTTGGAACTGCAGGGTCATGAGGGAACCGAAGGTTTGACTAATACACAGCTATTACAATATCGAGATATAGATACAGACAGACACAGATACAGTGATTTTAAACCAAAGTCTAAATTGTGTTCATTGTGACCACCAGGAAATAAAATCAACCTTTTTCATGAGTTGATGAGGAAAGGTTTGGAAAAAATGAAGAAGGTAGAAAACAATGGTAGATCTGAGAACTTATCTCAAGAGGAAAGATAAGCACTCCAAACATTAAAAGACAACTCGACCATCATCATCAAACCTGCGGACAAAGAAGGTTATATAGTGATCTTGGATAAAGAAGCATACATCATCGAAGCAATGCGACAACTAAATGACACAGACAGTTACTACAAGTTACCATACAATCCAAAGGTATCAATTAAAAAGGATATTGACAAAACATTAAATCAATGCCACAAAGAACAACTGATCAATGATGATGAATTTACATTTTTAGAAGAGGATCATCCTATATTACCAACAATTTATTTTTTACCAAAAATTCACAAGAATCTGAAAAACCCTCCAGGCAGACCAATAATATCATTATGTGGCTTGATGTGAGAATATTGCAAAATATATTAAATATTACTTATCTTCCATGGTACTAGATTTGAATTCATTTATCAGAGACACTAGTGATTTACTTCGAATTGTGGATAGCATTGTGTGGCAGGAGGGCTATTATCTAGTCACTACAGATGTAATAGCCTTATGTACATTAATAAAACATGAAATAGGTATGCATGCCATTGAATATTTTTTGAAAGAGAGAAGAGTGGGAGAATACCAACACGCAAAGATGTTATTAGACATGATAAATGTATGCCCGAAAAACAATGTGTTCATTTTTGACAAACAAATTTATCAACAAAAATGCGGGATTCCTCCCAGTTATGCAAATTTGACAATGGGATAGTGGGAGAAAGAGGTAGCCTGGAGTGAACATCATTCGAAATACATGAAGAAGGTTGTGTTACGGACAAGATATGTTGATGACCTTTTTATTATTTGGAAAGGCAATGTAAATGACTTTGAGATCTTTTTCTAAATTTTGAATTGCAACTCTGTGGGTCTAAAATTTACACATGTAATTGATAAAATGAAAATCATTTTTTTAGATATAAATCTCTATATAGCGAACAATCAGTTACAGACGGCCCTATAAAGAAAGGAGATCTCTGCCAATTCTATCTTGCATGGATCAAGTTTTCATCCCCATCATGTAGTGAAAAATATACCACACAGTGAGTTTTTGAGGTTAAAAAGGAATTGTTCCACTGAAAAATAATTTGAGAAACATGGAGAAATGATGAATTATAGATTCAGAGCAAGAGAATATCAACAAGGTGATATATGAAGAGGTTTGGACAAGGCGATATAAGCAAATCGAAGTGATATGATACTGCAAAGCCAACAAAGTGGATTCATTGCAGATACATCATAAATATCTAAACCAAAAGTTATACTGTCATACAATAAAGAAAGTAGTAGAATTAGAGATACTCTTCAAAAGTATTGGCATTTATTGGGGGAAGATCCTGATATAAGTGGGAAAATAGGACCACAAGTTTCCATTGCTTTTCAAAAAGCTCCATTCATAAAAGATATATAGTGCATAGCTACTTTGAGGATAGACAGTGTAAATCTTAGCTTGATCAGAAGAGTAAAGGATTCAGAATATGAAATCATATAGAGATGCAATATGTTATTCATCAGAGATCACTTGTGAAACTACATATGTTATGCATGTTCTTAAATGTCAGTGTGGACTGTGATATGTTGGTAGTACCATCTTTCAATTAAAAAAGAGACTCATGTAACACATTAGGGACATAGAGAACAAAGATAGTGTTTTTCTTAAGCCATGTCACGTTCCAAAACTCCACGTTTTTCAGAAGATGAGTTAAGAGTCATGGTGTAGGAAATCATAAGAGTAGAGCCACAATTATTTGGAACACATGTCCAGCATACTCCTCTCAGTAGGAAAAGGGAAATGTGGGACAGGATCATTGATAGACTGAATGCTGTAGGCACAAATATGTGCACAAGGGAATACATCAGGAAGAGCTAGAACTACCTCGGGGCAAGGTTCATTCCCTGGTCTCCAGGTACCATCTGCAGGCCAAGAAGACTGGGGCTGGCCGTCTCACTGCCCCATTACATCTCTTTCCCTGGGATGAGAAGGTCTTGGCCATCCTGCACCCTGAGGGCTTTGCTGGAATACATACCTTAGGGAGTGGAGTCTGTTAAGTCACAACACTAAAAATATCACAAAAATGGTATGTCATGCATTCTCACAGCTCACCTTTTGCCTCATTTACTGTTGCTTCACTTACAAGCCCAGTGTTTACCTGTCCAAAGACCTCCATTGGGCAACTCACAATTGAAGTAGACTCACCTGGGGAGATGACATTGCATAGTGTGTGTAGTACAGGGACTGACATGACTTCAACTCCCAGCAGGCGCTGTTCCTATAACTCCAAACACCAGGCCAGTGTTCACTTGTCCAAATACTCCTGTTTGTTAAATATCAATTAAAGGGTTCACACCTGGGGAGATAACATTAGTCAAGTGTGTGTAGTACAGGGACTGACATGACTACAACTCCCAGCAGGCACTGTTCCTGTAATCACAAACAACAGCCCAGTGGCCACATGCTACAACACATCTGTTAGTGAACTCTCAATTGCAGTGTATTCGCCTGGGGGGGTACATTGGTCAAGTGTGTGTGTGGTCAAGAGAGTGACTTGACTGCAACTCATAGCAGGCACCGTTCCTCTAACCCCTGGTCACGTGCCCCAATACATCTGTTTCACAACTATCAATTTGCAGTGTACTCACCTGGGAGTAAACATTTGTCTAGTGTGTGTTTTAGAGAGAGTGACATGACTGCAACTCCCCAATATACACTGTTTATTTAATCCCAAACCCCAGCCCAGTGTTTTCCTGTCCAAAGACCCCTATGTGTCAATTCCCAAATGAATTTTACTCACCTGGGGGATAACATTTGTCAAGTGTGTGTATTAGAGAGAGTAACCTGACTGCAACTCACAGACAGCACTGTTCCTCTAACTCCAAACACCAGCACCCTGGTCACATGCCCCATTAAATATGTTTCACAATTATCAGTTGCAGTCTACTCACCTTGGGGGATTACATTGGTCCATTATGTGTAGAAGCAAGAGTGGCATATCTGCAACTCCCAGCTGGCACTGTTTATATAACCCCAAACACCAGCCCAGTGTTGCCTTGTCCAAGACCATTGTGCATCAACTCCCAAATGGGGTTTACTCACCTGGGGGATAACATTGGTCAAGTGTGTGAAGTAAATGGAATAACCTGACTGCAACTAACAGGAGGCACTGTTTCTCTAACTAAAAACTCTAGAACTGTGTACATTTGTCAAAAGTGGCATGGCTCCTAAAGCCAGGAGGCTCTATCCCTGTTACTCATCTCACCAGCCCAGTGTCCTCTTCTCCAAAGACTCTTGTTTGGTAACTCACACATGAAGTGTACTCACCTGGGGGGAGATACTATTTGTATAGTGTGTGTAGTACAGGACTAAACAAACTGCAACTCCCAGGAAGCTCTGTCACTATCACTTCAACCACCAGTCCAGTGTTCTCTTCTCCAAATTCCCTTGTTGATAACTCACAAATGAAGTGTACTCACTTGGGGGGATGACGTTCATCAAATGTATGAAGTAGACGGAGTGGCATGAATGCTAAGGCCAGGAAGCTCAATTTCTCCAACTTCAAACACAAGCCCAGTATTCACATGCCCAAATACCCATGTCTGTTAACTCTCAATTCAAGTTTACTCACCTGTGAGGATACCATTTGTATAGTGATGGGAAGTAGAGGGAGTGACCTAAATGCAAAGCCCAATAGGCCCTGTTTCTCTAACTCCAACCACAAAACTGGATCCATCTATTTGTGAATCTCAAATGACATTTGCTCACCTGGGAGGATACCATTTTTCAATTGTGTGTAGTATGGAGAGTGACATGACTGCAACTCCTAGGAGACACTGTTTCTATAATTCTAAACGCCAAACTACTTGTTTACTTGTCCAAATACCGTGTCTTGCTAACTATCAATTGAACTATATGCACCTGGGAGTGAATAAGACACAGATCATGCTCAACTCCTAGATGTGTCTGGCTACCTAGCTCCATCTTGATCTCCTAACTCAAGATGAAACTTTTGAGGAGAGGAAGGACAGTTTCCCCAGTGGGCAAGACAATGATCCCAAAGGCCTCAAGATGCATAACCAGAATGGTATTGGCAGCAGACACATTCACACTGCAGTGACCACATGATGACTCCAGCCACATATACGACACACTCCTGACTCTGCCTGCATCACAATCAGCTAGGCCTCACAATGGCCAAAGACATATCTTGTCTAGCCACTATTTTGCCTGCACTGGTGGTAAGATGGCATTCTCAGGCCATCCACCCAAGAGCTAATGATCTGCACATTTCAGCAGGTGCGTCAATCTAAAAGATCTGGAATGCTCCGCAAATGTCATGTCACTACAATCAATACCATGGGTACTTACCACAATAGGATTAACTCCAACTTAACTTTGTACAAGGTCTCAGATTAGTGTAACACTGAACTGTTAGTGATAGATGTCACAATACAACCAGTAATATTGTATCTTTCACATCAACAGGTCGTGCTGCCACTGGCCACCCAGAGGACACAGAAGAGACTGCCACTACCCCTCTGGATGAAGCCCCCACTAAAGAAGACACTCCTGGACCTCTGGACATGGAGGACAGTTCTGGCCATCTGAGCAACCTGTTCAGACTCCAGCAGAGAGTCTCACTATGGCCACATCAACACCTCCTGGCCCAGTTGCCTCAACATCACAGGCAGCCCTTTGCCCCCCAGACTGTGTATCAAGCACAGTGTTTACCATCTTGTATCCCCCTGTCCTGGATCCTGAGTTGCAGTGCTACATTACTGACAATGACGTTCTAGGATCCAATGGGAGAGGGCACCCTGTTGCAAGGGTAAATCTCCATGGGGGTAGGATGCATTTGAGAGATGCTGTGTGTGCCAGCGGGGTGAGGCCCCTGGGGCTGCTCCTGGCCAGAACACCTTGGGGGTCTATCAGGAGTCCCAAGGCGGGATGGACCAGGTCTTGACCGAACTCTGAGAAATCAAGCAGCTACAGAGGGACGTGCACAGAGACTTGTGAGAACAGGTGGAGGACCACATTACCAACATGTCCTCCCTAACAGGGGCGATGAGGGACATACAAACCGTCCTGAGAAGGCCTTTTCAAAACCAATCTTACCCTTTCTTTGGCTCATCAACACCAAGTACATCAACATCGGTGCCAGCCACTAGAAGGGAGGTCCTGCCAGAGGAAGAACACACCCCAGACATCCCTCTTTCTATAGCAGCAGATCCCCCTAAGCAAGCAGGAACCTCCAGCAAAGAATCCAGGAGGTGCAAATGTCAAGACACCTACCACTGCCAGCAAGTGACCTCATCCTAAAGGACCTCCTTTTCTATACCACATATTCACTCTGTTGACTGTTCCTCAACCACCTACCAGTTCCAATGGGAGGAGTACTCTGGACTTTAGACTCCAATTGGTGTGCCATCTACTCCTATGATTTCATTCACCATGACGGACACTTTCACTTTACTTTTATGTTCCTTTCTGTCCAAATGTTATTTTCTGTATCAGCATTGTAATAAATTCAGCCATCACAAACTCATTGTCTGCTTGCTTAATTTCCACATTATGCTTTGTAGAGATGTAAGACCATTTGAACCATATGATGAAGGCACAAGATACTTGTGCAAGAAGGGATATATTACAGGTACACAGTGTCCTGCTCAGGATTACAACCATTACACACAAACACATTAGTAGACTTGTCTGGTCACACCAAACTTTTTATTCTAGGGTACAGCACATAGGCCGTCTTTATGTCTGTACGTTTTGAAACAAGAATGTGTGACTCATATTGACTCAAAGTACACACTCCAAGGTGCAGCCCCCAAGACCAAGGGAGGAAGGGATTTGTCAGACATTGTCCTGTAGAATAGGTGAACATTTAAGTGGATGATGCCACCAGCTTGAGCCGTACCACATACCACACCAAAGTATTCCAACATCACTTAATCCAAGATACGGACAGATGGAATTACAACAGTCCCTGATCACAGGCCCATCTTAATCCAATGACCATGCATCTGGTGGTATGACACAAACATATCAGTGTTGTGGCACAGGCGCTGTGGCCTGCAATCGTGAAATACATCTACAGCTACATACAGGTAACACAAGAATAGTATTTAGCCAATGTGAAGGGAAATGTACTTGATGACAATCTATGACTACATATTTCATGCCCACATGATGACACACATAATGCAATCGGCCCACCACAGCATACAAAAGAAGTCCTTTGTGCACTTCTGACTTTCCACCCAGACACTGTGCAAACTGTCTTGGCACAGGTCTCATACACCCCAAATCTGTGACCTGGAACAATCCATGTCCACTTTGTATGTCAGAAGAGCATCAGATACCTGCCAATGTCACAACTCTGAAATGCCTACATGAGGGTGTCATGGTGAAGGTACATGAACAAATACAAAATGAGGAATATAAGGGGTCATTACGACCCCGGCGGACGGCGGAAATATGGCTGTAGTACCGCCAACAGGCTGGCTGTGTCCACCAGGCATAGTATGATCGTGGCGCATTTGCCACGGTTTTACCACCGGTCCCGCCAGGATACTGCCAGGCTGCAGCCGGCTGGTCATATTCCACTGCCCTGGGGATTATGAGTCCTGATCCGCCAGCCTGTCCATGGCGGTAAACACTGCCATGGAAAGGCTGGAGGTAAGGGTGACTCAGGGTGCCCCTGGGTGCCCCTGCACTGCCCATGCACTTGTCATGGGCAGGGCAGGGGCCCCCAGGCACAGCCCCATCGCGCATTTCACTGCCCGAATTACGGGCAATGAAATGCGCGACGGGTGCTGCTGCATCCGCTACACATCAACATTGCTGCAGGCTCTATAACGAGCCGGCTTCAATGTTGATGTGATTTTTCCGCTCGGCCAGCGGGCGGAAACACTGTTTCCTTCCGCTGGCCCAGTGGAAAAGTCATAATAGGGTGCCAAGCATATCGTCAGCACTGGCAGTATGTTGGCACCTGTGGCTTCGGTGGCCTTTTGACAAGACCGCCAAAGTCGTAATGACCCCATAGTCTTGAAAACATACCTATTAAACAAATCACAAAGCAAGCATCTGGAAATTAGGTTACAATGCAAGGAAACTGACACAAACAAAGCAACATCATCAAGGTGGGGATCTGTCAAAAGCTAACTCATCAAGCAGCCTTTGGCTGTATATTACAGAGTATCAGCTCTCTAGTTGTTTCTAAAACACTCAATCCCACACATTCTCAGAACTACAATTCATTGTCCAGCCACAGTCATGACATCACATGACATACTCACACTCATGAAAAGTAGCTGTTGATGAGATCTCCCCGCAAATCAGCTGCTTCTGCTTCATCACTGTCATCCACACTTGGCATTTTAGGAGTCTCACCCGGTGGCACTGCAGGCTCCTCCTCCTCTGGGATGTAGAAGATATTCCTCCACAAGGTGATGATGTGGAGCATGCAGCAAGCCACAATGAACTGACACACTTTTCCAGCTGAGTAGAAGAGGTCTCCACTAGTCCTGTCCAGACACCTAAATCTTGCCTTCAGGAGCCCAAAAGTCTGCTCCACTTCCTGCTGTGTTCTTCTATGGGTCTCATTTAAGTGGACTTCCCTGTCGTCGTTGAATTACTTAGTGGCATCAACAACCAAGTAAGGTTCGGATATGCGGAGGCTCCTGTTAAGGAATGGAACATATGTGCAACAATGAGTCACTCACTTACTGATCATAGAACCTGACATTGCACACACACAATCCGGACAGATGTGACTTACCAACCAGCCAGGCCCTCTATGGGTGAAGTTGTGAGATTGTCTGAGGTATGGTGCTGTTCTGTATTATGAAGGAACCATGGGCTGAACCTGGATAATGAGCACAGACATGTGAAATGTAGAGATCCTCCAAACAGACATCTTGATCGTTAATGGAATGTAAGTTCTTTATGTTACGATAAACTTGTTAATTAGCCTGTGGTGGGACCAAGCCAACATGTGTGCCATCAATGGCCCCCACCACATGTAGGAGGTGGGGAAAACCATGGGCTAAATCCTCACGTCCGGGAAACCGGATATAGGTGTCAAGGTGTTTCAACATTGCTGAAAAGACGTTCTTCAACACCAGACTGAATATAGGTTGGGACGTACCAGCAGATAGGTACACTGTGAGTTGGAATGACCCTGTGGCTAGAAAGTGCAATACTGACATGACTTGTACAATGGGTGGTATGCTGGTTGGATAACTAGTAGCTGGCATCAGATCTGGCTCCAACTGACAGCATAAGTCCACAATTGATGCCTATCCAGGCCTTAGTACATGATTATGTGCCTTTGCTCTATGGTCTGAAGGTCTGGCAGTGGATGGTAGACAGGAGATTGTTTCATCCTATCTCTCCCAGGGTATCTAAGTATGACGAGATATGATTTCTAACATCAGTCAGTGTGTCTACAGCAACTTACATGATACATGTAAAATATATCATGCAAGAAAGCATTTCTGACTGCATTGACATGGCACAGTACACATCACAGCTGCCAAATACAGATGGGTCACATGTGACCTCCATGGTTATCAACACATGTGTCTACAACATGGATTTGGACGAAACTCAAAGGTGTGCAACACAATTACCCTTCAAAATGTGACTGTATAGCCCGACCGCCAAAATGACCGTCAACGGTGGTGGACTGTGCCCTGCAGTTAAATGGCATCTGTGCCCAGCAGCATGCTACAATGGTGGTTGATTAGTAGAACCTAAATGACAAGACAGGATAAGGATGCTTGAGAGGTAAAAAAACATGTTTTGTAGGTGTGATAGTTTGTAAAGCCGAATTCAGCATTTCAGGCTGCCAAAATGGCGGAGGTCTGACCTACTTCACTGGACATTGGGAACCGCCTGTGGCTACCGTTGGAAGTTTTCATGGCGATAGGCTGTTGCAACCACAACGGACACAGCCATAGCCTAACGTTGTTGTCAGTGGTGGTCAGGGGCCAATGGCTGTGTCCGCTGGTGGTGATGACCGCGTACATGGCTGACGTGACTGCCATGTTCTGCAGATTCACTCACTTGACTCCTGACACTGCTGCCAGCAACACTTCCATGACCTGAGTTGCTGTGTGCCACCTCTGGAAGCAATCATGCCACGTCCAGCAAGTGATAGCACCCCTGCCTTTTCTCAAGAGGAGCTGGAGAGGCTACTTAATGAGGTCCTACCCCTGTATAGACAGCTCTATGGCTCACCAGAGGAGCAGGTAAGTACCTCATTGGCACAATTTTCTCTCTACTTCACCATCCTTTTCCTCCTCACAGGCTACAATGTGCCACTGTATGCTAGTGAGACTTCTTGTGTGCCTGTTGTTGCAGTCTGTGTGGCATCAAAGGGATGTACAATTTGCAGGTATTGGTGGCCAGTACCATATGTTAAGTTCAGTCACATTGTGTTTTGTGAGGTTTTTGGGGTCCTAGATCATCCTTGTGTTGGATGCACATAACTAGGTAGGGAGACAATACTGCCATACAGTGACATATCTTTTCTCATGACTGTTGTAAATGTTGGACCCGTATGTGCATGACAGCATGAATTATGTATTCATCCTGCATGAGTCATTTGGGAATCATTTGAGCAATGTGCATAGTGCTGCAGATCTTTCAACCCACATCTGGTCTTGCTGAACTGCTCGGTGGATGGCATATCATGACTCACTGTGCCCTTCAGGTTGCTTCACACACCAGATGCCAAATTACTGATGGCCACATGATGCATGGGGGGTAATGAGAATGGAGTGTCATGTAGGGTCTGTCTGATCAGCCTGCACAGACCAGGGTCTGTCAAATGTATCTCCCAGGATGGGACCTAGCCCATGCTGTAGGAATGTCTCTATAGCTATGCAACTGTGGCACTGTGCCCACTCCCTGTACCCCAGCAGATCCTGACATGTGACAAAGATGATGGCCTATTGGTAAAACCTGCCCTGAATGCCTTGTTCCTGTCACTAGATTAGGAATGGGTGGAGGTAAGTCATTCATCTAGTCTGTATGTGCATTTTGTATCATCGTCGATGTGTGTCTTTGACTCATGACAGGTCCCTTACTCCCACAGCTTTGTTGTCTCCTTCACAAGGTCATATTTGTCCTGTACAGGCTTATTGTATAGATGACAGTCCCACAGTGCAGACAGTGTGTTGATTCCTAGGAGGCCATGATAAGAGACTCAGTAGCTTGGTCATATAGCAGAAACTGTACAATGAATAAGTTTTTATGTCGGATGCCATCTCTCTAGGATAGACACATATGTCCAAAGGACTGTTATGTGGTACAGATACATATCATAGAACCCACCCCCTGAAGTGGCATGAGACTGCATTTGTTATTCCATATGTCCACGCATGGACAAGGAAAACACATTCTGTACCCACCATGTCAGTCCCTTGATTGCTAATTAAGTGTAATGGTGAAGTTTGTACTATGGCAGTTGTCTGTAGGTACTGTATGCAGTGAGTCAATGTGAGTCAGTGTGAATGTGTTGGTCTATTCAGGCCTAAGGAGTTTACCCTTCAGAAGCCACATAGGTGCATAGCATAGTGTTTCATTGCGGCTCACATCACAGTACAGGTTGGTGGAGCAGAGGCTACTAAATGTCAATAAGCTTGCTTAGTCATTGAAGGCCATGAGCAGGTTAGCAGGCTAGTCTGCAGATAATATGTCTATAGCCATGTCCCTGTACTTATGGGCTTCTGTGTTTCACACTTGTGGTGTGTGAACAAATTGAAAAGTTCTAGCTTGCTGTTTCTGACATGTATGGGAATCAACCATTTATGACAAAAATTGTGATTGTAATCTCTTGATCTGTCTTTTGCATCCATGCAGGTCAACGCCTGGAGCTATGGGGAGCTATCACCAAGAATGTCGGCGCCTGGGGGTTCACAGCCGGCGGACCGCTCACTGTCCAAAAAGATGGGAGGACCTGAGACGCTGGGCCCAGAAGATTGATGAGGTCCAGCTTGGAATGTCCTCCCAACGTGGGCAGGGTTCCCTTCGGACTATGACCCGCTACTGACCCGCATTCTGGTGATAGCTTGTCCAGACCTTGATAGGCATTTGAGGTCGGCACGGCAGCCACAAGAGGGTGAGTACAGGGCACATTGCTGCCTATCACATTGCCAAGTGAATGTGTTAGGTTCTGACAGCTCTCCCTGGCGATTAGGGATGAACCATGTGTAACGCAGTAGATGAGTGATTGTTTGGGTATGGTATTGTCCCAGGGACAACTGTGTACAATCCACAAACATGTTGCTCTTCAGGGACAAAATATGGCTGTGTACAGTGATCAATCAAGTAATGTTTGTTGTTGCATTGGGTGTAATTTGCATGCAACAGACCACCACGCCTCAGTGTTACAGGCCAAAACAAAGGTAGTGATGGATCTCTGTCCTCAGCCACGTATCTGGTGAAAGGAGTATATTGGCCTCTGCCACCCAGCGGCTACTTGCCTTCAGTGCATGAAGGGTGCTGGTGCCTCACTGTTGTCTCTAATGTGAAGATGGCCATCATACATATGACAGTACATACATTTTTTGAGGGTGCAGCTATAGATCAATAATTTCCCTTGGTAAGTGGGGAATGCCCATTGACATGATTTATGTGCCATCACTTTTGCCAGTATTCCTTGTACCTACATGTTAGCATGAGTCCTTTTCTCTTTAAAAAACATTTGTAAGCTGCTGTTTCATGCATGGTCTACCCTTGCTGATGGGATAATTCCTGTATTCCCTCACATATATGTGCATGCCAACCTGTGGATAAGGACATTTACAATGGTGGTACATTTCATGTTATGCCACACACAGCAGTGTGTCACCATTGATTAGTGGCTGAAACATACCCGCACCCGTCATAGCATGTCTTTTGGCATGTACAACTGCAGTAGCAATGAGGGACATGATGAGTATGCCTAGAGCTTTTTACCCACAAAGTGCATTTCCATGCCATGGATGTAGAATCATTTATCAAAGTTTACTTTCCACATGTGAAATGGTTTGTAGCCTGACTATTGGCATGCATCATGGAGTGACTTGTAGTTATGTGGGAAACATGTGTTTGAGTGCAAGCATTCATCCACAGACATCTGGGTTTGCATGACCAAAATAGAGACACTTATGTAGCTTCCAATTAGGCAGCATGTTGAGGACCTTCTACAAGTACTTGCAAATCTCTGGGCCTCTCCAATATCCAAGGGACTAATGGCGTCTACTGATGCACTCAGAGTATGTCATTGTAAGGGGTGCTAGACACTAGTGGTGATTTCGCTGGAACGTGTTGACTCATTGTGTTGTATACTTTAGAGACACATCTCTCTGACATTTTGCACATTTATCTACATTGTACATTTCCTTGCTAAATGTGTGGCATATCTGAGCAACATTAGTACTACCTCCATTACTCCATTGGGACAAATATCACTTGGAGAAGCGTGCATTGTGGATGCATGTGTTACATGAGTATTTCCATGTCACCTTCTCTAGGCTATTGCACCGTTGTCAACATGGCATGTAATGGGAGCATCAGTTCTTATTATTATGTCATAGATGTATTCATGACCTTGTGTGGGATTAGAGGTGACATTGGCCTACTATTGTATGACAACAGTCAACTGATGTATGCTCTATGAGGCAAAACATTGAAGGTGAGGCTTCTTATTTAATGGTTGGGAAACCTTTGATAGTTCAGATGGCTTGCATGCATATGGAATGGTACATGTATTGGCCACTTAGGTGGAATTGTTTGCTGGGGACCTATTTGACATTATGGTAATGTTTGCTAATCACAACTGTTGTTTAAGTCTGATCATAGACATGTGCTGACCCAAGTTCTCTTTGTCTTTGCAGCATCAGCCTAGGAAAGTGAAGGAGAAAGAGCACAGCCGACTCGGGAAGCATCTGGCCATGGGACCTCAGGCCAAGATGCCACCGACACAGAGGGACCCATTTGCCCAGAGGGTGAGGGGTGTGCCACAGGGAGACCGAATCAACATCCTCGTCATCATTGGATTCTTCCCTCAGTGGCCACTCCCTAGTGGTGGCAGACCCACCCAGATGTACCCCTGTACCCTCTTTGTCCACCATCCTCAGTTATATGGCCACTCTGCCTGTTGCTTTCCACCAAGTTGGCTGTGCCCACTCACCCAAGAGGGTGGGCATCCCCTTTGCCGCAGGCACCTCCGCCCCAGCCCTTGTTACCCCTGCTGCCCTCAGCGGGGAGGCCATTGACTTCCTGAGAAGTATCTCTGTGGGTCAGACATCCATTATGAATGCCATCCAGTAGTTGTCCACTCAACTACAGCAGACAAATGCATTCCTGGAAGGCATTTATAGTGCAATGTCTGGCCTACATCAATCTTTTCAGGCTCTGGTGTCAACACTGATGGCAGCCAGTCACCCCCCACCTTCCATCTCCCCTCCACCTTCCTTTTCACAATCCAAATACCCCATACACCTACCTACCCCAAGCACACAGACCGATCTGCACCCACCCACCTCAACACACAACAGCAGCACACACAAACACCAGGAAACACACAGTAATGCAAGCACTCAACAGACATCCACAAACACATTAGCCACCACTTCCCAAGACAACCCCACCACCCCACCATACCTCACGCCACATCAAGCATACCCACAGGTTCCACCACCACAGTCAGTGAGACATTCACCATACCCACCATACCCAGAGACACCACCCCAACAGATACACAGACATCCACCACATCTACCATACCCACAGACATCAGTCCAAGAGATACACAGGCATCCACCATATCCACCATACCTGCAGACACCACCCTAATAGACACACAGACATCGACCACTACAAGCATACCCATAGATGCCATCCCAACAGACACACACATCCACCACTCTCACACCAGCCAGCACCTCTACCTCCCAGCCCCCAAGCCACTCAAACACACACACTCACACATTCAACAGACGCCATCCACACATCCACACCAACACAGCAGACAACCACTTCCTCGACCTTCAAATCCCCACCTCCTTCTGCTGACCGTCCCTGTGTTCCTATGAAAGTTTTTTTGTTTGACATTGCCCTTTCCCCTGTACTCCTCTACCACTATCCCAAACCCAAGAGCCCAACCTCTCAACCTATCCCTTCAAAGTCCAAGTCTTTCCCTGTCACAACTGCACCGATACCCTTCCCCCATAAGAAGCCCAAACCTCCTGAGAAGCAGTCCACCCCTCCCAAACCCAAACCCACCCATCCCAAATCTCCCCGCTGCCCCAAGGATGACTCCTGAGGTGCCTGCCTACCCACTTAATTCCCCTTCCTGTGGAGGTTCCCTGGCAGTTAGGAGTCACGTGACAACAAAGTGATGTGCCTGGACAAATCTATTTGGGCTGGCCAATGGCCTGGATTTTTCAAGTTTGGTTATAAATAAATCCAAATAGTTGTTGTTTTGGGTACACATTTGTCCTACAACTCCTTTTCTACCTTTATGTTGTTCCTGACTAACTTGTGTTGTCTGCCTACAGTTGTGCGTGTTTCAGCCTGCTTGCTGATGCATTTGCTGTTGTTTGCAGTAGCTGAATTTGTGAGCTGTGCTGGTGTCCGCAAGACAAATGTAGATGTTGAATGTTTGGATATGTGGGTGTTAATGCAATTGTAGTGTCATTTCATTGTGTTCTCTTTGGTATGGTAAGTATTTCATCTTGTGTTGTCCAATGTGAGCATGCATATTGTTAGACCTGTCCCCCTGATAATGTATTGTGGATTTGTCTCATGTGTGGCAGCTTGAGTTTTGTTTGTGCAGAAATGGAGTGTGTTCAATTTTGCTACCTTGGTTTGCATTTGACTGTGCACATATCTATTTAACTGTGTGTACCTTGAAGCTACTTATGTAGATGTATGTCCCATGCAGTTGGAGTTGTATTTGCTCTGTTGACTTACACTTCCACATTGTGCAGATTGGCATGCCACTTGAGTCAAGTATTGTTTGTCCCAGAGATACCTGAAGCACCAGTTCCTGTGCAAATGTTGTTTAAGGGCATGTGCAAAGTGGTATGTGTCCCAGTGCAGCCTCCTTCCTTGAGTGCTCCTGATGCCCCCATCCCTCTTGTACAGGTATTGCTTGCATCGTGAGCTTTGTATATTTGCCTCTTGGTCCATTGTGCATCCCATTGTCCTTCCATTGTGTTGCAATGTTGGTGATATTTGTGTCCATTGCAGGGCAGTTTAATTGGAGTGGTATTTGTGTTCCATCCACATCCACATATATGTGAGTTGAATGTGATGACAACCTATGGCATGTGTGCAATGCGAGTGTGTGAGTTGTATTGGTAGATGTGATGTTGTTGTGTTGTTGGTGTTGTGTGACACAATGTTTTGTGCACTTCACTGTCCATGTGCCTGAGATGAGCAGAAGTGGGTTTTTATGTAGTGTTGTGACCTGCCAAAGGAGGCATTTGGTGACTGTTAATGTGTCCTTCTTTGTGTGTGACTCTGACCCAGGACACAATGACGTGTGCTTTATGTCCGTAGCGTAATCCCCATATAATGTGGCTAATAGCGTGACGATCTGTTGTCGAGCATAATGACGCGGGTAAGTGTGTGTACTTATGGTTGGTTGTGTCCATGGCTGCATGAACTTTGTGCATCTTCAATGAGCAGCAGGATGTGTGATGGACTCCATGGCGGTACCGGACGTGTAAGGCTGCCTGCAGGTGAGTGTCTCCATTTATACTCCACGTTTCCACCTATTGAGAAGTGGTGGTTGGACTGCCATGGTCACATTGGTTGAGTGCAACCTCATAACGTGTCTGGTGGAAACACAGGCTCCCCCAGCCTGTTTGTGTTGCCTTGTGGCTGCAGTGGTCTGTGCTGCCTGGCGGTGCCGGCGGGACCACATCGGTTTTTGCTCCATACGCCCACATGACTCGTAATACTGTGGTCCGACTGCCAACCCAACAACGGTAGGACCGCCAATGCTGCTGTGGCGGTCTACAGACTGTCAAGCTTGTTATGAGGCCCAAAGACTTGATCAGCAGTTGTGATTGCTCAATTTGTACTCTTGTACTAGCTCTAACATTATCCCTGGCAAAGTCGAGATACTCTCTCAAAGGAGAGAGCAATACAATGGATTGGCTGGTTTATCCACCAGTTGTTGTGCTTTCAATCTAAGGAAGTTTAAATTATTTAATTAAGTATCAATGGTTTAACGTAAGTCACCAGAGATAGTACGATTAGTATTTGTGTATCTAGTTTATTTGTGTGCATTATAGCTGACTGACCCATGGTTGTCAGGGTATCCATAGAAGACCATCAGCTAAGTGGTATGTCCCCTGCAGTTTCACCTATGTTCATTGAGTTTGTAAAATCATGGATGAACTTCTCTGGCTGGCATTGCTTGTTTGGCACACAATTTTCAGGAATCAACACCCCCTTGAAGGTAGGCAGGCTATTTGCTTGATGTGAACTCATGGTCAGCAACTTATTTGGGGTTCCATTTGGGTCAGCCAAAGAATGGTTTAAAGAAGGGGGGGTCGAACGGGTTCATTGGATTGAGAATCTCCTCAAACCCAATGATTCTTCTATCATGGCTTAGTGCTCTCTATTTGAGTTCACTGCATAAGGAGTCCTGTAGGCCTCTGGCTTGGTGGCTTGAGCTGGCCTGTCAATGGACGTGCTCAGGGAGCGATAGATTTAAATGTCCCAATCAATCAGGGCTTGACCACTAGAGTATTTCGCGAGATCATTGATTTAACAAAACAATTACATGGGAGAAATCCTCCTTTGTTGCTTGAGTTCTTTGAAAAGGCTTGAGTGTTGAGGCAGACACTATTTTAATTTCTTGTGGATAAGGGCCAGGGAGGTTTTGTAAGCTGGCCAGCAGCCACCAAATTTGTGGCATGATGTTTAAACATAGTGGTTTTACAGTCTGGTTCATCCAATGGGGCTGTGCTTTTTTGCAAGTCGTCACTTGGCCCGTGGCTTCTTTTGGGATGCTTAGGGTCTCTTCTTCGGGCAACACGGGACATCAAGCACCTTCCTCCAATTGCAAAATAACATTTCTGCCAATGTCTTTTGAAGCTTGGTCCTTATGCGCATGAAGCCCGTTAACTAATGAAGGATTTTGATAAGGGCAGAACTGCTGAAAGTTGGCCTCTGAATCTAGGAGCTCTTGTTGGGATTGCAACATACAAGGTCTGACGTTTTTCTTTTGTAGTACTTTCTTATTCCTGCATGTAGGGATGCTTGATTCTCCATAGTCAGATTGAAACCTATTAAGGGAGATCTTAAAAATACTGTGATGTTACCAAGTCTGTGAGAAGGGAGTTCCCCTTGTTTTCTTTTGCCAGAAGTTGCTTTAGCTCCTTGTAACTCTTGTTGCGTGGACTTTCTAGTGCAAAGACCTTGTGGTGTGCATTTAGTTGCTGAGTTGCTAACTCAATGATGGCTTGGTGACCTTTGAGGCAGGCAGGATTAATGCAAGATGGGACTGAGATTGAGTAGAAAACAGTGAGAGAGTGATCACCTCCACTAGGACAATTGTTACACTGCCCGCCCTGTTGACGACCTTTTCTCCAAGCTATCTCTTCTGTAGGAGAAACTTGGTAACAGCACACAATATAGACCGTTGATGGTCCTAAATGGTCCTAACACCAGCTTATCCTGATGTTGTATTTGAGATCCAGAGAATGCAACTAAAAATGCAACTGAGGACAGACTGGCTCAGGAGCCTCCAGACTAGGACTTGGCAGAATTTGAAAGTCTCAAGGGGCACTGGGAGCAATGAAGTGGACAATAGAGTGGGTGAGCTGGGGCTCTTAGAATTCTCATTTATGCTCCTTTGTACACCCCCTCCTTGGGCAGGCTGATAGCAGGCTGGTTGCTGTTAGCTGGGGTGAGCGGAGCAGGAGCTGGCGGCAAGCAGAGACAGGATGGACACAGATTTGCACAAGCTGCACCGACCTAATGTCAGCTGCGTCCATGCTGCATGCAGTTCTGCAGCCTATTGCTTGATGCAAAGCTCTTTGGTCCTTGAGCCTCCCACCACCTGCGCTGCTTCATCCTCCAATGGTCCCAGTGCCACTCACCTTAGTTCCTCTGCCTCCACCGTGAACAATCACTTTTTTTCCAAACCCTTGCCTGCTTACTCCTCTCCTTCTCCAAAGTGGCAGGAAAGGACAAAGCCAGGAAGAAGAGGGCACAGCACGATAATATGAACAGCGAGCCACGACCACTAGTCCTGCCTCGCTAGTCTCACTGATATTCAAAAAACACATCGCCACATGGCTGGACAAAGGCCAGATTCAATGCTACACAGATGCCTGTTCTATCTTCCAGATGCTACTCCATTGTCTCAAATAGATCCAATATTTGGACTATGTAAACAATCAGTCATGTTGAAAGCTTGTTTTTTGGCATATTTAATTAAAGTCAAGGTGCCACCTAAAGGATCCCTCAAAGAATTAATATGGCTTGGCATGCATGATCACACGCTCTGATGGGTATCCTATGTGAGGATACCAATTGATCTTCTGGGTGCACAGTGCATTATTGAACAAAACCTTACACCAAAGTTAATTGTAAAAATTGTAGCCAAAAAGGCAAAAATAAAATCAGTAGAAGACAAGAAATAACTAGCCCACTCAGAACTTTGTATGACTTTCTTCCAAGATCTGGCAAAAGCCTCATATCTTTCTAGCCCTATGAAATTGGATTAAAAAAATAGCCCATGAGACTGAGATCTGGGCTAGTACCTTTTAAAGCATACGCATTTGGGCACTGAAATGTATCTTCTGATCGCAACTGTGCAACTTTAAGCAGGACTCACTGATGCATGTCATCCGCCTCTGCCCCTGTCTAAAAAATCTAGGGTGTTATTGTTTAAAGCCAATATTCCGACGTATGGGCATACATCAATGTAACAAAGCAATCTCTGCATGTCTGAGTGGAGTAGAGGTACAGCTCTCAATTAGGTGTGTGAAATTCCTTAGAAACTCTTTGGATATAGAATTTGAACCCAGTGGGTACTTATTGTGGCAGCTTGTTTCTCGCCACCCACCTCAGCCCTAGAACAGCCTTAGTTACGTCCTTTTGATGCTAACTGTAATGACATAGAGCATTTTACCATTGGGCTTTTCAAAGCCTATAAAATAGCATTACGCACTCTAATCACCGACCTCAGCCTTGGTGTCACCTTTGGCAGTGATAAGTGGTGATCACGTAAGGAAGGCTCTCCGCTAGCACGAAAGCATATTCTGACTCTGATATGAATCTTCCTGGCTACTGAATCATAGCGAAACTGCTTTGCAGTCATCATCAATCAGTCTATGTATGTTTTTCCAGGCTGGCCAGGATTAGCTCATGCTAGACATCACAAAGTGCATTTTATGAACTTGGCTTGCTTATCTAAATTGATCGGTGCACTTTATTCTCTTGGCCATTATCATTGGACCCTTTAATACAGACGCACTGCACTTGCACTTTACTGGCGTGCCATAGCGCGATTGATACATCCTGGTTAGTTCTAGTGTGGTTTTAGCATGGTAGGCCCTCTCGGACTGTGAAAGCACTTGAGTCTTCCTCCTGTCACTGTAAAATGCACTCAATGGGTATGGTGGGAAACCTTTATGCTTTTGTAGTGCCTGATAAAATCACTAGTGCACTTTATTAAGTGGTCTATGCATTGCATCCCCAGGGTGGTTGGGACTAGTGAGAGACAGGCCTGGCAGGACTTTTGGAATTGTAAATTGGACATCATGAACTCGGATGGAGCCAACATGGCTTTCTGACACTGAGGCACACATTTTAGTAGTTGGCTTCCCGTTTCCCCTCCAGGCTGTTGGGTATCAACTATATACCCTCAAGCCTTTTTCCTGGTTCTTTGGCTACAGCACAGCATGCTCTGACAGGGGAATAACTGGGCAGAACAGTGCTTTATTTTATTGAAAATCTATTTCTCATCTCACGATTTTACCATTGATTGGAAAAGATGTAATGCTCAAGACTTTCTTTCTTGTTGCATTGGATTGTTAGATATGTATTGATTGACTGAGATATTGCTGACTTTATTTTATTCCGTTATCGACTGTGATACCACTGATTTTATTTTGTTAAACTGTATTTAATGCCTTTGTAAAAGTTTTACAACTTTAAATAACTACAAGCAATAACACTTACTTACATCCTAAAGACAACTGTGCTTAATATATATAGGGTCATTAACAAGCATGTTTTGCTCTAGTTAATAACAAATTACTGCTTCATTTTCTGTACAAAATAAAACACTTTTCATTAACAACACTTACATACACACTCTCACATTGCACACATATTTAAAACATACATATTCAAAATCTTACTCCAGATACATAAATTATGCACACAACCAATCTTGGTTATAATTTTGGTATCTTCTAAATATGTTTGGTTTTGTCTACATGCAAACGTCTGGAGGTTTCTCCTCTGCGTGTGAATGGGCTCCTCCTGCATGCAGAGTCTTTGCATTTGGGGCAGAGATCTCCAGAGTTGGGGGGGGATTTCCATCTACTGAAACGAACTGGAAATTACGGACAGGAAGAGAAAGTCAACAGTTTTGTGGTCATTCTTAGCCATCCTTTCAACACATCTCCCTCTTGCTGCCTCTCTATAAAAAACGGACATTGCTAAAGGGTAAGATGACAGCCCCTGCCATTCACTAATGAAAAATTTAAACTAATTTCTGAAGAGTCCTCCAAAGGAACCCTCAGCTACATGATGCTCCATAGACCAACCTAATCAATGCAGTATGGGGCTAAAGTAGGAGGGATACACATGCTGCAATGCAGTGGGAGTCCACACCTGGTGGGGTAAGGAATGCCAGAAGCATTGAGAGAACCTTCGCCACTGGGTACCAGGCATTAAGGGATAATTAGCCTCTGACACCACATAGCCACTTTGTGTAGCTCACTCCCTTCCCCTAGATTATGTGTCATTGGCTACTCTCAGGGAGGCCCTGAGGCCAATTGAATAGGTTCAGGGATTGATCCCATAGACTATCCAGGACTTAGTGAAGAGGTCCGGATGCTCTGAGTTGTGATCACTGAACAGATCTATACTTTATCTGGCTTCATGACCTACTTGATAGCAGGTTTAATGTCTTGTCTGCCTTCCCGACCCACCACACCTCCTATCATGTCATCTCACAGTTTGTTTGCCATCCCTAATTTCCCTTCCACTTCAGAATTTTCTTCATCTCATGCAGTGTCCATGGGCATCCATTTAGGCCCCCATTATGAGTCTGGTGGGCGGTGGAGGCCAGTGTGGCCTGAACACTGCCGGAACTCTAAAGAGTTCACCGCAGGGCCGGTGGGCAGAAACAGTGCCCAACCAAGAAGTGGTCTTCTTAGTCTTCTTGTGAGGGCAACAATCTCCTCTTCCTTATCCTGGTCTTCCTCCTCTTTGATCAGCCCTTGTTCATTATCCTCTTTTTCTTGAACAGTGTTCACCATTGAGATGATTGCTTGGAGTAGGTTTGGATTTTCTCTGCTTCCTTTCCATCATCAAACTGTGTTAGGCGTCCCCTGCCACTCACAATGACAAGGAGGGTGCTCAGAAGCTGTTGGCAGAAGAGCGTGGTAGGCTCTTCCTTCTGAGCACCCAAGAATTGGAGGACATGTTAATACACTCAAGACACATCCTCAGTTCTCATTACTGCAACTGTCACAGGACCCACCGCATTGGTCTCCAATGCAATCTGAGAAAAAAAAAATCAAGGTAATGCTGATCGGTCCAAGACTGACAGCGCCTTGGCATCACTACTCAATACCATGCAACTTCTGGTTATGGGCCTCCAATATCAATCAGACATAATGGATGTCCAGTTAACTTTACTCAACACCTTGGCTCTATCTGTTGCAGGCATAGATGAAAAGCTGGGAAACCTGAACTCTCTTATCAAAAGGGGCCCAGTCTGGGCCACAGGGTGTCTACCAAGTTGTGGGTGCTGACCAATTGTGGTCAAGTTATCCTCATTGCTGGACATGCTTAGCACTCTCTGAAAGGACTTTAAAATGGAGGCCACAGGTACTTTGGCCTCAGTGCCAAAGCACCAATTCCCTTTACTCATCAGGGTCCTGCATCAGCCACACCAATCAGTTATTCGGAGCAACCTCTCAACAATCAGTTGGCAGACACAGGGCACCAATCTGAGGTGTGGTGCCTTATATCCATAGGCTCTTCACAACTTGCAACCTTGTCTGTCTCTAGCCCTGCAGGAGACTCCATCCTAGATGGCACCCTAGAAACTGAAATAAAAAGAAATGCGCGAGCACACACACTGTAGCTGATGCCCAGATGAGCTGGCCCGCAGGTGACTTGTAGTCCGTGACGGCTGGACAGCACCACCTCACCCTGCTCTGTTAGATAGCTTGTCAAAGGGAGGGGGCATGATCATGCATGTCTTTAGGAGAAAGGAGCCAAGATGGAGGGGTCAACCGTCAGTTGATATAAGAGCCTCTGAGGGATGCAGAAGGATGGAGGTGCAAATGGGGGTGGAGGAAAGTTGCAAGTGGTGTCAAAAAAGATGTGGTAGTAACAGGGCTGCAAGCCACACCGAGACCTAACTTGGCTGCTTCTGCAGCCTCCAGTGCCCACTGGCGGGGGCCTCCATAAAGGATGCCCACCTCCAACCACCTCCAAACTCCACTTGTGGGATACTTGTTAGAGTTACAGTTACAATTGCAATGTTCAATGCTGTTAGAGTTAGAGCTGTTAGAGTTACAGCGTTCAATGCAGCAGTGTTCTCGGAGGCTTTGAGACAAGTTGAAGCAAGAATAAAAAACAGGATGTTGAGCCTTCAATGGCCTTTATTGGTGGGAGAATGAGCAGGAATAGAGAGCTTGGGCCTTAGTGTGAAGCCTTTTGCCCCATGTAATGAACCAGTAGTGCCACTAGTGCCTAGTACCTGATGACAAAACCCACAACACAGACAAAGGGACAGTCACAGGCACGGGTTGGCACAGGAAGGCACAGATGGGGTGCAGCTGGAGTGGGTGAAGAAATGAATGGTGAGTGAGTGCTAGCTTCCATGAGGGGAGAACTCACCAGGCCCTGTCCACTACGCCGCTAAGTCCTGAGGCTGCTATGCCCCACTTACCTGAACCAGCAGTTAGTGCACCGAGTACTGGGGACACAATGAGTGGCATGGAGGCCATGTGGCTGCTGAATGCCAACACACTGACACACCTGCTTAACTTTGGCCCCTTCTCAGCAGTGGGGTGCAGCAGGGGCAGCGAAAAGCAAGGTTCGTCCTCCCATCCTCCTGTGCTGATTCCTGCTCCCACTCCTGTTCCAGATTTGGGCCAGCAGCCCTTCACCACAGCCCTTCATCACCTCAGCCTCGAGCCGTGGGTGTACCGTCCACCAACTGGTGTTGTCAGCTCCTCCTCTCATCTTCTCCTTGCTTCCAGGTTTTGGCGCACAATGCAGTCACATGTGACAAGGAAACAAGTTGATATGGGTTTCTTTATAACTCAATTTGTTTTGGGATTGAGACCAGAGATCAGTAAACACATACAATAGAGTGTACTTTGTTGGCAGACTAGACCATTAGATGAAATCCTAAGGTATGCAAAGTATTGCAGCGATTAGCAAGAAATGAAGCAGAGAAAGTGTAAGGGAAAGTTTATGTTGGTGCAAACGAAGTTGGTAAAGAAAAGTATTCAGAATCCTTTGGAGGGACCTCACATGGAATGCAAGGTGCTGCTTTTCAGGCTGGAATGCAAGGTGGTTCAGGAGGAATGATGGCTCAGCAAGGTAGAGGTTGAGAAGTTCCAATTGAACTGAATTCTGGCGTAGGCATTTTCATGTAAGAAGATTAGGCATTGGAAGAGGGAGTGTAGGCTGAATCCAGATAAATGAGTGGAACTGATCAAATGTAAGGAGGACATCAAATGCAAATGCAGAATGTACCTGTTCAACAAGTGCAAGTGTCAATGCAGAAACAGGTTCCAATGATGCAGGTCCCACAAGCCCAGATGACTTCTCAGAAAATGGGTTACACCAGATTTAACTTGAACCAGATGCCCAGAGAGAACACAAATCCATTTCAGACTCAGAAACAGAACCCGTTTCAACAGATTCCTATGTTTGATAACAAGAGCTTTGGCTCTGATAATTTCAAATGATGGTGCCTGAGGGGGAGGCAGATTGAGTATTTGTTGAGGTCTTAGAGGTAAACCAGAGTGGCTTATTCATAGAAGATGAGCTGAATAGCCACTGCATCTCATTCTTACTCAGTTCTGGCCCTATCCATTCTACTGTTAGAGCACAGGAAGTTCCAAACGTACCCCTCACGGAAAGCATTTCCAAGTTATAGAGATTGAAAAAAAGAAATTGCAAATCCAGTTTCAGAAGAAGTTCCAGTAAAAATAGGTTTGCTTGAAGAGAAGCAGAGTTTTGTAGTATTTGATTAACGTCCTTTAAACCTGCTAGGAAGATATTTATTGTGCATGTTACACTGCACAATTTACGGTACATCAGAGGGTGTTGAATTTCAAACTCACAATGAGGATGGTGAGTTTCAATTAGCTCAACAAGAAGCTGTAGGATTGTGCCCAGTAATAACCGTGGAAGAGTTGCCCCTGATTTGAAAGAGACTGTGAACCCAGAACTATGGGATTTTACAGAAAAAGACATCAAAATAATCAAAGGTGTAGAACCAGTCCACATTATAATAAAACCAAATGCAGCTTTACCAATATCGCCACCATAGATTTTGAGCCCTGAGACAGTGGCAGGAATAACACCAATAATTGAGGACATGTTGAAGAAAGGCTTACTGAGAGAAACTGTTGTGAGTCCTTACGATTATCCTATAATGGGTTTGCAGAAACCCTATGGTAAATTAAGAATTGACCAGAATCTTAGAAAGGTCAATACCATTTTAGTTCCATGTTGTCCTGTGGTACAGAATCCATTCACCATCCTTTTCCAGATTCAGTGTACTGCAGAGAGGTTTACCTTTGTGGACTTTGTCAGGCATTCTTTTTCATACCATTACATGAGGGCAGTCAGTTCTTAATCTCTTTCATGTTTTGAGAGAGAGTTTTTACTTTTTGTCGAGTTCCACAAGGGTATACTTAAAGTCCTTCTACCTTTAATCAGATTCTTAAGGAAATTCTTGAATCCCTACAAATGCCTTGTGATTCAGTTCTAGTGCGGTACATCAATGATCTACTTGTGGCATCGGGCATCCTAGAAGCATATTAACAGGAAACAATAGCATTGTCGAACCATCTTGCTTAAAACGGACATATAGGCCCTCATTGTGACATTGGCAGTAAATCCCACTTAATGCCACAGTGACGGCCGCCAACTTACCATGGCGGTGGCAGATATCCGTCCACAATATTATGACACACACACACCATAATCCGTCAGTATTCAGCCACATACACAAATCCGCCAGACCAAAGGTCAGTGATAAAGTGGCGGTATCAAAACCCACAACGTTACGCCAACAGATCAATGTCCACCACATTATGACCCACGAATCACCATGGCGGATATTCAATGGCTGTAAACCATTGGCGGTACATACCGTCACACTCAAAAGGGACACACACATGCAAAACAACACCACATTGGACAATTCAAACAACACACACCTGACACTCATACACACACCACACCCACACACCCACATTACTATAATACACACACCCACATTACACACAACCCTTTACGATTACAAATCATTGCCAGCAGAGAGACACCAAGACCACTGACACAACTTCATACACACACTATTCACACTTATACACCACTCACGCACTCCACATCACACACCCCAACACATTACTCAACACACCCTCACCACCACACATCACACAACCCCCATGGCACCACAAAGACACCCCCGTTTCACAGAGGAGGAGCTAAGGCTCATGGTGGAGGAAATCGTCAGGGTAGAGTCACAACTATTTGGAGCACAGGTGCAGCAGATATCTATAGCGCTAGGAAGATGGAGCTATGGCGGAGAATCATGGACAGGGTAAATGCCTTGGGACAGCACCCAAGAACTAGGGATGACATCAGGAAGAGGTGGAACAACCTACGGAGGAAGGTACGTTCCATTGCAGAAAGACACCAGCTCGCTGTACAGAGGACTGGCGGTGAACCCCCACCTCCTCCCCCACAACTCACAGCATGGGAGGAGATAGTCTTGACAATACTGCATCCTGAGGGCCTGGCCGGAGTCGGAGGAGGACTGGACTCTGGTAAGTCAACTCTCTACTATTATCACCCCTTACCTGCAATACATCACATACCCTCACCCTCACTCCTATTACTCCACTGCCTCCCACACACTCCACCATCACATTTCTCTAATCCCAATGCCAAGCCCTGCATGTTGTCCCAATGCATGGACACCCCTCACATGCCTGCATGGGCACTCATCACTAAAGCATGCACACCTTAGAGAATTAACTATCCAACCATACACTAACATTCACAGGTGAAAGCTGGCAGGGCAAATCCAACCATAGAGGGGAAGCCACGGATGTACAATATGCCAGACACAGAAACCATAACACATCATTTACATCCCTACAGGTACCCCAGCCAATGTCAGTGGTGAGGAGGTGCCAGCACTATCCAGTCCCCCAACTGAAGAGGCCCACAGTGATGACAGTAACTCTGGTCTTCAGGATCTGGATGATCTACCTGGCCCATCAGGGACCACTAGAACGCCGGTTACCCAAGCCCAGTCACAGACCACCACAGAGCCTCCCCCATCAGGAAACAACACCACAGCACCCACCCAGCGTGCACACACCTCTGTCCCCAGGACACGTCAATCAGCAGTGTGCCCACCTCTATAGGGACCCCAGGGCACACCTCATACGCATGACAATCATGGACCTGGGGTCAGTGTCAGTGGGCACACGGTTCAAGGGACAGAGGCACAGGCAAACGGGGACACTGGGAGGACTGCTGTGCCCCAGGGGGAGGACAGGACCAGGGAACCGACTCTTCAGGAGGCACTCGCTGAGATTCTGGGAGCCTGTCAACATTCCCAGGACACGATGGGCCAGATCCTGGACAATGTGCAGGAGAACAGGCGGCTGCAGGAGGGACAGTACCAGGGGATCAGGGAGGACTTGCAGGCCATTAACAACACCCTGATCTCCATTACAGGGGTGCTGGCAGACATGGCCAACATTATGAGGGAGGCAGTCTCACACCAGTGGGCACTACCACTAGCCAGACATCTGAACACCCTTCCGCCTCCGCTGTCGCTAGTGGCCAGGAGGCCCCACCACAGGACTCACAGGCCACCAGCACCCCTCCCCCTGCAGAAGGTGAACCACCCGGCAAATGTTGCCTGTGATCCAGACAGAAGCCAGAGACACTTGCCAAGACCCCCACCAGAAAATGAGACTCTCCTGATTGTCACCCTTGTGTCCCACTCTGTCACTCTGTCCACCTTGAACTGCCATTGCACCCCTTCCTATGTCCTCTTGGACAATGCACCTGTGCTACAAACAGACTAGAACAATATCCTGGACTTTCCTCCATCATCATCCCATTGCACTATCCCCTTTATATATTATCACTTCAATAAACACCCTTTGAAAAAAACCATTTGGAGTATGTCATGTATATCAAATATGTATTCATTGAAACAGGTACAAACATTGCAAATCAACTGTACAGAGAATGAGCATAGATTAATGACCTATAGCTGGCTGTAGTGATCACACCAGTAGTATATGTCAGGTCACCAACATCTGCAAAATGAATTGCCAGAGGGAACAGTAAGTGGGCCTAGAAGTGGAAAATATCAGCACGCCAATGCCACACAAATTACAACCAAAGTAATTGAAGTGTAAAGTAACACTGTCCTACCAATGTGTCATTGGAAGTATTGCCAGATCACATATGTTCTGTTGTCCTCATCCTCATCCTCTGCCTCCTCGTCCTCACTGTCCACAGGGTCTACTATTGGCACACGGGCATCTCCAGCCTCCTCCGCCTGCAGGACTGGGACATGGCATCTGAGGGCCAGGTTAAACAACATGCAGCATGCCACCACTATTTGGCAGACCTTCTTTGGTGAGTAGCACAGGGATCCACCTGTTAGATGGAGGCACCGGAACCTGGCCTTCAGGAGGCCAAAGGTCCTTTCAGTTATCCTTCTGGTTTGCCTATGTGCCTCATTATAACGTTCTTCTGCCGTTGTCCTGGCATTCCTCCGAGGGGTCAGCAGCCGTGATAGGTTTGGGTAACCAGAGTCACCTGCAAATATTGAGGGACAACATTTAGCCACACACTATCCTATATGGCCCACACCATACCGATACACCAACATCTACTGGATGGGAACCAGGGCTCACCAATTAGTCACACCCTGTCACTCTGTAGTTGGGACATCACATTTGGGATGCTACTATTCCTTAGGACAAAGGCATCATGCACCGACCCAGGATGCTTAGTATTGACGTCGGAGATGTACTAGTCCGCCAAGCACACACCATCTGACACTCACGATTCCTGAACACCTGTTCATTCTGCCATGGGGGGACAAATGCAATATGTGTACCATCAATTGCCCGAATTATGTTGGGGGTATGTCCCATTGCATAAAACTCGGCCTTCACTGAGGCCAAATTCTCAATCTGGGGGAAAACAATGTAGCTGCACATGTGTTTTATCAGGGCAGACAACACTCTTGTCAGCACTATTGAGAACATTGGCTGTGACATTCCTGCTTCCAAGCCCACTGTCACTTGGAAATAACCAGTTGCCAGAAAATGGAGTACTGATAGCACTTGCACAAGAAGTAGGGATCCCAGTGGGATGACAGATAGCAGATAGCAGGTCAGGTTCCAACTGGGCACACAGCTCTGTGATTGTGGCCCTATCAAGTCTCTACGTGAGGATAATGTGCCTGTCCTCCAGTGTTGCCAAGTCCACAGGGGTACGGCTCCATTTCCTATTCATCCGCATCCATTTACTATTCATCCGCATCGGTAGGAATCTAAGGGATAAAAGAGTGAGGAGCCGGTCACAAACTGAACAATGGAGCTACAACAGTAGTTTGCATCCTGTAAACATATAATGGGTCATTGTGATTGGTCCAGTATGTGATAATATCTCCTGTGATGCAACATTATTCCAGGGCCTGCCCCTCCCCCCCTGAAATGGCGTCAGCCTGTCCTCTGTGGAGGGACAGGTGGAAGTGAGGTAATTCCGCTGACGTTGTGTGCCGTTGCGGGAGACCGTTGGGAACCGCCGTGCAACTCCTCATTGGTTAACATTGGGCCCTATGGGGTACAGTGGCCAATGGTGATCTGCACCAGCGGAGACGGTATGCACTGCTGCGGATGTGACCACCATTTTCTATCTGATTCCTCACTTGCTACCTGACCTTCCATAGGAGAGGACCTACACTGCATGTGCTGCTGTGGCCTGTGTCTGGAACCTACCATGGCCCGTGTGACCAGGGAAAGGGCCACATCCTTCACTTCGGAGGAGTTGGAGAGACTGGTGGATGGGGTCCTACCCCAGTAAGGACTGCTGTATGGGCCTCTAGACCAACAGGTGAGTACACTGTGAGCACAATGCATGGGGCATGAATGCATGGAGTTGTGTGTGTGAAGGCCTCGTGTAAGGGCGTGGGTGGATGTCCTTTTGGCTGCATACAGGTTGTGTGCTGGAACATGTGTGTGGCAATGGAAATGGAAACGGGTATGGTGGGCCATATGTGTAACAGTCAGGACTGTTTATCTAATGGTATTTTCCTGTGTGTATTGCCTCTGCAGGTCAGCGCCCATCAAAAGAAAGGTATATGGCATGCCATCGCCAAGGAGGTGTGGACCCTGGGGGTCTATGGCAGGCAGAGCACCCACTGTCGCAAATGGTAGGAGGACCAGAAACGCTGGGCATGGAAGACGGTGGAGGCCCAGCTGGGGATGGCCTCCCAACGAGGAAGGGGTGTCAGTCGAACCTTGACCCCCCGATGGCCCACATACTGGCGGTGGCCTATCCAGAGCTGGATGGGCGCTTGAGGGCATCACTGCAGCCATAAGGGGGTGAGTACAGTGCCCATCATTATGACTTACGCATGGTAGGGTGGTATCCGGGTGGGGGATGTGTGTCAGTGGGTGCCCCTAGGCCAGGCCTGACACTGCAGCGTAGGTCCCCTGGTGGCTAGGGTTCTGAAGGGATAATCCTGCTACTTAGCTCATAGGCATCCACTACTGGTCGGGGCTGGGTGGGTCCCAGGTGTTCTGCATTTGGCGGTGTGTGCCCCTTCTAATGCCTTGGTGGCAAGCTATTTCTTTGGTAGTACAATGCATAGTGCGTAGGCCTGTTCCCTGTGTGTGAGTGTGCTGTGTACACCAACGGTGGTGTTCGTGCAGCCATTGACCCAGTGTATCATTGTCTTTTCCCGCCCCATTTTTGTTTTGTCATCCTGTCCTTATGTGCATTAGCATCATCTGGCAGAGAAGCAGAGGCACCGGCGACGGAGGGAGCTGCTTTCCACAGGACCCAGGAGGCAGAGTCCACCGACGCTGAGGGCACCAGTGGGACGGAGGGCGAGGGGAGCACCATGGTGGAGACTGCAGGGGACAGTTCAAACACAGATACCTTCTACGATAGAAGCTCCCTGGTGGTGGCAGAGACTTCTGTGACCACCCCAGCTACAGGTACAGCCGCCACCCCGTACTAGCACCGCCCTCCCAGCAGCACCTCAGCGAGTTGCCCGTGCAAGCTCACCCAGGAGGGCGGGCATCTCCTTCGCCCCAGGCACCTCAGGCCCTGACCCAGTGAGCCCTACTGCCCTGAGTGAGGAGGCTATTGACCTTCTGATATCCATCTCTGTAGGGCAGTCAACTATTGTGAATGCCATCCAGAGGCTGGAAGCCCAAATGCAACAACCTAATGCATTCCTGGAGGGCATTCACACTGGATTGACAGCCCAACAGAGATCGATTCAGGCTCTGGCCTCCTCCCTGATGGCAGCCATTGTCCCTGTTTCTACAGTCCCCCCACCAACTTCCACTGCCCAGTCCCATTCCCCTCAACCCCAACCTATCCCAGGCACATACACAGACTAGCATGCACACAAGACAACACCCAAGAGTGTCACATGCAAACACAAGCAACACACTTCATCCCACAGGCACTCATACAAACACCATCCAGTTGCAGACGTGACAACATCCACTATTTCCACTGTCTCCCTCTCCTCCCCCTCCACTACCTCCCTCTCAGTTACGTCCACACTCACACCTGCATACACTAAATCATCATCCACTACCAGCATCATCACCACATCAAGCAGAACACACACCTCCACAACATCCATGGACACGTCCACTGTGTCCTCTCCCACTGTGCTGCCCCCCCTCCTAAATTACACAAATGCAAGTACTCAGACACCCAACAGCCATCCACCTCACAACAGCATACAGCCCATGCACCTGCACCCAAATCCAGCAGACAGACATGACCTACAACCACTCCCTCATCTTCCACTTCCATTCCTTCTTCCTCTTCCCACCCAAATATCCCTAAAAAACATACTTGACCTCTTCCCTATCCCTCCCGCCTTCCTGCACGTATGGCCAGGGTATCATGAGCCCAGCCAAGCACCTCAGCCACACAGTCCAGAGGCGCAGTCCTAACCACACCCACTCATGGTGGAAAGGGATCCAGGCCACATGTACTGAAGGGGAAGGAGCCTGCACCAGCAGGCAAGAAGGGCCAGGAGCCTGCACCAGTAAGCAGGAAGACCAAGGAGCCTGCACCATCAGGCAACAAGGCCAAGGAGTCTGCACCAGCAGGCAGAAAGGGCAAGGTGTCTGGAAAAGCAGATGTGACGGAGCCCCCACCACCAACCATGGTTGTGCAATCGTTCAAGGGTGCAGGGAATGTGCAGGATCCTCCCCCCACCAGCAGCGCCACCACTGTGCAGCCATCACCGCCGGCGGACGCTATGTAATCCTGCCTCCATGGGCTGCTGTGCAGCCTGCCCCCTCCAGAACCAGTGGGCAAGACACCAACCTGAGAGACTGTGGCCTTGCACTCCCCAGGATCAAGCACAGGGCATGTTGCCCCCTCCAGAACCAGTTGGCAAGACACCCACTCGACAGACTGTGCTCATCACTCCCCAGGATCAAGCACAGGGCATGTTGCCCCCTCCAGAACCAGTGGGCAAGACACCCACCTGAGAGACTGTGGCCTTGCACTCCCCAGTATCAAGCACAGGGCATGTTGCACCCTCCAGAACCAGTGGTCTTGTTTCATCTCCCGGCTGAGGTGCCCCCCCATCCCCCTGTGGTGCCTAGCTATTTACCAACTGATGATCCTGCAGTGTTCTCTCTGTGTTGAAGCAGGTGACAAGTGGGGCCTTGGACTTTGGCGTGTGGCCATGTGGCCCACACAAATTGAGAACTGGTCTGTGTCCCTTTTTCGGTAAATATTGTGTATATCTGTTATATTGCCTAACTTATTTTTCTACTGTGTTGATCTTATTACAAACACTGTTGCAAAATCGTTTTGTCCTTGCATTATTCAGCCGATTTACGGGGTTTAATTGTTTTTGTAATGCATCTGGTTGTGTGTGTGTCTGGTGTGTGTTGTGCGCGTGTGTGTCACTGTCATTTTCCTCCCCCCTCCATTATGTGCTAGACAGCTGTACTCACCATCGTCGCCAGCGTTGGTGTTCGTGGGGGAGCAGAACGTAGAATATCATCGGGAAAACATGCGATTTGCGTTCCATGGTGGCGTGGTTCTTCCCTATGTCTCCAAAGGTGAGTGCTTTCACTTTTGAGCTCCAGTCCCGCCAGGCTTTTACTGTCGTTGGTACCGCCCCGGAAAAGGTGACGGTTTGCAGGGTCTTAATATGGTGGGCGGAATACTGACCTCCACCTGGCTGTAGGTGGCTACCGCGTGGTGGCTGTTGTTTCCGCCCTGGCCGTCGGTGTGGTACATTGGCTGTCTTTCGGAGATGTTTCTGCCATGTTCATAATTTGGCAGCAGTTACCGCCGGCTTGTTGGCGGTATTACCCCCACTTTATCAATGACCGCCAGTGTTGTAATGAGGGTCTAAATCCTTTAACACTTCTGACTTTACCTGTCAGTGATGATGAGAATTATGAAGTTGAGCATGATTGACTAGATATTACAGATTTCTGTACCAAGCCAAGGCCAGACATAAAAGATGAGCCACTGATTGAGCCTGATTATGTAATCGTTGTTGACTGCTCATGTCTAAGAACCCATGAGGGTAACCTGAAAGCAGTTTATGCTGTCTGTACAATTCAAGAAATTGTGGAAGCTTCATGACTCTGAGGTGTTATCTCAGTACAAGTTGCAGAACTGATTGACCAGTCGATAGTGACTATACTTACAGATAGTCAATATGGCTTTGCTGTGTTCCACAACTGTGGACATTTATGGTTATAAAGGGGTTGCATGACATCATCAGGTACCCGAATTTGAATGGGAGATCATGTAAGAGAACTTTTGGATAACCTGCAGCTACCCCCAGAGGTTGTGGTTGTTAAATGTGCAGCTCACAGGAGCAACAATGGATATGTCACAGTTGGAAATTGATTTGCTGATGAAATTGCACATTATTGTGCACTTGTAGCCTGCACATTCAATGTTATCTCCACAAATGAATCTGATGAGGGCACTACTTTTTCAGTGTTGTTGTCTATTGCTGATACACGGAAAGAATTAAAAACATTACATGGGGAAGTTTCAGAAGAAGAACAACAGGCATGGATTAAAGCAGTATGTGAGAAAAATGTAAGTGACATTTTAAATTTCAACTGATTGAAGACCAGTGTTACCAAACAGTTCGTTATTCCGAATGACACAACATTTTCATGGTCCCACACATCTAGGGAGAGATGCAATGGCAAGATTGTTTAGGCAAAATTAGTTTAACCCCAGATTCAAGATGCTTGCAGAAGATTGTCCCAATGTTGTGTAATATGCCAACAGATGAATGTAAGACAAAGAACACCAGGCACACTGAGCCATGTGGGAAGATCAGGTGGTCCCTTTAACAGGATGCAGATAGACTTTATCAAAATGCCCGTTTCCAATGGGCTGAGAAACTTACCGTTATAGTGTGCATTTTCTCCCAATTGGTGGAAGCCCAACCAATGTGGCGAAATGACAGTCTCACTGTAGGTAAACTGCTGTAGAAAGGAATCGTATCGAGGTTTGAATGGCTGGTTTTTCTTGAGCCAGACAGAGGAGCTCATTTTAATCAAAAAGTCCTCAGAATTTTGTGTGCAACATTACAACTAGTTCAGAGGCTGTATTGTAGCTACTGACCAGAAGCATCTGAAATTGTTGAACAACATAACAATACTATACAGTCTAAGTTGGTAAAAGTTTATGAATCCACTTCACTGAAAGGACCTGATGCTTTACCCTTGGTGCTGATGAGTATCCGAAGTACTCCTGACAGAGCAAATCGGCTATCACCACAAGAAATCCTCATGGGCATATAATGAGATTGCCTACTGTACCTTCAAATGCACTTTTGAACATCAAAGATGGCAGGAACCAAGAGTACTACAAAGGATTGGCTGATGTCTTGCATTCTGTTTTTTCGATAAGTTGAAGCTGTCATCACAAATCCACATAAAGAGCAGTGCCATGACCTCAGTCCCAGAGACCGAGTACTGGTGAAGGAGCATGTTTAGAAGTTGTGCTTGGAGATGAGGTACACCCAAACAACAAGGAATCCATATGAAGAAATAGTGTTCTATGAGCCTGAACCAAGAGCTCTGTTGAATGTACTACTGCAAGTTGTACAACATAGAACAGAAGTACCACAAGAGGCACAAAAGCAAGGAAGAAAAAGGGATGGAGAGCCTCATACAGGTGTAGCAGTCCAGAATTCTGACATTTTGCAAAGCGGTATTCAAACTTCTGGCGGAGGAGAAGTAACAGATGTAATTCTCAAACTGAAGTGACAGCTGAATCTCCACCAAAGCAAGTAAAAAATATCCAGGCGAGGGAACAAGCGACATGAGGAGTCCCTAACATAACTGGATGGCCAAGAAATTATGGTGAAAATAAATTGAAATCAAGTGAGTTAGTTGAAAACATACCACCAACAATTTCTGAAGAGGCATAGTCAGGCGGTATACGTGGCACAGGAGATCAACAAGCAAAAAGAAGATAAAAAATATCAAGAATGCCTTGCCGGAGGTACTCTGCACCCCAATGGACTTACTACATGAACCAAGTCCTCAATATTCCAGTATCAGATTTGGCTGATGTGAGCAGAGAGCTGTTTGAACCACCATTTATAACAATATTGGAAGAAAGTTACTGATCCTTGAAAAGAAAATTGTGATGAAAAAATGGTGTTAAAATAAAATAGAGATTGAAGTTAAAAATAGTTAAGATTCAAAATAAAAAGAACTAAGAACATTCCCTCGGCCCAAGGCTGCATTGGAAGAGTAGGGATAAATATTCTAAAAGACAGGATAGGGTTAAGGATGACAATAGGAAGATGGCTGCAAAGAAAGCTTTAAAGAAAGCTGAAAAGATCTAACAAGAAATAAGAGAAAGAAGAAAACAAAGAAAAAAAACTGTTTTAAAACAAACAACCAGGAAAACTAACTGCTAGTAGTTTGCTGTTATACTTTTCTGTTTCGAAAGATCTGATTTTGGATAAACATGTGTTTCCTAGCCAGAGCTTCGTAGCAGTATTAGTTGGCACAATTATGTTAGTTGTAGATGTTACGAATTGGGTTTCTGGTTGGCAGAGGTATGCACCCTGTTCAGGCAGCAAACACAATATTAGTCAGGGTAAGTCAGAATCACACACTAAATTAATGTGTGCTTACCCTCGGGTAGCTTGACACAATGCAGTCAGGTTTAACTTAAAAGGTAATGTGTTAAGAAGTTGTGTAATACTTCAACAATAAAATAGTGAAAGCACCACACAAAAAGATAACACACCTAGTTTGAAAAATAGATTTTAATTTTATAAACAAAATGCCAAAAAAACAATGAGTAAAAGTTGAGATGTGAATTTTTAATGGCTAAACTTAGTTATAGTGCCTAAAAGCACAAAGCGAGAACTGGGGCTATCTGGTCATGATACACTGGGTGACATCCAGAAGTTGAGGCCGACCTTGATGGAGCCTGGGTCAGATGCGGTCCCAGACAAGTCCTGCTAAAGCTTTATCTTCTCAAGCATTGAGCCTAGAGACCTGTTCACCAGGAAGAAGTTCAGTGAGAGCAAGGAGAGCATCTCTGGTGGTAGTCCACAGGCATAGGAGTTGGCCAGATATCAGGGATGGGTGAACTGGAGACTTGCATTTGCGAGCAGCAATAATTCCTGTGAAAGGAGATGAACTTGCGGCATTCTCGCTGAGTCTCCAGGCAAGCAGTGCAGTTCTGGTACAAGCAGGTCCACTTGGGATTGCAAAGCGCCCAAAACCTTACTTTCAGGAGCCACAAATTCACTTCCAAGGGCCCAGGACCTGAGATGCACCTCTTGGGGGTCAGGAGCTTGCTGATGATGGGTCCGGGAGCTGTGGAGAGGCTGTTATGTCCCTAATGTTCAGATCAGAAGGCCAGCACACTAGCCCTTTGAGTCACTCTTGGGTCCTGGGTTCAAGATGGGGGGTTGCAGTTCCAGTTTTCCTTTCCCAGGTAAGAGGGCAGCAGGCAGAAGGTCCACTCAGCAAAGCAAGAGTCCAGCAGAGTAGCAGCTCAGCAGAATGGCATTCCTTGCAGCAGTACAGCAGTCCTTCTTCCTGGCAGAGCATCCACAGGTATAGGAGTAAACTGAAGTGGTTGTGTTTGAGGACCAGTATTTATACTTTGGTGCCCTTGCTCTGGAAGGTGGGAGAAGTTTCTTGAAAGTGGCTTTGAAGTGCATGGAATCCCCTTCCTCCCCATCCTGCCTCCAAGCTGGTTGGAGTGAAGAAACAGAGCTGTTAGGCCTATTGTGGGTGGACAGGGCACAGTCCATTCAGGTATAAATGTAAGGCTGTGCTTAACTCCAATCCCCAATCAAGCCATTAACTGATTATGGCCAGTTAATGGCCCATAAGGGTCCATCAAGTCACAACTGGGCTAAGAGTAGGAAAATGGCAACTTTCTAAAAGTGGCATTTTCAAAACTGTAACAATAAATCTGACTTTACCATTAACGAGGATTTATCATTACAATTTCATAGGTACTGACAGTTCTACCACTTCCCAATTATGAATTATTAAATGTGATAAGGAACCCCTAATGTTATCTTATGCTAGGGGTAGGCCTCAAAGTAGTGAAAAATTAGTTTGAGAGTATTTCAGTGCCAGGACATGTGAATCTTAAAAGAATATGTCCTGCCTTTTTATTATATAGCACCCTGCCCTATGGGCTACTTAGGGCCTACCTTAGGGATGACATATATAATAAAAGGGGAGTTTAAGGCTTGGCAAGGGGGGTTTAAATGCCAAGTCAACATGGCAGTGTAACACGTCATTCAGGCTGCAACGGCAGGCCTGGGATATGCTTTTAAGTGCTTCTTAAGTGGGTGTCACAAGCAGTACTGCAGGCCCACTAGTAGCATTTTATAGTCCTTAGGCACACATAGCACACTTTACTAGGGACTTATAGGTACATTAAATATGCAAATTGTGTATATATACCAATCAAACCATGTTTTAGGGAAAGAGCACAAGCTCTTTAGCACTGGGTAACTGTGGCCAAGAAAAATTAGTTAAGCAAACATGTAGAGGGGAAAAGGTTTGTGGGTGACCCTGCAGAGAGGGCCATTTCCAACAGTAAAATATTACACACCAGAAATTGAGAGAATTAACTAAACATCTATACCCATTACACATATACAGTATATTAATGAGAAGCAACTGAAGGCTTCATTTGTAGATTAAATGAAAGAAGATTACACAACAAATGTTTATATCAGTGCAAGAATATAAACAAGCTTTAGATGCAAAAGATTGTTACATGTGTGCTCATTTACCTTATTCTGCTGCGGAGGAAGTGACATACCATCATATTCCCCTATCATATGCAATCACATGTAGTATTTTGCTTAGCTTAGTACACAGGCAAGAACAATTTGAATATTATTATTCTAATTAGGATTTGATTCTTTCTAAAGTTCCTTTCCAAAGAACATGAATTTCTTGCCCCTCCGATAGACACAGTTAAGGCTTTTTCAAACAACCTATAATGCTTGATGAGACTCTTAGAAAATGTATTTGTCATGACGCTAGAGGAAAGAAGAACTAACTTTCCAGAAAGGAGAAATCAAGGAGAAGATATTCTGAAAAATGATTGAAAAAAAGAAGATGAGTTCAGAAAGAAAACAATTTATCCTAAATTGAAATTAGACAGGAGGCAAAAATGGAAATCAGTATTTATAAGAGAAGAACCCAAAACAGACAAAATGGTATTAATACTGGGTTTGGAGATCCCAGTACAGGACTGCCAAACTTGCAGGAAGCATGCCACTGCCATGGCAGTGGTGTCCCCCCACCCTATTACAAACTTTCTGCTGGTCTAGCCGGGCTGACCAACGGAAACCTTGAAATAGAGAGTTCCCACCGTTCAGTCTGGGAACAGTGCTTCGAGATACCACTCAGCTCTCTTAAAGGAGCCGAGTGCTAGCCTGTAGCACAGAAGGGGCCAACTAGCACCCTCACAATGCGCACTGTCTGCATAGATGGACAGTTCTCTCCCTCAGAGAGCTATTTCTTGGGGGCAGATTTATCAGGACTTTGCACTACTCTAAAGTCATGAAAAGTGAGGCAAAGTTATGAAAATTCTTAATGGGGTATTTACTTTCTAGCACAATTGTCTTGTACTGGAAAAGTATCCTTTTGTAGTGCAAAGGGGGCATTCCATGAGTGGTACTTGGGCATTACAGTTAAATCACCCATGGTTTTTGACACAAAGCACTATCTACTAAATTGTTAGACTTTGCTTTACACAAAAAATGAATGCCTCCTCAAGGCAGGTGCAAATTAGGTGCAAAGCAAGAGATACGTTATCATTTATCCTTGCATTTCACATTTTGCTTCCAGAAGATAACATATGCTAGATAAAACGCACACTTTTGCACAATGATGCAAAGGTGTGTGCGTGGCACTAGGCAGCCTTAGCAAGCACTATTGCAAGGGAACAGAGCAGCAGCAGGCCATTTTCAGTAAATATGGCTCTGCACTGGTCTCTTCCTCAATTGCAACACAGGGTGCAGCATTCCTACAATGCTGAACTACTAGTTGAGACTCAGCTGGGAAGTGCTTTCATCTGGTTTTTGATTGGCAAGCAGAGCTTTTATATCCTTACTGTTAGAAATGGGGTCTTTGGTTGGCAGTCAGGTTACCCCCTGTCCAAGCAGGAACCCTCACTCTAGTCAGGGTAAGTCACACACAATCCAAATTATCCTGTGCCCACCTTCTGGTAGCTTGGCACTGAGCAGTCAGAGTTAACTTAGAAGGCAATATGTAAAGTATTTGTGCAATACATCATGCAAAAACACAGTAGAACACCACAAAAATACACCACACATTGTTTAGAAAAATAGATAATATTTATCGGCTAAGATGCAATAAGTATACATTGAAATATCACTGTAAAAATGATATAAAGTGTCTTTAAGCTCTTAAAAAAAAAAAAAAAGTGTCTCTTGCAAGCACAAAGTACATTATTTGCGTTCAAATTATCCACAAGGGACCGCAGAGGAGGAGATGCGTGGAAAATGGGGAGGTGTGCGTTGATTTCCCTGGCTGCACACAGATGATGCGTTGTTTATTTTCCACGCAGGGAAGATTTTGCGTCGATTTCTGGCGTGCGGACTTGGATCCTCTTCGGGTTCTGGGGTTTTCGGACACCCCGGGCACGATGCGTTAAAATCTGGAGATCACAGGATGAAGTCACAGGGGCTGCGTCGATCCGGTGGGAGATGCGTGGAAATTTCTACCACACGGCAGGCACTTCATCGATTCCTCTCAGGAAGTCGGGCTGAGTCGTTCCGGTTTGACTTTGCGTCGATCCAGTGGGCTGTGCATCGAATTTCCAGTCCAAATGCTGGAGCTGCGTAGGTCTCCTCTTTGTGAAGTTGGGCTGTGTCGTTCCGATTCGGCATGCGGCGATTTTCTCACTGTAATGCAGGCTGTGCGTAGTTTCTTGCAGGCTGTGCATTGATGTTTGCTCAAGGAGTTCTTTTGCAGGAATGAAGTCTTTTTGGTCCTGAGACTTCAGGGAACAGGAGGATAGCTCTATCCAAGCCCTTGGAGAGCACTTCTCAGCACAGCCAGAGAGCAGCAAGGCAGTAGTCTTTCTCAGAAAAGCAGTCAGGTGAGACCTATGGGCAGCCAGGCAGTTCTTCTTAGCAGGTTGCAGGTTCCGGTCCAGGTTTTCTTCCCCAGGAAGTGTCTCAGTTGGAACGATCAGAGACCCTGCTTAAATACCCAAATATGCCTTTGAAGTGGGGGAGACTTCAAAGAGTGGCTTAGAAGTGCACAAGGTCCCCTTTCAGTTTCATCCTGTCTGCCAGGGTCCCAGCAGGGGATATGGCAGTCCTTTGTGTGAGGGCAGGCTACTGTCCTTTGACATGTCAGTGTCAGGCCCTCCACCCCCCAGCCCAGGAAGACCAATTCAATATGCAGATGTATGCAAGTGTGACTGAGCATTCTGTGTTTGGGGTTGTCTGAGTAAATGCAGAAGGGAGCTGTCAACTAAACCTAGCCTGACGTGGACTGTAAGGGACAGAAGGATTTAAGTGCAGAGAAATGTTCACTTTCTAAAAGTGGCATTTCTAAAATAGTAATATTAAATCCAACTTCACCAGTCAGCAGGATTTTGTATTACCATTCTGGCCATACGAAATATGACCTTGTTACTCCTTTTAGATCAGGAGCTACCACTCAAACAATATATGAGGGTAGCCCTAATGTTAGCCTATGAAAGGAGCAGGCCTCACAGCTGTGAAAACGAATTTAGGAGTTTTACACTACCAGGACATGTAGACTAGACAGGTACATGTCCTGCCTTTTGTGTACACAGCACCCTGCCCTATGGGTTACCTAGGGCCTACCTTAGGGGTGACATATGTAGAAAAAGGGGAGTTATAGACTTGGCAAGTACTTTTAAATGCCAAGTCAAATTGGCAGTGAAACTGCACACACAGGCCTTGCAGCGCCAGGCCTGAGACAAGGTTAAGGGGCTACTTAAGGGGGTGGCACAATCAGTGCTGCAGGCCCACTAGTAGCATTTAATCTACAGGCCCTGGGCACATATACTGCATTTTACTAGGGACTTATAAGTAAATTAAATAAGCCAATTGGGTATTAACCAATGTCTCCATGTTTAAAGGGTGAGAGCATATGCACTTTAACACTGGTTAGCAGTGGTAAAGTGCACAGAGTCCTAAAACCAGCAAAAACAGTGTCTAAAAAGTGGAGGGAGGCAGGCAAAAAGTTAGGGGTGACCAGCCTAAGGCTGTCAGGTCTAACACTTACCTTTTAAATTAATCAACGAGATTTGTAGCTTTCATGGGATATTATGCATCCTGGAAGTCTTTATAGTTCTATGTTAGCATGAGAAACATTTTATTATTTCTCCTTTTCCGATTCCAAAAGTCACATTGCTCCCCTATTCACAGTGTCCACCACAATGGCAGCATGTCCAAACTGAGTCAATAATAAATGGCATCTTTTGTAGCACAAGGTCCACAAAATATAGACTGCAAGGGGTAGTACACTTGTTTCACCGTGTGAAGCCTGCATAGTGGCAGTAAAACACCAAACAGCCCTGGTGATGCCTCTAACAGACAGGTGTAAGGCAGCTTAGAGGGTGATGCTGACAATTATCTTAATGATAATGCACCCAGACTTTGTGGAAGAACTTTGTACTATGTAAAAATCTTTCAATAGATGGCTAGATGAGATCTTGCAAACTCTTGGAAAGAGATGCGGCTTAAGCATGTTCTTGTTATCCATTTTTACCATTCAGAGATTTTGACTACAAAGATTGTTATTACAGCATGATCATCTGATAACCACATATGTCATTCTAAGTCCCTCGTCAAACACAGCACAGCCTTCTGGTTTGTTCCACAGGAGATCTTTTTTGTTCAGGAACATTCCCAAATTCCTTGAATCACACTGCCTTCGCTCACATTGTATTCACAAACAGTGCCTAGATCACAGTCAATCCTGTACATTCATTATGAACACGGCGGTCCGTTCCGCACCGTCGGCGGTAAAAACCACCAACAGAGGAGTGGGCCGGACCGCCAAATAATGAACCAAACGAAAGACAGACGTCCTGAGAACTACTCACCGCCAGCAGAGGAGTGCCGCCGGCGACAGCAGAGTCCACCACAAGCCGACGGAAAGGCCCAACCCGCCCATCAAATAATGAACCACCAGTCCGCCCCCAGTTCCAGGGTGGGAACCACCACCATGCAAAGCCAGGCAGAAATGAACCAAATATAAGGAAAAACTCACTGGAGGCCTACACAATGTGCCGAAGCAGACATGGATAGAGAGTGGCAGATCATGCCTGGCCAGCTCCTTGCTGTATACCTCCACATCCGACACCTCCGACGAAGACGATGACGGTAAGTACCGCAACCTACGAAACAAGGGAGGAAAGGGCACAGTCACATACCCACCCACTACACCACCCTGCAGCATCCCTCCAACCCTTCACAGCAGCACAAATCATACACCCCACAGCAAGAGGTACTTACCCGATACAAGGCAAATCCAACTTGACCATAATACCTACAAATGCCCCACACCTATAAACAATGAAACGAAAGACCAGGGTTCAACAGTGTGCCACCAAAACATAGGCCACACATTAATCTTAAATGAAAACTCACAGAGCTAAATAGTCCAAACAGGGCCAATGGCCAGTCCATAGCTACAATTGCCATGGGCCACAACGGACCCAACCTGACTCCCAAAAGTGCAAGGTACTCCACCTAATGGGGCAACAAAGGGGCATCTAGGCACCTCACGGAACGGGGGCAGGTGGTGGTGGGGGCGGGGATTTGCGACAGGGTTGGGCATTGGACGTTTGTTTGGAAGGTGGAAGGGGGGTGTGCTTGTCCTTTGAAGGGGGTTGTTTTGAGCGTGTGGAGCCAGATGGACTAGGCTCAGCCCGGGCCTGGGGAAGGGGCACGGGAATGTGAAGGATGGACAGGGGTTGGCTGTGAAGTGGAAGGAGTGGAAAGGGCAAGGAGGTGAGCACGCTTGAAGACAAGACGGGGTGGACCAGTGAGTTGAAAGAGGTCAGCACGGGAGAGGAAAAGTTTCTTCGGAGCAATTGGGGTGGTCCTGGATGAGGGCGTGGGAGTGGAGGCAGAGGCATTGGATGTATGTGGTGTAGGGGTGCATGTAGTGGGTGCAGGTGACTGGGAAGTATGCTGTAGTGTGGTGGATATGTGATGGGTGGGTGTCTTGGTGCGTTTATGTGTTTTTGGAGGGGGTGGACACAGTGGGAGAAGACAGGCAGCTAGTGTGGATGTATGTTGTGTGGGTGTGTGCAAGTCTGGTGAGTGTGCTGCATGTGTCAACTATAGTAGTTGTGGTGAGTGCAGGTGTGGTGCATGGGGTGCATGTATGGATGTCTGCTATTGTGGTGAGTGCAGTAAGAGGAGCAGCAACAGTGACAGAAGGTGCAGTGCATGAGGGTGTGGATGTAGAGGGGACAGACAGGGAGGCGGAAGAGGTGGGCACACTGGGGGAACTGAATGTTTTTGTGTGTTCATGTGTTTGTTGGCTGTGTGAATGCTTGTGGTGGGAGGTGTGGTGCTTGTGTTTAGAAGTGTGCTTCTTGTGTGTTGATGTGCTTGACTGCATGTCTGAATGTGTGCCTTGGACAGGTGAAAGGAGTGGGGTGCTGGAAGGGGTAGAGGAGGTTGGAGGGGGGACGGAATGGCCAGGGAAACTGGCTGCCGTCCAAGAGGAGGCCAGAGCTTGAAAAGATCTCTGTAGGGCAGACATGGACCGTGAATGCCATCCAGATAGGTATTTGTCTGCTGCATCTCTGATGCTAGCCCCTGGATGGCATTGACAATGGTTGTCTGCCCTACAGAGGTAGTTCTCAGGAGGTCTATAGCCTCCTCTGTGAGGGCAGCTGGGCTGACTGGGGCATGGAGGGAGCTGCCTGGGGTGAAGGAGATGCCCACTTTTCTGGGTGAGCGGGCACAGGCAACTCGGAGGGGAGCAGAAGGGAGGGAGGTGATTGAATGGGGGGTGGCGGAAGATGTCACTGTAGTGGTGTGGCCACTAGGGTCCACCACTGCCGGGGAGCCCCCATCGGAGGAGGTCTCGGAGTCACTACCTCCTGTGGTAGTTGCCTCACCTGTGGAACTCCCCTCGCCCTCCCACCCAGTGGTCCCCTGGGAGTCGGATGTCTCTGCCTCCGAGGATCCGTGGGCCACTGCTTCCCCACTTGCCGGTGCCTCAGATCCCTCGCCAGATGTTGCTGCTGTACCAAACCAACACAAGAGAACAGCGATCGGGAGACAAAACAGGAGAGACAATTGTAAATAGCTGAATGGAGGTACATAATGGCCAGACACACCCAACAGGCAGCACCGTTCACTATGCCTATGGCTATGCCCCTGACTACTGACCAGAATACTGCTCTACACCCATCCCCAGGATTACCTAAGGAGGTGACATGTTCGAGACCTGACAAAGACACCCCTACACCCTTTGGGGACCATAAAGTAGATGGACACCAGTCGGAGTCCCTGCCTCTAAGCAGCATGAACCCTAATTCACACACAGACATCCTTCCAGACTGAAGTTTGTGAAATTAGTACTCACCCCCTTGTAACTGCTATGCAGCCTTCAAGCGCCCATCCAGGTCTGGGTACGCCACCGCCAGGATAGGTTGCATGAGGGGGTTCAGTGCCCGATGGTCACCCCTTCCACATTGGGAGGACTTCCCCAGATGGGCTTCACAGATCTTACGCGCCCAGCGCCGCAGGTCCTCCCACTTCTTTCTGCAGTGGGTGCTTTGCCGGTTGTAGACCCCCATGGTCCGCACCTCCTTGCCGATGGCAAGCCAAAGTGCCTTCTTCTGGTGGGCGCTGACCTAAAAGGGTGACACAGGTATGGAACACAGAGGTCAGGCACTTGCAAGATAGGTACAGCTGGCTAATTGTCCACTATGGGACAGACAGTACTCTCAGACTTACAGGCCATATGCACGCAGCATGCCATGCACCACGGCCCATGCAGGCTCAGAGGTGCACACATATGTCCATTCAACACCATACATTGCACCCAAACAGTGCCCCCCAAACCCAGACTCACCTGCACCTCTGGCCATTCATACAGTTTTGCGTACAGGGGCAGGACCCCGTCCACTAGCCCCTCCAGTTCCTCCTGGTTGAAGGCCGGGGCCCTTTCCCCTGCAACACGAGCCACATCAATTGCCAGAAGTACACACAGTGGAGTACCTATCCGCACAAGATCAGGGAGTAAAGTGAATAATCAATGACGAAATCGCGTACGTTCAGCGGCGGTGTGCACCGTCACCGCCGGCGGCGATCGTGATACGCCAGGATTCCCCATTGGCATCCATGTTAACCAATGACGGTGCGAACGGCGGTAAACACCGCCTTACGCTGTGACATCAACCGCTAGCGGTATGAGGTCACTTCCACAACGAAAGGCTTGGATTACAGTGGGCAGACATTTTGGCAGTAACTACCCATCTATAAATAAAACTTTGCACAATGCAGGCCCTACTAGCCACAATAAACACCTGAGCATGTGTCCATTCCGTAATATACCACACATGAAATACTCTGTTCCCTCATTGTGATGTAGATGTAGATCTGTCAGGAAACAGTTAATGTTGAGTCACTACAATGAACTATTCAGTGCACAAATGATGAAATGTGTGCCTATGTATGTGTCTTCATCACACCTTTTTGAAACCTTTCGTAGGTACCGACCCTTGTGGGGAGTAAGGGCACCATCGGTGTACAGATCACTTGTGGATATGAGGACCGTGGTGGAGCGTCAGATCATAATCAATTACAGATTCACACATGCAACAATTCAGGAACTTTGTGCTTTACTGGATCCTGCACTAACTCCGGGAAACCGTATTCAGCACGCCATCCCTACTGAAGTGCAGGTGCTCTGCGCACTCCATTTCCTGGCTACGGGCTCATTTCAAGTGACAGTCAGCATGGGTGCTGGATTTTCGCAGCCAATGTTCAGCATGGTACTGACTAGATTTCTGAATGCATTTATATGACACCTGCAGTCCTATGTAAGGTTTTCCCAAAGTACTGCTTCCCTGCCATCAGGTCGGAATTCTATGCCTTTGCCAACATACCCCATGCTATAGGTGCCATTGATGGCGCCCACATACCGATTATTCCCCAAGAGTGAGTGAACAGGTGTGCAGAAAGAACTTTGACTCCATGAACATCCAATTGGTATGTACTGTGGACCAGTACATCTCACATGTGAATGCCATGTTCCCAGGTTCAGTCCATGATTCCTTTGTGTTGAGGAACAGTAGTGTGCCACACAGGATGGAACAACTCCAAGAGGACAGAGGGTGGATCATAGGTAAGTGTGCCTGTCACTAACCGATACATAGCAGACAGCCAGTCTGTCTGACTAAGGGGCATAACAGTGACGACTCTGTATTGTACCTTTTTCTAGGTGACTCTTGCTATCCAGACTTGCATTGGATCCTGACACCAGTGAGGAATCCCAGGACGGATGCAGAGAGTAATTACAATGAGGCTCATTGACGTACTAGGAGGGTGATAGAGCTAACTATAGGTCTCCTGAAGGCTAGATTTCATTGTCTACATATCTCTGGGGGATCCCTGGCCTATGGTCCTGAAAAGGTCTGTAGAATAGTGGTGGCCTGCTGCAAGCTGCACACTCTGGCAGTGAGACAAGCTATCCCCCTCTTGGAGGTTGAGGGTGCTGTATGTCCTGACCAGCTACCTCAGAGAGGGGAGGGGAGTGATGGTGATGATGAAGAAGGGGAAGATGTCAATTCCAGGACCCAACTGATACAACTCTACTTCCAGCAACTGTGTGGGACTTGGGCATGACATTGGGGTTTGTGACACATACTGTCAGTGTGCTCAGTCATATAGGGGGGTTGATAATGATAGGTGAAACATGGTCCACTTCTGCATGGTACAGATGGAAATTTTCTGCATTTACTTATTGCCAACATTTAGGCACACAGGACTCTCTTCATGCACAGATTTCACAGTAAAGTAGTTATCAGCCAGTTGCTTCAATACTTCACTTTGTTCACTTTGTGTTACAGGTGTGATATGTGTTTTATTGGTTGAAGTGAGTGAATAGTGCTATTTACAGTGATGTCAAGTCGTAAGGGATGGGTGTCCTCAAGACCAACATGGTGGCAGCCTTGTTGGTACTAATGAAGGGTCCATCTTTTCTTACATTAGTTTATATTGCGTCTTAGCAATGTGTGGTGGCTGATTGAGTGGGATGGTTGCTGTGCAGATTGTTGCTGAGTTACTTCTTGAAGGGGGCCTTGTTCTTTGCTGTGGTTCTAGTGCCATATCCTGGCCTGAGGGCCCATTTGGACGCCTGCTGTTGATCTTCAAGGGATGACATGGTAGGCCCTTGGATTTCCTGTGAGGGTAGTTCCTGGGATGTTTCTGCTCATGGTGTATTTTCATGGTGGGTGTCCGGGGCTGTAGTGGGGGCCTCTTGTCCTGTGTGAGTGTCAGACAGGTTTTGGACCAGCTGCAGCAGTGCTCCTGCTATGGTGGCCATGGTGGCATTGTGCTGTTTCCACTGCTCCATGGCCTGTTGGTGGTGTTCCTGCTGCATCCTCTGACTGTGCTCCAGGGTGGACACAATCTGTGCCAACCTGTCATGGGTATGCTGGTAGGCCCCCAATACCTCTGATATCACGTCCTGGGCTGCCGAATCCATCCTGTGGTCTCCCCCCTGGCCCACTGCCACCCTTGCACTTGCCCTAGCCCCCTGTGCCTGTGTCCCCTGCACAGGTGTGGCAGTATCACTTTCCCTGGGGCCCTCGCCTTCCTGCCTGTTGGCAGTGGGAGACAGTGGCCTCTGTACCTGTGTTCCACCAGTCTGTGGCCTGGATACACTGGTGTGGGGACGCTTGCCCTCGGCTGCTGGTCTTGACTGGGTGGTAGGGGTGACAGTGGTTTCCTGGGTGGGGCTGCTGCATGGTGAGAGTCCAGGACTGTGTGAGGGGCCTGCCTGCTCATCAGTGTCCAGGGATCCTTCACCAGTGTCCTGTGAGGTGCCTCTGTCTCCCTGGGGGGCACTGGCACTCCTTGTCCCGTTCGTTAGGGTTGCATTGGTGGTGGTACCTGTTGGGAGACATAGACATGTCTGTTGCAGCTGCATGAACATTTGAGGTGAACAGCACTGGGATATTTTGTGCTAGGGTTACTTTCAGTGGCCTTACAGGGTGCCTTTGTGAGGTTGACACTGCATTTAGCCTTGACTGTGGGGTTGCATTGTGGTGGCGGTGTCGTTCCATTGTGTGTACTTGCAGCGGTAGGTGACTGTACACAGGGGGAGGGATGTGGGCCTGTTAGTGGGTTTGTGGTCATGCAGGGGAGGTGGATTTAGTGGCTGATGCCTGGATGGGGTGTTGGTCCTGGTGGGTGTGGGTGGGGTGGGGTTTAGCATGCATTACAGGTATGGTATATTGATGACTTACCAGAGTCCATTCCTCCAGTGAGTCCAGTGAGTCCCTCAGGGTGCAGGATGGCCAGTACCTTTTCCTCCCAGTCTGTGTATTCTGGTGGTGTTGGTGGAGGTCATCCCCCAGTCTTCTGCACTGTGATGTGGTGCCTTGATGCCATGCCTCTGACCTTCCCCTGCAGGTCGTTCCATCTCTTCCGGATGTCATCCCTGTTGCATTGATGGTGTCCCACTGCATTGACCCTGTTCACAATGGTCTGCCATAGCTCCATCTTCCTTGCGATAACTGTGTGCTGCACCTCTACCCCAAATATTTGTGGCTCCACCTTCAGGATCTAGTCCACCATGGTCCCTAACTCCCTTTCAGTGAAGCGTGGATGTTTGGGGGGAGATTGTGGTGAATGGTGTTGGGGCTGGGAACGCAGTGAGGGTGCTCTTCTGTGGGTCGGTGTGCGTTTCCTGTATTCTCGCTTTCGATGTCTGCCTCTGGTGCTCTCTGTCTTCTTGGCCTGGTTTCATTGCAAAGGATTCTGGGGTATGCCTGGGGGTGTTTATGGGGTTATGGATGTGTGTCAGGTGTGTGGGTTACACGCTTATCCAATGTGTGCACTTCTTGCTGTTAAGCCCACTTGCCGCCCATGGCGGTCGGAGCCGCCAATGGTCGTTCGGCCTCCACTGTCTACCAAGGTGATTTGTGCATCATTATTAGGAGAGCGGGATGTGGGTCTGCTTGGCGGTGACGGGGTGGGGAGGTCCGGGATTCCCGCCGACAGGGTCATGGCAGGGAGTGGTGGTCTGGTGATTTTTGGCAGGGTTGCGATTTTCATTCATTATATGGCAGGTTTCCATTCACCGCCAACAGCGGGATTCTGTTCACCGCCGCCACAGCGGTCGGCGGTGTTTCCCACCGTGTTCATAATGACCACCATAGACTTACTAAAAAGTGTAAGTTAATACAAAGTTAAGTTTATGAATAGAGAAAAGTAATAAATGTAATCAAAAGTGTAATTGAATACAAAATTGCAGTATGTGAGTAGTTCTTTGTAGTACTACCATAGTACTACAAAATGTACTACAAACTGCAGTTTGTGAATCAGGCCCTCAATAACCTTTTTTACTTCCTTTGTTCATATATACATTTTTACCACACATAAAATCATATTCATTTTGTTGGAAATGTTTTGCATTGTTTGTTTCTTACCTGTGTTGTGGTCTGGCTAATTGTTTGGATAATTCTTGCAAAAGTGCGCCACAAAATGCTCCCAGAAAGATGTTTATGATTGAGGATCAGATTGTTTGGGCCCTGTGGGGGCTCAATTATATTTCAAACCAAGACTGGGGCTTCTCCTTTTAATTGGCCAGCACTGTAGTTCCTTACATTTATGTTGTTCATCATAGGCTTATTTCTTCTGTGTTATGTATATTAACAGACAGCTTCAAACAAAAAAATAAGGCCCAAAGATCATACAACTGGGTAGACTGCCAGAAGGTGATCTCTTACTGTGGTTGACTGGCTGAGAGGGGTGAAACCCTACTCAAGTAGCAACCACACTTGCTGTCAGGGTGAAATTACAAGCAATTTCCAAATTAACCTGTGCTTAACTCTTGTTTAGCTTTGCACAAAAGCAGTCCGGCTTAACTTAAAGGCAATGTGTAAAGTATTTATGCAGCACTTCAAACAGTAATAAAGTGAAAACACAACACAAGACAAATCCCACACCAATTTTGAAAAATAGAGTAAAACCTTATCAATTATTTTTAATAACACAAAAAATTAAATAGTGCCAAGAAGCATAAAGGGCTAACTGTAGTTATTTGGTTGCACTGGAACTGGACAAAGTCAGACGTTTAGACTGATCATGATGGGAGCACTCGTCGGATGCAGGGTGCAAGTTTGGCCGCTAAGAAAGTATTTTAATTCCTAATTTGTGTAACGTTGCAAGATCCTATGTTGAGGATGCACTGCACAGTGGCAGTCATGATGCGTTGTGGCCTGTGATGTGAGGTCCTGCATCAAGGATATGTCATGCAGCGGTGGTTCTGAAGAGCTGCTGTATTCTGTTGTGGGGATGCATCACATATCGGCTGTTCCAATGTGGGGCTGCAAGGCGATGCATCACTTTGCTTTGGTTCTGCTTGGACCACATCTGGGCTGGCAGAGCACCTTCAGGCCCTCTTCCAAGTGTCCCAGGATTGTGGTGGTACCACTTGAGAGGGCACAAATCACAGCAGAGTCAAGTGCTATATTCAAGGTGATTGGAGCCTTTTCTATCCCTGAGGCTCTGATGGGGAAGCCAGCCAACTAGCTCTTGGAGTCACTCTGGTTGCCCTAGATTCAAGATTCAGATCCAGCCCTTCTCACTCAAGAAGGAGGGCAGCAGGGCCGCCAGTGGTGTTTAGAAGTTCCTGTCTTCCTGCCCCTAGATGTCTAGGGTTACAAAAGACTAGTGTCAAATCCTTTGTGAGTGTACTCAGGCAGATGCTTTGTGAAAAGCAAGTGTGGTAGGTGACATCTCCTCCTCCTCATCAAGTCAGAAATGGCCCATCCTACCAACACCTGTTCCTCCTTTGACACACTGTCTGGGACAATACACAAAGACTAATTGTCATCTACGCCTAGTCATGTGACTCTGGATACAGACTGCAGGCACCAAATGGTTAGGATAAGAAAATGCAAACTTTCTTAAAGTGACATTTTCAGAATTGTGACATAAAATCAGACTTTACTACTGAAGAGGATTTTAAATTGCATTATTTTAGATGCCAAACTCAAAATTCCCTCCTACTTCAAACTGAAAGCTATCACTTATTAAATGTGTTAAAGGAACCCAATATTATCATATAAGAGACATAGGCCTCACAGTAGTGAAAATTTGAATTTAGGAGTTTTTCAATACCAATATGTAAAATTTTAAAGTATATGTCCAACTTTTTAAATACACCCTGCCGTCTGGGCTTTGTAGGGCCTACCGTAGCAGTGACTCATGTGCATTGAAAGCGAGCATTGGGCCTGGCAAGAGGTTGATTTTGCCAGGTCAAAATGGCAGTTTAAAATTGCATATACAGGCTGCAATGGCAGCACTGAGACATGTTTAGAGTGCTATTTAAGTGGGTGGCACAGTAAGTGGTGCAGGTCCACTAGTGGCATTTAATTTACAGCCCTTGGGTACATGTAATACCACTTACTATGGACTTAGAAGTACAATAAATGTGTCAATTAGGTGTAAGCCAAGTCTACCATGTTAAAAGCAGAACACTATAGCACTGGTTAGCAATGTGCAGAGCCATAAAAGCCATCACAAATGGGTTCCAAAAACAGGAGTGGAGGCAAAACATTTGGGGTTGACCCTGCAGAGTCCAGTCAAAGAACTACCTATTATAGTTTTAGGGTTCACATTCAGTCTCACTTTTCTGTGCCCTTTGGAAAGTGTATTTTGTTCTGGTAACCTGGATAGTTTTGTAGGAAAGTACCATCTTTTTTGGCATGTTACCCCCATTTATACCTGTATGTCAGTATGTTTTTGCCTGTCACACTGGAATCCTGCTGGTCAGAACCCCAGTGCTCACAGTTTATGGCCTAATGTGTGTGTCTGTATAGTGCTTGACTGTGTCACTGAGGCTCTGCTAATCAGAAGCTCAGTGCTTATGCTCTCTCTGCTCTTAGATTTGTCACTATAGGCTAGTGACTTCATTTACCAATTTCAATTGGCACACTGGACCACCCTTACAAGTCCCTAGTATATGGTATCTGGGTACCCAGGGCACTGGGGTTCTGGAGATCCTTATGGGCTGTAGCATTTCTTTTGGCACCCATAACGAGCTCAGACAAACCCTTTCACAGGACTGCCACTGCAGCCTGCGTGAAATAATGCACACGTTGTTTCACAGCCATTTTCACTGCACTTAAGTAACTTATAAGGCACCTAAATGTCTAACCTTCACTTGCTGAAGGTTAGGTGCAAAGTTACTAAGTTTGAGTGCACCCTTGCACTAGCAAAGGTGCCCTCACATAGTTCAGGGGCATTTCCCGGGACTTTGTGAGTGTGGGGACGCCATTACACGTTGTGCACTGCATATAGGTAAATACCTATATGTAGCTTCACAATGGTAACTCCGAATATGGCCATGTAAGGTGTCTAAGATCATGGAATTGTCCCCCATTCCAAATATGATATTGGGGACCCAATTCCATGCATCCTGTGGGCTCCACTATAGACCCCCAGTACTGCCAAACCAGATCTCTGAGGCTTACACTGCAGCTACAGCTGCTGCCACCTCACAGACAGGGTTCTGCCCTCCTGGGGTCTGAGCAGCTCAGTCCCAGGAAGGCAGAACAAAGCATTTCCTTTGGGAGCAGGGTGTTACACCCTCTCCCTTTGGAAATAGGTATTACAGGCTGGGGAGAGGTAGCCTCCCCCAGCCTCTGGAAATGCTTTGAAGGGCACAGATGCTGCCCTCCTTGCATAAACCAGTCTACACCGGTTCAGGGACCCCTTGTCCCCTGCTCTGGCGTGACGCTGGACAAAGGAAAGGAGAGTGAGCACTCCCCTGTCCATCACCACCCTAGGGGGGGGATGCCCAGAGCTCCTCCTGTGTGTCACAGACTTCCGCCATCTTAAATCGCAAGGTGTGGGGGCACTCTGGAGGGCTCTGAGTGGCCAGCGCAAGCAGGTGATGTCAGAGACCTCTCCTGTTAGGTCCTTCCCTGATAAGGTAGCCAATCCCCCTCTCAGGGCTACTTAGGGTCTCTCCTGTGGGTTCTCTTCAGATTCTACTTGCAAGTTTCCAGCAGGAATCCTCTGCGACTACTACTTCATCCTCTGACTTCGGATCAACCGCAGCCTGCTCCAGGAACCGCTGTAACAGCAACAAAGTATCCACAAGGGTTACTTTTCTTCTGCAACATCAGCTCCAGCCAGCAACTGCAACAGTTTCCACGTTGTGCACCCTCTTAGGACTCTCTGTCTTCATCCTGCACCAGAAGGACCAAAGAAATCTCCTGTAGGGTGTCAGACTCATGGAGGCACCTTCGACGACCGGTACTCTTGGACACCTCTGACAGCAACGAGCATGCTCCTTGGAAAACAGAGGCTGTACCCCATCAACGCAGACTGTCCTTAGGTCCTGCTGACGCAATTTGGAGGAGGTAAGACCTTGCCATCCCTGAGAGCGACAGTACCCCTGTGCACCGTGTCTTCTTCACCTCCTGAGGCCTCTGTGTACTATTTGCAAATTTTCTTTGTGCACAACCTGGCCCAGATCCCCAGCACTCTATCCTGTGATGCTCAACTGTCTGAGTTGACCTCCGGCGGCGTGGGACCCTTCTTTGTAGTGCTGCACCAACCGTGTTTTGCACCTCCTTTGTCCCCGTGTCCTGGGACTCCTGGGGATGCTGCTTGGCATCCTGAAGGCTCTCTAAAGTGCTGAGAGCCCCCTCTTCCTCCTCCCACAGAGTTGAGGCCCCTAGGTCCCTCCTGGGTCCAGCCAGCGCCATTTTGACACAAAATGCAACTTTGTCGTGACCAAAGCTTGTTGGCACTTTCAACACAAAATCATGTCTGCATCCATCTTCACGTTGTGGGACATACTTTGCATCATGCAGGAACCCACTGGCATCTTCCTAGGGTGCATTCCTGCAGTCTTTGTCCAACTGGGGGCTCTTCTTTTCCACCCTCTTCTGGGTTGGCAGGGGCTCCTGTCCTTCCTAGAACTTCTTTCGACTTCTGGACTTGGTCCCCTTCTTTTACAGGTTTTCAGGTCCAGGAATCCAGCAGTTGTTGTTTGCAGACTTGGTTGGTTACTGCAATAATCCATATCACGAAGTGTAGTGTGTCCTAAGGAAATTTGCAGTACTGTACTCCTGTTTTTCTGGGCTCTGGTGTGGGGTAATTTACTTACCTTTACTGTATTCTTACTCTCCCAGCGATTCTGCCTAATGCTACACTTTTGCATATGGTTTGTGTTGCCCCTAGACCTATTTTCTCCCATTGCATTCTATAGCATGTCCTATTGCTTGCACTATCCTATGTCTAATTACTTACCTTATTTTGGTGTCTAGTGTATATATTGTGTATAATACTTACTTCTAGAAGGAGTATTGTCTCTAAGATATTTTTTGTACTGTGTCACCCAAATAAATACCTTTATTTTTGGTAACACTGCGTATTGTCTTTACTTGTGTATAAGTAATGTGTAACTATAAGTGGTACTGCATGAGCTTTGCATGCCTCCTAGTTCAGCCTACGCTGTTAGAACACTACTACTTCACTAATACTGGAACACTGGACCTGGTATATGGTGTAAGTACCCAAGGTACCCACTAGAAACCAGGCCAGCCTCCCTACAGGTGCGTATTTAGTAATCATGATAAACTAGCCTAACATTTGCCTCTGTGTCTTTAATATAATAAAGAGTTTCCAACACTGCCTTATTCAGTAACCAAACTTTGCTTCCAGGTTTAGAACATGCCTGTTGAATGATTCATCCTCTTTTGTGCTACTCATTGTCAGATCAATCTGGGAGAGTGTGTGTGGTATCAGCCTTCAATTTTGATAGACATAACTCTGGTGAACAATTATGATATCATACACAGGCAACGATAATCTAATAATGATAACATTATGCTTGTGCATAACAGCTTGAATCCGTTGAGCAGAGTTATCAGATTTGTGTATGCTGTTCAATCTGTTCACATGCTTTAGATAGTAGTGTTTGTGTCTTCTCTTAGAAAATCTCTCAACCAAAGAAGAATTAAGATAGAATATTTGACAGTTGTTTTGTCTTACATATCATTATTACTGGTTGTGCATGTATAGTAAGTAGACTACAAATCTGCACATATGAATATATGCAGATGTCTCAGTGCAACAAGAACATCATTTAGATTTCGGTCACGTAACATTTGCTTAGGTGCACAAATTTGTCTATGTATCACGCACATAGTGCTAAAGACATACACATGTATGAAGGCTGTTTTCACCACCTACATCATTATTCTTTACATATATAATATTTGTGCACCGCGTTACAGTTGTTTCTAAACAGAAAGTGTAATGTAATGAAATACATATTTATTTTGTTTCAGTTTACTTCACTGATATTCAAACATTTTTTGTTTACCTGTATGTTATAGTAGTACTAAAGATACATGCATTCTACCACCACTCACTCCCTTTGCATTTGACAATAGAGACTGAACCATGGGATTCAATCAATAGGAGAGTAAGTGAAATTCAGGAAATGTTGAGAGAGAGGCAGGCACAGAGTTCAGCCACTCCTTAGGCACATCACATCTGTTATGGAAAGTAAATGACTTAACTTTTTCAATCAGTCTTTAGCAGCCCACGGCCTTCCAGGTTATCTACATAACCTGCAAACTTAGGCTATCAAACCACCCCAAAACAATAAGAAGGGGCAAGAGTAGGGGTATGCACAAATGCAGAAACTGGGGTACAGACGAGTGCAAGGGTCAAGAATCAACAGACCTGCACGTAAAGTCAAGAAATGACAGGAAGGGCACTGACAAAACACATTTAGGGGAAGACATTTCAATTCTTAACCTATCCAGTCAAATATTCATTGAAAATGACATGTTTTAAGCAAGGTTCTAGGTTTTTGTCCATCCAGCTATTGTGAGATGACACAAACACATATTGATGTGTTTAAATTCATTAGTCAATTGAAGCATAACATATTCTTCATGGAAAAGAGTAGTCCATTTCTGGTTCCTACCTTAAGTGCAATGCCCAGTGAATATACAATCAAGGATTTACAGGATATTCAACTTCTCCTATCGTCGGATTACACAGAGGGAAGTACAATATGCACACAACAGTAAGGAATGAGTCAAGATGCATCATTAGATTATGGGCAACAGAACTAGGGATAAATCAGGATAAATAAATGTACCAATTTTTATAACAGTGCATGTACTGTATTGGTATGGTATACTGACAATATGATATAGGGTTATGGACATCTGGGTGTGAGGAACAGGTTTACTAGAATGATTATTGGGTGAGCAACTTCTCATGGCTTTGTAACAATGCAAATGGAATATGTATTAATCTCTATTTCATGTTTGGGCGGGATTGGGATATGCTTGCAAAATTGTGACATCTATCTCATATGTGTTCAAGAAACAATGGGGGTTATTCTAACTTTGGAGGAGTGTTAATCCGTCCCAAAAGTGACGGTAAAGTGACGGATATACCACCAGCCGTATTACGAGTTCCATAGGATATAATGGACTCGTAATACGGCTGGTGGTAAATCCTTCACTTTTCCGTCACTTTTGGGACGGATTAACACCTCCTCCAAAGTTAGAATAACCCCCAATGTGCCTAAGTCACATCGGAGACAACATATGGATGAACATTTATAATCATTGTGTACAGGACAATGAGGCTGTTTCAATTATTGGGTGTCAGTTCTGTTTGGGAGTGGGATTTCCATCTTCTTTCCACCTCTAACTATTGTTATGAGTCTTGTTCCATTTACTCTTGTTTTTCTTTACTGCACATGCTTACATCGTGGGCTGTGTATTCTTAGATTAGAGTAGGACTTGACAAGCAAAATTGGTCCATGACTGTGAATGAATGGAAAATAATGGTGCTATTTATGTGAGATTACCTATTGAGAACTACGATCCTTAAGACATTAATGTGGAAATGGTGTGGAGTTAGGGAAGCTCCCATAGGAGACAATTCTTTTCTTTTCCTGGGTGCACACATGGCCTGTTCATGTGGCGGGTATATCAAGGATTTGTGATGTGCATAAAATGGGAGTTCATCTGGAAAGCACAAGCGGATCTGGTGTAGGCAAAATAGGGTTTGTTGGAAATCTTTATTTACTACTGCTACACTAAGATGACGTTGTGACATTGAGTTTGCAAGGGGAGATCAAATCACAAAGGGGACGGCTATCTGCTTTCTTTGCACATATAGAATGGGATATGTGGTGGGTGAAAGAGATATTTGCTTTTTTTAACAAATAAAATCACAACTTGAAGGCATGATGAAATAGGTGTAGTTGAAATAGGTGTTGTGTAAATCATTGAGTGGTGGCCAACATACCCTTTGATATACACATTAGTTATTTTTAGTTTTGATGTATTATGGTCGTGGTTGCACTCTTTCTTTTAGGGTGCATGGTCTATTTTCATGGAGTTCATCTTGCTGCATACCTGATCATGCACATTCATCGACTGCAGACTCTAGGCCTGATTTAGAGTTTGGCGGATTGGTTACAAATATCTCGTCCACCATATTATGAGTTCCATAGGATAAAATGGAATTGTAATTTGGCAGATGAGATATCTGTCACATCTGTGATAGAATACCCCGTCCTCCAAACTCTAAATCAGGCCCTATTTGTCCAACCGGGCTCTCTGCCTCATTTTTACATTGCCATCTGTGAATAGGTAACCAAGCTCATGTTGTAATGAGCAGGGTGGCTCTGACTTCAGCGCCGCCCTGGCTGATCACTACCGAGACTGGCATCAGCCTGTCAGGATCAGAAATCCTGGAGGGAGATGGCGGTCCCCTGGCAGTCCCACCACCATGGTCGTAATGTGGCCATTGGACCACCACGGCATACTTGTAATTAGTCCCCTAGAATCAAGTTTAACTGGGAGCTCTCAGAACAACCAAGAGATTCTCCTACATCACAGCCAAGACATGAAATGACCTACCTCAACACATCAGAGCCTCCTTTTCACGTCTTGAGTTTTGCAAGAAGCTGAAGATCTGGCTCTTCATATAAGCACATTGGGACCACACACCTATACACCTTGCTCAAGTGCCTGGGAGCCCTCTAGTGTAATTACTGCCCTATACAAATCAACCTAACATAACATGCTTGTATGCAGATAAGGAAATGTCAATCAAGCATCTCTGTCAGAGGCATGTGAAAGTGTGCACCCAGAAAAATAACCCCTACACTCAAAATACTAGGGGTCATTCTGACCCTGGCGGTCGGCGGTGAAGCGGCGGTAAGACCGCCAACAGACTGGCGGTCTTTTTTCATGTATTCTGACCATGGCGGTTACCGCCATGGTCAGCCGCCGCTTCACCGTTCCGACCGCCACGGCAGTAACGACCGCCGGGCTGGAGACCTGGTTCTCCAGCCCGGCGGTCGTCACATACCGCCGGCAGTATTCCAACCCACCTGACCCCGGTTTACCGCCATGGATTTCATGCGGTTGGGGACCGCCATTCAATCCATGGCGGTAAGCACTATCAGTGCCAGAGAATCCCTTCCCTGGCACTGATAGGGGTCTCCCCCACCCCCAACCCCCACCCCGACTCCCTCCCCTACCCCCCCCACCACCCCTGCCACCCCCAAAAGGTTGCAGGACCCCCGTCCCCCACCTCGATCCCCAACAAATACACACACATACACACATACAGGCACGCATTCATGCACATACACACACACCCCCGCATTCATGCACATACACACACCCCCCCGCATTCATGCACGCATTCGTCATGCACATACACACACACCCCCGCATTCATGCACGCATTCACACGCCCCCTCAATATACACACACGCACACCCCCATGCACGCACACAACTCACAACAGCCCCCCACCCCCCTTCCCTAGCGGACGATCACCTTACCTGTTCCTGGTGATCCTCCGGGAGGGAACGGGCAGCTCCGCCGACACCGCGACGCCAACAGAACACCGCAGGTCGTGATTCGCTGGGCGGTGTTCTGTTGGCGTGGCGGTGGAGGTGGAGCTACCTCCACTTCCCCGCCTGGTGGCTCTTCGTCCGGAAACGGGCGGAGCGCTGCCACCAGTCAGACTGGCGCATGTACGGCGGTCCCTCGGCGGTCTATTGAAAAGACCACCGAGGTCGGAATGACCCCCTATGTGTATCTAAGCCTCTCCTATTTGCCACTGTAATCATTTTTGCTGCTCAATAATTGAAGCACAAAGCTGGTGTCATAATTAATAGTGTCGCTTTTTCCATGGAAGCCACACACATAAACAGTGGAGTCCTTTGAAGCTTCTATTACAGACATGGCAAAGAAAGGTTAGGCATAGGTGAAATCTTGTTCTTTCAGTAAATGGAAGCATACAATGCGGGCTTGGGGCCTCCGTATGAGTTTGGTGGTCTCACCACGGAACCTCCAAACTCAAGGGAGGATGCCACAGCCATGGCAATGATGTCACCCCAAGCGTATTACTCACCTGTTCCCACCGGGCTGTAAGGGGGCAGAGGCCAATATCCTTACACTGCAGCACCCTCAGAATGAGTGTGCATTCTGAGGGTGCTGGGCATGGGGTGCTTGCAGTGGCCATGCCATGGGCAGTGCAGGGGTTACATGCCCCCCAGCACTGGCTTTCCAACAGCCTTTTCATGTCAGGGTCCCCACCATGAAAAGACTGGCGGAAAGTGGGGTTATAATCAGCCAGGTGGCGCTAAGTTCAGTGCTGCCATGGCTGATTACAAGCCCGACTGCCGTCACCCCGTCCCGATATATGATCCTGGTGGGGACAGCAGTCTTCAGCCAGGTTCGCCTGCCAAAGTAGTTATTTGGACGTTGGGCCGCCACAGCTACCGAGGTCCGACCGCTACCATGAGTTTGGTGGTCCCATGACCGCCAAACTCACAATGAGGCCAATAGTGCCATTATTTCTTGCAAAGCGTGTGGTTGACCCTAAGGTTGAATTAGTTTTCTTTCTTTGTTACCACTCATTCAGTAAGACAAAATAGCTGTGCCCTCCTTGATTATCTGTAGGTGCTTTACATAATGGTCTTTTTGAGGTTTTTTTAACGTTTTTTTTAGCACACAAATAAAAACTAAAGGTACACCTTGTCTTTTTTCCCTCTTTTTAGAGAAATTCTTTTGTGATCAAGGGCCAGATGTAGCAAGTCGGCAATTTGCGACTTGCAAATTGCGAGTCCCTGCGACTCGCAATTTGCAAGTCGCAAATTGCTATGCAGTACGGTGTCTCAGACACCGACTGCGACTCGCAATGGGGTCGCAATGACCCACCTCATGAATATTCATGAGGTGGGTCGCAAATTGCTGCCCCATTGCGAGTATAGGCACACGCAAACATGGAGGTCTGCTGTCGTCAGCAGACCTCCATGTTTGCGACCTGCTTTTCAATAAAGCAGTTTTTTTTTTTTGAAGTGTAGCCCGTTTTCCTAACAGGAAAACGAGCTGCACTTCAAAAAAAACGAAACCTTTAGTTTCGGTTTTTTTTCAGGGCAGGGAGTGGTCCCTTGGACCACTCCCTGCCCTGAAAAAACAATTTGGGGTCCAGTCACAAACTGGAAGGGGTCCCATGGGGACCCCTTCCAATTTGCGAGTGGGTTACCATCCACTTGAAGTGGATGGTAACTGCGAGTCCATTTGCGACCGCGTACGCGGTCGCAAATGGAATTGCATCCCACTGCGAGTCGCAAATAGGAAGGGAACACCCCTTCCTATTTGCGAGTTGGAAATGCATTTTGCGAGTCGGAGCCGACTCGCAAAATGCATTTCTGAATGGCAAAGTGGCTTTTGCGCCTCGCAAACGGCGATTTTCGCCGTTTGCGAGGCGCAAACACTTTGCTACATCTGGCCCCTAGTGTATTAATTGCACTTCTTTAGTATGGTCTGCAAAGTTCATCTTCATATTTCAGGAATTTCACCTGGAGGATCAGTATTCCCCACACTTAGGATGCCTGAGAATTAAGGTCCATCAACTGCTGGGTCAAAAACCTGATAATTTTCTGGATGAAATATGTATCCATTTTGATCATTGTCAGTCTCTGCATGATTTAACTACCAAAACTAGTCCTTCTATCTGTGAAAATTGCACCAGCTTCACTGAAAACTCACTCAGAGGACACACTAACTACATACCAAACTAGATATCTTATTGCCTACCTCCTGAATATGGGCTACCTTTCCTCTTTTCTTTACCAATAGATTCATGGCTCTTGATGCACATGGAATTCAGTTGGTCATATCAGGAGTCATGTAGCATCTTCTCTATTGCCATAGTTGTTGACATTCACTTTTGCTGAATTTCTTGTGCCTGTGCTTTTGATTCCGGGAATTGTCAAAATCCAACACAACATGGAGGGTGGTTAAAGTGATTCTGTTGATGTTAGTGTTGATTTAGTAGCAGGGGTCTCTTGGGGTAGTGGCTGTTTTACTAGTGGCTGGTGGTGCTGCTGCATTTGTGAAATGATATGCTTCCACCCTGCTCTGTTGCCATTGTATTTGCAGTTTTCCGATGTAACCACTTCCTTGATGATCCTGTTCTTATGAATTGGGACAATGGAAAAAGGAATAAAAGTTGATGGCCAATCTCTGTACACTTTATCATGTATTATGGCACATACGTGCTGTTCTGAAAACATGATCTCTCAACTTGCGATTTGTATCCAGACAAGGGATTATGTCATTTACCAAATCAGCTGTTTCTTCATTGACATTGGTATGTGCTTCTTTCGTCTTATGCAATGGGCATGCAACAATAGGATGGCTTGACTCATGGTACAGTCCTCCTTGCTGAATTTCTGTTGCAAAATCTCAAAGGCACCAGCGTTTGGATCAGGCACTCTATTAGGCCAATTGTTCAGTCTCCATCTTCATGGCTTTGGCAGTTTGAATTACCTCTGATTTGTAGCACATAATCATTTATTGACCTGTACAGCTCACGCAGGCGCTACAGCACGTATAAGGTCGAGTTCCAACAGGTTAGGACCTCTTCTAAGAAGGCTTTTATGGGGACTTTACAAGCATGCTGAATGCTTCTCAACTGCTCCTGGCTTTGAAGAAATGGGTGCAATGTTTGCAAATCTTTATGCCAGTATGTTGTGAACTATGTATTCTAGTTTGAAAATGATATCAAAACTTTGCGGAGGATTAATGAGCACTAACGTGAGCATCAAGTATGTAGCCTTGTCTTTAATTCTTTAACTGAAATCTGGAGGAAGACTGGAGGGAGTTGTATAAAAAGCCCAAGGGGAGGTGGAATCGTAGCTCTGGAAATGAAGACACTGGAGAAATCAACTGAGTCAGGATCACGGGATCAACAGGAAGGTTTGGAAGACTAAAGTGCTGGAGGTTCCGTATGACTCAGAAGGTGAGTGCAGGGAAGATGGTTGTGCAGAGCTGAAATGAGGCCAAGCCCCGTCTTAGGTTCAGATGGGGTATTTATACCCGTTGAGAGAGACTGTTCTAGAAGAGCAGATGCCTCACCTGGGAGTCTAGAAAGATCGAAAGGAAACCTGGGAGAGAGCACATGGTAAAATAACAGTTGTGACCTTTGCTGATGTCAGGTGTAAGTGACGGTTACAATTGGTTAACTATGCAGCTGGAACCAAAGAGCATTAACTGTTTAAGTCAATAGGTCACAACATTTCGCGATTATAACCAAGGCAAGTGGAAATATAAGCCTAAATGTTTACATTCAATAGGTAATAGCGGATGGAGCTAATTAACTAGGAAACATTTGATACTCATACAAGAGTGCAAACAGGGGAAACCATGGTACAAGAGGTTCAATGGGGTGAAAAGATTTGGGAGGGAGACCATGGGTTGCAGGAGACCGTGAGGTGACAGAGGAAAAAAAACAACATGAGAACTGTGTGCAACACCACCAGTACAGAGTGTCAAAAAGGGTTTTGTGACATAAAACAATAGCAAAACAACAGTAATTCAATAAGTAGAAGTCGAGATATGATTTTTTAAATAATATCTGCAAATGCAGTGCTTAAAAGCTTAAAGCCCCAATCGGGACTATCTGGTTGCACTAGACTGGGGTAAATTCAAAGTTCAGGCCAACCGCAATGGAGCGCAGGGACCAAACTTGTCCCACTGAAACTGTACCTTGGGTGGACGGTTGCATCGACATCAAAGATCCAGTTTGAGGAGCACTGGAGATGATGCATCGGTTCTGACCTGCAGCATCAGGGATGCGCCAGCATCGAGTCACCCAGTCGTTGATATGTGATGTCCTCAAGATGCAGTGTCGAACCCTTTACGATGAAGGCGATGCATCATCTTTGCACTGCACAGCAAGCTATGGAAAGGTGCACAGGGCAATGCATTGATTTTGAGCCGTGCAGGTGGTGCTGTGATGTCCTCATCCTCAGCTGCAGCGGCGACGTGTCGGTGTCAAGAAGATGTGTAGCAGTTCCACTCAGCTCAGGGACGACAATGAATGTATTTCTGTTGATGACAGCTGCAGAACCCACTTCCAAGGACCCAGAACTGGATTGGTTCTACTTGGCAGGGTAGGACTCACAGTTGTCAGAGTCCAAAAGCTGTAGCAGAGCTGAATTAATTGTTTGATGTCCCTGAGACGTCACAGCAGGAGGCAAGGTAGCAAGCTCTCAGAGTCACTTTGATTCTGTGGTTTTAGAGGTGGGAAACATATATATAATATATATATATATCTTGAAATACTTTACTTGTGCTTTTTGTCATGCCTATATGCATTGATATGGTTAAGGCCACAAGCTTGACTAAGCTGCCACAAGGTTAACAAAGTGTGGCTGAGGAATACTTTGAGCTTGAGTTAGAGGTTGGTGTACGGGTACACCATTACAAACATGACAGATATCCTGTCTCTCTTATTACAAGTGAACTGGGATATACTGCTCATGTAATCGGGTGGACGGACAACAGATACTTTGGTGGCAGATTACCTGGCTGCCAAACTCTAGCTCCGGCCCTTTGTCTCATCCCTAATTTAAACAATGGAGTACAGCTATTGTGGGAGATGAAGCAAGTAAATGAAGGCCTTCATTACGAGTCTGACCTCCACCACATTATGACCATGGCGAACCACTGGCACCGCCACTTTTTTGACTGCCTGGTGGTGCTGGCGGTCTTAATCCTCCAGGGCAGTGCTGCAAGAAGCGCTGCCATGGGGATTTCAAGTCCCCTCTCCACTGGCTTTTACATAATGGTTGCACCATCCTTTAAAAGCCAGCCGAGATGAGGTATCGGGCCCCAAGGGGTCCCCTGCACTGCCCATGCACTGCACTTGGCATGGGCAGTGCAGGGGTCCCCATGGACAGCCCCTTTGCACATTTTACTGTCTGCTTAGAAGACAGTGAAAAGAGTGACGGGTGCTGATGCACCCAACGCACTGCAACATTGCAGCTGGCTCGATTACGAGCCATTGTCAGTGTTGTGGGCTGCTTCCCGCTGGGCCAGCAGGTGGAAGCTCGTAATAGGGGGTGCGGGAGGACTGCCTCATAGGCGTTAACTCGATCACAGGAGTTTGGCGGGCAGGCTTTTCCGCCCACCAAACTCAAAATCAGGGCCTAAGTCTTCTCTCTATTCCCTAGCTTTAATAGGGCAGTTACTTTCTTACACAGCAAACAAGATAGGAGAAGTCTTAGAAGCCAAGCTCTTATTTTTACCTCATGCAGGACTTCTCCGCTGTTTAAAAGAAATCAGATCCTACTGAGAAACAATACCGTTTATTTATCTTCAAACACTTTGCAATGTTAAAGAGAAAAAATTAGCAACGCGGGACTATGTGAAGTAATTGTTGAAAGATATCTGCATGATAAGTAACATTGAACATGATAATTAGCTTTTGAATGCTTTTAAATTCTGACGGCAGGCATTATGATACTCGTATTTATTTTTGAGGAAATATATATGTTGTGTTTGTTATGCAGCTGTGGTATGTTTTTCCCAAAACTTTCCCTCACGTTAGCCAACATGCTTTTCTCACTATCGCATATTAATACTTGATATTGTCGTTGGCCGGTAATGCATTCCTCGTAGGAGAGAGAAAGGGCGTAAACAGGGATAAAGGTGGAATGGTCAGCCAGTCAAAATACACACCATTGGGAAAGTCAAAGTTACGTAGGATAAAATATTGCCGCTATTAATTTCTGCGGCCTTGCATGTCTGCCAGGAAACATAAGAATGGGAATGCACCTTATTTATGCAGGCATCTGATAAACACGCTTTACCTCTACCCGTGTATATTGTCACAGGGCATACCAGCATATTTACATCAAGTATATCTGAGCTAGGAATTGACAACCCCAAAATACTTAGGCTTATCTGATATTCCTTTAAGCCTATTAGCTACAAAAAAGTTTTAAAGTTTGGCGGCGTGTGGGACCTAGCACTATATTTAATTTCAGCAACACAAGCTTTCATGACTTAATTTGCAATTGGGAAACTGAAACCTGCAATCCGTTCCCTTATTTCCTCTTTCTGTTCTCACTTGATGGACCTATGAGACCAAGGGCCATATGTATCATCAGTTTTTGCATTCGCAAACGGTGCAAATCGGTCATTTTGACCGTTTGCGAATGCAAAATTGGCTTTCCTCATGTATGAAAGGCTTTGACAGTTCAATTTTAGGGAATCCCAATTTTTTGTGATTCCCTGTAATTGCATCTCCATATGTGGAATCGCAATTTGGAATTCCCTAAATAGGAAATCACAAATAGAGATTTCCTATTTGCAATTTTCTAAGCACACGTATCAAGCAATGTCAATGGTAACTATGTGCAATTTTTAAATCTGCATTTTTTTAAAGTGCCATGTAGTGCACACATGTCCCTGGGACATGAATGCACTTTATAAGTGCACAATTTATTTTTGGGGTTCATGAAAGGGGGCCTTAGGTCCCTAGGCACCCTTTGTTTTGCATTTCTAGGTTTGCGATTTCCTAACAGGAAATCGCAAATTAGGAAATGCAAAACCAATCGCACCTATGGGCGAGGCCCATAGGAACAAATGGAGTTGACAATTCCTAATAGCGATTTCCTAATAGCAATTGCTAATCTGTAGGAACAGCTATTAGGGAATCGCTATGTTGTTAAATACCATTTTGCCTTCCCTAAAATAGCGATTTCTTCAAATTCGCTATTTAGGGAATGCAAAATGGGGAAGTGATGCATATGGCCCTAAATCCCTTTTGTGGATGCACAGTCTGCTATTCCCAAAATCATAGGGTTCGCAATAGCGAAAGGGCTTTTCACAATATGTAAAAGCACTTTTATGAGTCAAAACTCAAAAAAGAACATTTGTGACTCTTTCCGAATCACAAATAAGAGCGGAACTAAAGGAGCATCCCACTCTTATTGTGATTCAGAAACGTATATATCAATGGTTTGGGTCCACAAGTGCAGTCTTAAATCAGTGACCATTTACTGACACCTGTGTGTGGTGGTAACTGTGGCAGACTCTGTCAGACAGCTTCCCCTGTGAGGTTTTTGGGGATCCTCTCCGACTGTCTGTGTTCCAGAGAACCCTTTCTGCTCCCTCTCCCCCATTGACCCCCCACCCCGAGGTCTTGCTTAGCAATAAACATTTTAGTAGCACCTTTTGACCCTTTAATGGACAAGGCAAATTTAAACAAACATTTAGCAAAGCAACGGGTCTCGCATTTGCTTTAGTTAGAGCTATTAGTGTTGTAAACTCCTAACCGCACTTTCCTTGCCACTCAAATCAAAAGTAAAAAAACGCTGTGTGATTGCGCTATGTAAATCCCAGCACGAGCGGGCTGCGTGGAAAATAAAAAGATAAAGTAGTCCGGAAACCAGGCTGAAAACGTCGAGCCTTGTAGGTTTTCATTAGTTTACCGGTGCTGTGTAGGTGGGCTAAAAACTGGAAAAGGCATGACATATGTATGCCTTTCACAAATGAAAGCAAACAGATTTTAAAAGGCAAGCCCACTAAGTGACTGACGTGACATGGGTGTGGTTAGAAGCCCAAAGAAAGATTACAGCGGGGACAGAACGCTTTGCGCTCACCCCTCAAAATGTTCCTTGACTGGGAATGTGAATGCAGGGACAGAGATCTGGTGTCCTTCGCAGACCTCCAGCCATATATTTCCAGGGAATAACAGGAGGCTTAAATTGTGACTTGCCTAAGTGATATTAATTTTGCAGATCGTTTTGTCCCCCCCTTGTTAATAGACAGTTTACTATGCAACCTATTAGTACACAGTTCACATAGCAAATTGAATCCCCATTTGCTGCCCAGTTGGTGTGCAAATTGCACATCCTGCGTTTGCGAATGAGAACAGTGCATTCAGACGATGTAGTGTTGGTATCAGTGAAAGTTACAGATGCAATTTGGAGATCTCTCTTAGATATATTTTCTGGCAGTACATTAGACCTTAAAGTTATCCTTGATAGTAAAAGTAACCAATGCAATTTAAGTAGCAGAGGAACTTCGAAGATCAGCTTGGCTGCATGAGTTTGAATATCCTCGAGAAAACATCATAGGCAAATAGAAAGACCCAGAAAAAAGAGATTCAAGATAAGGGAAATTGTGGTTGACATGGCTTGATGCTTCCTTTCCTGAATCAGGTTGTGCACAATTTTTTGCAATAAATGTAGAACTACGGTATTAAAGGAGACCACTGCTGAAATTTACAGAGTAAGGCTCAATTCACTGATAGCTTTAAACCCAGGTTTCTGGCCATCTTCCCAGGTATAGGAGGAGGGTGAAAATTCCAAGAATTCTTGGTTTTAAGAGAATTTGGTGGGCACGCTGGACATGCCAAGTAACAATTTAATTTTAATTGAGGAAACCTTTTTCAGTGATTCGATTCATATACTGACAACAGCCTTGACCGTTGACCCCTCCATGGAAGAGGTACCTCCTTACCTGGTTGTACAGAACCCTAGTTTTATCCCTGTGCATGGCCATTAGAGATTTGCACGAGCTGGTGCATGTCTAATCAAGTTAATACATTAATTTTCCAAGCCCAGTTAGTCATTAAATATTGAGACTGTGCAGTGTCCTCTTTCAGTTTGTGGATCATTTTGTTGTTTAGCAGACCGTAGAGGATATATTTGGAAGAGGGTTGGTTACCATTACAAAGGGAGGGGGAGAAGTAGCTGCAGAGTGACCTCGTGGGGAAAATGTGCTCAGGTTCTGAAGGTAGCATTAGTGGGCCAAATACCACATCTTGCAATCAGTGGCTACTGATAATATTTCTCGTGCTCAAAGCACAATTGAGAAAGGAGCATGGGATACCTGGCATGTCCACAATAGTGACTTGGTAAAAAGACTAACAAAGCATTCAGAGGCCTCTGGACATGGCCCATGGCACTCAGTTTGTTCTTTACTCATGCCAAGTTAATGCCTACTTCTAGGACATTTCTAAACTAAAGTACTTCCAAAAGGCGATTTGCTGTAACATATTAAAAAAGGTATTTTGAAAGAGGTAACCAAGTATTCCAATTCTTTAGTATACAGGACATAATGTTAGACACTGATATTCAGACTGAAGTCACCATTGATCTGTAAATCATAATGTTGTGGTGGAAATACATGGAGCCCTCCAATCTCCCTCCTCAGATGGGGCAGGATTGATTGTTCTGTTAAGAGGGATGGTTAAGGGTAGCAACTAGGCAGCACAAATGTGACCGCCACAGTACTGGATTGCATGACCTAACTCATTTACCACGGTTGACATCCTGAGTGGCAGCACCCTTATCTAGGGCATGAAGACATAAACAAACATGTCCAGGACCAGAGGTTGATGGGACTGGTGGCAAGCATCTGTGACAAGCCAAGGCAATGATCATGCCCATTATCATAAAACTAAACTTTAAGGAGTTTTATTTTAAGAATTTAGGCCAGGGGTTCCAAAATTGTGGTCTGGGGATGCCTAGGGGTCTCCAAAGCCTCCTCAGGGGGTCCGTGACTGCTTAGAAAATTAATTGATGTTAACAGATTAATAAAGTGTATGTAAATAAAGTGGCTAAATGTACAATTGAAATTTTTTAAACGTACTGTGAATGTCAAGGAATTTGAAATTGGAGGCTAAAAATTTAATTAGTATCCTCAGATTGACTCTTGGGAGCAGTGCAGGTGCATCAAACATAATATAGTTTCCACAATGTGTGGCTTCAATTAAATTTAGAAAAGCTCCAACCTTAAAATTACATTTTTTATATTTTTCATTTATATTTGTTTGCAAATTAAGTAAAATGTGTTTTCATTAGTGTATATGTTTTATGAATGCTTGTTTCTGTATTTTTTGTATATTGTTTTGTGGTTCAAGTCATCAACTTTTGTTTAGGCTGGGGTCCCCGGCTTCCAGCAATGAGTCACTGGGGGGGGTCCCTGGACTCCAATAATGGTTTAGTCGGGGTCTCAGGGTTCGAGCAATGATAAAGTAGAGGTCCAGAGAAGTCAAAAGTTTGAGGACCACTGACTGAGGTCATTATTATATGTAGTTAAAGGGGTATGCAACTAATGCAGGTTTTTCTGGTGTACTTCTCAAAAATCATAATTCTGCACCCATCCACAGCTATACCTCTGCAAGCAGGGATTCATCGCTGATGTTAAGAATGTTTGATGCAGATGTGAAGGATGCCAAAAAAGATTTGGTCCTTCTTGGCTAGACTTCTGTTAGCCCTTTGAGCCAGGTAGATAGCCTATGGATCTGCAGAGTGGGAAGCATAGAAAAAGGTTTTGCAAGCTCTTGTGGGTGTGGGAAGCTACCACAGACCTGTTAAACACTCAGCATGGTACCTTGCATATGTGGGATCCCTGTTTTGTTATTAGACACCAAAGGCACCCACAATTCTAGAGTTTACAATAAAATAGACCAATATTATCAGAAAGCTGTCACCTTCCTGCATGCGAAGAAGATATGCTGCTGTCTTCTAGATGGCTCTTCAGTATTTACATAAACCTAACAGAGATGTGTTTCCACCACGTTTCCCTCCAGCAACCAGGCCATAACCAAAAGAAACTTAGCAGAGATTTAGCCATTGCTAAAATAGAAAATCCTTCGATTCCATACAGTATAGCAATATATAAACTGTTGTACAGATGATTTTGACATTTGTATGTATATCACATACACTATATATATATATATACATACACACATATATTATCTAGTGGCGGTCGCCACTAGATAGTTATAGTTAGGGCTATGTTTCCATAGAAAAAGCATTTTTTTGACTTGCCTATACCTTTGGCACCGTTTGACGAATCTTCACGAAATTTTCCCAACAAAAGTGTTGCGATGATTCTTATTGCACATGGAAAGTTTTAGGTGATCCGTCAAGCGGGGGCAGAAAAAACAGGAGGCTCAAAAAATGTTGCCTTTCCCATGTTAATTCCCATAGGATTCTTTAGACATGTCTACAGGCCAAACCACAGGACGGAATTACACAAAAATAGCAGAAAGCTAGCTGTCAATCCGCAGATCACGCTTTCGCTTATTTGGTGTGAATCCATTCAGTAGTTTTTGAGATATTAAAGGGAAAATAAATTTGCATATCTCTGGTCGCAAATATTTGATGAATAATTTACAAAATTTGTGAGTTATTCACAATTACGCATGCAAAAAGAAGCAGTGCAATCGGCTGAAGGCCACCTGACTACAAAGTTCCAGCAGCCATTTTATTTCACGGGACACAGTCCCGGGGGTAAAAATCCAAATTGAAAGGGGCATAAGGGGTCAGGGTGAAGTTACTCTGACCCTAGGGGTGTGAGATAGGTGTGTTTTAGGTGTAAATTATGGGTTTAAAATAATTTTGTGTCAGACTATGTGATATTCATGAAAATTCACGAGTTTTCGTGAATTTTTCAGGAATATGAAAACATTTTAAAGTAAAAACAGACGCATTCATACATGAATTAATTCACTCATACATGCACTCAGAGACTAATGCATTCACTCACACACTCACTCAAACACTCATGCACCCCCTCACATCCACTCAGACTCACACATTCACTTTAAGACCCACTCAACACACCCACTGACAGAGAAAGGCCCTGTGACCAACCTGCGCTGCCTACAGCCAAAGGATGTGCGTGGTGTGGGTTTGGGTGGGTTTATGGGCTTGTATGCGGCCAGACCTTGCATCCATCTCTTGCTTCGAACGACCGAAGGTTGTACGCGGTTGGGGTTGTAATAACGTATAGTAATTAAAATTGTTTTGCGTTAAAAAAACATTGACATTCACTGAAAAAACATAGAAATTTAGCAGTTCTAGTTAGAGTTCTTTTAAGTAACTATAACTCATGCCCTAAGATAACTATACCTTGCTCTTTCGCCATACACAGCTAATTACTGCACATACTATATCACTGATGAGATCTTGTGTGGCATATTTGATATTATCACTTCAACATTTGCAATAAAATTATAGATAAGAAAACTGTGCATGGCAAGGGTGCAACTTATAGTTATCTTAAGGGCGCAAGTTATAGTTACTTAAAATAACTCGAACTATAACTGCTGAGTTTCTATGTTTTGTACGAGTAAATTCAGAACCTAACTGTAATGTCCCTGTAATTTTGTTTTTTTATTGAATATATATATATATATATATATACATATATATATATATATATATGAAACACGATACCTTAAAACATCATTAAGGCAAGCAGCACTCCACGATTGTTAAACCAAAGGTTTATTTACACAAAAACAGGAACGCGTTTCGGCGTGACCGCCTTCATCAACCTGCAGGTCGCCATTTTGGCCCCCTTTATATATCCCATGTGTTTAACTAACCATGGTTCACTTAAAGCAACAAAATACATTTGAATATAAAATGTAACTTAAAAATACAAATAAATCACACATCATGTGTGATTTATTTGTATTTTTAAGTTACATTGTATTTTTAAGTTACAAGTGCTGATTGCCTTAAATATGTTTTAAGGTATCGTGTTTCATGTAAGACGCGGTGGTGCGCGTCCTATTCCAGCACCGTTGGCGTTCAGGAGCAGAGAGGAAAATGCCAAACTAAGTGTTGATATATATTTATATATATATATATATATATATATATATATATATATATATAGTATGTATCTCGAAGGACATACCACAATACCACACACACACACACACACACACACATACACACACACACATATATATAATAAATAGCACTCAGGCACGTGTTAATTTAAGGTTCCTGAACTATAACTATAAAAGTAATGGAGCCACAGCATAGGGATTGAAACATTTATACTGTAAGTGTTGAAGATGAGAGCTGTACCACTGAGCTGTGACTGGCTGTTCACCTCACTGGGTGAATGCGTTGAAATAGCAAACCATACATTTGAACATTTTATGCGGCTCCGAAGCTTTGTGAGATTTTAGAAACAGTGAAGAAGGCGGTGATGTGTTAGGTATATTGGGGGTCATTACGACCCTGGCGGCTGGCGGTATGTTGGCGGTAACACCACCAACAGGCTGGCGGTGTTCCGCCAGCAATTATGACAGTGGCGGAATTGCCACGGCCATACCGCCGGCCCCTCCATTATACCGCCAGGATTCCGCCTGGCGGTCATAATCCTCAGGGCAGAGGTGTCCTGGGGATTATGAGTCCCCGACCGCCGGCCTGTCCATGGCGGTACACACCGCCATTGAAAGGCTGGCGGTAAGGGAACTTGGGGTGCCCCTGGGGGCCCCTGCACCACCCATGCACTTGGCATGGGCAGTGCAGGGGCCCCCAGGCGTAGCCCCGTCGTGCATTTCACTGCCCGAATTTCGGGCAATGAAATGCGCGACGGGTGCTACCGCACCCGCTGCACATCAGCATTGCCGCCGGCTCTATTACGAGCCGGCTGCAATGTTGATGTGACATTTCTGCTGGGCCAGCGGAAATGTCATAATAGGGAGACATGAATACCGCCGGCAATGGCGGTATTCTGTCTCCCGCGGCCTCGGCGGTCTTCTGAAAAGACCGCCGAGGTCGTAATGACCCCCATAATGTTTACTTCATGTTGTTCCTTCCACTCTTTTAGATGGGCACACTTTACCCACTCTCACTTGGTAAATATTTATCACATTTCCCCTTCCATTATTGTTAATCACCAACGGCACTGCAAGATGTAGGGAAGGGCTTTAAAAACAGTGTGTTAATATAAGCAGAAACACACAAGCCAAGGAGGTGGGTTTGAATTCCTGAACAGGTGAAGACAATGTCTCACCACAATGTCATGGCACAAACATGCAGTCATCTTCATTCTCACTCGGAATGGAAGCTATAGTGATCCACTCAGCTGCTATACTACAATGTACTACACATTCATCCCAAGGGCCAGGCGCGGCCCAAGGGCATAAATAAATGAGCTGCTCAGTGAGCAGTGGCATGTACACCGACCTACTGCATCTTGTGTTATCCATAAAACAACTCAGTTCAGCCCTAAGTGAGGCCTAGGGCACGGCACAGCCCCTCCCTTACATTGGCAAAGAGGTGGGCGACCCCACTGTGAACCACTGTGTTTGCTCGAGTTTGGGGTCTCGTTGTGAGAGGAGGTTATTAAAGTGGAGTGTGCTGGCTGGGAGGAGCGCATATACAAAGGAGTGCACCATCTGACACCCTGGCACATCCCCTGGCTGACCGCTGCGTTGAGGCTCTGGATAGCAGCATTACATACTGGCAACAGGACATGTAGCCGGCCTGGGTGAAAGAAGGTCACTGCTGCTCATAAGGGAGAGCTACCAACTGAGAGTCTGAACTGACAGCACCTGTGGTGCGCAGTGCAATGGAAGACACACATGGTAAGTGACCGTGAGGAGTGGATTCCGTGGGGCAGGGAGGCCACCAAAAAGAGAAGGGAGGTGCCCAAATGCCCCCCAATAATAGGGTAAAAGGCCACAGAAAAAAGACAGAGAGAAAGGGGCAGTACAGTGCGAAGTGGTGAGGAGAAAGAAAGACAAAAACATAGTTAAAGAGTTGATCATCATGTCGGCATCAGACCAGGCCGCGGCGCCCTGGACCACAAGTAGCAGAAATGCGACAGTCAATGCATTACTGTCCTATATTCAATTGGCTGACCCCTCCACAGCTGTGCTGTGATTGAATAAATGGATACCTAGGCTGCAGCACTACTTTTGCACCACAAGAGAAACTGATGGTGCTGTTATGAGGTCAATGATGCTGCACATGGCAGGCAATGTTCTATATGATTTATTTCAGGGCCTACCAAACACTGGAGCTGACTTCGACGCTGCTGTGGCAGCTCTGAATCAACATTTTGATCCCCAGCTAAATCCAGAATATGAAAGGTTCAAGCTCCATCAAGCCCTCCAATCGGAAAGGGAGTCAGTCAACAAGTTTTTTGCATGACTTCGGAAAATGAAAAGCATGTGCACCGGTATTGACAATCAAGATGAGATAAGTATGCATTTGATCCAAGGATGCAGATCCTCTAACCTTTGGAAGTTAATACTCCGGCAACCTGGAATCTCCCTCAATGATATTCTCATTTTGGCAAGATCACATGAACAGGCAAACAGCCGAGCGGGAGCCATGGAGTCGGCGTTGGCATGTAGCTCAAACGATCAGACAGATGAAACAGGGGTGGTAATCAAGTTGGAGCAAGTGGATGCAGTACAGCGATGGCCTGAGAAGACCAGAGGGGACCCCCACAATAAGACTGGTGAAAAAGGGTGTGGAAACTGTGGATTGGAATACCATCCACAAAGTGGATGCCCTGCACAAGAAAAAAAAATGTCTGAGATGTGGTAGAATGAACTTATTTGCGAAAGTGTGCCTCAGCTCCGCAACCCTAGGAGCATCAGCAGCAAGGGGGAGAAGAGAGGCCAACATTAAACAGCTGTCCTTGGAAGATGAAAAGGACGATCAGGTCCAAGCCAACAGAATAGAAGGGGATGGAGAAGAAAGAGGAGATATTTATGATATCATCCACAGGAGGGAAAGACCTGCAGAAAAGACCTCCCCTGAAGTGCCACATCAACATCAATGGGGTACAGGTAACTGCCCTAATTGATACTGGAGTGTCTGTAAACATCACAGATGCTGAACAATTCTCCAGACTGGACCCTCCTCCAGAGTTGTGCCCAACTAAAGCAAAAAGCTACACATATGGAGGAGAAGTGCCACTTCCACTCCAAGGAGTTATCAAAGTCAAGGCTGTACACAGGACTTCACAAAACCAAAAAAAAGTTCCACATGACCGCGGACAACACAGGAACACTTATAGGCTGCCACACCACAGAAGATTTAGGATTGGTATTTTTTGCCAAACAGGTTCACCAATCCCATGTGCATTAAATCTTGGGAGACTTCCTGAACTGTTCTGGGACTGGGCTGTTTGAAAGGTGTAAAGGTGAAGCTACACATTGATGAGTCAGTCTCAGAGTCTCGTTAGTGGCCAAAGTGTTTCAAGAGGCAATTAGGGAGGGGTTGACAGGGCTGGTGTTTGTCATCAACGTGAGTGATGACATTCTCATCTTCTCGCTACCCTTGAGGAACACCACGAAAGATTGAGGGCCACTTTGCAAAGCCTAGTGGACAGAGGGTTGACTCTCCACTGTCGGAAGTGCCAGTTCTACACAAACAAAGTGGAATTCTTTGGATACAAGTTCTCACAAGATGGCCTCTAAGTGGACTCCCAAAAAGTAAAAGCCATAAGAATGGCTGCCATACCTAGAACTCAATTGGAAGTGCATAACTTCCTCAACATGGCAAACTACTGTGACAGATTTATACCAAATCTTGCCAGACTTTCCGATCAACTCTAAAGCCTTGTGAAGAAATATGTGCAGTTGGAATGGTCAACCACAGCCGTGAAGGCATTTAACGAGGTGAAGAAGGCGTTGTTGCACAATGCCACCATGGCATACTTTGACCCCACCCTTCCAACGGGGAAGCCCTGTAAGGCTGGGAGCAGTACTGATGCAGGAGAAAGACCACGATGCATGGGTGTCCATTGCATACGCGAGTTGAGCTTTCACAAACATGTAGACTTGTTACGCCCAAATCAAGGGAGAGAGCTTAGAGATTAGGAAGGCATGCAAGCACTTTCACCTGTATCTGTGTGGACAGAAATTTTAAGTAATAACCAACCACAAGCCATTAGTACCCCTGTTCATTGGGACAGAGTGACAAGGGTCCCTAAGGATTGAAAGGTAGGGTGTTCAGCTTCAACCCTACTCTTTTGAAGTGGTGTATCAACCCAGTGTGAACAACCCTGCTGACTACATCTTGCATCACCCAATGGCTATGGATCCCCAAGAGGAGTGGGGTGACAAAGCAGAAACCAAAGGTTTTGTGATAATGGTGACAGAAATTGCATGTCCCAAGGCATTGGGGGTGGAAGAAATAAATCGCAGAGGCCACCAACATGGACACCTGTCTGGAAAGAGTCAAGAAAGCCTTAAAAGAAAGGCAGTGGAAAGACTTTCTAGATGGTCCAAGTAGACTGATTGAGGAGGAGAGAGAAATCCAAACAAAGCTGTGAAGATTAACTAAGTGAAAGAAAAAACTGACTTGTTTTGAGGGGACACCAAATAGTCATACCGTGTTGCATATGGAGCCATGCTGTGGAGCTGTGGCATCAAGGACACCAGGGCGTAGCTAAAACTAAAACCCATTTTGGATCCAAAGTATGGTTCCTGAGAATGGGTCAAATGGTAGAGGACCACATGACTAGCTGCCGATCAGGTGTGCTCACGAGCACTGAATCCCGGTAGCCCCTATCATCAAGGAGGGGGCAGTAATGACACAATGGTCATCTCTAAGTATGGATATGGGACTTTCCCTGATAGCCAATTCACCCTCATAATTATGGAGAGTCATTTCAAGTTCCAAGTACTAGAGGTTGTGCAGTCTATGGCTTTTGAGTGCGTGAAACGAGGCTTGAGAAAGATTTTGCACAACTCGGCCTATCAGATGAGGGACCTCTGTTCCAAGGTCAAGAATTTCAGGCCAATGTGGAGGTTGAGTTAATGAAGACTCTCAATCAGGCACTCCAGATAGGGGTCGAGTAGGGTGAAGATCTGGAATGCTGTCTGCACCAATTTCTAAGGGCCTACCACAAACTCCACACAGCACCGCTGGTTGTGCACACAGAGAGCTCATCATGAGACAAGTGGTGAGGGATGTGATTCTAATGGGACCCAAATGGAAACCCGCTGTCATGGACGTAGTAGGGGCTCAAGAAATGAGGAGAGACAACAATGAGAAGGCCAGCAGAGAGAGGAGGGCGGTTGAGCCCAAAGTATGAGTGGTTGACCAGGTAATCATCAAAAATCACCCCCCTCAGGAAAATGTGCACGCCCATATGAGAAGGAGGTATGGGAAGTAGTGAGGATATGAGAAACTATGGTCACCGCTAGGAAGGGAAACATGGAAGTTTCCCAAAACGTATCCTGATTCAAAAAGCTCAGGACTGGAATGACCACTCAGCTAGAATCAGAGGTGGAGGGAGACTTGGATGATGCAAGTAGAGAGGAATCACAGCCCTTATCCAGGAGCAGGAACAGTACTGCTGGTGCAGAAAGGGAGCTGTTGATAGCAGCACAGGCCACCCTAGTCCCACATACCACTGAACCACAGTTTATCCCCAATCGGGAGAGCAAGGGTAGAGGCCACTCATATCCACTGCAAAGAAACCCCTGTCCAGCCAGAGATTAGAGATTTTGTGTGCTGAGGACGAGAACTGTGGGACGGATGCCGTCTTCATAAAGCAGCGCTGGAATAACATGGTCTCTGAAGAATTGTTGCTGTTTTGACATGTTTTTTTGTTCTTCTTTTGTCCTTTTCTTTTCTTTCTGGTTTTTCCTTTGCCAAAGGGGGGGAAGGGGGATGTAGTGAGCTACTTGGCCGCTACACTACAATCTAACAGACATTCATCCCGTGGGCAGGGCGCAGCACGAGGGCATATATAGGCCTAAGCGAGGCCTAGTTTATGCCATAGACCCCCCTACAGAAGCGTTGTTGTGTGGCATTTTCTCTATTTTCAAGTAAGTACTTTAGAACTTTGTTCAAAGTTTATATTATACAATGTACTGCGCAAGTATATTATAAAATAACTGGTACGTTTGTAAAACAATGATCAGTTTTTGCAGGGATATAAAGCAATCTAATTACAACTTTCCCAGTCTGAACCACATGACTTCAAAGTGTATACTTGAGGAGTAATCAAAAAGGAGGACGGGTTAGCGAGAGCGAATCAAAGGTCTGCCACTGAAATCTGTAATGAGAAGGCTTGTTCCATTTATTAAAACTGAAATGAACTCAAACATTTCAGTGATGTGCGGTCGAAGTGCATTAACAAAAGTTCGAGAACTGTGATGCTTCGCTCAGGTGGGGCGGGGTGGGTGAGCGGGAAGGGAGGGTTAATGGCCTGACTTGAATAGCCAACGGTTCTGTAACTTTTTTCGGACTTTCACCTTTAGGTTAGCACATATAAAAATAGCGCACAGCTGAAATAATAAATAAATGCAAGTTGAGTTCGTCGCTGAGAAATGCGCTATTGCACATTATGAAACCTCTATTAGTTAATGCACTCCAGAGGTCTGTGTGTGTAACCAAAGAGTCACAGAATTGAATCCTGGTTTGTGGTCTGGAGAATAGTGACTTGTGCGTGTTTAGTGCTATGAGGTTCCAGTCTGTTACAGAAAGCATTGCTAATATGTACAGCATTCTTTGAAAATTGCATTATAATGGTATAAGTTAGGCTGCTACAAAATGTGCAAAAAAGGTTTACCTAAAAAAAGTGCTTCCAAAATATAGATCTTAGCAATACACAGACTGTATGTAGTGCAATTTGTTTCTTATAGGTGCAGATCTCAACTCCCTTGCAATACCACTCAAAATAAACAATCTGTGTCATCAGGAAGTTTCAGGTGATTTAATCAATTAAAGCCAATACCAGCTTCCAAGCACCCTTTACATTAGCAGATTAACCAGTTAAGCGCATTTACATTTCTTTCAGGCAAGCAGGCACCCTGGCAAGAAGGCTTGTTTGTCTGCCCATTCCTTGATTTCATAGCACAGGAGACTCCCTGTCTGACACTTCAGCTGAACCATTTCAACAGCTGGAATTAACCGTCCTATGACAGTTCTCTTTTTACAAAAAATAGAGGAACTGTTCTTCTTACATTAAAAAAAGTATGGGGACACCGTGCCACTCAGATCCTGCCCACTTTGACCACTGAGTGCGGTAGACTTTAGTAGTGTCTGACTAGTATAAAGATAGGCTGGCACTAACAGTTATCAGAAGCTAGAAGTTAACCACTCGTAGTCTTGACTGGAGACAGGGAGCAGGCTAAGTTATAAAGAAGCATTGTTTCATATTTTTACAGTAGCGAGGCAACAAAAGTAGACTGCTGCAGTTCTGGGGCAGCAGCTCCTCTTAAGCATGCCAATATGCCTAAAATGTAAGCAAACAGCAAGCTATGTAGAGATCAAACTGAGGTCCGATAACTTCCCATTTCCCTTTAAAAGGACAGGCGACGAAGCCCACTGCCAATGTAAGCAGCAACAGTTCATCTCACAGGATCCTAACATTACACACCTCACTCCCAGATATTCTGAAACTACACAGCAGGCGTGGATGGGGGGAAGCATTACAGACAGCATGTGGATAACCAACGTAAGAGAACACGATGGAAGTGTGAAACGTGGAGTGGGGGAAATAGAAGGGCACAGGCCAGAAAGAGCACCAGGAGTACAGATGGGGAAGAGAAGCACAATGGAGAGAGAGAGAACAAGGTGCAGAAGAGGGGGGGAAACACACACAAAGGGCAGCTGAAAAACACATGCAATCTTAAGGAGTGCTTTATAACAAAGAAATAAGTAATTCCCTAAAAGGGAGCAGATGAAACACAGAAGCCAGACAATCAAAGAGATGATAAAGAGGCTATGTTCCAGGAAATGGATAAACAAAAGATGGACAGGCTGAAACAAAAAAGGCTAACCAACAGAAGCAAGCAAATATGAGGTACACTAAAGCCAACCAATGGTAAGCAATGGGCAGGCTGCAAATCCCTACATGAGCTTGGTAAACTCATAATACATCTTTCATTACAGGACAGTTAATGCTCTCTAGTAGGCTTGTCCTAAACACTGCATGTGTGAAATTATGTGACACTCAGGTACCTAAAAATACACCTCAAAAGAGGAGGCAAACAAAAATGAATAACTTCAAAAATAGAAAACTAATTGAGTCAAAGATACACTGGTTTCATGACTTGTGTGCCCTTCTTCACAAACCTCGTGAAAGGAAAAAGTTTGAGATCTGCCAGCAAGGGGTCAATTCAAAACTGCTTGTCAGTATGAAGTTTCTAGCAGTCATTCATCATAATTAACCAAGCACTTAAATACAACACGGAAAAATTGTTAAAAAATTGCATATAAGTTAAATATCTGTGGGTGTGTGCAATTGCATACATGCGAAGACATCGCTGTAGTTTATGTCCAGCGATTGTTGCGGTACTGGTTCTGGCCCTGTGCATGGCTGAAGGCACGCCCTTATGGAATTCGCTCTTGACCTCACAGTCACTCTAGACTCCCAAAGACATTAAAAAGCCTTTTTGTGGGTGAAAATTTAGCCAGTATGTTAAACTCATTTATGAGCTCTAAGATTCAAATTTCAGCAGGGCCGGTTCAGCCTTTCAACCTTTCAAGGTTGATACTGTGAGAAGCAATGTTTTGGAAAATAGAATCACCTCTCATTTACAGCACGAAGACATTAGGACTGCAGTAGCGATCGCTATTTAAAAGTGTATATTATTATTATTAATTATATGTGTAGCATATATTTCAAGAGTCAGGACGGTACAATATTGCATCGTAGTATGAAAGTGTCTATTAAACCTGTTGTTCGAAGGGTGATCCGAAGGCTGCTGCTTTCACTCAAATGTGAGGAACCTTGCTTAATCTTCCTTATCAATGGACTCAGTAAGGGAGCTGTGGCAGCTGACAAATTGTACAGCAGCTTTACAGTTTCTTCTGTTTGCATTCCTTCCTTTGTGGCGGTTTGCATGGCTTTTGTTTCTGAGGGTGCTGCCTTTCAGAATTCCAAAGGGAACTTGCTCGCCAGAAATGTATTTTGGCTTGTGCTCTGACCGCACCTTGGCATCATTTTCACCGCTGACTGCTTTCATTTTCCGATTAGGAAAGATGAATGTATTCTGATTTCATGCTAATTGCACACAAACACGCTGGCTTGAAACCGTGCTGTTTGCTTTGGGATTCCTTTACCTTCCAGAATGTCATTTGTAAGTTCATCCTCGTACTTTTCGAACTCCTTAACTCTGAGCACCTGGGAGAACTTTTTACTGTACATGCCCATGCAGACTTCACACCTGCGACTACACGCTACACGTTTAGTTTTGACTCAATATGTCTTACTTCTCAGACAATCTGAATCATAATAGCCAATGGTAGGCGACTCCATTCACAAATCAACCTAGGGGGTTCCTATTGGAAAGCAAAAGTCTTGTATAAAATCCACAGGGTTTTTGAATTGTAAGATCCTGTCTCACCCGGGTGTTCGACAGACCGCCTTGTGATTTGCTATCACGTTCTACAGCTTTACAGCTATTCTTCCTATAATTGGCACCTTATAAGAACAAATATATATGTGTTCATTAGCAAACTGACCTCCTACTGCAAAGAGGCGCATCCTGACATTTCATGGACCTTGGATGAAAGACAGGACTTGCTATGTATCTTGGCACAACAAGGGTTAAGAGACAACATCTTTTGTAGTTGGAGTTTTCAAACTGCCATTCAGTTGGACGAATACAACGAGGTGTAAAGTATGCAACAGTTCAAATTAGTCTGTTCTAGAGGATGTGTCACAAGAAAGTACGAGTGTTTATTAGTTGTGGGAATTGTTTCAGGAGTTTGGAAGACAGTAAGACATTGTGTCAATCAGAGCCATTTACCACTGGTGCCTTGTGCTCAGCCCTACTATTGGGGGGAAAATTGGCACCAAGATCAATAACTTAGTGCCTGATCCTCGAGATAGTGAAATGGAGCAGTCCAAGGGGTACTAAGGGAGGAGGGATGGAGACTCAGCCCTCAAAAAGTTAACCAAAAACGTCTCTGGTTAAATCCCAGCAAATGTTTGTTCTCTGAAGAAAAATAAGTATTTTACTCAAAACAAAACATACTACAGTATATAAGCTATAACAAATGACATTGGTAATATCTCAGTGATTATGAGGAACAGTCTGTGTTGCTCCCAGAAGACAACCTCCAAGGGTATTTATGTGTAATTTTCCTAGACCAGGGACTAAGGCCCCACACAATGGGCGTTTGTAGACAGAGTGTCTCTAGAAGAATTGCTGTCAGGGACATGGGCCAGGGAAGTTTGAATATGCCCTACCCATTGGGAAGAGTCTCTTTCTCCCAATTTGGCGTCTCTCCTGAGTTTGCACAGTACCTTATTTGTTTTCTCATTTAGTTATTTGCTAGTGGAGGCCTCAACAGCAATCATTGGCTGAGCCGCACAGCTCAATCCGGTGTGTCCTGCATGGCTGATGGAGTGGGAGAAACAGTGATACTGCCCTTGCCCTGCTGTTTGGTACAGAGTGGAGCTACAACAGTTGATGCGGCTATGGGGGAGTTGCTCTGCTTGCAGCCCAATGAATCTTGAGGCTTGCATTCCTCCAGGCAGGATTTCTTTATTCCAATAATTTTTTCTAACCCTGGTTCTGTGCAGTTTTGCTCTTTTGCTTTTTCCACTCAGACTGGTTCACCAAGGCCTTTGTCACAGGGAGTGAGCACAAAGGGTCAAACTGGAAGACTCCAGGAACGAGGAAGACTCCAGGAACGAGAAACCAGAAACAAGGACACAATGGCAATAGAGGCCCCCCACTTAGCTACCTGATAACGAGTGAGAGATAGCCCTTGCAGAGAACAGTGGGTCAGGAAAGGGGAGGAGCAACTCCCTAGCTGCCCCCTCTCATTATTATTCACTAGTCTGACCTACTACATAGAATACCTGGAATGTCTTGAGAGGAGCCCTGCAATTCACATCGGTTGTCTGGGGTCTCCCTCCAGCCCTCTGTCCTAGATACTACTGAAATGCAGCAAATACAAAATGGATCCTAGCGTGGCAATGACTACCTGTATCATTCATGCTCCCAACACACATTCTCTACACATACAAGATGGTGCACACATGCAACATTCAAGTTCCATATGAATGGGAGAAGTACCTGCTTGCAGAAGATGGCAGACCAAAGCTTCCATTAGATGTGGCCTCTTAATTCTGATTGAGCTGGCAACCAAAAAGCCCCATGTGAAAGTTAGGCCGAAAATGAGAAATTACTGTGGCTGTCAGGCTTGGTACTTATGATTCTCCTGGTAATTCCTTATTTCTCATAATGGGCCAGATTTTCCCCATCCCAGGTTTCAGTATCTCCAGCTGATATTCCTGGCCACTGGTAAGGAGGGCCTGAGCTATGAAAAATGTAGGAAAATCCAGTAGGCGACTCTCCCGACTTCAACGGGTGAAAAGGTGTGCTGTACCACTATAAATGGTACTGTCGCCACAACTGAGAATCTTTACAGCCGATGGGTGGATGATATTCACTCTCTACAAAGAGAGTGCACATGGTGTGCCCATATAGGCCACACAACCTCACTCAATGTCTCATTCCATGTCACAGAAGATTCACCAGTGCACACATAATTACAGTGTATGCTGCGACAGGGACAACAATCTATACAGCTTACTAATTTACTGGGGTAAATGTAGATTTTCCTAGTATTATGACGGAAAGTCTTAATTTTATTAAAGACACGGAGGCGAGTATTATGCGTTTCTTTTCTTACTTTAATTCAATAGCAGCAGTCAAGAAACATACTACAATTCCCAGAAGGCTAACAACAACAGCCAATGGGAAAGAAAAAGTAGTCATAACAGTATACACCAATCACATGCATAGTAAGGTATTATGACATCACTTGACTGCGACCAGCCCTCTTTTCTTGCGAGAGAGTCAATTAACAGTAAACAATGGAACTATAGAGAACAGAATAAAAATTGCCATAATAAACGACAAAACATCCGAACAAAAGTTCAAAATCCAAGGTAACCAAGGCGGATCCCGGAAGATTAGTCCTGTGGGAAGACCGGCTTTGAACGGAGCCATGGAAGTTTGCAGAGAAGAAATCCAGGTCGAAGGAGGAGACTTAAGCGGCGGATTGAGTGATGGCCAATGGTGCTAGAATAAAGGGTGGGAAAGAAAACAAGGTTAATGAAAGAGGAGGGATAATACTCGCCTCCGTGTCTTTAATAAAATTAAGACTTTCCGTCATAATACTAGGAAAATCTACATTTTATGGCAAGACCGGAGGCTCCTATTATGCGAGTTTAAAGCATATTAGTTATATTCAGAGAAACATTTTCAATAGGTTTACAATAAAAAACTTTGAATACTGTGTCATTAGACCAGTCTGCAGATTTAAGAATGTCTTCTAAACGGGAGCCTGTCCAAAACGCCTTAGAAGCCATTGCCCCTCTGGAAGAGTGAGCCCCAAACATAGAAGTATCTATGCCCGCCAAAGACATCAACCAACGAACCCACCGGGCCAGAGTAGCGGTCGAAACGGGGGAGTGAGGTTTCCTGAATGAAATTAATAATTGGGAATGAGAAGAGGATCTTAAATCTGCAGTCTTTGATTCATACACTTTCAAACATTGTCCTACACATAGATTGGGATAGTCAGGAAAGTAAGGATAAAAAACTGAGGATAAATTGGTTTTGGTTCGACGAACCACAGTGAACATGACCCCAGAAGGAGTAAACTGACGGTTAGATATATCTAGAGCTCTAACATCTGCCAGCCGTTTAATAGAAACTAGACACAATAGCATAGTTAACTTTGCCGATAACATTTTTAGAGAAAGCATGACATTATCAGGCCAAGACAATAGAAATTTCAAAACAATAGAAACATCCCATAATCGACTGTATTTAGGTAAAGGAGGATTAGAAAACTTTACTCCCTTTAGTAAACGGCAGATCAAAGGATGTTCTCCTACAGGTTTTCCATTCAGCAGTGAATGATTGGCCGAAATAGCTGATCTATAAAGGTTGATAGTACGGAAGGCCTTACCTTTACTGGCTTCATTTGCTAGAAAATTGAGAATAAAAATCAAATCTGCTGAAAAGGGATCGATTTGTTTTCCCAAACACCAGCTGTTCCAAATAGACCAGGCTGATGAATAAGCCTTTTTTGTACCTGGGGCCCAAGACTGAGCGATATATCGGGAAGCTTCTGCTGAAATGCTTGGGATAATTTGGGATTGCCCGAGACTTTCCATGCCGAGAGGGTGAGCCGATTGTCCAATATCAGAGGATGAGAAAACCCTAGAGGATTGAGCAATAGGTTCGGGAAGGAAGGAATCAGGACCGGGAAGTCTATTGATAATTCTAAAAGCGCTGGGAACCAAGTTTGAGACTGCCAAAAGGGGGTTATGAGAACTATGGTGGCTAGTTGGCGCCTGAGCTGAGCCAGCACTCTGCTGATCATGAGGAAAGGGGGAAAGGCATAATTGAGGGAAGGGGACCAATCCTGTAAGAAAGCATCTGATGCTACAGCTAATGGATCTGGCCGCCAGCTGTAGAATAGAGGAAGCTGGGAATTGAGGCGTGAAGCAAAAAGGTCTATTACTAGGGGACCCCATTTGTTTTGAATGAGTTGGAAAATTGAAATATGGAGTTTCCAGTCGCTTGAATCTCGCAGATGACGAGAGTGCCAATCCGCCACTGAATTGAGAGACCCCGGAAGATATTCTGCATGAACCGAAATGTGGTTTAAAAGGCAGAATTCCCAAAATCCCTTGGCTAATTCCGTCAGAGGTTTGGATTTCGTGCCTCCGAGACGATTGATATAGCGTACGGCTGAAATGTTGTCCATCCTGAGGAGAATAGCGCATCGCACTCTGCTTTTTGCAAGGCTTCTGACTGCAAAGGAGCCTGCAAGCATCTCTAAACAATTGATATGCATTCTGGACTCCTCTAACGACCATGTGCCTCCAGTGGAGATTGGTCCACATCGGGCCCCCCATCCTGATTGGCTTGCATCTGATTCTAATACTAGATCGGGGGCTGATGCAAAGATAGTCCTTCCGTTCCAAGAATCTAAATGGTCTATCCACCATTGAAGTTCTGTGCGAGAATCGGCGTCTAATGGAATGATATCTGCGTATGAGAGACCCTTCCTTAGATGACGGATTTTCAATCTCTGAAGAGCCCTGTAATGGAGAGGACCTGGAAAAATAGCTTGAATTGAAGATGAGAGTAGACCCACAATTCGTGCTAACGTTCTTAGGGAAATCTGAGAACTGCGGAGGACCTGTAGAATTTCCGATTTTATAGTTTTGATCTTTGCTGAAGGGAGTTTGAGGGTGGCCGAAATTGAATCTATTTGAAATCCTAAGAATTCTATAACCTGAGATGGAATTAGAATGGATTTTTCTCTGTTTATGATGAAACCTAGTTCCGATAACAGGGAACGCGTGAAGGATAGATGAGAGAGAAGGGACTGAGAGGACTGACTCATTATTAGAATATCGTCGAGATAAATGATGAGTCTGATGCCCTGCGCCCTGAGAAAAGCTACCACAGGTTTCATGAGCTTGGTGAAGCACCAGGGGGCTGATGAGAGACCGAAGGGTAGAGAGGTAAAATGAAAAAACTGGCTTAACCACTGGAATTGGAGAAACTTTCTGAAATGAGAATGAATTGGAACCACTAGATACGCATCTTGAAGATCCAGTCGAACCATCCAATCCCGTTGCAGAAGAGTGTCTCTGAGATGGAGAATAGTTTCCATCTTGAAATGATGGTAAACTACAAAATGGTTGAAATACTTTAGGTTTATTACCGGGCGCATCTTCTTGTTTTTCTTTTGAACCAGAAATATCGAGCTGGTAAAACCTGTCGGATCGGGAAGAATAGGAACAATGGCTTGTTTTTGCAATAGAGCTTGCACTTCCGCAGTTATGAGAGAAACCATGTCTGAGGAGAAACGAGGAAGAGGGGGTAACTGCGTTTGAATAGGACTTGTGTAAAGTTCTATGGAATAACCCTGAATAGTGTTGAGAATCCACGGGTCTGCCGTGATTTGTGACCACTTTGGAAGGAAAAAACGGAGAAGTCCTCCTAACGGAATGGAAGAAGAAACATGACTTACTTGGTTGGGGAGAGCGTCTGGAGATCCTGGAACCTCTGGAGCGGAAACCCCTGCTTCTTTGTGGATAAAACTGTGGTCTATATTCCTGGTAGGATGCGTTATGATAACCTCTGGAACCTTGGTTGTGGTATGCACGGCCGGCAAAGCGGTTCCTTCCTCTGCCAGCCCTTTCAAAAACACGCTGTGAAAATACCTTTTTCATCGATTGTTGCGCCTTGTCCAAAGAAGTAAAGGTTGTCACATACTTGCTTAGCTCTTTGATGAAGGACTCTCCAAACAAAGCACCATCCGTTTGAGAGTTGGATTTGACAGTCGCCAAATTGACTAACTTAGAGTCAAGTTTTAAAAGAAGACCCTTGCGTCTTTCGTGTGTAAGGGCGGAATTCGCATTCCCTAAGAGGCAAAAGGTACGTTGCACCCATAAGGAGAGTTCTTCAGGATCAATGAAGGAACCATCTATTCTGGCCGCTTCCACTATGTCAAAAATACGGGTTAGTGGTCCCATAACATCCAGCAATTTATCTTGGCAAGAGGCCCATGCTTTATCCACCCCTTTGCGTGGATCCTTGCCTATTTTTGTAAAATATGATAAAAGAGATTGGTCAATAGCAGGGGTAGCGGATAAATTACGGGACAGGGAAGGACGAGGGCACTCAGATTTCAATTTCGCCCTGATTTGTTTGTCCAAGGGACAATTGATTTTTGCAGAAACATATTGAGCCACATGGTCTGCGGGAACCCACTCAGTGGAGTTGGGGTGAAGTATATTGGAAGGGTCAAACATCGGGAAACCCTCAGGGTCTAGAAGCGTGGAGGTTTGAAGAGAGGACAACTTGGACTTTTTGGGAGGCGGGGGAGAAAAAGTATTATCATCTGCGTCATCCGAGACACTGGAAACAGAGTCCAGATCCGACACATCGTCATCCGTATCAGGGGTGGATGAAATCATCAAAGGGGGGATAATATTCTTTGTTTTAGATTTGTGTTTTAAATTAGGTTTCCCAATGTCCACATTTTTATACTCCTTGGGGGGAGCCTTTTGAGGAACCGCGTCCTCTGCCGCATGTGAGGAAGCCTCACTTCTCTTATGCGCCAATTTTTTCGATTTGTTTGGATTTTTACTAGGGGAAAGGCGCTGACTGCATTCCCCCGCAGCCTGGGCCAACATGGTCCTAGAAATCATATCGGAAAATGAGTGTTCTAGGTTCTTAGAAATTTTTTGTATGGAAGAAGAAACTGCCTGTTGGACAGAGGATTTGATGAAGGCAGAGAGTTCTTGCCTAATATCCTCTACTTCATGTGAGGGGGAATTATCCGAATTCATGGTGACAAAGGAACTGGGCTGAGAGGGGTTAAAATCAGATAAAATACGGCTACGAGGTAACAGAAGGAATGAACAAACCGGAACCTCCAGCCGATAATGGGAAAAAGGAAAAGCCACTTAATTTCTTCGAGACGCGAAGAAACCACGCGTCTAAAATGGAATATAAGCCTCAGGGGAGCCGTTCTTGGCCGAGCGCCCGGTATCTCCCCAAGCGCGAGCAGAATAACTGCCGCTTGAGGAAAAGCCGGGTTCCCAGCCAGCGAGCGCCCGGGCGCCGCGCGCAGAGCAGAAAACGGCCGAAACTGCCGTGCGCGAGCCGGGAAGCGCTCCGGATAATGCGGCAACCTGCCGTCTATGAAACAAGTTAATAACGTTGAACCAACGCGTTAGGAACGCGCAATAAGGAAGCAATGAAAATTAACCAAAAAGCGTAATACCCATAATCTTACCGTATTACCACAGACAAAATATGAGGAGAAAGATAAAAGGGTACTTATCTTGACTGCGAGCAGCAAGAAAAGAGGGCTGGTCGCAGTCAAGTGATGTCATAATACCTTACTATGCATGTGATTGGTGTATACTGTTATGACTACTTTTTCTTTCCCATTGGCTGTTGTTGTTAGCCTTCTGGGAATTGTAGTATGTTTCTTGACTGCTGCTATTGAATTAAAGTAAGAAAAGAAACGCATAATAGGAGCCTCCGGTCTTGCCATAAAATTTGACTTCGAGAGAGATGTTCTCCAGAGCCTTGCCAGGAACCTTTCTCCCTTCCAACACTGGACGCATAAAACCACGGATGATAAATCGAGATCACTTTGAGCATAAAAGTAACAATGGATTTTTGTAACAAATATTACTAAAACCTTGTTTCCCTATAGATGGAAACTCTTGAGTCTATATATATTTTTGCAGCAATACCCCTTTAGGAAACAACAACTTTGTTACGGTTTGCTAGGACCGCTTTTGATGTAAACACTAGTTCAGTGTGCTGCTGCCACAAAAGCTTCTGGGTATGAGTTTTGCGGGTATTGTGGTGCTCAATCATGCTGTGTGTGGACCGTTTGAATATGTAAGACAGGGCTGATGAGTTGAAATAATAGTGGCACAATTGAAGTGAGGACGTTTACTTTTGCATGTCTGATTGGTGTGCATTGATGGGAAAATAGAGGCAACATGTGACATTTCACAGTTTGAAAAAGACTCACACAAGAAGTGGTGGACAAAGATAATGCACTAAGAGGCTCTGAGAAAATTGCAAATGGAGAGGGTAGTTTTGGATCATTTTATTGAAGTGATGTTAGACTAAAGTCCCACCTTAAAGTCTTAATCTTTGCCTCGCAGTTTCCTTCCCAAGAACAGTACTTGCCCCCAGAAAATCCAATGTATTTTAACTAATTTACAGACAGAAAATAAAGTGCAGATTTTTTAGTGAAAGCTCTATCCAAAGTATCAAACTATTACTTGCTGGTCCAGAGCAACATCACGTTCGTGGTTCTCATGAAAGTTAATAACTAAGTTTGTAAATACGTTTTATGTATTTAGAAACGTGTGCATTCTCTTTCTGGATTACAAGCCTGCAGTGTAGACCTGCAGGTCAGCAGCCTGTTTATTATATTCACAGGTAAACACTACAGTTGTTTGTAGGATATGTAGCCAATTGACGATTCCTAAAACAGAAAGTAGCATCAAGGAATATCTGTGGCACAGGCAAACATGGATTTTTAGGGTCGAGCGCACAATCGCTCCATCCCTGTTGTAATTTCTCTTTGGGCTTTTAACCACGCCCATGTCATGCCTGTCACTTTCATTGGTTCGTGGTCTTGCCTTTTAGAATCTGCTCGCTTTCATAAGTGAAAGGCATGCATACCTCATGGCGTTTCCGGTGTTTAGACCGCCTACACCGCACCAGTAAACTTCTGAAAACACACGAGGCTCCATGTTTTCAGCCTGGCTTCTGCACTACTTTATCGTTTTATTTTCCATGCAGCGCAATAGTGCTGAGTTTTACATAGCACGATTGTGCACATTTTTTTTCTTTCAATCTATGTGGCAAGAAAAGTCCGGTTAGGAGTTTACAATGCTAATAGCTCTAACTCGAGCAGATGCAAGACCCGGTGCATTGTAAATGCTTGTTACTTGTATCACCTCACTTTCCTCGCCCCACACCAGTAGAAGGGCTACACCTAAAGTTCTAACAGAGCCCTTTGATGCCTATGAGAGGTGATGCCATGAGATAACCAACAGCACAGTAGCGGCCATATAAATTGTTTGCTTACTAAAGCAAGAAACTGCTAATCAGTGGATTTGCTCCAGGGGTGAGGTAAAGACCACACTCAGTACATACTAGTACCTTGGGGAATGATGTTTACTGTGAGTGATTATTAACTTTTATTTCAATATTTTCTTTGGAAAATTAGAGATTGCATGCAGAATTGATATTTCCTTCAACAAACACCACATGTTTTGGAATGTATCGTGTTTTGCTATGGTAAATTTTGGCAAGATTACCCTGCTAAAATTAATCAGAGGGAAATTGTAGAAATGTGGTCTTTAGTGCAAATTTCAGAATTATAGTCTCTACACAAAATGACGTATACACAGGGATTCGAATACATCCACCCCCCAAACTTGTACTTAAGGCATAAATTACAGTGGTTTGTGCTATGCTTGTATGTTTTTTAAATCTGAAATCTCATCTTTGTCCCATGTGTCTGCATTTGGAATAAGGGTATGTTTATGTAGAGTGCATGTTGTAGATGCCTTTGTTAGGGAATGTTCTAGGACAAGTCGGGGGTGGGGTGTGGCTTCGATGAGTTTGTGGAATCTTGGCCTGCTTTAACTGAGACCATTGTGTTTGGGTGTGTGTGTGAGGCAGTCCGAAGTGGAAGGGAGAGGCCAGGAGTTGTTATTTAGGTCTTCAGATAAGCCTTCTTTCATGTGAAAATCCAGATTAGTTCTTGCTAGAAGCATTACCTTGCACTCTTCTAAAGAGCAGTATGAGTGATGTCCCAAGCTCCCAGTTTGGTGTGGCAAATGGTTATGCATTGAGGTGAATGGCATACCATGTATTTATTGAACTTCAGGTGAACCAAGAGGAGCCCATTTAAGGTGCATTGATAGAAGGCTGTCCCAAGTCCGACACAGGCAGCACCAGGAAAGGTGAATCCATTAGGGAACTGGTGATTGATTGTGCCCAAAAGAGAACCTCATCTAGTGTTAGGAAGGTTATTAATGCCTTCACTGGAAACAGGGTAACCTCAAGTATAACAGAGAAGTAGTCAGAGTGTTCGCTATCTAGACGAGAGGCTCATATTTGTCCTCTGACACACTAAAGACAAAATAACGTTCACAATGTGAAGAGTGTGAAATGACCCATCACCCTCTAGATAGAGTGATTCATGTTGAGGAATTTAATAATCTATTTGCACTCCAATGTCAAAATTGTTCTCGACTGAAGTAGGGCGACTGAAAATACTCTTATTGTGCTGTGAAAGTTATTGCAGCCCTCACTGGGTTTCTAAGCAGTGGGATGAAATGATATGCTGTTTGACTCAAGCTAACTGTTTATGATCAAATAATTAGTTAGGAACACATTTAGTAAGGGTTTGCGTCAGGATTGCGTCACTTTCATGGCACAGCCCGGACGCAAAATTGTCTTAGGCATTTACTAAGCCACACAAAGCCATTTCAATACAAAGTAACGCAAGGCAGCGCAGAGCATGCTTTGCATCAGGGAGACGTTCCAAGGGTAGAGCATTGACGTACCCGTGCATTTACCCATGGATTTTGGCACATTCCCAGTTTCGCTAAAGCTAGCAAACAGGGGAATGTGTAAAAAAACTATACCTACCAGAAGCAGGTGTAACAAGGAGAAATATATTTTATTTCTCCTCACTACTTAATTTTCTATGTATGCTGCACTCTGCAGCACAATTAGAAAGTGGATTATGCCTCCAAGCATTTTTTCTGCAGGAAGGTATTACTTCCTGCACAAAAACAACCCTGCTTCCAAAGCAAACACCCTTACATCATGGTGCAAGGGTGACTGCATTGGTGATAGCCTGCACACAGTGTGCCAGCGCAAGAAGACTGCAGAATTGCGCCATATATTAGTAAATGCAGTGCATTTCTTCTGTCTCACTTTCATGCAACATAGCACAGCAACTTAGCTTGCTGCCTTGTATTGTGTGGAAGGTAACTAAACATACCTCTAAGGGCCATATTTATGGAAAGCACTTCTGTCCTTTCCCTCTGTGCTGGCGCACAATTGTCTGCCTAGCGCCAAAGTAGACACCCTTGCACCATGGTGCAAGGTTGCCTGGGTTGCATGTAGTATTGTTTTTGTGACGAAAGGGGCACCTTCCGGCACAAAAAAAATAATTCGAGGTATATATTCCTAATGCAGCACACATAAAAAGAGGGAGTAATGAGGAAAAATAAAGATATTTGTCCTCGTTACGCCTCTCCCGGAGAGGTGTATCTTTTTGGTGCATTCCCATGTTTACCATGTTTGGTAAGTCTGGGAATGCTTCAAAAGCCATGGGAGTTTGCTTGGAACACCAACACAACAACCATGGAACGCCTCCCTTGTGCAGAGTAATTCAACACAGCGATTTGCGCTGCATTGCATTACTCCAGATTTTTTAAGCCATTCAAAGCCATGCACAGTGGCTTTACTTGACTTAAGAAATCTGGCTTAGCGGTCACGAATTGCAAGCATGACGCAAAGCTCTCAGAAATATGACTATTAGGGCCTCATTTATGAGGCCCTGTCGGCACACTGCGCCACTCCAGTGGCGCGGTGTGCCATCTCATATTTACAAGGCCATACAAAGCCACCTAGCGTAGCTTTTTATGACCTTGTATTATGGGCGCCTCTTTCACGCAGAAAACTTTGTGAAAGGGGCTTTCCATGGATGTTGCTGTGGGTGTTCCTACGCAACACCCATGGGACGCTAAGGAATGTGACGCATTCCCAGAATAATAAGTCTGGGAATGCGCCAGATTCCTATGCCACCTCAGAGGCGGCATAGAAGTGATGCAACAGGGAGAAATATCTTTATTTCTCCCAGTTGTTTTTCTTTCTTTGTTTGCTGTATTCTGTAGCAGACATAGAAAGCGGTAAACACCTCAAGTGATTGTTTTTGTGCAGGAAGGTGTCACTTCCTACAAAAAACAATCATCCCCACAATGCAGGCATCCTTGCACCATGGTGCATGGGTGCCTGCGTTGGCGCTAGGCAGCCCATTGTGTGCCAGCGTAGGGGGGGGGAGAGAAATGCACCATATCTCATAGATACGGCACGTTTCTGCCCCTTCCTGGTGGCGCATGGTGGCACAGCAAAGCACTTGCTGAGCTGTCCTGCACCACAGGACTTGGAAATAAGCCCCTTAGGGGCATATCTTCAAGAAACTGGTGCATCGGCTCTGATGTACCAGTTTCCTTGCGTTGCCTTGGCACCCTAACAACACCATAGTAGGGCTGTATTTACAATACAGTGCATCATGGCATATGTTAGCACAATAGCATCAACATTTTTCATGCTAGTGTGGCTCTTTGTTGGACTAGCGCCAAAAATGTTGACGCTAGTACAGCAAAGCTCGGGGAGGCCCTTTGGAAATAGCACTAGTGTCACTTTAATGCCTGCCATAGGCAGGCATTAAAAATGACTCTAGAATGGAGCAGTGAAATATTGTAAAGTTCACTGCACCATTTTTTTGGGCCTCCCTGCGGTGGAATGTACCCTTGCATACATTATACTCGGTGTAGATATCATGTAGTACAAGTGTTTACAAAGCTAGCATTGCACCACTTTGTATATATGGCACAGGATGGTGGCCTATTTAGCGTCGCAGTACTGTAAAAAAAAAAAAAAGACATTACGGTGGCTTTAACGGGCGCAAGGGGTTTCTAAATATGCCCCTTAGGTTTTAAGTAACCGTGGTAACCACTCTACTATTTACTGTCCCATAGGACCGTATGTTATTAATCTGACAATACCACAGGGTTGAAAGGATGTTAATCCTTCAGGACTTGTTTAGACAGGGCAGAGACTAAGGGAGGGCAGCCTTGGCTTTTTGCCCTGGGCAGCGCTATTTTGGAACCTCACACTCCTGTTAAAACGTGTATTTGCACAATAAAAAGCTGGCCTACCCGGATTCTTGTGATGAAGCTAGTGCAGCAATACCAATTGGTGGTGCCAAATACTGGCCCAGATTTACAAGAATCTGGCACATCAGTACGGATGCACCAGATTTCTTGCACCCCCTACCGCCACCTAAGGACACAATGGATGCTCTGTATTTATAATATGGCGCACCATTCCGCATGTTAGCCAAAAGCGTCAAACTTTGATGCCATTGTGGAGATTTGCTCCGCTACTGTCAAAAAATGTGATGCTAGTGGAGCAATGTGCAAGGAGGCCCTTTGATTTAAATGTATGCATCCTTTTAACACCTGCTTTGAGCAGGCATTAACAATGACACCAAGAATGATGCAATCAAATCTTGTAGATTTAATTGCACCATTTTTGCAGGCCTCCTAATGTGGAACGCCCTCCTTGCATACATTATGCCTGACGCAGGCATAATGTGGCACAAGGGTTGCAAAGTGGCGCAATGCATGCATTGCACCACTTTGTAAATATGGAACAGCGATTTTTGCCTTATTGAGCTACATTAGCGTAAAAAAATAATGCTAATGTGGTGCAAAGAGGAGGTTGGGCCTTGTAAATCTGGCCCACTGTGTTTTTCTTTCCTCAGCATCATGGGCCTTAGTTAGAGCTGAACTTTGGGAAAAAAACAAAGAGGGGCCTTACCAAAATTTTGTCCCCAGCCCCACAAAAGCTTATGACATGCCTACCGTTTAATATTGACAGGTTTAAGTCGTTTAAAAAAGAGAGATGAATTAAAAGAAACAAATACTATTTCGATTCTGATCCCACAAGTGGTTGTTTGATACCAACATTAATTTGCTAAGTCATGAATTGCAGTAAATGTACTTATCAGTTTCAGAATACCTACAATGCTAAATAGTTGTGACTGTGAGCAGTATTTCTTCGAAGACTGCTATGTGAAATTGTGTATTTACAATGGATGCCCCTGCTCCTCTTTATTGAACAACACAGGAAGAGGACAGTCTCTGTGAGTGGTAGTCATGGCTATTAAATTGATTTCTGCATATTAAATTACTGTCCTGGTACACAGTTCACTCTGTTACATAGCACAGCATTTATTTAAAGGAGTTGAGGTCTCTTCACCGTGTACTGACTAAAGAGCGAACCGCGCTCTCTGTTGACCACACAACATGGTAATATTCAGAGAGTACATAATGCATAGAACGGGGGGAGCAGAGCTACAGAAAAGGTGTTACATCCAGCAAGTCACACATTAATCCTTACATCATTCTGTTGAGTGGCTAGCACATTAGAGCTTACATTTTTAAATCCCTATTAATTAACAAAGAATCTCTTCAGAGCATACTTAAGATGAATAACGCAATAATTCATGCTTTTTAATTAAAATTAGTGGTTCCCGATTTTGTATACATTTCTATACGTTTAAAATGTTGTCAACATTCTCTTAATTCCAAATATATCTAGAATCTAAGATTTGTTATATCTTAGAAGTAGTGAAATATGCGTTGCTCTTAAGCTTTTAAGGTTGATAGAAGAACGCTTTGGGATTGAGAAGAGTTTACCTTGCTGCTCAATTTGCGTGTGACCCATTCAGTCAGTCATTTCCATGCTTTGAGTTTTAAGTCCGACGGATGAGAGAAACAAGTACGCCCTAAACACAGGGTGTCAGTGGCTAAAATACACGGGCTAATCTGCAGCTATGAAGAAGAAGTTGAAGTTGAGCCAATATAAATAAATGTTTTCCTTATTTTTCCCGTTGTAAGAATTTGTTGTTTTTTCTTCAACTAGATGTGACGGACATGGCTATGTTAGTGAGTGGGACTGAAAGAGTAAGACTTGTCTCTACGATTGCTTGTGTGAGTATGGCCATTTAATTATTTGTTGACTAATTGTCATGCAATACAAGCTAAGATATGTTGTGGGTGGATATCCATGCATTCATAATGCGGAACTAAATCTCAAGAAACAGAAAGTAAACAAGACACTGAGAAGGGATGAACTATTTACACCCGACTTATCACAGCTAATGGGCTTTGCAGGGTCTAGTGTAGATGGCGGTTTAGAAGTAAATGTTTTCTTGTGCGCATGATTAGTTTCAATTTATTGCCATTCATAGAGGTCGGCCGTTTGCAGCATTGCCATTTTTCGGAAATATACCTTTTATGTATTGCCACCCATGATTTTTTGTCTTTTTTCTGCATCCTATTTTTGCTAGTATTGAGACTGTGCCCTGTGACACTGCTATTCAGTGCTACAGCGTGTGCTCTGGTCCTTTCATAGACATGAGTTTACACGACTGGTCTATTTATTTTCCAGTAAAGCCACCGTAGATGGTACTGAAATAGCAGTAGCTGCATAGGTGTTAAATATATGTTGGATGGAGTGGATAGCTACACAATCCGCATTTATGACAAAATATAGGGCTTTCAGAGGCACCACTATGCCCTGTCTGAGGTGCATTTTAAAATCACTGCAGCAAAACGTGGAAAATAAAAAAGTTTTTTAATTGTAGGAAAACATATTTTTATGTACTAATAAATCATATGCAGCGGGTGCTTTGTTAGGCCACAGAACTTGTTCTTCACATCTAAAAAGTGAAACAGTGCATAGGTGAACTAGTGTGCTCTCATAGTGACTAAATGTCCACGAGCTGTTTTCACTATGTAGGCTTAGATAGAAATTGAAGTACAATAAAAGTATTTTGAGAAATAGTTGGATGCAATGTGATGTTTGTTGCAGCATTTTGAATCGAATATGTGACAGAACAACTAGGTCCTAAACAACTATAGCCTAAACCACTACTGCTAAACAACTAAAAAGTCTCTACAACTAAGTACTGAACAACTACAGTCTGAACAACTACTGTGTCTGAATAACAATTGCCTGAACAACTAATATATATATATATTCTAAACAACTAATAAACCATAAAAACCAAAAGGAAAACCTTACCTTAAAATTAGTTGTACAGGCAATTGTTATTCAGACACAGTAGTTGTTCAGACAGTAGTTGTTCAGTACTTAGTTGTAGAGACTTTTTAGTTGTTTAGCAGTAGTGGTTCAGGCAAGTAGTGGTTTAGACCTAGTTGTTCAGGATGTTTCCCTTTTGGATCTGGTTTCTCCCTTAAGTGTCTTAAGGATCCACTGTGGGATAATGTCCTTTTTGGTCATGCGGTGCTCCCGCCACCAGTGCCACATGCTCCCTTAGGGTTTATGGTTCTCACTTTTCTCTTTCCCTAACGGGATCTAGGTAGTGAGTCCCCTACTCCGTTGCTTCACTTGGTGTTAAACCTCTGAGCTATAGTTGTTTGCTGAACAGTTTGACCTGTCGTAAGGACCTTTAGGACCCGGGTTAGTTACCCCTGTTTTAGCTTAATTTTAGTGTTCACATTTTAGTTGTTTTAATAAGGCTGCTTTTAGCGATTATTTACATATTTTTATCAGCTTGCTTTTATCTTAGGAAAGCGAAGAATTAGGTGTTTGTTTAGTTAACCTTTGTACACCCTATAATCAGTACTTTCCATACAAAGCTAAAAGAACTCTGTACACTATATGCTGGTTGTGTTGCCCATTCAGGACACAGCTTCTACCACCTAGACATAGAATTGCATTGGAACTGTACTTTCAATACAGTATGGTTTATTATATAAACAGTGTGCTGACCCAGTGGGGGAAGAGGGTATTTCAGCCCCGACTATTGTAGGACGCACCCTCTGTGACATGCAGCTTGGCTGTCGTTGAACTACCAGCTTCATGAGAGGATTTCCATCTAAACAATAGGGTGATTCCTGACATCATTTTCAGTTGTGGGGCTTAGATTTGATTGGGCAGAAGGGTACACACCCGACATGCTCTCAGCATCGACATAGTGTTAGGTAAAAACCACTAGCACATCTAGAACCACATACATCATGGCTGGGTTTGTCTTCTTTACCATGTTTGTAATGCTGATTGCTTTGTTTCATCTGCCTACTTATTGCAGCTCACTCTTTATTTGCAAGATTGCGATTGTTTCAATAAATGCATTGGAAACTTGTCTGGCATCTCTTTTTCTCACTTTGGCATGCATGTGTAACATCACGAAAGGGGTAAGATCCGTTTCAATGACTTCCCTGGTGAGTCAGAGTGTTTTGTTCAAATTGCCATAATCACCTTTTGCCCCTGTGGGTTTGAAAATTTGGGCCAGGCACTGTGAGCTAGCCAGTAGTTAGGCTGTCAGTTACTAACTGTGTGGACAGACACAGTCCCCCACACTTTGCCATTCTGCCATCCTACCCACATAGTCCTATTACCACAGTAAGAACCACATAACAGACCTCTCGCTTCATATCATGACCCTCAGCACCAGTGCCCTAGTACCTTCTCCCCCTCCCGCCTCAAACTCTTTTATTTGACTTATAAACCACATCAGGAAATATGTCCTTCTTTCATTAATATGCAGCCACCATCAGCCTCTATCTAGGCATGTCCCCCACTTCTAAAGTCACCATCAGTCCCTGTACAGTCACATCCCCTACCTGTACAGTCACCGTCAGTCACTGTACAGGCATGTCCTCCACCTGTACAGCCACCATCAGTCCCTGTACAGTTACATCCCCCACCTGTACTGCCACCGTCACTCCCTGTACAGGCATGTCTTCCACCTGTACAGCCACCATCAACCCCTGTACAGTCATGTCCCCACCTGTACAGCCACCATTAGTACTTGTACAGACATGTTCCTACCTGTACAGCCACTGTTAATCTCTTTACAGGCACATCCCCACCTGTACAGCCACCATCACCTCCTGTACATGCACAGGCACCACCCCCACACACACATCAGCACCAACACGATAAACACACTTACTCACATAGGTCCTCACCACCACAATTGCGAAGTCGCAAGAGGGATCCCCCGTCATTGATGTCAAATATGTGTTTACTTCACTTTGTAAATAAAAATTAGCTTTCACAATTCAAATGAATTTTGATGTTGATGATGATGGTCAATATGTCAGTCTGGTTGTAGGACACATATGCTTTGAAAAATGCTTGCAAATCATGTACATAAGTACAACCATCTGTGTACAAAGATATCATGTGTAAAGCATAATTAACCACATAACAATATGACTACAATATTTGATATAGAGCACATATAGTGAAAGATCCTACACAGAGATGTAGATTTTTCATAGTTTATCGTGAAATTTCCCTGGAAAACAAAATAAAACCGGTACATTGGAAAGGGAGAAAGGACATGAAATATTAACTTAAAACAGATTGGGAAAGGGGACTTGGAGGGGGTTGGGCAAAATTAAAATATAATACAGCAGGAAGCATAAAGGGAATCAGTCTATGTACAAGAGGGAAACCAGAAAATAGTCCATGGGCCCAAAAATGTCCAGTCACTGGCCATCCTCATTGTCATCTTTCACAATGATGTCGAAATTCTCTGCCTTTGTGGACTGTTCTTGGCTGGCCAAGGCTGGACCAGACACCCCACAGGAATAGACAACATGAGAGGTATGAGGGGTGGGTAAACAGAGAAGGTAGACGAACCGGGAGACACGTTTATAGTGGTGGGGCAAACACACACAAAAGTGCTGCCTCCAAGTAAATGATAGAGACACTGAGGTGAGCCATGTTTCGGGATTGTGCCTCTCAGAACATACAGAGTTTATTGTAGATCTCCTGTAAGATCCGAGAGGACACATTTCTTTCAACTTCAGGTAGCAGCCCCAGTTCCTGTGAGGCAGCCAAAGCAATCACACTAAATGGAGGGGTCTGGGTCAAAGAAGGGTAATGTGGGGGTGTCGGGAGCAGGTGCCTCCCTCAGCTCATCTAAGCGGGCACATGGACGGGGAGTAGTGGCAGGGGGTGCAGCTGGAGGCCTCAATGCGATGGGGGCCTCAAGAGATAAGGAGGGGTCAGAGGCAGGCTAAGATGGCTATGGGGCCTGCCCTGTGGATACCACATTAAATACCTGGTCTTCTGAACCAGGGGGAGACCCATGTTCTTCCCCCACGGCTGGTGGTGTCCCCCTCCACATCCCCCCTTCAATGTCTGCAGTCTCCACCCAAATTGCTTATGGTGGTGATGTAGCTTCAGTCTGGGTGTGTGCACTTCCCCTGCCTAGGTCTTTATCTCCCTCCTCCTCCTCACTGGTGGTATTTAGAGGTCATAGCAGCCTTCAAGCTGAGGTTCCACTTCCCTGTCCTTTGTGAAAATAAATGAAAAACTTATCAGAACATTACGCAAGTGATGATTTTGTAATCCTTTGTCTTCACTGGGCAATGTAATGTTTTGGCAGGCCAACATTATGCATATATTCACTGTAAAGGCCTAATATTATATACAAAAATACATTTGTCTCAAGGTTGCTCTGTATCCCCTTCAATACTTTCTAACCCTCACCTTCAGCATTGGTGTGATGTGAGTTTCTGGACATTGAAACCCTTAATTTCCTATGTTAAAGTTCACAAATGGGGATAGAACACAATCAGGATGGATTTAGCCGAAGCCAAAAGTGGATTTAGGAATATCTGGAAATGGGCAGTGACAACAGTCATACACTTACTAGCAATTGTCATCTGTAGCATACAGAAGCACTACCTACCTGCAGAATAGGGTGTACATATTCAAACAAGGCCTTGAATATGATCTTGTCAAAGAAGTGAGTCAAAGTATTTGAAAATCTCCAGAGAACACTGTACATGCCAAGAGCCTCATTTAGCATGTAAAGGCAATCCGTCTATTCTGCATACTGTTAGGCACATGTGCATAGTTAGGACTTCGACCAGGGAAATAGAAATTACATATGTGCCCTGGCATTGACGATGTGTGTGTGTGTGTCCTCTTTGAAATCTTTGTATTATTTTGATTGAGACAAGTATTACAAAGTCAGACTTTACTTCATTGACACTAAATATGTCATTCAATGTATGAACAAATTGACACAAAAAGCATGCAAGATAGCATCCAAGCCCCAAAGCACAAGCCCTTCCTTATCCATTAGATACAACACTTATCAGGTCCTTTGGAGCCTTGTTCTGTTTTGTTGTTGCATTTTACTTGAAAATGCAGCTAGATACTATAGTTACCACAGTTGTGTCTTCTACACCACAAGACCCAGAATGCCCTCATAAAGCACCCTTTAAACTGCTCCAAGGAGACCTCAACCTCACAAATACTGTAACCATTACTAACATAGGGTGTATTCTTCAAATGAACATGAAGTAACATCGCTTTAACCTCTCACATCATACTAGCAGGCACATAAGGCAGTTCATTTGCTTACCAGGTCTCTGCTGTTCAAGCTCCTCCAGCTGGGCATGTAGGGTTGGCCAGGCTGTTCTCAGGACCCTTTGGTACAGTGGGCTGTGACAGGGCCTATGGACATGTGGGTTAGAGGATAGGTCCAAGAGTTCCTGGGCCTTGATACAGGCCCAACATCATAGGTCCTTCCAGCGCTTCTTGCACATTCGGACCCGCTGATTTAAAACACCCACAGCACTATAGCATGTGGCGATGTCTTCCCAAAAGCATGTGCATTCTGCAATACTCAGCTGTTTCTCTAGGTCCCCATAAAGCTGAGGGTGCTTATGAAGCACCCCCTCTGCCAGGATGTTTAATTCTGTCTTGGTGAAAGGCGGTGCTGTTTCGCCAAGTGCCTCAGCCATCTTAGGGACAAGTGAGGTACACAGATCAGCAGGATGAAAGAGGGCCTTGTCGGCAGGTGAGGATGGCTCAGAATGGCATGACTTAAAATGGCTGACAGGAGCTTCTTTTTAAGGACTTTTAGCTGTTTAATTCCTGTGTGTCATTTCCTGTATGAAATTGTTGGGTTCCGGCCCTAGTGCGGTGTCTCTGCTCCGTGTACAGAGTGTACGCACTCGGGATGGAGTCCACGTGCTCTGGGCGGAGATCTTGTGTTTTGGCAGCAAATATGAAATAGAATCTAGAAAATGATATACAGGCAACCAAAAGGCGGGTGAAAAAGTACCTAACATGATACACAACCAATTTAGGGGGTGATTCTAACATTGGCGGGCGGCGGAGGCCGCCCGCCAATGTTCCCCCATCAAAATACCGCTCCGCGGTCACAAGACCGCTGAGGGTATTTTGAGATTTGCCCTGGGCTGGCGGGCGGCCGCCAAAAGGCCGCCCGCCAGCCCAGGGCAAATCTACCTTCCCACGAGGACGCCGGCTCCGAATGGAGCCGGCGTAGTGGGAAGGTGCGACGGGTGCAGTTGCACCCGTCGAGTATTTCAGTGTCTGCTTTGCAGACACTGAAATACTTTGTGGGGCCCTCTTACGGGGGCCCCTGCGGCACCCCCTACCGCCATCCTGTTCCTGGCGCTCCGCCGCCATGGAGGATTCTGTAGGGCAGTGGTAAACCGGCGGGAGACCGCCGGTTTACCCTCTCTGGCCGCGGCTGAACCGCCGCGGTCAGAATGCCCTTGGGAGCACCGCCAGCCTGTTGGCGGTGCTCCCGTGGTCGGTGACCCTGGCGGTCACCGGCCGCCAGGGTCAGAATGACCCCCTTAATGTTTTTCTGAGCCATCCTCAACACATACATGAGAGCAAAACACTCCTACAGCTGACTTAAGCTGGCCAAACTGTATCAGGGATATGTATGAATGCATTGCATCACATATGCACCACACAATGCATAACACAACACTCTCTGTCAGATATAAGAAGCAAAACCGAGCTATTTTGATTTGTTTAGGCTGGCCTCGTAAATCAGAAGTAGCAGAACACTCCACACATTGCTGCATTACACTACTGTGCCCTTGTTTGCAGTGGTTATTCACACACAAAACAAAAAGATTTGGACACATCCACAAATTTGTAAGGCTATGTGACCTTGGAAAAATGCAACAGCCATACACCTTCCCAGCTGAGGCACAATGATGTGCCAAATCACTTTTTCTCCCATGCAGACACGTAGAAAGAGGCTGAAGCATCCCAGGTTTGTCTATGTGCAGGAAGGTGCCTCTCCCTGCAAAAAAGAAATTGTGCATGCAACACAGGCACCCTTGCACCATAGTGCAAGGGTGCCTGCACTGGCACTAGGCACACCATTTAGCGCCAGTTAGGAGTATAGGATATGAATGCACTTTATACTTCAGATACAGCCCTTGCCCGACCTTTCAAAATTTCACAGTACAGGGCAGCAAGTTGGCACTGCATCATCTCTTATTATTTTTGGCCCCAAGATCATTACACAGCCTGACATCCCCATGTCACATGTGTATTAGGGCCTTTCTCCACCGTACAATCTGACTCACAGCCAACCTCCTCTCAACAGTGGATAAGGTGTGCTTGCTTGAAGTGTTGTTTTTTCAAAGTCTGAACAGCCTACATTTATTTGTACCCTTTTCAGTTACAATTCTAACTTTTCCATCTTGGACCCAGTGCAAAATGTAAATGACTTCATGCACAGATATCATTTATTGTGACACTTGGGTGCAGATTGTTGTAAGTTTGGCATGCTTCTGTGCAGCTAGCCAGCTTGCAGCACTGGCCTGCGTCCTGGTGATATGATAGAAAAGCAGCATATTTACTGCATACTGTGCACTACTAACCTTCCACCAGCACTGGCCTAGTGCCAAACAGGTGACCCATGCACCATGGTTCAAGGGTGTCTGCATTGCATGCAGGATTGTTGTTGTGTAGTAATGGGCACCTGCCAGTGCAAAAGCAATCCTGGGAGGCACATTCCTCTTTCTATGTGAACAGCACAATGCAGCACAATTCCATTGAGGACAAAAGGATGTGAAAAAAATGAGATTGCACCTGTTTGCGCATCCCCTGTGAGGCATAAGGCTTTAATGCATCCCCAGGGTTACAATTTCTTGTGAATCTCGGTAGGCATCTAAATCCATGGGTTTTGGGTGGAAACATACAACGTCTCCCTTCTGCAAAGTGAGACAATGCTGCAATTTGTGCAGCCTTGCCTCACTCCATATCTGTGGGGCCATTCCAAGCCACACAATGTGATATGGTTGCAAGGTTAGCACCACCATTGCATCACAAAAAGAGCCCCTAGTGCCATCTTAGCGCCTCCCTAGTGTCATCTTTTTGATGCTAAAGTGGCCTTTCTGCCGCAATACTTTTACAAAGTGGCGCAATGCATGGATTGTGCCACTTTATAACCCCTTGTGCCACATTATGCCTGCAACAGGCATAATGCATGCAGGGGGGTCATTCCGGCGCTAGGAAACTCACAAAAATGGTGCAGTGAAATTTAAAAGATTTCACTGCACCATTTTTGGCGTCATTTTTAATGCCTGCTCGGAGCAGGTGTTAAAATGACGCCCCCATAGTTACTTATGGGCTTCCCTGCTCTTTGCTGCACTAGCATCAAAATGTTTGATGCTAGTGTAGCAAAGCGCCAAAGTAGCAAAAAAATGTTGATGCTATTGTGCTAACGACCGCCATGGTGCATTGTATTATAAATACGGCACAATCATGGTGTCATTAGGTGCCGGTAGAGAGGCGCAAAAAAAATGTGGTGCATCATAGATGATGCACCACTTTTTCTTAATTATGGCTCTATGTGTGTGGTTTACAGAGACGCCTCAGGATGGAATTCATGGATAGAGTGTTGAATGTCCACAAATTATCATTGACAACAGATGGTGCAACCACATAAAGTCCATAACACAACTAGTTGCTCATGAGAAAAAAGTATCAACTAGCTGGTCATGCACCTGCGTACCCTGTTCCCTGTTGGGTCCAATGGCCCGGCTCCCTGGATTGAAACCTACGTGAGGGTTCAGAGGTATGTGTAAGCCATAATTTACTGCAATGTTGTGTAAGACACAACAGGCTACTACACTCTTGCACACAACTTCAGGGGAGTTCAGCAGCACCCCCCTTGTATGGTCAAGACATCTGAAACGTGACTTTAGGAATCTAAAAGTATGCCTGATTATGGCTCTTGTCTGTATGTGTGCCCTATTGTATCTCTGCTGAGATACAGTGATTGCACATCTGTCTGGTGTGAGGAGATTCGGGGAGAGTGCGTATGCAGTATCACCTGAGGAAGGAAAAGTACAGATTTTTGTGCATGTCCCTATTGCATTTAAGTTACTGAGAGATTAAATGGTACATGCAGTGTCTGTTGGCATAATGTATGTGTAGCAAACAATAATTTACATTGTGAAGGATGTATATGAAAACAAGGTTAGACATATCCAAACTTCTCTGTAGTTGTGTACTTACCTAGATGCCACATGCTGCCAAATTCTCCAATTGCCAAATGCCGGGCCAGAGGTGGCCTGCGTAATATTTAGCTGTCATGTGTACTACCGGGGAACACTGCACGCACATCCATAAAACTGCCACTGGCGTCACATACACCTTGCAAATTAATGGAGTACCAGCGGTGTCTGTTGCAGAAGATGTGGGCATTGTGGCAGGGTGGCTGAAGTGCCAAATTAATTAACTCAATTGCTCCAACCACACTTGGAAAGTGGGACAAGATGTAAGAATCCCTGGCATCACTTTGCCTTCCTTCCAGTGTGTGAGACATACATATGTACTAATGTATTCTCCTATTAATGCAGCGCAGTACCTGACACAAGTATTGTGACTGACTTGCCTGTGATACAGCCACTGTGTCACTGGACACCCTCTGGAATGATCCAGTAGCAAAGAAATGGAGAGCTGCTATGATCTTGACCTAGGCTGGGATGCCATGGTAGTGGCAGGTCACAAAATCCAGATCCTGCTCCCTCTCAGAAACCATCGCCAAGATGACATAAGGGGGAAACCTGAATCTGATCCTGAGATCTTGGCTGGACATCCCAAAGAGGTTAATCCTCTGCCTGAAGATCCTCTCTGCTCTTTCCTCCTCCTTCTCTTCACACAATTCTGTTACATGACCAGGGGCAAAACACATTGAGTGACATGTTGAATGGTCTGAAAAGGTTTGTTTGTGGCAGCTCAGCTTTTATGGCTGCAGCCAGGCTGTAGTCGGCTAATGATGTCCATTTTGAGCTGGGTAGGGGGGTAAGCATTTACACCGGTGTGTGTGGGGTGTGTTTGCGAAAAACTTAGGATTCTGAAGTTTGTTCATAGATTTAAAGTAGGAGATTATCTTCACAATTTGATTGTTTGTAGAAGACGTTACATGTCCCATGTTTGTGAGTTACATGTGATACTATCAAGAAGATGTTTATGTGATATCATGTAGTATTTAAACAATCTTGTAGTGTTGTAATGTTTTGTATTATTTGAAGGACATGTTCCAATGCAATACAAAGTGGCACGTCCACATATGTAACTGCTCAGTGCCTACATGTAGTTATTTCATGTTATCAGCAATATATTATGTGCTGTTTTGTTTGTACATTTTGAAATTTTTATGTTTCGACTTGTGTGGATTCTCTGATGCGAGTGGGTAGATTCTGCCCTGAGTGCGGAGACTCTGCCCTATGTGTAAAGTCTCCGCCCTGAGTGAGGAAGTAAAGATACTACTCCTAAATCCCCGTTGTGAATTCCCAAAGTAGTAAACTTGGATTTTGGCCTAAGTTTAGTCCAAAAGTCTAAGTTTACATTTCTGAATCGGGCCCAATGTGCTTGATGTATTGATTCAATGTCCAAAAGTGCTGAACTGCGTTAATGACAAATTCCATCATGCAATCTTGCAATAGGCATTTGATAAAGTGTTTGGCATGTTACTATAAAAAACTATCAAATGTGAAAATTACGCATTAATCAGCACCAATGTATGTCCTATGCTACTCATATTTACAATATTAATGAACCAATCAAATAAATGACTAAAAACTATTTCACTATATCAATTAACCAATCTACTTATTAGGAGAACCTACTGTTTCGTTTAAAAAATGTATTCAAAAAGATGTTTTTCTTTCACTTCATTTGACACTAAGGGGGTCATTACGACCTCGGCGGTCTTTTGAAAAGACCGCCGAGGCCGCGGGAGACAGAATACCGCCATTGCCGGCGGTATTCCTGTCTCCCTATTATGACATTTCCGCTGGGCCAGCGGACGGTAACAGTGTTACCGTCCCCTGGCCCAGCGGAAATGTCACATCAACATTGCAGCCGTCTCGTAATAGAGCCGGCGGCAATGCTGATGTGCAGCGGGTGCAGTAGCACCTGTCGCGCATTTCACTGCCCGAAATTCGGGCAGTGAAATGCGCGACGGGGCTCTGCCTGGGGGCCCCTGCACTGCCCATGCCAAGTGCATGGGCAGTGCAGGGGCCCCCAGGGGCACCCCAAGTCCCCTTACCGCCGGCCTTTCAATGGCGGTGTGTACTGCCACGGACAGGCCGGCAGTCGGGGACTCATAATCCCCAGGGCAGCGGTGCTTGCACCGCTGCCCTGGGGATTATGACCGTCAGGTGGAATCCTGGTGGGAAAATGGAGGGGCCGGCGGTATGGCCGTGGCAATTCCGCCACGGTCATAATTGCTGGCAGAACACCGCCAGCCTGTTGGTGGTGTTACCGCCAACATACCGCCGGCCGCCAGGGTCGTAATGACCCCCTATATGATTAAATTCATGAAAGATTTCTCCAGATTCCTGCCAACATCAATGCCCAAGATTTCAAATGCACTTAACAAGTTGATATGTAGCTCTGCATCATTGTTGTGGCCCCATGGACCTTCTGTTGCCATCATCAAAATCAGTCTTGATTCCTATTTCCTCAATTCTAACTATAAACAACCCCCAAGGGGCTGAATCCTTATATGTTTAATGCCATAGTATTTAAACCCCTCCAGATGAGTCTTGATGGATCTGCATGAAATGGTTTACATTTATGTAATTTCTACCACAGATTTCAATTGCTCTTATGTGTTGTAAAATGCTTGGTTTCAGTTTCTTGATAGTGCTACCAATGTTTTTTACCCACAGTCACATTCCAGAACATTAAATATAAACTCAGTATTGTATGTTATTCTTTCTTTTATCCTAATTTTCCATCCTTTAATAGGTTATATTCCTTTGTGTTCTGGGCATAACAACATGCTTTGCAAACTTCACATTTCATGAATCCCAAAATTTTCAACCACTTCGTAGAATTTCCCGCAGGGTGTAGGAGCCTGGCCTATCATATATTAGGTACCAATGGTACTTACACCTTGTGCCAGGTCCAGTTATCCCTTATTAGTAGATTAGTAGTGTTCTAGCAGCTTAGGCTGATAGAGATAGCTATAGCAGAGCAGCTTAGGCTAAACTAGGAGACATGCAAACCTCCTACTATACCACTTATATCATACAGGTACTATATCATAAGAAAGACAATAATCAGAGTTACTAAAAATAAAGGTACTTTATTTTAGTGACAATGTGCCAAAAATATCTCAGAGGATATACTCCCTTAGGAAGTAAGTAAAATACACACAAACCAAAACCAGGTAAGTAAAACAGTCAAGAAGTAGTGCAAACGCTATAGAATACAATAGGATGCAACAGGCCTAGGGGCAACACAAACCATATACTAAGAAAGTGGAATGTGTACCTCAAATGGACCCCATGGCTAGTGTAGTGTGTAGAGGGTTGCTGGGAGAAGCTGAAGATTCTGCAACAACAAAAGGTGCTAGGAACTTCTTCTTCATGCAGAAGATGCCCCACGGAGTGCTGGAGGATGCAAAGTTGATTCTTGGCAAAATACCGCAAACAAACCTTGCTAGCTGCAAGAGTTGCCGTTGAAGAAAAAGGGTGCTGCCTGGGCCCAGGAAGGACCAAGATGTCGGGACTTGGGAGAGGAGACAGAGGGGGCCCTCAGCAACGTAGATAGCCCATGCATAAGAAGGTAGCACCCGCATAAGTCCTTGAACACTGGTTCAAGAAGTCTGAACACGGCGGTCGCCTCAACACTGCAAAAGAGGGTCCCACGACACCAAAGATAAACTCACGGGTTTTGTGGAAATGTGCACAGAAGCCCTTGTAGCTGCAGTTCACGCAGTGCACAGGATTACTGAGGAAAGCCCACTGGAGAGACCCTAAATAGCCCTCAGAGGAGGATTGGCCACCTAGTCAGGTAAGCACCTATCAGGAGGGGTTTCTGACGTCACCTGCTGGCACTGGCCACTCAGAGGCCTCCCGAGTGCCCTCACACCTCTGGATCCAAGATGGCAGAGGTCTGGGACACACTGGAGGAGCTTTGGGAACCACCCCTGGGGTGGTGATGGACAGGGGAGTGGTCACTCCCCTTTCCTTTGTCCAATTGTGTGCCAGAGCAGGGACTCGGGGTTCCCTAAACCGGTGTAGACTGGCTTATGCAAGCAGGGCACCATCTGTGCCCTTCAAAGCATTTCCAGAGGCTGGGAGAGGCTACCCCTTCCCAGCCTTTAACACCTATTTCCAAAGGGAGAGGGTGTAACACCCTCTCTCAGAGGAAATTCTTTGTTCTGACTTCCTGGGACTGGGCTGCCCAGACCCTAGGAGGGAAGAACCCTGTCTGTGGGGTGGCAGCAGCGGTAGCTGCAGAGAAAACCCCAGAGAGCTGGTTCGGCAGTACCCAGGGTCCATAGTGGAGCCCTGGGGATGCATGGAATTGGCACCCTAAAACCAGATTTGGCATGGGGGGACAATTCCATGATCTTAGACATGTTACATGGCCATATTCGGAGTTACCATTGTGAAGCTACATATAGGTATTGACCTATATGTAGTGCATGTGTGTAATGGTGTCCCCACACTCACAAAGTCCGAGGAAATGGCCCTGAACTATGTGGGGGCACCTTTGCTAGTGCAAGGGTGCCCTCACACCTAGTAACGTTGCACCTAATCTTCCACAAGTGAAGGTTAGACATATAGGTTACTTACAAGTTACTTAAGTGCAGTGAAAATGGTTGTGAAATAATGTGTGCATTATTTCACTCAGGCTGCAGTGGCAGTCCAGTGTAAAGGTCGGTCTGAGCACCCTATGGGTGGCAAAAGAAATGCTGCAGCCCATAGGGATCCCCTGGAACCCCAATACCCTGTGTACTAGGTACCATATACTAGGGAATTGTAAGGGTGTTCCAGTGTGCCGATTAAAATTGGTAAAAGTGGTCTCTAGCCTATAGTGACAAATTTAAAGGCAGCAAGAGCATGAACGCTGATGTTCTGATTAGCAGAGCCTCAGTGACACAGTTAGGCACTACACAGGTATACAGATTCAGGCAACAAACTATGAGCACTGGGGTCCTGGCTAGGAGGATCCCAGTGAGACAGAAAAAACACACTGACAAATAGGATTTTCACTATGAGCACTGGGGTCCTGGCTAGCAGGATCCCAGTGAGACAGTAAAACACACTGACATATACTCACAAACAGGCTAAATGTGGATATAACCATGCTAGAAAAAGGCTACCTTCTCACACAGGGTTATAAAAACAGTGCATTAAAATGGCTCCCAGGGTGGCAGTTCTCCACATGAAGTTGATGTTGAGATGTGGACTCACAATGTCGTTTACATCCTCATTATGTTGCAAAATGTGCCTATCTCGCTTTATTGAATCTGAATGTGTCACTTTTTATTCAATTGATAATCTACATACATCAGGATCCTGACCATCAAATGCTTCTGCTCCCCATGTGTCCGTATTGTGTTGACAAAGGAGGAATTCCCTGTTTTTCATTTTCTGCCTTCTTAATGCATCATTCAGGGCACTCTGCAACTAGCCATGAAGAATGAATCTTCTAATCATGGTTGCAGCTTCCTATCAAACTCTTCGTCTGTTGAGCATATTCTTCGAGCTAATACCGTCTGGCCATATGGAATACTCTACTGTAATTTTTGCGGGTTTCCGCTGTTAGCATCCATAATGGAGTTTGCGGTTGTTGCTTTCATATGAACTTTAGTATGTAGGACATTTTCTTTTACATTCAGATCAACATCCAAAAACTCTATGTACTTTGCACTGAATGTGTTGGTAAATGTGATATTCAGTTTATTCAGATTCAAAATGATATACATTCTTCCAATAAAAGGTTGTCTCCATCTTGAAGGATGAATAGGTCTTCAATAAAGTGCTCCCAGATGACCACATGCTCCATGAATATATGATTCTCCTTGGCCCAGGTAGGTGGGGTGAAGTGGGTCCCTTTGGCTGTCCCCTGTTGCAGATACAATTTGTTATCGAAAAGGAATGCATTGTGTTTTAAACAATATTCCACTATCCAAATTATCATTTGAGCATGCTCCAAAAATTCTAATGGTCCATGTCTCAGAAAGTACTTAGAGGCTGCAATACCATGGTCATGATTGATCGAAGTATATAATGACACCACATTTAGGCCCTCATTATGACATTGGTGGTAAATCCCACTTACCGCCAAGCCGACTGTCGCCAACATACTGCTGCCGCCGCGGATATCCGGCAACAATATTATGACACACATACCAATCCGTCACTATACAGCCACACACACAAGTCCGCCAACCCAAAGGTCAGTGATAAAGTGGTGCTATCAAAACCCACACCGTTACGCCAACAGAACTACACCCACAACATTATGACCTACGAATTACCACAGCAGACATTCAATGGCGGTAAACCATTGGCTGTACATACCGCCGCGCTCAAAATACACACACATACAAAACAACACCACATTGGTCTATTCAAACTACACACACCTGACACACACCACACCCACACCACTATAAAACACACACCCACATTACCCACAACCCTTTACGAATACAAACCATTGGCACGAGACAGACACCATGACCACAGACAAGACCAGAGACACACACCACCTACAGCTATACACCACCCACGCACGCCACATCACACACCCCAACACATCACCCTACACACTCTCACCCACACTACTCACACCACACTCATGGCACCACAACACCACCCCAGGTTCTCTGAGGAGGAGCTAAGGGTCACGGTGGAGGAAATCATCAGGGTAGAGCCACAGCTATTTGGAGCACAGGTTCAGCAGATATCCATTGCTAGGAAGATGGATCTATGGCGGAGAATCATGGACAGGGTCAACGCCGTGGGACAGCACCCCAGAACAAGGGATGACATCAGGAACGACCTATGGGGGAAGGTGCGTTCCATAGCAGAAAGACACCATCTCTTTGAACAGAGGACTGGCGGTGGACCCCCACCTCCTCCCCCACAACTAACAACATAGGAGGAGCAAGTCTTGGCAATCATGCATCCTGATGGCCTGGCAGGAGTAGGAGGAGGACTGGACTCTGGTAAGACAATTTTAAATTTCTATCACCTCCCTACCTGCATACCCCCACCACCACCCTCACTCCCATTACTTCACCACCTCCCACACACCCCACCATCACAAATCACTCAACCCAATGCCAAGCCCTGCATGCCATACCAATGCATGGACACCCCTCACAGACCCGCATGGACACCAAGCACCACAACATGCACACTAGAGAGAATCACCTAGCCCACCAAATAACAACTCACACATGGAAAAGCTGCCAAGACAATAACAACCATAGAGGGCAACACACCCATCCACAATATGTCACACTCAAAAACAATAACACTGCATTAACATCCCCACAGGTAACCCAGCCAATGTCACCGGCGAAGAGGTGCCAGCAACATCCAGTCCCCCCCCAGAAGAGGCCTACAGTGATGAAAGCAGCTCTGGTCGCCTGGATCTGGATGACCAACCTGGCCTATCAGGGACCTCCGGACAGTCGGTTACCCAGGGACACTCTCACCCCACCATAGAGCCTCCCCCCTCAGGAAACACCACCACAGCACCCACCCAGCGGGCCCATACCTCTGTCCCCAGGACACATCAATCAGCAGTGTGTCCACCACTACAGGGACCCCAGGGCACCCCACAAACACAGGACAATCAGGGACCTGGGGTCAGTGGCAGTAGGCACACGGTTCAGGGGACAGAGGCACAGGACAACAGGGAAGCTGGGAGGGCTGAAGTGTGACAGGGGAGGACAGGTCCGGGGAACCGACCCTCCAGGAGGATCCTGGGAGCATACCAACATTCCCAGGGTGTGCTGGGCCAGCTCATGGACAAGATGCAGGAGAACATGGGGCTACAGGAGGGACAGTACATGGGGATCAGGGAGGACTTGAAGGCCATTAGCATCACCCTGGTCTCCATTGCAGGGGTACTGGCAGACATGGCCAACCGTATGAGGGAGGCAGTGGTACACCAGCGGGCCCCTGACACTAGCCACACTACTGAACAGCCCTCCACCTCTGGGGCCGCTAGTGGACAGGAGGCCCCGCCTCAGGACCTACAGGCCACCAGCACACCTCCCCCTGCAGAAGGAGAACGACCCTGCAAACGTTCCCTGCGATCCATGCAGAAGCCAGAGACTATTGCCAAGACCCCGCCATGAAATGAGACACTCCTGATAGTCACCCTTGTGTCCCACTCTGTCACCCTGTCCATCTTGAACTGCCATTGCTCCCCTTCCTATGTCCCCTTGGACAATGCACCTGTGATACAAATAGAATGGACTCTAACCTGGACTTTCCTCCATCATCACCCCAGCACATTGCACTACCCCCTCATCTTCAGAGCACTGCAATAGACACACTTTGATAAAATACAAGTACGGTGTATGTGAAATGTTTTGAAAATGTATTCGTTTAACCAGGTTCAAACATTGCAATTCAAATGTACAGTAATGTTTACATAGGGAAGACCTGTAGTTGGCTGCACTGAGCACAGCAGGGGCAATAGTGGGGCACCAACATCTGCAAAAAGAGATTCCAAAGATAACAGTGAATGGGCATAGAAGTAGGAATTTGCAGGCTGCCAGTGACAATGTCACACATCAAACTGTCAATGAAATGTGAAACAACAATGTCTCACCTGTGTCTCATTGGAAGTATTGACGAATAACTGCACTTCTGTTGACCTCATCCACATCCTCTGCCTCCTCATCTTCACTGTCCACAGGGTCCACTGCTACCACACGGCCATCTCCAGCCACCTCCTCATGCAGAAAAGGCACATGGCGTCGCAGGGCAAGATTTTGCAACATACAGCATGCCATGATGATCTGGCAGACCTTCTTGGGGGAGTAGCACCGGGATCCACCTGTTAGATGGAGGCACCAAATCCTGGCTTTCTATAATCCTTCTTGTTCGCCCATGTGCCTCATTGTTATGTTCCTCTGCCCTTGTCCTGGCATTCCTCACAGGGGTCAGTAGCCATGAAAGGATGGGGTAACCAGAATCACCTGCAAATATTGAGGGACAACTGTTAGCCACACATTATCCCTTATGACCCACAACATACCCATAGACCAACATGCACTGGGTGGGAACCAGGGCTCACCTATTAGCCACACCCTGTGCCTCTGGAGTTGGGCCATCACATTTGGGATGCTGCTATTCCTCAAGATAAAGGCATCATGCACAGACCCAGGATACTTTAGATTGACGTGGGAGATGTACTGGTCCTCCAGGCACACCATCTGGACATTCAAGGAGTGAAAACTCTTTTGATTTCTGAACACCTGCGCATTTCGCCGGTGCGGGGGGACAAATGCAATATGTGTTCCATCTATTTCCCAGTGATGTTGGTGATATGTCCCATAGCATAGAAGTCAGCTTTCACTGTGGCCAAATACTCCACCTGGGGGAAAACGATGTAGCTGCACATGTGTTTAATCAGGGCAGACAACACTCTGGTCAGCACTATTGAGAACATTGGCTGTGACATTCCTGCTGCCAAGCCCACTGTCACTTGGAAAAAACAGTTGCCAGGAAATGGAGCACTGATAGCACTTGCACAAGAGGGGAGGTCTTGGTGGGGTGACAGATAGCAGATATTAGGTCAGGCTCCAATTGGGCACACAGCTCTGTGATTGTGGCCCTGTCAAGTCTATAGGTGAGGATAATGCGCCTGTCCTCCATTGTTGCCAAGTCCACCAGGGGTCTGTACACGGGGAGATGTCTCCATCTCCTGTTCATCACCAGCAGTTGCAATCTATGGGACAAAAGAGTGAGCAGCTGGTCATTATCTGTACATTCTAACCACTACAGTTCAATGCATATTGTGATTGTAACATGTTTATGGTGGGATATGTCCAAAATGTGAATTTGTGTACTGTGATGCAGTTAGGATCCATGGCATGCACTCCCCCTGAAATGGCGTCCGCCTGTCCTGTATGGAGGGACAGATGGAAATGAGGTAATTTCGCTGACGTTGTGTTCCATTGCGGGAGGCGGATGAGAACCGCCATGCAACTCCTCATTGGTTATCATTGGGCCCTATGAGGTACAGTGGCCAATGGTGATGTATGCCAGCGGTGACGGTATGCACCGCCACAGATGTGACCGCCATTTTCTATCTGTTCACTCACTTACTACCTGACCTTCAACAGGAGAGGACCTACACTGCATGTGCTGCTGTGACCTGTGTCGGAAACCGACCATGGCTCGTGTTAATAGAGAAAGGGCCCCCGCCTTCACCTCAGCGGAGTTGGAGCGACTGGTGGACGGGGTCCTACCCCAGTACCAACTGCTGTATGGGCCTCTAGACCAACAGTTGAGTACACCATGAGTACGATGCATGGGGCGTGAATTCATGGAGTGTTGTGTGTGAAGGCCTCATGTAGGGGGGGTTGGTGGATGGGCCCTGGGAAGAGTGCAGCATGTATGCTGGGCCGTGTCTGTGCTAATGGGGATGGGAAGGGGCATGGTGGCCAATAAGTGTAACAGGCAGGACAGTCGGACTAATACCTTCCCCTGTGTCTATTTTCCTGCAGGTCAGCGCCCATCAAAAGAAGAGTGTATGACGTGCGGACCCTGGGGGTCTACGGCAGGCGGAGCACGCACTGTCGGAAACGGTGGGAGGATCTGAGACGCTGGGCACAGCAGATGGTGGAATCCCAGCTGGGGATGGCCTCCCAACAAGGAAGGGGTGCCCGTCGAACCATTACCCCCCTGATGGCCCGCATACTGGTGGTGGCCTATCTGGAGCTGGATGGGCACTTGGGGGAATCACAGCAGCCACAAAGGGGTGAGTTCAGTGCCCTTCATTACTACTAATGACTGGTGGGGTGGTATCCGGGTGAGGGGTGTGAACCCTGTGGGTGCCCCTAGGCCAGGCCTGGCATTGCAGAGTAGGTCCCATGTTGGACAGAGTTCTGATGTGAAAGTCCTCCAACCAAGCTAGTAGGCATCCAATACTGGGCAGGGGTCTGTGGGTCTCAGGTATGCTGCAATTTGCATTAGGTGTCCCTATCCATGGGCTGGTGACTAGCATTGTGACTGGGAGTGTATTACTGAATGCAAAGGGCTGTTCCTTGTGTGTGAATGTGTTGTGTACGCCAATGGTGGTGTTGGTGCCACCACTGACTAAGTGTATCTTTTGTCTCTCACCCCCCCTTTTTGTTTTGTCACCCTGTCCTTATGTGCATTAGCATCATCTGGCCGAGGAGCAGAGGCACCGGCGATGGAGGGAACTGCATCCCACAGGACCCAGGAGGCCGAATTCACCGACGGTGAGGGCACTAGTGGGAAGGAGGGCGAGGGGCGCACCACGGCGGAGACTGGAGGAGACAGTTCGGATATGGATACCTCCTCTGATGGAAGCTCCCTGGTGGCGGACACCTCTGTGCCCACCCCATCTGCAGGCACAGCCGCCCCCCTCGTACTAGCACCGCCCTCCCAGCAGGCCCTCAGTGAGTTTCCTGTGCCCGCTCACCCAGGAGGGTGGGCATCTCCTTCGCCCCAGGCACCTCAGGCCTGGCCCCAGTTAGCCCTGCTTCCCTGAGTGAGGAGGCTATAGACCTCCTACGATCCATCTCTGTTGGGCAGTCAACCATTGTGAATGCCATCCAGGGGCTGGCAGCCCAAATGCAACAGACAAATGCATTCCTGGAGGGCATTCACACTGGCTTGGCGGCCCAACAGAGATCGATTCAGGCTCTTGCCTCCTCTTTGATGACAGCCATTGTCCCTGTTTCCACCCTCGCCCCTCCACCTTCCTCTTCCTCTTCCCAATCCCATTCCCATCAATCCCAACCTATCCCAAGCACACAGGCAGACGAGCAGGCACCCAGGACAACCCACAAGAGTGGACATGGTAAACACAAGCACCACACTTCATCCCACAGGCACTCACACAAACACCATCCAGAAGCAGAGATACCAACATCCACTGCCTCCACTGTGGACCCCTCATTGTCGTCGTCCACCTCCCTCCCAGCATCTCCACTCATACCTGCATGCACTACATCCTCATCCACTTCCACCACCACCAGCACACCTATCAGTACACACCCCCTCATAGGCAGTCACCACCCCCACATCCATGCACACGTCCCCTGTGCCCTCTCCCACTGTGTCTGTGCCCTCTCCTCCCAAAGTACACAAATGCAAGCACTCAGACACCCAACAGCCATATACCTCACAACAGCATCCAGCCCATGCACCTGCACCCAAACACAGCCGACTGACACCTCCTACCACCACTCCCTCTTCCTCCACTCCCAAACCATCTCCCTCTTCCCACCCCAATGTCCCTAAGAAGCTTTTCCTCGCCATCATTGACTTTTTCCCTGGCCCACCCCCCGTCGCTCACATCAGGCCAGGGTGGCAAAAACCCAGGCAAGCACCTCAGCCACCCAGTCCATGGGCACAGTAGTGTCCCTATCAACTCCAGGTGGGAAAGGATCCCAGCCACCAGCCAGCCAGGCGGAAAGGGTACCTAACACAAGTGCTTTAAGGAAGGGCAAAGAATCAGCCCCAGCTGCAGGAAAGAAGGGCAAGGAGTCAGCCCCAGCTGCAGGAAGGAAGGGCAAGGAGGCAGCCCCAGCTGCAGAAAGAAAGGGCAAGGACGCAGCCCCAGCTGCAGGAAGGAATGGCAAGGAGGCAGCCCCAGCTGCAGGAAGGAAGGGCAAGGAGCGAGCACCAGCTGCAGGAAGGAAGGGCAAGGAGCCAGCCCCAGCTGCAGGAGGAAAGGGCAAGGGGCCCGCAACAGCAGGCAGTAGAGACAAGGTGTCTGGTGCTGGGAGTCAGAGCCCCCACCACCAACCATGGTGGTGCAGCCGTCCGAGGCTGCAGGGGATGGGCTGAAGCCTCCCCCATCACTACCAGCTCCACCAGCAGCACATCCACCAGCAGCAGCAGCCCCAGTGGGCAGCCATCCGAGACTGCAGAGGATGGGCTGGAGCCTCCCCCACCACTACCTGCTCCTCCAGCAGCACCACCACTGCCACCACTGAGCAGCCGCCACTGCTGGTGGACAGTGTGTAGTCCTGGGTCCATGGGCTGTTGTGCGGCATGGCCCCTGCAAATCCTGTGGGTATGACACCCAGCTGAGAGACTGTGACCTTGCCCTCCCCAAGATCTGCATAACAGGGCAGGATGAAGCTCACTGGGCACGATGCCCCCTCCAGAACCAGTGGAGAAAACATCCACTCACTCCATCCTCCCCAGGATGAAGCTCACTGGGCACAATGCCCCCTCCAGAACCAGTGGAGAAGTCACCCACTTGAGAGACTGTGGCCTTGCACTCCCCAGGACCAAGCACAGGGCATGTTGCCCCCTCCAGAGCCAGTGGGAAAGTCACCCATTTGAGAGACTGTGGCCTTGCACTCCCAGCACCAAGCACAGGGCATGTTGCCCCCTCCAGAGCCAGTGGGCAAGTCACCCACTTGAGAGACTGTGGCCTTGCACTCCCCAGGACCAAGCACAGGGCATGTTGCCCCCTCCAGGACCAGTGGCGTGGTACCATCTTCCGACTGAGGTGCCCTCCCATTCCCCTTCCCCCTGAGGAGCCTGGCTATTTTCAACCTGATGCCCCTGCAGTGATCTCTCTGTGTTGTTGCAGGAGTGAGGTGGGGCCTTGGACTTTGAGATGTGGCCCTGTGGCCCACGAACATTGAGGACTGGTCAGTGTCCCTTGATTTGTAAATATGTATATTTTTCAGCCTATGATGCTGAGTGAGGACATGGGGCGTTTAGCCTTTAAGAAAGAAATGCCTTGTGCAGCTGCGTTGGAGAATCCCGTACTTGCTCCCGAGAAATCGAGTTTATCTGACCCTGACTGTCTGGTGATTACATCTGACATTGATTGACTGAACCCTCTTACATTTTTTAAGGGTGGAAATAGTTCTCTGTCATTGGCCCCACCTCTTTCTAATGCTCCCCAAACTTTTGAAGCCACGGACCCAAGAAAGAAAATCACCCTTTCCTAATGCCATCACAGCATCTGTTAACTCCTCATTGATTCCAACCTTTCTGTTATTCCCCACAAAGACGTTTGCCTTACTGAATTTACAGCGATGAATTTCTTGTCCTGGAATGTGGCTGGAATTCGCAACAAACTAGTTGATACTGAATGGGGGGGTTCATAGATAATTTTAACATTTGCATGTTCCAGGAAACTTGGGCCACTTAAAATATGTGCAGACAGGGGTTCTGCTCATTTTGCAAAGAAGCCAAGCGATCATCTACCGGTAGAGCAGCAGGGGGACTCATTACTTGGATAAGAATGAATGAGGTGGCTGGAGTAAGAGAAATATACGTGGACTCCCCCGATATTTTAGCCATAGCTGTTCAGTCTAATCAAGGTCCTTCTGTTTTGTGCATCAACCTTTACAATAGACCAGACCTTCCTAATCAGTTGTACCCCTCAATCCAGAAACTGAATTCTCTTGTCTCAGACTTTCACCTAACGCACTACATTATTATAGCAGGGGATTTTAATGCGTCTATCGAGCCCAATTTAGCTTTTTCTGAGGCTACGCAGCTAGAAGACCTGATATGGAATATCTCCCCATATTCCTCCCAGATGAAGCCCCCTAAAATCAGCAATAGTGCTCTCCAGATTATGGATATTATGTTATTGCATGGCCTCCGTTCAGTTAATGGGTGTTTTCCCTCTGACAACCCTGCTAAACCAACTTTTTTTAGAGGGTCATATAGTAGCATTTTGGACCTTGTTCTTATAGATATGGCACTTATTGAGTGGCACTTTATAAAAGATGTAAGAGTGGGAAACCAATACACCAATGATCATGCACCCCTTCTAGTACTATTTGATAGACAGCCCTTTTTAAGTACTGAGACCCCCTCTGATTATGCAGTTCCTGAGGCTCTGGAGGTGTTAGCTAATAAGTGCGTGGGGAGATGGGAGTCATTTAAAATTTCGTATAAATTATGGGACAGACTGTGGCCCTCATTCCAACCGCGGCGGGCGGCGGTCGCCGCCCGCCTGGCTGGAACCGCCATATGGCCGCTCCGCGGTCGAACGACCGCTGGGGCCATTCTGACTTACCTGCTGGGCCGGCGGGCGCTAGCCAAAATAGCGCCCGCCGGCCCAGCGGGAAAGAGGCCTGCAACACTGAAGCCGGCTCTGAATGGAGCCGGCGGTGTTGCACGTGTGCGACGGGTGCAGTTGCACCCGTTGCGCTTTTCACTGTCTGCTAGGCAGACAGTGAAAAGCATACTGGGGCCCTGTTAGGGGGCCCCTGCACTGCCCATGCCAGTGCCATGGGCAGTGCAGGGGCCCCCAGGGGCCCCAGGACACCCGTTCCCGCCAGCTTGTTCCTGGCGGTAAAAACCGCCAGAAACAGGCTGGCGGGAAGGGGGTCAGAATCCCCATGGCGGCGCTGCTTGCAGCGCCGCCATGGAGGATTCGCCGAGCCGGGGGAAATCCAGTGGGAAACCGGGGGAAATCCAGCGGGAAACCGCGGGACCCGGTTTTCCGACCGCGGCTTTACAGCCGCGGTCGGAATGGGCAATGAAGCACCGCCAGCCTGTTGGCGGTGCTTCAGTCGTCCGTGGCCCTGGCGGTCTTGGACCGCCAGGGTCAGAATGACCCCCTGTGTGCCTTAGTTGCCACCCATCAGCTATTTACGGATTCTTCCTTGTATACTCCATATGAGGTAATGAATTTGCATTTTGATTTTTTTTCTACTCTTGAAGAGCTATTTTTAAAAACTATTTGGGAGACTATCCATTCAGGAGCTCACGCCGTGCACAGGTGGTTTGATAAATGAGGTAGGAAGGCTAAGTGCGCCTTGACAGAAGCATTGAGATCTAAAGACAGAGACAAGAAAATTCTGGCTAGGCAAAATTATGCCTCCATACTTAAGTCCAACAAAAATAATTGGGAAGAGACATCGTGGAAAGAACTAGCTCAGACCGCCAAGGACTCAGACTCTAAACGCTTCTGGTCCCTGGTGGCCAGAAATGGCCGTAATCAAGTTCTAAGGCCGGTGTGTCATATTCCCCCAGAAATCTGGAATAGTTATTTCGATGAGCTGTATGATTTTGTCTCTGATGGCACCATTGTGAATTGTGGCGAACCACTACACCCTTACCTGACCTCGGGCACCCTGAAACCCTTCACACTGAAGGAAACAGAGCTTACCATCAAGGCCCAAATGTTAGGGAAGGCCCCAGGACCAGACGGTATTCCTTCAGATATGTTTAAATCGGACCTGAATAATTGGGGCCTATATGTTAATAGGCTCTCAAATGCCGTATTGGCAACCAAAACTTACCCACGGTCCTGGAAGGGTGCAATTATTGTCCCCATATATAAAAAAGGGGAGAGAGGCATCCCGGGGAATTATAGACCCATCAGTCTGCTGGACAATTTACAAAACATCTTTTGTCATCAGATATTAAGTAGGCTAAAAGATTGGATTGAAGACAACCAAGCACTCAGCCACCTTCAGGCGGCCTTTAGAAATAAAATAAGTACAACTGATCAGGCATTTCTTTTTCTTACTATTAAATGGAGAAGGATAGATGTGGATGAAGGGAAGCTCTTTGTGGCATTTGTAGACTTGAAGTCTGCTTTTGATTTTGTTCCACGCTGTAAGCTTTGGGAGGTCATGAGCAAAGCGGGGGTGCCGGGTCCCATGCTGAATATAATTAAAGATTTGTACTCTGACAACTGTGCCAGAATTCGATGGGGGCCAAAAGGTGAGTTAACAACGGAGATCCCCACACATCGAGGGGTGAGGCAAGGGTGTGTGTTAGCCCCTACTCTCTTCCTCTTATTTATAAATGCATGCATCCCTTACCTCTTGGATTGTACCAATGATGCACCTAGAATAGGAGGTTCAAAGTCTCCATGCCTACTGTTTGCAGATGACACTTTGTTACTATTGCAAACAGCTGCTGGTCTTTCTAACTTGGTGACTAGGTTTGTGAACTTTTGTAAAGACCACGGCCTGGAAATCAACTCAACCAAAACTGAGTATATGGTATTTGGGGATACAAGAAACAAGATGAGGAGATGCATACATTTGGAGGGTGTTACGTGGTCTTTCTAACTTGGTGACTAGGTTTGTGGACTTTTGTAAAGACCACGGCCTGGAAATCAACTCAACCAAAACTGAGTATATGGTATTTGGGGATACAAGAAACAAGATGAGGAGATGCATACATTTGGAGGGTGTTACACTGGAAAAAGTGAGTAACTTTGATTACTTGGGAATCAAATTGGAGGATTCCCATAAATGGCATGTACATTTGTTAAAATCCTCCATGAGTTTAAAAAAAAGATCAGGTGGTATTGTGAGATATGCATCTAGATCGCCTAGATTTGCCATGAACCCCACTATAGAAATATACAAAACCCAAGCAAGGGAGGGAGTCCTGTATGGGGCCAAGCTATGGGGATAATTTAATTTGGAAGATCTAGAAAGAGTTGAAAATTCTTTCCTTAAGATGTTGCTAAGAGTACCGATTAGCACTCCCACTTTGCCAATTCGGATGAACTTAAATCTTTATTCCATCGCTCATATTGCCGCCTTAAGACCGTTGGTATATTCGATCCGGATCTGGTCATTAGATGTCTTTGGCCCGTAACGTGACTCGCTGAGCAATTTGATGAGTACTAGTGCTATTAATAAAATCAGGTGGTGTACTTATGTGGAAAAAACTCTTACCAATCTTGAGTTGGGAAACTATTGGCTAGATCCTTCCCACCTTCCGAAAAACACCATTCAGATTGTGTATGATGCCTATTGGCTAAATGTCCAAACAGCCAAATTAGCAGAAGTCTCAACCTCTACTATGGTCAATAGTTTTTTCAAATAAAATGCCATTGTGAGTTTGAGCATTATATGGACGCAATACTCACTCCATTTGCACGAGCACTTTACGTTAGATTTAGATTAGGGTCCCTTCCCCTACGCACTTTAACACATAAATGGTCTAGGCTCGATAACCATTCCAAATTATGTCCAATGGGCTGTGGGATTAATGAATCTGTTACCCATGTTCTCTTCCAATGCCCCGCATATTCCAAACAGAGGGTTTGTTGGATTGTGCCGCTATGTAAATCCATGGGCTTTAGGAATTGTCTGACAGCCCTCAGAACCCTTACTTCAGATCCAAATGTGATAATGGCATGCTCCTTAGCAAAGTTTCTTGAAGCCATCTGGCATTTTAGACACAGAATTTTAAATGGTTAATTTCAATGTCATGTATTACTTGCAGGGGGGACTGTAAATTATTACCTGAAGGGGGACCTGCACATTTTTACTTTAATATTTATGTCTAATGCATAATTGGTCGCGTTGTTGTTTAGCAGTTACCATATGCAATTGGGCATTATTGTACACTAATTCAATTTAATATGCCTTCCTTTTTGGTATATATTTTTTTAATATTTTGTTTTAATGCTGTGTTTTAATAATACTGCTCCCGTGTTTTATCTTTCTTAATTATTGGTGCTGTGCTTTTATGGTATATTTTTACCAAAATAAAGCGAAATTGATTGAATTGAACTGTCAAAATATGTATATAGTTTTTGATTTGGATGCACGTATTACTACTATATTTTTCTTATTACACTCTTATTACTCTATTGTAGTTGTCCTTGCATTATTCCTGAGGGGTACGGGGTAAATATGTCATGTTACTGCATCTGGTTGTGTGTATGGTGTTGGGGGTAAGGGGCTGTGTAGGTTGTGTGTTTGTCACACTCTTTTTCCTCCCCCCTCCCCTGTGTGCTAGGCGGCTGCACTCACTGTGGTCATCTTCGCCATCGTTGGTGTTCATAGTGGAGCGGCATGTAGAAGAGCATGGGGAAGACATGCAACTCGGGCTCCGTGGTGGAGTGGTTGTTTCCTGAGTCTCCAGAGGTGAGTTGTTTCCCTTCTGTGCAGTGTTACCGCCAGGCGTTTGATGTCATTGGCACCGCCCCGGAAAAGGTAGCGGTTTCCTGTGTCTTAATACAGCGGGCGTAACATTGTCTTCCGCCTGGCTGTAGGCAGTTACCGCTGTGGTGCCTGTAGATTCTGCCCTGGCGGTCGGTGTGTTAAAGTGGCTGTCTGAGCTGGTTCCGCCGTGGTCATAATTTCAAAGTTATTACCGCCGGCCTGTGGGCGGTATTAAAGCCACTTTATCAGCAACCGCCAGGGTTGTAATGAGGGCCTTAGTGTCAGCATGACGCAACTTGATTTCCATTGAATTTGATTAATCTTTTTAAAAAAGTCTGAAGTGTCCTTGAAATAAGAAGGTAAGCTAGTTATATATGGATGGAGAAATAAATCAAGATACCTTAAGTTCCAACTGAGCTTACAGTGGGTCTCCCTGTTGGTCTATGGAGGTTTTTATGTATTTTGAGAAGGCAATGAATGTTTGCCACCTTTGTATTAGTCAACCACAAATTGACAAACTGATACACTTCTAATTCAAGGAGACTATGATACAACCATTTATTTAACAATGTGTGATAGTCAATATCCATATTCTTTAAGTGGTTGTCTTTTAAAGCTAGATAGTATTCCTCAGTTCTTAATTGATGTAAAGATTCCAATAAGTGCATTTTCTTGTCCACGATAATAATAGTGCCCCCTAGAGGTCTTGATTATTTAGGACACTTTGGACCTGATTTAGTTGTGGCAGTAAAGAGTCCACTGCCACTTTTTTCAATGGCAATCCTATCCGCCGGCTTGGTGGTCCTCCCACCCGATTTAGATGGTGATGGTCCCATGGACTGTAACCTGACCGAGTCCCCCCGTCTTTGCCAAGGATCTCCATTTGCCACAACAGCGTGGTAGGAAGTAGTGGCTAGCTGCGGGACTCCTGCCACAGTCACCACTGTGCAGATTTGGATGTGCCTTATCACCAAGCAATATGTGGAGTCTGACCTCCACTTCTGACTTAATGGATTGGGGGAAGGGTGAAAATTCACCTTTTTTCCACATTCCACTTCCATTTCCAGATGGACATTACTGTACAACACTGTCTGTTGCAGCTGCCACTGGACCACGGAGAGAAAACTACTACCCCATCACTGGATACAAATGTACAGAACCCGTGTTGGTTATGTACGTTGGGGGGTCCCCCACATGAGCTCGGGAAAACTGTAGACATATACAGGTCACAGTAGTTTATTTTACATTACTGTTATATGCATATGTCGGGGAGACAATTGTGTCAGACACAGATGGGAACACACTGGTAGACAACACATATCACACACATACACAACTGTCATTTTGATGCAAGTAGTCATTGCCAAATGAATGCTGGCACCATAATGATGGTACAAGTACACCTGTCAAATGGGTCCATATGTGCACATTGCAAAGGGACCTTTACCTGTCATGTTGTTCTTCGAGTTGTGCGTGAGTCACTATGTGTATGTAGGTGTGCGATGTGATCAGTTGGTTGAAGTGGAGGGAGCTGGAGTGGATGATGTGGATGTGTCAGTATGTGTGCCACCTGCCTATGGTATTGATGTTGTTGTGAATGCTGTGTTTGTGAGTTGTGTTGTTATGTGCAACATTCAGGTGAGCGTTGCATGGTGGTTGTTGTTATGTGTGTAATTGTGATGTATGAGTGTGTGTGTGGATGAGTGTGTAGCTGTGTTGGCTGTTGTGGTTGTACCGTGGGAGGTGCAGTGTCAATAGGGTGTATAGGTTGTGTTGTGGATGTATGTCAATATGTGTTTGCGGCATGTGCATGTTGTGTTGTTGTGGAATACCAATGGATAATAGTGTGTATGTGGTGTGTCATGTATGATACAGGGGGACAAATATGGCAAAGATACGGTGTGTGTGTGACTTACCTCTATTCCATAGTCATCCATTGGGTCCAGGGATGGCCTCCCTCCATCAGAAAACCGCCACCAATATGCCACCCGCAGGACTGTAACATCTAAATACAGCTGGTGGAACACCACCGACTTGACCGCCTTCTTGGGTCCTCTGCCACAGAAGTTTGGTGGTGACACCCCAAAGATCTAAATCAGACTCTTTGTTTTTCTAAAGAAGTGATCTCTTTGCAATTATTATAATTGAAATTGGCTCCTTGTCTCCATTTCACTCTCTTTATTAACTACTGGTAATCTGGGCAGAAGTTACTTTTTGGTTTGCATTGACTGGGCAGTGAGGCATTTTTGTCAAATCCCATTTTACGAAGGATCACTGTCTCTGATAAATTTGTACTCTGATTCTCCAATTGGCTAATACCTTTTAAATCCAGTATGTCCTTGACAGCAAAGTTCACATAATGTTACGACTGTGAGATTGTTTTCTTTCAAAAATCCCTTAGAAAAATATTTTCTCCATTTTCCTAGTAAACTTTTGAATCTCAAGGTGCAGGTTCATAAAGTCCAGGGTGGTTGAAGGACTGATGCTGGGTTCATAGTTTAACAGGTTTTCTTTATTTTGTGTTAATTTAATTGTTGAAATATTAACAATAATCTCTCCATAATGTCCTTGACCTCCCCAGAACCTATATCTTTTATTTCTTTACGTTGCCATGGCCCTTCCTTTTCCATTTGCACCTCCTTGTACAGCATGTCACATACTCTGCCTCCAAACCACGTTTTCATGTGGCATTTCCCTTAAAAATCAATTTCCTCTGTGGGACATTCATCAACACTTGACCCAGCTTCAGAACCTATTTCAGGTTCACTTTCCATGGCCATAGTCAGTTATTCTATCTTATCTTTCATCCTGATATGGGCATATCTTTCCCTGCTCGCATTGATGTGGGTATGGAAACTACTGTGTCCTGGGGGTGGGCCTCTCAGGAATCTGTAATTGAACCAGCCCCAAGGGATGGGGTTCCCAGGGCCTTTACTGGATCAGGGAGGGAGCTGCAGCCCCATCCTTTAAAATTGAGTTCCAGCCTGAGGAATGGGGTCCCTGAGGCCTATTAAGGCCCTGGGACAGGGTCTGCGCAGCCACTTCCCTTTTTTTTCACAATCGTCTCCAGGGGATGAAGTCCCTGGTGCCAATTGAGACTTGTAGAGGGGGGCCTCATTGCCCTTACTTACAATTCGGCCCTGGAGGATGGTATCTCTGGGGCCTAATAAGGTTTATTGAGGGGTCTACAAGTTCCCTTCACAAAAAGCATATTTTCTGGTCCCTGGCCCACCCGGACCGGGGTTTCAAAGTAGTGTCGGAGCCTGAGCTTTTTTAAAAATGTTGTTGCAGATTCATGTACCTACAGCAAATTTGTGGCAACATGTTTAAAAAATTGTTTTTGAACTCATTCAGGATCCATTTTGGACACTACCACAAGGCCTATTGGGAGAGGGCACCCCTCCCCTGTCTCCTTATGTCTCTTTCTACCTCTATATCAGACTTGGGACTGAGCCCTAAGATGGCTGCCGTCACATTGTTGTTGATGTGATGGCAGCCAATACAATTTTTCCATGAGATCTTTTGGCCCAGTGGATCCTCCATGGTGTCAAATATATTATAAAATGTTTTTCATCATTAATTGCTCCAAAACTACTAAACGGATTTACACCAAATCACAAAAGGCTGTTTTCAGGACAAGTTCTAGCTTTCTTCAAACTTTGGTGTAAATCCATTCAGCAGTTTGGGCTGCAGCTGTATCCAAAGTTCCTAAGGAAACATTAATGGTAAAAACATGTTTTCGACCCCCCTTTTTTTATCCCACTTGACAGATCACCCCAAAACTTTCCAGGAAGGAGCTGAGATGAAAATTATTTTTGGGAAAGTTTCGTGAAGATTCATCAAATGGTGCCAAATATATATAAGCAAACTATAAAATGCATTTCCCATAGAAACACAATACTAACTATAACTACACAGTAACTACCCAGTGGTGACCTGGGTGATGTTAGAGTGATGTGAAAATGTCAGCTAAAACATTTCATTTTAAGCTCAAAAACACAGAAATTCACCAGTTATTGTTAAATGAAATAACTCATACAACTGTACTTTTCTGCATGGTAACAACTGATTTTGCTTAGGAACATTTGCTTCTTTGTTAACTACAAATAGGACAATGTGATGGTGTTGAAGATATGATACAGAGAAAGGTTCTGCTCTATAGGTGACACATCTACCAAACCAGCAGCTTGTAGTGAAGCTGCAGAAAATGTGACTGTGAGGCATTCATTTTAAAATGCTTCCTTTTCTCAGGGTCTTCCTTGTAAAGTTAACACAAATATACAATTATAAGGCCTTAAAATGATTATTGTTTTAAAATTTTGATTTGAAAATACTAAAGACTAAGGGCCTGATTACGAAACTGGCAGTTTCAAGATTGCCAAACTTATTGGGGTGGGTGGACAACAGTGGTTGTGGCAGTTCGACCGCCACATTACGACCCCGCCGGCCAGACCACCAGGGGACCGCCGTCTCTACCAGGATCTCTGATCCCGACAGGCTGACAACGGTCTTGGTTGTGGTCAGCCAGGGTGGCGCCGAAGTCAGCACCGCCCTGCTGATTACAACCATGTTCTCTGCCAGCCTTTTCATGGTGGTTCAACATTATTGTGGACAGTGCAGAGGCCCCCCTCCCCAGCACCGTCATAATGTGCACTGCCTGCTAAGCAGACAGTAGGCATTCCGAGGGTGCTGGTCGGCCGCCCTGTGCAGCAGCTCTGGACTCAACTCCATGTGGAGCAGAGTGCAATGCCAAAGCATGTTTTCCATTGGTCTGACTGGTGGGAACCTTGGTTCCCACCGGTCAACTCAGTGGAAAACTCGTAGTAGGGTAGGTGGGAGACTGCCAGGTCTGCGGTGGTTTCCTCACCTGGGTCTAGCAGTAGGGTTTTCTGACCACCAAACTCATAATCAGACCCTTAGAATGAAATATAAAACATTAATTGAGGGCATTTTTTATATGTCTTAATTGTCAGATATGTGTGGTTTAAGGGACACACCCTAATTCTGTATCAGTAGCTTAAAGATGTAATTCTAACATTATTACATGAGATTGGATACCATTGAACATATATACAATTTTTCATTGATTTCAAAAGGAATATTCTTAATTGCAATGTAGTACAGAACTAACCTTTTGATGTTTTGGCTGCTGAAGATTAGGGCACTGTAAATGGCCTACAAGAATGTCAATATATTTGATTGAATTATTTCATAGCAAACATATTTACATTTCAAAAACTTTCAATTATATAAACATTACTTATAATTCTGTTTTGTGTCACATATATTTATTCCTTTACCATCGTAAAATATGTCATATACTTAGGGCCAGATGTAGAAAGATTCCAAATTGCGATTTGCAATTTGCGAGTCCCTGCGACTCGCAAATTGCAAGTCGCAATTTGGAATGCAGAAAGGTGTCTCAGACACCTTCTGCAACTCGCTATGGGGTCGCAAAGACCCACCTCATAAATATTTATGAGGTGGGTCGCAGTTTGCGACCCCATAGCGAGTCTAGGCACTCACGGGGATGGTGGCCTGCTGGAGACAGCAGACCACCATCTCCGTGACTGCTTTTAAATAAAGCAGTTTTTTTTTTTCTCTTTGCAGCCCGTTTTCCTTAAAGGAAAACGAGCTGCAAATAGAAAAAAATACCGAAACCTTTTGTTTCGGTTTTTTTCAGAGTAGGCAGTGGTCCGTAGGACCACTGCCTGCTCTGAAAAAATAATTTTGTGAGCATTCACAAAGGGGAAGGGGTCCCGTGGGGACCCCTTCCCCTTTGCGAATTAGTTACCATCCACTTCAAGTGGATGGTAACTGCGAGTTGATTTGCGACCGCTTTCGCGGTCACAAATCAACTTAAATCGCGGTGCGAGTCGCAAATAGGAAGAAAACACCCCTTCCTATTTGCGAGTCGGAAACACATTTTGCGAGTCGGTTCCGACTCGCAAAATGTGTTTCTGCATCGCTTGAAGGCTTTTGCACCTCGCAAACGGCGTTTTTCGCCGTTTGCGAGGTGCAAAAGCCTACCTACATCTGGCCCTTAGTTCTTAAAATATTTCTTTAAAAACATTGAAAACAACAAAGTTATTTTTTTTTACAATTTTTCATATTATATGTTGTGCATATTAAAATAAACATAATGTTCAGATAGGACACACATTAAAAAAGACACATTGATATCTAAATATCGAGTCACCTGTGAAAGGGACCCACATTTTACACATGTATTTAACATCTAATATTAATATGTAATTGAGGGGGGTGAACTTACAATGAGGTCCCTGAATGTCTCAGCCAAGATGGTTAAGAGTTCTATCTTCTCTGACAACCACATTAGCCTAACAACATTGTACTTGCTTTGTGGTCATTCCAATACCATGGCCCCTCACCTGCAGAGAACATACACACTCCTACCTTCATCTTACGTTTGGAATTGAAAATACTCCAAAATCATTAGAACGAACTACTTTTCAAATATGCATTACTGATAAGCTCATACACATCCCACAAATTAATTGCTCCCACATGAAATGTGCATTTTCATGCATCAGACTGAAGACACCTGTTATGTTGTATAACATTATTCACCCAAAGTTCCATTTTGCTCTAGAAATTAAAGCAATCCATCTCAATTGGTTTTTGTGTGCTGTTGCTTGGTTTTAGCTCTCTTTTACCCATTGTAAAACAATAATTTCTAACAACAATACACAACAATATCATGATTATGTTCATACACAAACTCTGTAAATTATGTTATGGCAAAAATATACAATGACTATGGGCCTCATTACGACTTTGGCGGTCTGACGGTAAGTCCGCCGCGGTGGAGGGTGCCAAAAGACCGCCATGTTGGCGGGAACCCGACCGCTGTATTAAGACTCACACTGAGACGTCTGCCAAAAAACTGTCAAATGTCTGAAATCACCAGGACACAGGAGGACAGAAAAGAGGCAGTCATACCAACGGCCCCACCAGCCCGACAAAAATCCACCATCAGATTACAAGCCACAAATCACGAATGCCGTTGGAAAACCATTGGTGGTGCGAACCGCAGTGGTCTCAACTCACAGCACAATTAACACAGCACCACAGTGGATAGTTTGAAAACCCCTCACCTGACACACATCGACACAGATGACACACCTATACATTGCACTATATGGCCCACCCCTACACAACCCACAATCCTTTGCAGCCTGAACACCACACATAACCACAGACAAGCAAAACATTAAACAGAAATAGGGAAAACAATATTAGGCTTCCACATACATTTCACTACTCACACATCACACACCTGCACAACATACACAACACACATTTTACTACCACACACAATCCACAACAACTGCGACCCACTCACATCACAGCACCTACACCTCACCACTTACCTTTTACACCAACCTTTCACCTTTGAACACAACCATGCCATTTTCACCACCACTACTATGTCCCTAGAAAAACACCCATGCTTCATGGATGAGAGGTTGAGGGTCATGGTGGATGAAAGTGTCAGGGTAGAGCCACACCTGTTTGAAGCACAGGTCCAGCAAACATCAATTGCCAGGAAAATGGAGCTGTGGCAAAGAATAGTCGACAGGGTCAATTCTGTAAGCAGCTATCCAAGCACAAGGGAGAACATCGGAAAGAGGTCGAACTGCATCAGGGGAATGGCCTGATCCATGGCCTCAAGGCACCACCTAAGGGTACGCAAGACTGGCGGTGGGCCCCCACCTCCTCCCCCTACTTTCACATCTTGGGAGGAGAAGGTCTTGGACATACTGCATACTGCATACTGAGGGCCTGACAGGAATATCTGGGGGAGTGGAGTCTGTGAAGTCCCCACAAAATATATGGATAGATTCATAAACTTTAATATACTACAGCTGCACATATTTATTGGTAGAAATGCAAAAGTATATTCAGTATAACTGACGGTAACATCAATATTTCTGCTAAGGTGGCAGACACTACTAATCCACAGGAATCTGAAGTTAGGGACATATCAGTCTTCCCACAAGCCAGAAGGCATACACAATGTTATTTTGTATCACCTGGTAAAGCCTTATCACATGACCATACCTTTACAACCCTAATGTACATACCCCATGGTACAGACAGATATCAGTGTTGATGTCCCCAGTCCATGGATCTTTCCCTTATATTGGTCACATATCTGTAGGGTTGCCACTCACCTATGTCAGTCCACAGACACATGTGCATTGTTCTGTAAGGTAGGAACACACTGACAGCTAGGTCCAGGGTAGGTTGGAGAAAACAATTATCATTGTGATGGTAGAGGCTATGGTTCCACATTTTCACATGTGCCAAACACATATGGACATACCGATTTCACCATTTGACCACCTTCAGTACCCTACATGTAAAACTAAGGGGTAGACATAATTCCAGCCTAGTGTACTAACAGTGTGGCCATGCAACTTACACTCCATATGCTTATTACATTCAGTACTTGGTTTCAGCCATGTCCACTTTTCATGTGTGCCTGCAATTGCCATCTGTATTTGACACTGACTGTGACTTGCCAACAATGATGAGTAAAACTGGAACTCACCAAATCTCTGATTGACATAGATGACAATCAGGACATACCAGAACACTTTCCTCAATACAGACAAGTCATGTTCACAAGAGTGTCATAGCAAGTGCATGAGTAATACATGATACTGTACACCAGTCTGCTCTTTCTACAATACCACATAACAGTCTGTATGCACAAATCATTCATAGACAGTTCAGCTACCTTATATCCCATAGCTGATGGTAAAGAGGAGGTGACGTGCTACACATCAACACTACCTTAATATCTTAAATCACTGCATTGTGAGTACATCACATACCTGGAGTCCGTTGGAGAACAGATTGATGATATCTGCCCTGGTGGCTCCTGCTTCATCCTCATCTGGCTCATCATCACTTTGCAAATCAGCATTTTCACCCACAGGTACTGCAGGCTCCCCCTCATCTGGTAGAAATGGTATCTGACTTCTCAGGGCAAGATTGTGGAGCATGCAGCAGGCAACATTTATTTGACATACCTTGTTGGGTGAGTAGAGGAGAGCTCCTCCTGAAGTGTCCAAGCTCCTAAATCTTGCCTTCTGGAGCCCAAAAGTCCATTCCACAACATGCCTTGTCCTCCTGTGGGCCTCATTGTAGCAAACTTCCCTTGTAGTGGTTGGGTACGTTACTGGTGTCAACAACCAAGGACGGTTAGGATAGCCAGAATCACTTGGAAGCAATTAGATAGAACAACACAAACATATATGTGGGACATGCAACATTGTGATGTCAAGAGACATACTTTGCAAACACACATTTCAATTGTAACTTACCAACCAGCCAGGCCCTTTCTGTGTTGAGCTGCGTCGTCAGCAGTAGGACATTGCTGCTATTCATGATGAAGGAATCATAGACTGACCCTGGATACCTAGTAGTGGCTTGTGAAATGTACTGGTCTGCCAAACACACCACTTGAACGTTGATGGAGTGGTAGTTTTTCCTGTTCATATACATCTGTTTATTGGCACTGGGGGGAACCAAGGCTACATGAGTGCCACCTATGGCTCCAATTACATGTGGACTTTGTCCCATAGCATAAAACTCCGCCTTCACATTGGCCAAATCTCCACATTGGGGAAAATTGATGTAACTCTCCAGGTGTTTCAAAAATGCACACAGTACATCCTTCAAAACAAGGCTGAACATGAGCTGAGACATCCCTGTAGTGTTAGGGCCACAGTATTCTGAAAGGACCCAGTGGCCAGGAAGTGAATGCCATCACTTGAATGATGGGAGGTATGTTATAGGGATTGCGTATGGCAGGCATCAGATCTGGCTCCAACTGGTCACAAAGATCCATGATAGTATGCTGATTCAGCTGATGTGTCTGGATAGTATGTATTTTCTTCATGGTCTACAGGTCTACAAGTGGACGGTACACTGGTGGTTGTCTTTCTCTCCTCATGGTAGGGTAACCATGTGAAAACATCTAAAATATTATGTGACATGAAGCATGCACACATCATGTACATGTCCATATACAAATCAAAAATATCTGCTGTCGGGGTCAGTTACAATCTCTGACATCTACAGTAGAGCACATAGCTATGCATCCTATAACACTCTCCATCGTGCCCATACCCCAATTACCTAATGAACTACACATGCATAATCATCTGTGACTGTATTTGTCCAACCGACTTGACATGTTGTACATATATTGTGCACATGTCCTTCAGTTACACATATGTTACTGCTCACATGCACAAACAGAGAAAAAACATGAAGGCAGTCCTTACATATATACTGCACAATATAATGCTTTGCTTACGACGGACATTACATAACTCTTCCATACATGAAATGTGCTCAAAATGGCAGCCGACTGACCTACTGTAGTGGACATGTGGAAGTGACCTAAGTTTGCCGGTGGAAGTCGTCAAGGCGGTAGGCAGTTACAACCGTAGTGCAACTTGCCATTGGAACACATTTCTCCCTTTGGTGGACTTGGGCCAATGGTGATGTCTGCTGGCGGTGACGGTCCTGCATGTGGCTGGCGTGTCCGCCATCTACTGCAATATTGCTCACTTGACTCCTGACACTGCTGCCAGCAAGACCTCCACTACCTGAGATGCTATGTACTGCTACTGGGAGCTATCATGCCATGTCTCACTGGTGATAAGGGCTCCAGCCTTCACCCCTGAAGATTTGGAGAAGCTCTTGGAGGAGGTCCTACTCCTGTATGAACAGCTATATGGTGCACCAGAAGAGCAGGTGAGTCTAATGGTTTACCAAGTTGTGGAAGGCGTGGTGTATGATGTTGTACCTGAAATGAAAGTAGTGAAGTTGTTGATGCATGCAGATGCTAACTGAGATGATTGGAATGTTTGCCTACTTGCTGTAACTGAAGTGTTATGGCCACTGCTATTGATATGGTGCATATGGACCTGAATTGTTCCTTTTGTCTGTGTCATCCATGTAAGTCAGCCCCAATCAAAAAAAGGGCCTCTGGCGTGCCGTTGCCAAGCAAGTGCTGCCCCTGGAGGTCCAGAGCTGGCAGAGCATCCACTGTAGGAAGCGGTGGGAGGACCTGAGACAGTGGGCCCGAAAGACCGCAGAGGCCGAGCTGGGAATGTCCTCCCAACAAGGGAGGGGTGCCTGTCGCACCTTGACCCACCTAATGATCTGCAGTTTGTCGGTGGTCTACCCTGAGGGCAGCACAGCAGCCACAAAGGGTAAGTATAGACAGGGCCCATGTACAAGCCTCTGTCAGTTAAGATTGTGATGTCTACGTATTGCAGCTGTAACAATGTGATAAGTGCTACAGGTAAAGTGTCCCCTAGGAAGACATAGTGCTACAGTTGCCAACATTGAAACAAAGATGTGGCCATTGCATTGGGTATAGGGACATCTCAGTCACCTATGTCTGCCAAACAGTGTGACTGAATGTGGAGATGCACATGTGGCTGTGTCATGTGTGTAACTCTATTCAGCCATACAAATGTATAACCTGCTGTGTCATCCTTCCCACCTAGTGTTCCAATTCCATTTACTCTAATGGTAAGTTTTACCGTTCTTTGCTCTCTGACCAGTCCTATTCCACTGGATCTTTCTCTATATCCAATATTGGGTGTGACAGATGAGTAACATGGCCAAGTTATCCTGTGTCATGAAATATGTGGTAACTTCATGTGAATGCTGTCATCCCAATCAGGATTTTGGTATGGCAAACTTACTACACTTCCTATGAGGTTTGAGGAAGTGTCCCCATTGTCATGTCAGATTCATACAGTGGGAAATGTGAAGTTTGATCAGGGTGAGCACTCCACATACAGAAAATCATGGTGGCAACAATACATTGAAATTTCAGGATATAACATTGACGTGTGTTCAATACCTTTTATTCTAATGTATTTGGAGTTGAGCAGGTAAGTGGCTAGGCTGCTGATCCTTTAGCCCATGTATATTGTCCATGCTACATAAGGCTGTACCATACCTATCTGGCTGTAATACAACTTTGTTGTGCATACATCATGTGTATATTGATACTTCATGCATATTGTTATGTTGAGACCTCATCTTTTCCAGACACACCTTTGTTAATCTGAGACCGTGTTGACAGTTCTAGTAATGGATCTGCTCATTTCTTCCTGACCTAATAGTGTAGCAGGGCTTTCGTTTGACATACACACGTTGGTCTTATGGTATATGTTGTCATTTATTTTACTTAACTCTAGGTGTATGTGTCATTCATGGTTCCACTACTAATTGGTTTTGAAAGTATTAGGTTTGGAATTAGGTAATAGGATTCACATGTCTGTACAGTTATTAGTGATGTAGGTGTTTAGATGTTGTCATGTAGTGGATTCTAATCAGCATGTATTCTGCAATGGTATGTGGCCTTCATGCACATTGTTTGGTGTCCATTGTATTGGAGGTGTTTGTATGCTCCCTGTGGTTGTCTGTGGTTGTATCCTGTGAGCGCTATGGAGGGCCATATTGCAGGACATTGAAATGATGTCTATGTGTCAATGAGTTAGATAAGTGGACCCAGATACTCTGTAGAAACCTTTTTATAGTATTTAGATAGATATTTGAATGACATGCTATGTCTTTTTGTGAGACACAGTATATGGGTATGACATATGTACTGTCTTCATCTGAGGTATTTGACATTGTGACAGATATGAGCTGATTCACAATTTTGGTATGGGATTGCAAAGCAACATGTTGTGTTGTATTTGAAGTAAGATGAGTTTACTTCATGGAACATGACTACTGGTGATAGACTGGGCAAGTGTGGAGTAGGGGCACGCATTATATTGTATTGTTAAATGCATTTCCTAAAAACGTTTTGTTGATACACAGTGATGACCTGTAAGGGAGGAATTTTAGATGTAGCCAATTAATGTTGTACATTATCTTTTTGAGTTACTGCTGATATGATGGGATAGTGATGTAGTGGTCTGATGGTTGGCTTATATAGTGGTTGAGACTGTGGTCATAGGGGAATGTTGGAAGTATGCAATTGTGGCACGATGTAGGCTCTAAATTGCTCCTATTTGGGGCTTAATTTGACATAGATGTGTTGTAAGTGTTGTGTATGTTGTGTGTGTATGTTAGGAACAAGATGATTCTCTCTCTCTTTTTGTGCATCAACATCCGCAGGCAAAGGAAACAGGGCACAGAAGAGTGGGGAAGCTGCTGGCCATGAGACCCGGAGTGCTGATACCACAGAGGGGCCCAGTGGCGTAGGGTAAGGGGAGTGCCACGGGGGAGTCAGGATCCAGTTTGTCATCATCGGAATCCTTCTCCAGTGGACACTCCCTGGCGGTGGAGGACCCATCTGGATCTACCCAGCACCATCTCAGTCTGCCACCCATCATACTATCACTGCCCTCCCTGTAGCTCCCCACACAGTTGGCCGAGCCCACTCACCCAAAAGAGCAGGTGGCTTCTTTGCCACAGGCACCTCTGCCCCTGCCAGCCCTGCTGCCCTCAGTGAGGCTATTGACCTCTTGAGGTCAAAATCTGTGGGTAAGTCGACCATTGTGAATGCCATCTAGGGTCTGGCAACTCATGTCCAACAGAGTAATGCGTTCCTGGAGAGCATTCATGGTGCACTGGTTGTCCAACAGAGATCCTTTCAGGCTCTGGCCGCCACACCGATGGCAGCCTCTCACTCTTTGTCTTCCGTCCCCCTCTATCTTCCTCTTCTCACTTCCAAACCTCTCTCCCCCGACCCAGCCAAAGCACACAGACAGACAAGCATCCATCTACCTCAACATCCAAGGATAGCTCTGACAAACACAAGCACCACAGGACACATCACTGGCATGCACACAAGCAACATACACCTGCAAACACAGCAACAGTCACAACCTGCCCTGACACCCCCACCACCCCCAGCATCACAGACACAATTACTGACACACCTGCAGACATCATACCAACATTCACACATCCAGCCACTGCACCCATCTTACCCACAGACGGCACCACAGCAGACCCTCAGACATCCAACCTAGTCACCACATCCCCAGACACCACAACCACAGACATGCCTAAATGCAGTACTTCCATCATACCTGTAGTCACCACCCCAATGGACACTCACCCACCCACCACGGCATCTCCAAGAACCTCCACCCCCTCCTAAGATGCATAAACACCCACACTTACCCACCCAACAGACACCCACCACCCACAAGCATACCTCGCACAAGCATACCACCAAAACATCCACACCAACACCTCAGACAACCACTCCCTCTCCCCCCACACCCAAACACTTTTGCTATGACTGTCCCATGTGTCTAAAAAAGGTTTCCTTTGGAGTTTGCCCTTTTCCCTACTCCTCTCCCACCCCGTGATACCCCTAACTGTGCTGTGTCCCTCCCCACGTCCGGCCTTTCTACCTCTAAGACCTTCCCTGCCCCCGCAAGTTTCCATGCCCCTACCCTGCCAAGAAGTCTACCTCTCCACCTAAAAGTCAACCCTCCCCGAAACCTAAGTCAAAGCCCAAACCCCTTCCCAAGCCAGATACCAAAGGCCCCCCTCCAAAACCCAAGCCCTACCCCCCCAGATAACACCTGAGGTACCTGCCTGCTCCATTGACACTCCTTCCTGTGGAGGTTACATTGCAGCCAGGAGTGAAGTTCAGGGCACTCGTTTATGCACTGAGTGCATTGTGTTCTTTTAAAAAAGGACTGACCTGTGGTCTTTGTTTTTCTAAACTGAGGCTCCTAATTATACCAGTAGTTGGTGTTCTGGTTACATCTTTGTCATGCATTTCTTTCCATAGTATATAGTTATTCATTGGCTGACATTAGTTGTGTGTGTGTATGTGTTTATGTGTGAGTTCTGGTGGGGTTCTGTGTGTTGTTTGACTGTATGTGAGGTTGTGTCCAGTGATTGTTTCTGAAAGTGGTAGGGTATGTGTTGTGTGATGTACATGTGTGTGTTAGAGGGATTTAGTTGTGTTGGTATTGTGTGTTGCTGGTGTTGTGATGTATTTGTTGGTGTTTTGAGTGCCTTTGTGTGCATTGACTGTGGGAGCGTAATATGCGCATGAAATGTTGGACAAAGTTCTTTGTAGGTAAGTAGTATGATTGTGTATTTCTATATGTGTTTTGCCTGTTGGTGTTACTTTATGAGGTCTGTGTGATGTGTCCCCGGGTAGTGTCCCCTGTGGGTCCCTCACAAGTGATTGGAGATGGTGAGGTTGTGTTGTTTCTGTGACTTGTTATGGTGTTGTATGGTACTCTGTAAGTGTTTGCCTGTGCAGTGGCCATGCCATGCTTGTTGTATATATGTATGTGCGTGTTTGACTGACTGTATGTGCGTGTTAGCGTGCTGTTAGGTGTGAGTGTTGCCCTACTCATCTCCTTCCAGAAAGTATATTGTGTGTATAAAATTTGACAATCTACAACAATAACAGGTAAGTGTGTATACTTACGGTTGCTGTTGACGTCGTCGCCACTGATTCTGAAGTCTTTGTGCGAGCAAGAGCAGTGGGAAGATGTGTAGTTCTGGTTCCATGGCGGATGGCTTCTTGAAAGTGGGTGTCTCCTTTTATGCAATTGGTTTCCGACTGGATTTTAGTGGTGTTGTGACAGCGGCAGGAACCATAGCGGTGCGAAACCTCATAATCTCTCTGGCGGAAACATGGTCCCCACCGGCCTGGTGTGGGCACCTTTGTCTGTGGCGGCCAGACCTCAGTGGTGGTGATGGCGGTGCTTTGGCTGTATTCTGTCGGGGAGACCACCATGGTGATAATATGCAGTCTTCTCCAGCAGTATGCCTCCTGGGACCACCAAACTCGTAATTAGCCCCTATGTGTATGATGTTTTATAGGCATACATACCTTAATGTTTTATTGGTCCTCTACATGAAGTAGTCTATACACATACTTATATATATAATTGTATAGAATAGCATTTTATATATTTCACTTCAGACCTGCAATCTTGAAGTTAAGTTAATTTTTAGAGGAGACAGACCCTAATCACCATTTGGAGGTGAATGTTTTCCAGTGTTGTAATTATTGTTCTTAAATGTGGGAAATGTTGTGGAGTCATGCACAATTTACAAGTTTATTTTTATTTTTGGGTGCTCAGCAAGTTTTATTGTGATGAAAAGATGAATGTGGGAGTGTGAGAAATAGGTGCAACACATAATAAAATATGGAAGCAATTTATAGTTTTGTCTCCTGTTCATTTACAGGTACTAAACTACAAACAGGAGTAAGTAAACAAATACTGTCAAAACACCTTTTTGAATGTATATTGACTAGATCCAAGGTCTGCATTAGAAAATTATCAAATGCACATTAAACATTAGTCAGTACCAATGTAAAATGTGGCAGAAAAAAGTGATTGCAATTTAACATTTGCGCTTCTATATAACATTCTGTTTTTTGCCAGGTTAGTGAGCAAGAGGTCTGCATGCCAAGTTAAGGTTTATACATGTAAACCTTGAATGGACTATGTTGATTTTTAGGTCCAGAAATCAGATCTCTGAAGAGTGTTGGAAAAGGAGACCCCAGGTAAGGTAAAGTGTGCATCACTGAAGACTCATAGTAGCTCAACATAAAGACGAAGATAAAATAAATACATCCGGTAAGATGGCACTGCAATCTGTGTGCATGTTTTTCTGTCTGCTTTCTCATAATTTTTTAGGAAGACCAATTTTTAATAAACTTTTGATGAAACCATATCTTTATAATTTGTAAACTGTGTAGCCAATCATTAAATATATCGTAAACGTTTTTGTAAGAAAACATAAAAATTTATGCATTGTAAACTAATATAGACCAGCATTTTGTAGTGCATATCTCTGAAATACTTAAAAACGCCAATACAGAATCAAAATGTAAATGTTTGACATGGTAAATTTCAGCTAATAAACATATAGGGGGTCATTACAACCCGGCAATCGTCGATAATGTGGCAGAAAGTACCGCCAACAGGCTGGCGGTACCTACGGCCATATTATGACATTGGCGGGTTGGCTGAAGCCAACTTGTCAATATACCACTCCGACTGCCACAGCGGTAATAGCTGCCATTATGCCGCCTGTGGGATTTTGACCCCACCTACCACCATGGTTTTCATGGCATTCGTAGTGCCATGAAAACCATGGCGGTACGCCATATCAGTGACAGGGAATTCCTTCCCTCTCACTGATAGAGGTCTCCCACCCCTTCCTCTCCAGTTATCCCTCTCCCCCTGCCTCTCCAACCCCCCATCCCTCCTACATTCACGCCCCTCCTTCACACACATGCATACACACACCCATTCCCTCATGATTACACGCATGCATACATCCAATCACACACACATCCGCACACACTTCCAAATATACACGTAGAAACGCATTCACATTTCACAACATACATGCACTCACACGTCAGTACATGCACACATGCATTCAACACTGAACACACATCTGCATTAACGTACACACATACATTCACCCACCCACACACACACACACACACACACACAACACCCCCTACTCCCCTCCCCTGTTGGAAACTGGATCCAGGGGGTCCTCCGGCAGAAGACGGGACGGAGCGTTGCTACCACCACCAGCCCCATAATACTACTGGTGGCGGTCTACTGGCGTGGCGCTGCTGGTGGTAGCAGCGCCACCTTTGGTGGGAGGAGGCTCCAGCCCATCCCCTGCAGCTTCGGACAGCTGCCCACTGGTGGTGGTGGTGGAGCTGCTGCTGGTGGTGGTCGGGGGAGGCTCCAGCCCATCCCCTGCAGCCTCGGACAGCTGCACAACCATGGTTGGTGATGGGGGCTCTGTCTGAGTACCTGCACCAGGCCACATGTCCTTCCTGCCTGCTGGTGCTGGCTCCTTACCCTTCCTGCAGCAGCTGGGGCTGACTCCTTGCCCTTCCTGGCATCAGCTGGGGCTGGCTCCTTGCCTTTCCTGGCAGCAGCTGGGGCTGTCTCCTTGCCCTTCCTGGCAGCAGATGGGGCTGTCTCCTTGCCCTTCCTTGCAGCAGCTGAGGCTGTCTCCTTGCCCTTCCTGGCAGCAGCTGGAGCTGGCTCCTTGAACTTCCGGCCCACAGCTGGGGCAGGCACCCTTTCCTTGTGGCTGCCTGGTGCAGGCTCCTTCAACCTCTGGATTTGTGTCCTGGATCTCTTCCAACCACGAGTGGGTGTGCAGACTACTGGGCCCGTTGACTGGGTGGCTGAGGTGCTTTCATTGGTTTTTGCCACTCTGGCTAGACGTGAACAACGGGGGAGGCGGGGGAAGACGCCAAAGGTGGTGAGGAAAAGCTTCTTAGGGACATTGGGATGGGAAGAGGGAGAAGGTTTGGGAGTGGAGGAAGAGGGATTGGTTGTAGGATGTGCCTGTCTGCTGTGTTTGGGTGCAGGTGCATGGGATGGATGCTGTTGTGAGGTGGATGGCTGTTGGGTGTCTGAGTGCTTTAGTTTGTGTACCTTGGGAGGGGGGGTGACAGACACAGTGGGAGAGGACACAGGGGACGTGTGCATGGTTGTTGTGGAGGTGTCTGCCAGTGAGGTGTGAGTTCTGCTAGGTGTGGTGGTGATGCTGGTAGTAGATGAGGACATAGTGCATGCAGGTGTGAGTGTAGACGGAACTTGGTGGGAGGTGGAGGAGGAGGAGGAGGGGGACACAGTGGAAATAGTGGATGTTGGTATGTCTGCATCTGAATTGTGTTTCTGTGAGTGCCTGTGGGATGATGTGTGGTGCTTGTGTTTGCCTGTGCCACTCTTGTGTGTTGTCTTGTGTGAATGATTGTCTGCCTGTGTGCTTGGGATAGGTTGGGGTTGAGGAGAATGGGATTGGGAAGAGGAAGTTGGAGGGGGAAGGGTGGAAACAGGGACAATGGCAGCCATCAGAGAGGAGGCCAGAGCCTGGATTGAGCTCTGTTGAGCCGCCAAGCCAGTGTGAATGCCCTCCAGGAATGCATTAGTCTGTTGCATCTGGGCTGCCAGCCCCTGGATGGCATTCACAATGGTTGACTGCGCTACAGAGATGGATCGCAGGAGGTCAATAGCCTTTTCACTCAGGGCAGCAGGGCTCACTGGGGCAGGGCCTGAGGTGCCTGGGGCGAAGGAGATGCCTACACTCCAGGGTGAGTTGGCACGGGTAACTCGCTGATGGGCAGCTGGGAGGGCGGTACTGGTACGGGAGTGGCGGCTGTACCTGCAGCTGGGTTGGTCACAGAGGTGTCCGCCACCACCAGGAAGCTTCTATTGGAGGAGGTACCTGTGTCCGAACTTTCCCCTCCAGTCTCCGCCATGGTGCTCCCCTCACCCTCCGTCCCACTGGTGACCACCGTCGCCAGTGCCTCTGCTCCTCCACCAGATGATGCTAATTCACATAAGGATAGGGTGACAAAAGAAAAAGGGGGGGAAGAGACAAAGGATACACTTGGTCAATGGCTGCACCAACACCACCGTTGGAGTACAAAGCACGCTCACACACAGGGAACAGCCTTATGCACTATGCATGGCACTACCAGTGATATTTCTAACCACCAAGGCAAGGGGAGGGGCACACACCGCCAAATGCAGCACACCTAGGACCCACGCAGCCCTGACCAGTATTGGATGCCTACAAGTTAGGTAGCAGGACTATCCCTTCAGGACCCTTGCCACCAGGGGACCTACTCTGCAATGTCAGGCCTGGCCTAGGGGCACCCACTGACCTATATCCCCCACCTGGATACCACCCTACCATTCGTAAGTTGTAATGATGGACACTGTACTCACCCCCCTATGGCTGCTGTGATGCCCTCAAGTGCCCATCCTGCTCCAGATAGACCACCGCCAGTATGTGGGCCATCAGGAGGGTCAGGGTTCAACGGGCACCCCTTCCTCGTTGGGAGGCCAGCCCCAGCTGGGCCTCTGCCGTCTTCCATGCCCAGTGTCTCAGGTCCTCCCACTGTTTCTGACAGTGGGTGCTCCGCCTGCCGTAGACCCCCAGGTTCCGCACGTCCTTGGTAATAGCATGCCATATACCCTTCTTTTGATGGGCACTGACCGGTAGAAGCAATACACACAGGAAATAGTACCAGTCAGACCGTCCTGCCTGTTACATATATGGCCCACCATACCCCTTCTCATCACCATTTACACACACATGGCCCAGCACACAAGCTGTACGCCGCCCAGGGGACATCTACCCCCCCCACATGAGGCCTTCACACACACCATTCCATGCATTCATGCCACATGCATTGTGCCCACAGTGTACTCACCTGTTGGTCTGGAGGCCCATACAGAAGTCCGTACTGGGGTAGGACCCCATCCACCGGTCGCTCCAACTCCGCCGAGGTGAAGGCAGGGGCCCTTTCCCCAGTCACACAGGCCATGGTAGGTTCCATACACAGGTTACAACAGCACATGTAGTGTAGGTCCTCTCCTGTATAAGGTCAGGTAGCAAGTTAGTGATCAGTTAGAAAATGGCAGTCAAGTCCTCGGCGGTGCATACCGTCACTACCAGCGTACATCACCATTGGCCACTGTACCCCATAGGGCCCAATGTGAACCAATGAGGAGTTGCATGCGGTTCCTGACCGCCCAACGCAACAGCGCACAATGTCAGCGGAATTACATCACTTCCACCTGTCCCTCCACACAGGACAGGCAGGTGCCATTTCGGGGGGGGGGGGAGCAGGCCCTGGATAATAACTGCTTCACAGTTAAAATTGGACATACAGGACAGTCCCACTTAACCATTACAATTTAACATCATGCATTGTACTGTTGTGGCTCCAATGTTCAGTTTGTGACCGGATCCTCACTCTTTTGTCCCGTAGACTGCAACCGCTGCGGATGAATAGGAGATGGCGATATACCCCCTTGTACATACCCATCGTGGACTTGGCAACAATGGAGGAAAGGCACATTATCCTCACCTACAGACTTGACAGGACCACAATCACAGAGCTGTGTGCCCAAATGGAGCCTGACCTGATATCTGCTATCAGTCATCCCACTGGGATCCCCCCTCTTGTGCAAGTCCTATCTGTACTTCATTTCCTGTCAACTGGTTCTTTCCAAGTGACAGTGGGCTTGGGAGCAGCAATGTCACAGCCAATGTTCTCAATAGTGCTGACCACAGTGTTGTCTGCACTGATTAAACACATGAGCAGCTACATTGTTTTCCCCCAAGTGGAGGAGTTGGCCACAGTGAAGACTGATTTCTATGCAATGGGACATATCCCCTATATAATTGGGGTGATTGATGAGACTCATATTGCATTTTCCCTTGGTCGAAATGAACAGGTGTTTAGAAATCATAAGAGTTTCCACTGCATGAATGTCCAGATGGTGTGCTTGGCGGACCAGTACATCTCCCATGTCAATTCAAAGTATCCTGGGTCTGTGCATGATCCTGTTATCCTGAGGAATAGCAGCATTCTAAATGTGATGGCCCAACTACAGAGGCACAGAGTGTGGCTAATAGGTGAGGGCTGGTTCCCACCCAGTATATGTTTGTGTATGGGTCTGGTGTGGGCCATATATGATAGTGTGTGGCTAAATGCTATCCCTCGATATTTGCAGGTGACTCTGTTTACCCCAACCTATCATAACTACTGACCCATGCGAGGGATGCCAGGACAAGGGCAGAAGAACGTTATAATGAGGCACATGGGTGAACAAGAAGGACAATCGAATGAACCTTTGGCTTCCTGAAGGCCAGGTTCAGGTGCCTCCATCTAACTGGTGGATCCCTGTGCTACTCACCCAAGAAGGTCTGCCAGATAATTGTGGCATGCTGCATGTTGCACAACCTTGCCTTGAGATGCCATATGCCTTTTTTGCAGGAGGAGGAGGCTGGAAATGCCCTTGTGGCAGCAGTGGACCCTATGGAAGGGGAGAATGAGGAGGCAGAGGATGAGGATGAGGACAACAGAACAGCAGTGATAAGATAATACTTCCAATGCCACACAGGTAAGACAGTGTTACTTCACATTTCATTGTCATTATTAAGATCATCTTTGGCACTGGCATGCTGTTGTTTCCCACTTCCATGGCCACTCACTGTACCCTTTGGGACTTCATTTTGCAGGTGTTGGTGCCCCCCTATTGCTCCTGGTGTGATCACTGCAGGAAACCACGGGTCTTTCCTATGTGAACATTACTATACACTTGAATTGCAATGTTTGTACCTGGTTAAACAAATACATACTTCAAACTGTTTACATACTCCATATTTGTATTTTTTCAAAGGGTATTTATTGAAGTGCTAAGAAGAAGAGGGGAAAGTGCACTGGGATGGGGTGATGATGGAGGAAAGTCCAGGGTATTGTTCCAGTCTGTTTGTAGCACAGGTGCATTGTCCAAGGGGACATAGGAAGTGGAGCAATGGCAGTTCAAGGTGGACAGGGTGACAGGCTGGGACACAAGGGTGACAATCAAGAGAGTTTCATTTCCTGGCGGGGTCTTAGCAATAGTCTCTGGCTTCTGGCTGGATTGCAGGGAACGTTTGCAGGGTGGTTCACCTTCTGCAGGGGGAGGGGTGCTGGTGGCCTGTTAGTCCTGTAGCGGGGCTTCCTGTCCACTAGCGGCAGCGGAGGTGGTAGGCAGTTCAGATGTCTGGCTAGTGGCAGGGGCTGCTGGTGTGAGACTGCCTCCCTCATAATGTTGCCCGTGTCTGCCAGCACCCCTGCAATGGAGACCAGGGTGGTGTTGATGGCCTGTAATTCCTCCCTGATCCCCTGGTACCGTCCCTCCTGCAGCCACATGTTCTCCTGCACATTGTCCAGGATCTGGCCAAGCATATCCGGGGAATGTTGGTAGGCTCCCAGGATCTATGCAAGTGCCTCCTGAAGAGTCGGTTCCCTGGGCCTGTCCTCGCCCTGGTGCACAGCAGTCCTCCCAGTTTCCCTGTTGTCCTGTGCCTCTGTCCCCTGAACCGTTTGCCCACTGCCACTGTGTGCCCTAGGGTCCCTGTAGTGGTGGGCACACTGCTGATTGATGTGTCCTGGGGACAGAGGCATGGGTACGCTGGGTGGGTGCTGTGGTGGTGCTTCCTGAGGGGGGAGACTCTGTGGTGATGTGTGACTGGGCCTGGGTAACCAACTGTCCAGAGGTCCCTGATTGGCCAGGTAGGTCATCCAGATCCAGGCGACCAGAGTTGCTGTCATCACTGTGGGCCTCTTCAGTTGGGGGACTGGATAGTGCTGGCAGCTCTTCTCCACTGACATTGGCTGGGATACCTGTGGGGATGTAAATGCTGTGTTATTGTTTCTGTGTGTGACATATTGTGCATCAGTGGGATTCTCTATTTGTTTGTATTTGCCCTGGCAGCTTTATCTTGAGTAGGTTGGTATGTGGTGGGCTAGCTGATTCTCTCTCGTGTGCATGCTTTGTTGATATGTGTCCATGCAGGGCTGTGAGTTCTGTCCATGGTAGTGGTGCATGCAGGGCTTGCCATTGGGATGTGTGGGATGTGATGGTTGGGTGTGTGGGAGGTGGTGCAGTGATTGGAGTGAGGGTGAGGGTATATGATGGCATGCAGGTGGGGGGGGTTATAATAGCATAGAGTTGACTTACAAGAGTCCAGTCCTCCTTCTACTCCGGCCAGGCCCTCAGGATGCATGATTGCCAAGACTAGCTCCTCCCATGTTGTTAGTTGTGGGGGAGGAGGTGGGGGTCTACCGCCAGCCCTTTGTACAGCGAGTTGGTATCTTGCTGCAATGGAATGTACCTTCCCGCGTAGCCAAACCTCCTTTTCTGGCTATTTAGGGTCTCTGCTTTGGGGAATTCTTCAGATACCGAATTCAAGAGCTCACCAGAGTTCCTCTGCATCTCCCTCTTCACCTTCTGCCAAAGGATTGACCGCTGACTGCTCAGGACGCCTGCAAAACCGCAACAAAGTAGCAAAGACGACTACTGGAACCTTGTATCGCTTCATCCTGCCGGCTTTCTCGACTGTTTCCTGGTGGTGCATGCTCTGGGGGTAGCCTGCCTCCTCTCTGCACCAGGAGCTCTGAAGAAATCTCCCGTGGGTCGACTGAATCTTCCCCCTGCAACCGCAGGCAACAATAGACTGCATCACCGGTCCTCTGGGTCCCCTCTCAGCACAACGAGCGTGGTCCCTGGAACTCAGCAACTCTGTCCAAGTGACTCCCACAGTCCAGTGACTCTTCAGTCCAAGTTTGGTGGAGGTAAGTCCTTGCCTCCCCACGCTAGACTGCATTGCTGGGTACCACATGATTTGCAGCTGCTCCGGCTCTTGTGCACTCTTCCAGGATTTCCTTCATGCACAGCCAAGCCTGGGTCCCCGACACTCTAACCTGCAGTGCACAACCTTCTGAGTTGTCCTCCGGCGTTGTGGGACTCCCTTTTCTGACTTCGGGTGGACTCTGGTTCACTCCTCTTCTAAGTGCCTGTTCTGGTACTTCTGCGGGTGTTGCCTGCTTCTGTGAGGGCTCCCTGACTTGCTGGGCGCCCCCTCTGTCTCCTCATCCAAGTGGCGACATCCTGGTCCCTCCTGGGCCACAGCAGCATCCAAAAACCCTAAAGAGACCCTTGCAGCTAGCAAGGCTTGTTTGTGGTCTTTCTGCATGGGAACACCTCTGCAAGCTTCTTCACAACTTGGGACATCCATCCTCCAAAGGGGAAGTTCCTAGTCCTCTTCGTTCTTGGAAAACACCAAGCTTCTTCCATCCAATGGCAGCTCCCTTGCACCCTCAGCTGGCATTTCCTGGGCATCTGCCCCCTCTCGACATTGTCGTGACTCTTGGACTTGGTCCCCTTGTTTCACAGGTACTCAGGTCCAGAAATCCACTGTTGTTGCTTTGCTGGTGTTGGTTTTCCTTGCAGAATCCCCCTATCACGACTTCTATGTTCTCTGGGGGCTGTAGGTGCACTTTACACCTACCTTACAGGTTCTTGGGGTGGGCTATTTTTCTAACCCTCACTGTTTTCTTACAGTCCCAGCGACCCTCTACAAGCTCACATAGGTTTGGGGTCCATTCGTGGTTCGCATTCCACTTTTGGAGTATATAGTTTGTGTTGCCCCTATACCTATGTGCTCCTATTGCAATCTATTGTAACTTTACACTGCTTGCATTACTTCCTTTTGCTATTTCTGCATATTTTTGGTATTGTCTACATATATCTTGTGTATATTTGGCATTCTCATACTGAGGGTACTCACTGAGATACTTTTGGCATATTGTCATAAAAATAAAGTACCTTTATTTTTAGTATATCTGTGTATTGTGTTTTCTTATGATATTGTGCATATGACACCAGTGGTATAGTAGGAGCTTTGCATGTCTCCTAGTTCAGCCTAAGCTGCTCTGCTACAGCTACCTTCTATCAGCCTAAGCTGCTAGAAACACCTCTTCTACACTAATAAGGAATAACTGGACCTGGTACAGAGTGTAAGTACCCCTTGGTACCCACTACAAGCCAGGCCAGCCTCCTACATTGGTTGTGCAGCGGTGGGATAAGTACTTGTAACTACTTACCACTTTGTCATATTGTACTTTTCATAAGAGAAAAATATACAGAACAAGTTCAGTGTATGTACACCTAACCAAAAAGTTTTGCTTTTCTTCTCTTACACTTTCTGCTAAGTGCTGAAAAGTACTCCTAAACTTTCTAAAAGTTTCAAAAAGTTTGAACAAGTTTTTTTTCCTGTTCTTTAAAAAAGTCCTGAAACTTTTTCTCTCTTCTCACTGTCTCTAAACCTTCTTCTATCATGTCTGATGTAGGAACTTCTCTTAAAATGGCCAATACAACATATGACAATCTTAACTTTAAGAGCCTAAGGAGTCTCTGCATTGATAGAGGTTTAGTGGTAGGAAAGAACCCTTCTAGAGAATTTCTGTTTAACATGCTCATTGAGAATGATAAGTCCCTAGCTGGCACTTCAACTGAGAAGTTAGTAGATAGCTCACACTCTGACTCAGGGGAACCCCTTGAGGGAGGTGTACAGGGTTCTCTTCCTAATCTGTCCCCTAGCAGACCACATAGCAATGCTGGTAGTAATAGAAGCTCTCGTCATAGTAGGGATGTTTTTGTTCCTAAAGGCCAGGTTGTTAGAGTGCAAGCTGTAGGGTCAGGTCTCCCTCTGTTAATTCCAATATATCTTCTGTGTCCAAGCATTCCCAACCCACCCACCCTGAAGACAAAATGTTATAAAGGGAACTCAACAAGTTGAGAGTGGAAGAGACCAGACTGAAGCTTAAACAGCAACAGCTGGATCTAGACTGGGAATCCCTAGATCTGGAGAAGGAGAGACAGAGGTTGGGGTTTGGACCCCATGGAGGCAGCAGCAGTATTCCTGATAGTAATCCTGTTAGAGAGCATGATTCCAGGAATCTGCACAAGATAGTTCCCCCTTACAAGGAGGGGGATGACATTAACAAGTGGTTTGCTGCACTTGAGAGGGCCTGTATGGTACAGGGGGTCCCTCAAAGGCAGTGGGCTGCTATCCTATGCTATCTTTCAATGGGAAGGGTAGGGATAGGCTCCTTACTGTTAGAGAAAGTGATGCCAATAATTTTGCAGTTTTGAAGGATTCACTCTTGGATGGATTTGGTTTAACCAGTGAACAATACAGGATTAAGTTTAGAGACACCAGAAAAGAGTCCTCACAAGACTGGATAGACTTTGTTGACTCTTCAGTGAAGGCCTTGGAGGGGTGGTTACATGGCAGTGAAGTTTCTGACTATGAAAGCCTGTACAATCTAATTCTGAGAGAGCATATTCTGAATTACTGTGTGTCTGACTTGTTACACCAATATCTAGTGGACTCAGATCTGACCTCTCCCCAAGAATTGGGAAAGAAGGCAGACAAATGGGTCAGAACAAGAGTGAACAGAAAAGTTCATACAGGGGGTGACAAGGATGCCAGGAAGAAAGATGGTGAGAAATCTCAGGATAAGCATGGGGATAAGGGTAAAACCAAAGATCCTTCTTCAAATCCTAAACACTCTTCAGGGGTTGGGTATAAATCAAAGTCTTCCTCTTCTTCAACATATACACACATTAAAAAGCCTTGGTGCTTTGTGTGTAAAAATAAAGGCCATAAGCCAGGGGATAAGTCCTGTCCAGGTAAACCCCCTGAGCCTACCACCACTAATACATCAAACTCTAGTGACCCTAGCAGTAGTGGTAATAGTGGTGGGACTGCTGGCAACAGTCAAACTAAGGGTGTAGTTGGGTTCACTTATGGGTCCATCATAGAAACTGGGGTAGTCAGTCCCAAGACAGTTTCTGTCACACCTAGTGGCATTGGCCTTGCCACACTGGCTGCTTGTCCCCTTACAATGCATAAGTACAGGCAGACAGTTTCAATAAATGATGTTGAGGCCCAGGCCTACAGGGACACAGGTGCCAGTATCACTTTGGTGACTGAAAACCTAGTGGCTCATTAACAACACATCATTAGACAACAGTACAAGATTATTGATGTCCATAACTCCACTAAGTTCCTTCCCTTAGCTATAGTTCAGCTTAGTTGGGGTGGAGTTACTGGCCCTAAGCAGGTGGTAGTGTCACCTAGCTTACCTGTAGACTGTCTCTTAGGTAATGACCTAGAGACCTCAGGCTGGGCTGAGGTAGAGTTTTATACCCATGCAGCCATGCTGGGTAACCCTGAGGAATTGTTCCCTCTCATTTCTACTGAAATGAAAAAACCAAGGAGAGAAAAAGGCCTGAAAACTCAGGATCCTTCTCTAACAACAGGTAAAAAGGGTATCACAGTATCCTCTAACCACCCTATCATTCAGGATACCATTCCTGTGGTGGGAGAAACCTCTCCTGGGGTGGCACCTGTACAAAGGGAATCATCAGCTGGCATAGCTGTACTCCCTGAGGTGGAAGTACCTCTCTGTGGGATAACTAACATTGGTGAGAAAAAGAGCACCATTTTAGTGAACATGGAGCATCCCTCCAACCCTCCCAGAGAAACTTTAGTGCAGAAACCCTGCACTGCCTCACAACACTTAGCACAGCAGCCCTGCCCTAGTGTGGAGCTCATAGGACAGCATCCCTGCCCTCCTCCAACTAAAGAGAAACAGCATCCCTGTTCTCTCTTACAGTCATATGGACAAAGTTTTTGCCCAGCTATGGCTTTACTGAGACAGCATCCCTGTCTGGCATTCTCATCACTAGAAATAGCTCCAGTGGACAATTCCCACTGTTCTAAACTAAAAATTACTGATAGAAACTCTGAAAATATATCTTCACAATGTTGGTTAGCTAAAAAACTTCAAACAGGGTGGTTTACATCCCCACAGGGAAGTAACCATATAGTGGATGATAAAGGGAGTAACCAGTCTATTGCAGAGCTACTCTCCACTTATCATCACTTACACAATAAAGTCTCAACTGGCCAAGGTTAGCCTTATTGTCCTTCGTTTGGGGGGCGTTGTGTGAGAAAGTAGCCTCTTTCTAGCCTTGTTACCCCCACTTTTGGCCTGTTTGTGAGTAAATGTCAGGGTGATTTCACTGTCTCACTGGGATCCTGCTAGCCAGGGCCCAGTGCTCATAGTGAAAACCCTATGTTGTCAGTGTGTTTGTTATGTGTCACTGGGACCCTGCTAGCCAGGACCCCAGTGCTCATAAGTTTGTGGCCTATATGTATGTGTTCCCTATGTGATGCCTAACTGTCTCACTGAGACTCTGCTAACCAGAACCGCAGTGGTTATGCTCTCTCTGCTTTCCAAATTGTCACTAACAGGCTAGTGACCAATTTCACCAATTCACATTGGCATACTGGTACACCCATATAATTTCCTAGTATATGGTACGGAGGTACCCAGGGTATTGGGGTTTCAGGAGATCCCTATGGGCTGCAGCATTTCTTTTGCCACCCATAGGGAAATCTGACAATTCTTACACAGGCCTGCCAGTGCAGCCTGAGTGAAATAACGTCCACGTTATTTCACAGCCATTTACCACTGCACTTAAGTAATTTATAAGTCACCTATATGTCTAACCTTCACCTAGTGAAGGTTGGGTGCAAAGTTACTTGGTGTGTGGGCACCCTGGCACTAGCCAAGGTGCCCCCACATTGTTCAGGGCAAATTCCCCAGACTTTGTGAGTGCGGGGACACCATTTCACGCGTGCACTATACATAGGTCACTACCTATGTATAGCGTCACAATGGTAACTCCGAACATGGCCATGTAACATGTCTAAGATCATGGAATTGTCACCCCAATGCCATTCTGTCATTGGGGAGACAATTCCATGATCCCCCGGGTCTCTAGCACAGAACCCGGGTACTGCCAAACTGCCTTTCCGGGGTCTCCACTGCAGCTGCTGCTGCTGCCAACCCCTCAGACAGGGTTCTGCCCTTCTGGGATCCAGGCAACCCTGGCCCAGGAAGGCAGAACAAAGGATTTCCTCTGAGAGAGGGTGTGACACCCTCTCCCTTAGGAAATAGGTGTGTTGGCTGGGGAGGAGTAGCCTCCCCCAGCCTCTGGAAATGCTTTGATGGGCACAGATGCTGCCCATCTCTGCATAAGCCAGTCTACACCGGTTTAGGGATCCCCCAGCCCTGCTCTGGCGTGAAACTGGACAAAGGAAAGGGGAGTGACCACTCCCCTGACCTGCACCGCCCAGGGGAGGTGCCCAGAGGTCCTCCAGTGTGTCCCAGACCTCTGCCATCTTGGAAACAGAGGTGTTGCTTGCACACTGGACTGCTCTGAGTGGCCAGTGCCATCAGGTGACGTCAGAGACTCCATCTGATAGGCTCTTACCTCTCTTAGTAGCCAATCCTCCTTCCTAGGTAGCCAAACCTCCTTTTCTGGCTATTTAGGGTCTCTGCTTTGGGGAATTCTTCAGATACCGAATGCAAGAGCTCACCAGAGTTCCTCTGCATCTCCCTCTTCACCTTCTGCCAAAGGATCGACCGCTGACTGCTCAGGACGCCTGCAAAACTGCAACAAAGTAGCAGAGACGACTACTGCAACCTTGTATCGCTTCATCCTGCCGGCTTTCTCAACTGTTTCCTGGTGGTGCATGCTCTGGGGGTAGCCTGCCTCCTCTCTGCACCAGTAGCTCTGAAGAAATCTCCTGTGGGTCGACGGAATCTTCCCCCTGCAACCGCAGGCAACAAAAGACTGCATCACGGGTCCTCTGGGTCCCCTCTCAGCACGACGAGCGTGGTCCCTGGAACTCAGCAACTCTGTTCAAGTGACTCCCACAGTCCAGTGACTCTTCAGTCCAAGTTTGGTGGAGGTAAGTCCTTGCCTCCCCACGCTAGACTGCATTGCTGGGTACCACGTGATTTGCATCTGCTCCGGCTCCTGTGCACTCTTCCAGGATTTCCTTCGTGCACAGCCAAGCCTGGGTCCCCGACACTCTAACCTGCAGTGCAGAACCTTCTGAGTTGTCCTCCGGCGTCGTGGGACTCCCTTTTCTGACTTCGGGTGGACTCTGGTTCACTCCTCTTCTAAGTGCCTGTTCTGGTACTTCTGCGGGTGCTGCCTGCTTGTGTGAGCACTTGCTGACTTGCTGGGCACCCCCTCTGTCTCCTCATCTAAGTGGCGACATCCTGGTCTCTCCTGGGTCACAGCAGCATCCAAAAACCCTAACCACGACCCTTGCAGCTAGCAAGGCTTGTTTGCGGTCTTTCTGCATGGGAGCACATCTGCAAGCTTCTTCACGACGTGGGACATCCATCCTCCAAAGTGGAAGTTCCTAGTTCTCTTCGTTCTTGCAAAACACCAAGCTTCTTCCATCCAGTGGCAGCTCCTTTGCACCCTCAGCTGGCATTTCCTGGGCATCTACCCACTCTCGACATTGTCGCGACTCTTGGACTTGGTCCCCTTGTTTCACAGGTACTCAGGTCTGGAAATCCACTGTTGTTGCTTTGCTGGTGTTGGTTTTCCTTGCAGAATCCCCCTATCACGACTTCTGTGCTCTCTGGGGGTTGTAGGTGCACTTTACACCTACCTTACAGGGTCTTGGGGTGGGCTATTTTTCTAACCCTCACTGTTTTCTTACAGTCCCAGCGACCCTCTACAAGCTCACATAGGTTTGGGGTCCATTCGTGGTTCGCATTCCACTTTTGGAGTATATGGTTTGTGTTGCCCCTATACCTATGTGCTCCTATTGCAATCTATTGTAACTTTACACTGCTTGCATTACTTCCTTTTGCTATTACTGCATATTTTTGGTATTGTGTACATATATCTTGTGTATATTTGGCATCCTCATACTGAGGGTACTCACTGAGATACTCTTGGCATATTGTCATAAAAATAAAGTACCTTTATTTTTAGTATATCTGTGTATTGTGTTTTCTTATGATATTGTGCATATGACACCAGTGGTATAGTAGGAGCTTTCCATGTCTCCTAGTTCAGCCTAAGCTGCTCTGCTATAGCTACCTTCTATCAGCCTAAGCTGCTAGAAACACCTCTTCTACACTAATAAGGGCTAACTGGACCTGGTACAGAGTGTAAGTACTCCTTGGTACCCACTACAAGCCAGGTCAGCCTTCTACATTGGTTGTGCAGCAGTGGGATAAGTACTTGTAACTACTTACCACTTTGTCATATTGTACTTTTCATAAGAGAAAAATATACAGAACAAGTTCAGTGTATGTACACCTAACCAAAAAGTTTTGCTTTTCTTCTCTTACACTTTCTGCTAAGTGCTGAAAAGTACTCCTAAAGTTTCTGAAAGTTTCAAAAAGTTTGAAAATGTTTTTTTTCCTGTTCTTTAAAAAAGTCCTGAAACTTTTCTCTCTTCTCACTGTCTCTAAACCTTCTTCTATCATGTCTGATGTAGGAACTTCTCTTAAAATGGGCAATACAACATATGACAATCTTAACTTTAAGAGCCTAAGGAGTCTCTGCATTGATAGAGGTTTAGTGGTAGGAAAGAACCCTTCTAGAGAATTTCTGTTTAACCTGCTCATTGAGAATGATAAGTCCCTAGCTGGCACTTCAACTGAGAAGTTAGTAGATAGCTCACACTCTGACTCAGGGGAACCCCTTGAGGGAGGTGTACAGGGTTCTCTTCCTAATCTGCCCCCTAGCAGACCACATAGCAATGCTGGTAGTAATAGAAGCTCTCGTCATAGTAGTGATGTTTTTGTTCCTGAAGGCCAGGTTGTTAGAGTGCAAGCTGTTAGGGACAGGTTTCCCTCTGTTAATTCCAATATATCTTCTGTGTCCAAGCATTCCCAACCCACCCACCCTGAAGACAAAATGTTAGAAAGGGAACTCAACAAGTTGAGAGTGGCAGAGACCAGACTGAAGCTTAAACAGCAACAGCTGGCACTAGACAGGGAATCCCTAGATCTGGAGAAGGAGAGACAGAGGTTGGGGTTTGGACCCCATGGTGGCTGCAGCAGTATTCCTGATAGTAATCCTGTTAGAGAGCATGATTCCAGGAATCTGCACAAGATAGTTCCCCCTTACAAGGAGGGGGATGACATTAACAAGTGGTTTGCTGCACTTGAGAGGGCCTGTATGGTACAGGGGGTCCCTCAAAGGCAGTGGGCTGCTATCCTATGCTATCTTTCAATGGAAAGGGTAGGGATAGGCTCCTTACTGTTAGAGAAAGTGATGCCAATAATTTTGCAGTTTTGAAGGATTCACTCTTGGATGGATTTGGCTTAACCACTGAACAATACAGGATTAAGTTTAGAGACACCAGAAAAGAGTCCTCACAAGACTGGATAGACTTTGTTGACTGTTCAGTGAAGGCCTTGGAGGGGTGGTTACATGGCAGTAAAGCTTCTGACTATGAAAGCCTGTACAATCTAATTCTGAGAGAGCATATTCTGAATTACTGCGTGTCTGACTTGTTACACCAATATCTAGTGGACTCAGATCTGACCTCTCCCCAAGAATTGGGAAAGAAGGCAGACAAATGGGTCAGAACAAGAGTGAACAGAAACATTCATACAGGGGGTGACAAGGATGCCAAGAAGAAAGATGGTGAGAAATCTCAGGATAAGCATGGGGATAACGGTAAAACCAAAGATCCTTCTTCAAATCCTAAACACTCTTCAGGGGGTGGGGATCAATCAAAGTCTTCCTCTTCTTCACAACATAAACACATTAAAAAGCCTTGGTGCTTTGTGTGTAAAAATAAAGGCCATAGGCCAGGGGATAAGTCCTGTCCAGGTAAACCCCCTGAGCCTACCACCACTAATAAATCAAACTCTAGTGCCCCTAGCAGTAGTGGTAATAGTGGTGGGACTGCTGGCAACAGTCAAACTAAGGGTGTAGTTGGGTTCACTTATGGGTCCATCATAGAAACTGGGGTAGTCAGTCCCAAGACAGTTTCTGTCACACCTAGTGGCATTGGCCTTGCCACACTGGCTGCTTGTCCCCTTACAATGGATAAGTACAAGCAGACAGTCTCAATAAATTGTGTTGAGGCCCAGGCCTACAGGGACACAGGTGCCAGTATCACTTTGGTGACAGAAAACCTAGTGGCTCATGAACAACACATCATTGGACAACAGTACAAGATTATTGATCTCCATTACTCACTAAGTTCCTTCCCTTAGCTATAGTTCAGCTTAGTTGGGGCGGAGTTACTGGCCCTAAGCAGGTGGTAGTGTCACCTAGCTTACCTGTAAACTGTCTCTTAGGTAATGACCTAGAGACCTCAGGTTGGGCTGAGGTAGAGTTTTATATCCATGCAGCCATGCTGGGTATCCCTGAGGAATTGTTCCCTCTCATTTCTACTGAAATGAAAAACCAAAGGAGAGAAAAAGGCCTGAAAACTCAGAATCCTTCTCTAACAACAGGTAAAAAGGGTATCACAGTATCCCCTAACCACCCTGCCATTCAGGATACCATTCCTGTGGTGGGAGAAACTTCTCCTGGGGTGGCACCTGTACAAAGGGAATCATCAGCTGGCATAGCTGTACTCCCTAAGATGGAAGTACCTCTCTGTGGGATAACTAATATTGGTGAGAAAAAGAGCACCATTTTAGTGAACATGGAGCATACCTCCAACCCTCCCAGAGAAACTTCAGTGCAGAAACCCTGCACTGCCTCACAACACTTAGGACAGCAGCCCTGCCCTAGTGTGAAGCTCATAGGACAGCATCCCTGCCCTGCTCCAACTAAAGAGAAACAGCATCCCTGTTCTCTTTTACACCCATATGGACAAAGTTTTTGCCCAGCTATGGCGTCACTGAGACAGCATCCCTGTCTGGCATTCTCACCACTAGAAATAGCTCCAGTGGACAATTCCCACTGTTCTAAACTAAAACTTACTGATAGAAACTCTGAAAATATATCTTCACATTGTTGGTTAGCTAAAAAACTTCAAACAGGGTGGTTTACATCCTCACAGGGAAGTAACCATATAGTGGATGATAAAGGGAGTAACCAGTCTATTGCAGAGCTACTCTCCACTTATCACCACTTACACATCAAAGTCTCAACTGGCCAAGGTTAGCCTTATTGTCCTTCGTTTGGGGGGGGGGGGTTGTGTGAGAAAGTAGCCTCTTTCTAGCCTTGTTACCCCCCACTTTTGGCCTGTTTGTGAGTATATGTCAGGGTGTTTTCACTGTCTCACTGGGATCCTGCTAGCCAGGGCCCAGTGCTCATAGTGAAAACCCTATGTTGTCAGTGTGTTTGTTATGTGTCACTGGGACCCTGCTAGCCAGGACCCCAGTGCTCATAAGTTTGTGGCCTATATGTATGTGTTCCCTGTGTGATGCCTAACTGTCTCACTGAGACTCTGCTAACCAGAACCGCAGTGGTTATGCTCTCTCTGCTTTCCAAATTGTCACTAACAGGCTAGTGACCAATTTCACCAATTCACATTGGCATACTGGTACACCCATATAATTTCCTAGTATATGGTACTGAGGTACCCAGGGTATTGGGGATCCAGGAGATCCCTATGGGCTGCAGCATTTCTTTTGCCACCCTTAGGGAGATCTGACAATTCTTACACAGGCCTGCCAGTGCAGCCTGAGTGAAATAACGTCCACGTTATTTCACAGCCATTTACCACTTCACTTAAGTAACTTATAAGTCACCTATATGTCTAACCTTCACCTGGTGAAGGTTGGGTGCAAAGTTACTTGGTGTGTGGGCACCCTGGCACTAACCAAGGTGCCCCCACATTGTTCAGGGCAAATTCCCCAGAATTTGTGAGTGCGGGGACACCATTTCACCCGTGCACTATACATAGGTCACTACCTATGTATAGCGTCACAATGGTGCCTCCGAACATGGCCATGTAACATGTCTAAGATCATGGAATTGTCACCCCAATGCCATTCTGGCATTGGGGAGACAATTTCATGATCCCCCGGGTCTCTAGCACAGAACCAGGGTACTGCCAAACTGCCTTTCCGGGGTCTCCACTGCAGCTGCTGCTGCTGCCAATCCCTCAGAAAGGTTTCTGCCCTCTTGGGGTCTAGGCAGCCCTGGCTCAGGAAGGCAGAACAAAGGATTTCCTCTGAGAGAGGGTGTGACACCCTCTCCCTTAGGAAATAGATGTGATAGCTGGGGAGGAGTAGCCTCCCCCAGCCTCTGGAAATGCTTTGGTGGGTACAGATGCTGCCCATCTCTGCATAAGCCAGTCTACACCAGTTTAGGGATCCCCCAGCCCTGCTCAGGCGTGAAACTGGACAAAGGAAAGGGGAGTGACCACTCCCCTGACCTGCACCTCCCAGGGGAGGTGCCCAGAGGTCCTCCAGTGTGCCCCAGATCTCTGCCATCTTGGAAACAGAGGTGTTGTTTGCACACTGGACTGCTCTGAGTGGCCAGTGCCATCAGGTGACGTCAGAGACTCCTTCTGATAGGCTCCTACCTCTCTTAGTAGCCAATCCTCCTTCCTAGGTAGCCAAACCTCCTTTTCTGGCTATTTAGGGTCTCTGCTTTGGGGAATTCTTCAGATACCGAATGCAAGAGCTCACCAGAGTTCCTCTGCATCTCCCTCTTCACCTTCTGCCAAAGGATCGACTGCTGACTGCTCAAGACGCCTGCAAAACCGCAACAAAGTAGCAAAGACGACTACTGCAACCTTGTATCTCTTCATCCTGCCGGCTTTCTCGACTGTTTCCTGGTGGTGCATGCTCTGGGGGTAGGCTGCCTCCTCTCTGCACCAGGAGCTCTGAAGAAATCTCCTGTGGGTCGACAGAATCTTCCCCCTGCAACCGCAGGCAACCAAAGACTGCATCACCGGTCCTCTGGGTCCCCTATCAGCATGACGAGCGAGGTCCGTGGAACTCAGCAACTCTGTCCAAGTGACTCCTACAGTCCAGTGACTCTTCAGTCCAAGTTTGGTGGAGGTAAGTCCTTGCCTCCCCACGCTAGACTGCATTGCTGGGTACTGCGTGATTTGCAGCTGCTCCGGCTCCTGTGCACTCTTCCAGGATTTCCTTTGTGCACAGCCAAGCCTGGGTCCCCGACACTCTAACCTGCAGTGCACAACCTTCTGAGTTGTCCTCCGGCGTCGTGGGACTCCCTTTTCTGACTTCGGGTGGACTCCAGTTCACTCCTCTTCTAAGTGCCTGTTCCGGTACTTCTGCGGGTGCTTCCTGCTTCTGTGAGGGCTCCCTGACTTGCTGGGCACCCCCTCTGTCTCCTCATCCAAGTGGCGACATCCTGGTCCCTCCTGGGCCACAGCAGCATCCAAAAACCCTAACTGTGACCCTTGCAGCTAGCAAGGCTTGTTTGCGGTCTTTCTGCGTGGGAACACCTCTGCAAGCTTCTTCAGAACGTGGGACATCCATCCTCCAAAGGGGAAGTTCCTAGTCCTCTTCGTTCTTGCAAAACACCAAGCTTCTTCCATCCAGTGGCAGCTCCTTTGCACCCTCAGCTGGCATTTCCTGGGCACCTGCCCACTCTTGACATTGTCGCGACTATTGGAGTTGGTCCCCTTGTTTCACAGGTACTCAGGTCTGGAAATCCACTGTTGTTGCTTTGCTGGTTTTCCTTGCAGAATCCCCCTATCACGACTTCTGTGCTCTCTGGGGGTTGTAGGTGCACTTTACACCTACCTTACAGGGTCTTGGGGTGGGCTATTTTTCTAACCCTCACTGTTTTCTTACAGTCCCAGCGACCCTCTACAAGCTCACATAGGTTTGGGGTCCATTCGTGGTTCGCATTCCACTTTTGGAGTATATGGTTTGTGTTGCCCCTATACCTATGTGCTCCTATTGCAATCTATTGTAACTTTACACTGCTTGCATTACTTCCTTTTGCTATTACTGCATATTTTTGGTATTGTCTACATATATCTTGTGTATATTTGGCATCCTCATACTGAGGGTAATCACTGAGATACTTTTGGCATATTGTCATAAAAATAAAGTACCTTTATTTTTAATATATCTGTGTATTGTGTTTTCTTATGATATTGTGCATATGACACCAGTGGTATAGTAGGAGCTTTGCATGTCTCCTAGTTCAGCCTAAGCTGCTCTGCTATAACTACCTTCTATCAGCCTAAGCTGCTAGAAACACCTCTTCTACACTAATAAGGGATAACTGGACCTGGTACAGAGTGTAAGTACCCCTTGGTACCCACTACAAGCCAGGCCAGCCTCCTACACATCACTGATGATATCATCCACAAAAAAGCTCAAACATCACTCATACCCCCATACAAACTATTGTACATTCACATACAAGTACTCACACGCTTAGTCATACACCCATAAGACTACTGACAGACACGCATTCACACAGCCACTAACACAATAACTCACTCATCATACATTACTAAGTCAGCTATTCATACACCTACACTGCTACTCATACACCCACTCACACACTCATATAGCAACTCAGACTCCAACTCATACACCTGTAGAACCACTCACAAAAACAAAAGTCATACCCACACAGCCACTAATACACCCACGCACTCTCTCATACAAGCAGCCTCAAATCCACACACTCAGCTATCTAATCACAGACACAGTCACTCACTCCATGATACAGACACTTACACACAAACTGTAATACACCTGTATAACAACTACCACACCCAGTCACTCACCCGTACAACCTGTACAATCACTGACATACCCAGAAAGTCACCCATGCTGACTCTAACACACCATCTTACTTACAGAGAACTACTCACACATCCATGTACTCTCCCACACACTCACTAATAAAGCCTGTCACTTACATATGGAGTCACTCATACACTCACTTAGTCACCCTTACAGTCACTAACTCACCCACTCAAACACCAATACAGTCACTGACACATCCACTAACTCATCCATACACTCACTCACACACCCACCCACTCACCCATACATCAATGCATACAGCCACTCACTTACCAATGCAAACACTGACATACCCAGTGAGTAACTGATATAGCTACTCACACATTCATTCACTCTCCCATAAAGTCACTGACACATCCACACACTTGTGCAAAAAACCTGGTGATACATTCACTCACTCACCTGTACAGGCACTGACTCACCTACTCACTCACTGATACAGTCACAAACACCCTCCATCACTCACCCATACAAGCAAACACACACCCAGTCACTTGTACAGCCACTCATACATATATACAACCACTTAAACTCACTGGATGATGTCATTTGAGATGTCATCAGTGAAAGCACTTATCATGTCATAAGTGATGTAATATGTGAGGTCAGAAGCAGTCCATTATGGGGCGTAAGATAAAGCTAGCTGAGGTAACTATAACTGCTGAATTTCACTGGTTTTTCACTTGTGAAAGGTGAGCCTACCCCGATAAGACCAAAGTCCTATTGTTTCTTCAAAATCCCCTTTCCGGGTGGGCCAAAGCATGGCCTAGGACTGTCCCTCCCTCACCCTCAACAACCGCGGTGGCTAGAAACTTGGGTGTTATGTTTGACACCAACTTTCATTTAGGTCTCAGGTGTCAGCTCTAGTAAAATCTTGCTTTTAGATGTTTCGCATGCTTAGGGAATGTCTTCCTTATCTTCCACACTATGCTCAGCTGACGGTGGTGAGGATATTGATTCTCTCTAGGTAGGACTATGCTAATGTTCTCTGTTTTGGTCTTCCAAATGACCTGAACCAGTGGTACAAGTGATGCAGAACATTGCAGTCCGCCTTCTGTTTAAAATCCCTAGGTACTCTGCATTGTCCCCATTTCAGGAAAAACATCACTGGTTGCCAGTTGCAGTGCATATTGTATAAGGTTTTGACTGTTGCTCACCAAGCTTTTCATAACAAGGGGACTAATTATCTCAATGAGATGATCAAAGAGTACCATCCAGTAAAACCACTACTGCCCAACAGTGCCGGCTTAATTGTGGTCCCCTGCTTCAAAAGGTAACATTGTGGAGGTTCTTCTCTTACGGTCCTATCTGACAAGTTGTGGAACCAATTGCCTGCGCAGCTAAGATCTGCTACTGTGGAAGATACATTTAAAAAGGAATTGAAAACACTCCTGTTCAGGCACTAGGGATGGGCAGTTCTAGTTGTCTCTGTTTCTTCCTCCTTTAGTACCTGAAGTCCTGAGAAACTTGTTTGAGTAGTTGTGCGGTACAGATTTGTTCATTCATTCATCTAATCCACTCCCCGCACGGCCAAACGCTGTGTGTGGCATGTTGTTCGGTCCTTAGAAGCGGATGGCTGCAGGGCCTAGGCACAGGTCAGGCCCTAAAGCCAACCTCTGCCATGCCCGTTCAAAGGTAACTGTAATTCATGGGGTGCAGAATTTCCTTGTGTATGTGAACGGGCCATCACACCTGTGACTCATACTGGCCCTGAGTGGTGGGTGTGACCGACTTTGTGAGGAATTCTTCATTGAAATATATATATATATATATATATATATATATATATATATATATATATATATATATATATATATTACTTTATATATATATATATATATATATATATATATGTGCAGCGAATGGAGTAGGCCGTGAGTCCAAGAGCTCCGGCATGCCTAGCCCCACCCGACCCCCATCCTGTTAATCATTGGTACCCCCAACACAGCACTACAGGGGGCCCAGACTCACAGTAACCTGTGGAATTTCATTGTGGGTGATTTATGTCAGCTGAGAGGAATCCCGACTCCGGCTCTAAGTGAAACTGGGGGTGCAGCAGCTACATAATGGCAGCCCCACTGTATGAGAACTGACAGATCAATGAGTGGAGGGGCTGCCCTGCTTCTGGCCAAGAGGGAAACTGACCTTGGCCTCTCTGATGCCTGGGCTCATTTGCCTCATGACCCCTATCTGGTGGTTCTGGCTGTGGAAAGAAATCAGCGGGTGGTCCAGGACTGTGAGATAAGAACCGCGTGGCAAATGAGGGAGGCCTGGCTGCCGGTGAGGTGTGCCGCGCCAGAGAGAGCAGACCCCACGTACAGGCTATATTCACCCCAGGTGCAATCTGCAACAAGACACCTGCATGCCCACGCCGGGTGGGTTTGATTCCCCATCCGCCCCCCTACAACATGAGAGACACACATGGCAGCAGTGCAGTCCAGAACTCTTGAGGTGCTGCAAGCCACAATGGAATGGTGATGTGAGGACTGCTTGGGGAGAGGTAGGCCTGACTGCCGACAGGGTACCCCGTACATTCATGACAGTAGGGAAGGATTGCCCCCTGGAGGCGGTGGGGGCCCCAGCTGCAGTCATCAGCCTGGTACCCAGTGACCTGTGCCAGGCAGGGGCTTGGTTACCCTGCGACCCCCTGCAATATAAAAGATGTCTAGAGTGGTGGCTGGGGATGCGGCCAGTGATGGGGAGCCCACCTCTGCCTTTTCAGCAACATCCATGCTTGGACCTGGCAAGCCACCCTGCCACAACCCTAAAGAGGCACCGGATATCCTCCAACCTCAGCGGGCTGAACATACGAACATGGTGCGTGTACCCTTTCACAGGTGGTGATCTTAGGGGAGCTGCTGCAATAGGAACAACCTATCCTTCTGTGACTGCCTGGGACTGACTCACAATACAGTGCCCTGAGGGAAAGAACCCACGAACAGCCCTGGGTGGTGAGCAGTCCAGCGGGCAGCATCTTGATACAGTGTACTTGCCAATGGAACTTGAGCAGGCAGAGGCTGGGGATTAGAAAACTTCCTCCCTCTTTTAACCCTGCCTGGCATACCACTAAAAAAGGGCCAGTACTGTGCACACCATCATTACCCTGATTGGAACTCTCTCTGGAACTCCTCGTGCAGTGACTGCAGTCTATTGGCCTATCCCATACCTGCAGGATCTCAGAAGCCCTCTACAACACTGAGGGCCAACCAACCCGGCACCTAGAATATAGTGGTTTTACTTTGCATCCCACTGAACTAGTACTCAGACTCCTCATCTCAGATGCTGGGGCCCCCTGCGAATTCACTGGCTCCTCACAGACCTAGGGGATATGGCATGGTCTGAATCAGATTATGCACTGCAAAAAGATACTACCCAGTCTGAGTCTTACATCAAACCCAACTCTGCAGGACATATTGCAAGCCATCACAGCCTCACATGAAGCATTAGTGAGGCATTAGAAACTAAAATCGACACTCTCAGATCAGATGTGGGTCCTCTGAGAAATGAAAACTGGTGCCTTGCTGAACAGGTCACAGCCACTGAGAGAGACCTCGCCGACATAACCCCAGCATTGGCCGCCATCAACGAGTAACTATCCACCATGGAATCAGGCTTGAAAACTCTAGAAGCCAGGGCAGAATATGCCGAAAATAGATCATGGCGCAGCAACATTTGAATTGGAGGGTTCCCTGAGCATCTCAAGAGCAATGGTCTCATACTTGGAAAACTGATTGCGAAACTGATGTGGCTCTGTCGGGCCTCTCAGCATTCTTCGGTTCGGAGCGAGCCCACAGAGTGCCATCACGACCCCTACCCCCAGGGTTATCACCAGACCGGAATTGGCACACCTGCTATATTACAAAAACCACAATCACATTCTGAAACAAGCAAAACTGCAGGGGACCCTCACTATAGAGAACAGCAAAATAAAGATTTTTCCTGATTTCTCTCAAGAAGTGCAACACCAGCGTTTGGCATTTGTGGAGGCGAAGAAAAGACTACTCCATGCACAGTTTTTTCTTCTATAATTTGACTTCTAATACTACAGTGATATTTTTAATGACTTTATAAAAGTTGTCATGAGTGCTGTAATATCTGGGGTAATTAGCAGTGCATGGTGAAGGTGCGCGTTCTAGTTAACTTTTACCATGAGTTATAGTTACTTGAAATAACTTTAACTATAACTGCTGAATTTCTCTAACGTTGTGCGAGTAAATTCAGAACTTAACTATAATGTCTCTTTAACCCTTGTTTTTTTAAGTCAATTTCTAAGGTTTTTTTAATTATATTTTCTAATTATAACATCCCTGTAACCTTTGCTTTTTCATTGAATTTCTATTGTTTTCTTAATGTGAAATAATTTTCACTACTATGGCCCTCATTAACCATATCCTGCTACTGCTGTGGTGACGGCCGCCTTCATACTGTTGTGGAGGCAAACATCTGTTTGCCATATAATGACACACACAAACTAAACCGACAGAATACTGCCACAAACACAAATCCGACAGATCAAAGGTAAGTGGTAAAGTGTCGATATCAACACCCACACCCTCACGCCAACAAAACAACGCCCTCCACATTATGACCCACGAATCACCACGGCGGACATTGAACGGTGTTAAACCATTGGCGATACACACCGACGCGGTAAGAATGGCCACCCAAAAACAATACAACACAACATTGGCCAATACCAAAAACACACACCTGACACTAAAACACACACCACACCCAACCACCCACAGCATTATTAAACACACACCCATATTACCCACAACAGTTTACAAACATGAAAAATAGCCAAGAGACAGACTTGGTAATCACAGCCACAACTACACACACCACTAACACCCAGCCATCCGTCACGCACCCCATACCCCACCACATTATTCAACACCCACTGCACAACACACACCACACAACACCCATGTCCCCACAAAGGCACCCTCGTTTCACAGATGAGAAGTTGCAGGTCATGGTGGATGTAATAGTCAGGGTAGAGCCACAGCTGTTTGGAGCACAAGTACAGTAAATATCCATAGTAAGGAAGATGGAATATGACGGAGAATTATGGACAGGGTGAACACTGTGAGACAGCATCCAAGAACAAGGGACGACATCAGGAAGAGGTGGAACGACCTACGGGGAAGGTACGTTTCATGGCAGCAAGGCACCAGCTCGCCATCCAAAGAACTGGCGGTGGACCCTACTTCCTCCCCCGTCCACAGCTGACAGCATGGGAGGAACAAGTCTTGGCAATACTGCATCCTGAGAGACTCACTGGAGTAGCCAGAGTACTGGAAACTTGTGAGTCAACGTTTACGACCTATCACCCCCATACCTGCATGCCATCTGACCCCCTCACCCTGACTCCCAACACTCCACTCCATCACACACAGTGCATCTAAACATATGACTAACACTAATGCCAAACCCTGCATGCCATACCCACTGCATGTACAGCCCTCCCAGTCCTGCATGTACACCCACCACCTATGCATGCACAGCATGGAGAACTAACAATCCCACAATCCATCACCATACACAAACAAAGGTGGCAGGGCAACAGCAACGATATAAGGGAAGCTAGGGATGTAGAATATGTCACAGAGATGATGCATAATACATCACTTACATCCTCGCAGGTGCCCTCTACATCCTCTAACAGAAGATGCCCTCAGTGATGACAGTAACTGTGGACATGTGGATCTGGATGAAATTCCTGGCCCATCAGGGACCACTGGTCAGTCGGCCACCCCAGCCTATTCCCAGTCCACCACAGAGCCTCCCTCTCAGTATCCAACACCACAGCACCCACCCAACATCCCCACATCTCTGTCCTCAGGACACATCAATCAGCAGTGTGCCCACCTGTACAGGGACTGCAGTGCACACCTCACGGGCAAGGCAATGAGGGTCCTGGGGTCAGTGTCAGTGGGCACACCGTTCAGGGGACACAGGCACAGGGGGACAGGGACACTGGGAGGACAGCTGTGCGCCAGGGGGAGGACAGGCTCAGGGAACCGTCCTGGAGGCATACACTAATGTCCTAGGGGCTTACCAACAATCCCAGGACAAGATAGGCCAGATTCTTTACATCATGCAGGAGAACCAGCAGCTGCAGGAGGTACACCATCAGGAGATCAAGAAAGATTTGCAGGCCCTCAACACCACCATGGTCTCCATAGCGGTACTGCTGGCTGATATGGCGATCATAATGAGGGAATATTCAGCAAACTAGCGGGTCGCTTCCACTAGCGAGTCAAGTGAACAGACCACCATATCTGCTGCAGCTAGTGGACAAGAGGCCCTGAAACATGAGCCACAGGCCACCAGCACCCCTCCCCTGTAGACGGTGAACCACCATGCACCCAGAAAGATGTCAGAGACACTTGCCAAGACCAAGACCACTGCCAGGAAATTAGACCCTCCTGAATGTCCCCCTTGTGTACCACTGTGTCACCTTGTCCACTTTGAACTGCCTTTTTCCCCCTTCCAATGGCCCCTTGGACACTGGACCTGTGCTACAAACAGACTGGGCCAATACCCAGGACTTACCTTTACTATCACATCATTCCTTAGCACTATTCCGTCTATTAATGTCACTACAATAAACACCCTTGAACACCCTTGATAGTGCTTTATGTGATGAAAATGTGCAATTATGATAACAGTTGCATCTTGTGCAAATGACCTGAACTCTGTGATAGTATACAAATAATGAGCTGTACCTGTCTGTAGTCATCACAGCAGTACACAGTTGTTATAACACCAACATCTGCAAAATGAGAAGGCATAGGTGACAGTCAGTTGAGATGCAAACAAAGTGAATGCCATCCTGCTACAGTCACACTGAAAACATAAATAATCAGAGGAATGGTCAGTTCCACTGTCTCACCTGTGTGTCATTGGAAGTACTGACATATAACTGATGCTCTGTTGTCCACATCCTCATCCTCTGTCTCCTGATCCTCACTGTCCTCAGGGTCCACTGCTGCCACAGGGGCATTTCCAATCTCTTCCTCCTGCAGATAAGGCACATGTCACCTGAGGGCCAGGTTGTGCAACATGCAGCATGCTACAGCTATCTGGCAAACCTTCTCAGGGGAGTAGCAGAGGGATCCACCTGTTAGATGGAGGCATCTGAACCTGGCCTTCAGGAGGCCGAAGGTGCGTTCTATGATCCGCCTGGTTCACCCATGTGCATCATTATACCGATTCTCAGCCCCTGTCCTGCCATTCCTCACAGGGGTCAGGAGCCACAATAGGTTTGGGTAGCCAAAGTCACCTGCAAGTATTGAGGGACAAACATTAGCCTTACACAATGGTATGGGGGATGACTCCTGAAGGCATACACTGACATATATTGGGTTGGGATTCTGGCTCACCTAATAGCCACACCCTGTGCCTCTGTAGTTGTGCCATCACATTTGGGATGCTGCTATTTACTCAGGACGAAGGCGTCATGCACTGACCCAGGATACTTGACAGTGACTTGGAACATGTACTGGTCCGCCAGGTACACCATTTGCACATTGAGTGAGTGGAAATTCTTCCTATTCCTGAACACCTGTTCATTGTGCCGTTGGGGGGGGCAAAAGCAATATGTATTCAGTCAGTCGCCCCAATAATATTTGGTATATGTCCCATTGCATAGAATCTAGCCTTCACAGTGGCCAAATCTTCAACTTGAGGGAAAGCGATGTAGCTGCACATGTGTTTGACCAAGGCAGACAAAACCCTTGACAGCACGATTGAGAACATTGGCTGTGACATTCCTGCAGCCAAGCCCACTGTCACTTGGAAAGAACCAGTTGCCAGGAAATGAAGCACTGATAGAACTTGCACAAGAGGGGGGATCCCAGTGGGATGACAGATAGTTGATATCAGATCAGGCTCTAATTGTGCAAAAACCTCTGTGATTGTGGCCCTGCCCAGTTTGTAGGTGAGTATAATGTGACTGTCCTCCAGTGTAGCCAAGTACACAAGGGGTCTGTACACGGGGTCTTGTCTCTTCCTCCTATTCCTTCTCAGTGGTAGGTATCTAAGGGAAACAAGAGTCAGTATGGTGTCACAAATTGAACAATGGAACCACCACCTCAGTGTACATAGAGCGTGTAGGTAATCGGACAATATAAATGGCAATGTATGTGCAAATTACATCAATGACGCAGTTTCTAATTTCAGAATGCTATCCACCACCATAAAATAGCGACCTCCTGTCCTGTAAGTATGGACAGGTGGAAGTTAGGTAACTCCGCCAGCGTTCGGTGTCATGGCGGAAGGCGGTCTTGCACCGCCGTGCTATTCTTCATTGGCTAAAATGGGGCTCTATGGAGTACAGTGTCCAATGGGGATCACCTGCGGTGGTGACGGTATACACTGCCATAGACGTAACCGCCATTTTCTGTCTAAAACCTCACTTGATTCCTGACTTTCCACACGAAAACACCTCCATTGTGTGTGCTGCTGTGACCTGTGTCTGGATCCTACCATGGCCCATGTGATCGGGGAAAGGGCCCCTGCATTTACTTCGGAGGCGTTAGAGCAACTGGTGGATGGGGTCCTACCCCTGTATGAACAGCTGTATGGGCGTCCAGACCAACTGGTGAGTACACCATGGGCACGATGCATGTGACAAGGTTGCAAGGATATGTGTGTGCTAGCAGTGCGTCATTTGGGTGGGGAGTATTTCTGGTGGTAGTGCACATGCAGGGCTCTGAGTGATGTGTGTGCCAATGGAGATGGAAATGGTATTTGTGGGCCATATGTGTGATAGGCTGGATTGTATGGTTAATGGTGTCCTCCTGTCTGCATTACCTCTGCAGGTCAGCGCCCATCAGAAGAAGGGATTGTGGCGTGCCATCACCAAGGACGTGAGGACCCTGGCGGTCTATAGCAGGCAGAGCACCCACTGTAGGAAAATGTGGAAGGACCTGACATGCTGGGCCTGGAGACTGCGGAGGCCCAGCTGGGGATGGCCTCCCAACGAGGGCGGGGTGCCCATCAGAACCTGACCCCCTGATGGCCTGCATACTGGCGGTGGCCTACCCAGAGCTGGATGGGTGCTTGAGGGCAGCACAGCAGCCACAAGGGGGTGAGTACAGTGAGCGTGACAACAAATATTGTTGGGTGGCATGAGATCCTGGTGGTGGGTTTCAGTTAGTAGGTGCCCCTTAATGCCAGCTCAGCCATTGCTGCGTGATCCAGCTCAAGGTAAATGGGTGTATAGCAAAATCTAGTAACCTAGCTAGGTTGCATTCCATGTCAGACACGGCTTAGTAGGTCCCAGGAGGGGTGTAGTCGGCGGTGGCTGGCTCTCATCTTGCTGCAGCACCTAGTCAATGCAATGCTAGTGCGATGCATAGTGCTCAATCCTGATCCCTGTCTGTGATGGTAATGTGTATGCCAACTGTGGTGTTGGTGCTGTAAGTGACCCAGTGCTCCCATTTTCTACCCCCCTATTTTCTTCTCTCATCCTGTCCATGTGTGCATTAGCATCATTTGTCTGAGGAGCAGGGGCACCGGCGACTGAGGGAGCTGCATCACACAGGACCCAGGAGGCAGAGTCCACCAACACAGTGGGGACGTGTGGGAGGGAGGGCGAGGGGAGCACCACTGCGGAGCCAGGAGGTGACAACACTGACTCTGATTCCTCCTCCAATGGAAGGTCCCTGGTGGTGGCCAGGTACAGCCGCCACCCCCCATACCAGCACCACCCTCCCAGTAGCCCCCCACCAAGTTGCCTGTGCCTGCTCACCCAGCAGGGTGGGCATCTCCTTCACCCTAGGCACCACAAGCCCTGCCCCAGTGAGCCCTGCTGCCCTCAGTGAGGAGGCTATTGACCTCCTGAGATCCGTCCCTGTAGGGCAGTCAACCATTGTGAATGCCATCCAGGGGCTGGCATCCCAGATGCAGCAATGCAATGCATACCTGGAGAGCATTTACGGTGGGTTGGCGGCCTAACAGAGATCATTTCAGGCTCTGGCCTCCTGTCTGATGGCAGCCAGTGTCCCTGTTCCTACCGTCCTCTCTCCAACTACCACTTCCCAGTCCCAGTCTCCTCAACCCCAACCCATCCCAGGCACAGATAGACAAGCATGGCCACAAAACATCACACAAGAGTAGCACAGTCAAACACAGGCAGCACACTTCAGGCCACAAGCAATCACACAAACAACAGACAGTTGCACACACAACCACATCCACTGCCTCCACTGTCTCCCCCTCCTCCTCCTCCCTCACAGTAACATCCACACTCACACCTACATGCACTACATCAACAGCCACCACCACCATCACCACATCAAGCTGCACACATACTTCACTTGCAGACACTTCCACAATATCTATCCACGTGTTCCCTTTGTCCTCTCCTACCCTGTCTGCCCCCTCAAAAGAGACACAAACGCACGCATTCAGACACCCAACAGCCACCCACCTCAGACACTGTTCATGCCAGTAGACGTACACCTCCGAAAACCACTCCCTCAACCTCCACTCCCATCCCTCCTCCCACATCCTGCCCCAGCGTCCCTAAGAAGCTTTTCCTTGCCCAACTTGACCTCTTCCCTTCCCCTTTACCCCACATCCTTCCCGTAAGAGCAGGGGCCCAGCGACCTAGCCCAGCACCTCAGCCAAACAGTCTGCCACTGCTCCCATGAAATCATCAGCTGCTTGCACAAAGGGACCCCAGAGTGTGACGGCTGCCACTCCTACTGAGGGTACACCTCCAGCTCAGAAAGGGAGGACTACGGTGGTGAAAAGCAAGGGACAGGAGACGGGGACAGTGGAGGCAACTCCTAGTCCTGGAGGCAAAGACACACATGACATGTCAAAGGCTAAGGGGAACCATCACAAGAGGGGAAACATGGATCCATCTCCACGAGCAAAGAAAGGGAAGGTTCCCACTTAACCACCAATGACAGGGAAGGTTCCCACTCAACCACCAATGAAAGGCAAGAGGCCTGCTCCACCAGCAGAGGGCAAGGAGACCCAACCTCCAGCAGAGGCACAGCAGCCCTCACCTCCAGCACAGCAACAGGAGCCCTCATCTCCAGCACAGGAGCCCTCACCTCCAGCACAGGCACAGCAGCCTTCACCTCCAGCTGAGGGCAGGTAGGCCACCCTTGTATAAGACGCCCCCTCCAGAACCAGTGGGCAAGTTTCTGACTTCGGAGATTGTGGCCTTGCACTCCCCACCAAAGACAAATGGGCATGGAGCCCCCTCCAGAACCAGTGGGAAAGATCCCCACTTCAGAGACTGGGGCCTTTCACTCCCCACCAAAGACAAATGCGCATGGAGCCCCCTCCAGGACCAGTGGGCAAGTTCCCCACTTCAGCTGAAGTGACCCCTCACCCCCCCTTCCCCCTGAGGTGCCTGCCCATTTAAAAAATGATGCCCCTGAACAGTGGATTTCGGATTGTGTCAGGAGTCAAGTTGGGCCTTGGACTGTGCCCTGTGGCCATGTGACCCTTTTGTATTTTGGACTGGCCATTGGCCCATTCTGGACATTGTTGCCTGCATTTATATTCAAATGGACAATATGGTGGTTGTTGGCATCAAATTACCATGTTTGTTGATTATCATTGTGGTCCTTGTTTCATTTTAACGTGCATCCTGTGACACTGGTTTAACTCTGCAGCTGGTTCTGTGTATGGTGTGTGTGTGAATGGTGTGTATTGTGCATGTGTGTGTCACTCTCCTTTTCCTCCCTCTATCCTTTGTGTGCCTGGTGGGTGTACTCATCGTTGTTGTCTTCGTCGGCATTGGTGTTCCAGGAGGGTCGTGGCGTAGAAGAGCATTGTGAAGACTTGAAGTTCCTGTTCCATGGCAGCGGCGGAGCCCTCCGTGTACTTGTTAGTGAGTCTTTCATTTTCTGTGTTATGTTTCTGCCAGGCTTTTGATGGCGTTGGTACCGCCTCAGAAATCCTGGTGGTTTGCTATGTCATAATATGGTGGGCGGTACCTTGTTTACCGCCTGGCTGTTGATGGCTACCACCATGGTCAGTGGTGTTAACGCCCTGGCGGTTGGTATGGTACATTGGCTGTCTATGGGAGGTATCCCTGCCATGGTCATAATTTGGCAGTAATTACCGCCAGCCTGTTAGCAGTGACTGCCAATATCATCATGACCACCTATATGCTTATCCAACCACCACTACACATGGCCTTTGGCCACGCACAGTGGTGATTGGCTACAGAGCCCTAAAACCAATCCCCATAACCACCCAACCCTGCATCCTGCAGCTGACCCCCCTATCCACCCAACCCCAAGCTGCACACAGTATTTGGCCATGTGTGGAAGGAGTTGGCTGCAGGGTCTCCCTGGGTGTGAGACTAGGTAAGAGAGGGTGTCTCAGGATGTGAGAGTGGCTGCAATAGTGTCTGTCAGGGTGTGAGAATGGGTTTTAGAGGGTCTATGTGGGTGTGATAGTGTGTGAGAGTGTGTAATTGCACTCCAATTGATGTAAGATGTATTCATCTCCACAAAGGATTTCAGATCCTCGTTCAATTTGGAACCATTGAGTAAACACACTTACTTTGCCTTCATCAAGCCCAGGAGTTAGGATCATTTGTGCTTTCTAGAAGTGGACCTTCCACTGGTGCACCTGCTACATTTATATTTGTAAGTGCTTCCTGTTGAGGTTTAGGGGGTGATTTTAACCTTGGCGGACGGCGGAGGCCGTCCGCCAAGGTACCGCTGCCAAATGACCGCACCGCTGTCAAAAGACCGCGGCGGCCATTCAAACATTTCCTCTGGGCCGGCGGGCGCTCTCCAAAAGAGCGCCCGCCGGCCCAGAGGAAATGCCCCTGCAACGAGGACGCCGGCTCAGAATTGAGCCGGCGTAGTTGCAGGGGTGCGACGGGTGCAGTTGCACCCGTCGCGTATTCCAGTGTCTGCAAAGCAGACACTGAAATACTTTTTGGGGCCCTCTTACGGGGGCCCCTGCAGTGCCCATGCCATTGGCATGGGCACTGCAGGGGCCCCCAGGGGCCCCGCGGCACCCCCTACCGCCATCCTGTTCATGGCGGGTTTCCCGCCATGAACAGGATGGCGGTAGGGGGTGTCTGAATCCTCATGGCGGCGGAGCGCGCTCCGCCGCCATGGAGGATTCACTGGGGCAGCGGTAAACCGGCGGGAGACCGCCGGTTTACCCTTTCTGACCGCGGCTGAACCGCCGCGGTCAGAATGCCCTCAGGAGCACCGCCAGCCTGTTGGCGGTGCTCCCGTGGTCGGTGACCCTGGCGGTCACCGGCCGCCAGGGTCAGAATGACCCCCTTAATGTCTGTAAAATGAGCACCATGGCCAGAACGGAAGCTCATCTGCTCGTTTATACAACAAGAGTCCACAGTTTTGCAAAAAAAAATATTTCCAACTGGTGCACTTTCTACTGGTTAGTGAGTAAGTGCTACTTTGTTGGTTCAATCTCCAGAGTGGCGGAAGAGGGCTTCTTAACCCCACCCCGGGCTGATTTCAGCCCTAGAGTCCCCATACCCCGGGACCCAGACTTAATATGTTTTATTCATTTGGGGAGTGGGGTTGCGTGGCCACCCTCCCCTGGCCAATTTTAACCCCAGGGACCCCATCCCTGGGGGCCAGATATAAATATATTTTTGGGGGGAGGGAAGGGCACCACATGCCCCCCTCCCTGTCCAATCTTAGCTCCGGGTACCCTATCCATCTGAGCCCGGCCATCTCTCCTGGGTGCCCCCAGCATACCCAGTATGCAATCGGACCTCAGGGTGAACCTGAAGGCCCCGCAGTCCCTGCTGGTTCCCAGCCTCCTGTGGGAGCCAACATTGCTTTCACAGACAGATGCAGCTCCCTGTCTGTAAAAGCAATTGTTTCCTCTGTTTCCCTGCCCGCATCACTGGAGGTAGGCCAACAGAGGAAACCTCTGCTTCCAGCAAGGCAGAGCTGTTTGACAGCTCTCGCTTGCTGGAACCAGAGTGTTTGCTGTGATTTGGCGGGAGCTGTCAAAGCACACCAGGAGATAGCAGGAACCAGCCCTAGATGATGGTGGTGCCAAAGCCAACTATGGCTCCATGAGGGAGGTGAATGGCCCACCTCCAATGTTGTATGTGCCCTGGGGAGGTGGTGGTCCTCGAGGCTGGGTGTCTGCGTTGGACCTCCTTCATTCTTTTATTTTAGAACCGGGGAGACAGCAGTTCCTGGGGCTGTAGCGGGGCCGCACCCCCCCACATTCATTGTTACTTTAGCCCTGGTGAGGTGGTGACCCACACGGTTGCTGGGACCACCCTGGGGAAGTGGTGGTCCCTGCGCATAATTAAGACCAGGAGAGGGGCCCCATGCATCCCCTCCTTTATTTTTAACATACCCATAGGACCTGGCCCACCCAGGGGCCTTCTGAAAGCAAGGGTTGGAGACTGCAATTATTCTTTTTTTTTAAATGTTACCGTAGTTCCTGACCCTGTTGTGATTTCACTGAAAATATATATTTTTTAAGAAAGTACTTTTTTGCCTTGAGGGTGTCCCTCTGGGACCCTAGCACCAGAGCTAAGGAGTTAGGATGTTCCTACCCTGGCCCTTTTCTTATTTTTACACCAAATCACAAAGGTCACTTTCTGGACCAAGAGTTAGCTTTCTGCCCAGTTTTTTGTAAACCCATCCAGTGTCGGCTGCTATTCCTGTTCAGAATCACATTTTGGGCCCTCCCTTTTATTCAGCCCGCTTTACCGATCACCTCAATATATATATATATGCAGATATATATATATATATATATATATATATATTCTTTTTTTTCTCTCTGTAACTGGTCACTTATATGTTGGCGCTCTCTTGCTGCCGGTGCTGATATGGGGAGATGCAACCAAGTCGCCAAACTCCATAAGCTTCAAAATGTAGATAAGTCGCACTCCAGGAAGTCTTTGAACCAAATTGATTTATTTTTGAAAGAAGGTAAGTAACTGGTCCACCTCCCGATGCATTTCTACTATCACTAGTCTTGTTCACAGGTGTTTAGTCCTTCTTCCCTTTCTCTTTATGTAGTGCTTTGCACTGAACTCCATTACAAGGCTTTATGGGATTTGAAGCGCCATGTCATTTTGATTGTCAACATTGCATAGATTATAGTTATAATCAAATCAACATACAAATTACATAGCTGAGTGCTCTTTTCATCTTCCAAAAAGAGAATTTTGGCATATTATAGTGCCTTCTCATTTTTTCATAGATGGTAGTTAGGTCATCATCATAATTCACTAGCTCAGTGCTATTTCTGTTCATCAAATTAGATATCACAATGTTACTACTGAGTACCCACCTTTGCAATGCATAATGCTCAGTGATCATCTATCCCCCACGCTATCTCCATCAATTATCATCCATAATATTTTTCAGTGCCACATGATGTGATTTGTCACTGTACACTGTCCTTGTGTTAGAGGGGTTACGAAGGGCTAAACTCCTGAGAACAATTCAAAGGAAAATTAAGAATGCAAGGTGTCAAAGGGTATTAGTCCACAGTTCCGCCTGACAGTTTTGAGTCCGACATGCTCCTCCAGTGTTTTTCAATGTTTTTATCACCACAGACAGTTATAAGTGTGTGTATAGTTCTAGCCCAAATGGAGTCTTGGTCCTTAACTTGATAGTATATTGTGAAGTATATTGTGATTCAAAACGTCTACATTTTAGAGTTCTGTTCCCGCCTCTTTCACTCTTCGGCACGTGGGCTACACCATAATAGTGCATTGTCCTCCAATCACTATCATGATTCTGTACATAGTGTTTGGCCATGGCTTATTTCATATCTTTTTTCTGTACTACCCTTATATCTTTGAGGATATGCTTTGTCAGATTACAAAAGGTACACGTTTTAAGGGAGTTCTCAAATATCTTCTTCTTCTTTTTCAATAAAACTTTCTGACATGTGGACTGAAACATGCACTTTCAACACCAGCAGCAGACTGCCAGTTAACTCCCCGGTGATCAGCATCTTACAGTATTCTAATGAGCAGTTAGAGTGCTAACATTCTGAATGTATGCCAAAAGTGTGGCACATCTGAATGCCATCTTGATAGAATCAAAGTGGAAAACTGAAAGCATTTTCTACTGAGGATATTGCAGTAAATAAGGAAATCAGGGAGCCAGGCCCTGTGTGGGGGGCACAGTGCATTGCGATGGACACATTACTTAACGTTAAAAAAAACATAGAAATTCACAAAAAAAAACAAAGGTTACAGGGACGTTATAGTTAGGTGCAGATTTTACACACACAAACCATAGCAATTCAGCTGCTATAGTTTGAGTTGTTTAAAAGAAACTTTGGGGATTGTGCTATTGTAGGTAACATGCAATACATGAATATGAATCCACTGTGAATATAAATTAAAAACTAATGAGGGCCCCTATGTTTTGTTAACACACCTCAGAAATTGTTTTGAAGTCTCCATTAGTCCCTGAAACAAGATTTTATGACATATATTTAAAAATAATTTGATTGAATGAAATGCTATAAACTACATATACCAGAATGCAATGTGGAACTCAGTGAAAAACACCTTGGATTGTAGTCAAAACACTGTTACAATTTGGTAAATATGTATGTAGAAAAACGTTTAATTTTTCTTTGTTAAAGTATATATATTTAGTGATGTTATGGAGTAACTCTTGATAAGTGGTGTAACTTGAGTATTTTTTCTGTTACTTTGGAGTACTTTATTTTAAGCGCCGAAATTAGCACACAGGAAACACCTGTGAACAAGGTCTGGTGAGACCGAAACGCGTCAGGGGATTCCTGTTTGTTTGTTTATGATCTCACTAATGTATTAAAAGTTAAGGTATTTTTGGCACAACGACAGAGTGCGGTTTTCTCTTGCTAAAACAGAAAGAGAATCTTGTTTTTTGAATATATATATATATATATATATATATTGTTTTTAAGTTCTAAAAAGTAAAATCACAGTTTTATATTTATTTTTGTTGACATGATCGTCTCAGGTTTTTCACCGTCCTAGGTCCTATTTTTGCTTATATTTGAACTCTGTGCATGGTTATTCGAGAAATGCTTCGTACATAGAATGCAAATATCTCACTTCTGCCATGGCCACCAAAGCAAATCTTTGTGAGCAGCACAGCTTTTCATCAAATTTAGTTAATTCAGCACTGTTTTTGGGAACATTCATTTTGATACTAAATCTTGTTTTATAGGAGAATCAAATTATAATGTGAATATACCGTAGTAGTGTTTTTTTAATGGCACAATATATATATCATGGCACTATCTCAAACCTACCTCAAACCTATACAGAGGCAATCTGGGCTATATTGGGAACACGTCGATGCATACTAAAGGACACTCCAAAGTGTATTTTGAACCAGTTGAACTAAACTGGTCCGACTGCCAAACTGCAAATGAGGCCATTAGGACTGCCAGACCGCCATGTTGCGGTCCCAAAAAAGACCGCCATGTTGGCTGTCTCCCAGATCGCCCTACTACGAGTTATACAGGCAGGACCGCCATCCTAAAAAGGCAGACCAGCAGAGGTGCGGCGACCCAGAAATAGGCGGTTCAAACTCTAGCACTGACAGCCCCGCAACCAACCGCTGAGAGTATTACAAGTCCAAAGTCGCATTGGCGGGCACCTATGGAGGACCAAACCACAGTGGTCTGTGGTCATTAAAGTAATACACAACAGCACATTGGATGAATTTAAAACAACACAGCTGACACACATTGCCACACTCAACACACTGGAAAATCACATTATAAAACATACCCCTTCACACACCACAATCCTTTGCATTTACAACGCAAATCACACAAGCAAGAGCAATGTATTTACCACACAGGACAGATAGTAGGTACCGCTTTTTTCACCATTCCTTATAACACCGTGCACGCACTTTTGTCCAGTCACACCCTTTTGCACTACCCCACTTTAGTAAGTCACTGTCATCTGTAATACATTCTTTTTATTCCACCATGGCACGTATTAAAAATCTGTTTAACTGATTAAAACCTAACGGTCATGGAGAATGAAATCACAAGAGTAGAGCCACAATTGCTGGGAGCCCAAGTCCAGCACACACTCCTCTTAGCAGGAACATGGAAATGTGGGAGTGGATCATTGACAGAATGAATGCTGTAGGCACCACCCTGCGCACAAAGGACAACAGCAGGAAGAGGTGGAACGACCTCAGGGGCAAGGTTAATTCCTGACACCATTTGCAGGCCAAGAAGACTGGTGATAGCCCTCCCAGCGCCCCATTGAAACTCTTCTCTGGGAGGAGAATGTCTTGGCCATCCTGAGGGCTACTTAACTGAAATACACACCTGGGGGAGTGAAGTCTGGTAAGTCAGAACAAGAAAGATGTCACCAAAATGTTATGCTATACATGCTCACTGCCCACCTTGTGCCACCTTCATTGTTCCTCCACTCACCAACCCAGTGTCATCTGTCAGTCAACTCCCAATTAAGTGTACTCACCTGGGAAAATAACATTTCTATACTCTGTATAGTACAAGGACTGAAATGGCTGCCATGGCCAGGGGCCTTCTTACTGTTACTCCACTCAGCCAGCCCAGTGCCCACTCCTCCAAAGATCCTTGTTACTCATCTCCCAATTGATGTGTATTCACCTGGAAGGATAACATATTTATACTGTGTGTAGTACAGGGATTGAAATGACAGGTAAGGCCAGGTGACTCTGTTACTGGTCTTCCACTCAGCCAGCCCAGTGTCCTCTGCAACAAAGACCCCTGTGTGTCAACTCCCAATTGAATAGTACTCACCATGGAGGATACCATTTCTACAGTGTGTGTAGTACAGTGAGTTAAACGACTGCCAATGCCAGGAGGCCCTGTTCCTAGAAAGCCAAACACCAGCACAGTGTTCTCTTGTCCAAGGACCCCTGTGTTTCAACTCTCTGCTGTAGTGTACTCACCAAGGAGGATAACATTTGTACTGTGTGTGTAGTACAGGGACTTACATGACTGCTAATGCCAGGAGGCCCTGTTCATAGAAAACCAAACACCAACACAGTGTTCTCTTGTCCAAAGACCCCTGTGCCTCAACTCTCAATTGAAGTCTACTCACCTGGGAGGATACCATTTGTAGAGTGTGTGCCGTACAAGGAGTTGCATGACTACAATTCTCAGGAGGGTCACTTAATGTCACTCCAACCACCAGGTCAGTGTCCTCTTCTCCAAAGTCTCTTGTTTGGGATATCACAAAATAAGTGTACTCACCTGGGGGTATGACATTTCTTTAGTATATGAAGTATAGGGAGTGATATAGCTGCTAAGGCCAGGAGGCTCTGTCTCTCCAACCCCAAACACAAACCCAGTGTAGACCTGCCCAAATACACCTGTTTGTTAACTCACAATGGAAGTGTACCCCCCTGGGGGATCACATTTCTCTAGTTTTGGAAACTAGTTGGAGTGACCTAAATGTAAAGCACAGTGTCCCCCTGTTTTGCTAACTTGTATCATCAGCCCAGTGTACCCTTGTCCCAATGTATCTGTTAGTGAAGTCTCAAAGGACGTTTTCTCACCTGGGAGGATACCATTTGTCTACTATCGGGAGCTAGAGGAGTGACCTGAATGTAACTACTAGGAGGCACTGTTCAAGTGACTTCAAATAGCAGAACAGTTGTCACTCTTCCAAATAACCTAGCCTGATCACTCTCAAAACATGTTTACTCACCTGGGAGGGACTAAGATACAGCTCATGCCCACCTTAGAGATGTGGCTAGCAACCTAGCTCTATCTTGAACTGTTAAGCCAAGTTGAAACTATTGAGGACAGGAAGGACAGCTCACACAGTGTGCAACATAAATTATCAACAAGGCCTTAAGATGCAGCACCAGAATGGTATTGGCTGCAGACACATTAACAATACATTAACCACATGATGACTCCAGTCACATATACAACACACTCCTGGTTCAGCCTGCACAACATTCCACTAGGCCTTAAAATGGTCAAAGCCACATCCTGCAAAGCCACTGTTTTGCCTGCACTGCTGTCAAGATGTAAATCTCTGTCCATCCTCCCAAGTGCTAATTAACTGCTAAATTCACCAGCTGTTGGACTTTAATTGAATTGGCATACTTCGCAAATGTCAGCTCAGTACAACCAATAGCATGGGTACCTTTCACAATAGGATCACCTGCAAATCAACAATGTACACTGGCTGTGGAAAATGTCACTGTCAACTTTTGGAGGTAGACGTCACATACCACCAGTAACATTGTATCTTTCACCTCAACAGGTCGAGCTGCCACTGGGCCCACAGAGGCCACAGACGAGAGCGCCACCATCCCCCTGGGTGAATCCCTCAGGGTTCACAACACTCCTGAACATCTGAATGTGGAGGATAGTTCTGGCCCATCTGGACAACCTGGTCATAGCCCTACATGAGTCTCACTGTGCCCACATGAAGACCTCTTAGCCCGGTTGCCTCAACATCACAGGCAGCCATTCGCCCCCAAACCTGCGTCCTTACGACGTGCCTACATTCTCATGCCCCCAGTCAAGGATTCTGAGTCGCAGCACAATACCTCAGACAATGATGGTCCTGGAACCAGTGGGAGGGGGCACCCTGTGGCAAGGGCACAGGCCCATTGGGGTAGGTTGCATGGGAGGAACGTTGTGGGCCACTGGGGTGAGGCTACTGGGGATGCTCCTGGCCAGAACTCCATCAGTCAAGTCTTGGGGGTCTATCAAGGGTCACAAGGCATGTTGGGCCAGGTACTTACCAAACTCACAGAGATCAAGCAGCTGCAGAGGTACATCCATAGGGATAGGCATGAGCAGTTGGAGGCCACCAACACTAACCTGGCTGTCCCAACAGGGATGTTGAGGGACATTAGCAGTACCCTGATCAGGAATCGTCAGTAACACTCTACCCTTTCCTTTGGCGCAGCAACACCAGGCCCTTTGTCAGTCACGGGAAGGGAGGCCATGTCAGAGGAAGAACCCTCCCAGACACCCCTGCTGTAGCTGCAGCACCCCCCCCACGCAAGCAAGAACATCCAGCAAAGCATTCCGGAGGTGCAGGTGGCGAGACACTGACCACTACCAGCAAATGACCTCTTCCAGAAGGAACTCCTTTGTGTGACACATATTCACTCTGTTGCCTGTTCTTCCACTCACTTTTATTTTCTATGTAAGGAGTACAGTGGACGTTGGACTTACAATGCATCTACTTCAATGAGTTCATCCACATGACTGAACCCTTCATTATTCGTTTCCATCATGTCCCAATATCAGTTTATGCATAAATGTTCAATAAATCAACCTATCACAAAGTTTATGTCTGCTTGCTTTTGTTTCAATTATTGCTATTTAGAGATGTAAGACTATGTTAAGCAAATTATATAGACACAAGAAACCAGTGCAAGTAGGGATGTGTTACAGGTACAGTGTCCTGCTAACGATTACAACAAACACACACAAACACATTGGTACAGTTGTCTGGTCACCCCAAACGTTTTATTTCACAATACGCACATAGGCTGTCCATATGTCAGGACTGTCCCCCAGAACACAGACAGGAAGAGCCTTGTCAGACATTGTCCTGTAGAACAGGCAAACAGAGAGGAGAATGGTGTCACGAGCTTGAGCCTTATTACATACCTAAACCAAGTACTCCAACATCACATGATCCAAGATACAGACAGAGGGCAGTACAACAGTCCCTGATCACAGGTCTATCACAGTCCAATGACCATGCATTTGGTGGTATGATACAAACATATGTCAGTGCTGTGGCACGGGCACTGTGGCCTGCAATGATGAAACATACCTACAGCTACATACAGGTCATGCAAAAAGAGTGTTTAGCCTATGTGAAGGGTGAATGCCTCGCTTGAACTTGCTGACAACATATTTCATGGCCATATGATCACACATGAAGCAGTGAGCCCACCATAGCACACAAGACAAACACAATGTGCTCTTCAATCCTTCCACTCACACACTGTCCTAGCTTGCTTGGCACAGGTCTCATACACACCAAATCTGTGACCTACATTACCGGGAACAATCCTTATCCATTTCCTATGTGGGAACAGCATCCGATATCTGCCAAATGTCACAACTCTAAAAATGCCCACATGAGGATGTCAGGGTGAAGGTATCTGGAAATAGACAAAATAAGGAGCATAGATTTGAAAACATGCCTATTACCTAAATCACATAGCAAGCATCTGAAAATGAAGTTACATTGCAATGAAACTGACACAAACAATGTGTGGGGATATGTCAGAGCCTGACTCTTCAAGCATTCTGTGGCTCAATATTTCTGAACATTAGCTCCCCAGTGTAATGGCAAGACACTCCACACATTCTGATACCTAAAGTCCTTTGTACATCCACAGTCATTACATCACATGACATACTTACTCTCATGAAAAATAGTTATTGATGAGATCTTCCTGCAAGCCAGCTCCTTCCTCTTCACCACTGTGAAACTTGCCATTTCAGGAGGCCCACCTGGTGGCACTGCAGGCTGGTCCTCCTCTGGAATGTATGGAATGTTCCTCCTCGGGGCAATGTTGTTGAGTATGCAACAGGCCACAATGATCTTACACACTTTCCTGGGTGAGTAGAGGAGGGCTCCATCAGTCTGGTCCAGACACCTAAATCTGGCCTTCAGGAGCCCAAAAGTCCGCTCCACTACCTGCATTGTTCCTACATGGGCCTCATTGAGGCGGACTTCCCTCGCGTGGTTGGATTCCTCAGCAGCATCAACAAACAAGGAAGGTTTGGATATGCTGAGCCTCCTGTTAAGGATTGCGACATATGTGCAACTATGAGTCCCTCTTATCAGAAAATCCTCACCAGAAATTGCACACACACAAGCAGGACAGATGTGATTTACCAACCAGCCGGACCCTCTCTGAGTACAGTTGTGAAATCAGCTGGTGGATTGTGCTATTCCGCATAATGAAGGCATCATGGACTGAATCCGGGAAACGGGCAGAGACATGTAAAATTTAGAAGTCTGCCAAACCTTGCAACTTGGACGTTGATGGAATGGAAGTTCTTTTGGTTGCGGTATACTTGTTCATTGGCATATGGTGCGATCATGCCAACAAGTGTGCCATCAATAGACCCTACTGCATGTGGGATGCTTGCAAAACCATAAAAGTCAGCCTTCACATGAACTAAGGCCTGTATTTATACTTTTTGACGCTAAACTGCGCTAACGCAGTTTAGCGTCAAAATATTTTGCGCCGGCTAACGCCATTCTGAAGCGCCATGCGGGCGCCGTATTTATTGAATGGCGTTAGCCGGCGCTAGCAGACCGGCGCTGCCTGGTGTGCGTGGAAAAAAACCACGTACACCAGGCAGCGCCGGCGTTGGGGAAAATGGCGTTAGGGCGTCTTAAAATGGTGCAAGTCAGGTTGACGCCAAAAAATCGCCTCCACCCGATTTGCGCCATTTTTAACGACGCCCAGACACCATTTACATGACTCCTGTCTTAGTAAAGACAGGAGTCATGCCCCCTTGCCCAATGGCCATGCCCAGGGGACTTATGTCCCCTGGGCATGGTCATTGGGCATTGAGGCATGTAGGGGGGCACAAATCAGGCCCCCCTATGCCAAAAAAATATATTAAAAAAATAAAAAATTATACTTACCTGAACTTACCTGAATGTCCCTGGGATGGGTCCCTCCATCCTTGGGTGTCCTCCTGGGGTGGGCAAGGGTGTCAGGGTGGGTCCCTGGGGGCATGGGAGGGCAGCTGTGGGCTCATTTTGAGCCCACAGGTCCCTTAACGCCTGCCCTGACCCAGGCGCTAAAATCCGGCGCAAATGCGGGGTTTTTTGCCCCGCCCACTCCCGGGCGTGATTTTTGCCCGGGAGTATAAATACGACGCATTTGCGTTGCACTCATTTTTTTAGACGGGAACGCCTACCCTGCATCTCATTAACGCAAGGAAGGCGTTCACGCAAAAAAATGACGCTCTTTCCTCATACTTTGGCGCTAGACGCGTCTAACGCCAATGTATAAATATGGCGTTAGTTTTGCGCCGAATTTGCGATGAAAAAAACGACGTAAATTCGGCGCAAACGGAGTATAAATATGCCCCTAAATCCCTACGTCAGGGAAGCTGGATATAGCTTTCCAGGTGTTTCAACATTGCTAAGAGGACATCCTTCAACACCAGACAGAATATAGGTTAGGACATACCACCAGTTTGGGCCACTGTATGTTGGAAGGACCCTGTGGTTAAGAAGTGAAACACTGACATGACTTGTACAAATGGTGGTATGCTGTTTGGATTTCTAATAGCTGGCATCAGATCTGGCCCCAACTGATGACATAGATCCACTTTTATTTGCCAATTCAGATGATACACAAGTATAATATGTCTTTCTTCCATGGCTTGAAGGTCTGGCAGTAGATGGTAGACCTGGGTTTGTCACATCCTCCCTCTCCCTTGGTACCTAAATATGACAAGAAATTAGTTCTGACATTAGCCATAGTGTCCACAACAACATACATGGTGCATGTCAAGGTTAACATTTGACAAGACAATTTATAAGGGATGGACTTGGCAAACAATACACATCACAGCTGTAAATGACACAAGGTTTGAATGTTACCCCTTGGTTTACCACACATGTGTATACAACATGTGCCTGGACCTAAATCCAAAATGTGCATCACAAATGTCCGTTGTAATGTGACTGGATGTCCCGAGCACAAAAATGACCTTTGGTGAGGGTAGACTGTGCCCAAATGTGAATTGCCATCTGTGCCCTGCAACACACAACAATGGTGTTTGAGTAGTAGAACCTACATGGCAAGTCAAGATGAGCAGGTCTTTGTGCAAAAAACAACATTTTCGGAGGTGTGATACAGTGTTAATAAAACAGTCCCGCATTCCATGAACTAAAATGGCACCTGCCTGACCTACTCCACTGGAAATTCAGAACTGCCTCCTACAGACGTCAGAAGTCGTCATGGCAGTAGGCAGTTGCAACCGCGGTGGACACAGCCAAAGGCTAACATTGTTGCCAGTGGCAGTTGCAGGCCAATTGATGTGTCCGCTGGCAGTGACGACCGCATCCATGGCAGATGTGACCGTCATGTTCTGCGAGAACCCTCACTTGACTCCTGAAGCTGCTGCCAGCAAGACCTCCACTAACGAGTTGCTCTGTACCCCCTGTGGGAGCAACCATGCCACACCTAGCAGGTAATAGGGCTCCTGTCTTCTGACCAGTGGAGTTGGAGATGCTGGTGACTGAGGTCCCACCCCTGTGTGGACAGCTCTATGGTGCACCAGAGGAGCATGAACATTCCTCATGTGCACAGGTTTCTCTGTACTTCATCATCCTTTCGCTCCTCACAGGCTAGAATGTGCCCATGTGTGGCAGATCGAATACTAAAGTTCCTGTAGGTCCGGTCTGAGTGGCATCAATGGGAGAGTCAATGCGCTTGTATTGGTGACCAGTGCCACATGCTGAGTTCATTCACATTGTGGTGTGTGTTCATTGTGTTCCATGAAACACTTTAGGGGTCATTCCAACCCTGGCGGTCGGTGTTAAAGCGGCGGCCAACCCGCAAACAGGCAGGTGCCCCAAAAAATGGAATTCTGACCCTGGCGGGAACCGCCAACACACACCGCCACTTTAACACTCCGACCGCCGGCGGTACAGACAAGCAGCGCGGCGGTCACCGCCAACAGACAGGTGGCAGACAATGTTCCGCCCACCCTATCACAACTCACCAATCCGCCACCTTTTCCCGGGCGGGAGCCCCACCGACTAAAACACGGCGGAAACAGACTACAAACAGGAAAACGCTCACCCTGCACACTCCACGAGGAATCTGGACAGCATGGAACCAGAACTACACATCCTACCAGCAATTGTCTACCTGCTCCTTCACCAGGAGCACGAACGCCGACGCAGAAGACAACGGTGAGTACTGCACCTACGACACAGGGGAGGGGGGAGGAGAAAAGAATACGGGCACACACATACGCGACCCCCCCCCAACTACCTACACACCAATGCAGAGCAACAACTCAGAGTGACACCCCCCAACCCCCCCGGAAGAATGCAAAGACAAAATAATATGTTATTGGAATTCAAATATATTGTAAGGCTAAGTAAATAAGTAAGTCGAACATCCCATAACTATATACACATATGTAAATTGTCAAAATTGGCTTTCTGTCATTGTACGTGGGCCAATGGTCAGCAGTGCTTGAGTTGAAGGGCCCAGCGGAGCGGTGCTAGAGTTGAAGGGCCCAGCGGAGCGGTGCTTGAGATGAAGGGCCCAGCGGAGCGGTGCAGAGACGGCGGTGGCCAGCGGAGCGGTGCTTGAGATGAAGGGCCCAGCGGAGCGGTGCTTGAGAGGAAGTGCCCAGCGGAGCGGTGCAAGAGTTGAAGGACCCAGCGGAGCGGTGCTAGAGTTGAAGGGCCCAGCGGAGCGGTGCTAGAGTTGAAGGGTCCAGCGGAGCGGTGCTAGAGTTGAAGGGCCCAGCGGAGCGGTGCAGAGAGGGCGGTGCCCAGCGGAGCGGTGCTTGAGATGAAGTGCCCAGCGGAGCGGTCTTTGAGAGGAAGTGCCCAGCGGAGCGGTGCTTGTCTTGAAGGGCCCTGTTCAGCGGTTCTTGTCTTGAAGGGCCCTGTTCAGCGGTTCTTGCCTTGAAAGGCCATGTTCAGCGGTGCTTGTCTTGAAGGGCCCTGTTCAGCGGTGCTTGTCTTGAAGGGCCCTGTTCAGCGGTTCTTGAGACGGCGGTGCCCTGTTCAGCGGTGCTTCTCTTGGAGGGCCCTGTTCAGAGGTTCTTCACATGTGTCTCCAGGGCACCAGATCCGGCCAATATATGGTGTTCACTCGCCATCCGACTTCTCGCTTGCGGGGCCCTCCTGTGCTGGTGTCCCGTGCCCGTGGGTGTCCTCCTTCACCCCCGGAATGGGGCTGGTGGGGCCCTCCTGGGCAGCTCGCCTGCTGCCGGACTTGTCGGCCGTGCTGCCCTTGCCATCCTTGCCTGATCCTCTGTGGCCCTTGCCTCCCTTTGGAGATGTGCCAGGTGGCACCCCACGCGCCGGCCCTTGCCTTTTTTGGATTTTTTCCCAGGGGGTGGGCTGGCTGTCCCTTTGCTGCTGGCCGATGTAGCTGCCCTCGAAGGTGGTGGACTCCAATATCCCTGGACTATGGTCCTTGTAGGTCCAGGGGTTGTGGTGGCTGAGGTGCAGATTGGACTTTTACGAGATGGAGGGGGTGGGTCAGGTGATGGAAAGAGGTTGATTTTGGAGAGGAAAAACTTTTTAGGAGCAATGGGAAGGTTAGGTGCAGTGGGTATGGGAGTGGAGGAAGAGGATGTGGTTGTAGGAGAGTCAAGTGTGCTGTCTTTGGGTGCAGGTGCTTGTGACGGAGGCTGTCGTGAGGTGGATGGCTGTTGGGTGGGTGGCTGCCTGCGTTTGTGTGGTTTGGAAGAGGGGGTGACAGACACACTGGGAGAGGACACAGGGGACGTGTAAATGGCAGTGGGGGTGGTGACTGCCCGTGTGCGGAGTGTTCTGGTGGGTGTGCTGGTGATGGACGTAGTGGCTGATGAAGTGGTGCATGCAAGTGTGAGTGGAGACGTCACAGGGAGGGAGGAGGGAGACGAGGAGGAGGGGGACACAGAGGAGGCAGTGGCTGTTGGCATGTCTGCATGTGGATGTTGCTTGTGGGATGTGAATGCTTGTGGGATGTGTGGTGCTTATGTTTGGATGAGCTGACCTTGGGTGTTGAGGTGTGTGCAGGCTGGTCTGTAGGTGTGTCTGGGATAGGCAGAGGAACAGGGGAGTGGGACTGGGTGGAGGGAGTTGGAGGAGGGAGGCAGGAGACAGGGACAATGGCTGCCGTCAGTGCTGAGGCCAGAGCGTTGAACGATCGCTGATGGGCAGCCTGACCCGAATGAATGCCCTCCAGGTATGCATTGCTCCGATGCACCTCCCTTTCCACCCCCTGGATGGCATTCAAAAGGGTAGACTGCCCAACAATGAGCGTCCGGAGGAGGTCAATGACCTCCTCACTGAGGGCAGCAGTGGTAACTGGGGCAGGGCCTGAGGTGCCTGGGGCGAAGGAGATGCCCGCCTTGGTGTGCGAGCGGGCCCGGGGCGAACGCTGAGGGGCTGCTTGGAGGGCGGAGTTGGTGCGCTGGGTGGCGGCTGTACCTGTTGTTGCGGTGGGCACGGATGTTGCCGCCACCACAAGGGAGCTCCCTTCCGAGGACGTGTCGGTGTCGCTGATGTCTCCACGTGTCCCCGTTGTGGAGCCCCCCTCGCCCTCCGTCTCACTGGTGAAATCAGAGTCCGTTGCATGGCCCTCCGGGGCCATGTGAGATGCAGCTCCCTCGTGCTCCAATGCCACTTCTCCTCCGCCAGATGATGCTAATTCACACATGAACAGGAAGAGCAGACAAAAAAAAGGGGGGGGGGGGAGAAATAAAGACATGTTGAGTGCATGCATTGGCAACACAGTTGGCGGAGAGGACAGACACAGAAGCCCCCTGCACTACGCTGCGCACTTGGGGTACACTACTCAGTCAGTGAGACTTGGCCTACAAGCCAATGGACGACATCTACACACATAGGTGACACAAGGCCATGAATAGCTGTACTTGGCACCCTACAGAGGTGGAGTGCGGGGCACAGGGCCATGCCTTACGGAGGGGACTAGCCTACAGAAATCGCCCTGGCCTACCCACATCCCTCCTCCCCACCCAGACACCTCCACTGAGCGCTAAGATAGCAGAATGTGCTTGTACTCACCCCCTTGTGTCTGCTGTGATGTCCTCACGCGCCCATCCAAATCTGGGTAGGCCACCGCCAGGATCCGAGACATCAGGGGGGTCAATTGACGAGTGGCACCCCTCCTACGTTGGGAGGCCATCCCCAGCAAAGCCTCTGCGGTCTTTCTGCTCCCACGGCGGATGTCCTCCCACCTCTTGCGGCAGTGGGTGCCCCGTCTGTTGTGGACCCCCAGGGTCCGGACATCCTTGGCGATGGCACGCCAAATGTCGACTTTCTGATGGGCGCTGACCTATGTGACACGTACAGGGAGAGAAAATAAAATATCAACATTTTCTGCATGCTCGATGTGAGTGTCCCCCCCATCCCCACCCTTGCCATGTGGCACATGCTCTCATCTGTCGTTTGATGCATGTCTCATACGCTCCCCTCCGCACCTTCGTTCATTCACCCCACTCAACCCAGGCATTGCCCATAAAGCATGGTCCCAGTGTACTAACCTGTTGGTCTGGAGGACCGTAGAGTAGCGCATACTGGGGGAGGACCCCATCCACGAGTTTCTCCAATTCTTCAGAAGTGAAGGCAGGGGCCCTTTCCCCAGTCGCAGCAGCCATTGTCTCTTCCAGACCAAGGTCACAGCAGCACTTGCAGTATAGGTCCTCTCCTGTGGATGATCAGGTCTCGAGTGATTAAGCTGATAGAAAATGGCGGTCACGCCCGCGGCGGTGCGTACCGCGACCGCCGGCGCACTTCGTCAGTGGCTCCTGAAACCCATAGGGTTCTATGTTAACCAATACGGCTTTGCACCGCGGTCTTCGATCGCCTACCGCCACGGTGTGCCACACCAGCGCATTGACCTCACATCCCATTGTCACACTTCACAGGTCAGGCAGCCGCCATTTCAAGGCCCCACATGGCTTAATTTCTACTGCGTCACACAGGCCTAGGCCTTGCATTGCCACTCATACAACAATGCATAGCGAATCGTGTACTGTGCAAGCTGTGGGAACGTACCTGTGGTTTGCTTGACTCTGTGCTCCATGTTGTCCTTCCTAGGCGCCGTCCGCTGGGACTTGCGAGGAGATGGAGGAATCTTCCCGTGTACAGACCGCTGGTGGACCTGTCGACAATGGAAGAAAGACATGTCATACTGACATACAGGCTTGACCGAGCCACTATACAGGAACTGTGTGCCCAGCTGGAGCCAGACCTGATGTCACCCATTCGCCAACCCACAGGGATTCCCCCTCTGGTGCAGGTTCTGTCAGTACTCCATTTTTTGGCAAGTGGATCATTCCAAACAACAGTGGCCATTTCATCAGGGATGTCTCAGCCTATGTTTTCTAAGGTTTTGACCAGAGTGTTGTCTGCCCTGATGAAATACATGCGGAGCTACATTTTTTTCCCTGAGGTGGGCGATTTGGCTACAGTGAAGGGTGATTTCTATGCCCTTGGATATATTCCCAACATCATTGGTGCCATTGATGGGACCCATGTGGCTTTGGTTCCCCAATGAAAGTGAACAGGTGTACAGGAACAGAAAAAGTTATCATTCTATGAATGTCCAGGTGGTCTGTTTGGCTGACCAGTACATCTCCCATGTAAATGCCAAGTTCCCTGGGTCAGTGCATGACGCGTACATCATGCGAAATAGCAGCATCCCTTATGTGATGGAACAGCTACAGAGACACTGTGTGTGGCTAATTGGTGACTCTGGTTACCCCAACCTGTCGTGGCTACTGACCCCAGTGAGGAATCCCCGGACCAGGGCAGAGGAACGGTACAATGAGGCCCATGGGCGGACTAGGAGGGTGATCGAGCGGACCTTCGGCCTCCTGAAGGCCAGGTTTAGGTGCATGCATATGACAGGTGGATCCCTAATGTACTCACCGAAGAAGGTGTGCCAGATCATCGTGGCCTGCTGTATGCTTCACAACCTGGCTTTGCGACGCCAGGTGCCTTTCCTGCAGGAGGATGGTCCAGAGGGTGGTGTTGTGGCAGCTGTGGAGCCTGTGGAGAGTGAAGAGGAGGAAGACGACGGGGACGACACAGACAACAGGGGCACTGTGATACAACAGTATTTTCAATAACACACAGGTACGAATCAACACCGCCATTTCACATGTACTTACAGTCTCCTGCCTCTCTACTGTCTGAGTTTCCCCCAGTTTATGTTAACTGAGTTGGAACTTTCCCTTCCGTTTTCAGAGATGTGGGCCCCACTGCGTGACCTCTGCTTTGTTTGCCCATGGACTACAGCTGTGTGACAGTGGTATGTTGTCATCACAATGTAACTGAACATTTTGGCACCGTTATGTCTAATACATTTGTTCAAAAGACAAGCAGACTCCAGATAATTTTAGTGCAATAAGTGATTTTATTTAAGTGCTAAATTAAGGAAAATGCTAGAAAATCGGTGATGGGTGATGGTGGAGTAATGTCCATGGCAGAGTCCAGATTTTCAGTCTCACAGGTGCATTGTCCATATGCCTGTGGAAGGATGGAGCCGAGGCAGTTCAAGGTTGGACAGGGTGACAATGTGGGACAGTGGGATGACATCAGGGGGTATCTTTTGCTGGCGGGGGTCTTGGCATCATACTCTGTCTTCTTCCTAGATCTCAGGTGCCGCTTGCGGGGTGGTTCTTCTTCTGCAGGAGGTGGGGTTCTGGTGGCCTGTTGTTGTGTGGGGGCCTCCTGTCCACTAGCGCCGGCGGAGGTGGTGGCCTGTTCTTGGTCCATGCTAGTGACAGGGGCCCTTTGTGGTGCCACATGGTCCCGCAATGTGGTGACAATCTGGTTAAGAGCCACGACGATGGTCCCCATTGCGGAACTAATGGCTCGGAGTTCTTCCCTGAACCCCATGTACTGTTCCTCCTGCAGTACCTGGATCTCCTGGAACCTGGCCAGTACCGTAGCCATCGTCTCCTGGGAGCGGTGGTATGCTCCCATGATGGAGGAGAGGGCCTCGTGGAGAGTCGGTTCCCTGGGCCTGTCCCCCCCCTGTCGCACAGCAGCCCTCCCAGTTCCCCTGTTTCCCTGGGCCTCTGTCCCCTGGACCGTGTGCCCACTACCACTGCCCCCAGGTCCCTGCTGTTGTTGGGGTGGTGGGTCAACCTGGGTGCCCTGTAGTGGTGGACACACCGCTGATTGACGTGTCCTGGAGACAGAGGCCTGGGCCCGCTGGGTGGGAGCTGTGCTGGTGTTCCCAGAGGGGGGTAGGTCTGCTGTGGCCTGTGGCTGTGTGAGGGGAACCGACAGTCCCAAGGTCCCCGATGGGCCGGGCTGGTCGTCAGGGTCCAGGGAGACAGAGCTGCTGTCATCACTGGGGGCCTCTTCTGGGGGTGGGATGGACATTTCTGGACCCTCCTGGGCGGTGTGGTGGCGTTCGGGTCCTGCAGGGGTATAAGAGTATGGTTATTGCTTCTGTGTGTGCCATAGTGTGCAATGGGTGGGTGGCCGTGTACCCCAGTGCTGGCATTCCCTTGTGGGGGCTGTTGTGACGGTGGCTTGTGGGGGAGATGGGTATGTGCAGTGGGCATGCTTTGGTGATGGGTGTCCATGCTTTGTGGACGCATGCAGGGCTAGGTGTTGGGATGGTTGGGTTGTGATGGTGAGCCATTTGCAAGGAGTTGGTGTGATGGGGGTGGGGGTGAGGGTGGGGGTATGATTTGGCATGCAGGTGGGGTGGGGGGAATGAAGTAGTGAAGATCTGACTTACCAGAGTTCATTCCTCCGCCTACTCCAGCGAGGCCCTCAGGATGCAGGATGTTCAAGACTTGCTCCTCCCATGCTGTAAATTCTGGGGGAGTAGGTGGAGGTCCGCCGCCAGTCTTCTGCACCGCGATGTTGTGCCTTTATACCATGGAACGCACCTTCCCCCGTAGGTCGTTACACCGCTTCCTGATATCGTCCCGATTTCGTGGATGCTGTCCCACAGCGTTGACCCTGTCCACTATTCTTTGCCATAGCTCCATCTTCCTGGCAATGGTGGTGTACTGCACCTATGTCCCGAAGAGCTGGGGCTCTACCCTAACTATTTCCTCCACCATGACCCTGAGTTCTGCGTCAGAAAACCTGGGGTGTCTTTGGGGTGCCATGGGGTGGTTTGGATGAGGTGTGGGGTATGTGTTGTAGAGTGTTGTGAGTGTGGTGGTGTATGGTGTTTTGTGCGTGGATATTGTGTGGGTGATGTTGTGATTTGCCTCTGTGTGATGGTGTACTCTATTCTGTGGTGTCTCTCACTGGCCTTCAGTTGCAATTGTGGTCGTAAGGGTTTGTGGGTGATGTGGGTGTGTTTTTTATATTGTATTGGGTGTGTGGGAGTGTTGTGTGTATGTGTCTCAGGTGTGTGTATTTTGAATTGTCCAATGTGGCTGTGTTTTGTAAAGGTGTGTGTATTTTGACCGCGGCGGTGTGTACCGCCAATGGAATACCGCGGTTGAAAGACCGCTGCGGGATTTGTGGGTCGGAATGGAATGGGCGTATTTCTGTTGGCGTGATGGTGGAGGTTTGGTCATCGCCAGTTTTTCGCTGGCAGTTGGTGTGGCGGACTTTTGTGGATGTCGGGTTTTTGGCGGTTTGCCAGTTGCGGGTCAGAATGACCGTGGTGGTTTACCGCGACCACGGCGGTCTTATGGCGGTCTTCTGACCGGTGGTAAGCGCCTTTTACTGCCGAGGTCAGAATGACCCCCTTTGTGTTAGATGCACATTACTAGGTGAGGTGACATTACAGCCATCCCCTGACATCTCTTTCCTCATAAATGTGGCATATGTGAGACTGCATGTATGTGCATGACAGCATGAAGTGAGTATGCATCTTGTTGTGTCAGTTGTGAGTAATGTGAGCTATGTGTATGTTACCACAGAGATTTCTTTTCACATCTGCCCTTGCTAGGCTGGTGTTTGTAAGGCATGTCATCACTCTCTCTGCCCTCTAGGTTGCCACAGATATCACATGCCAATTTGCTGGTGGCTACATGATGTACTGTTATGCATGGAGGTGATGGGAATGGAGCATCATGTAGGTTCTGTCTGCTCAGTTTGCAGAGACCAGGGCCTGTCACATGTATTTCCCAGTATGGGTCGTAGCCTAGACTGGGGTGGAGTCTTTGGGGGTCATTCTGACCCTGGCGGTAATTACCGCCATGGCGGAGGTCGGCGGTAGCACCGCCAACAGGCTGGCGGTGCACCGCTGGGCATTCTGACCGCGGCGGTTCAGCCGCGGCCAGAAACGGAAAGTCAGCGGTGTACCGCCGACTTCCCGCTGCCCTTGAGAATCCTCCATGGCGGCGGAGCGCGCTCCGCAGCTATGGGGATTCTGACACCCCCTACCGCCATCCGGTTCCTGGCGGTTCTCCCGCCAGGAACAGGATGGCGGTAGGGGGTGCCGCGGGGCCCCTGGGGGCCCCTGCAGTGCCCATGCCAATGGCATGGGCACTGCAGGGGCCCCCGTAAGAGGGCCCCACGAAGAATTTCAGTGTCTGCTTTGCAGGCACTGAAATTCGCGACGGGTGCAACTGCACCCGTCGCACCTTCCCACTCCGCCGGCTCCATTCTGAGCCGGCGTCCTCGTGGGAAGGGTGTTTCCCGCTGGGCTGGCGGGCGGACTTTCGGCGGTCGCCCGCCGGCCCAGTGGGAAAGCCAGAATGACCGCCGCGGTCTTTTGACCGCGGAGCGGTCTTTCGGCGGGAACCGCTTGGCGGGCGGTGACCGCCGTCCACCGCGGTCAGAATGACCCCCTTTGTGGCTATGCAACTGTGGCACTGTGCCCACTTCCTGTACACCAGTAGATCATGTCATGTGGCAAATATGAGGCTTTGTTGTAAAATGCTGCCCAAGATGCCTTATTCCTTTGATCAGATTGGGAATGGGTGCAGGGTTGGGTTACTGATCTATAACAGATGTGAACTTAGCATAATTGTCATTGTGTATCTCTGACTCCTGACAGGTCCCTTACTCCCACAGCCCTGCGGACACCTTCATACAGTTTATATTTGTCCTTTGCAGGCTTATTGCATAAATGACAGTACCACCATGCAGATAGTGTGCTGAGTTATGGGAGATATGTAACTCAGTAGCTTGGTCACACAGCAGAAACTGGTCAATGCATGCCTTTGTTTTTTGGATGCCATCACTGTAGGATGAACACAAATGTCCATACGCATGTTCTGTGGTACAGGTAGATACCACAGAACCCCAACCCTGAAGTGACATGAGTCTGGTTAGTTATTGCAATTGTCCATCCTTGGGCAGGGTATACACTTCCTGTGCTCTTCATGCCAGTTCTTTCATTGTTACCCATGTGTGATGCTGGAGTTTGTATTCTGGCAGTAGCCAGTAGCGACTGTATGCAGAGAGTCATCCTCTCTAAGTATGACTGTGTTGGTCCGTTCATGTCTAATGAGTCTACCCTACAGAAGCCACAGAGGTGTGATGTGTCTCATAGTGGCTTACATATCAGTCAGGTTGCTAGGGCACGTCCCGCAAGATGTCAGTAAACCTACCTAGTCATAGTAGGGCCTGACCAGGGTGGTGGGTTGGTCTGCAGATTGGGAAATGTATGTCTTGAATCATGTCCCTGCACATATTGGCTTGCAGGTGTCACAATTGGGGAGTATTGACAATATGGGAAAGTTATAGCTTGATGTAACTGACATGTATGTGACTGAACCATTTGTGATGATATTTGTGATCATGATCTCTTGATTTGTCTTTTGCATCCATGCAGGTTAACGCCTATTAAAAGAAAGGGATATGGAGAGCCATTATCAAGAATGTGCGGACCCTAGGGGTCCACAGCCAGTGGAGTACCCACTGCAGAAAGAGGTGGGAGGACCCGAGTCGCTGGGCCCAGAAGGTTGCGGAGGCCCAGCTGGGGCTGTCCTCCCATTGTGGACAGGGTGCCCGTCAGATCATGACCCACCCTAATGGCCTGCATTCTGGTGGTGGCCTATCTGGTGCTTGATGGGCATTTGAGGACTGCACAGCTGCCACCAGGTGTTGAATACAGGGCATATTCCTGCCTGACCCATTGCCAAGTGATTGAGTGAAGTTCTGACTGCTCTCCCTTAGGGATGAGTCATGTGTCACACAGTGGAGGAGAGATCATTTGTGTTGACATGTCCTGTGCTTTACACTGATGTGCCTTGGGTATCGGGCAAGGGACCTTTGAAAAATTGGGTGGAATCCTCACACCAAATGCTCTGAAAAGACCACATATGGCCTTGTACCGTTATCGTTCACATACTGTTTGTTGTTGTAGTGTGTGTAATTTCTATGCATTTGAGTTTGCATGACCATGATGGGGATGGGTACGTAAATGCTCATTGGCCAATATGTGTGGGCCTCCTAAAAGTCCTTGCTACCTCTGTGTCTCTCCAACATGCAAAGGACTGGTGGCTTCTACTGATGCACTGAGATGATGTGGTTGTAAGGGATGCCAGACATTAGTGGTGATTACCCTGGGGCTTCCTGATACCTTGTATTGTGTTTTTGGGGACATCTCTCCCAGACATATAGAACATGATATCTACAGTGTTTATTTTCCATGCCTCTTGTGTGGCCTATCAGTACAACATTGATACTACCTCCTTGAGTCTATTGGGACAACATTACTTGGTGAACTGTAAATTGTTGATATTTTCCCAGTGTGACTTCCATGTCACCTTCTCCAGGCTATTTTCCTTTTGCCATCAACATGGCTGAATTTTGGAGCCCCATGTCTTATTTTAGGGTCATAATGTGTGTGACAAATGGAAGTATGCATATCCTTGTGTGGGATCTGTAGGAATGGACTTTGCATTGGCCTACACTTGTATGCCAACAGATAACTGAGGTCTGCTCCATGGGGCAATGCTTTGTGGGTGATGGTGTCTCCAGATGGTTTACTGGTTATTGTGATTGAACAACTTCAGCCATGCAATTGTTGTATTGTGAAATCCTGATTTTCCTGTGGGAAACTTAGGTGGAGTTTGTTGCTGGGACCTACTTAACATCATGACTATGGCCTGCATTACAACCCTGGCGGTAAATCCCGCTTACCTCTGTGCAGAAGACCGCCAACATACCGCTGTGGCCGCAGAATTCCGCTACAGGTATTACAACCCACAGCTCGGAATCCGCCACAATACAGACACCCACACAAGTCCGCCACACCAAAGGTCAGTGATAAACTGGCAATACCAAAACCGATACTGTCACACCAACAAGAATACGCCCACACTATCACGACCCACAAATCAACACGGCGGACTTTCAACCGTGGTAAAACATTGGCGGTACACACCGCCGCGCTCAAAATGCACACACATTTACAAAACACAACCACATTGGACAATTCGAAATACACACACCTGATGCACATGCACACACCACACCCACACACCCACAACACTATAAAACACACACCCACATTACCCACAAACCCTTACTACCAGAAATTTAAAGCAGGCCAGAGAGATACACTACCTTAAACAAAAGCAGCATCCACAGACACACAACACCATCACTTACACTACATCCACGTTCCTCAAACAACACACAGCAATACATCCCCTGACACATCACAACAGACACCACCTCACACATCACGCACACCACATCATGGCACCTCAACGACACCTCTGAGGAGGAGCTCAGGGTCATGGTGGAGGAAATCGTCTGTGTAGAGCCACAGCTATTTGGATCACAGGTGCAGCAGACATCCATTTCAAGGAAAATGGAGCTATGGCGGAGAATTGTTGACAGGGTCAACGCAGTGGGACAGCATCCAAGAACACGGGATGACATCAGGAAGAGGTGGAACGACCTACGGGGGAAGGTGTGTTCCGTGGTCTCCAGACACTAGATTGCAGTACAGAGGACTGGCGGTGGACCCCCACCTCCTCCCCCACAACTAACAACATGAGAGAAGCAAGTCTTGGCAATTCTGCATCCTGAGGGCCTCACAGAAGTAGCAGGAGGACTGGACTCTGGTAAGGCAAATGTTTACTACTTTATCCCCCCCACTCCACCTGCATGCCATCACATACCCCACTCTTACCCTCACACCCATCACCCCAACAACCCACAGATACCCCACCAACACAACCCACACATCCCAAAAACACACCCTGCATGTAACACCAATGCATGGACCCCCATCACCAAGCATGTCCACTACAGATACCCACACAGAACCCAAACCAACTATCACACATGGACCAAGCCAAGAATGAAAGCACTGGAGTGGAGGGTCACCACCCATTACACACAATGGCACACACAGATACAATAATTATGCTTTTACACCCCAACAGGACCCCTACCCAACGTCACAGGACAGGAGGTGCCAGACATATCCAGTCCCCCCACAGAAGAGACCCACAGTGATGACAGCAGCTCTGCACGCCTGGATCAAGATGACCAGCCCGGCCCATCAGGGACCTCGGGACAGTCGGTTCCCCTGACAAAGTCACAAGCCAACACAGAGCCTCCCCCCTCAGGAAACACCAGCACAGCACCCACCCAGCAGGCCCATCCCTCTGTCCCCAGGACACATCAATCAGCAGTGTGTCCACCACTACAGGGAACCCAGGCAGCCCCACCAACCCAAGAAAATCAGGGACCTGGGGGCAGTGGCATTGGGCACACGATTCAGGGGACAGAGGCACAGGACAACAGAGAAACTGGGAGGACTGCTGTGTGACAGGGGAAGGACAGGCCCAGGGAACCCACCCTCCATGAGGCACTCTCCAACATCATGGGAGCTTACCATCATTCCCAGGAGACGATGGCAACAGTACTGGCCACGTTTCAGGAGACCCAGCGGCTGCAGGAGGAACACTACCTTGGGATCAGGGAGGACTTGAAGTCCATTGACAACACCCTGGTCACCATTGCAGGGGTGCTACAAGAGCTTGTCAACACCAGGAGGGACACAGTGGCACAACAAGGGGCCCCTGACACTAGCCTGGACGATGAACAGCCCTCCACCTCCACCGGCGCTAGTGGACAGGAGGCACCACCACAGGAACACGACACCAGCACCCCACCGCCTGCAGATGGAGAACCACCCCGCAAACAGTCCCTGAGATCCAGGAACAAGACTGAGAACATTTCCAAGACCCCCGCCAGGAAACGAGACCCCCCTTATTGTCACCCTCTGTCCAACTTTGTCACCCTGTCCACCTTAAACTGCCATTGCTCCACTTCCTATGCCCCTTTGGACAATGCACCTGTGAAACAAATAGACTGGACTCTGCCATGGACATTCCTCCACCATCCCACCAGCCCATTTTACAACCCCCTCCACTTATTTGCATAGAAATAAACACACTTCAATCACAAAACAATCTGGAGTCAGTCTCTGCTTTCACAAATGTGTAATTGCAATAACCATGAATATAGCTGTCAATTTACTTGTGCACATACCAATGTAACATAGCTGTAGGCCAGGAGGAAACATAGCAGAAAGCACAAAGTCGGACCGAGATCTGTGAAATGGAAAGCCAAAGTGACAAGTCAGGGTCCATACACTGAGTGAAAATGACAGACATATGCTAGCTCCAACAATTGTATGAGATGTGGGAGGCAGTGACATCTTCTTACCTGTGTCTCACTGGAAGTATTGCATGATTATGTTGTTTCGGTTGTCGATATCCTCTTCTTCTGCCTCCTCTTCTTCACTGTCCACGGTCTCCACAGCTGCCACAAGACCACCATCTGGCCCATCCTCCTGCAGAAAAGTCACCTGCCATCGCAAAGCCAGGTTGTGCAGCATACAGCAGGCCACGATGATCTGGCACTCCTTCTTTGGTGAGTAGTAGAGGGAACAACCTGTCAGATGGAGGCACCGGAATCTGGCCTTCAGGAGGCCGAAGGTGCGTTCGATCACCCTCCTGGTTGGCCCATGTGCCTCATTGTAGCGTTCCTCTGCCCTTGTCCTGGGATTCCTCACTGGGGTCAGTAGCCATGAAAGGTTGGGGTAACCAGAGTCACTTGCAAGTATTGAGGGACAACTGTTAGACACACACTAACCCTTAGGGACAACCCCATACCCAGACACCTATTCACACTGTATTGGGTCCTTGGCCTCACCTATTAGCCACACACGGTGCCTCTGGAGTTGCCCATCACATAAGGGATACTGCTATTCCTCAAAATGTAAGCGTCATGCACTGAGCCAGGAAACCTGGCATTTACATGGGAGATGTACTGGTCTGCCAAACACACCATCTGCACATTCATCGAATGGTAGCTCTTCCGGTTTCTGTTCACCTGTTCACTCCTGCTTGGGGGTACTAATGCCACATGTGTCCCATCAATGGCACCAATGATGTTGGGGATATGTCCCAGGGCATAGAAGTCACCTTTCACGTGGGCAAATCTTCCACCAGAGGGAACACGATGTAGCTGCGCATATGTTTCAGCAGGGCAGACAACATTCTAGACAACGCGTTAGAGAACATTGGCTGGGACATCCCTGATGCAATGGCCACTGTTGTTTGAAAGGAACCACCTGCCAGGAAATGGAGTACTGACAGGACCTGCACTAGAGGGGGTATCCCTGTGGGATGGCGGATAGCTGACATCAGGTCTGGCTCCAACTGGCTACACAGATCCTGGATTGTTGCACGATCAAGTCTGTATGTGACTATGATGTGTTTCTTTTCCATTGTCGACAGGTCCACCAGGGGTCTGTACACCGGAGGATGCCGCCATCTCATCACCTGCCCCAGCAGACGTGCCCTATGGAGGAGAACAACGAGCAGAGAGTCAGCCAACACTGAGGTATCACAAATTGTTCTTTGCTGAAAATGTATTAATCCGCAATTTGCCTGTAACTGTTCGTATTCCAGGCCTAGATAGGTGTGATGCAGTTATTATAAATGCCATGTGGCCCCCTGAAATGGCGGCTGCCTGACCTGTAAGGTGGGACAAGGGAATATGAGGTAACTGTGCTGGCGGTGCACACCGTCGCATTGGGCGGTCGAAGACCGCAGCAAATTTAGCATTGGTTAACATTGGGCCCTATGGGTCCCAGGATCCAATGCCGATGTACGCCGGCGGTGACGGTACGCACCGTCGCGGCCGTGACCGTCTGTTCACTCACTTGATACCTGACCTTCAACAGGAAAGGACCTACACTGCAAGTGCTGTTGTGACCTGTGTCTGGAAGCGACGATGGCTCGAGTGTCTGGGGAAAGGGCCCCTGCCTTCACTTTGGAGGAGTTGGAGAAACTAGTGAATTGGGTCCTCCCCTAGTACATGCAACTGTAGGGTCCTCCAGACAAACAGTTGAGTACACTGTGAGCATGCCGAATGGGCAATGACTGCTTTGAGTGGTGTGGCTGGAAGAACCATGGGAGGGAGCTGAGGCCTACGTGTGCGAATGCTGAGTGTATGTGCGTCATGGCATGGGTGGGAAATGGTGGGCAATGGGTATTACGGGTTGACTGGGTGAGTAATGTCCTTTTCCCCTGTACCATTCCTCTAGGTCAGCGCCCACCAGAAGAAGGCTATTTGGCGTGCCATCGCCAAGGACGTCCGGTCCCTGGGGTCTACCACAGACAGAGCACCCACTGCCGTAAAAGATGGGAGGACCTGTGCCGCTGGAGCAAGAAGACAGTGGAGGCCCAGCTGGGGATAGCCTCCCAACGTGGAAGGGGTGCCTGTCGCACCATGACCCCCCTGATGTTCTGGATCCTGGTGGTGGCCTATCCAGAGTTGGATGGGCGCTTGAGGGCATCACAGCAGCTACAAGGGGTAAGTACACTCTCATTCAGCTGATTCGCATTACGAGGTGTCTGGGCGGGGGAGGTGGGCAGTGGGTTCCCCTAGGCCAGGGCGATCTTGGTAGGCAAGGTTCCTTGTGAGGCAGGCTATGTGGCACCCCAACCCCACTAGTGGTAAAAGCCATCTACACCTAGTCAGGTTCCTGTGACTTCCAGGTGTGCAGCAATTGGGCTTAGGCCTCATACCCCATGGTCATGTGAAAGATCTAGGATCTGTAAGTGCATGGCGTAGTGCAGAGGGCTGCTCACTGTCCGCCAACGGTAGTGGTGTTGCATGCACTGAACATGTCTTTCTTCTGTCTCCCCCCCCTTTTTGTGGTCTCCCTGTTCTTGCCTGCAATAGCATCATCAGGCGGAGGAGCATTGGCACCGGTGCAGGAGGGAGCTGCATCCCACATGGCCCTGGAGAGTGAAGCAACGGTGTCTGAAGCCACCAGTGGGACGGAGGGCGAGGGGAGCTCCACGACGGGGACAGGAGCAGAGACCAGCGACAGTGACTCCTCCTTTGATGGGAGCTCCCTTGCGGTGGTGGACCCCTCTGTGCCCACCGCATCAACAGGTACAGCCACCACCCCCCCTACCAGCACCGCCCTCCCAGCAGCCCCTCAGTATGTGTCCCGTGCCCGCTCACCCAGGAGGGTGGGCATCTCCTTCGCCCCAGACACCTCATGCCCTGCCCCAGTCAGCCCTGCTGCCCTCAGTGAGGAGGCTATTGACCTCCTGAGATCCCTCACTGTTGGGCAGTCTACCATTCTGAATGCCATCCAGGGTGTTGAGAGGCATTTGCAACAAACAAATGCATACCCGGAGGGCATTCATTCTGGCCAGGCAGCCAAACAGAGAGCTTTCAGGCTCTGGCCTCAGCACTGATGGCAGCCATTGTCCCTGTGTCCAGCCTCCCCACTCCAACCTCCTCCACCCAGACCCAATTCCCTGTACCTCAGCCTATCCCAAGCACACCATCAGACCAGCATGCACACACATCAACACACAAGAGTGGCTCAGGCAAACATAAGCACCACACATCCCACAGGCACTCACAGAAGCACCATACCCATGCACACATACCTATATCCACTTCCCCCACTGTGTCCCCCTCCTCCATGTCTCCCTCCTCCCCCCAGTCTTGTCTCCACTCACACCTGCATGTACTACATCCTCAGCCACTACCTCCATCACCAGCACGCCCATCACCACACCCCTCTCACGTGCAATCACCACCCCCACTACCATTCACACATCCCCAGTGTCCTCTCCCAGTGTGTCAGTGAGCCCTCCTCCCAAAGTACACAAAAGCAGGCACACACCCACCCAACAGCCACCCACCTCACAACAGCCTCCAGCCTATACACCTTCACCCAAATTCAGCAGACATACACCCCCTACAACCACTACCTCTTCCTCCTCTCCCAAACCCCCTCCATCTATCCGTCCCAGTGTGTCTAAAAAACGTTTCCTGGCTAACATTGTCCTCTTCCCTACACCTACCCCCGAGTCCTTCACCTAGGGCCAGGATTTCCAGGTCCCAGCCCAGCACCTCAGCCACCACATCCCCAGGCACAGTGGTGCCAGCAACTGCGGGGTCATGGAGTGCCCCACCCATCAGGGCTGCCAGTGTGCCACGTAGTGAGCGCAAGGACATTCCGCCACCTGCCAAAGTGAAAAAGGTGCCCACATCCCAGAGGGAGAAGCTGAAACTACCAGCCACCAAGGGCTCAGCGAAAACGAAAGGGGATAGTGGCAAGACAACTGTGCCACGATCAAAGGTGGGGAAGGGCCAAAAAACAGAAGGGCAGGTCAGTAGAGGGCATGGTGGCACTGACTGAGGGACCAGTGTCACACCTTCTGTCCACGCCAACCTGTACGGCGGCGAACACCGCTAGCTGCACCGCCACCTGCACCACCACCTGCACCGCCACCTGCACCGCCTCTGGCACGTCTACAGCTACTGTCACAGTCCCCAGCCTCTTTCCCGGTGGGCAGCCGTCCAAGGCTGAAGGAGACATCCTGCTTTCTCCCTCAGGGGTGCTGACCCATGCACCGCTGCCAGCCCCACCGCCGCAGACCCCGCCGCCAGCACGCCCTGCAACGTCCTCGGACAGTGGCACCACCGCTGACATGCCTACCATCCCTAGTGGTCAGTCGTCCGAGGCTGGAGGAGAGTTCCAGGACCCTGGGCAGCTTCCATGAAGCATTACTGTCATCACTGTTGGCACCTGCAGGTGGAAGGCGAAGCCGCAGCAGTGTGAGGTATGTCGCTGCCTCCATGGCGTATCATGCTACCTGTACCTCGGCAATGTCATGCCACGCACACCCAGGTGAGTGAATTGTACCGACCACACTGCACGTGAAGCACTCTGGGCACAAGGCCCCCTCCAGAACCAGTGGAGTATCACATCCACTACCTCAGTCCTTGGCAGGATGAAGCACTCTGGGCACACGGCCCCCTTCAGAACCAGTGGAGAAATATATCCACTACCTCAGTCCTTGGCAGGATGAAGCACTCTGGGCACAAGGCCCCCTCCAGAACCAGTGGAGAAATACATCCACTACCTCAGTCCTTTGCAGGATAAAGAACTCTGGGCACAAGGACCCCTCCAGAACCAGTGGAGTATCACATCCACTACCTCAGTCCTTGGCAGGTTGAAGCACTCTGGGCACAAGGCCCTCTCCAGAACCAGTGGAGAAATACATCCACTACCTCAGTCCTTGGCAGGATGAAGCACTCTGGGCACAAGGCCCCCTCCAGAACCAGTGGAGAAATACATCCACTACCTCAGACCTTGGCAGGATGAAGCACTCTGGGCACAAGGCCCCCTCCAGAACCGGTGGAGACTGTTATCCACTTGGGAGCCTGTGGCTTTGCACTCCCCAGGATAGAGCAGTGTGCAAACCACCCACTGGAGAAACTTGATAGACTGTGGCTTTGCACTCCCCAGGATAATGCAGTGGGCAAATCACCCACTTGAGAGACTTGAGAGACTGTGGCTTTGCACTCCCCAGGATAATGCAGTGGGCATCCCACCCACTGGAGAGACTTGAGAGACTGTGGCTTTGCACTCCCCAGAATAAAGCAGTGGGCAAACCACCCACTTGAGAGACTGTAGCTTTGCACTCCCCAGGATAAAACAGTGGGCAACCCACCCACTGGAGAGACTTGAGAGACTTTGGCTTTGCACTTCCCAGGATACAGCAATGGGCATGGAGCCCCCTCGTGCAGCAGTGGTGTCGTGCGTTCATCTGGCTGAGGTGCACCCCTTCCCCATGAGGTGCCTGTTTCATTTCGATCTGATGCCCCTGCAGTGTTCTCTCCGTTTCCAGTCAGGTATCTAGTGTGGGCTTTACCCATGCATTTTGGGCCCAGTGGTCCACGGACAATGACTGGTGCACTAACCGGACTAGTGTAGTTGGTGTACATAATTGTATATACTGGATTTTGAACTTTGATAATGAGATTTCACATGATTACATTTGTTCAAATAATTTCCTTTTGTCCTTGCGTTCTTCCAGGGGGTGGGGGGAGTGTATATGTAATGTTGCTGCATGTATTTGTGTGTATGGTGTTGTGGGTGAAGGTGGGGGTGGGGGTGTTGCGTGTTGCGTGTGTGTGTCACTCTCTTTTCCCTCCCCCTGTGTTGTAGGTGCAGTACTCACCGTGGTCGTCGTCACTGTCTTTGGTGCTCCTGATAGAAGAGAAGGAAGACCAGCATCAGCAGTATCTCCAATTCGGGCTCCATGGCATACTGGTTCCTCGTGGGGTGTGGAGAGGTGATTGTTTTCCCTTCTGTGTACTGTTTCCACTGTGTTTTTGTTCACGTTGGTTCCGTCCCGGAAAAGGTGGTGGATAGGCGTCTTGAAATACAGTGGGCGGTACTTTGTCTTCCGCCTGTCTGTTGACGGTTACCGCCGCGGTGTTTGTTGCTACCGCCGTGGCGGTCGGAGTTTTAAAGTGGCTGTCTATGTTGGCGGTTTCCACCATGGTCGTGATTCCATTTTTTTCCGTCTGACTGTTTGCGGTATCACCGCTGCTTTAAAACTGACTGCCAGGGTTGTAATGAGGGCCTATGTTTGCTAATCAGTGCTGTTGTTCAAGTATGTTCATGGAAATGTGATGACCCTATTCCTCTTTGTCTTTGCAGCATCAGCACAGGCAAGCGAAGGAGACAGGGCAGAGCCAAGTGTGGAAGCATCTGGGTATGGGACCTTGGGCCAAGACACAACTGACACAGAGAGACCCACTGGCCCAAAGAGGAGTGCCACGGGGGAAACCAGAACATCCTCATCATCAGATTCCTCCTTCAGTGGCCACTCTCTAGTGGTGGTGGACCCATTGGGGAATCCCCCAGTATTATCCTTGTCCACCACCCCCTGTTGCTCCCCCCCAGTTTGCCGTGCCCGCTCACTCAAGCGGGTGGGTGTCTCATTTGCCACAAGCACCTCTGTCCCAGCCCCTGCTACCCCTGCTGCCCTCAGTGAGGAGGCTATTGACCTCCTGCGAAGTTTCTCTGTGGGTCAGACAACCATTGTGAATACCACCGAGGGATTGGCGACACAACTCCAGCACACCACTCATTCCTGGAAGGCAGTCATGGTGCAATATCTGGTCTTCAGAGATCTTTTCAGGCTCTGGCCTCCTCACTGACAGCAGCCAGTCACCAGTCACTCCTCGTCTTCTGTCCCCCCTCCACCTCCCTCTTTTCACTACAAATCCCCTTTCCCCTACTTACCCAAAGCACACAGACTGATCCACAAACATCCACCTCAAGAGCTAAAAGAAGCGCACACAAACACAAGCAGCACAAAACACACAGGCACGTACACAAACTATATCACCCAAAGACACATCAACAGTCACAACTTCCTTTGACACACACACCACCCCCAGCATCACACACACCACATCCAGCATACCCACAGGCACCACACCAACAGTCAGTGACACACCCACCACAACCATCAAACCTGCAGACACCTCTCCAGCAGACCCGCAGACATCCACCACAAGCACCAAACCAGCAGACACCACAACTACAGGTACAAAGACATCCACCACATCCACCATACCCGCAGTCACTACCCCAATAGCCCCACTACTGCATCCCCCAGCACCTCCACCTCCAAGCCCCACAAGACACATAAGTACCCACACTCACCTACTGAACAGACACCCACCAAACACAAGCATATCTCCCATAAGCACACACCAACAACATCCACACCTACATAGCCTACAACCACCCCCTCAACTTCCAAATCCAGACTCCCTTCTGCTGACCAATCCTGTGTCCCTAAAAAACATTTTATGTTTGACCTGTTCCCTCAACTCCCTGCACCAAACCCAAGAGATCCCCACCCACCTCTCAGGATGTCCGTCCAACCTCCAAGACCTCCCCTGCCACCCCTGGAAGCACCTCTTCCATTCAAGAAGAATCCCATCCCTCACAAAAAGAAGACCACCCCTCACAAGCCCAAGCCCAAAGCCCCCCTCCCAAATCTGATCCTTCCATCTCCCCCAGATAATCTCTGCCTGCTTGATGCCTCTCCTGTAGAGGTTCAATGGCAGTTGGGTGTCAAGTTTGGCACAACACTGTGCTACTTTAGGGCACATCCCTATGAACTGGCCAATGGCATTTGGAATTGATTTTCCCTGTTGAATAAAACCAACCATGTTTGTTTCCTTGGATATACATTTGTCCTGCAATTCCTTTTCTACCTTACTGTTGTTCCTGATTAACTTGTGTTTTTTGTCTACAGTTGTGTGTATTCATGCCTGCTTGCAGCCCCATTTGCTGTTGTTTGCAGTGTGTGACTTTGTGGGCAGTGCTGGTGTCCCCAAGATGAGGGTATACGTTAAGTGTATGTATATGTGTGGTGTTTGTTTTGGTGAGTATTTCATCTTGCGTTGTTCAATGTGAGCATGTATAGTGTTAGACTTGTCCCCTGATATGGCTTATGTATCAATCTGATGTGTGTCAGTTTGAGCTTTTTTAGTGCAGACATGGAGTGTGTTCTCTTGTGCTAGCTTAGTTTGCATTTGACTGTGTGTATGTCCATTTAGGTGTGTGTCCCTTGCAACCAGTTCCTGTAGAAGTATGTCCTATGTAGTTGGAGTTGTGTGTGCTTGTTGATTTGCACTTCCAAATTATGCAGATGGGCATGAGAGTTGTGGCTACTACTGTTTGTCCTTGAGGCACATGTAGGGCCATGTCCTGTGCAAATTTTCTTTTATGGGCAGTTGCAAGGTGATTTGTGTCTCATCCAGCCTCCTTCCCTGAGTGTCCCTAGGTCCCTCATCCCAAATGTGCAAATATCGTGTGCACAGTACTCTTCGTCTATTTGTCTCTGTGCATTGTGCATGCTATTGTGCTTCCATTATGCTGTGATGTGCGTGTTCATTGCAGGGCTGTTTAATGGTGGTGTTGTTTGTTTTCCATGACACATTGATTCATATGTGTGTTATAAGTGACTACAGTCCCTGGCCTGTGTGGAATGTGAGTGTGTGAGTTGTTTTTGTACATGTGATGTTTTGTGTTGTTGGTGATGTGTAAGCGAATGTTGTGTACCCTTCACTGTCCCTGTGGCAGAGATGTGTGGCCATGTGTTTTTGTGTAATGTTGCAGTGCAGTGTGAGTGAGCTGCCCAAATGGGGCATATGGTGACTGTGAATGTGTCGATCTTGATGTATGTTTTGCACTGTGTATGGGATGTGATGCGTACTTGTTGCCTGAGGCACTATGATCTGTTTTTAAGTGTTTTGATACAGGTAGGTGTGCGTACTTACAGTTGGTGGCTTCCACGGCGGCGCTGGTTTCATACACCTTCGAGGATCATCAGAAGCAGCTGAACATGTGCGATGGGCTCCATGGCGGCATCAGACAAGTGAGGATGCCTGCACGTGAGTGTCTCCCTTTATAATGTCCATTTATGCCTTCTGAGACTTGGTGGTCGGACTGTCATGGTCAAATTGGTGGTGTGCACTTCGAAATTATTCCAGCGAAAACACAGGCAACGCCGGCCTGCTGATGCAGCCTTGAGACCATGGTGGTCTGTGCTGTCTGATGGTGCAGGCGGAAGCATAGAGGGTTGGCTCCATAGGCCTACTTGACTCATAATATGGTGGTCTGACCACCAAACTGACAGCGGTCAGACTGCCACCATGGCGATAAAGGGACAGTCAAACTTGTAATGAGTCCCTAAAATATAGGTATGACTCCTATAGAGCGGAATCTAGACTTCTGGATATTCTGGACATGACAACGGTTACGCGTTACATTCAAATTAGCACCACTAAAGGGTTGGAACATATCTATTATGGATTATAAAGCCTGAACACAGATTTTATGTGACCAGATTAAGGTTAAGCACAGTTCAGTTTTTGGTAGCTTTTCATGTCACAGGCACGTAGATTTCATCTTTGCCCTCATGTCCCTGTGATGTGCAAATACCCCAGCCTACCTTGCACTTAATGCTTTTCTGCACTTTATATAAGTCACCTAGGCTGCGTTTTCTATGTCCTGTGTTATTGAATCAATCCTTTATGTCACAGAAGAAGGGATTTCTTTCTCTGCAGAGTTTTTCTGTACTTAGTTAAATAACTACTGCTATGCCAATAAGGACATTTTATGCATTTTTAAAAAAACTGAATGCCATTGTATTTTAAAAGAAACAAAAGCTTTAGGAATTATGGGTTGTAATTTAGTTCCAGACAGATGAACAAATATCTTATGGGGTTTTAGTGGGTGACATATTTTGATATTATTTATAGCTTCAACAGAGTCATTTGTTGTGTACTTTTGTGGCCAAGTTCACTGAATAAAGTTATAATGATGAAGATGATGAGTAATCTATGAGTTTAAAGATATGTGCAGAAATGAGAAAAAATGCACTTCTCTGTTGTACTTAATGTAATGCAATAACAAAGTCTTTCACTTATGTGACATGTTTCACCTATATTGATGAAATATTGTTGAATTTACAAGTTTGCATATTATATGTGATTTACTAAAACGTGTGAATTAACTGCATTTTATATTTTTCTTATGTTAGCTTGAATTTGGCCCACAGAGCATGCATTTTGCAGTCACATAAAAGTGTTGAATTAATGTTTCTTCATAACATGAAGTTTTCTTTCAGGTTTCGTCACTTGAGAAGCACAGTCCTTTTGCAAAAGTTCTTTGTTTAAGAAAGGAAGAACTTTGCCTACTTAGCCTTGAGAAAATAACATTGCACGCACATGGACTGGACTGAAATCGTATGTTTTTATTGCAGACCTATTTGGATTCACACAGAAATAAGATGCTCTCCTGACAAACCTGGGAAAATGTCAAACTGTTGCAAACTAATGTCTGCTAACTAATTTTAATTAGATGATGCCCCTTCAATGTAAAATGAACAGAACCTCCTGCAAATCAGAATATTGTTAATAGTGATTTGATATTCCAATGAAGTTTGGAACTTTGGTCAGTTCCCTGATGTCTTCTGATGTCTCCAGATGCTTTCCTGATGCCTGATGACTTGTTGCTTTGCTGATGAAGATTCCCTGAATGCTGTACTGTTGGAGAGGTATCTTCCGCTCTGCCATTTGCCATGCCTCTTATATGCCCTATAGGTCAGAATTTCCAATATGTGATGCTCTATTTTTCTAGTTAGAAAATTATAGTCCAAATTATTCTTTTTCCAAATAGTGTTTGTCTCTTTTTGCTTTTTGCCCACAGGTGTTCCTCCGCACACATGTATTTTTCTAATTTGGTTAGATGTAGGGCTGACCCATGCCCAGTCGAAGATTATTGACTCTGCTAAATTTGAACTGACTAATGATTGCAAATCCTAATCTGCATTTTGATTTTATACATTATGCATTATTTAGCTTGAAAGCCTTTTTCTAATAATGAGAATTCAATTGAATTTATTTCGATGCCAAGGCAACCTTAGGTGATCATATACCTTTATAATATGGTCTTCATGACTTTGGGCATGTGATTGTAGGTAGTAAGGCTTTGAACTTTATTTCTGATTGGAGTTTTCATACATTGGCCACATTGATCATGATGTCTAAATTGCTGGGGTGGTATTGATGTGAATTTGTTTATGGTTCACCACACATCTTTCTGGGTCAAAAGATCCTTCCACCTTGGTGACTCATTCGATTCCAGCTAAGGAGTGTCCACACAATTGAACTGTGATGACTTTTGACAGTTGACCAGCAACGCCATTCTTTTATTACAGGTGCCTAAAGCTGTTACATCTCGACTGTAATAAGGAAATTAGAAATGGGCATGTGTGCAGGGATTGCTGCTTCCACGTATTTAAAACATATAAATGCTGGAACTGCAAAAAGTACCGAAATTGACTTATTGGCTACAGTTTGACATTAATAATATGATTGGATGTTAGTTAAGAATGAGTCAAAAGGTCGATCTTTTATTTTTTTTAAACGAAAGTATTACTCGTGTTCAACATTTCTATGTACAGCCTTTGAGAAGAAAGCTCTTAATTGAACTGTGCCAACTTTTGTCTTTCTCTGACCCGGGTACAACGCCATTTGGCATTGAAGAAACACTTTTTACTTCTTCACAAAGCAGAGGTCAGGATAATTAGTCCACTTTGAAAACTGCAGAGATGCTGCTGATAAACCTGTGCTTAAGGGCTGACGAACAATCATTACTTCGGAGCTTTCAAACAACACTGCTCCGAAAAAGAAATAGCACCTGTTTAAATGAACGTGAGCAGGCACTCGTGATAAATGAGTTTTAGTGTTTATCAAGGCCAGAGTTCAAATGCATTTTAGGGCGCATGGTGCTGCCTTCCGAACAAATCTTTGCAATCTTAAATAAATGTCTGTTTGATGAGAAAGGCTGTAGGTTCTGGTGTTTGCTTTCGTTCACAGTTCAGTCACTCGGAAAGCTAGACCACAATAGGAAGTGCACTTCAGGGACTCTACCATATAAATAGTTTTTTTGTCTGCAGTGTTTACATTTTTGGTGCTAATGGCTGTGTTTAGTAACCAGATTTGTGTATGTGGTATTTGAATTTGTCATTGGTAAAAACTTCCAGCAGTATCTTAGTTCATCAGCACGAATTTGAACAATTCTTTCTGGCAGTGCCATATAGTGCTGTCATTTTGGCAATGGTTTCAGTAAATAACATTTTGCAAACAAATTCAAATACCACTAACAGCTTTTACAGCCGAGAAATTCAAATGCCACTGGCACAAATCTATGTAAGTGATATAGCAATAACGCGGACAAATTCAATAGCCGATACAAAACAGTGTGTGATGTAACCCAGATCGATGTCTTTGATTTTGTAAATGCCGCATCAACGCCAATGGACTTTAAAGTTGTTCCTGAGAACTCTCCCCCTTCCCCGGGGAGGGGGTATAAAAAGCTTAATAGAAGGTGGTGAAGGCATTTCTACTGAAAGATTTAGTTGCATCTGATGTTCAGTAGAGCTATCAAATTTCCCACAATAAATGTATGCAGTTGAAAACCTAGTAAACCAAAGATTTCATATGAGACCAGGAAAGTGTGCTGGAGAAGAAGGGGAGGATTTTGAAAGTCCATAAAAAATACTCTCTGTTACTTTCTTACTTCACTAAATCCAGAATGTGAAATAAAAAAAATAATACATAGGATTCTGCAATATCCGTATAAAATCGTGCCTCTAATTTCTTTATAATGGGTGACTGGTGAATGTACCCCGTTGCCTATTATAAAGAAATTATGTCACAACTCAACTGTAATAACTTTGTTACAGTTGAGTTCTGACATGACAACGGCTACTGCCAGAGCCAGCAGCCGTGGGGAAAGGCAAGTCAGATCATGGATCACAATTAACCCCTTCGCTGCCAGGCCTTTTCCCCCTCAGCTGCCAGGTCTATTTTTTTGTAGTTGAGGCAGTTGACGCTTAGGCCCTCATAACGTTTTGTACACAAAAGCTACCCAAGCCAAATTTGCATCCTTTTTTTCCAACATCCTAGGGATTCTAGAGGTACCCAGAGTTTGTGGGTTCCCCTGAAGGAGACCAAGAAATTAGCCAAAATACAGCGAACATTTTGTTTTTGAAAAAAAAATGGGAAAAAAGGATACAGAAGAAGGCTTGTGTTTTTTTCCCTGAAAATGTCATCAACAAAGGATTTGCGGTGCTAAACTCACTAGCTTTTTCAGCTTTCAGGAACAGGCAGACTTGAATCAGAAAACCAATTTTTTCAACACAATTTTGGCATTTTACTGGGATACACCCAATTTTTTACTATTTTTGTGCTTTTAGCCTCCTTCCATTTAGTGACAGAAATGGGTGTGAAACCAATGCTGGATCCCAGAAAGCTAAACATTTTTGAAAAGTAGATCCTGTCATTTGTGTAGGTCCTACAAGGTTTTCCTACAGAGAATAACAGCTGAAATAAAACAAATATTGAAATTGAGCTAACAAAACAGCCATTTTTCGTCACATTTTACTCTGTAACTTTTTCCTGTAAAGTCAGATGTTTTAAAGCAATATACCGTTACGTCTGCTGGACTCTTCTGGTTGCTGGGATATATAGGGCTTGTAGGTTCGTCAAGAACCCTAGGTACCCAGAGCCAATAACTGAGCTGCACCTTGCAATGGGTTTTCATTTTATACCGGTATACAGCAATTCATTTGGTGAAATATAAAGAGTGAAAAACAGGTATCAAGAAAACCTTTGCATTTCCGAAATGGGCACAAGATAAGGTGTTGAGAAGCAGTGGTTATTTGCAAATTTCTGAATTCTGGGGTGCCCATACTAGCATGTGAATTACAGGGCATTTCTCAAATAGACGTCTGCTGACACACTGTTTTACATTTGGGATGAGAAAATGTAGAGAAAGACAAGGGTGCAGTAACACTTGTTTTGCTATTCTGTGTTCTCCTAAACCTCCTGAAAAAAATGGTACCTCATTTGTGTGGGCAGGCCTAATGCTCGCGACAGGAAACACAACATGGACACATCAAATTTTTACATTGAACTCTGATATATTTTTTACAAAGTGCCTAGCTGTAGATTTTGGCCTCTAGTTCAGCCGGCAACTAGGGAAACCTACCAAACCTGTGCATTTTTAAAAACTAGGGCCCATTTATACTTTTTGATGCACACCAGCGTCGGCGCTGGTTTGAGTAAAAAATGTCACTGCCGGCTAACGCCATTCCTACGCACCATGCGGGTGCCTTATTTAAGGAATTACATTAGCCGGCACTGCGGACTGGTCTGAGTAAATAAAAATGACTCAAACCAGGCAGCGCCGGCATAGGGGAAAATGGGGGTTGTGCGTCAAAAAATTGTGCAAGTCAGGTTTGAGGCAAAAATCATGCCTCAAACCGGACTTGCGCCATTTATTGGCGCACAACCCCCATTGAAATGACTCCTGTCTTAGCAAAGACAGGAGTCATGCCCCCTTGCCCAATGGCCATGCCCAGGGGATGTCCCAAATTAGGCCCCCCTATGCCACTTTAAAAAAAAAAAAAATTATACTTACCTCAACTTACCTGTACTTACCTGTGATGGGTTCCCCCATCCATGGGTGTCCTCCAAGGATGTGCGAGGGTGGCAGGGGGTGTCCCTGGGGGCAGGGAAGGGCACCTCTGGACTCCTTCCATGGTCATAGACCATGGAAGTGAGCCCACAGGTCCCTTAACGCCTGCCCTGACCCAGGCGTTAAAAACGGCGCACATCAGGCTGTGCGCCTTTTTTAAGGCCTGCCCCCTCCTGTGCGTCAAAATGACACTGGAGTATAAATAAGGCGCACAGGCCTTAATGTCATTTTTTAGGCGGGAATGCCTACCTTGCATGTCATTAACGCAAGGCAGTTTCCTGCATCCAAAAGATGACAGACATGGAGGAATTTTGACGTCTGCGGGCTCGGGAGTCAAAGTCTAAATATGGTGCACCGTTTGCACCAAATGTGCGTCAACATTTTTGACGCACATTCGGCGCAAATAGAGTATAAATATGCCCCTTGACACCTAGGGGAATACAGGATGGGGTGACGTGTGGGGCTCGCACCATGTTCTGTTACTCAGAATCCTTTGTAAACCTTAGAATTTGGCCAAAAAAACACTGTTTCCTCACATTTTGGTGACATAAAGTTCTGGAATGTGAGAGTAGCCACAAATGTTCATCCACCCAGCGTTCCCCCAAGTCTCCTGATAAAAATGGTACCTCACTTTTGTGAGTAGGCCTAGTGCCTGCACCAGGAAATGCCCCAAAACACAACGTGGACACATCACATTTTCCCAAAGAAAACAGAGTTGTGTTTTGCAAAGTACCAAGCTGTGGATTTTGGCCTCTAGCTCAGCCGGCACCTAGGGAAACCTACCAAACCTGTGAATTTATGAAAACTAGAAACCTAGGGCAATCCAGGGTGAGGTGATTTGTGGGGCTCTCACCAGGTTCTGCTACCCAGAATCCTTTGCAAACCTCAAAATTTGGCAAAAAAAAAAATCTTTGTCCGCACATTTCAGTGACCGAAAGTTCTGTAATGTGAGAGGAGCCACAAATATACTTCCACCCAGCTTGCCCCCAAGTCTCCTGATGAAAATGGTACCTCACTTGTGTGGGCAGTCCTAGTGCCTGTGAAAGGAAATGCCCCAAAACACTATCTGGACACATCAAAATGATCAAATACAAAACTACCTGTTTTTGCGGGGGTGGGGGCACCTACGTTTTTGGTCCTCGGCTCAGCAGCCATCTAGGGAAACCTACCAATCCCAGACATTTCTGAAAACTAGGCACCTGAGGGAGTCCAGGGAGGTGTGACTTGCGTGTATCCCCCAGTGTTTTCTTACCCAGAATCCTCAGCAAACCTCAAATTTAGCTAAAAAATATCAAATTTTCCCACATTTCCATGTTGGATCACTGCACCAGGACGAATTTCCTACAACCCAACGTTCCCCTCAGTCTCCCGGTGAAAATGATACCTCACTTGTGTAGGTGGGCCAAGTGCCTGTGACAGGGAAGAGACAAAAATATGTCAACATTGAGGGGGAACCAAAACGGGTCCAAAAGGGCAGTGTGAAAAAAATCATTTTTAGGCTGACAAGTGGGACAGAATTTTTATCGGTATAGATGAGACAATGCTGGGTGGTAGGAATATTGTGGATTCCTACAGATTCCGGAAGGTTCCATCACAAAAATGTGGGACAAATGTGTGATTGTCAGCAAAGTTGGAGGTTTGCAGGGCATTGTGGGTAAGAAAAGGGGGCGGGGTGCATGTGAAGCACACCACAGTGGACTCACCCAGATGTTTTGTTTTCAGATGTGTCTAGCTCTTGTGGATTTTTCTACCTGGCAGCGTCCCAAAGTCCAAAAAGTGCAGCCCTCACTATTCCAGGTTGGAAGATTGTGAGAGTTAGCCAAGCTCTCATCGCCAAAATGTAAAACCAAAACCCAAAATAATCAAATGTCCTCTTGTTTGCCATGGGATAAGATGTTTTAGTGTGCAGGGGGAGAGCTGAAATACTGTTACCCCCTTCAGTTGGGGTGGGGGCATAACCATGCCCATAAAGGGTGGTAGCCACCACCACACTATTTTTTAAATATTTTTTTTATTCCCTGCCATCTAGTAGACTTTCTGCCCACACCCCAGGGTGTGGATCAGGGGTAATTGCCCCATCTGCCCACTGGTGGGCAGAAAAACTTTGGACCCATTTATTTGGGGTGGGGGAATGGCCATACCCCCACCCTCTTATTTTGAAAAAAAAAATCTTCCCTGGTCTCTGGTAGGCTTTCTGCCCCCCTTAGGGACAGATGGGCCTTCCAAAAATAGGCCAATCTGCCCCCAAGGTGAGCAGATATGGCCAACAGTAATGTGCCCCCATTGGGAGCGACCCTTGCCCAAGAGGCTGCCCCCCAAAACAAAACACACACATACACACACACCAATCCCTGGTGTCTAGTGGTTTTTGCCCCCCTTGGGGGCAAATTGGCCTAATAAAAATAGGCTGATCTGCCCCCAAGGGGGTGGCAGAAATGGCCTAAAATAAATTTGCCACCCCAGGGGAGCGTCCCTAGCATAAGAGGTCGCTCCCCATTTATAAAAAAAATAAAGTAAACAAAAAAAATAATTATTCCTGGTGTCTGGGGGTTTCTGCCCCCCGGGGTGGCAGATCGGCCTAATTATAATAGGCTGATCGGGGGGGCAGAAAAGGCCTAAAATATTTTGCCCCCGTGGGGAGCGGCCCTTGCCCAAGGGGTCGCTCCCCTTATGTATAAATATAAATAAATAAAAAATACCTGCTGTCTAGTGGTTTCTGCCCCCCTTTTTGGGCAGATTGGCCTAATAAAAATAGACCGATCAGCCCCCAAGGGGGGAATAAATGGCCTAAAGGTAATTTTGCCCCCAGGGGAGCGACCCTTGCCTAAGGGGTCGGTCCCCACATATAAGAAAAAAAAAAAAATATTCCTGGTTTTTGCAGATTGGCCTAATTATAATGGACTGATCTGCCCCCGGTGGGGGGGGTGGGGGGGGAGAACGGAAATGGCCTAAAAATAAATCACCCCCAAGGGGCCGCTCCACTTATTCAATACAGAAAGAAAAAAACTCCCTGATGTCTAGTGGGCATTTCTGCTGCACGATCGCATCGGGAAGGCCTTTCCTTTCCTTTGATGCCTCTCTCGGCCCCTCCACATGATCGGAGGAGAAATGCTTTGCATTTCTCCTCTGATCCGCACTGGAAGCGGGGTAGGCCTCTGATGAGGTGAGCTCGCTATCGCGTGCTGACGTCATCAGATGCCACAGGGAGGGTTGGGGGTGGAAGGGGAGGCGATTCCCCTTCCATCCATGCCCTGGGGACACTGAGCCCATCCAAGGACATAACGGTTACATTCTTGGTGCTTCAGTGCCGCAGCCAAGGGTGTGACCGATACGTCTTTGACTGCCAAGTGGTTAAAGCTCTTGTTTGAGAAACAGAACAAAACATTTTATTTTCTTCTGCTTTGTTTTTCTCTCTGTATAGTGATAAGCAGAAAGGTTCATTTATGGCAACAACTTTATTTTTTGCACTCGTTAAGTAATTACATTTTCATGTTTCATATGAAAGATCTATGCACGAAAGCTGTAACTGGTTTGTAGGAAAGGTAAAAGTGTGACTATATATTATGAGGAATACAGTACTCCCTGCTGTTCAAGATAAGCATATTGCAATTTGGAGTTCCATAACCTTATAAAGGAACTTCTAGGTGACTTCCAATATCCTACTAAAGTATGGTGGGGGTACTTTATCCCATACATATTGTGGGTAGGCCAAAGTATTAAATGGAATTTATGGGAGTGTACTTTAGGGGAGTGAATGAAGTTATAAGACTAAGCAGTGTTCACAATTACATTTTATTTTCTATTTTGCAAATTATCATATGTAATATTTAAGACATTTCAGAGATGATTAGGTTTATTATTTAAAGGGTCATTTTCCAGAGAGGCAAATTGTTTGTTGGTTTTCAGTGATTATTGGTGAGTGGCTGCAGTCCTCCTTCTTGGCAAAGTCATATGCCTCTCCGGAGGCAGTTTTATGCTCCCCCTCATATTCCAGACAGGGCCTGTCCAACGGGTTAAAGGGATCCAACTGCATTAAAAACAAACAAGTTAGAAATGTGTTTGAATAGGTATCTTTTGAAGACCATCAGAGTATACTAGGGGCCAGATGTAGCAAAGTTTTGCGAGTCGCAAATGGCCCGAATCGCTATTTGCGACTGTGCAAAATCGGAAATGGGATGTAAAAATCCCATTTCCGACTCGCAAAAAGCGATGCGAGCCGTTAGCGACTCGCAAAAATTGCAACCCCATTTAGCGACCCGCAAATAGGAAGTCGCAATTTGCGAGTCGCAAACCATATGCAATTGCAACTCGCAAATTGCGACTAGTCGCAAAAAGCCCAGTTTGCATGTCCCATTTACCACTAACTCAGAGCAGGGGGTAATCATTACCAAAGTATAAAAGGAGACCCAGAAGGCATCTGGGTTACTCAAGATGGCGGAGATATACCTGATAGCAGTGAGGAGGAGAGTCCACGCAGCCCAGCAGAGGAGGAGGAGGAGCCAGAGACAGGAGAAGATTTACAGAACAAGGCAGACACTCTTCCAGCAAACTGAGGAAGAGATATATAACAAATTCTGCCACCCTCTCCTTGATCCGGGAGCGGAGGTCATACCACCTTTTTTTTATTTCATCCACACTCCTGTGGCTCACCCCCAGGGAGTTCACTTTTTCTTGAATCTCCAGCCAGAGTTGTTTTTTGGTTGCGTCTGGCACATTGAGGGCTGCCTTCTCAAAGAGTTCATCATAGTGCTGACAGCATTCTTCTGTCAGCACCTCCAGCTCCTTCTCAGAAAATTTGAGTTTTCTCTTTCTTGGTGTTTCTGCCATTGTAGCTGCTGTCCCTCCTGTTTGCAGTTCAGCAGTTTAAAATGGGTGTGGTCCTCCCTCCTCCCAGGTGTATTAGTAAACTTCCTGGCTGTGATGTCATCATCATGTGCCAGGAAGTGTTTCCAGAGTGTTCTGGAGTGGTTTCTGGAGTGTTCTGCAGCACCTGCAATCAATTTACATGCAACTCGCAATTTGCGACACCCACTCGCAAATTGCGAGTCCGTTTTTTGCGCGGCCGCAAACAGCGACCTCGCAGAAAGCGGACTCGCAATCTGAGTTGCGACTCCGGGTGCGAGTTGCTAATTTTACACGGACATTGTACCTGAATTCCTATTAGCGACACGCAATTTGCGAGTCGCACATGCTCGCAAATTGCGAGTCGCTAATTTTTTTGTACCTACATCTGGCCCTAAATGTATTTATATGGACCTTCCGGGACAGTGATTGCAAGAGCAATTTATTAAAACCAAAAGAATTCCAAAATGTGCATGCTTATGCCCTCTACTTGCATAGATTTACTCATTATTATTATTATTTTAAAGGTCACCAGAAGTCAGTTCATTCTGCAAATATTATAGACAACTATAGGAAGGTTTCAGACACTTTCCTAAATACAAGCTTACTCAAACCTTTCTGAGTAGTTTTATGCCTGCATTTAGGGTGCATTGGTGATGTTTGTGCCTTATAAAAAGTTCACAATTTTGTTTTTAGCATTCTCTAAGGACACCTCTTTTGCTTTTTCAGGGAGCTTCCGTTTGGAAAATGTGTGAATTCAGAAAATCCGGCCACGTTGCCAATCTTCACCAACCTTAAATCTTCGATGGTAAATATCTATAGATATTTCAGTGACTCAGTAAAACTAAGCCATGCAGAAAGTTCTGTGAATCGGGCCTCCCATTATTAAAATCAACCTATGCTTCAATGAACCATTTAAACTCCCTCTCATTTTTATCTCCAGTTCCGAGCAGGAATGAGGAAGGACTTTTGCATATAATTAAATTCCAGCAGAACCCTAGAGCAAACTACATAACACTGTGGTTGACTGCCAAAAAAACACAACTATTCCAATCATCAATTCCGCTTTCTTTTCACAATTGCAAGTTAGCACTGAACTGTTGAATGATGTTTGTGCCACTTTTTCTCACAAAAAACAGTTCATGATTCGAAACCTTCAAACTGTGTACCCATCAAGCAGCATGGCAATCTTGCTGGCACATTTGAAAGGTCACATTCCTATCCATGGCTGGACAGAAGAACCAAAACCTGTCCTTACTCCCTTTATCTCCTTATGCAATCTCTCTCATAGTAGTTGGAATTATGGATATCCGGATGCCTCTGGGCACCCTTCCTACTTCCACATAGTTAGACAGTGAGGTGATCTACCACCATTTATTAATTTCCCTTTTCCTTAACTTTTCAAAAAAGCTCAGAGACTGTTTCAGAGAGGGCTCATTTGGCACTCCCTGTGATCCTGTTGTGGTAACTGATACCATACTTAGGCCTTCATCAAACAAGCTTTGAGCCACAGCTTTACGTGTCATTGTAGAGAGATTTTCACAGAGGGGTTATCCTTCTGGCATTTTGAAACAAGCTACAGACAAATTCAAGCATATCTTGCAGAAGTAGGCTTTGTTTTCCAATATTCCTAGAAAGGATCAATTACATCTGATACTACTCTCAGGTTTACCACCACCTTTAATAAAAGTTCACGAAAAGTAAAGAGGTTTCTTAACATTGGCTACTCATTGAAGCTGACCCTGTCATAGGCCAGACAATGAAAGACATTCCTGCCATCTCATACAGGAAGGCACGTTCTGTAAGAGATACATTGGTGCATAGCTACATTCCACCACAAAGGAAGTCTTGGTTGACTTCAAGATCTGGATTCTACAAGTGTGGGACATGTAAAACCTGCTGTGGCAGTAAAAATGTTAATTCTGTTATTTTACCCACAGGTAGGAAATGGTTGATTAAGCAACATATGACATGCACTATGGATTATGTGGTCTATGTCCTTGAGTGTCCATGCAGTTTAAAATATGTGGTCAGTACCAAGCTACTGGTTAAAAAGATGATCTTGCAACATAAGAGTGCCATTACGAACAGCGACCCACATTATCCCATAGCTAGGCATTTCTACAGGATTCATTTGAGTAGAATTGATCGCCTTACATATTTTGGCATTGACAGGGTCCAGACAAATGTTTAAGGTGGTGATTGAGAAAAAATATTGAGAATGATGGAATCTAAAAATATTATCATGCTAATTTCCGTTTGGATTGAATGGTGAGGGAGAGTTGGGCGGGTACATATGGGCAATTAGTCATTCTTCAAACTCTGTGCATTATAGTATTCCCTATTTAGGCAATGTTTGCACTGGTTGTGGCTATATAAGGTTTTAATAACACTATGTCGGAAGGGATTCTGGGGAACATTAGGAACCATTTTTGGGGACAGACCAAATCATGTGATCTTTATGGTGTATATTTGTATTTAATTGAATAATGTAGTTGGATATTAGTAATTAAGGTATGCTATTGGCCCATAGGAATTCCTATAAATGTCAATTTGTATTTTATTTGTTTTTCCTTTCCCCTTCTCTTCCTTCTGTTTTGTTTTTTATTTAGAAAACTGTGGGCAAAGATGGGGTGTTTTTTGCACTCTTGCACTTTACACATAACGAGGCTCCAACGGGGTTCTGGGAGTGTTGAATATATGATTATAATATAGTGCTTTATTGAAGGAAAGCTATTATGCAGATATGTGGGCATTATTTTTATTTGATGAATTTATAATAAATTGTCTTTGTAGATTTTTTTTGCATCATGCATCCTGCTGTTTGTATTCATGGTATGTTTTCACTGCTTATGAACCACCTGTGTAATTTTACTAGAAAGTTAGGGTTTACGTTAACTTGGCCAAGGTTATGCATTAGTCGAAATGCGTTGTGTGCTAGTAAATAGCTTGAAGCAAAACATTTGGAGTGCCGGCTTCTTTATTCTTTGATTGAAAAGTGGGAACAAGTATTGGATGTATGATATACAATATGTATATATTTTTAAATTGGATCCTGGCAGCAGCAGTAAGACATGATGATGATGACAGGTATTATGATGTCACTCCAGTATAAAGCAGCAGCTCCATCAGTAAATATCCTCTTCTATTGCCAAATGGCAGAGAAAATGGTCAAACTCAGGAAGAAGAAATTCACTTTCCTCAGGCAGCAACACAGGACCAGGAAGAGAACCTTTCAAGGACTCAGTGGGTAAGCAGAAGCCCTTGCATAATCTTGCAGAAAGCCATTGATGTTATGAAAAACATTCAAATGAAGACTCATGAGCTAGAGCAAGAGTCCATAAGCTATACAACTGTAGATAACCACAAAAACAAACAGTATTACATATATGATAAAGTCCTATTCATAAGAGAAAAGTCTATTAACCATGGACAGAAGATATATCCCAGGGCTGGGTGAGAGGGAAATTATACACCCCTCATTGTCTTTAGTAAAATCTTAAATTTTCTCTTCACTAAAGTAAGGAAAATCCCCACTTTATCACAAGACAATGAGGTGGTACAATATGTAAGCTGAAAGCCTGGAGAGGACTCGATTATGCATGTTTGCTGAAGCAGATATGTTAATTAAACATTATTGATGAGTTTTTAAGCATTTTGAATATTAATAATAAGTTGTAGAGAAAGTTAATGTAGAAAAATAATGTGCATGTTTGAAAAAAGTGCCCACGGAGAGTCGCTACCAAAATTCACGAATTATACTAAAATGACAAAAAATATGTGAGGTGTTGAAAATGCGTAATCATAATGTAGTAGTATGTCATATTTAGTTATATAACATATGTTTTGCAGTACATTGTAGAGCTAATTTAGCCGAAGTTGTGGCCTAGTTTTGCCAGGCCTCATGCAGAAGCTCAATAATTATGCAATGTAGGGAAGCTGATGTGTTGAACTGACCCTGAACTACTCGTGTTAATAAAATTTGCTTAGCTAGAATTTTCTGCAATGAACCAACGGACAGGAGATGAGGGAATCAAAATGGTATCAAGGACTATGCAAAGTAGACGAGTTGTACTTTCTCTGGACTTGAACAATAGAGACACTCACTGGAGAAGAAGATGCAACATTTTTGATGCCTGATGAGCCGTACAATGAACCAATCGACACCCTGAGAATGGCATTATATTAGAATTCATAGATTTGAAGAACTGAATGTATTGGGTAGTGTCATATATGGTGACTAATTGATTTGGGGATAGGCTGGGTGACTTTAATATAATGTCGTGACAAAGGGGGAACATTTCAGAGCTGTTGGAGAGAATAGATGTTGGAGGCTAGACGTGGACGTTCAAAGAGATCCGAGATTCTTTCATTGGGCTCATGCTCTTGAGAGCCTGATGGGTTGCTGATCGATTGATGACCTGTCGACGGAGACTGAATTTGTTGCTGATCCACACAGTGGATAGGTAGCTATGACAATGTGACTGATTGACTTGTTGTGATTTTTCTTTCTAGGTACCAACTGCGTTGTCTTATATTTTTTCTCCAAGTTAGATGTTTTTCCAAATTCATGTTTCAAATTGTTTTCGCATGAAGTCCCACATGCTAATGCTAATCAGGGCTAGGGAGGGCTCCTATTCTGAGACGTTGACGTATACAGTGACAAATGATTGATTGCCTGATTTGCTGAACTCTGCTACTCATGTTAATATATTCATCGTATTGGTTTCTGCTGAGGCATTAGAACATATGTTTTCTCACATTCTGATCAGATTGTGTTATTGGTGGTTACTAATTAATTAATCTTGAGTGGATTGAATAAAGTTTGAATTAACCTTATGACTTAGCATAGTAACTAATAGGGAAATAAAATTGATAAAACGTATAATTGAGTTGTGGTTATTCATGAGATGTTGACAAATGTTTTGCTTATTAGTTATTGATTTGAGTATTGATTATTGATGGTCATCAATTACTGCATGGCTAGGGTACTCCATGAGAATCAAAAGGTTCATCGACCTATACGCGTCCCCTTGTAAGTTTACTTACTAAGGACCAGGCGCACTAGCAGCTTTTGGTAGCAGCTTGATGGTTAGTTTCCTTGGAGAACTAGTTATGTGGTGACCAATCAGGGGTGTGGAATTTATTAAAATATCTACTTGTCCAGGGGACAGGTTGCTTCTCAAATCTACTTGTCCTGTAAAAAGATCTACTTGTCCCTTTGGTGCCATGTAGTGTGGCGACAAATTATGGCAGCAATTAATAGCCTCTCTGATTATGCCAGGGCTACTACCATAGTAGGGCTTGAATACTTGGAGTTTCAATCCCTACTGTAGCAATTTCCTTATTTTGCCACCTTTCTGCAGATCTGCATACTGGGGCTGGAGGAAGCAGTAAGCAATAGTTCCAGGGCTGGAATGCCTTTGAGTCTGCAAACCTACTAACCTGCATGTTTTAAAGATTTTTACCAGCTTCTCTCTAATATTTTCCCATAATAAGAAAGGTTGGACATTTACTCCTGATAATGGCAGAATTAGAACTTCTTCCAGGGTTGGGAAGAAAGTGGCTGGAGGGAAAATGAACTTGCAAATTCTCAATAGATTTTCACATGAGCAAATCTACACATCGTATTTACCCACGGTAAAATACAGTTCACAAATATTTTATAGGGGTACGACATATACCATGGGTGCACTTTTGTGACTTTCTTTAAGAATTTGGGGCCACAAGTAGGTAGGTTCAGATTTGTGACCTGCAAATTGCAAGTCGCAAATCCGAATGTAGGATGGTGTCCTTGACACTATCTGTGATTCGCAAGGGCTTCGCAAATGCCCACATCATGAATAATAATGAGGTGGGTCGCAATTTGCGACCCCCTCACGAATGGTGGCCTGCTGGAGACAGCAGACCACCATGTCTGTGACTGCTTTTCAATAAAGCAGTTTTTTTTTTTTTTTGTAATGCAGCCAGTTTTCCTTAAAGGAAAACGAGATGCAAAACAAAAACGAAAAATGAAACGTTTTCGTTTCATTTTTTCAGAGCAGGCAGTGGTCCGCAGGACCACTGCCTGCTCTGAATTTTTTTTTACAGTGACATTCACAATGGGGAAGAGGTCCCATGGGGATCCCTTCCCTTTTGCGAAAGTGTTAGCACCCATTTGAAATGGGTGCAAACTGCGATTGGTTTGCGCCCGCGTTCGCGGTCACAAAACAATCCTACATTGCACTGCGAGTTGCAATTAGGAAGGGAACACCCCTTACTAATTGCGAGTCGCAAACCCGTTTTGTGATTCGGTAACCAGGTTACTGAATCGCAAAACTGGGTTTGTGCATCGCAATGTGCTTTTTGCACGTCGCAAACAGCGAAAGTCGCTGTTTGCGACATGCAAAAAGCTACATACATGTGGGTCTTGGTCCCTAATTAGGTCTGGTGTTAACAAAGACATTTTGTTTTTATTAAACTTCTATTTCTCTCTCTTTCGGCTGGCTTTACTGTGAGTGATCGCATTCTGCTCTTCCACAAGGAGCATATTGCCACACAAAGTAGTTTTGTTCAGTGTCAGGAACTACAGTGGCAATCAGTGACGTAACGAAACTGGAGGGTGCCCCTTTGCAAAGAACATGGAGGAGCCCCCTCTCCACACTCACTCAGGGCAGGTGCTGTGCTGACGGGGCCCCCTGGAGGGCGGCTGCGTGGCCTTTGTTATGCCGCTGGTGGCAACGTGTGCTTTAAGAGTTCAAAAACTTTTTGGGGGGGGTTTTGCCAATGTTTGTTACAATGTTGAGGGCCTGGTAGCTCCCACAACAATAAAGTGTTACAAAAGCCATGTCAAAACAAGACACGCATTGATGAAACTAAAAGACGTATAAAAGTATGTCAGATCAGTTGGCTTTGTCAGTGTTTGTTTATTCTCATGCTTCCCATAATCGTGTTGAAAATGGTTACACTGATTTTCCATTAGAAATATTTTTGGGAAATACTAGCATGCATCAACACATTTTACTAAATGACACTTCATTTGCATATAATCAGAGAGCATTCTGGGAGCATTATACTTAGCCTCTTAGTCTAAACTTTTCAAACATGTGTGTACACGTTTTTTTTTTTTTTGTACTGGAACCAACGTCAGTAGTGAAGTGTGACCTTAAAACATTTCTTTACAGCACGCACCCTAATAATGAAGGCTTTCAAATAATGAACCATAAATACAAGTTCGAACAGCATTATCTTTTGGAAACACATTACCTCAACTGCAGAGAGTTCAACTCTCTGTAAACAGGCAGCCAAAGGGTTTGTGCTGCAGGGGGTTGGGCCTACTTGTCCCAAGGACAAAGTAAACATAAAAACTTGTTGCCCTTGACCCCAAACAAGATGTCCCGGGCGTCGGGCGATAGGAATTCCACATCCCTGCCAATGGTTATCGTGGTATTTTAAATTAGGGTTAGTTATTCGTTTTTATGAGATTTGAATTTTTGTTTTCTGAACTGGCAATTGTAGCAAGAATGATGTTCCCTTAAGCCCAGAAATGACTTTCCCAGGTTCTGGATCCCGCTAGTAAAGTTGGGTAGGTTCTCGGCGTTCTGATAGTATGAAAGTGGTAGGTTGCGCTTGCAAAGGCTTAGGCAGACTGCAGGTGAATTGTGACGTATGTGAGAAAAGTAGGGAGTCTGCGTACTCCAGCTGAGGTTTATTAGGCGTGTGCGTACTCCGCAGTGTGAGAGTAGGGAAGTCGTTGAACTTCATATGTGTGTGGCGCTTTGTGCTCAAAAATTGCCCACGTGGTTGTTGGTGATGTACGGACCCTGAATGGTCTAAGACTCCGGAGTATATTGACAAGTGTAGGAGACACTTGGTTATATGTTGCAATCTGTCTGGTTTAGTAGGTTGATCGGGCGTGGTCAACAAGTCGGAGTGTAAGTTAAGTGAGTAGAGAAAATTTAGACTGAGATTTGGCAAAGTCCTATGTGCACCAGGACAGACCCATTGATAAGTTGAGAGTGAAATTTGTGGGTCGAATTTTGCATGTGAATGTGGGAGACTGAGAAAGAGGAATAGCTGCATGAGCAAAAGGGCCATCAGTGAAAATCCGTAAGGTCTCTGAAGCGATTGTGTACCTTCCTGTAGTATTAACCAGCTGATTTGTTTTGGTTATGGGTTTTTGGATTGTGCTCGCAATATTTTTGCATTCATTTCATGTGAGTTAAAGATTAGGAGAACAAGCCGCAATACTTTGTCAGCCGCAGTGTGGGAGTGTGACGTCAGAGTGAGCCACACTGGGATAGGTTGGTTAGTGAGAAGAGTTGCAATCGGATTGGCAGCCGTCCGTGAGAGGCAGTTGGTTGAGAAAGCGGGTGAAGGGAATCTTGGGAATAAAAGTCATTTCCTTATTGAGTCAAATAAATACAAACAGAAAAAGATGAAGTTTTTCAAGCGTTTAGGAGTGCCATGAAGGGCAATGCATACATTAAGGTGACAGTGGGGGAGCCTACCCTACCGGAAAATTCTCCAGCATTTATTGTGATGGAGCAGGGAGGTGTTGCGCCATGTCTTTGGTTAAAGCAGTGGTACAAATTGACAGAGAAACAGAGAGCTTTAGCATTTCCAGAGCATGGAAGGTTCAATTCGAGAATTTTGGATCACTTGCGAATGACATTATATGAGACAAAGACACTTCTGAGGCCAGCACAGTTTGAGGCATTAGAGGTTTCGGAGCTCATAGCAAGACAACAGCAAGAAATGAAATTCCAGAGGAGAATAAGGAAGGTAGAGAAATCTTTAGCAAAGGCAAGATGGAATTAGGAACAGAAGAAGTGGAGAATGGCGACATTGCAGGGTGTTAAGTTGTTTCCTGCTATCACAGAGGAAGAGGAGTCAGAAGAGAAAGAGGATACTAGCAAGAGTGATGAGAGTTTGTCAGGGGGTAAGAAGAAGAAAAAGACATGTGGAATAAGAAGATTCAGATGTTGAGGATCTCATTACTCAGGTGTTGAGGGACCGATCTCCACCATATGCGATACATGAAGGTGGTCTAAGTACTAGTTCTGCTCCAACTGCCCCAGCTCAAGTGTCGTGGACAGTATGACTAGTACAACCAGGTAATGGACAGGTACATGGGGTAGTGCAGAGTACTCCTAATTTAGTGACTACTTCGGTAGTCCAGGTGCAGATGCACCCACCACCGGTACAGAGAATTTATCCAGAGATACCAATACTTGAGACAACCTCAAACCTAGTGGTCCCTATGGAGCAAGTGGTTCTGAGGCCAATGCTAGTTCAGACTGAGCCATCTCCAGTGTTTCCTCAGGCACAGCCACAGGGTTTGCCGAAGTTCACACCAACGACAGGGACACAGTCAGATGTGACCCAGTGATGAACCAGAGTATGGGAATAGCCCTTCCACAAAATGCAGGTGTCAGAGCTGCACCAGATGCAATATCGCTGCAGAATACTGTTGGTCCAGTGGTACCATTATTTGCAGGAGGGGGGTGAGAGAGCATGTGCCGGTAGTATCATCTATGGGTCAGACCATTGATGGATCCAGGTCATTAATGGACCTTAGTCCACTTGTTGCGCTTCCAGATGCCGTAAATGGCTCGAATGTAAGTCAGAGCTTGAAGCTTTTGACACCACAAACTCCAAGTGAAGCACAGAAGTTAAATGAGTGGTTAGACAGTCTGAATTCCCCTCGAAATACATCCAAGGGTGAAGAATAGATTAATCGTGTAAGGCTGGCTACCGAAATAACTGAAATAGTTGAAGGGTCGATGGGAGTGAATAGGTTAGAATCCTATACATAAGAAGAGCTGAGATATTTGTGTCCGAGAATTACTAGAGAAGAAGGCAAGATACATCAGAAATTGGCAGATCTGGCAGATAAACATGACATAGAAATTAAGAAAACAAAGCAGTTGAAACATAACTAAAGACTAGATTTTGAGGCAAAGGATTTTGAACACATGAGATCAGCAGGGATGAAAGCGCATCTCAAGGAATTATTGCAGAGTGCACAGATTTGAGGCGCACTAAAGAAGTGGGAAGGCAGATGGGCAAAGAAGAAGGATAAACGGAAAAGAGATTCACAAGAAGGGCCCGAAAGCATTCAGAAAGAAAAAGATCCAGTAAAATTTTTACCAATGAAGGAAATTCCAGGAGTGATATTTTTTCATTCACAAATAATTAGCCAAAACTGAGAGAGAAACTGGTTGAGTGGTACCAGCAGACAGATAGATTTGTGAAGCTTTCGAAATCTCTGTGGGAAGACTTGAATACTCTGTTGGAGATAGTGGTTCCAGTCGATTTGTGAGTTGAATGCAAGAGAGCAGTGGATTGGCTGACGAGTGAACCAGAAAGGGATAGAGTTACAGGTGCACCATCCCCTGAAGTGATGAAACATTATTATAAGGTGATTGAGTTCCTGAAGACGAGAATCTCGCCTAAAAATATTGATTGGCAGAGAGCTGACAGGACAGGTCAGGAAGTAAAGGAGTCGACACATACTTACTATGAGAGGTTGTTGAAGGCATTCAAGGAGTACAGTAGTAAGGAAGCGATTGAGCCGAAAGACCTGTTGCACTTTGTGTTCAGGTTCGTAGAATGATTGAGACCTGAAATAGGTCAGATGATTAAGAGTCATCTGATTTGTTGGCAAGCAAAACCGATTGATGAGGTTTTGCAGTATGCGAAATACTGTAGTGATGAGATTGAGTTGAAGCTGAAAAAGCTGAAGGAGAAGGCTATGGTGATGCAGATTAAGGCAGCTCAAACTCGAGTGCAGGTAGCTTTAGTGCAACAGATACCTCAGCAGCAGGGAACTGTCATGTTCCAACCCCAAGCGAGAGGTAGGGGTCGTGGAATCAAAATGAATCGTGGTCCGGATTTGAGTACTGTAGTGGTTCAAAGTGATGTGCAAGGGATGAAAAAGATGTTACAGTGTCATCTTTACGGAAACGTGGGACATTGGAAGCGGGAGTGTCAGTTGATGGTGCAGGATGGTGTTGTTCAGCAAAGTGATGATGTCAATACTTTTCAAACTGTGAAAGTCCCGAGAATAAGAGGACTTAATCCGAATTTTCGGAATAACATGAATCAAGTGCAGAATTTTCAACTCATGCAGCAGATGCAAATGCCTCATACACAATTGACAGAGATGCAACCAATACAGCAGCAGGTTCCTATGGTACCTAGACAGCAAATGCAGATACCTCAAGCCCGGATGGAAAAGCAACAGATGATGCTTACTCAGCAGGTCAGAGACAAGACAGAAGTAGTGACACAGTGCTCCAATTCCCATTACATAGTGAGAATGAAATAAACGACAAAAGGATGTGTGAGAGTTCGGATGAGGAGCCCCGTTTGCTTGCAGCGTCCCTATAGGTAGATCAGAGAGGACCTTTTGTGAAAGGAAAAGTGATGGGTCATAGTGTCTAATTTCTAGTGGATACAGGAGCTACGCGCTCTACAGTAAGAGGTGCAGAAGTTCCAAACTTACATCTTTCAGGCAGGGCAGTTCAGGTTGTAGGAGTATCAAATAGACAGTTGATAAACCCGATTACAGATCCAGTACAGGTTGAGACTGGCAACTTCCAGGGACTGCATAAGTTTGTAGTTTGCGACTCAAGTCCAGTATCTCTACTGGGAAGGGACTTGTTGTGCAAGACCAGATGCTCAATTAGTTGTTCAACTACTGGAACAGATGTTCAGACGAATAGTGATGGTGAGGAAGAACAAGCTCCTGAGACTGAGAATGAAACAGTTAATGAAGAGTACCCATTGATTGAGTTTTTCACAATGTTTACTGTGAAAGAATTGCATGCAGACTTGCAAGGAACAGTACAGGAGAACGTGTGGGACTTGACAGTTAAAGAAGTGGGTTTGATCAAGGGAGGGGAGCCAATTAGGATTACTTTGAAGCCGAATGTAGTGTTCCTGCAGCTTCCACAGTATAACATGGCACAGGATGTTCTGATGAAAGTGGCGCAGATAATTGGAGATTTTCTGAAACAAGGGGTTTTGAAGGAAGTGTTGAGCAGTCCATGTAATTCACCGATAATGGGCCTAGAGAAGCCTTGTGGGAAAGTACGAATTGTGCAAGACTTGCGAAAAGTGAATGACCTGGTGGTCAAGTGTTGTCCTGTAGTGCCGAACCCAGCAGTAATATTGTTTCAGATTCCATGCGATGCAGAGTGGTTCACAGTGGTTGATTTGTCACAAACTTTCTTTTCTGTGCCTCTCCGTGAGGATAGTCAGTTTCTTTTTAGTTTCAAAATCCAAGACAGAGTCTACAGCTGGTGCAGGCTTCCTCAAGGGTACTCGGAGTCACCGTCTCTTTTCAATCAGATTTTGAAACAGTATCTGGACTCATTGGAACTACCGTACCAATCGACTCTGGTGCAGTACATTGATGACTTCCTGATTGCATCCAAAACAAGGGATGAGTGTAAGTACGACTCGATTGCCCTGTTGAATCACTTGGGAAAGTTCAGACATAAAGGTCCTCATTACAACATTGGCGGTAAGTGCTGCTTACCACCATGCTGACTGCCGCCAACATAACGCGACCGCAGAGGTATCCCGCTACCCGTATTATGACCCACACATAGAAATCCGCCACTATACAGACACACACACAAGTCCACCAGCCCAAAGGTCAGTGATAAAATGGCGGTACCAAAACCCGCACCGTTACGCCAACAGAAATACGCCCACAGCATCATGACCCACGAATCACCGCGGCGGTCATTCAACCGCGGTAAACCATTGGCGGTACACACCGCCGTGCTCAAAATACAAACACACTAACAAAACAACACCACATTGGACAAATCAAAATACACACACCTGATACACATACACACACCACACCCACACACCCACACCCATATAAAACACAGACCCACACCATCCACAACCCTTTATGACCCAAAGATTTTGGCAAGTGAGAGAGAGACAAGCCAGGAGCACCCACTGAATCTGAGAAACAATACACCATCACCCATACACCATCCACGCACCTCACAGCACACACCCCAACACATCACCACACACACCCTCACTCATACCACTCGCACTACACCCATGGCACCACAAAGACACCCTAGGTTCTCAGAGGAGGAGCTAAGGGTCATGGTGGAGGAAATCATCCGGGTGGAGCCACAGCTATTCGGATCACAGGTACAGCAGACGTCCATTGCAGGAAGATGGAGCTATGGGCGAGAGTCGTGGACAGGGTCAACGCCGTGGGACAGCACCCCAGAACAAGGGATGACATCAGGAAGAGGTGGAACGACCTACGGTGGAAGGTGCGTTCTGTGGTTGCAAGACACCAGATAGCTGAACAGAGGACTGGTGGTGGACCCCCACCTCCTCCCCCACAACTAACAACATGGGAGGAGCAAGTCTTGGCGATCATGCACCCTTAGGGCCTGGCAGGAGTAGCAGAAGGACTGGACTCTGATAAGTCAAATCTTCACTACTTCATCCCCCACCCTACCTGCATGCCATCACAAACAACAACCCCTACCCTCACCCCATCACCCTACCACCTCACATATACCCCTCCCATCCCTATACCAAGCCCTACATGCAATAAAAATGCATTGACCCCCCTCACAGACCTGCATGGAAACCAATCACCACAGCATGCACACTAGTGACAATCACTTAGCCAAACCAATCACAACTCACACAAGCCAAAGCTGCCTTGCTCATAACAACCATAGAGGGAAACATTTCCAAGCACAAGATGGCACACATAGATAAAATAACACAGCATTTACATCCCCACAGGGCCCTCATTCAACGTCACCGGAGAAGAGGTGCCAGCTATATCCAGTTCCCCCTAGAAAAGGCCCACAGTGATAACAGCAGCTCTGCACGCCTAGCTCACGACAACCAACCTGGCCCATGAGGGACCTCTGGACAGTGGGTGACCCAGGCACAGTCCCAACCCACCACAGAGCCTCCCCCTTAGGAAACACCACCACAGCACACACCCAGCGGGCCCATCCCTTTGTCCCCAGGACACGTCAATCAGAAGTGTGTCCACCACTACAGGGACCCCAGGCAATCCCACAAACACAGGACGATCAGGGACCTGGGGTCAGTGGGCACATAGTTCAGGGGACAGAGGCATAGGACAACCGGGAAGCTGGGAGGACTGTTGTGCGATAGGGGGAGGACAGGTCCAGGGAACCGACTCTCCACGAGGCAATCACCAACATCCTGGGAGCATACCACCATTCCCAGGAGACCATGGGCCAGATACTGGTCAAGTTGCAGGAGACCCAGTGGCTAAAGGAGGGACAGTCCCTGGGGATCAGGGAGGACCTGAGGGACATCCACACCACCCTGGTCACCATTGCAGGGGATGCTGGCAGACATTGCCAACACCATGAGGAAGGCAGTGGCACACCAATGGGCCTCCGACACTAGCCACACTGAAGATCGGCCCTCCACCTCTGCCAACGCTAGTGGACAGGAGGCCCCACCACAGAAACAACAGGCCACCAGAACCCCTCCCCCTGCAGAAGAACCACCACGCAAAAGATCCCTGCGATCCAGGCAGAAGCCAGAGAATATTGCCAAGACCCCCGCCAGGAAATGAGACTCTCCTGATTGTCACCCTTGTGTCCCACTCTGTCACCCTGTCCACCTTGAACTGCCATTGCTCTCCTTCCTATGCCCCCTTGGACAATGCACCTGTGATACAAATAGACTGGACTCTACCCTGTACTTTCCTCCATCAGCAACCCAGCCCATTGTAATACCCACTCCACTTATTAGCACCAAAATAAACACCCTTGGAACAAAATCAAAAATGGAGTCTTGTCAATTGTTTGACAAATGTATTAGTTTCACAAACTGTAAACATTCCAATTCAAATGCACTGTAATATTTACATAGGTCTGACCTGTAGTAGGCAGCAGTAAACACATCAGGAGCCAGAGTGGGGCACAGAGATCTGAAAATAGAGATGCCAAAGTGTACAGTAAATGGCCATAGAAATGGGAATTCAGGCTGCCATGATCAATGTCAAACACAAAACTGAAATGGAAGGTGAAGTTACAATGTCTTACCTGGTTGTCACTGGAAGTACTGTTGAATTAGTGTAGTTCTGTTGTCCACACCTTCTTCCTCTGCCTCCTCTTCGTCACTGTCCACAGGCTCCACCGCTGCCACACGACCATCCCCAGGCTCATCTTTCTGCAGAAAAGGCACCTGGCGTCTCAAGGCCAGGTTGTGTAACATGCAACATGCAACAATGATCTGGCACACCTTCTTGGGTGAGTAGGACAGGGATCCACCTATAAGACGGAGGCACTGGAATCTGGCATTCAGGAGGCCAAAGGTTCGCTCAATTATCCTCCTTGTTCGCCCATGTGCCTCATTGTAACGTTCCTCTGCCCTTGTCCTGGCTTTCCTCATTGGGGTCAGTAGCCATGAGAGGTTGGGGTAACCAGAGTCACCTGCAAATATCGAGGCATACCTGTTAGCCACACACTCACCCTTAGGGCCAACCCCACACTTATATACCTACATCAACTGGGTGGGGACCATGGGCTCACCTATTAGCCACACCCGGTGCCTCTGGAGTTGAGCCATCACATATGGGATGCTGCTATTCCTCAAGATAAAGGCATCATGCACAGAACCAGGATACTTGGCATTCACATGGGAGATGTACTGGTCCACCAAACATACCATTTGCTCATTCAGAGAGTAAAAGCTTTTTCTATTTCTGAACACGTGTTAATTTCTCCGGGGGGGGGACAAATGCAATATGTGTACCATCAATGGCACCAATGATGTTGGGGATTGTAATTGTATTGTAATCATATTTATATAGCGCTTACTACCCCTGACGAGGCGTCGAAGCGCTTTTCGATGAGTAGCACGCTTCTCCGGAACCCAACAAGAATTAGTGATGGATTAGTATCGTTAAATAATGAGTACAGTTTTAGTATTATTATGTGTTAATTTGAGCCACGGATATGAGAGTTTGTTAGTTAGACTGGAGTAATGGAGGGGTGGAGGAGGAAATAAATCCAGAGGTGTTAATTGGGAGTATATCCTTCATTTACTCAACCCAAAGGCTTGGGATGAGTAAAGGGGGGTGGAGGGGGAAGAGAATGTGGAAGGGTTAGGGAGAGCATAGTAGCAGGGTGAGATGAATGCAGGAGAATTTAGTAGGGTTGTGTTGGAGGTCACAGAGGTAGAGTGAGGTTTGGTGAGTTAGATGTGGAGGGAAAAGCTTAGGCAGAGATATTTAGGAGATGAAAGTGGATAGAAGGGATTTGGGATGAGTCAGAGTGAGAATGGAGGATAGTTTGATAGAGACATGACATAAGAGTGATGAGTAGATAAGTGTGATAAGATGAGAGCAGGAATTCATAGATATCTAGTATAACAACCCAAAAAAACAGGAGCCATGCAATGATCCACAAACATGCCAAGCACAGAAACAACATATACACATACACATATATATACATATACACACACACACATATATATATATATATATACATATATATATATATATACACACACACACACACACATATGCACATACAATACATAATTAGAATCATGGGTAAAAAAAATACTTAGTCAGACAAGTTTAAAGAGTGTGTGTGTATTTTATTGTTATGACATAGTAGCAATACATATTTTCCAAAGAAACTATAAATAAATAGAAATATACATATAATCTGAAAAAAATATTTATCCACATAGGCATATGCAGTTCATAGTTGTTTGAAAAAGGTGGTTATGAAGGAAAGAGCCAACTCTTGAGTAGTTTTCTGAAGACCAGAAAGTTATCTGTGGCTCTTATAGTTGGGGGTAATGAATTCCATAGTTTGGCTGCTTGGACGGAGAAGGATGTACCACCTATAGTCTTTTTCTTGTATGGTGGTGTTCTAAGGCGGGGTGCCAGTCTTGAGCGGAGGGTTCTTTGTTGGATGTATTTGGTCATTTTCTTTCTGATAAAAAGCGGTCCTGTTCCATGTATAGCTTTGTGGGTGACACAAAGCAGCTTGAAAGTGCATCTTCTGGCAACGGGTAACCAGTGTAGTACTCTCAAGGTAGGGGAGATGTGTGCTTGCGGCTTTATATGTAGTAGTAGCCTGGCTGCGGAATTCTTGATTTGTGATGGGTCATGGGGGAAACGTCTCCAACAACCTTGTATGCCTTTGGCAATGTGATTGTTACTAGTGCGTCTTTGTGGAGATGTCCTCATGCTTCTGCGCATCAACAACGCAGCACCTGAATCGGAGGTAAACGCAGTGGGGTCATTTTGGAAAGCTGTCCATCATCCTGGTAAAAGGCGGGAATTCCTTTGCCTACTACGAGGGTGGACGGGGCGTGGCTCACCGGGCGGAGCTTACAGGTGACATATAAAGGGAGAACCTTCTACTCTGTTTCTCCAGGAGAGGAAGATAGAACCCGTTATTCAAGTCAGATACAGATTATGCTCCAGTACATCATCAATTCACCTCCAGGAAGGATTCTAGATATTTTCCTGCTATGGAATCTATGAGCGCACAGCCTTGCTTTATCTTTGCCAAGCCCAAGAGTTAGGGTGGCTTGTCCTTTCCAGAAGCTGAGCTTCAACTGGGGCACCTGCTACGTTTATATTTGTAAGTGCTTCCTGTTGAGGTTCAGTTTTTGTAAAATGAGCATCATGGCATACCCAACCGGAGTATTTCTACCAGTAAATCACTAAGCGTTACCTAGCATGTTTTATATGCACCGTTTATATTGTACACTAAAGCTACGTGATGGACCACGGTGAAAACGTCTCCAGCAACCCTGTGTGTCCTTGGCAATGTGATTGTTACTAGTGCGTCTTTGTGGAGATGTCCTCGTGCTTCTGCGCATCAATAACGCACCACCTGAATCGGCGGTAAAACGCAGTGGGGTAGTTTTGGAAAGCTGTCCATCATCCTGTTAAAAGCGGGAATTCCTTTGCCTACTTTGAGGGTGGACGGGGCGTGGCTCAGCGGGCGGAGCTTACAGGTGACTTATAAAGGGAGAAACCTTCTACTCTGTGTCTCCAGGTGAGGAAGATAGAAACCACGCGTCACAGTCAGATACAGATTACGCTCCAGTACATCATCAATTCACCTCCAGGAAGGATTCTAGATCTTTTTCTGCTATGGAATCTCTGAGCGCAGAGCCTTCCTTTATCTTTGCCAAGCCCAAGAGTTAGGGTGGCTTGTCCTTTCCAGAAGCTGAGCTTCAACTGGGGCACCTGCTACGTTTATATTTGTAAGTGCTTCCTTTGAGGTTTAGTTTCTGTAAAATGAGCATCATGGCATACCCAACCGGAGTATTTTCTACGAGTAAGTCAGTAAGCGTTACCTAGCATGTTTTATACGGCTTGTTTATATTGTACACTAAGGCTACGTGATGGGTCATGGGGGAAACGTCTCCAGCAACCTTGTATGCCTTTGGCAATGTTATTGTTACTAGTGCATCTTTGTGGAGATGTCCTCGTGCTTCTGCGCATCAACAACGCACCACCTGAATCGGCGGTAAACGCAGTGGGGTCGTTTTGGAAAGCTGTCCATCATCCTGGTAAAAGGCGGGAATTCCTTTGCCTACTACGAGGGTGGACGGGGCGTGGCTCAGCGGGTGGATCTTACAGGTGATTTATAAAGGGAGAACCGTCTACTCTGTGTCTCCAGTAGCGGAAGATAGAACCCACTCGTCACAGTCAGATACAGATTACGCTCCAGTACATCATCAATTCACCTCCAGGAAGGATTCTAGATCTTTTTCTGCTATGGAATCTCTAAGCGCACAGCCTTGCTTTATCTTTGCCAAGCCCAAGAGTTAAGGTGGCTTGTCCTTTCCAGAAGCTGAGCTTCAACTGGGGCACCTGCTACGTTTATATTTGTAAGTGCTTCCTGTTGAGATTTAGTCTCTGTAAAATGAGCCTCATGGCCTACCAAACCGGAGTATTTCCTACCAGTAAGTCAGTAAGCGTTACCTAGCATGTTTTATATGCACCGTTTATATTGTACACTAAAGCTACGTGATGGACCACAGTGAAAAACGTCTCCAGCAACCTTGTGTGCCTTTGGCAATGTTATTGTTATTAGTGCGTCTTTGTGGAGATGTCCTCGTGCTTCTGCGCATCAACAACGCACCACCTGAATCGGAGGTAAACGCAGTGGGGTCGTTTCGGAAAGCTATCCATCATCCTGGTAAAAAGGCGGGAATTCCTTTGCCTACTTCGAGGGTGGACGGGGCGTGGCTCAGCGGGCGGAGCTTACAGGTGACTTATAAAGGGAGAAACCTTCTACTCTGTGTCTCCAGGTGAGGAAGATAGAACCCGCGCGTCACAGTCAGATACAGATTACGCTCCAGTACATCATCAATTCACCTCCAGGAAGGATTCTAGATCTTTTTCTTCTATGGAATCTCTGAGCGCACAGCCTTCCTTTATCTTTGCCAAGCCCAAGAGTTACGGTGGCTTGTCCTTTCCAGAAGCTGAGCTTCAACTGGGGCACCTGCTACGTTTATATTTGTAAGTGCTTCCTGTTGAGGTTTAGTTTCTGTAAAATGAGCATCATGGCATACCCAACCGGAGTATTTTCTACGAGTAAGTCAGTAAGCGTTACCTAGCATGTTTTATACGCCCTGTTTATATTGTACACTAAGGCTACGTGATGGGTCATGGGGGAAACGTCTCCAGCAACCTTGTATGCCTTTGGCAATGTTATTGTTACTAGTGCATCTTTGTGGAGATGTCCTCGTGCTTCTGCGCATCAACAACGCACCACCTGAAATTGGCAGTAAACGCAGTGGGGTCGTTTTGGAAAGCTGTCCATCATCCTGGTAAAAGGCGGGAATTCCTTTGCCTACTACGAGGGTGGACGGGGCGTGGCTCAGCGGGCGGAGCTTACAGGTGACTTATAAAAGGGAGAACCTTCTACTCTGTTTCTCCAGGAGAGGAAAATAGAACCCGCTATTCAAGTCAGATACAGATTACGCTCCAGTACATCATCAATTCCCCTCCAGGAAGGATTCTAAATCTTTTTCTGCTATGGGATCTCTGAGCGCGCAGACTTGCTTTATCTTTGCCAAGCCCAAGAGTTAGGATGGCTTGTCCTTTCCAGAAGCTGAGCTTCAACTGGGGCACCTGCTACGTTTATATTTGTAAGTGCTTCCTGTTGAGGTTTAGTCTCTGTAAAATGAGCATCATGGCCTACCAAACCGGAGTATTTTCTACCAGTAAGTCTGTAAGCGTTACCTAGCATGTTTTATATGCACCGTTTATATTGTACACTAAAACTACGTGATGGACCACGGTGAAAACGTCTCCAGCAACCCTGTGTGTCCTTGGCAATGTGATTGTTACTAGTGCGTCTTTGTAGAGATGTCCTCGTGCTTCTGCGCATCAACAACGCACCACCTGAATCGGAGGTAAACGCAGTGGGGTCGTTTCGGAAAGCTGTCCATCATCCTGGTAAAAGCGGGAATTCCTTTGCCTACTTCGAGGGTGGACGGGGCGTGGCTCAGCGGGCGGAGCTTACAGGTGACTTATAAACGGAGAAACCTTCTACTCTGTGTCTCCAGGTGAGGAAGATAGAACCCGCGCGTCACAGTCAGATACAGATTACGCTCCAGTACATCATCAATTCACCTCCAGGAAGGATTCTAGATCTTTTTCTGCTATGGAATCTCTGAGCGCAGAGCCTTCCTTTATCTTTGCCAAGCCCAAGAGTTAGGGTGGCTTGTCCTTTCCAGAAGCTGAGCTTCAACTGGGGCACCTGCTACGTTTATATTTGTAAGTGCTTCCTTTGAGGTTTAGTTTCTGTAAAATGAGCATCATGGCATACCCAACCGGAGTATTTTCTACGAGTAAGTCAGTAAGCGTTACCTAGTGTAGGAGGCTGGACTGGCTTGTAGTGAGTACCAAGGGGTACTTGCACCTTGCACCAGGCCCAGTTATCCCTTATTAGTGTATAGGGTGTCTAGCAGCTTAGGCTGATAGATAATGGTAGCTTAGCAGAGCAGCTTAGGCTGAACTAGGAAACGTGTGAAGCTACTACAGTACCACTTAGTGTCATATGCACAATATCATAAGAAAACACAATACACAGTTATACTAAAAATAAAGGTACTTTATTTTTATGACAATATGCCAAAGTATCTTAGAGTGTACCCTCAGTGAGAGGATAGGAAATATACACAAGATATATATACACAATAGCAAAAATATGCAGTATAGTCTTAGAAAACAGTGCAAACAATGTATAGTTACAATAGGATGCAATGGAGACACATAGGGATAGGGGCAACACAAACCATATACTCCAAAAGTGGAATGCGAACCACGAATGGACCCCAAACCTATGTGACCTTGTAGAGGGTCGCTGGGACTATTAGAAAATAGTGAGAGTTAGAAAAATAGCCCTCCCCAAGACCCTGAAAAGTGAGTGCAAAGTGCACTAAAGTTCCCCCAAGGGCATAGAAGTTGTGATAGAGGAATAATGCAGGAAAGACACAAACCAACAATGCAACAACTGTGGATTTCCAATCTAGGGTACCTGTGGAACAAGGGGACCAAGTCCAAAAGTCACAAGCAAGTCGGAGATGGGCATATGCCCAGGAAATGCCAGCTGTGGATGCAAAGAAGCTTCTACTGGACAGAAGAAGCAGAGGTTTCTGCAGGAACGAAAAGGGCTAGAGACTTCCCCTTTGGTGTAAGGATCCCTCTCACCGTGGAGAGTCGTGCAGAAGTATTTTCCCGCCAAAAGAACGCCAACAAGCCTTGCTAGCTGCAAATCGTGCGGTTAGCGTTTTTGGACGCTGCTGTGGCCCAGGAGGGACCAGGAGGTCGCAAATTGGACCAGGAGGTAGAGGGGACGTCGAGCAAGACAAAGAGCCCTCTTAGCAGCAGGTAGCACCTGGAGAAGTGCCAGGAACAGGCACTACGAGGATGCGTGAAACGGTGCTCACCCGAAGTTACACAAAGGAGTCCCACGTCGCTGGAGACCAACTTAGAAAGTCGTGCAATGCAGGTTAGAGTGCTGTGGACCCAGGCTTGGCTGTGCACAAAGGATTCCCGCCGGAAGTGCACAGGGGCCGGAGTAGCTGCAAAAGTCGTGCTTCCCAGCAATGCAGTCTAGCGAGGTGAGGCAAGGACTTACCTCCACCAAACTTGGACTGAAGAGTCACTGGACTGTGGGAGTCACTTGGACAGAGTTGCTGGATTCGAGGGACCTCGCTCGTCGTGCTGAGAGGAGACCCAAGGGACCGGTAATGCAGCTTTTTGGTGCCTGCGGTTGCAGGGGGAGGATTCCGTCGACCCACGGGAGATTTCTTCGGAGCTTCTAGTGTAGAGAGGAGGCAGACTACCCCCACAGCATGCACCACCAGGAAAACAGTCGAGAAGGCGGCAGGATCAGCGTTACAGAGTTGCAGTAGTCGTCTTTGCTACTATGTTGCAGTTTTGCAGGCTTCCAGCGCAGTCAGCAGTCGATTCCTTGGCAGAAGGTGAAGAGAGAGATGCAGAGGAACTCGGCTGAGCTCTTGCATTCGTTATCTAAAGTTTCCCCAGAGACAGAGACCCTAAATAGCCAGAAAAGAGGGTTTGGCTACCTAGGAGAGAGGATAGGCTACTAACACCTGAAGGAGCCTATCAGAAGGAGTCTCTGACGTCACCTGGTGGCACTGGCCACTCAGAGCAGTCCAGTGTGCCAGCAGCACCACTGTTTCCAAGATGGCAGAGGTCTGGAGCACACTGGAGGAGCTCTGGACACCTCCCAGGGGAGGTGCAGGTCAGGGGAGTGGTCACTCCCCTTTCCTTTGTCCAGTTTCGCGCCAGAGCAGGGCTAAGGGGTCCCCTGAACCGGTGTAGACTGGCTTATGCAGAATTGGGCACATCTGTGCCCAAGAAAGCATTTCCAGAGGCTGGGGGAGGCTACTCCTCCCCTGCCTTCACACCATTTTCCAAAGGGAGAGGGTGTAACACCCTCTCTCAGAGGAAGTCCTTTGTTCTGCCATCCTGGGCCAGGCCTGGCTGGACCCCAGGAGGGCAGATGCCTGTCTGAGGGGTTGGCAGCAGCTGCAGTGAAACCCCAGGAAAGGCAGTTTGGCAGTACCAGGGTCTGTGCTACAGACCACTGGGATCATGTGATTGTGCCAACTATGCCAGGATGGCATAGAGGGGGCAATTCCATGATCATAGACATGTTACATGGCCATATTCGGAGTTACCATTGTGAAGCTACATATAGGTAGTGACCTATATGTAGTGCACGCGTGTAATGGTGTCCCCGCACTCACAAAGTCAGGGAAATTGGCCCTGAACAATGTGGGGGCACCTTGGCTAGTGCCAGGGTGCCCTCACACTAATTAACTTTGCACCTAACCTTTACCAGGTAAAGGTTAGACATATAGGGGACTTCTAAGTTACTTAAGTGCAGTGTAAAATGGCTGTGAAATAACGTGGACGTTATTTCACTCAGGCTGCAGTGGCAGGCCTGTGTAAGAATTGTCAGAGCTCCCTATGGGTGGCAAAAGAAATGCTGCAACCCATAGGGATCTCCTGGAACCCCAATACCCTGGGTACCTCAGTACCATATACTAGGGAATTATAAGGGTGATCCAGTAAGCCAATGTAAATTGGTAAAATTGGTCACTAGCCTGTTAGTGACAATTTAAAAGAAATGAGGGAGCATAACCACTGAGGTTCTGGTTAGCAGAGCCTCAGTGAGACAGTTAGGGACCACACAGGGAACACATACATATAGGCCACAAACTTATGAGCACTGGGGTCCTGACTAGCAGGGTCCCAGTGACACATAACAAACATACTGAAAACATAGGGTTTTCACTATGAGCACTGGGCCCTGGCTAGCAGGATCCCAGTGAGACAGTGAAAACACCCTGACATACACTCACAAACAGGCCAAAAGTGGGGGTAACAAGGCTAGAAAGAGGCTACTTTCTCACACCTAGCATGTTTTATACGGCTTGTTTATATTGTACACTAAGGCTACGTGATGGGTCATGGGGGAAACGTCTCCAGCAACCTTGTATGCCTTTGGCAATGTTATTGTTACTAGTGCATCTTTGTGGAGATGTCCTCGTGCTTCTGCGCATCAACAACGCACCACCTGAATCGGCGGTAAACGCAGTGGGGTCGTTTTGGAAAGCTGTCCATCATCCTGGTAAAAGGCGGGAATTCCTTTGCCTACTACGAGGGTGGACGGGGCGTGGCTCAGCGGGTGGATCTTACAGGTGATTTATAAAGGGAGAACCGTCTACTCTGTGTCTCCAGTAGCGGAAGATAGAACCTGCTCGTCACAGTCAGATACAGATTATGCTCCAGTACATCATCAATTCACCTCCAGGAAGGATTCTAGATCTTTTTCTGCTATGGAATCTCTAAGCGCACAGCCTTGCTTTATCTTTGCCAAGCCCAAGAGTTAAGGTGGCTTGTCCTTTCCAGAAGCTGAGCTTCAACTGGGGCACCGGCTACGTTTATATTTGGAAGTGCTTCCTGTTGAGGTTTAGTTTCTGTAAAATGAGCATCATGGCCTACCCAACCGGAGTATTTTCTACGAGTAAGTCAGTAAGAAACTATAAATAAATAGAAATATACAAATAATCTGAAAAAAATATTTATCCACATAGACATATGCAGTTCATAGTTGTTTGGAAAAGGTGGTTATGAAGGAAAGAGCCAACTCTTGAGTAGTTTTCTGAAGACCAGAAAGTTATCTGTGGCTCTCATAGTTGGGGGAAATGAATTCCATAGTTTGGCTGCTTGGACGGAGAAGGATGTACCACCTATAGTCTTTTTCTTGTATGGTGGTGTTCTAAGGCGGGGTGCCAGTCTTGAGCGGAGGGTTCTTTGTTGGATGTATTTGGTCATTTTCTTTCTGATAAAAAGCGGTCCTGTTCCATGTATAGCTTTGTGGGTGATACAAAGCAGCTTGAAAGTGCATCTTCTGGTAACGGGTAACCAGTGTAGTGCTCTCAAGGCAGGGGAGATGTGAGCTTGCGGCTTTATATGTAGTAGTAGCCTGGCTGCGGAATTCTGGATACGTTGTAGTTTTTTCATAACAGATAGAGATGATCCATGGTAGAGACTATTGGCATAATCCAGTTTGGATAATACAAGCGATATAGTAGCTTACACCTTGTGTGGAAATCCGAGGTGGGGGAAGATGCGTCGTAAAGTCTTTAAGGTGATGAAGCTTGTGTGCGCTAATTTGTCTACTTGGGCATTCATAGTTAGCTTGGAATCCATGGTGATTCCTAGGTTTTTAACTTCCTTGGATAATTGGGGAGGTGGTCCGAGATTGTCAGGCCAGACGCACAGAGGGTTATAACTTTTCCAGTCACCACATATGAGTATTTCTGTTTTGGAGGTGTTTAGTTTGAGATGGCTCCAGGTCATCCACTGATCAACGGCTCTGAGGCAACTGGAGATTTGTGAGTTTTCAATGTTTTTTGGGGTCTTCTAATTTAAGTAGTATTTGTGTGTCATCTGCGTAGTTGTAGCATGTGAGATGGAAATCATTGATCAGTTCTGGTAAAGATAACATGTAGATGTTGAAAAGCAAAGGTGAGATGATTGACCCTTGGGGGACCCCTGCTTTTGTGAGGTAGGGTTCGGACGAGAAGGGGGGCGAGTGGATGATATTTGCTCTTTTTTGGAGATAGGAAGTAATCCAGTTGAGAGCAATCCCTTGTATGCCGGCTTTGTGGAGTCTTTGAGTTAGGGTGTCATGGTCAACCGTATCAAAGGCAGCTGAGAAGTCCAAGAAAAGTAGTGCAGCAACTCCATTTTGGTCGACTGTGTTTTTAAGATCGTCCCATATGGCCATGAGTGCCGATTCAGTGCTTCTTCCTGGGCGGAAGCCAGTCTGGAAGTCAGAAAGTATAGAATTGTCTTCAATGAATTGTGACATCTGGGCGAATGCTGCTCTTTCTATCAATTTGCCCAGGAAAGGTCCATTTGTGATTGGTCTGTAGTTGTTGGGGTCTTGCGGGTCTAGGTTTTTTTTTTTTTTTTTATAATGGTCGTATGTATGCCTTTTTCAGGTCTGCAGGAAAAGTTCCTGAAGTTAAAGAGTTGTTGATGATTCTTTTTACAGGTGTGGCAGCAGAAGTAGATAGCAGGATGTTCTTGAAGATTTGTGGTGGGCAAGGCTCAGAAGGGCAACCAGAAGGTCTGCTTGCTTTGACCAAATCCATAAATTCATCCTGGGATATTTGTTTGAAGGACTGTAGAGGTTGGGATGGTTTATTCTTAGAAGGTATTTTAGTAAAGGGTTTGGTGCTGATGGTTTTCTTCTGTTTTAAATAGGAGTCCAGTGTGTCTGCCTTGGTTGTGTAGTGAGTTGCCAATTTGTTTGTGAAATCTTGAGAGGTGGGATGACTTCTTTCCATGCATGTAGGTTTTCGAAATTCATTGAGAATTTTGTAAAGTTCCTTGGTTGTAGATTGAGCATTTTGAAATTCTGTCAGAGTAGTATCTTTTTTTAGTTTTTTTGATTGATGATTTGTATATCCTGTTAAGTTTGTGTAGCTGAAGTTTGTCTTGACTGTTGTTTGTTTTGAGCCATGTCCGCTGCTACTTTCTGATTTGTTGCTTTATCTTGTTAAGTTCTGTGTTTCTCCAAGGTGTTGGTTTTCTTTTGTCGTGTTTAGTTTTTCTGAGTGGTATTAGGACATCAAAAGCTTCATGTAGCCTGTAAATGTATATGTCCCAGTGCATAGCAGTCAGCCTTCACTGTGGCCAAATCTTCCTCCTGGAGGGATACGATGTAGCTGCGCATGTGTTTCAGCAGGGCAGACAACACTCTGGTCAGCTCGTTTGAGAACATAGGCTGTGACATCCCTGATGCCATGGCCACTGTCGCTTGGAAGGAAGCACTTGCCAGGAAATGGAGCACTGACAGGACCTGCACTAGAGGGGGGGTACCTGTGGGGTGGCGGATAGCTGAGATCAAGTCTGGCTCCAATTTGGCACACAGTTCTTGGATTGTGGCCCAATTAAGTCTGTAGGTCAGGATAATGTGCCTGTCCTCCGTTGTTGCCAGGTCCACCAGGGGTCTATACAAGCGGGGATGTCTACATCTCCTATTCATTCTCAGTGGTTGAACTCTAGGGTGAAAAACCGTGAGCAGAAGGTCATATACACACACATTCCAACATTAATATACAATTTTGTCTTTGCAGAAACAGTATGTGAAGTCGTAAGTCAGTTGATGTGCAATGTCTGCTGTGATGCAGTTCGGTGCCATGGCCTGTGCCCCCCTGAAATGGTGGCTGCCTGACCTGTGAGGAGAGACAAGTGGAAATGAGGTAATTCCGCTGGTGTTGTGCGCCGTTGCGGTTGGTGGACGACGACCGCCGCGCAACACAGCATTGGTTATCATTGGGGCTTATGGGTTCCAGGAGCCAATGGCGATGAACGCCCGCAGTGACGGTACGCACCGCCATGGACGTGGCCGCCATTTCCTATCTGTTCACTCACTTGCTACCTGACCTTCAACAGGAGAGGACCTACACTGCAAGTGCTACTGTGACCTGTGTCTGGAAGCGACAATGGCTCGAGTGTCTGGGGAAAGGGCCCCTGCCTTCACTTAGGAAGAGTTGGAGAGACTACTGAATAGGGTCCTACCCCAGTACACTTTACTCTATGGTCCTCCAGACAAACAGGTGAGTACACTGTGAGCATGATGCGTGGGCCATGAATGTATGGATTGCTGTGTTTGTAAGCCTCATGTAGGGTGGTCTGAGGGGTCCTGGGCAGAGTGCTGCATGTATGGTGGGCAATGTATGTTCATAAGGGGATGGGGGGATATGTTGGGCCATGAGTATAACAGTCTGGACGGTATGACTAATACCTTTTCTGCTGTTTTGTTTCTGCAGGTCAGCGTCCATCAGAAAAAGGGTATTTGGCGTGCCATCACCAAGGAGGTGCGGACCCTGGGGGTCTTTGACAGGTGGAGCACCCACTGCCATAAACGGTGGGAGGACCTGTGCCGCTGGGAAAGGAAGAGGGGGAGGCCCAGCTGGGGCTGGCCTCCCAACGATGAAGGGGTGCCCATCATACCGTGACCCCCCTGATGTTCTGCATCCTGGCGGTGGCCTATCCGGAGTTTGATGGGTGCTTGAAGGCATCACAGCAGCCACAAGGGGGTGAGTACAGACTCTGAATCATGACTTTGCGCGTGTTAAGGTATTACCTTGGTGAGGGATGTGGGCTGTGGGTGCCCCTAGGCCAGGACGAACATGGCAGGGTATGTTCAATGATGGGCAAGCTCAGAGGCACTCCAACCCCAATAATGTTAGTGGGCATTTACTACTGGGCAGGGTCCTGTGGGTTTCAGGTGTGCAGCTAATAACGTTAGGCATTGTACCCCATTGCCTGGAGACTAGCATTGCAACTGGTAGTGCATGGCCTAGTGCATAGGGATGTTCCTTGTGAGTTGTGTACGCCAACGGTAGTGTTGTTGCTGGCATTTACCAAGTGTATCCTCTGTCTCACCCCCCTTTTTGTTTTGTCACCCTGTCCTTGTGTGCATTAGCATCATCTGGCAGAGGAGCAGAGGCACCGGTGACGGAGGGAGCTGCATCCCACATGGGCCTGGAGGCCGAATTCACTGACGCTGATGGCACCAGTGGGAAGAAGGGGGAGGGGAGCACCATGATGGAGACAGGAGGGGACACTACCGACAGCGACACCTCCTCCGATGGCAGCTCCCTGGCAGTGGCGGACACATCTGTGGACACCCCAACTACAGGTACATCCGCCACCCCCATACCAGCACCGCCCTCCAAGCAGCCCTGAGTGAGTTTCCTACGCTCGCTCACCCAGGAGGGTGTGCATCTCCTTCGCCCCAGGCACCTCAGGCCCCGCCCCAGTCAGCCCTGCTGCCCTCAGTGAGGAGGCTATTACCTCCTGAGATCCCTCTCTGTTGGACAGTCAACCATACTGAATGTCATCCAGGGTGTAGCAGGGGATTTGCAACAAACACATGCATACCTGGAGGGCGTTCACTCTGGCGTGGCGGCCCAACATAGAGCATTCCAGGATCAGGCCAACGCACTGATGGCAGCCATTGTCCCTGTCTCCAGCCTCCCCCCTCCAACTTCCTCTACCCAGTCCCAATCCCCTCAGCCCCATCCTATCCCAAGTACACCTTCAGACCAGCAATCACCCAAATCAACACACAGAAGTGGCTCAGGCAAACACAAGCACCACACTTCATCTCACAGGCACTCACACAAGCACCATCCACATGTAGACACACCAACATCCCCCTTCTCCTCATCGTCCAATCCCTCCCAGTAGCGTCTCATGCATGCATCCTCATCCACTAGCTCCATCAACATCATGCCTATCACTACACGCCCCTCACTGGCAGTCACCACCCCCAAATCCATGCACACGTTCCCTGTGTCCTTTCCCACTGTGTCTGTGACCCCTCCTCCCAAAGTACACAAACGCAAGCACACATAGACCCAACAGCCATCCACCTCACAACAGCATCCAGCCCATGCACCTGCACCCAAACACAGCAGACTGAGACCTCCTACAACCACTTCCTCTTCCTCCACTCCCAAACCTTCACCCTCTTCCCGCCCACGTGTCCCTAAAAAACTTTTCCTCGCCACCCTTGACCTATTGCCTCCCCCCCTGTCTTTCACTTCAGGCCAGGGTGGCCAGAACCCAGCCCAGCACCTCAGTCACCCAGTCCACGGCCACTGTTGTTTCTGCAGCTACTGCAGGTGTGAGAGGCTCCAAGGAGGCAACCGTCAGCCCAGCCAGTGTGCCAGCACCACCTGCCAAGGAAGGGCCGCCACCTAGCAAGGGCAAGAAGGGGACACCAGCCAGCATGAGGAAGGAGGCACCACCAGCAATCAAGGGCCAGAAAAAGACACCAGCTGGCAGAAGCAAGAAGGCACCACCATCTGCCAAGGTCAGGAAGGGGCACATAGCACGAGCAATGGCACTTCTGCCATCCAAGGCTGCAGGTGAAGGCCTGGAGGCTAGCACCACCACTGGGGGCACCACCACCTGCACGGCATCCAGCACCACCATATGCATCGCCGCCAGCACCATCACTGCCAGCACCGCCACCTGCAGCGCAAATGGCATCCACTGAGCAGCCGTCACCGCCGGGGAGCAGTGTGTAGTGGTAACTACATGGGCTGCAGTGCGTCCTGGCCCCTGCAACACCTGTCGGTGTGACACACAGGTGAGAGGCTGTGACCTTGCAACATCCAGGATGAAGCACACTGGGCACAAGGCCCCCTCCAGAAGCAGTGGAAGAAGGCATCCACTCAGCCCCTCCTTGGCAGGATGAAGCACACTGGGCACAAGGCCCCTCTAGAAGCAGTGGAAGAAGGCATCCACTCAGCACCTCCTTGGCAGGATGAAGCACACTGGGCACAAGGCCCCCTCCAGAACCAGTGGAAGAAAACATCCACTTGAGAGACTGCGGCTTTGCACTCCCCAGGACCAAGTAGGTGGCAAACCACTCACTTGAGAGACTGTGGCCTTGCACTCCCAGGACCAAGCAGTGGGCAACCCACCCACTTGAGAGACTGTGGCCTTGCACTCCCCAGGACCAAGCAGTGGGCAAACCACCCACTTGAGAGACTGTGGCTTTACACTCCACAGGACCAAGCAGTGAGCAACCCACCCACTTGAGAGACTGTGGCCTTGCACTCCCCAGGACCAAGCAGTGGGCATACCACCCACTTGAGAGACTGTGGCTTTGCACTCCCCAGGACCAAGCAGGGGGCAACCCACACACTTGAGAGACTGTGGCTTTGCACTCCCCAGGACCAAGCAGTGGGCATGGAGCCCCCTCCAGGCCAGTGGCGTTGTACCATCTTCCTGCTGAGGTGCCCCCTCATTCCCCGTCCCCCTGAGGTGCCTGTGTGTTTTTGACCTGATGCCCCTGCAGTGTTCTCTCCGTATTGAGGCAGGAGTCAAGTGTGGCCTTGGCCTATTTGTTTTGGCCCAGTGGGCCACGGTCATTTTGGAGTGGGCATTGTCCCTCCTTTTGTATATATTGTACATACTGTGTATTGCTTTAAGAATGCATTTTTCTACATTTATAATATAACACTCACTTTAATCAATTGCTTTTGTCCTTGCGATATTCCTGAGGGTTACGGGGTGTATATGTAATGTTGTTGCATCTGTTCATGTGTATGGTGTTGGGGGTGGGGTTGTTGCGTGTATGTGTGTCACTCTCTTTTTCCTCCCCACTCCCTTGTGTGCTAGGTGCAGTACTCACTGTAGACATCTTCGCCGGCATTCGTGTTCCTAGTGTATGAGAAGGTACACCAGCATTGGGAAGAAGTGCAGCTCGGGCTCCATGGTGTCGTGGTTCTTCCTTGAGTGTCGCGAGGTGAATCGTTTCCCTTCAGAGTACTGTTTCCACCATGCTTTTGATGCCGCTGGTACCGCCCCGGAAGAGCTGGCGGATAGGCGTGTTGTAATGCAGTGGGCGGTACATTGTCTTCCACCTGGCTGTTGGTGGTTACCGCCGTGGTGTTAGTTGCTACCGCCGTGGCGATCGATGTGTTAAAGTGGCTGTTTGTGTCAGCGCTTTCCGCCGTGGTCATGATTCAAATTTTTTTCACTGCCGGCCTGTTGCCGGTGTTACCGCACTTTTATCACCGACCGCTAGGGTTGCTATTACGGCCAAAGTGTCACCTTTGAAATTGCAGTACTGTCAGAAGTCAGTGAAATATCTGGGACACCAAATTGAGAAAGGGTCGAGGAGAATTTACAGAGAAAGGATTACAGTGATATTGCAGAGAAGTACCCCGAATACACAGAGAGATGTCAGAAAGTTTCTGGGAATGGTAGGTTATTGTCGACAGTAGATTCCAAATTTTGCTGAGATTGCCAAACCAGTGCAGCAGCTGACACATAAGGAGGTTACAGAGCCCATTACCTTAGATCAGGATCAGATGAAAGCGTTCACTGAGTTCAGAGAGAGTTTGTGCAGAGCTCCAGCGCTGGGAATGCCTGATTACACAAAGCTATTCATATTGTTTTGTCATGAACGTGATGCTTGTTCTTTGTCTGTCTTGACACAGGTCCATGGAGCTCCTTATCACCCAGTAGCCTATTTTTCTGCTACCTTGGACCTAGTCGCAGCAGCCTTACTAGGATGTTTGCGCGCAGTTGCCGCAGTTGGTCAAAGCCTATCACAGGATGAGGGAGTGTTGATGGGATACCCTTTGACGGTAATGGCACCTCACTCTCTTGAGATCTTACTGACAAGGATGAAACACAGTATTTGACTGGTGTCAGACTGACAAGGTATGAGACAAGCATTCTAGGTGCTCCAAATGTAACATTGAAAAGATGTACAGTGCTCAATCCGGCAACATTACTTCCAAGTGATACTGTGGAAATTGAAAAAGAAGAAGACATTGAGCATGATTGTCTTAATGTAACTGAACTATGCACAAAACCCAGACCAGATATCAGAGATACCCGATTGGAAGAAAATGACCAAATTGTCTTTGTTGATGGCTCATGTCTCAGAGATGGTACAGGAACATTGAGAGCAGGATATGCTGTATGCACGATTAAAGGTACATAAGAAGCTTCTTGGCTTCGAGGTGTATATTCTGCACAAGTAGCAGAATTGGTAGCTCTTACTAGAGCATGCCATGTATCTGCAAGATTAAGAGTCACTATCTATACGGATAGCCAATATGGATTTGGAATGGTTCATGATTTTGGTCAATTGTGGTCGCAAAGAGGTTTCCTGACCTCTACTGGTTCACCAGTAAGAAATTGTGACAGAATAAAGGAATTGCTGTATGCAATACAGTTACCTGAAGAAATTGCTGTGGTGAAATGCAGTTCACACCAAAAGACACAGGATTACATCTCACTAGGAAATGGATTTGCGGATCAAGTCGCAAGGGTTTGCACATTGAACTGTATATCGTTCAAAGACAAGTGGAAACTGATGTCAGAAGAAGACAATACATGTACAAGTTTTGCATTGAAAGTGATCGATACCTTGGAAGAGTTGAAAACACTGCAAAATAATGTTGACAAGGAGGAGAAACGACTCTGGTCCAAACTTAAATGTGTTCAAAGGCCTGATGAAATATGGGTTTTTGAGGAAGGTCAGATGGTCCTGCCCAATAGTTTATTGTCACAAATCACCAGGTATTATCCCAGACAGTTACACATTGGGAGGGATGCCCTGGTTCGATTGTTCAAGATTGACTGGTTCAATCCTAGGTTTGGGCAGACAGCAGAGGCAGTGCGTCATTGCTGTATAATTTGTCAGCAGCTAAATGTGGAAAAAGGGACAGTGGTGGATTTGAGCCACATTGGAAGAGCAAGAGGTCCATTCAGCAGAATGCAATTGGATTTCATTGAGATGCCTGCGTGCGGAGGTTTGGGGTATGTGTTGGTGATTGTATGCATTTATAGTGACTGGATTGAAGCATACCCCACAAGAAGGAATGACAGTCTCCAAGTAGCAAAGTTGTTGTTCAGGGAGTTGATACCACGTTTCGGGGTTCTGATCTCTTAGAATCAGATAGGGGAACTCAGTTCAACAATGAGGTGATTAAACTCTTATGTGAGGCACTAAACATTGAGCAAAAGTGGCATTGTAGCTACTACCCTGAAGCAGCAGGACTAGTGGAACAAATGAATGGTACCTTGAAATCAAGAATCACAAAGATGTGGGCAGCTACAAATCTGAAATGGCCAGATGCATTGCCTTTGGTGTTGATGTCAATGAGAAATACACCTACAGAGCTTTGCCCATGAGATCCTTATGGGAAAAGCAATGAGATTACCAGCACGTCCAGCAAATGACTTGTAAATATTACAGATGATATGGTGTTGGACTACTGCAAGGGTCTGGCCGATGTAGTTCGCTCTTTCTCTCAGCAGGCCACCACCCTGCCACCCATCCACGATCCAGGGCACAATCTGAGAGCTGGTGACTGGGTCGTTGTCCGAAAACATGTTCGCAAAACGTGTTTAGAGCCACGCTGGAGAGGGCCTTACCAGGTGGTCCTAACGACCACAACAGCTGTGAAGTGTGCAGGACTCCCGAACTAGATACACGCGAGTCATACGAAGTGGCATGTCCACAGGATCACAAAGAAGTGTTGTTGAGAGCACCAATAGCAATGGAACAGGTTGCTGCACCTGAACTAGAAAAAGAACCAAGAGAGCCTGAAATTGAACAAGAGCTTGTAGAAGATGGTCCTATTACCCCTGTAAGAGACGAAGGTGAAGAATTACAGGAGGGTGCGGAAGAATCAATCTCAGCGGATACAGTAGGAGAGCCTAGCGCAGTAGAGGTTCTCCCAGAAGCAGACGGTGTTGAGAAGCTGACAGAGCAAGTGCCAGACCAAGAGGGGGAAAGAGTTGAGACGGATCAAAGTCAAGGTGATCCGACTCCTCCTGAGCCCGTTGCAGGTCCATCAAGAGAAAACACCATGGAGAAAGAGAAGAAGAGTCCAATATTGAGAAGAATATTGACAGAAGGATCGAGAAAAGGAGATAATTGGCCCGAGTCGCAAGTAGGGAAAAGAGAGGAATTGGTCATAAATGAAACAATAGAGGAAGAGGTAGATACTACGAGAAAAGAAGAATTGAGTGAAGGAGAAATAAGTGGTGATCGAAAGTTGAAAAGAAAGAGAATAGCAAGTCAGCGTTAATCAGGTCCTGAATGGGTGTATGCACCTACTAATGAATGGCAACACGAGTTTATGTCTTTTTGTTTTGATAGAGAGGTTCTGAGTCAGTACTTTGATGTAACCTGAAGGTGAACAAGAAGCTGAATTGTTAAACCAATCTGAAAATAACTTAAAGAGACTGTTGAAAATAAGCCAAAAGAGACATTGATAACCTGATTGACATAAAACCCGGATGTGACAAGCTGCTAATCGATTTGACAAAGGAAAAGGGTTCCTGGATGTGAAACTGAACTGTGAGAGAAGATTTTTTTCTTATTTTTAATTTTTACTGCACCTTATGTAAGGGTTTCTTCTGCTTTCTGATTCTTTACAGTTCATGCCTGAGTCAAATAATGAAGTTAGGAATGCTCGGCACTGTAGGTATATGAGCATTGGATTAGCAATTATTTGTGGGATTTTGTTTATAGTAGTGATAGTGGAAATGTATGTTCTTGATGTGAAAGGAGCCAATCGTGCTTCTGTTCCTGAAACTACTACACTAACAGCTTTAGAAAGGTTTAAGTCAGATGAGAAGTATTTGCATGACTATACTAATGCTCAAGGAGAGCTTTCTTCTAATGTTTTCTATCGGTTGTTGAGTGAGTATGTTGAGACGATGGATTCAAGGAATTGTCTTGTATGTATGCAAATTCCTTCGTGAGTAGAAGAAGGGGTTACATACCACAGCTTACCGCTAACCTACGAATAAGCTGTAGTTTGCTTCTAACAAGGTTCTATAATCAAGAGTATATACAATATTTTTACTCAAATTACGATGTAGTGGTTTTGTTTGTTCCTATTATTAGATGTCTGAGTAGAGTAGCTAAGGATCATGATATAGTATTAGTTAGAGGATTGTTTGAGCCTACACTAACATTTGGAACTGCTTATGCACATAAAATAATCTTACATGCTTGCTTACACCTTTAGAAAAGAGCTTCATAGGGCATACTGATGACAGGAGAAAGGCATTAAAAGAAAAATTAGAAAAAAGCTTAGAGAAAAGGAATTATAAAAATGATTATGCTTACACAGCAATTAAAACGCAAGGAAAATTAGCATTAGATGTATTACACATAGGGAAGCTTTGTATGTATAGGCCAAAATATACTTTATTTGTGGGAATGAGCGAATGTAGGCATGTGTTTTTGTTTCAGAGTAAATGGACTTTTATGTTGAATGGTTAGGACCCTGCCATTCCTGCTATCTACTGTATTTGTGGACTTAATGCTTATTACCGTCTTCCAAGAGGATGGTATGGGACATGTTATTTGGGGATAGTTTTCCCAAAGATTTACCAGATAGATGACTCAAAGAAGTTTTCGAAATTAACTGAATTACATTATAAGCGACAGAGGAGGGAAACCTCTTCTGCAGTTGTGGGAGATATTTTTGGTGTGGTGATTCCTTCACTGGGAGTCATCCTGAATTCGATCAAGATACGAATGTTGTCTACTATTGTGGATAACATGCTGACAAATTTTACAGGGGCAATACTCCTGATAGATACAAAATTAGCTGCGGATAGAGCTATGACGCTTCAGAATCGCCTTGCTTTAGGCGGAGTCTGTAAAATTATTAATTCTAGGCATTGTTGCTCATACATCCCTAACAATAGTAAGAGATAAGAGACTTACTTACTAGCCTGACTAACTCAAGTAAGGATTTGAATGAATTGAAGGAACCAGGTGTTTGGGAAAAAGTTGGAAAAGGATTTGCTTCAATGGGAAATTAGCTTAGTAACATTTGGAATGGGGTACTACTAAAAATCATACAGGGACTATTGATTATAATTGCTTGCATATTAGGAATATGGGGATTATGTAAATTGTGTCTGACGATTAAATTGAAAAGGTCTAAAAATCAGAGGAGGGAAGAACGAAACAGGGAAAGAATTTATAGAGAAGATTTGAGAAGGAGACAAAACACTGAGGAGAGTGAATTATGAAAATAATGATGATAAAAGTAATGTGACGACATATTTAGTCATCAGAGGAGGGATTGCTTAAGCAGTTATGTTAATTCAAAATTATTAATGAGTGTTAATGCATTTTGAATATTAATAATAAATTGTAGAGAAAATTAATGTAGAAAAATAATGTGCACGTTTGAAAATGTGCCCACGGAGAGTGGCTACCAAAATTCATGAATTATACTAAAATGACAAAATATATGTGAGATGTTGAAAATACGTAATAATAATAATGTAGTAGTATGTCATATTTAGTTATATAACGTGTGCTTTGCATTATATTGTAGAGCTAACTTAGCTGAAGTTGTGGCCTAGTTTTGCCAGGCCTCATGCATAACCTCAATAATCATGCAATGTAGAGAAGCTGATGTGTTGAACTGACCCTGAACTACTTGTGTTAATAAAATCTGCTTAGCTAGAATTTTCTGCAATGAACCGACAGACAGGAGATGAGGGAATCAAAATTGTATCAAGGACTGTGTAAAGCAGATGAGATGTACTTTCCCAGGACTTGAACAATAGAGACACTGACTGGAGAGGAAGATACAACATTTTCGATACCTGATGAGCCAGATGATGAGGGCATCAAACAGTGAACCAATCGACACCCTGAGAATGGCGTCATATTAGAATTCATAGATTTGAGGAATTGAATGTAATGGGGAGCGTCATATATGGTGACTAATTGACCAATTAGGATTTGGGGGATAGGCTGGGTGACTTTAATATAATGTTATGACAAAGGGGGTAAATTTCAGAACCGTTGGAGAGAATAGATGTTGGAGGCTAGGCGTGGATGTTCAAAGAGATCCGAGATTCTGTCATTGGGCTCATGCTCTTGAGGGCCTGATGCGTTGCTGATCGATTGATGACCTGAAGATGAAGACTGACTTTGTTGCTGATCCATACCATAGATAGGTAGCTATGACAATGTGACTGATTGACTTGTTGTGCCTTTTCTTTCTAGGTACATGCTGTTTTTTTAATAGTTTTTCTCCTAGTTAGATGTTTTTCCAAATTCATGTTCCAAATTGTTTTCGCATGAAGTCCCACATGCTAATATCAGGGCTAGGTAGGGCTCTTATTCTGAGACGTTGACATACACAGTGACAAATGATTGATGGACTGATTTGCTGAACTCTGCTGCTCATGTTAATATATTCATCGTCTTTGTTTATGCTGAGGCATTAAAACATATGTTTTCTCGAGTTCTGTTTAGATTATGTTATTGGTGGTCACTAATTAATTAATTTGAGTGGGTTGAATAAAGTTGCAATTAACCTTATGATTTAGCATTGTAACTAATAGGGAAATAACATTGATAAAACGTATATTTGAGTTTTGGTTATTCATGAAATGTTGACTAATGTTTTGCTTATTGATTTGTGTATTGATTATTGATGGTCATCGATTACTGCATGGCTAGGATATTCCATGCTAATCAAAAGGTTCATCGACCAATACGGGTCCCCTTGTAAGTTTACTTACTAAGGACCAGGCGCCGCTAGCATGTTCAAGGGGTGTAAAGTAAAGGGTCCTCAAGGACACTGCCAAAGAGCAATATGCTGCTCTAGGTCAAGTGGATTGCTTTCTGGGTCTAAAAGAAAAGAGTCAAATGTGGGAACAAGGCATGGAATGTCTATGGACAGATCCAGAAGATGGGAAAATCAGGCTTAAGAAGGCGCATGGGGGATGTTCACGACCCTCCTGCTGAGGAAACATCTAGCAGAGAGGATGACTACCAGGAGAAATAAAACAAGAGGGTAAAGATATGAGTGAAACAGGGGGCAGTCCCGATAGAAGGTTGCTGTCACCAAGGTTTTGGGTATAGGCACCAATTTGCAAAGACAAGAATCTGATGGTTCAGACAGCAAGCGAAGATGTTGCAATCCAGAGGTCCCCAGAGATGGGGGAGACAATTGCAGATAATCCGGTTGTGGACAAGCCCAATGGGTGTGGAGGGTGCAGGTTCCCAGCTAAAGGATTCAAAGAGCAACACCAAGGAAATTGAACAAAACAAATGCACAAAGGAGGAAAACATGTGTAATGGTGATTTTGACATAACAGGGCCTGGAGATATTAAAGAGAAAGGCTATGACACGCAGGAGCAGAAAGGCCTAGAAAATAGAACCAGAGCAGACAGGATGAAATAAAAGAATGGTAATAGAAAAGGGGAGCGAAACAAAGGGCTCAGGGGTCATAATATTGAAGTCAAAGAAATAAAGGAGCTGAGGATTTGGCAGGAAGTGAAGGAATGGTCGAAGGCGAGGTGGTATTTGGCACGAAGCCAGGAGCAGCAACAAAGAAGAGGGTTTGCTATTGGATTTTGTACTTTGCACTGCCCGTTGCATCAAAATACCGTAGTATCATAATAACTTATTGCTGCTGCCATGATCTTATTGAAGAGTTATTGCATATTGCTCTGTCTCATTGTCTTGTGACAAAGTCTGCTCTTTAACAATGACGTTTCCATCATTCCTAACAGAATGTTTACCTAGAATAAAGCTTTTCACCATCTACAGCATATACAAGACCCCGTACCTTTGTTTCATCTACCTCACAAAATATCAGTGCTTGCCCTGGGCATATGTAGGCTAAATATTGCAATTTCTTCAACAGTCACCTCCTTAAAAAAATCTTCTTAATTTCCAGTACACCTATAGGGCCATATTTATACTTTTTGACGCAAAACTGCGCTATCGCAGTTTAGCGTAAAAAGAATTTGCGCCGGCTAACGCCATTCTGAAGCGCCATGCGGGTGCCGTATTTATTGAATGGCGTTAGCCGGCGCTAGCAGACCGGCGCTGCCTGGTGTGCGTGGAAAAAAACCACGTACACCAGGCAGCGCCGGCGTTGGGGAAAATGGCGTTAGGGCGTCTTAAAATGGGGCAAGTCAGGTAGAGGCAAAAAAAATCGCCTCCACCCGATTTGCGCCATTTTTAACAACGCCCAGACGCCATTTACATGACTCCTGTCTTAGTAAAGACAGGAGTCATGCCCCCTTGCCCAATGGCCATGCCCAGGGGACTTATGTCCCCTGGGCATGGTCATTGGGCATTGTGGCATGTAGGGGGGCACAAATCAGGCCCCCCTATGCCAATTTTTTTTTTTTTTAAATAAAAAATTATACTTACCTGAACTTACCTGAATGTCCCTGGGATGGGTCCCTCCATCCTTGGATGTCCTCCTGGGGTGGGCAAGGGTGGCAGGGGGGGTCCCTGGGGGCATGGGAGGGCAGCTGTGGGCTCATTTTGAGCCCACAGGTCCCTTAACGCCTGCCCTGACCCAGGCGTTAAAAAGAGGCGCAAATGCAGGTTTTTTTGCCCCGCCCACTCCCGGGCGTGATTTTTGCCCGGGAGTATAAATACGACGCATTTGCGTCGCAGTCATTTTTTTAGACGGGAACGCCTACCTTGCATCTCATTAACGCAAGGAAGGCGTTCACGCAAAAAAATGACGCTCATTCCTCATACTTTGGCGCTAGACGCATCTAACTCCAAAGTATAAATATGGCGTTAGTTTTGCGCCGAATTTGCGTAGAAAAAAACGACGCAAATTCGGCGCAAACGGAGTATAAATATGCCCCATAATGTTTTCGCTTGACTTCATTTCTGTCTAAAATAGCAAGGCCACATCACACCTACATTGAAGATTTTACACTGGTTGTGATATTTGAAAGAGCACAAGTTAAAGTAATAATAAATGGTCACTGTGGGTGTTGGGGAATAGTTTTCGAAGACGAGGATTTTTTAATGTCTTTAATCGCTGTATCCTAGCCATATAGATTTTCTCCAATGCCAAATCTCTCATGGGTTTCTTTGCTTTCTGAGATGAGCAGTGCTTTTTGTATATTTATAAAATCAGGACTAGAAGCACCAGATTGCAAAGAAATAACAAGTATTTGGAATGCAATGGGTCTCGCGTTTGCTCGAGTTAGAACTATTAGCATTGTAAACTCCTAATCGGACTTTCCTTGCCACATAAATTGAAAATTTTAAGTAAAACAGTTTCACATAACTAACCGGACATTTCTTGCTATATAAACTATAAAGTAAAGGTTTCATATAAGCGAGCCGACGGACACCATCAGCACAAAGCAGACACACAAAGGGAAATAAAAGTTCCCTCGCAGTGAAATCTATCGGCAAAAGTGCAATTATCTATGTAACTGGCAAAAGTGCAATTACCTATGTAACAGAATCGATGTCATGCAAAGCACTAGACTACTGCCCAGTGAGATTGCGCTGCGAAATAAAGAGAAGAAGTAGTCCAGAAACCAGATGGAAAACATCGGGCCTCGTATGCTTTCAGCAGTTGGTCGGTGCTTTCGTGGGGGGCTAAACACCAGAAAAGGTATGACATATGCATGCCTTTCACTAATGAAAGCAAGCAAATTTTAAAAGGCAAGCCCATGTTGGCACGTCGGTCCTTAATAAGTAAACGTACAAGGGGACGCGCATAGGTCGATGAACCTTTTGATTCGCATAGAGTATTCTAGCTATGATGTGACCAATGTTTCTCAATAATTAATGCCCAAAATTCAATTCCCATTAGACAAGTCATTAATCAATAATCAATAAAGACAATAACAACACACCACGACTCTTCAGCCATGAATAACCACAACTCAGTATATGTTTTAGTAATTTTATTCCATATTAGTTATAATACTAAGTCATGAGATTAGTTCAAACTCAATTCAAGTCAAGCAAAATCTGGCATTAATCCATTAGAAGGTGCCAAAAACATAACCTAATCAAAACTTGCATCAGAGTACATTCTAAAGCATTAGCATAAGTCAACAAATGAATGAAAGGCAATAAGTCAAATTATGTCATGGAGTTCAGCAAATTAGTCCGTCAACCATTTGTCTCTGTAATCCGCCAACCGTCATGGAAGGAAAACCCTCACCTAATCCAGATTAGTATCATCATGTGGGACTTCATGCAAAACAATTTAGAAGCAAGAATTTAGAAAACATCTAGCTAAGAAAACTATTTAGACAGCACAGTTGGTACCTAGAAAGAAAAATATAATTCAGTCACATTGTCATATCTATCTATCCTCGGTATGGATCAGCAACAGAGCAAGTCTTCGTCCTCAGGTTACCAGTCAATCTGCATCACATCAGGGTCCCTGAGAGTATGAGCTCAATGACAGAACTTTGAATCACCTCTTCCCAGTATCGCATCAATTTCGGAGTAAGGTCTGAACTCTTTTCCCTCTGTCACATTATTATATCAAAATCACCCAGACTATCCCCCAATTTCTAATTGGTCAATTATTCATATGTTTTCCCCCTAACCAATTAAGTCTGTAAATCAAATCTATGAATTCTATTATTTCATGGTTCACATGTAGTTGATTGGTCTACTTTACGATGTCCTCATCATCCTACTCATCAGGTATCAAAAATGTTGCATCTTCTTCTCCAGTCAGTGTCTTCATTGTTCGAGTCCTGGGAAAATACACCCAGTGCGCTTTACACACCAGTCGATACAATTCTAGTTCCATCATCTCCTGTCCGTCGGTTCACATGGAAGCTTCAGCTAAGCAAATTTTATTAAACAATGAGCAGTTCACGGTTAGTTCATCTTGTCAGCACTTGTCATTAAATGCTAAGAAATACAGCTTCTGCATGATGCCTATCAGGACTAGGCCAAAACACTCGCTAAGTTAAGGCCTACAATTATTGCAATGCATAGGTTACATCTCTCTATATGACATATTACTACATTAGTCTATTATATTTTAAATATTTCATATATGTTCATCACTCATTTAAATCAATTTGTGAATTCTGGTTGCCATTCTCCAAGGTCACAATTTCAAACGTGCACATTATTTTTCTATGTTAATCATTTTTTTTACCAATTTCATTATTCAGAATACATAAACATTCATTAATATTTTCTAATTAAGTAATTTGCGTTAACAGTCCCTCCTCTGATGACTAAATATGTCATCACACTACTTTTCCCCTCTACAATTTCATAATTTGATTTTTTCAGCGTTTTGTCTTCTTCTCAAATCTTCCATATAGATTCTTTCCCTGTTACATTCTTCCCTCCTCTGATTACTTTTATACCTTTTCAATTTAATCTTTTGACACAATTTACATAATCCCCATATTCTTAATATGCAAGCAATTATAATCAATAGTCCCTGTATGATTTTTAGTAGTACCCCATTCCAAATATTACTAAGCCAATTTCCCACTAAAGCAAATCCCTTTCCAACCTTTTCCCAAACACCTGGCCCTTCAATTCCTTCAAATCACTACTTGAGTTAGTCAGGTTAGTAAGTAAGTCTCTTATCTCCTCATTGTTATTCGGTATGTATGAACAGCAATGCCTAGAGTTAATCATTTTACAGACTCTGCCGTCCTTCGCTACAAGGATGTCTAAAGCGAGACGATTTTGAAGAGTCATACCTCTATCCGCAGCCAATTCAGTATCTATCAGGAGTATTGCCCCTGTAAAATTTATCAACATTTTATCTACAATAGTAGACAACTGTAAGGAAATGCCTCCTTGGCATGGTTACCCCCTGACTTTTCTGCCTTTGCTGATGCTAAGTTTTGATTTGAAAGTGTGCTGAGGCCTGCTAACCAGGCCCCAGCACCAGTGTTCTTTCCCTAACCTGTACTTTTGTTTCCACAATTGGCACACCCTGGTATCCAGGTAAGTCCCTTGTAACTGGTACCCCTGGTACCAAGGGCCCTGATGCCTGGGAAGGTCTCTATGGGCTGCAGCATGTCTTATGCCACTCTGGGGACCCCTTACTCAGCACAGACACACTGCTTGCCAGCTTGTGTGTGCTAGTGGGGATAAAAAGACTAAGTCGACATGGCACTCCCCTCAGGGTGCCATGCCAACCTCACACTGCCTACAGGTATAGGTAAGTCACCCCTCTAGCAGGCCTTACAGCCCTAAGGCAGGGTGCACTATACCATAGGTGAGGGCGTAGGTGCATGAGCACTATGCCCCTACAGTGTCTAAGCAAAACCTAAGACATTGTAAGTGCAGGGTAGCCATAAGAGTATATGGTCTGGGAGTCTGTCATGCACGAACTCCACAGCACCATAATGGCTACACTGAAAACTGTGAAGCTTGGTATCAAACTTCTCAGCACAATACATGCACACTGATGCCAGTGAACATTTTATTGTAACATACACCCCAGAGGGCACCCTAGAGGTGCCCCTTGAAACCTTAACCGACTATCCGTGTAGGCTAACTAGTTTTAGCAGCCTGCCACATACCAGACATGTTGCTGGCCACATGGGGAGAGTGCCTTTGGCACTCTGTGGCTAGTAACAAAGCCGGTACTGGGTGGAGGTGCTTCACACCTCCCCCTGCAGGAACTGTAACACCTGGCGGTGAGCCTCAAAGGCTCACCCCCTTTGTTACAGCACCCCAGGGCACTCTAGCTAGTGGAGTTGCCCGCCCCCTCCGGCCACGGCCCCACTTTTGGCGGCAAGGCCAGAGGAGATAATGAGAAAAACAAGGAGGAGTCACTGGCCAGTCAGGACAACCCCTTAGGTGTCCTGAGCTGAGGTGACTCTGATTTTAAGAAATCCTCCATTGTGCAGATGGAGGATTCCCCCAATAGGGATAGGAATGTGCCCCCCTCCCCTCAGGGAGGAGGCACAAAGAGGGTGTAGCCACCCTCAGGGCTAGTAGCCATTGGCTACTAACCCCCCAGACCTAAACATACCCCTAAATCGAGTATTTAGGGGCTCCCAGAACACAGCAAGATAGATTCCTGCAACCTAAAAAGAAGAGGACTGCTGAACTGAAAAACCTGCAGAGAAGACGGACACCCACTGCTTTGGCCCCAGCTCTACCGGCCTGTCTCCCCACTTCTAAAGACACTGCTCCAGCGACGCGTTCCCAGGGTCCAGCAACCTCTGAAGCCTCAGAGGATTACCCTGCATCTAGAAGGACCAAGAACTCCCGAGGACAGTGGCTCTGTTCACCAAAGACTGCAACTTTGCAACGAAGAAGCAACTTTGAAACAACACACGTTTCCTGCCGGAAGCGTGAGAATTTGCACTCTGCACCCGACGCCCCCGGCTCGACTTGTGGAGAACAAACACCACAGGGAGGACTCCCCGGTGACTACGAGACCTTGAGTAGCCAGAGTTGACCCCCCTGAGCCCCCACAGCGACGCCTGCAGAGGGAATCCTGAGGCTCCCCCTGACCGCGACTGCCTGCTTCAAAGACCCAACGCCTGGTAAAGACTCTGCACCGCAGCCCCCAGGACCTGAAGGATCCGACCTCCAGTGCAGGAGCGACCCCCAGGTGGCCCTCTCCCTTGCCCAGGTGGTGGCTACCCCGAGGAGCCCCCCCCCCTTGCCTGCCTGCATCGCTGAAGAGACCCCTTGGTCTCCCATTGCTTTCTATTGAAAACCCGACGCTTGTTTACACACTGCACCCGGCCGCCCCCATGCCGCTGAGGGTGTACTTTCTGTGTGGACTTGTGTCCCACCCGGTGCCGAACAAAACCCCCCTGGTCTGCCCTCCGAAGACGCGGGTACTTACCTGCTGGCAGACTGGAACCCGGGCCCCCCTTCTCCATTGAAGCCTATGCGTTTTGGGCACCACTTTGACCTCTGCACCTGACCGGCCCTGAGCTGCTGGTGTGGTAACTTTGGGGTTGCCCTGAACCCCCAAAGGTGGGCTACCTTGGACCCAAACTTGAACCCCGTAGGTGGTTTACTTACCTGCAAAAACTAACAAACACTTACCTCCCCAAGGAACTGTTGAAAATTGCACTGTCTAGTTTTAAAATAGCTATATGTAATTTATGTGAAAACTGTATATGCTATTTTGCTAATTCAAAGTTCCTAAAGTACCTACCTGAAATACCTTTCATTTGAAGTATTACTTGTAAATCTTGAACCTGTGGTTCTTAAAATAAAGTAAGAAAATATATTTTTCTATACAAAAACCTTTTGGCCTGGAATTGTCTCTGAGTGTGTGTTCCTCATTTATTGCCTGTGTGTGTACAACAAATGCTTAACACTACTCCTCTGATAAGCCTACTGCTCGACCACACTACCACAAAATAGAGCATTAGAATTATCTCTTTTTGCCACTATCTTACCTCTAAGGGGAACCCTTGGACTCTGTGCATACTATTCCTTACTTTGAAATAGTGCATACAGAGCCAACTTCCTACAACAACGTTCGTATCTTGATGGAGTTCAGGATAACTCCCAGTGAAGGAATCACTGCACCAAATATATCTCCCACTACTGCAGAAGAGGATTCCTTCCTCTGTCGCTTATAATGTAATTCTGTCTATTTCTGAAACTTTTTCAAGTTCTCTATCTGGTAAATCTTTGAGAACACTATCCCCAAATAACATGTCCCATACCATCCTCTTGGAAGACGGTAATAAGCATTAAGTCCACAAATATAGTAGATACCCAGAATCGCAGTGTTCTGACCATGCAACATAAAAGTCCATTTACTCTGGAACAAAAACACATGCCTACATTCACTCGTACCCACAAATAAAGTGTCAGTGCGTGACCTTGGTCTACATATACAAAGCTTCTCTACATGCAATGCATCTAAAGCTAATTTCCCTTGTGTCTTAATTGCAGTGGAAGCATAATCATTCTTGTAAGTCCTTTTCTCTAAGCCTTTTTCTAATTTTTCCTTTAATGCTTTTCTCCAATTGTCAGTATGGCCTAAGAAGCTCTTCTGTAAAGGTGTAAGAAAGCATGTTAGATTGTTTTCATGAGCATAAGCCGTCCCAAGCGTTAGTGCAGGTTCAAAGAATCCTCTAACTAATACTATGTCACGATCCTTAGCTACTCTACTCAAATACCTAATAATAGGAACAAACGAAAACACTACATTGTGATTTGAGTAAAAATATCGAATATATTCCTGGTCATAAAACCTTGTTAGTAGCAGACTACAACTTATCCCCTAACTTAATGGAATACTATGGTACGTAACTTCTTCCTCGACTGACGAAGGAATTTGCGTACACACAAGAAAATCCCTTGCATCGATCGTCTCAACATGCTCACTCAACAAGTGATAGAAGACGTTAGAAGAAAGTTCTCCTTGAGCATTAGTATAAGCATGCAAATATTTCTCATCTAAATTAAACTTCTCCAAAGCCTTTAATGTAGTGGCCCCAGAAGCAGAGGTATAGTTGACTCAATTTGCATCAAGAACAGACATTCCCACAATCACCACTATAAACAAAATCCCACACATAATTGCCAACCCAATGATCATATATTCCAGCGCTTACCATCTCTAACCTGTTTATTGAACTCAGCCATGATCTGTAAAGAATCAGACAGCAGAAGTAACTTTACAAAAGTGCAGCATAAATCAAAAATAGAAAATTCTTCTTTCAGCAACTCAGTTTCGCATCCAGGAACCCTTTTTCCTTTGTCAAAATTGATTAGAAGCTTGTCACATCCGTTTTTTCAATGTCAATCAGGTTATCAATGTATTTTCCAGTTTATTTTCAACAGTCTCTTTTCTTTAAGATATTCTCAGATTTGTTCAACAATTCAGTTCCTTGATCACCTTCAGGTCACATCATAATATTGACTCAGAACTTCCCTATCAAAACAAATAGACATAAACTAGTGTTACCATTTGTTTGTAGTGGCATATGCCCATTAAGGACCTGCGTACCTTCGACTTGCTATTCTCTTTCTTTTCAACTTTTGATCACCACTCAACTCTCCTCCACTTAATTCTTCTTTTCATGTATTATCTACTGCTTCCTCTATTGTTTGATCTACAACTACTTCCTTCCTTTTCTCTACTTGCGATTCAGGTCAATTATCTCCTTTTCTCCATCCTTCTGTCAATATTTTCTTCAGGATTTGACTAGTTTCTTTTTCTTTCTCAATGGTGTGTTCTCTTGATGGACCTGCAACAGGCTCAAGAGGAGTCAGATCACCTTGACTTTGATCCAGTTCTACTTCCTCCCCTTCTTTGTATGGTACTTGCTCTGCTTGTTTCTCAGAATCGTCTACTTCTGGGAGAACCCCTGCTGTGCTAGCCTCTCCTGCTGCATCCGTCGAGATTGATTCTCCAGCACCCTCCTGTAACTCTTCAGCTTTCATCTCTTACAGGGGTGATAGAACTATCTTCCGCAAGCTCTTGTTAGATTTCAGGCTCTACTTGTTCCTTTTCTGGTTCAGGTGCTGCAACTGGCTTCGCAGTTGTTGGTGCTCTCAACAACGCTCCTTCATGATCCAGCGGACATGCCACTTTCTTCGTGTGACTCACGTGAATCCAGTTCGAGATTCCTGCACACTTCACAGCTGTCGTAGTTGTCAAGATCACCTGATAAGGACTTCTCCAACGTGGCTCCAAACACGTCTTGCGAACATGTTTTGGAACAACGACCCAGTTGCCGACTCTGAAGTTGTGCCCTGGATCGTGAATTGGTGGCAGTGTGGTGGCCTCCACCTGCTGAAAGAGTGAACCACATCAGCCAGACCCTTGCAGTAGTCCAACACTATATCATCTGTAATATTGACAAGTGCATTGGCTGGATCTCCTGGAAACCTCATTGCTCTGCCCATAAGAATCTCGTGGGGTGACAGTCCTGTCTTCCTATCAGGTGAATTTCTCATTAACATCAACACCAAAGGCAATGCATCTGGCCATTTCACATTCGTAGCTGCACACATCTTGGCAATTCTTGATTTCAAAGTACCATTCATTTAGTCCACTAGTCCTGATGCTTCAGGGTGGTAACTACAATGCAACTTCTGCTCAATGTTTAGTGCTGCACACAAAAGTTTAATCACCTCATTATTGAAGTGCGTTCCCCTAGCTGATTCTAAAGAGATCGGAAATTCAAAACGTGGTATTAACTAACTAAGCACACCTTCGCTACTGTGAGGCTATCATTCCTTCTTGTAGGGTAAGTTTCAATCCAGTGACTAAAAATGCACACAATCATCAACACGTATTTTGAACCTCCACACAGAGGCATTTCAAGGAAATCCACTTGCGTTCTGCTGAATGGACCTCCTCCTCTTCTAATGTGGCTCAAGTTCACCACGGTCCCTTTCCCCAGATTTAATTGCTGACAAATAACACAGCAATGGCATACTGCTTCTGCTGCTTGTCTAAACTTGAGGTTAAACCAATACATTTTGATCAAACGAACCATGACATCCCTCCAATGTGTGCCTGACCATGATAGTACCTCGCCATTTGTGACAGAAAACTATTAGGCAAAACCATTTGACCCTCTTCTGATACTCATAGCTCATCCTGTCTCTGGAAACACTTCGGGGCATATTTATACTCTGTTTGCACCGAATTAGTGTCATTTTTTTTCCCTCTAATTCAGTGCAAAACTAACTCCATATTTATACTTTGGTGCTTGACCCCTCTAGTGCCAGATTTATGGAGTTAAAGTAAAAAATTTTAAGTGGAGACCTACCTTGCCTTAATGAGATGCAAGGTAGGCGTTCCCGTGCAAAAAATGACTCTATGGCCTTAACGCCATATTTAGGGGCATATTTATACTCTGTTTGCACCGAATTAGCGTAATTTTTTTTACTCTAATTCGGTGCAAATTTAACTCCATATTTATACTTTCGTGCTAGACACGTCTAGCACCAAGGCCCTGATTTATACTTTTTTTGCGCCGCATTAACTTCATTTTTTTATGCAAAAGTGGCGCAAACGTACAAAATATTGGCCCTTATTTATATTTTTGCTGCAAAACTGCACTAACTCAGTTTTGCACCAAAAAGTTTAGTACCGGCTAGCACCTTTTCTGTGCACCAGCCGGGCACCATATTTATGGAATGGTGCAAGCCGGTGCAAAGGGTAGGCTAGAGTAAAAAAAAATGACTTTAGTCGGGTGGGGCTGGCAGTATAGAAGAAGAGGGTTTAGCACCAAAAAATTACTTTAGGCAGGTTAGAGTAAAAAAAAAAAAATGACTCTAACCAGATTAGCATCATTTTATGGTGCTAAACCTACCATGCCACATGACTCCTGCCTTAGAAAAGGCAGGAGTCATGCCCACCACCCCAATGGCCAGCACAGAGGATAAGGGTCCCCTGGGCATGGCCATTGCACCCTGTGCCATGTATGGGGGCCCACTTCAAAAAATAAAATGCAATCTTACCTGTACTTATCTCGGATGTGGTCCCCCATCCTCCGCAGTCCCTCTGGTGTGGGTGGGGTGCCACTGGGGCCTGGGGAGGGCACCTGTGGGCTTATTCCATGGTGTGTGGTCCACCATAGAAATAGGCCCACAGGTCCCCTATCGCCTGCCCTGACCCAGGCTTTAAAAAATGGGGCAAAGCAAGCTTTACCCCATTTTTTGACCCCTCCTCCCTCCGTTGCACCATTTGTGCATGGGAGTATAAATATGGCGTTAAGGCCATAGAGTAATTTTTTGCACGGGAACACCTACCTTGCATCTCATTAAGGCAAGGTAGGTTTCCACTGCCAAAAAATGACTTTAACTACATAAATTTGGCACTAGACGGGTCTAGCACCAAAGTATAAATATAGAGTTAGTTTTGCACTGAATTAGAGTTTTTTTAAAAAATGACGCTAATTCAGTGCAAACAGAGTATGAATATGCCCCTTAGTGTCAAAAAATGATGCTAATCTGGTTAGAGTAATTTATTTTGACTCAAACCTGCCTAAGGTCATTTTTTTTTTTAGCTAGACTACCCTTTGCACCGGCTTGCATCATTCCATAAATATGGTGCCCAGCTGGTGCTGAAAAAATGGTGCAAGCCTGTGCAAAACTTTTTGGTGCAAACTGCGTTAGTGCAGTTTTGCACTAACAAGTATAAATAAGGCCCTTCATTTTAAGCCATAACAGTTTTTCCTCCTTGTCAACATTGCTTTGCAAAGTTTTCACTTCTTCCATTGTGTCAATCAATTTTAATGCGAAAATTGTACATGTAGTGTCTTCTTCAGACATCAATTCCTACTTGTCTTTGAAAGATATACAGTTCAATGTGCAAAAGCTTGCAACTTGATTCACATATCTATTCCCTAGTGACACGTAGTCCTGCGACTTTAGATGTTCACTGCATTTCATCACAGCAATTTATTCAGGTAATTGTATTGCATTCAGCAACTCTTTTATTCTTTCGCCATTTCTCACTGGTGAACCAGTAGAGGTCAGGAAACCTCTTTGGGACCACAATTGACCAAAATCATGAACAATTCCAATTCTGTAATGGCTATCTGTACAGATAGTGAATCTCAGTCTAGCGGGCACATGGCACGCTCTCGTAAGAGCAACCAATTCTGCTACTTATGCAAAATATACTCCTCGAAGCCAAGAAACTTCTGAAGTACCTGCAATTGTGCACATGGCATAGCCTGCTCTCAATGTTCCTGTGCCATCTCTAAAACATGAACCATCAACAAAGACAATTTGGTCATTTTCTTCCAATCGAGTATCTCTGATGTCAGGTCTCGGTTTTGTGCTCAATGTCTTCCTCCTTTTCAATTTCAACAGTATCACTTTTAAGTAAAGTTGCCGGGTTCAGCATTGTACATCTTTTCAGTGTTACATTTGGAGCACCTAAAATGCTCGTCTCATACCTTGTCAGTCTGGCACTAGTCAAATATTGAGTTTTTGTCCTTGTCAGTAAAATCTCATCCGAGTGAGGGACCATTACCGTCAGGGGATATCCCATTACTACTCCCTCACATTGTGAAAGATTTTGACCAACTGCGGCACTGCACGCAAACAACCCAGTAAGGCTGATGCAACTGGGTCCAAGGTAGCTGAAAAATAGGCTTATGAGTGATAGGCTCCTCCATGGACCTGTGTCAAGAAAGACAAAGAACATGCATCACGTTCATGACAAAACAATGTGAAAGGTTTTGTGTAATCAGACATAACCAATGCTGGAGCTCTGCACAAACTCTCTCTCAACTCAGTGAACGCTTTCATCTTTTCCTGGTCTAATGTTATGGGATCAGTGACATCCTTATGTGTCAGCTGCTGCAATGGTTTTGAAATCTCAGCAACATTCGGAATCCACTGACGACAATAACCCACCATTCCCAGGAACATCCTGACATCTCTCTGTGAAGTTGGGGGACTTCTCTGCAATATCATTGTAATCCTTTCTCTGGAAATTCTTCTTGACCCTTTCTCAATTTGGTGACCCAGATATTTCACTACCTTCTGACAGTACTGCTAATTCAATGGTGACACCTTATGACCAAACTTTCCCAAGTGATTCAATAGGGCAATCGAGTTGTACTTACACTCGTCCCTTGTTTTGGATGCAATCAGCAAATCATCAATGTATTGTACCAGAGTCGATTGAAACAGCAATTTCAATGATTCCAAGCTCTTTTTCAAGATCTGGTTAAACAAGGATGGTGATTCTGTGTACCCTTGAGGAAGTCTACACCAGCTGTAGACTCTGCTATGAATTTGAAACTAAAGAGAAACTGACCATCCTCATGAAGAGGCACAGAAAAGAAAGCTTGTGACAAATCAACCACTGTGAACCATTCTGCATCACATGGAATCTGGAACATTATTACTGTTGTATTTGGCGTCACGGGACATTTGACCACCATGTCATTTACTTTTCTCAAATCCTGTACAATTTGCACCACTTGCTCGGTAGGCACCACAAAGTTCGAAGTTGTCTCAATAATCTGCACCTCAGGATAAATTATCTGTATCGGTGGCGGTTGCATCTGTGTCTGGACCACCGAAGCAATCAATACGTTAGGAGGACTCTGAACCCCACCTTGTACATGTCCATTATCAACCTGTACTGGACTCGCTGTCCCCATTGCCTGTGCCGGGGAAGTTGGAGCAGAACTTGTACTCGGACCCCCCTCATGCACCGCATATGGTGGAGGTTGGTCCCTCAGTATCTGAGTAATAAGATTCTTGTCAACTGAGTCTTCCCCTACTATGGAAGCCTTTTTCACCTCTTCACTCCCAGACGAACTCTTATCACTTTTGCTAGTCTCCTTTTTCCCTTCTGTCTCGTCTTCCTCTGTGATAGCAGGAAACAACTTAACATCCTGCAATGTCACTGTTCTCAACTTCTGTTCCCAATCCCATCTCGCTTCCGCTAGAGACTTCTCTACCTTTCTTATTCTCCTTTAAAACATTATTTCCTGCTGCTGTCTAGCTATCAGCTTCCAAACTGCTAATGCTTCAAACTCTGCCGGTCTCGGAAGGGGCCTTGTGTCATACAGCGCCATCTGTAATTGATCCAAAATTTTCAAATTCAACGTACCATGCTCAGGAAACGCTAAAACTCCATGTTTCTCTGTCAATTTGCACCACTGCTTCAACCAATGAAATGGCGCTACACCTCACTCCTCCATCACAATGTACGCCAGAAACTTTTCAAGTGGGGGAGGTTCCCCCAATGTCACCTTAATGTATGTATTTCCCTTCAAGGCACTCTTAAATGCTTTGAAAAACATAATTTTCTCTACTTTTTGTGTATTCGAATCAAATCAGAAAAATAATTTTACACCCAAGATTCCTTTCACCCACGTTCTCAACCACTTGTCTCTCACGGACAACTGCCAATCCGTGCATGACCCTTCTCATTAACCAACTTATTCCAGCGCGACTCCAATGATGTCACACTCACACGTACTGCGGCTGACAAAGTCTTGCGGCTCGTCCTCTTAAAACTCTGAACCTCACAACTACTGCAAAAATATTGTGAGCATAAACCAAAAACCAAACCCAAAACAAATCAGCTGGTTTACTACAGGAGGGTAACACAATTGATTCAGAGACCTTACAGATTTTCACCGATGGCCCTTTCGCTCATGCAGCTATTCCTCTTTCTCAGTCTCCCAGATTCACAAGCAAAATTTGACCCGCAAATTCTACTCTCAACTGATCAATGGGTCTGTCCTGGTGCACATAGGACTCGCCAAATATCAGTCAAAAGTTTTTCTCGCCCACTTAACTCACACACCGACATGTTGATCATGCCCGATCAACCTACTAAACTAGACAGATTACAACATATAACCAAGTGTCTCCTACATTTGTCAATATATTCCGGAGTCTTAGGCCACGCAGTGTCCATACATCAACAACTACGTGGACAATTTTTTAGCACAAAGCGCCACACACATGTGAAGTTCGACGACTTCCCTACTCTCATACTGCGGAGTACGCACACTCCTACTAAAACTTAATCTGGAGTACGTAGACTCCCTAATTTCCCTCACATACGTCACAATTCACCTGCAATTTGCATAAGCTGTGCAAGCGCAACCTATCTCTCTCACACTATCACTAGAGCACCGAGAACATACCCAACTCTACTAGCAGGATCCAGGATCTGGGAAAGTCATTTCTGGGCTTAAGGGGATATCATTCTTGCTACAATTGCCATTTCAAAAAACAAAATCCAAATCTCAATAATAACTGACCTATCTCAAACTACCACCATAACCATCGGTCACCACATAACTAGTTCCCCAAGGAAACTAACCATCAAACTGCTACCAAAAACTGTTGGCGCGCCGGTCCTTAATAAGTAAACTTACAAGGGGACGCGCATAGGTCGATGAACCTTTTGATTCGCATGGAGTATCCTAGCTATGATGTGACCAATGTTTCTCAATAATCAATGCCAAAAATTCAATAACCATTAGACAAGTCATTAATCAATAATCAATAACGACAATAACAACACACCATGACACTTCAGCCATGAATAACCACAACTCAGTATACGTTTTAGTAATTATATTCCCTATCGGTTACAATACGAAGTCATGAGTTTAGTTCAAACTCAATTCAATTCAAGCAAAATCCGGCATTAATCCATTAGAAGGCGCCAAAAACATAACCTAATCAAAACTTCATCAGAGTACATTCTAAAGCATTAGCATAAGTAAACAAACGAATCAAATGCAATAAGTCAAATTGTGTCATGGAGTTCAGCAAATTAGTCAATCAACCATCTGCAATCTGTCAACCGTCATGGAAGGAAAACCCTCACTTAATCCAAATTAGCATCAGCATGTGGCGCTTCATGCAAAACAATTTAGAAACAAGAATATAGAAAACATCTAGCTAAGAAAACTAATTAGACAGCGCAGTTGGCACCAAGAAAGAAAAGGCATAAATTATATAATTCAGTCACATTGTCATATCTACCTATCCTCGATATGGATCAGCAGTAGGGCCAGTCTTCATCCTCAGGTTATCAGACAATCGGCATCACATCAGGCTCCCTGAGAGTATGAGCCCAATGACAGAACCTTGAATCACCTCTTCCCAATATCGCATCAATTTCGGAGTGAGGTCTGAACTCTTTTCCCACTGTCACGTTGTTATATCAAAGTCACCCAGGCTATCCCCCAATTTCTAATTGGTCAATTAATTGTACGTTTTTCCCCTAACCAATAAAATCTGTAAATCAAATCTATGAATTCTAATATTTCACGTTTCACATGTCATTGATTGGTCCACTTTACGATGTCCTTATCATCCGGCTTGTCAGGTATCGAAAATGTTGCATCTTCTTCTCTAGTCAGTGTCTTCATTGTTCGAGTCCTGGGAAAGTACACCCAGTGCGCTTTACACACCAGTCGATACAATTCTAGTTACATCATCTCCTGTCCGTCAGTTCACATGGAAACTTCAGCTAAGCAAATTTTATTAAACAATGAGCAGTCCACAGTTAGTACATCTTGTCAGCACTTTTCATTAAACGCTAAGAAATGCAGCTTCTGCATGAGGCCTGGCAAGACTAGGGCAAGACACTCGCTAAGTTAAGGCCTACAACTATTGCAAAGCATAGGTTATATCTCTCAATATGACATCTTACTACATTAGTGTATTATATTTTCAGTATTTCATATATGTTAATCACTCATTTAATTCAATTCGAGAATTCTGCTTGCCATTCTCCGAGGTCACAATTTCAAACGTGCGCATTATTTTTCTACGTTAGTAATTTTTTACCAATTTCATTATTCAAAATACATAAACATTCATTAATATTTTCTAATTAAGTCATTTGCGTTAACACCCATGAACCAATTAAAGTTACTGCCGTGACATGGGTGTGGTTTGAAGCCCAAAGAGAGATTACAACAGCGCTCACCCCTAAAAACAAGACTAAATGAGCTACTTATGCATGGACCTAGGAAGCATGCAATCTGTGATAAAGGTGAGACTCCACACAGGTGGGTTTGGGAAAAGTAGCTTAGCACAAAAACTGTATGTGAGTAGTCCACCTTTACGCATGTAAGGTCTAAATCTTGTACGTATTTCACACTTGCAGCTCTGTGTTTTGTATATTGGGTGAACAGTTGTAAATATTAGACAGAACTCCCAACTTGACCAGGTCCACGTGTGAGTACCAGATCCCATCCAGGTTTTTGCTTTACATTCTGAAATGTGTAGTTCTGATTTTAGAGTGGATTGAAAAGAACTACAGTCCCCAGCATGCAAAGCAAAAGACCTGGATTGGATGATATTCTCACACCTGGAGCTCAGGAACTTGAGGCCCCGCATATGTGAACCCTTTTGTTTCCAGAGATAAGGCCTGAAAACCTATCCTTCCCTCTGGTGCACAAACTGCCACTGTGTTGTAGTTCAGAGCGGCTTAGCAGTACAGAACACGTTTAATGTAATTACCCAATGGTTTTCACATTTTCATTTGCACAACAAACGTAACCTTTGTACAATAGTTTTTTCGCTACAAAAGTGCTATTTAACGGTAACAATAGAATAAACTCCCTCCAAATTCAATTTTCATTGCTTTGCCGTGACACAAATCTGGTTGTGTCTGTTACCTTTACATAGTATTAATGATCTTGTTCTGTATTCATAAACTGGGCTACTTCACTCATACCTTGTAAGCATTATTTGTGATTATTACGGGTGTCCAGTTTACTCTTCTGGGCATGTTCAGCCACTTATCCATGTGCATATTTAAAAAAATAGACAGTATCTCTGGCATTCTGTTTTTCCCTGTTTGCTTTGGATTTCGCTGCTCCATTAAAAAGGTGTGGTGTGCAGGATAAAATTTTAAGGTCAGAGTGCGTAAACTCAAGTTCTTGACACACGCTGTGTGTTCTTGGTCCTATCACTTCGACTGTTACTCACCCCTGCATTGACAAGCTTGGAAGATTGGATTTCACAAAGAGTGCAATGCAAATATTGACAGTACAAGATAAGGAGTTAATGGTGGAAAGTCTTCTTGGCATCAGATTCAAAAGTTTCAACAGCTTTGTTGTTTCCTGGTAGGGCACATACAACGCTGGTAGAATATACCCACCCAAGTATTCATACAGCTGCCATCTCGGTAGTTTTAGGATTATGTCTCTGAGCTCTCCATCCTCCCCTGAGACTTTACATCCATATCTATTTAATGCCACAATTAATAGATGCAACACCTGTCATTTATTATGAGGGTCAGCCTTATATTTTATATTCTGTAGAAATATCGCTGATTAAAGAAAGACACCATCGGACATCTCACCAGCGGTGGTAAAACTCATAAAGATGCCACCCTCCTTGCAGAATTGGATGAGGAGTCTCTTGTATTTTACAGAGATATTCATTGACGCCTCTCATATACCCCCCCGCCCCTACTTACCCACTCCTGTCTCCCACAGGGGCCTCCATTACGCCGCTGTTAACCACCTCATCCGTGATTTAGATTATTTTTATTCAGGTGCAGGGTTTACACCGGCCCAAAGCGCATCAATTTATTTTAGATATACGCCTCTCTCTCTCTGTTCTTTAACTGCTGTTGCTTTCTACCATGAGAAGGAGGAATATTTGATAATGAAAAGAGGCAGGTAAAAAGGATCCCAGATCTGCAATATTCACTGCGAAGCAACCCGAATTAAGTTGGCTACTTGTCATCAAGGGCCATATGTTAAAGGCCCAAGGTTGCTGATATTATCCAAGTGCATTCTGCAAATTGTAGTCCTGGTTTCCCTTTAACCATTTGAATGAACCAACTGGATTAAACTTCTCAATTATAGCTGTTCATAGCATAACAAGGTGGGGTGAAGTATGGGGATCCTCTTGGCACAGAATTAACTGGTACATTTAACTGCAGAACATTTTTAATTCCCACCTTTACTGAGCTGATAAACTTCAGTGAGCCAGTGTTAGATCACTGCAGGTATGTAGTTTTCTTAATGAATAGTATGAAATGAGAGTGGGTGGCTGAAAGAAAGGCACGGATTGACATCATCAGAAATCACATTGTGTGGGTTGTTAGAGGAAGTAAACACTCGGCAAGCCACCATTTAGCTGACTAAACGGATTGGTTAATCAATGGGCTCGGAGTGTTTGTGTAGCAAACAATTGATATCCTGTGAGTAAACCGCACCACATTTACTTTTATGATCAAAATGCATTCATTGGGTTTTATCTACCTGCTAGGACTTGTCGGATCAGTTGTTTCAGTAAATCCTGCGCTCTCATGTTTTTGGATGGAAATTCAAGTTCCACACATAAACCCAGTATTATAGCTACAGCGCGCCTTGTTATTCGATGCTCTGTTACCCTGGAAACAAAATAGAAATCCACATAGTTTTATTGCACCGCTTAAAACAAACACTGTGTACAGACAAACACTGTGTATGTACAATGTCACACGTGTCTCATATGCTGCCTAGTTTATACCACGGTTTTCTGCTTTGCTTTCAAGTAAATGTAAAGTCAGTTTCGAAGAGCGGTCAGACTGCACCAGTCTTAGAGTCAGCCTCAGGGAGCAATGGGGATATCATAGAACGTGTTCATAGTATAGGTGATGAAATGCCTTCATACAAGTCATGCAATAACAGCCATAGCAGTTAGCGGTATCAAGCAACCAGTACTGGCAACCCAAAGGGAAGAAGAGGAAAAATAGGAGATATATAGAAGAGGCTTGGTATTTCAGTAGGATCCGAGGATTCATCCTCACCTATATAGGCCACGTGATGAGCATTTCCTCTGGGGGCCATCTTGAGTGGAGAAATTAAGGGGCATATTTACAATGAACTGGCGTAGGGCAGCACTGCATGCCTTTTGCTGCACTGGCCTATGGCAATTCGAAAGGGAAGGAATGCACCCTATTTATAAGATACTGTGAATTCCTGCTCTTTCAGCCAGCACAGGCGCACAAATTGCTGCCTAGAGCCAATGCAGACACCCTTGCACCATGGTGTAAGGGTGTCTGCATTGTTGGCAGGATTGTTTTTGTGCAGGAAGGGAAGAAGAGGCACCTTCCTGCATAAAAACAATCCATGCAGGCTTTTTCCTCTTTTTATGTGTGCTGCAGAATGCAGCAGACATGGAAAGAGGTAAAAAATGAGAAGAAATAAAGATATTTCTCCTCATTAAGCCTCCCCTCAGTTGACAAGCAGTAAGCTGAACACATGTTGCACTAATCCACGAGCTGAGCCAGAAGCAGCGCCATGCTACCTTTGTGGTAGTGCTGCTGATGAGTAATGAGGTTGCATACTGATGCACATGATGTAAATGTCTAGGGGAGCTTTACGGAAAGGACAGAAAGTGAGGACCATTTCCTAAGTGACTACTGATGGACAGTGGAAAGAGTGGAAAGAATCTCAGTCTCCAAAAAAAAGTGCCGGTGGTGCACAACGGCAACCACTACTCAAATTAGGCAATGTTAGACACAAATACTCACAATAAAGCATGAATTAGCTCAATGTTCAAGAATTTAAGAGGATCACAACTTGTTCTCTTACAAGAGGGAAGTTGGAATATTAAAAGAAGATCCCTCCGACCTCTAGATATTAAGAATTGAATATTGTTTTGTGACAGGATAGCTGCAACTATGGCCACCAACTTCCTGGTCAGCCACTCATTTGCAAGCCAAGCCATTCAAACTGCATGCCATTAGTCTTATGAAGTACCAAATTTGAATTAGAATCATTGGCCATTAAAGGGGAACAACATAATCATATATTCGTACGTACTGCAGTGTTTTTGTTTTATTTATGTCTGCCTACCATAGTGCGTAGCAATATATATTGTAGATTAAACATGGAGGTTATTTCCTACTGATCTGAAGTAGCTTTCAGCTTCAAATATGCTTGCTGAGTTTCATGGCTCTAGTAGATCAGGAGCCAATTTAATTTAGAGTAATACATTTGCACATTTCTTTAAAGCGTAACCTTGTTTCCAGTACTGGCAAGTGGAAGTGTGATGCTTGAGAATAATAAACTCAGTATTGCATTTATCTTCTCCTAAAGGACATCTTGTGCTTTCTCTGAAAGAAGATTCTGTGAATTGTTCATTAGATATGATTTGATTGAAATTAGCAAGTTTCAGTCACATGATTAGATTCTGTAGACTTGTATTGAGAGGAAACCAGTATCACCCGTCCACACTTGTATGGCCCAGATTCTCAATGGTTTAGCGTTTAACGTTGCTTTTTTAACACTAACCCAACGATAAACTTTTTGGCATTCACAAACCATCACAAACAGGTATTTGCATTGGTTTGTGTGGCAAAGTAACTCAAAGCAGGATGAGACGCTGCCTTGCGTTACTTTGCATCAAGGGGTTGTTACATGGATGGTACATGTGCATACCCGTGCTATCACCCAGGCTTTTTGATGCTAAACCATATTCTGAAATATCAGAAGAAAGGGTTTAGCACTAAAAATTAACGCCTTTGAAAAGCAGGCGCAAACAGAAAAATGTTTTAATTTCTCACTGCTTTCCCGAATTTGCATGTGTGCTGCACTATACAGTACACATACTGTGAGAAAGTATCCTCTTTCTAGCACGGTTACCTTCATTTTTGGCCTGTTTGTCAGTGTTTGTCAGTGTGTTTTTACTGTCTCACTGGGATCCTGCTAGTCAGGACCCCAGTGCTCATAGTCTGTGGCCTACATGCAGGTATGTTTTACTGTTTTGTCAGTATGGTTGACTGTATCACTGGAGTCCTGCTAACCAGAACTCCAGTGCTTATGCTCTCTCTGAGTTCACATTTGTACTTACATACTGGTAACCCAGTATTCCACTCCAAATTGGCATACTGGACCCCCGTATAAGTCCCTACTATATGGTACCTAGGTACCCAGGGCATTGGGGTTCCAGAAGATCCTTATGGGCTGCAGCATTTCTTTTACCACCCATAAGGAGCTCATACAAACACTTCTTCAGGACTGCCATTGCAGCCTGTGTGAAATAGTGTAAGCACTATATCACAGCCATTTTCACTGCACCAAGTCACTTATAAGTCACCTAAATATGTAACCTTTAGACCCTGAAGCCTACATGCATAGTACCTGTGTGTGAGGGCACCCCTGCACTAGCAGAGGTGCCCACATGTCATCCAGGCCCATTTTCCTGGACTTAGTGAGTGCGGGGACACCATTATAAGTGTGCACCACATATAGGTCAACACATATATATAGCTTCACAATGCTAACTCTGATTATGGCCATGTGAGGTGTCTAGGACTGAGAAATCGTACCACCAATCTGATTCTGGTATTGGGGCCAATTCCATGCACCCTGGGGGCTCCACCATGGACCCCCAGTACTGCCATATCAGCCTTCAGAGGTTTTCACTGCAGCCACAGCTGCTGCCACCTCACAGACAGGCTTGTCCCCTTATGATGCTAGAGCAGCTCATTCCCTGGAAGGCAGAACAAAGCATTTTCTTTAGGAGAGGGGTGTTACACCCTTTTCCTTTGGAAATAGGTGTTACAGGCATGGGAGGGGTTTCCTTCCACAGCCTCTGGAAATGCTTTGAAGGGCACAAACGGTGCCCTCCTTGCATAATCCAGACTACACCCCCAAGTCCCTGCTCTGGCGCAAAACTGGACAAAGGAAAGGGGGGTGCTCCTCCAGAGTGTCCCTGGGTTCTGCGACCTTGTTTTCAGGATGGTCAGGGAACTCTGGGAGCATCTGAGTGGCCAGTGCCAGCAGGTGATGTCAGAGACTCCTCCTGATAGGTGCTTCCCTGGTTAGGTGACCAATCCCTCTCTCAGGGATATTTAGGGTTTCACCTCTGGGTGTTTTCTCTGTTTCGGTTTTGCAAGATTCCAGCAGGACTCCTCTGCAACCTCTGCTTCACCTTCTACCATAGGATCAACCGCAGAACTGCTCCAGGAACTCTAAAACTGCAACAAAGTATCCAAGAAGGCAACTGCAACTCTGTAACTTCAGCTCCTGCCAGCAACTGCAACAGTTTCCGGGTCATGCATGCTCTGAGGACTGCCTGTCTTCATCCTGCAGTAGAAGGACCAAAGAAATCTCATGTGGAGTGATGGAGTCACTTCCCTGCTTCAGCAGACACTTCTCTGCAGTGCCAACCAGTACTCTTGGTCCCCTCTCCTGATGATACGCGTGGATCCTGGAACACAGGTGGTGGACTGAAGTGACCCAGAGTGTCCAAAGGTCCAACTGTCCAAATTTGGTGGAGGTAAGAGCTTGCCTCCCGGAGCCAGACAGTACCCTTGTGCACCACCTGTTTTGCACCTCCTAGGGCTCCTGTGCTCTTCTCCATGGAATCCTTTGTGCACAGTGTAGCCCAGGTCCCGAGCACTCTATCCTGCGTTGCTCAGCTCCCTGAGTTGTTCTCCGGTGGCGTGAAATCCCTTTGTGTAGTGCTGTGATGACCGTGATTTGCAACTCCTTTGTCCCCCCTGTCCTGGGACTCCTGTGGATTCTGCCTGGTCTTCTGGGGGCTCTCTGAAGCGCTGAGAGCCTCCTTTGTCTCCTCAGTCTGAGTTGAGACCCACAGGTCCCTCCTGGGTCCAGGTAGCACCTTTTCCCGCCAAACGCATCTCTTGCATGAGCCAAGGCTTGTTGGTGGAATCCAACAACGAAAACCAGCCTGCACTCTTCTACTCGACGTGGGATATCTCTTGCACCAAGCAGGAACCCACAACTGTCTTCTTTGGTGTATCTCTAACTTTTCCTTCTAACTGGAGAATCCACTTTTGCACCTTCATCCGGGTGCTCCTGTTCTTCCTGAACTCTTCATCTGTTTTTGGACTTGGTCTCCTCTCTTCACAGGTCTTCAGATCCAGGAATCCATCGTTGATGTCTTGTAGTCTTGCTTGGTGTTTGCATAATCCTTCATCACAACTCCTAGTGTATTCTGAGGAAACGTGCTGTACTTTACTACTGTTTTCCTGGGCTCTGGGGTGGGGTACTTTACTTACCTTCGGTGTTTTCTTACACTCCCAGTGCCCCTCTACACACTATTCTTGCCTACGTGGGGAATCGACTTTCGCATTCCACTATTTTAGTATATGGTTTGTGTTGCCCCTAGGCCCATTCTAGCCTATGGTGATTTTCACCATTTGCACTATTTTATGACTGTGTACTTATCTGATTTTGGTTACTAGTGTATATTTTATGTGTACTACTTACCTCCTAAGGGAGGATAGCCTCTAAGATATTTTTGGCCTTGTGTCACTAAAATAAAGTACCTTTATTTTTGGTAACACTGAGTATTGTCTTTCTTGTGTGTGAATACTGTGTGACTATAGTGATATTGCAAGAGCTTTGCATGTCTCCTAGTTCAGCCTTGGCTGCTCTGCCTACAGCTACCTCTAGACAGCCTGGCTTCTAGACACTGCCTAAATTTCACTAATAAGGGATAACTGGACCTGTATAAGGTGTAGTTACCTTAGGTACTCACTACAAACCAGGCCAGCCTCCTACACATACAAAGTGGGAAAAGCATTTGCACGTGTCTAGGCATAGTATTTTGTATAGGAAGGATACTCTTCCTGTACAAAACCTATGCTAGACCCACGCATACATCCTAGCACTATGGCACTAAGGTGTGTGTGGCTCAAGATAGCTGAAATCACCTTAGGAGCTAGGGAGAGGGGAGGAGAGTGGCATTTCTATGAGAATATGGTGCTCTCCTGCTCTCTCCTTGTCACGCAGCACAAATCAGAATTTTTGGCTGCTGCGCTGCGTTAGGTGACACGTATCAGAATCTGGGCCTAAGTGTTTTGCCATTAGGCTCCAACTGACCTTTTTCTAGAAAGAGCTCAGGCCAGTTGAAATTATTATTGTCTTTTAATTACTTGTTGTGGTGCTAGCTAATTTGCATTAAGCACAAGTTAGACTTTGGGCTTCCTTATGTATTGAGTTTTATTTTTAACAAAATAAACTCTGAAGCCATCACCATTGAGGACTGTCAAACAAAAAGGCTTCACTGAGGTACCTTTAAAATCACTATGACACATCCTGCTGATAGTTCAGGCAAAAGGATGAAAGGAAAAGGTGCTTAACTATGGGAAAAACAAAATGTGTGCCCACCCAATGTTTGAAAGTCCCTGATCCTGGAACAGTGTGCTGGCATCGAGGCATCTCCCAGTAGACTAGCAAACTGTCATAACTGACCCAAAGCTGATTCAGATCTCAGCGAACAAGCAAGGTTTCAGAGAGAACACCCTGCTTAGAGAGCTCCTACTGAATGTTCTCCACCTCAGAAATTAAGGTGGTCAGATTCACTTTTATCCAAAGAAACAACTTTATTGTCTACTAACAATCTGAACTTAGATGGTTTACATTGGTTTTTGCTACATGATTATGCACCTTGCTAAACACTGAAGACTGACTGAGATTGTCGTGGAACACCTGAGTGCTGGCAAAGTTTTCAGAGATTTTTCAGGAGCATGTGACTTTAAGATAGTCTTTAAGAAGTCTTTCAGTGGCCAGGTTCTCTAACGTCACAATAGGCATTCATGCTGGCATTAGAGGAGACAATCAAATGACTGTAAGATATTTATTTGTGTTATTGTCCTACAAGTAGCATTTTCAATAGAAACATTTTAGATAGCAACTGGCCATTGACATGAAACACAATAATACATTAAAGGTATGATTAGCAATTGTTCACCAACTTAATGGGTGGGTGTGACTGGTTTGAAGATGGATGACAGAAAACACACTAATACATCAAGAGGTGTGCTGACCAGCAAATGATGAGTGAAAACAGGAATAACGAGAATATATTATCAATTCTAAACATGTAATGCAGAAGTAGTAGTATGTAAGATGGTGTCTGGGCGTCTGGTAAATATAACTGAGGGTCCACATTGAGGAGGTAGAATTAAGGGCTGTTTTGAAAATTGATAGAGATGGAATGTAGCTGATATTAGCTGGGATGATGTTCCGATGCCGGTAAACTAGTAGGTGGAATGAGTAGAAATGAGAAATAGTGGGGGAGTTGGGTTGGATAAATTGGATCCTATAAATAATTAAAAACAAGCTTCAAGTTGGGGGAACTCGGGAGGTGGAGTCAGCTAGGTAAGTGTTATAAAGGAGTACATGTTGGGGTGTATGGCCTGAGTGGCCAAGGCGGTGGACGCATCTTGAATAGTCTCCCCTACCCATCCCAGATAATCCAACATTTTCCCTAGTGTGAACCTGCTATCCATCTTATATGAGGCAACCTACACCCTATTAACATTAATGTCACTGGCTTCAATTATATCTGACCCTTGCTCTTGTATACTGAGCGGAGGGGCTGAAGCTGGAGCAGAGGGACCGAGAGTGACAGTTGTTGCTGGTCTGTCGTGAAGAGACAGGAGTGTTGAGACTGCGCTTGGTGCAGCCTGCATCGGATCTTGAGGTACAGTGCGTTGATTGCGAGCTGTGCCCCCGCCACCTGAGAGACCTTTCAAGGCTACTTCAGGATCAGACGGAACCGAGGACTGCTACTGAGTCTGGCCCTTGTCCCTGATGTACTACAGTGCTGGTGAGAGCTGTGGTGCACTGGGGGTGGTGACCCAGTGACTAGAATAACTGGGGGTGCTCTGACCTGTTGTTTCCCCTCCACTCTCCCCCCATCTCCGGTAGCAAGGCCCAAACTCTGCTGGCTGAGGTTGCGCCAGGCGGGGGGTGGGACCTACAAGTTCATTTCTGAGGACCACTGTGAGGCTGTTTATCTGCACCCCAGTACCGCTGTCAGAGCTGTCCTCAAAGGCCATACGGGTGCTCACTGTACAGCTGTGTTGTGAGACTGGTACTCATTAACCCTTGGTTCACGACTGTCAAATTCTCCATTTTTATTCTTCAGGGATTTGAACTTACCTATTAAGACACATGTTTACCACCATAACCAATCTTGTGCCTACCTGTGCATCTTAATGTTGTGCCCCTCAATTCTTCACCACTCAGGGATCCTTGTGCTGCCGGGCTAATACGGACTGTGAGTGCTGGCAAGCGGGCCCTTTACAGAGGTATTGGTATCACCTTCCCACTATAACTATGCACTATACATCACAATGGGTCGCCATCGGGTGGGCATGTCTGGTTCGTCATCTTGTTCCTCAACGATCACTGAGCACCGACCTGTGATTCCAGACACCCTAACTCAACCAGACTCCATCACGTCTATCGGTGGCAAGCTGGACTCTGTCCTGCAGGCAGTCAAAAAGATAGGCACTTTTCTTGCAAATCCACGCACATCACTGGAGAAAAAAATAGATATTATCACAGCAGATCTCACGCTTTTACACGCAGACCACAGAAAGTTAGCAGACACTTTCCATGATACAGAATTACTACTCGCCAAACTTCAGCCCAAAACTCAGGCACTGGACTCCGTGCTCACCTCCCTGACTGACATTGTTTGCATCGTGGAGCGCAGAACTGAATGTGGAGGGCCGATTGAGAAGAAATAACATCCACTTGTTCTGCTTTCCGGAGGGGGTTGGAGGGCTCCGACGCTGGGGCATATACTGAACATTGGATACAAGACTTGGCCCGAAGTGACCCCACCTACAAGCCAAAGTTGGCAACCGCTCAACAGGAACACAACTCACTATTGGAATGGTCCTCCAGCCTGAATTATGCCTCCCAAGCAGCCCGTACACATGCTGTGGCAGACAGATCTGGACACATTGTGGAATGGCTTATCCATCAAGACCACTCCAGACCCCATATTGAGATGATTAGATCTGCAGAAGAAACATTGCTATGTGCCCAATCCGACATACATGGGAAGCTGACCAAGCACCACACCCAATTATACCGCTCTGTCTCCACCACAAACCCATCAGACTTCATCACATTTTTCTCCACAATAACACATCTCACTAGAGTAATGCACCAAATTAGACGAACCCATCACCCTGTTTGAGATTTGGGAAGCGATAAGATCACTGGCCTCCAGCAGCACACCAGGCCCTTACTGCTTACTGTCAGAATTTTATGAACCATACGCACCTCTCCTTGCTCCGTGCCTACTGTTAATGTATGAAGACACTTTTACCAATAAGAGCCTCTTCCCCTCCCAACATGAAGCGCTCCTTATCTCTCTTCCCAAACATGACAAAGTTCAAACGCTACTGGGATCATACAGGTCATTTGCACTATTGAATATGGATTATAAAATCTTAGCAAAAATCTTAGCAAACCGCCTTGCACCCTTAATCTCATCTCTAATACAAATGGACCAAAATGGGTTAGTCCCCAATCCGAACACATCCTTAAATATCCAATTCTTTTTCCAAATCATGACCTACGCCTGGCAGCATTGGCTAAATGCATCGTCCTAGACCTCAGAAAGGCCTTTGATTCCGTAGAGTGGATTTACTTATTTAATACCCTCCCTGGATAAGGCATTGTGCCCCGATTTCTCACCTTCTGCAGCTATTACACACACAACCCAGAGCAAGGGTCAAGACAGGACCCATGATCTCTGATCCCGTACACATACATAGAGGTAGTAGACAATGCTGCCCGCTTTTACCTCTCCTTTTCACCCTAGCAATCGAGACGCTTGTTGTTACTATCCAAACACAATGGAGGTCCTGAGGCATACCACTAAGCGACAGAATTCACAACATTTCCTTGTACGCCGACGATTTATTACTATATATAAAAGATATAAATGCCATTCCCTCATCCATAGCAATAATATTTACCCAATTTGCATCCTTCTTAGGTCTGAAGGTCAATTGGGAGAAATCATGTCTATTCCCCTTTACACCTGGTACACCTAATGCAAATTTGATTCTTAACAAGGCACAAATCACCTGGCAACCCAGAATATTCCGATACCTAGGTATACAGGTTTGCCATTCCACACTGAACCTTTATGATGGCAGCATTACACAGGCTTTCATGCCTCTACGATCCCAGATGGCATTTTGGTACACACTGCCACTATTGGTGACTGGAGGAATAGCACTGCTGAAGATGGTTGTACTGTCATACTTGCTATACTATTTTACTAAACTCCCCATAAAAATCCCAGCATAATTTTTGCAAGTATTTGAAAAATATATACAGAGATTTATCTGGCACACCTCCTGTCACAGGGTGTCCTTAGCGAAGCTATATGCACCTTTGAGTCAGGGCGGTCTGGCTGTTCCATACTTAGAACAGTACTGCCTCACTTCTCAGATCCAATAGATGGCTCAATGGATGGCTTTTCAATACCTAGCAGATACAGCCACGAATCACCCCGCCTGGAACCTCACAGTCATACTTCATCTCTTCCACACATGCTCACAGCTTAGAGCCCCTGAACCTTTACTATGAAGAGTGGCCTATTGCTGTTATCGTAGATGTCTACAACTTACACAATCTCATACTACATATGCACCTGCCATGGTGATCCTTGGCATTCCCAGGGGCAATGAATTCAGCACTAGCACTGAACTCGCCATGTGGCACACCTCTGGCATACACACATTAGGTGACCTATATCAGGAATACACCCATTTTTCTTATGCAGCATTAACAACCGACATGGGCTTACCCTTTGGCCAATTCCTGCATAAATCCCCTTACTGGTCTCCCTAGGAGATAGATGGGGTGATTTGTCAAACTAGCCACTCACACATCTCCCTATCCAGCACCTGTATGTGATGGGCACTGGTCAACACCTGTTACGCTGGTTTTCCGACTAACTCTGTCACAATACCACTTTTCCAATAATGACCCTTAGACAACAATGGGATTCTGACCTGACTCATGCTTGCACAGAAAAACAATAGGCAGCCATATTAGAAAGTCCAGTGCATATTCCATGAAATGTCAGTTTCAAACTCATACAATTCTATATCACACATCGGGCATAAATTGATTTTACCACAGGACCGACACAGCCTGCCTGTACTGCCCACAGCAAGATGCGGATATGCTTCACATGTTCTGGGCCTGCCCACAACTACAGGGTTCATGGCAAGGGGTCACACAGAACCAGACAGATTGTACTTATCATCAGGGACTGAACAAATGGGAGATATGTCTACTGGATCTGTACCAAAGACACAAAACAAACAATTCTACTAATCTCTTTCTGAGTTTGGGCTTCATAACAGCAAAGCAGTTAATAACGAAAATATGGAAGTCTACTGAACCCCCAACAATATCTGCATTGACTAACTCCCTCCTTGTGTGGGCCCAGGCAGAATAGCTTTAAATAGAGAAGACACTCGGGCTCTGCAAGTACCCTATAGCCTCATCCTGAGAACCCATCTTAGCCGAATTTGAAAATAACCTAGAACCCAAAACTATCACTCAGTTATTAATTCACGACATGCAAACTACAACAATCTCTGAATTTTCTACGGTAAGATCACCCTAGACCAGTAATCATGATACCCTAAATTCATTCATGTACGATGGGGACCACATTGCCAAAGGTAACTATAATATGGAAATCCATAATGGGGCTAGTACTAATGGAATACTAAGAGAAATTGTCACAGTTAGATATTATCACAGTTTAGATTTGTTCCTGTTTTTGTGGACATTAATGTAAAATGACGCTGCCTGTTGCACTATTTGTCCTCTCTTCAGGGTAGTAATTGTATCAGCTTCTATGGAATAATCAAATACTGTCTATAGTGGTGCCTACTCCTGAGATCATTACCTGAACAACCACCACTTTTTATGTTCAATGCTGTGTAACATCCTATCATGTTATAACTATGTTGTATCCTGTTGAATGTAATCGACACAGCTAAAATCAGTGACGATCATACCCATACAGAGATAAGTTTTGACTTTCCATCGCAATTTAATGAAAATATGTGTTATGACCAATTTCTTACCTGACCATATAATGATGCGTTGAAAATCCTTGACGCTCTGGTAGAAAGAAGTAGGTGCTAAGTCAATCCAGGCAGCAGTGCTGCAATTTTCCAGACGCGATGCAGGTGCTGCGTTGATTTCTGCAGACGTTGCGTGGATTTTCCAACGCACTGGGATTTTCTTCTTTCTGGTGACATCTTTGTGGCCCTGTGACTTCAGAACAGGAGACACGCTCAATCCAAGCCCTTGGAGAGGACTTGTGGGGAAGGCAGAGGCCTTCCAGCACAGTCAGGGACCAGCCCAGCAGGCAGCAGGGCAACAAGCAGGGCAGCAGTCCTTCTCAGCAAAGCAGTCCAGATGAGGCCTTTGGGTAGCCAGACTGGCCATCTGACAGAGTCCCGGTGTAGATCCAGAAGTCTTTGATTTGGTGGGGTTAGAGTCCCAGTTTATATACCACAAAATGCTTTTGAAGTAGGGGAAATTTCAAAAAGTGGTTTTCAGGTGCTCAAGTTCCCCTTTCAGCCTGGTCCTGTGTGACGGTATCCCTGCTGGGGGTTATCAGTCCTTTGTGTGACGGCAGGCCACTGGCCTTTGAAGTGTTAGAGAGAGCCCCTCCACCTTTCCTGCCCGGGGAGAGCCATTCAGTATACAGATTAATGCAGGTGTGACTGAGTGTTCTATGTTTATGGTTGGGTGGAATGCACAAGAGGAGCTTTCCACCAGCACAGACATGGATTGGAGACAGGGCTGTAAGGCACATATGGTAGTAAGTTCAGAGAAATCCCCACTTTCTAAAAGTGGCATTTCTAAAATAGTAATATTAAATACAACTTCACCAGTAAGCAGGATTTTTAATTACCATTCTGGAAATACTAAAGATGACAAGGCTACCCCTTCCACATCAGAATCTACTACTTAAAAGTATATGAGGGCAGTTTTAATGGTAGTCTATGAGAGGAGTAGGCCTCATAGTAGTGGAAAACAAATTGGTGAGTTTTTCACTACTAGGACATGTAAAACATGTAAGTACATTTCCAGCCTTTTACGTACATAGCACCCTGCCCTATGGGTTACTTAGAGCCTACCTTAGGAGTGACTTATTTGTAGTAAAAGGGGAGTTTAAGGCTTAGCAAGTAGTTTTAAATTCCAAGTCGAAGTGGCAGTGAAACCGCACACACAGGCCTTGCAGGGCTACTTATGTGTGTGACACAATCAGTGCTGCAGGCCCACTAGTAGCATTCAATTTATAGGCCCTGGGCACAGGTAGGGCACTTTATTAGAAACTTACAAGTAAATTAAATATGCCAATTGAGTAGGAACCAATGTTACCATGTTTAGGGGAGAGAGCACATGCACTTTAGCACTGGTCAGCAGTGGTAAAGTGCGCAGAGTCTTAAAACCAGCAAAAACAGGGTAAGAAAAATGGAGGGAGGCAGCCAAAACATTGGGGGATGACCACCCTAAGGCTGTCAGGTCTAACATGTGTCCCCCCAGCTGAAGGTGGGGAGAGCTACCCAACTCCTTGGGATCTCTCATCACTAAGGCAGAAGGGAGAGGTTCACTCTCCTGCTCCACATCCTCATCAGTCACAAGGAACATGCTGACTTTAAACATCTCAAAGTGTTTACATGGAACACCCTTAGGGGGCTCCTAGGGGTCTGGAAGTCCTCTAAGTAAGTGTCCTCCACCTTACGCTCCTTTATTTTGTATGGGCCAGTTCAGCGATCCAGGAGAGCTTTGGCTATACTGCCTCCATGACCCATCCTTTGTTGCAAGGTTGAACCTCAACCAGAGTGGCCTTCTGGTCATACCAGCATTTCATTACCTCTTGACTGGCCTCAAGGGTGCTTTTGGCCTTTTTCCAGAAGGTGTGCATCTGGATCCAGAGGGCCAACAAGAAGCTGACCACATGCCGGGGGTTCCTGGGAGCTTTCTCCTACCCCTCCACGGCAATGTTTAGAGGCCCCCTAACGGGGTCGCCATAGAGAATCTCAAAGGGCCTGAACTCTATCCCTTTCTGGGGCACTTCTCTGTAAGCAAAGAGTTGGTATGGCAAGAGGACGTCCCACTTGCGCCTCATGACCTCAGGTAGGCCTGCAATCATGCCCTTCAAGGTCTTGTTGAGCCCCCTAAGGGTGGTCCCTATCACAAGACTGATTGAGGGTGATAGGGTGTGGTGAACTTGTAAGTTACACCACACGCATCCCACATGGACTTCATGTATGCAGACATGAAGTTAGACCAGTATGAACCTGTTGCCTAGGGCTGTCTTGGGGTTCAATGGAGCAATGATGCCGATGCCCACCCTTTCAAAGGGGGTGCCAATGATGGAAAGAGGGATCAGGGGAGCCTTCAGCTTTTTCTCTGACTTCCCAATGGCCTGGCAGGTGGGACAGGATCTGCAGAATGTATCTGAGACTGTCTACATTTGGGGCCGATATAAGTGGCTGACAAGCCTGGCAAAGGTCCTGCCTTGCCCTAAATGTCCTGCCAGGGGAGCCAATCCCTGTAGGAAGGCCCGGTAACACTTGGGGACCAACAGCACACATTCTGCCCCAGTACCTAGAGCCTTAGGTTCACTATATAGGAGATAATTCTCCCAGGCCTGTCGCCTCAAGCCCTCAAGAGTGGGACACTCTTTCTTCACTTTGCAGAATTCCTTCCTGGTGGCCCACCCTCAACTTGCCAGCTAGCAAGCTCAGGTAGGTCACCAGGGGTGACAATGTCCTCCCAGGTTGGCTCAGGGGCCTCCTCCTCAGGGACCCTGTCAACCTTCACCTTTTGAACTTCTGGGACCGGTTTCTTGCCCCCCATTCCCCTCTCCTTGGCATCTGTTTGGGCCATTCTTCCATGCTCCAGATGCCCTTGACTCACTTCTCTGGCAGCCGGGGGCCATGTGGTCATTTTGACCCACTCAGGCAATCCCATCATCTCCAAGTGAGATCTGAGCTTTACCTCCCTCCAGGTAGTGTGGTCTAGGGCATTGCCTAACAGACAATCTAAGGCATGGCAAGTCTCACAGCTACTTTCAGAGTACCAGAGAGCCCCCCCATTCAAAGGGAACCAGAGCCACCGGTAGATGGCTCTCATGATTGTCAGCGTTTATGACTTGGCGGAATGTGCTTGGTAGGACCTGCTCTGTTGACACCAGCTGACCCTTGAAAGTAATCATGCTGGCTCCTGTGTTACGCAGAGCCTCCACCCATTTCCCATTATTGGTGACCCACCGCCAATACTTAGAAGTATTGGCAGGCATGTTGGGTTTTGGCACCATATCTGTATCCCCCAGGGTCAAAGAACCCTTTCTTCTTAGGATCAGACTGGGACTGGTTACCACTCCTCCCTTTGGCAATTATTGTGGGCACCTTTAGCGAACTCCTAATTTTTACGTTTTCCTCCCCCCTCTTTCTTCTGTTGTGAATCCTGACCACCTTTGTGTGTCCCCTCCAGATACTTTTTTGGATACTCTGATGCTAGCCCAGAGGTCCACCTCCTCATCAGGCTTCCTGAGATCAATCAGCTTACTGTTAACTAGGTGCTGGTGCAACTCTACAAAACAAATACTGAGCATGTACTCTCTCAGGATTAAATTGTACAACCCAGCATAATCACTGACTTTGCTGCCCCGCACCCAGCCATTCAGTGCCTTACTGGAGTAATCAACAAAGTCTACCCAGACTGGTTGTGGGATTTGTTACTGTCCCTGAATCTTTGGTGATACTTCTCAGGGGTCAGTCCAAATTTGGCAATTAAAATGGTTTCCATGGGAGTGTTATTCTTCTGGTTCCAAACTCTAATGTCAGAAGTGTGTCCCTCCCAAGTGTATGCCTGTGTTTCCACAGACCCACGCTCCAGTGCTCTTCACGAACCCCATGTGCCCTCAGTGCAACTTCATAACCAGAAAACCATTTGTCAATGTCATCTCTCACCTCATAAATGGGCACCAAATCCTTGGGTATTCAAACCTTGTTGTCTCCATTAGTTACTGTACGTATGGTGCCACCAAGACTGCTGGACTCAGACTGCCTAGCCTTGAGGTCCAGCTCCTTTAGACTCACTTCATGAGCCAGAAGTAATTTCCTTTCTGCCAGCGCTCTTTCAGCCTTCCTCTCCTCTGCTGCCGTTTTGAATTCTCTCCTCTCTCCTTTCCTCTGTAGTCAGGCAGTGACTTGTAACACTGCTCCCTGGTCTCGCAGGGGGCACAAATCCAGTGGTGTCACCCCCCACTGCTGTTGGCAGCTCCTCTGTGACAGATTCTCCTGATCCTACAACTCATCATGCTTTTGGCAGCGGGCTTCTGCCCAGTCCCTCATCTCCATTTGGAACTCCTCCTATTTGGTGGCTCCACGGGTAGGTACAAAGCTCTTGTGCTGGCTAACTGTGTACTCCTCCAGCTTAGCCAGGTCAAGTTCCCCAGCTCTACATGTGGACCCGGGCAGAGTATAGGATTGGTTAAAAATAGAAAGCAGGGAAAACTTGCAGAAGAAAAGAAATCAAAGTGACCTTTAACTGTGGGTAGGTAGTGTACACATAGCTATTGTATGGCACTGCACAACACAAGTCCTATCCTCATTGCTGATTACTAGTATTACAAATTGGGTCTCTAGTTGACAAAGGTATGCATCCTGTCCAAGTAGGGACCACAATCCTAGTCAGAGTAAGTCACAACACAACTGAAATTATCCTGTGCTCATCCTCTGGTAGCTTGGCGCAGATCAAGCAGGCTTAACTTAGAAGGTAAAGTATAAAGCATTTGTGCAATAACTCATACAGTAACACAGTGAAAACACCACAAAAATACACCACACAGGTTTAGAAGAATAGATAATATTTATCTGAATAACATAAGATCAAAACAACATAAATCCAATATGCACCAGTTGGGATACCACTTTTTAAAGGTTTAATGAGTCTCTGGAGGGGATCTCTCTTACACTTCAAATGCCAGTGATCTACCCTCACACAAAGGACTGTTAATCCCCTCAGCAGGGATACTAGCAGACAGGACTTTGCTGAAAGGGGAACTTGAGCACCTGAAAACCACTTTTTGAAGTTTCCCCTACTTCAAAGGCATTTTGTGGTAAATAAACTGGTTCTCTAACCCCACCAAATCAACGACTTCTGGATCTATACCTGGACTCTGTCAGAGGGACTGCTTGGCTGCCCAAAGGCCTCATCTGGACTGCTTTGCTAAGAGGGTCTGCTACCCTGCTTGTTTCCCCGATGCCTGCTGGCCTCTGAATCTGCAGGAAGGCCTCTGCATCCCATCAAGTGCTCTCCAAGGGCTCGGATTGAGCTTGCCTCCTGTTCTGAAGTCTCAGGGTCACAAAGACCAGAAAGAAGAAAATCACTTGTGCATCAGAAAATCGACGCAATTCCTGCAGAAATCCTGCATCGCGGCTGGAAAATCAACACACTGCCGACCGGAACGATGAAGGGCCGGATGCGCAACTGGAAATCTGATACAGCACCTACCCTGCAGCTGAAAAATCACAGCAGCGCCTACCGGATCAATGCAGCACCTTCTCCTTTCTACCCGAGTGTCAAGGATTTTCAACGCATCATCCCTCGGCGTCAAAATATCCCCGTATTGCAGTGAGGAAAGAAACAACGCATCATCTGTGCTGCCCCGAAAATCAGATGCATCTCCTTATTTTTCAACGCATCTCCTCCTCTGTGGCCCTGAGCCTTGTTGTTTTTGACACATCCCAGCTACTGTGGGTTAAAAGGGTATAACTGATTCTTAAGGACTGATACTCATTTAAACCTTTAAAAAGTAATATCTCAACTGGTGCATATTGGATTTATATTGTTCTGATCTTATTTTATTCAGCCAAATATTATCACCAGAGGGTGAGCACAGGATAATTTGGGTTGTGTTGTGACTTACCCTGACTAGGATTGTGGTCCCTACTTGGAAAGGGTGCATACCTCTGTCAACTGGAGACCCAATTTCTAACACATCCCGATTCACTTCATCCACTTGACATGGTGCCATACTTCACTTTGGCCTTCATCATCTTGTCACTAGGTAACCTGATGTTAACCCAATCCACTTTTTCAAAAGAAACTGACTTTGTTTTCGTGCACGCTTCATATCTGACTTTACTTCTAAATTGATGCTGTTCAATATTTGCAAGCATGTCCCCAATGTGTTGCTTAATTTTAAAAGTTGATTCAATTTTAGACAGCTTGTTTAACCATACGAGGTTATGAAAATCCTAAGAATATCCTCCCCTTAATGCTTGAAAAGTTGAAACCCCTGTTACACAATGGGAAGCGTTACAGTAATACCACATCATGACATATAAAACATCTGCTACATCCACCCCTTCATTGATTACACCTCTCACACATTCACTCACCAGTCTATTAGCTCTCTTGACTTGTCCAGTACGTTGGAGATGATACAGACTGCATCTTTTATGCTTGATACCAGCATCTCTCAAAAACTCTACTTTGGTGTCTGACACAAACTGTATCTGACATCAGTTCAGAAGAAACACCTTCTCTTGAAAACACATCCATAAAGAACGTAATGACTGTTTTAGTGTTGGCATAATTCACAAATGTGACCCCCATCCATTTGGATAAGTGGTCAGTCAGTACTATGGCAAAACATTGGCTATAAGGCAATGTTCTGAAAGAACCAAGTAAATCCAGACTCACGTTAGTCCAAACCTTCTCCTGACTACCAACTTCCACCATAGAAGGTGTCACACTCTTAAGATGTTTATCATTCTGTCAACAAACAGAGCATTTTGCAACAAAATGCTCGACATCTCTGTCCATATCTTGCCACCAGTAGGTTTCTCTCAACCTTTTCTAAAAACCTTTAGCTCCCACCAAGGGGTTTCCCTGGCTCAGGTATACACCCAAGAACAATCATCTCAAGGATTACCTAGATATTGATTCGGCATATGTCACTCGGGACCTTACCAATCTCTCCCCAAAACTGCAGGATGCGTGTGCATGTCATAAACATGTGGATATCATCAGAATTTCGCAGCCCACATTTCATGCAGAATACCTCATCCATCCTTCTCAGTTTGGCAGTTCTTCTTGGTGTTCAGAATGCCCTGTGAAGGGAGAATAGATGGTACCTTCTCAAAAAAGGCAGGTTTTACCATGCTATGAAGAGTGAGCATAAATACTTGCTATATATCTTTTATACTCAGCCTCTGCAAGCATTCGACTCAAAATGTTTCAGGCAGGTCTAAGTCTCCATTGATGATGTTGAGCATTAGCCAATGCCATAGTGACACATCCTTCTTCAGATAGGGCCCTTTCATCAAACATTATTCAAGCTTATTTGTGCTGCTATTCTTTTCCCCTCAAGGGCCAGCTACTCAGCTGATACAATTTGAATTTGGAGGTGGATCCCCCAGTCAATTCCTGAAGATCTTCTCAAGAACAGATCTTCCCCTCCTGTAATAGCTGGACCCTTTCTACTATCTCCACATCCTTCAATACAGTTGCCATCTTATCTCCAAAACACTCAGGGGTACTCAGGGAAATACCTACAGTTTTTAAGCTGGAAGGCCTATGTACAGAGCTGGAAATCTGATAGCGTGTATACATCCTTTATCATGTTTCCTGTGCAGTTTTTTCCTTGAAATTCTTGTGCCCTTGGAGGCCCAAATAACGGAATTTACTTACCCATGTAATTTCTCTAGCCAGGCTTTTCCACAACACTAGTTCCACCTTGGTTTTCCATCTAGAAATTTCGCAGCATTTTCACTGCACTCAAAGTGGGCTAACTTACTCACCTCCCATCTGACCCTTACTCTTGTCTACAAGACGGAGGAGAGTCTGGATTTTTGATCAAGTATCTCCTTAGGTAATGCCCTCTAAGCTACTCTGACTGGTTTTGGTCCGAACGTTTCCTTTCTGAAAGGGAAACATGCTGCTCTAGCTTCTCAGTTGCCTTCTTAACTTCTCTATTCTTCTGGGCAGATGAACTGATCAAAATACCCCTTATAAAGGCCTTAATGGCATTCGAGACTAAGTGCTGAGGTGCTGAATTGATATTTACTTCTAAAAAGTCAGCAGTCTCCAATCATAGTTTGTCTACAACTTCTTGGACTGCTAAGAGTGTACAATCTAAAGTCCACCTCCTCGTAACATGACCTTTCTCGATTTTCATTTCTAAGACAATCGCCGCATGATCAGACAGGTGAGCCACTTAGGGGCAGATTTATGAAAAGTGGCGCTGCACTTAGTGCAGCGCCACTTTTCTTGCGCCCCTTAGTGCCCCCCTAAAGCCACCATGCGTGCACCGTATTTAATATAAAGTGCACCATGGCAGTAGTTAAGGAACTAGCATAAAAAATGTTGATGCTAGTTCACGCTTTACAGGATTAGAGTAAAATATGTTGACACTAATCCTACAAAGCACCCAGAGGCCCATTGAAACCAATGGGAGTCTCCTTTTAACACCTGCTACGAGCACACATTAAAAATGGTGGAAAAATGACACAAAGAAATCTCAGAGATTTCTTTGTGCCATTTTTTCGGCCCTTCTATAGCCAGAACGCCCCTTTGCATACATTATGCCTGGCACATGCATAATGTGGCTCAAGGGATTACAAAGTGGTGAAATATAAGGATTGCACCACTTTGTAAATATGGCGCTGCATTTATTGGCCATTTAACGCCACATTAGCGTAAATAAATGATGCTAATTTGCCATTAGATGCTGCTAGGCCCTTTTATATCTGGGCGTAAATGCCTTATATTCAAAATGTTTTCCTTTATTACCTAGTCGACTAAAATAATACCTATATTGTTTATTATGATAGGTGTATTCTCGCTCTGTTCAAGCCATTACTCTCCAGATATCACACAGAGCCATATGTTTCATCGGACATCTGATATAAATTTGCGTTTTGGAGCATATTCTCAACCTATTAATGCCAGACATATCTTGAGTGTTGTCCAGAACAGCATTAAAGTCTCCTGTCAATACTATTGGATAAAAGGCCTCTGAAAGTCCTAAACATAAGTTTTTAAGGGGTCCCACATCATCCACAGTTGGGCAATAGTATCCCGCTAGGGTATAGGTGGTATCAACTATCCTCAGGGTTACAATTAACCATCCTCCCCTCTTGTTGGACTTACACTACCTAATTAAAATTTCTACTTGTTTTTTTTATCAGACTGACCACTCCTATAGTATGACATGATTGGTCAGAACATGTGGTACCTGGGGACAATTTTGTATTCTATTTTTCCCCCTCCATGCTCCCAACCGAATGTCCCCACCTCTCAAACCCCTCCCCCACATGCTCTCCTGTCTGGAGAACCCTCCCTTAAACCTCCATGGCTAATAAATCCTTTTGGGTGTACACCAGGATGTGAAGGGGTAGTAATTAAAGAAAGAACAAAGGAAACAGAAAAGTCAGACAACGAAGCAGAGACAAAGTAAGAAAAACAAAGGAAGTCAGGATTAAGAGGAACAAGACAAAATCCTAAACCAAACCCCCCTCTAGTCTTTTCTCCTTAATTTAAATACATCTTCTGAGAGGGGTAAACCAGAGGTATGGGATATGCATGTCAAGCGAGGCAAAGGCCCTTTTAAAACCAAAGGGCAGTTTGATTTTCTAGTTTGCTCTATTCTTTCCTAACAGTGCATCCGCCTCTTCGTGGTCCCTGCAATCATATATTTTATTGTCCAATATTACCCTTAGGATGGCAGGAAATCTCAACTGGTCCATGGTCCCTAATTTCCTCAACTCTTCTATTCATTTCCAAAGCACCCAATGCCTTCTCAAGATCTAATTTCAAAGGAGATGCCATTTCCTTTCAGGGAACTCAGCTTCAATGCCTTATTCAAAATGTGTTCTTTGACAGAATATGTGAGAACTTTTGTGCAGTTTATTCTTTTTTGGAGATTTTATAAAACAGGTCCTGATGAACTCTTTGAATGTCCTTGACCAGCTCTTCCTCCGCCCCCTCCCAAACTCCACTAGATGATAACAGGGCCACTATGAAGGCTTTGATATCCACTTTTTCTTGCCTTTCTTTGTATCTTTTTTCAGCATGTCAATTTCTTCCCTATCTGAGGCAGTTCTTGCTTTTAATTCTAAAACAGTTTCTTCCAGTGCCTTTGTGTCAGAGAGTCCAGTTTTTGCAATCCTTCACATACACCCTGTACATCCCTTTAGTTTGCTTGAGAAGTAGAAAAAACATTTCTGACCTATCCTGAGAAGAACTGTAGTATGTGTTCCAAACCATTTGTAGGGGATAAGCTAATATTTAAGGGTGGTTAGAGAACGTTTCCCCTTACATATGGGTAAACCGGTGTGATATATGAGTGTACCCTATCTGGTGGGCTAAGCTTCGCCTTAAGCACTGAAGTTGTGTTGATCTCAGCCTCCTCCTCTGTTCTTAGCAGTGATTCTACCCCTTCTCCCCACATGTCAGCTAAACATTGATATCTGTTTGGGTCCGGGGTTTGAAGTTTTTTTGCCTCCATCTGCTCCTTCCTCTTGAGTCTGCCCCTTCGGTGTTGTAAAATATTTCTGTGCTGCCTCTATGAAAGGGGGCCCTCCCTTCCTGCCCCCCTTCCTCCATCAGCTGTGCCTTAGTTGTATGGGGAATAGTATCTCAGTCACCTATTTTGTCCGTCTAAATTGTGTATGAAGCGGTATTAAGTGATAGGGATGAATACTAAAATTCTCAATGTTTTAGAGAAAAAGGGCATTAGACAGACTGAGCAGTAGTTATACAGCGATGAATGGGTAACAATAAATTTAGTAGCCCAACAGAAAACCCTTAAAAATCAGTGGCTATGCTTCAGTGGAGGAGTATAGGATGAACAATTAAGAGATAGTGGAAGGCTACTAGAAGAGACAGTCAGCAATTTATCGAGTATCAGAGCCTACCTGTTTAAGCACTGGAAGCATTTATCTTTGGAAGTGGTAGTGGAGGATGTGTAGTTAATCTGTGGGCTGCTCAAGGTGTGAAAAGAATGATGGGAAACTCAGGGTAATGAGGATGATCCTTATGTTGTTGATTTATTGAAGTGGTAAAATGATTGACTGAGAGATATTAGATATGATAGGTGAGGGTGGCGAGAAAAGTGAACTAAGTTTACAGGCTAGATATTTGAGGAGTTACTTAAGCAAACTGATAGGATTTCAATAGTACTGTATATTAGCTTTGTCAGTACTAGTAATAAGGATGTTTAGTACTTGACTTTAATCGTCAAGGCATTCAAGTGTGTGGGATTCCCTCCATTTGCGTAAGGGGACATACATTTGGACTTGAGGTGATGGGTGATGAATAACTGGAGATATAAGTGGTTAAGGATGAATGAGCGGATGGAGTAGCAGAGTGGATGGAGTAAATGGTAATAGCGCAGTACATATGAGTGTGTGACTTGGCCAATAAACAGACTGGATATTCTCAAGGACAGCTCCCAGAACAATCCTCAAATACACCTAAAATATATTGGTAGAGATCAGTTTGCATATTTACTTTAATACTGCAGTTTCCACACATTGTGCCTCCTGAGTTGACTCCTGGTATCTCACAATGTGTGACACTAGTGACTGTGAAAGAGGCACCCCAACCATCAGGTATTCTACCAGAATCATGGAAAACTACTGTGCCAAAAATATTGTGTCATACATAATGTTTACAAATGTATTGCCCAAATGGAGTTCGTAATACAAAATCTACACTCAATTAAATGATATTTTTGTAAACAATATTGAGCCTATATTATTTATGTCAGATGATATTTTCATTATCAGTATTCTGACATACAATACATACCTCCACGAGGTGGTCCTAGCATGGATGAGGAAAAACATTTGGAGGTACAGGGAGTAGACATCATCAAGATTGTAGTGGTAATTTTACTACCAACTGGAGTGTGGCAGGGGCTTGGAGATGGATGAAGACTAGGACTGTGCTGCTCTACCATCACGTTTCATATTGGTGTGAGTATCCTAAGAAGTGAAAGAATGGAAATGAGGTCTGACTAACTCACTAGAATGTACCCAGAGACGTGGTCAGTCATTATGGGCTGGTTTTGCATCTTATCCCCAACACTGCACATTTCAGCCTCTTCGTATGTGGTAACTTTGCATTTGGTATAAGCAATCAGCCATGAGACAGAGGGAGTGAGACGGCCCCTAGATGACACTATCACCATCGGATCGGCAGCTGTGGACCTTGAGCTTGTGTTAGGAGATAGGCTCCCTTCTCCTTGATCAGGATTGGATCCAAGTAGATAGAGGTTAAGCACTGAGTGAGATGGAGCAAGCAGGTAAGCTGGGGGTTCATGGATGATTGCAAGCACCTCTCCTGTCAGTCCGGTAGCCGACTGAAGCACAGGGGTATGTTAAAGCATGAATGGAAAGGCTAAAGGAAGAACCAGCACTGATTGGATCATTCCACTGGAATTGTTTGTATTTGCCTTCTGGACATTGATGGATCTTTTGGGGGGGGGGTTCCTCATCGTCCAAGAGGAACATTTAGGTGGTTCAACCCTCTTTCTTGCTTCCTGATAAGAATGAACATACTCTCTAAAGATTGATCTCAACTTGCATCTTGTGACTGATTGGATAGTGATGCTGATGTAGAGTACATGTGGTTTATTGCCACCACTTACCATTGTTTGCTGTTTTCATGAAATAGTACAGAAACGTGCTTGGTGGCTTGGCTGTGAGTCTCCTCACCTCTGCTTTACTTTCTGGGCTCCTTGACATTGGGCCATGGTTTGTATGGTTGACTCCTTGGACTCAGCACGCTGTGTGTGTCTCTCTCTCTGAGGTGCCAAGATAATCAAGTTCTACTCAACTCAAGACAGTTGTAACATCAAAATATCTGATGGGCCGCTGGGAAAGAATGCAGACCAAATTACACCTGATAGCCCTACAGAAATTATTCTGGAGCTGAACAATGACACTCTTTCTCTTGATCTTTGTATGCAGTTTTAGATGCATGGGATTTGATTGAAGAGGTTATGTATTAAAACATTTTTGTACAATTCTGAAAAAGCAATAATAAAATGAATTAGGATTTAACATAGGATTTGCATTTTATGTGGGCCTGGGTAAGATATTTACCTTGTAAGTAGCTACTGAGGCCTAGATATGCAACCAGCATATTAACTTTTGCATAGTACTTTTGCATTTATGCCCGGGCATAAATCCAAAGTATCATTTATCTAGAGTACAGGTGTAAGGAATGAAAAAAGGTCCAACCTCCTCTCAAGTGTCATTGAAACTTGCCTAGGACAAATAATACAGTCACTTTCAAAATATGTCTATATATTCCTTATTTAGGAATTACGTTATTGATGACCTTACTTAGGGGCATATTTATACTCTGTTTGCGCCGAATGTGCGTAAAAAAATTTGACGCACATTCGGGGCAAACTGTGCCCCATATTTATACTTTGGCGCCCGACCCCACGGATGTCAAAATTCCATCATGTGCGTCATTTTTTGGAAGCGGGAAACTGCCTTGCGTTAATGATATGCAAGGTAGGCATTCCCTTCCAAAAAAATGACTTTAAGGCCTGTGCGCCTTATTTATCCCCCGGCGTCATTTTGACACACAGGAGGGGGTGGGTCTTAAGAAACGGCACACAGCTTGATGTGCGCTGTTTTTTAACACCTGGGTCAGGGCAGGCGTTAAGGTATCTGTGGGCTGGGAAGGAGTCCAGAGGTGCCCTCACCTGCCCCCAGGGACACCCCCTGCCACCCTCACCCACCCCTGGATGGGGGACCCATCCCAGGGAAGTAGAGGTAAGTTCAGGTACGTATTTTTGTAAGTTTTTTTTAAGTGGCATAGGGGGGCCTGATTTGGGCCCCCCTACATGCCACTATGCCCAATGACCATGCCCAGGGGACAGAAGTCCCCTGGGCATGGCCATTGGGCAAGGGGGCATGACTCCTGTCTTTGCTAAGACAGGAGTCATGTCAATGGGGATTATGCGTAAAAAAAATGGCGCAAGTCCGATTTGAGGCCTGATTTTAGCCTCAGACCTGACTTGCACCATTTTTTGACGCTCAACCTCATTTTCCCATACGTCGGCGCTGCCTGGTGTGAGTCGATTCCATAAATAAGGGGCCCGCATGGCACGTTGGAATGGCGTTAGCCGGCGGTGAAATTTTTGACGCACAACTGCGTTGGCGCAGTTGTGCATCAAAAAGTATAAATATGGCCCTTAGAGTCAATTATCCTTAGCTAACAGGTTTGCCTTTCATGAGAACAAAGAGAAAGGAAAGGGGAGGGAGAAACTCCCTAGCATCAAAGGGACCCACTGCCTACTCTCAGAACCACTCTTCAGTGTGGGTAATTATTGAAAGGGTCCACCAATTCACGTCAACTCTTTTAGCCCTCTCTGACCCCCCCCATCTTAAGTAGGATCTTGTAAAATACAACATGGAGGCCAGTATGACCATGGCCACAAGCACCATACACATTCTCCATACACTCTATGCACTTCTTCCACTCACATAGGCAAGTTCACACATGCACCATCCATTTCTTACATGGATAGGGGAAGAGACGCAATGGGCAAAAAGACCCATTTGTACGGGACTGGTAAAAAAATGTAAAAGTATGGGAGAGGCTGGTAAGTTGCTCCCCTTGTAGTGGGTGGGTAATAAGGTCTTCCATGTATTGTACCAATCATATGTGCACATGCACCCAGCAAGTGCATATAATATACACACACTGCACAGCACTACATCCTCCATGTATTGTGGCATTCACAGGCATACATAATTCCAGTACATGCATATAATATACACACACTGCACAGCACTGTATTATCCATGTATTGCATCACTCAAAAGCACACATACTCTCAGCATGTGTACCACACCTGTACTGCACAGCCAGCATTCCACACCAAACTGATGTAGGCCAAAGGTGAGTAAGGCACACATAGCAGCCTTTCACCACTATGAAGGTTGCACTTTGGTTGTCTCTCTTGGTCCAAATAGACCGCAATCCATGAGACAGGCCTATGTCATGGTGCACACACAGTATCCTTTTTTGTCAATAACAATCAAATTCAGCATTAGGAATCCTGGTTTTGCCATAGCTGGGACACTCAGGGCAGGGGTGCATGCCCAGCACAATGTGAGGGCCTTTTCTGTTCCAACACAGACAATAAATCTGTAAATGATGTTCTGTAATGCAACTGTTATATAAAAGGTGGACACTGTGTTTTTTTTTTCATTTAGGTTAACTTTCCTACTTAAGAAAGAATTGTGGTTTCCTTAAATATGTTCACAGTAGGAGCTTCATCATAGAGAATGTTGTGGGGATCCAAAATGTGGTAGCTGTTCTTTAGTGGCTTTTTTAATAGTCCTGTGTTACTTGGTTTAGGGGTCTATAGGATCATACTTCACTTGCTTCCAGAAGTACTAATGCTTCTTGATATCTTCAGCTTTCACCTTAAGTATTTAGGCATGTTTAAATAGAAACCCTGGCATGTTATACTATCTTACTTCTAGAGAGAGCCATTGAAGATTTGAGCCATTGGATGGTTTGCTCCACCAAATGTGCCATTGTGAAAACAACCACTTTAAGGGGTAATGCCCTTCACTTGACAAGTCCAAATTGGATACCATTGCCACAGACAATCCTGTTGAGTACTAAGGACTGAGCAACATGTTTTAGTTTCTTTTGATATGATGACTCCTGTGCATTCTAAACTCAAAGATAAAGCATAAAGTTTTAGTTTTTTTTAACCATGCTGCGCAATATTCCTAATGGGTTGAAGGATGACAACCATCTTTGTGTCAGGAATTTTTCTTGGAGCCAGCAAAAAATGTGTCTTGTGAGGGTCAATACTGTGGGCCTGATTATGAGTTTGTTGGTCCGTGGACCACCTTGGCAACGGCGGCAATCCAACCACCGTTGGGTTCACAGTCAGACCACTGTATTACGATGCATGCGGTTTCATAGACCAAAGACAGCTGCGGTCCCACTGGCACCACCAGGCAGCGCAGATCACCACAGTGGTGAGATAGGCCAATGAGCCCATCTGAGCCAGTGTTTTCACTGGACAGATTATGATGTTGCCTTCTGCCAACGTGATTATGGCAGTCCACCCACCACATTCCAGCTAGTGGAAATTGAAGAATAAAAGGCAAGAACTCATCTGCTGACAGCGTCACACATACTGTGCTGCCATGGAGCTGATCACATATGTCTTGCTGCTGCTCATAGATGAAGCCCAAAATACACACTGCCGTGGAGTTAACCGATGGTAATATCACACACCTACCCATTTTTAGAAACTCCACAACAGATTGACGCACCGCCATAGACCTGGTATGTGGATTATGCTACGTGGATCAAGTACACTTTTTATGTGTCCCGGGTTGGAATCGATAACAACGAATGACCCGTACACAGCCACATGACACCCTCTTTGGGCAGGTCACTGACACTGCACCACCACACTCCACAAAAAAACACATGCCTGCTCATCCCAGTTTCAGGGACAGTGAAGTGTACAGACCATTGTGTCACACAACAGCAACACCACATCAATATCACACATAATCAAACTGACACCCTCACATTGCTCACATGCCCATTGACTGTTGTGATATTGAAGACACATATGTAGGGATGTGTCATTTCACCCAAACACACCTTCCATGAAACATCCCTGTGATGGACCTACACATATCACCCACATTGCAACACAATCAAAGGTCAATGGGATACATAATATTTTGTGAGACAAATATCCAAAGCTCACAATGTAACAAATACCCGCACTATAGAGAGGGGGGCATTAGGACCACCCGAGGACGACTGCTGCCCAGGGACACATTTCACTTTGCACATGCCCTAAAACACCATTTGCACAGGACCTGGCCCTTTGTGTATCTCAGGGACAACCAGTAGTAGAGCCAATCTGCAAAATGTGTAAGTGGAAGTCAAGAAAGCAAATACAACAGCAACAGCATGGGTCACACATTTAGATGAAGTAAGTGGAAAGTACACACATCAAAATGGATACTTGGTCAGCCAAATGTAAAGGAAGGTAGCACAATTGAATACCATCCATGTGTGGACAAACAAACCTCTAGCTTGCTCACATGAGACAAATGTCCAGTCTAAATCAGGGTGACAAATTCCAACACAAAACATGCTGACATTGGCCAACCCAAGACGAAATACTTGCCACATCAAACAAAACACAATGCAATGACACCCCAATTGGATTAACACCCATATATCCCTACAGTGCACATCTACCCTTGTCCTGGGTGACACCAGCACTGCCCCCAAAGTCAGATCCTGCCAACGACAGCAAATGGATCAGCAATCAAGGTGAAACACACACAACTGTAGACATACAACACAAATTACTCAGGAACAACAAAAATGCAGAAACGTAATGGCAGGACAAATGTGTACCAAAAAACAACTACTGGGTATTATTGGTTAGAAATGATGCCCAGTCCGTATTTCAGTCTGTGCACAGTACTGTGCTGTGGCTTGACATCAATCACTACCAGAGACCCACCACAGGAAGGAGCATCAAGTGGGCATGCAGGCACCTCAAGGATCATTTTTAGGTGGGGTGGGGTTGGCTCTGGGATGGGTGGGTTTGGTAGGGGTGGGCTTTTTCCCAGGAGCAATGGTCTTTTCCAGGAGGCATGGGAGGGTTCTTCTTCAGGGTGGGAGGGGTATATGAGCTTGCAGGGGGCAGGTGTGACAAGGAGGACTTGGATGTAGAAGGAATGGGTTGATATGTAGTTGAGACACTCTTGGGTTTAGGAGGGGAGGTAGAGGTCACAGGAGAAAGGGCAAGGTCAAAAAGGAAACTTTCCTTGGAAAAACGGGTAGAGTCTTCAGAAAGAATTGGGGTTTGGGAGGTTGAGGGAGTGGTTGTCTTGCCTGTGGGTGTTGATGCTACTGGTGAGTGCATGTCTGAGGTATGCTTGGGTTTGGGTGGTATCTGTTGCATGTGTGAGTGTGGGCATTTATGTTTCTTGGGGGATGTGAGGTTGAGGTGCTCTGTAATGTGGGAGTGGTGGCTGTGTGTGTTGGTGTTGGGATGGTGCCTGAGGGCATGGTGGATGTGGTATCTGTGTTTGTGTGTGTTGGGGTGGTATCTGGGGTATGGTGTCTGGGGCGTGTGAGTGTTGAGTTGATGTCTGGGGGGTATGTGGCTGTTGTAGATGTGTAACTAGGTGTTGCGATGATGTCTTTGGGCATGGTGGTTGTGGTGTGTGGGTCAGTGGGGGTGGTGTCTGTGGAAATGGTGGTTGTTGTGGTCTATGTGAGTGACTGTTGAGTTCTTGTGTGCCAGTGTGTCTTACAATGCTTGTGTTTAAGTGTGCTGCTCTTGTGTGTTGAGGTGGGTGCATGCGGATGTGTCTGTGTGCTTGGGACAGGTAGGTAAAGAGGGAATTTGGATTGGGAAGAGGTAGGTGGTAGGGAGAGGATTGTGTGGGGTTCATGGCTGCCAGCAGTGAGGAGGCCAGAGCCTGAAAAGATCTCTGTAGACTGGACATGGCACTATGAATGCCTTCCAGGTACGCAAACATCTGCTGGAGCTGGCTGCCCTGCACCTAGATGGCATTCAGAATGAAAATCTGACCCTCAGAGATACTCCTCAGGAGGTCAATAGCCTCCTCACTCAGGACAGCAAGGGTAACAGGGCAGGGCATAAGATGCCATGAGCAAAGGAGATGCCCACCCTTTTGGGTGGGTGGGCACGGCCAACCGGGTGGGTAGCAACAGGGTGGGTGGAGATTGAACTGGGGTTGGCGGAAAAGGATGGAACAGGAGCAGGTCATGATGGGTCCACCACTACTAGAGAGTGGCCACTGGAGAAAAAATCAGATGATGATCTACCAAAGACAATATTAGGGACATGTTAGAGTCTTTTAATAATTGGATCACCGGCAGCTTAGATGTTCTTCTGCCCTTTTCCACTAAAGTTAGAGGACACTGTAGGCAGAGCTCTCCCTAGTTCTCCCCGCACCTTCTACATGTCCAAAGAGAATGTAGAAAACTGTAAAGGAGATGGCGAATATCCTATGATGAAGCTCTAAAACAAGGGTACAGGAAAGCCATTCGGTCTTACTATACAGAATTCAAAATAGCCCAAACTGCGTACTATTCGGCCAAAACTGAGCTGGCATCAAACTCTCCCAAGGAGATTTTTGGGATATTCAATTAAATTACCCAACCACAGCACGACTTGGGACTCTTTGATGCCTCCCAAGAGCATGTCAATAATCTTGCAATGTACTTTCAATAAAAGATACTACATAACTAATCAAGTCTCCCCATAGCTACCACTCAGGCCCAGGAGGTGATGGTACAGAAGTCTCAGGGTTCCGCCATTCTTTCGTTTTTTTCTCGATATCCGAAGAAGCCGTGATCAACTATCTTACATCTCTCAAGTCAGAATCCGCCCTTGACCCAACCCCTCCTCAGGTACTGGCACTAGGGGCCTCAGTGATGGTACCTGTTAACACAAATCTTTTTAACTCCTCACTGTCCTGTAGTACAGTACCAGAACAATGGAAACATCCCATTGTTAAACCTCTTCTGAAGAAACCAAACCTTGACGTTGCACTGCTTAGCAACTACAGACCTATACCATTGCTGCCTGCTCTCTCTAAAATAGTTGAAAAGCATGCCAATACTCAACTTTCCCACTTCCTAGAGGTTAATAATATCCTTCACTCCACTCATATGGGTTTTAGACCCTTCCACAGTACTGCGTCAGCATTGATTGCCATCACAGAAGAGGCTAGAAGGCGTCAAGATCAGAGTCTGGAGACAGCTATTATTATCCTGGACCTTATCGCTGCATTTAATACGGTGGACCTTGATATATTGCTTGGTAGGATACGAGAGACGGGAGTATCAGGCTTTGCCTTAGACTGGATTACATCCTTTATTAAGGATAGATCGTATTAGGTCCTAGACAGATCATATTTTTCTATGCATGTCAAGAACAGTTGTGGAGTGCCGCAGGGGGTCTTCCCTTAGCCGTACCTTATTTAACATATACATGTCACCTCTTGCAGAAATAGTCAAGCCTTTTGGGTTGGCTCTGGTATCATATGCAGATGATACACAGCTAGTAGTATCACTATCCAATAACCTCAGTGTTAATGGTCCAGCACTTGGTCCATGCCTCAAAGCGGCGGCATGGATGTCTCTAAGCAAGCTCAAACTTAATGACAATAAGACGGAAGTGATGATACTTGGACACCCCTCACAAACCAATTCCAGTCCCTCTCGTATCAAAGGTTTGGGACACCTGCTATCACCCAAAGCACTCATCAAGAGTGTTGCCATTTGGCTGGATCCTCAACTCTCCATGGCTCATCAAGCCAATAAAGTTTCCGCAACTTCTTTTGACTTGCTTCGGCTTTTAAGGAAGGTTTTTACAATCCTACCTTCAGCAGCCAAGATAATTATTATACAGGCATTGAATGGTTCACGACTTGGCTACGGAAATGCTCTGTATATTGGAGCACCAGGTTTTGTGATAAAAAATTTGCAGGTGGTCCAGAATGCCACGGTCCCATCTGCTTCTAAATATACCTAGGCAGGAATCAGTGAAAGCAGGAATTTCCTCTCTTCACTGGCTTCCTGTGGCAAACCAGATAAAATTTAAGACACTGTGCCACATTCATAGAGCACTGCATAATAGAGGTCCCACATTGCTTAGGACATTGGCCTCCTTTTATTCACCTATCAGACTGCTTTGGTCCTCCACAGAATTTTTAGCTGCAATCCCTAGAGTCTCCTATGCTTGCCTGGGATTATGCTGAAATTACAAAGACAGGGATTGCATTTTTAGCTGCAACCCCTAGAGTCTCCTATGCTTGCCTGGGATTCTGCTGAAATTACAAAGACAGCCTATGGCTGTGTCTGCTGCTGTTGAAACCGCCCACCCCATGGACAACTTTGCTGGCATCCCCAGGGGGTTCCTAATGTCCAGTGAAGTAGGACAGGCATCCGCCATTTTGGCGGTCAGGAATACAGTATTGGGCCCTGTTAAATGCATCACAACACCAATATATGTATCAGATCATCACAAGCATACTAAATCAGTCCTGTTGTGTAGGTTGTACAACACAATCACCAGTGTTGTGTTTTGCTGGGCACAGATGGCATATGACGGCAATGCACTGTTCACCGTCGCTGATGGTATTTTTGGCGGTCTGAACAGACTGTTAAATTTTGAGGGGCAGTTGAGAAGCAGATAGTTGCGTGTTGCTCAAATCCATGTTGTGAACATGTGTTGACAAGCATAGGGGTTACATTTGACCCTTGTGTAGTTGACAGCTATGATGTGTACTGGGTGTAATGCATTTCCACTCAGAACAGCTTTGACATGATTTTATTGGTATACATTGTGTGGATACAGTGACTAATGCTACAACTTATGTATCTTCACACATAGGTACCCTGGGAGAGAGGGAGGGTGACAACCTCTAGTGTCCCATTCATTTCCAGACCTTTAAACCATGGAAGAATGCCATATCATTAAACAGTACCGTCTGAATGGGCAAACCATAGTGGATTTATGAGGTCAGTCGGGCCAGATCTGATGCCTACAAACAGTAATCCAACCTGCATACCACCCATAGTTAACCTCATGGCAGTATTGCACTTCCTGGCCACAGGGTCCTTCCAATATACTGTGGACATATCTGGTGATATATCCCAACCTATGTTTATTCTTGTGTTGAGAGATGTCCTATTAGTAGTGATGAAACACATTGATAGCTATATCAGGTTCCCCGATGTGAGTATTTACCCAATGTGAAGGCTGACTTCTATGGTTTTGCTTGCCTTCCACATGTGGTGGAAGCCATTGATGGCACACATGTTGCCTTGGTGCAACAGCAGGCTAGTGAACAAGTCTATTGCAACAGGACATTGGTAGGTATGTGATGGTGTTCTGACATACGAAGTGGACATGGATTGTTCCAGGGAATGTAGGTCACAGACATTGGGTATGAGAGACCTGTGCCAAGCTAGCTTGCACAGTGATAGGATGGACATTCCTTGTCGTGTGGTGGCCCTGATTCATCATGCGTATCATTGTGTGGTCAGAAAATATGTAGTCATAGGCCAAAATCATGTTAGTTACCCTTCACAGTAGCTAAACACTCTTTTTGTATGGCCTGCATGTAGCTGTTGATGGGTTTCAACATTGTAGGTCAAAGTGCCTGGGCCATATCACTGACATTTGTTTGTCTCATACCACCACATGCATAAGCACTGGACTGTAATGACACTGTGATCAGTAACTGCTGTACTGCTATCTGTCTGAGTCTTGAATGATATGATGTTGAATTACTTTTATGTGGTAGGTGATATGGCCCCAGCTGATGACATCAACCACTTTAATGTTTGCCTATTCTACAGGTCAATGTCTGACAAATCCCTTCCTTCCATGGGCGTGAGTTCTGTACCTGTAAATATGTTCATTTACCCCTTATCTTTCAATCATATATGAGTTGCTATGTTTCAGACATATTGACAGCCTTTGCACTGAACAATGTAATAAAATTTCTTGTTTGACAAGACACATGTATGTATGTGTTTGTGTAGAATGGTTGTAATCCTGAGGTGCGCACTGTGTACATGCAACATATTTAATCTTTGCACAAATACCTTGGATCATCATCATATGGTTCAAATAGTCTGACATATCTACATGGCAAAATGTGAAATTAAAGACAGCAGACAATGACTATGGTATGGGTGAATTTATTACAATGCTACTGCTAACAGAAACTATTGTGACATAAATGAACAAAAATAGTAATGTGAAGGGGTCAGTCATGGTGAATTAAATCATTGGAGTAGATGCCACACCATTGGAAGTCCAAAGTCCAGAGTATTCCTCCATTGAAAATGGAACTTGGTTCAGGATCAGTCCACAGGGTGTATGTGTGACAAGCAAAGGAGGACATTAGGGAAGAGGTTTATTGCTGGCAGTGGTGGGTGTCTTGCCATCCGCACCTCCTGGATTATTTGCTGGACGTCCCCGGTTGCGGGTGGGGAGAATTAGCTGCTGCAGAGGCAGGGGTATCTGTGGCTGTTTGTGCCTCTGGCAGGGCCTCCCTCCCTGAGTCTGCACAGATGTGCTTTGGCATGATGTAGTTGCCACACAGGAAGGGGTAGATGTTGGGATGAAACCCCTGCTCAGTGTGGGGATGATTTCCCTTACCACCCCTGTCAAACATGACCCTCTGCAGCTGCTTCATTTCCCAGAGTTATGTGAACACCTGGCTCATTACACCTTGGGGAGTATTGATAGACCCCCAAGATGTGGCTGATGGTATCTTGGCTGACAGCAGCCCCAGTAGCCTCACTCCGCTTGGCCACAGCATCCCCCACATGCACCCTTCCCCCATGAGCCTGTGCCCTTGCCACAGGGTGCCCTCTCCAACTGGGTCTTGGATCCTCAGTGTCAGGAGTGTTTAGTTGCACTTTAGGCTCCAGGTCTGGGGGGCACATGATAGTGGAAACTGTGCTAGCTACATAGGTTGGGGGGGAGTTCATCATTGCCTGGGACGTTGAAGCAACAGGGCTGGGAGGTGACGTTGTAGCCACAGTGAGACTCACTGTAACCGACTGGCCAAGATGCCCAGATAGGCCAAGACCATCCTTCACGTCTACAAGTCTAGGAATGTCATCATCATTGAGGGCTTCATCCAGGGGGTAGTGGTTGTCTGTTCTGTGGCCTTGATGTGCCCAGTGGCAGCTTGACCTGTTGATGAAAGAATTACATTGTTACTGGTTGAAGTGTGACATCTACCTCAAAAGGTTTTGTGTTACAGTAAGGAGAGCCATTAGACATTCTTAAGTTGTAAGTTAGTCTATTATGCAATGTTACCATGATATTGGAGTATTTGACATAACATGTATAGAAGCTTGCCTGCATTATTTGACTTAAGCACCTGATGAGATGTGCAGATCAGTTACACTTTGGATGATAGAATGAAAAAGACATCTTACCAACAGTGAAGCCAACATAGTGGAGAGGTACCTATGCCTTTGACCAATTGGAGGCCTAGTTGAGTGAGATACAGGCAGACACAGAACTGTGTTGTATATGTAACTCCAGTCATCATGTGAGCAGTGCTCTGTCAATTCGTTTGCTCAGGATACCAATCTGTTGATGCAGCTTAATGCCTTAGGAATACTTGGTCTATACACTTGGTAAGGTATCATTCCTGTCCTCAATAATTTTATCTTGGGTATACAGGTCAAGATAGAGCTCAGTAGACAGACACATCTCTGAGTTGAGCATGATCTGTTTATTGCTCACTCACAGGTGAGTATGCATTAATTGAGAGTTAAGAAACTGGGGTACATGGGCAAGTGAACATCGGGCTGGTGGTTGGAATTAAAGACACAGGGTCTCCTAGGAGTTGCAGTCAGGTCACTCCTTCTGCTTCCCAATACTTGACAAATGGTATCCTCCCACGTGAGTAAACTTAATTTGAGAGTTAACACACAGGGAAATATGTGTAAGAGAATCCTGGGGTGGTGTTTGGAATTACAGACACAGGGCCTCCTGGGAGTTGCAATCAAGTTACTCCCTCTACTTCCCAACACTTGACAAACATTGGATATTACATAGCCAATCTGTCAATATCTGCTAAACATATATAAATAGTACTGTATTTGTTATTTAAATATAAAGAAACGTTTTTGCATTTAAAAATGAATGCAACAATAAATTTTAGTCACATATAATCAAATCACTTTAAATTCATTCTATACATCTCTTTTATTAATTACTAATGCAGAATAAAAACATTTACTTTTTTGCTCTAGAAGGGAATTTGTGTTTTAATTTACATTTCAGGAATATTATATTAATTTCATTTAATATATTTACATTAAAAAAACATTTTACAAGCTTAATACACATTTTTAGTTCCCCCTATACTTTACCATGTGGATATCTCTATTCCGACTGCACAGGCCTCCAGTGGTGAAATTTAGAGAAAATGAAAAAAAGTTTATTTGATTAAAAAAAAAGTAACAATATTTGTATGGTAAACAATAGTTGATACTAATTTTACAAATTTGTTTCAAATGTAGAACTTAAGAAGTACTATTTAAGAAATGTTGATAATGTTGAACTAAATCTTTAATCAAAGTAAAAATATTAAAATGAAATTACTTTTCTGAAGTTTAACTAAAAAATGAATTTCCACAGAAATGGAAAAAATATAAATATATATATATATATATATATATATATATATATATATATATATATATATATATATATATATATATATATATATTATTGTGATGCATTAAGTATGATCATAAGATATTATACCAGGAATGGTATTCTATTCTAAATCAAAGTATTGTTACTTTAATGTTTACAAGCACAAAATAAATAAAATAATTTATCATTTTTATAATAAAATCATGGAATCTATCTATCTATCTATCTATCTATCTATCTATCTATCTATCTATCTATCTATCTATTTATCCATCCTACGGGGGATTGCCAGTAGGTAGTTATAGTAAGAACCATGTTTCCTTAGCAAAAGCATTTTTTGACTTGCTTATATCTTTGGCACCATTTGAAGAATCTTCACAAACATTTCCAGGGTCCTGGTGATTCTTGTTGCCCATGGAAAGTTTTGTGGTGATCTGTCAATCGGGGACCAAGAAAAAGGGAGGGTCAAAAAAGTTGCATTTGCCATGATAATTCCCATAGGATATTTAAACATGACTACAGCCCGAACCGCTGAATGAAATGACATCAAATTTGGCAGAAAGTTAGCTTTTGGTACACAGATTGTGCTTTTGTTTTGGTGTAAATCTGTTCATTAGTTTATGAGAAATTAAGGAAAATCCCAAATTTGTATATTTCTGTCCGCAAATAAATTGCAAAAATTTGTGAATACTTAAAAATGCCTGCACTAATAGAAGTGTTGTAATTGGCTGGCCACAACCTGACTAGAAAGTTGTGACTGACATTTTATGTTGTGGGAGAGAGTCCCCGGGGCTGGAAATATAAATGATAAGTGGTATAAGGGGTCTTCGCCACGCACAGCTAATTACACCATATTATATCATTGATGACATCTTCTATGGCATCTTAGATATTATCACTGGAACATTTGCAATAATAAAATCAAAAATAAAATTATTGATAAAAAAAACTGTCCATGGCAAGGGTGCAAGGTATAGTTACCATAGGGTGTGACTTATGGTTACTTGAACTAACTCTAACTATAACTGCTGAATTTCTATGGTTTTGTAAGAGTACATTTAGAACCTAACTATAATGTCCTTGTAAATTTTGGCATTTTCAGTGAATATATATCTATACATATGAAGAAATACATAGAGATATATATATTAACTTAAATAACCAAGGTTACAGGGACGTTATAGTTAGGCTCACATGTTAAATGTGCAAAACCATAGAAATTCAGCAGTTATGGTTAGATTAATTTCAAGTAAATATAACTTGTGCCCTGAGTACAGTGATATTATCAATGAAATAAAAGATGTCACGGGTGCTATAATATCTGGGGTAATTAGCAATGCATGGCGTAGATGCGAGTAATAGTTACCTTAGGGCTTGAGGTATAGTCACTTGAAATACCTCTAACTATAACTGCTGAATTGCTATGGTTTTGTACATTTTAAATGTGAGTCTAACTATAACGTCCCTGTAACCTTTCATTTTTTCAAGTCAATTTCTATATTTTTTAATTGTATTTCCTGACTATCACGTCCCTGTAACATTTGTTTTTTTCAGTGAATTTTATAGTTTTTTAACGTAAAGTAATTTTAATTACTATATGTTAATCCAACCACTGTGGCCAGGCCTTGAGGCCACCCCCTATAACCATCCAACCCTGCACCTTGCACTGCCTTTGGCTGTGTCCGGCCACTTACCTAAAACTAACCTTCCCTGGGCCACCCACGGTCTTTGGCCATGAATCGTGGGGTAGGCTGCAGGGCCTGGCCTTTGGCCAGCCCCAGCCGTCAACCCCCATATAAGCACCCAACCCCATGCCACTTACAATGAGAAATGTTCTGACAAATTGAAAAATGTATCTGACAAGTAAAAAGAATGAGATCAGTTTTCTGTATATATCTTAAATTTTTGAAGTTAAAAATAATTTAACGCTGAGAAATGACAACTGACACACCTAGACTGGAACCCTCAATATTCTGTGTGAGGGTCTGAGTCCATAATCACTAGGCCACAGATGACTCCTTAGTGTGCAGTGTCCAGACATCTCTATGACATGTAAGCGAAAGATGGTCATGGAAGAAAGATGTTCCATCACTAGGAAGGTCTAAAATTCAAAACACAAGTAAAAAACAGAAACACTGCCATGAGATACCAGGATTTGAACGTTTAGCCTACTGAGTGACAGTCCAAGAGCTTTACCAGTAGGCCAGACATGACTCTGTTCTGCTGTGCAAAGGTAACTATAACATTCCAACCAAACATCTTGTTTGTGTGCTGCTTTGATGTAATTCCATGGAGAGACCGTTGCAATAACAATCTGTCGCTCTCTCTCAATTGCATCTCATTATCGCATGGAGGATAGAAAGAGAGAGAGAAAGTGACAGGACCGGGAGGGGAGCCTCAAGGCCCCTGCAGTTGACACCTGGCTCCCGTCTTCTTTAACCAGCAAATCCCTGCTTGTGGGAGCAATGCTTTCATCTCTTTCCCTGCATGCATGTTAGCGTGCAAAGAAAGAGATGAAAACTCTGAGGCAGTCCCGGGGAGGTGGCGGTCCCTGAGACATGGGGGTCCACAGGACCCCTTTTCTAATTGTTCTGGATATTGTCCTGGGAGGTAGTTGTTGTCAGGGTGTGGGGGGGCCAGGTGGCCCGCTGCATACTTTATATTTATAGCCCGGGGAGGTAGCAGTCCCAAGGACACAGTGGGGTCTGCAGGCCCCCTTTTATTTATTCAGTAGCAGTCCCTGGGGTGCAGGTGGCTGTGCGGCCCTACATATTTTATATTCATAGCCCCGGCAAGGTGGCAGTCCTCAGGGCCTGGGGTGTCCACAGGACCCCCCTTATATTTATTTAGTAGTTGCCCTGAAGAGATGGCAGTCCCCGGGCTTTAGTAAGATCTAGTAGGGGGGCCCCATGTGCCTACTTCCTTAAAATAATGTGCCTTTGAGTCCTGGCCCACCAAGGGGCAAAAGTCAAAACAAGCACGTTGTGACGGAGTAACCCAGCCGAGGAGTTCTAAATTAGGCCTAAGGTGCGATCCATCAACCAGGGGCAGAAAAAAATGAGGAGTCCGGAAAGAAATTTCTCAAACCATTTTCCTTTGACTTCTTTAGGCAGCGTTACCAGAAAAACTGCTGAACCGAACAACACCAAATTTGATAGGAGGTCAGAACTTGGTATGCAGATTGTGCTTTTTGTGATTTAGTGTAAATCCATTCAGTAGTTTTTAGGGTAGCAATGCCTGGATAGTAGGCCCATGAGGCTTCCTGAGAGTCCTACAGGAGTGCCAGTTAAGAAAATAGAGCATTCTGATTGGCCCAGGGAGCTTTTTTTCCCTTGGGTCAATTTGCACCGGTGAGAGTCAGACTGCTGCAGGTATGAGCGCTCTGATTGGCTGCCTGCAACATGAGAAAAATGTTGCTGGCAGCCTGTATAGGACTCAGGGACCTGGTCCCCTGTTCTGAAGTTTAAAGAAATAAATAATGTAAGGGAGCGGTGATGTGGCCCCCTTTCTTCAACCTTAGAAAGGCCCTGGGAACCCCATCCCTCATGGCTTGACTTAAATAAAAAGGGAGTGAGCCACGTGCTCTTCCTTCCTGAGCTTATAGTGGACCTGGGGATCCTATCCCCTGAGGCTGGGTCACTTGCTGAGTATCTGGGAGTACCCCCGGGACACAGTAGTTTCCCAGCTCACAATACCATAAACAGGGAAATGTGTGTTTGCTCCCAGCTGGAGTGAGCTTTAAAAATGTGCATGGCACCCTCCCCTTTTAGAAAATGACTGGCCTCAAGGGAAGGGATGGGTTCCCTAGGGCATATTAGGGCTCAAGGAGGGGTGACATGCAGTCTCCCTCCCCTTTTAAAGAAAAAAATTGCCCTGGGGAATAGTGTACCCCAAGGCCTATGAAGACACGCGGAGGGATTCTTCGCAGCCACCTTGCCTTTTTTATTGGTTTATCCCTGGGCCCTATTAAGGTGCGTGGGGGGGCTATGTGGCCCCATCACCTTTTTTATTATATTTTGCCCTGGCGGATGGCGGATGAGGGCCACGATGGCTCATGGATGGTGGCTGTTCAGCCAATTCCCCTTTAAAAACAAAAAACAGCCTGTGGGATGGCGTCCCAAGAGCCTATGAATGCTCGAGAGGGGGGCCACACAGCCCCTACCCTTTTCTATAGTATTTTTGGCCCCAAGGGATGTGTGTCTTTTGGCTTACTAATGCTTGGGGAGGGGGGTTGCATGCCCTCCTCCTCTGTTTGATTGCATTTGGCCCCAGGGAATAGGTCCCCAATGCCTTTTAAGGCATTTTTAAAAAGGCCTTTTAAGGATTTGAGAGCGGGGACACACAGCTCCCTCCCCTTTTAATTGGAACCATCCCCAGGGGATGGGGTCCCTTGGACAAATTAAGGGTTGGGGAGGGGGCTGCACCCCCCTATTATATATATTGAGACCACAGGGAATTGGGTCCCCTGGAGACCATCCCTATGCTGGACATGCCAAAGGATGTCATCAGTGATGTAATTTGAGATGTCTTTAGTGATGTCATAAATGATGTCAAAGAATATATCATGAGTGATATAATATGTAAGGTCATAAGCCGTGCATGGCTCTGTAATATTCACCTAACTATAACTTCATTTTAACCTTTGGTTTTATCAGTGAATTTCTAATGTTTTTAAAACAAAAACAGATCTTCTCATCACACAAAACTATAACATTACTTTAACCTTTGTTTTTTGTCAGTGTACATTACATTAACTATTTAAAAAAATTTAATTTAGTTTAACATTATTTACAATTGGCTTTTAGTTTAAGTGCCTAACTCCATTGCATTCAATAGGGGGATGGTGTTGCAGTACGAGGGATTAGCCATGTGTAGTGCTGGACTTTCTTTAGCTCTGAGCTGGGGTAAAATACTACCCCAGGGTTGACTGCAGTCATGTTTGAAGTGCAGATTGTGAATAGCAATGGGCTTACTCTTTTGTGGTTGGGTGGAAGGCCCTGCCTAAATCCCTCCATAGCCTTCCCTCCTTACTCCTATTTAATCCCCTCCTCTTTAATTATAAGTATTCCCCATTTTCCAGCCACCCCAAGCTGTCCCTTCCATATTTACTACTGAAACATATATCTACGTGTTCAAAGACTCCACAGTTGAGGAAGAAATCTCCATACAGAAAAAGATAGGAGAGGCGAAGTGGAAACTCTGAACTTAGGTTTGCGAATTGCATTTAGTAATATGTTTCGAGTACATTTAGAAAACTATTTTAGTACTACAAAACATACTATAAAATGTAGTTTGTGAAGAGGCCACCTACTGTTCTATTTTTGTCTTGACTTGTTTCGTAACTGAAGATGGTGGACTTTGCATATTAATGTTTTTTGTACAAACTCCTGACTTGTTTAGAGCATGAAAAGTGTTTAGAGAGGGATTTTGCTAATTATTTTCTAAGCGCCTGATTATATCTCTTTGGGTGTTTAACTGCACTGAATATCTTTTTGATGAACATTTAGGTACACATTTACGAGATTTTGGCACAGGGCAGTGCCACAAGCATTTTTTCTATGCTGCCATTTGTCTAAAGAAAAGAGCAGTTATGAACCATACCTATAAGATACAGCTCATTCTTGTCCTTTCCCCTGTGCTGGTGTACTATGGGCTGCCATGGGCCAACGCAGGCATCCTTGCACCATGGTGCAAGGGTGTCCGCATTGTAGGAATGATTGTTTTTGAGCAGGAAGGGAGACAGAAGGCAGAATGCAGCAAATATAGAAAGAAGAAAAAACTAGGAGAAATAAAGGTATTTCTCCTCATTGCACCTCCCTTATGCCTCCCAAATAGGCATAGGCTTCTGATGTATTCCCAGGTTTACGAAATCTTGTAATTCTAGGAATGTGTCAACTGCCATGGGTGTTATGTGGGATTACCCACCATAACGCCCATGGCATGCCTCTCTATTGCAGTGTGAGGCAACGCAGCAGCTTTCGCTGCGTTGCCTCAATCCATAAAGTAGCCTTGTAGACATGACTCTGCTGTGTGCACCACAGGAGCATCAAAAAAGTGATGATCCGGAGGTGCATGGGGGCTTGTAAATAAGCCCCTTAGTATCTTTTCTTATGAGTATCAATCAAGTCAATTGCTAAGGCTAATGTTTCTTGGCCATTTGCTATCACAATTGGTATGCCAATCAATATATTTGACTGAAAGGGGTTTGAGAGAATCTTGAGACCCACCTTCTCCATGTCAGATTTTGATCATCTCCCTCCAAAAATGTCTTATTTTCTGGATGTGTTGTGCATTTGGTTTGCAAGATCCAAGGTTCAGGGTGAAGGGTATTAGTTTGCAAAGAACCTAGTCAATTGATAATGGCTTGTGGATTTGGTTTATTGTCTGATATGAATAGGTTAAGGTTACCACATTTTGGGCATCTGGAATAGAGATATGGTTAGTCCAGATTATTTGAAGTGAGCACTACTTCTAGGCAGATAGCCTCCACCAACCTTTGAACACATGAATACAAGACAAGCATTGCAAGCATAGTTTGGAAAACTGTAGTTAAAGGTCAAATAGTTTTGGATGTCAGTATGACGGAAAGTGGAAGAACAGTCATTTATACGGGCTGCTTGTACAAAGTGGTTTAACTTAGTGGTGATCAATTTTTGCAAAGGGAAACATTAATTTTTAATAAGGTTATATCTGTTTTTATATTTCCTTGGAATCTTTGTGATTCTTGGTCTAGTAAATGGGGAACTGTGGGAGTATTTGGTTGCCTTTTTCTTGATTGTTTATTTATTTATGGCCTTATTTAGAGTTACTATGCCCAAAAAATGACAGATGTCACAAACACTGTTTTACACATGCCATAGGCCTTCATGCAATCTTTTAATGCAGTAGAGGGGAAATTTAAAACATTTGTGACACGTATCTTCAATGCCAAGCTCTAACTAAGACTCTTAGGGCAAGATGTTTGAAAATGTAATTTTGCATGTCCTAAATAGCGACTCCATGGAAATCACTATTTAAGAAATGCAAAATGATATGTATAAAATTAATGATATCCAAATAGCGATTTCTACGGAGTGGAATCGCTATTAGGAAATTCCATGGCATTCGTTCCATGGTTTAGCATTTCCAAAATAGAGATTTCCTACTAGGAATTTGCTATTTTGGAAATGCCAAACCAAGGATGGCTATGGGCATAACACTTCCTGTGATGCACCCCAAAAATAGAGGTGTACATGTAGAGCACACATGTACCCTACGGGCATTTGTGTGCTCTTTTGTATTTTAAAAAAATTAATCTTTTGGGTGCTTTTTTAGGTTTTCGGCGTTGCACAGACGATGTCTTGTTTCTTTTCACACTCCAAGATGATGTGTCAATTTTCAGGACCTCAGTCTTGGTTCCTCACTGCAATGTGGAGATATTGTGATGCACAGGGATGATGTGTTGGAAATCCTTGACACGGTAATAGAAGGAGCAGTCGCTGAGTCGATCAGGTAGGTGAATTTTTTGCCACGAGGCAGGTGCTGCATCAAATTTCCAGTCAGGAAGCCAGTGCATCGCTGTTCCGGTCAGCGGTGCAATGATTTTTCAGCCGCGATGCAGACATTGTGTTGATTTCTGCAGGCGCTGCATTGATTTTCCAAAGCACAAGGATTTTCTGAAGAGGTGAAGTCTTTGTTGGCCCTGAGACTTGAGATACAGGAGACTAGCTCAATCCAAACCCTTAGAGAGCACTTGAGGAGGAAGGCAGAGTCCTTCCAGCAGAGTCAGGAAAACCAGGCAGCAGGGCAACAAGCAGGAAAGCAGTCCTTCAACACAACTTTCCAGATGAGTCCTTTGGGCAGCGAGGCAGTCTCTCTGTCAGAGTCCAGGTGTAGGTCCAAAAGTGTCTGATTTGGTGGGGCCAGAGACACAGTTTATATACCCCAACATACCTTTGAAGTGGAGGAAACTTCAAAGAGTAGTTTTGTAGTGCACAAGTTCCTCTTTCAGCCCAGTCCTGTCTGTCAGGATCGGTCCTTTGTGTGCAGCCAGTCAACTGGCCTTTGAAATGTAAGAGAGAGACCCTCCACCCTTGCTGTCCAGGGAGACCCATTCAGTATGCAGATTAATGCAGATGTGACTGAGTGTTCTGTGTTTATGGCTGCCTGGGTAGAATGCAGAAGGAGAGCTGTCAACCAGCACAGACCAGACGTGGATTGGAGACAGGGCTGTAAGGCAAAGATGACAGTAAGTGCAGAGAAATACCCACTTTCTAAAAGTGGCATTTCTAAAATAATTTTAAATCCAACTTCACCAGTAAGCAGGATTTTCTATCACCTTTCCAGCAATATTAAACATGACAGGCTTACTCCTTCCAGATCAGAATCTACCACTTAAAAGTTTATGAGAGCAGTTCTACTGCTAGTCTATGAGAGGAGCAGACATCACAGTAGTGGAAAATTAATTTGTGAGTTTTTTACTAGCAGGAAATGTAAAATATATAGGTACATGTCCTGCCTTTTACTTACATAGAACCCTGCCCAATCGGTACATAGGGCCTACCTTATGGGTGACCTATATGTAGAAAAAGGGGAGTTTAAGACTTGGCAAGTAGTTTTAAATGCCAAGTCACAGTAGTAGTGAAACTGTACACACAGGCCTTGCAATGGCAGGCCTGAGACATGGTTAAGGGCTACTTATGTGGGTGGCACAATCAATGCTGCAGGCGCATTAGTAGCACTTAATGTACAGGTCCTGGGCACATGTAGGGCACTTTACTAGGAACTTACAGGTAAATGAAATATGCCAATTGGGTAGGAACCAATGTTACCATATTTAGGGTAGAGAGTATATGCATTTTAGCACTGATCAGCAGTGGTAAAGGGTGCAGAATCCTAAAACCAGCAAACAGAGAGTCAGAAAAATGGAGGGAGGCATGCACAAAGTTGGGGGTTGACCACCCTACAGCTGCCAGGTCTAAAATGCCACTTACTTTTCCTCCATTTCTATTGGCTGTAGCATGCTATTTCCTTTTGCTCACATGTTAATTCTTATCAGTGTCCTGAGGCTCAAGTACTGTTTTTATCAGCTTTTGAAGCAGAACTCTTTTTTTGATGTTTTGCCTGCACATATCTGAGAGCTGTCAACCCGGTCCCCACCTCATATGGAACTGTGTTCTACAGCTGCTGCAGTGTTGGAATTGCGCTCCACTTCTTCACCGATGTTAGGCTGCACACATACATGTGCCAGAAAACCTAAAACAAGGCACAAGGCGTTGTAAACAATGAAGACGTTTCCCACACAAGCGGAACAACGCTTGCCGGAACAAAGACTGCCTTTTTCTCTACCTTAACCATGCATGTACCAAACTACGCATTTGCATAGTTCGGACAGAGAGCAGTCTAGTGGATCGGGAGAGAACACGATGAGGTAAGTGGGGCTGTGGTAGGGTTGGGGGTAGTTTTTAGGGGTCGGTGTATAAAGGGCTTAGGTGGGCAGGGGGGTCAGCTATTTCTTTAGGGGCAGGATTGGGGGTTTGTGTTGAGGCTTTTAGGGCTTAGGGTGAGTAGGGGTACTGGGTAGTTTATTTTTTAGGGGTGGGAGTTAGGAAGGGGGTATATTTTTAGGGCTTAGTAGTTTATTTATTAGATGTGGAGGAAGGTTTAAGGAAGGGCAGGAGGAGAGGAGGAAGGATCAGGAGAGGACGCTTTCGGGGTAGTTTATTTTTTTGGGGCCTGGTGAGTGGAAGGGATAGTTTTTTTTTTAGAAGTTTTTTTTAGGGCTCAGGGTGGATGGGGAGTGTCTGGGTAGTTTTTATTTTAGGGGTAGGGGTGCAGAGGTTGGGGTAGTTTTTTTAGGGCTTATTTCGGGTTGTTTAGTTATTAGGGGTGGGGGAAGGTTTTAGGGCTCAGGGTGGGTGAGGGGTGTCTGGGTACTTTAGATTTTAGGGGTAAGGGTGAGGAGGTTGGGGTAGTTGTTTTAGGGTGTATTTGTGGTTGTTTAGTTATAAGGGGTTGGGGAAGGTTTTAGGGCTCAGGATGGGTGAGGGGTGTCTAGGTAGTTTACTTATTAGGGGTAGAAGTAGTTTTGGGCCTCCAGGCAGGTAGGGAGATTGGGGTTCTTTTTTAGGGTAAGAGGAGGGTTGTATGACAGAACCACACATGTCGTTTCCACATATGCCTTTACTAAGCATGCTTTTACAGCATAATTAATTGTAAAGGAATGCATGGTAAAGGCATGCGTAGAAAAGATGCAGTTATGGTTCCAACCGCATTGTTCAGGCATGCTTGGTTCTGTCATACAACCACATGTACTCTAGTCTTTCTTTACACGTCTGAATGATGCATGTGCATGCCGTACTACCCCTGATTTTACAGAATATAATGAGCCAATTGAGTGCCACTGGCTTGCATTGAAGTCCGTGGTGTTTGTTTGAAAAACACAACTTTTCAGATGTCCCCTTTTAGCCCATTATGGAGGGGAAATTGATATGTTTCAAAAGGAGACTTCTGATATCTGCAAGTGAAAACACAACTACAATGCTTTACCCGCAGCATGATGTTCTCCCTGTTAGTCGCAGTTTCTAATTCATTAAATTTAGTATTCCTTTCCCAAAATGGCTGCTGCGTTTCAAGTGTTAAAACTCAAGTTACATTAGTCCTTAAACTATTTTTATTTACAAACCCAATGAGAAACATGTGTCTTGATGTCTTCCCTGCTCTGGAGGCTCTTGAGGATGGAGCTTAGAGACTAAGGGGGTCATTATAAACATGGCGGTAAACAACATCTGCCGCCGTGGTGACAAAGAACAGAAGACCGCCATTGGTGGTTAACAGAAACCCTCCATATAAAGATGCCAAAAACAGAAACCGCCAAAATTTCTGCTACCAACAGCCACTGCCAGGGCTTTGTCAGCAGAAAGGCTGCACATCCCACCCCGCCAACGCCAAGCACACAAATCCCACGCCTTCCAAATAATGATGCACAAATCACTGCAGCAGTTAGTGGATGCCGAACGACCATTGTTGGTACAGACCGCCACGGGCAGCAATGGTACCCAACAGCAACAAAAGCACTCATTGGCAAGTTTGAAACCTACACACCTGACACACATCCACAACACTATAAAACACACAAAGACATACCCCTCAATCCTTTGCATCGCCAATAGGATAAGCCAAACTGACAACACCACAGACAGACACTGAACGCAACATCACACAGCTCACACACCCAACCCTACAACAGCACCCTCACCAATATCCACACAACACACCACCCACAACACACACCATGGCACCCCATAAGCACCCACGCTTCACAGAAAGGGAGTTAAGAAAAATGGTGGATGAGATACTCAAGGTCGAGTCACAAATCTTCGGGGCACAGTTCCAGCACACACCCATCGCCAGGAAAATTGAGTTATGGCAGACTATAGTGAACACAGTCAACGCAGTTGGAAACCATCCACGCACGAGGGACGGCATCCGCAAGAGATGGAACGACCTGCGCGGGAAGGTGTGGTCAATGGCATCGAGGCACAACATTGTGGTCCAGAAGACTGGGGGAGGACACCCACCTGCACCCACCGACTAGGTGGAAAAGGTACTGGCCATCCTGCACCCTTAGGGCCTCACTGGACTCACTGGAGGAATGGACTCAGGTAAGTCATCTACAATTACCTCATATCCACCACACCTATAATGCATGCACCATCTCACCCCTCCATCTACCACCAGGAACACACCCCACCCTGGCCTCAATCACCACATCCAGGCACCTTACATTCTCACAAACCCACCAACAGGCCCACATCCCTCCCCCTGTGCCTAGCCACCCACCCCTGCAAGGTGTCACAATGGCACTATATCACCCACAATGCACTACCACATCCCACGCAAACTGCAATGGTAACCCCACATAAGGGCCCTGCATGGCCCAACAGGGGACAAAACTGCACAAAATAGGCCAGAGCTGTGCATCCTCATCCTAATTAGTAAATGTAACATACATGCCCATTCCCCCCCACAGGCACCACCCATGCCACCCTGACGGAGAGGACAAGGAGTGCCAGCGCCCCACATGGAGACAGAGGCACCACTCAGGACACTGGAGAGGGAATTGTGGACACTGAGGAATACCCTGGTCCATCACACAGTCCTGGACTGTCACGCTCCAGCATCCCCATCCAGGACACCACTGACACCCCTACCACCCAGCCACCAACATCTGCACATGCCAAATGACCCCACACCAGTGTATCAAGGCCACAGACTAGTGGAACACAATTACAGAGACCACAGTCTCCACCTACCAACAGGCAGGATGACGATGGCCCCAGTACAAGTGGTACCACCAGACCTGTGCAGGGGACACAGGCACAGGGGCTAGGCCCAGTGGCAGGGTATCAGTGGCCCTGGGGGGAGGCCAAAGGATGGATGATGCAGCCCAGGAGGTAATCTCTGAGGTCCTGGGAGCATACCACCATACCCAAGACAGGATGGGCCAGATCCTGGCCACCCTGGAGCAGAGTCAAAGGCTGCAGATAGTCCAACATCAAGAGACCATGGAGCAGTGGAAACAACTCAATGCTACCATGGCCACTATTGCAGGGGTGCTGCAGCACCACCACCCAACCCAGCATGAGACTCCCCACAAACCAGGAAGCTCCGACCACTGACCACAAAACAGACCAGCCATCAACATCAGCAGCAGCAACTGGACTGGTGTCACTGTGTAAGGACACACAGGAGACCAGCACCCTTACCCACACAGCCCAGCACCAGACACTCAAACGGTCCCACCGACCCAGATAGGGCACTGGAACACCTGCCAAGACCAAGGCACCCTCAAAGAAATGACTTTGACACAAACTGTCTCCCAAGTGTGCCACTGTGCTACCACTCTCACCGGCCACTAGCAACTCAACAACTTGCAAGGTACAGATGGACCTTTACCTACTGCCACCAATCGCTGAGACCATGTAGCCAGTATGGACATCCACCATCAGCCCACTCCCTATCACTGTAAAGAGCACCAATGCATTCCTGACAACAATTAAAACACATGTACACCAATTTCTATATTTTCTGTCATTGTGTTGAATCAAATGTAAGTGTGAATGCATTTGCCAGTTCAATTCAATAATCAGACCTTTATTACAGCAAGGGCACCCCACGCACAACATTGCGTGGAGTAAACAGAAATGTACACCATGTTGGTTATCATGGCACATGGCACCTGAAATTCATGTAACAGTGTCAATGACTACAGATCCCACATCCCCATAGTGAATAATTCAGACTGACATTTTGCAGTGCAGACAACATCATCAGTGAAAAGTACCTCATAGTCACTTGAAGTATAGTTGGTTCCTCAAATGAACATCTTCCCCCTCTTCATCATCACCATCACTCTCATCCCCTCTCAGAGGAAGCAGGTCTGGATATACAGCACCCTCCTCCTCCAGTAGGGGGATAGATTTCCTCACAGCCACGTTGTGCAGCAACAGCATGCCACCACTATTCTACACACCTTCTCAGGGCCATAGCACAGGGATCCCCCAGAGAGATGGAGGCAATGGAATCTAGCCTCAGGAGACCTATAGTGCACTCAATCACCCTCCTAGTACGCCAATGGGCCTCATTGTAATTCCTCTCTGCATCTGTCCTAGGATTCCTCACTGGTGTCAGGAGCCAATGCATGTTGGGGTAGCCAGAATCACCTGCAAAAGTGGGCGAAACAGGACTGTAACAAACTACCATCAGTTGCAGACAGCCTGTCTGTCAGCTATGTACAGAAAAAGTGTCAAACACACTCACCTATGAGCCATCCTCTGTCCCCTTGTAGTTGTTCCATCACGTGTGGCACAGTCCTGTTCCTCAGGACAAATGAATCATGGACTGATCCAGGGAATATGGCATTCACATGTGAAATGTACTGGTCTGCAGTACACACTAGTTGTATGTTCATTGAGTGGAAGTTCTTCCTGTTTCTGTACACCTGTTCACTTACTCTTGAGGGGATGAGAGCGATGTGGGTGCCATTGATGGCACCTATCACATGGGAAATGTTGGCCAAGGCCTAAAAGTCTGATTTGATGGCAGGGAGTTCAGCCCTTTGGGGAAACTTCACATATGTCTGCAAGTGTAGTACAAATGCATCCAGGAATTTGGACAGGATAAGGCTAAACATTGTCTGTGAGAACCCTGCACCCATGCACACTGTCACCTGAAATGAGCCCATGGCCAGGAAATGGAGTACAGAGAGCACTTGCACTTCAGTAGGGATGGCATGGTGATTCTGATTTGCCGGTCTCAGTAAAGGATCCAGTAATGCACAAAGTTCATGGATTGTAGCACGAGTGGGTCTATATTTGATAATGATGTGACGTTCCACCCTGGTCTCCAAATCAACAAGAGGTCTGTGCACAGATGGGACCCTCCCTTGCCACATGGGTCTGTACCTAGGAGGAGTAGAGAACACATGTGAGGGACACACATTCATTTGCACAACCTGTTGTGTATAAAACACTGCTGTACAACATGTAGGTTACACACAAGCATTGTAGGTTGTACAACTGGAGTGACATGTTTTAACTGATACATCCGGACTGATGTGGGCAGTAAATAGTCTTTTGGGCATGCGACTGAGGGCTGGGGTTCATAGGGCTTGCATGGGGCCCATTACCAGGAAATATCTGTGTAGTACTTACAAACTGGAAGCCCCCTGCCATCCAGATTTGTAGTAGTGGAAGTGACCCCATACCGCTAGCGGGTGTTGTAATGGCGTAAGGCAGTGTTCACCGCCGTGCACCCATTCATTGGTTAACATGGTTGTCAATAGGAAATATGGGCCTATCATGATCGCCGCCGGCGGTGACGGTGCACACCGCCGCGGTTCACTTGACTCTGGGATTCCGTGCATGGAAGTACTCCACTGAGTGTGCTGCTGTGTCTTGACTCTGGTTACTCAAATGGCAAGAGTCACAGGGGAAAGGGCTCCGGCCTTTACCACGGAGGAGCTAGAGAAGCTGGTGGACGGGTCCTACCCCTGTATGCCAAGTTATATGGGCGACCAGAGGTGCAGGTGAGTAGGCGGATGGTGTGCATGGATGTGTGTGATGGTGGTGGATGCCTGTATGCATGTGTGCATGATTTGTAACTGCACAGGCATTGAATGCTTGACAATCAGCTTGAGTGAAGTGGTGGAATGGTGTTGTTAAGTGTCCGTCTCATAGGGGACGTATAGCCAGCTGTATCAAATGGGCATTGTCTGACCTCTGTGTTACTTTTCTGTGTGTCCCCTAGAGGTCAGCGCCCATCAGAAGCGGGGACTCTGGCAGGCCAACGCAAGGGAGGTGTGGACCCTAGGGGTCTACAACCGGTGGAGCACCCACTGCAGGAAGTGGTGGGAGGACCTGCGGCGCTGGGCCAGTATTAGACTTTTCATCCTTGGCATGGTCTCCCTTAACTTTTTGCCTCTGTTTCCCAGGTTGTTGACGTGTGCTGGACTCTGTTTTTGCTTTTTTTGTTACTCTGGGCACTTTACCACTGCAAACCAGTGCTAAAGTGCAAGTGCTCCTATACAAAATGTGTATGTAATTGGTTTATCCATGATTGGCATATTTGATTTACTACTAAGTCCCTAGTACAGTGCAATAGAGGTGTCCAGGGCCTGTAAATCAAACGCTACTAGTGGGCCTGCAGCAGTGGTTGTGCCACCCACATAAGTAGCTCTGTAATCATGTTTCAGACCTGCCTCTGAAGTGTTTGTGTGTGCAGTTTTAACTGTACATTTGATTTGGCAAGTGTACACACTTGCCAGGCCTAAACCTTCCCTTTTCTTACATGTAAGACACCCCTAAGGAAGGCCCTAGGTAGCCCCAAGCAGAAAAAGAGGTTTACCCAAAAACCCTACCTGACCTGGGTAAGAATACGTATATGCATTAAACATTGAATTTGTTTCATGGGTGGTTGAACCAACACACATTAGATTTTAAATTTACTTTGAGCAAAGACAACAATAGAATACATTTTTTAGATTTCTGGATTCAAGCTAGAAATGTTCAGCTAGAAGTGGGTTTGTACAAGAAACCCACAGACCGCAACACACTTCTTCATTTTTCAAGTGGACATCCAAGGACACTCAGAGAAAATTTACCATACGGCCAATTCCTCCATGTTAGGCATAATTGTAGCGATAAAGAAGATTTCTTTAATAATGCTACAGAGCTGACAGAGAAATTGATCAATAGGGGTTACACTAAAATATTGGTGAAAGCAGCAGTTAAAAGACCTTGGTACACCCCAAGAGAGACATTATTGGTCTCGAAAGAAAAATCTAAAGAAACTCCTCTTAAGTGTATTATCACATTCAGTCCGAAAGCCAACAAGATCAGATCCATCATAGAGAGGAATTGGAAGCTAGTGAGAGATTTAGAAATAACAAAACTCCTGTTTGCATTCAAAAGAGCCCGTAGTTTACGAGATCAATGGGTGAGAGCAGATAACACACAGATACAGGAAAGAGGACTTAGGACCATGTTTCAGTTACCATCTATACAAGGACACTACAGATGTAGTAAATGTTTGGCATGTAGGTTCGCATGTGACTCAAAAGAAATGATAATAAATGGGAAAGTGCATCCTCAAAGGTATTTTTCAAATTGTAACACCAAGAATGTTATTTATTGTATCATATGTCCATGTGAAAAGGTGTACATTGGTCAAACCTCGCAGTTGGTGAAGACACGGATATTGCAACACAGATTAAGAATAAAATGTTCTACGAGAGGAGCACCACTGGTGGAACATTATATTGAAATGAAACATACAGCAGATGACATCCATTGGACTGTGTTGGCCAAAGTTCAAACCAAGATGGATGGACAGTCTATAACTAAAAAACTGCTCAGGTTGGAAGCACGGCTGATAGAAAAATATCAAACAGCCCGACAGGGGCTAAATGACATTGACGAAATGTGGACATTGATTTGATATCACATCTATGTTGGCTCGTCTTTTCTTACAACACCGATTATATGTAGATGGATAAATGTCTAAAGGTTCTTCTTAAATATGGATCCATGCACATATTACAGCAGTTGTGTTAACAATTTTTCAAAATTATTTGACTCGTTTACGAACAGTGAGTCTAAGCAGCTTGTTTCCGAGTTGGTGTTTATACATCTTTACTTTGTGCCAGCCTTAGAGGGAAAATTCGTACGTATTGGCAGAGTCTGTTGCTGATATGTCTTAAATGAGACAGGGGTGTTTAAGATTAGATTAACCCGTAATAGAGCTTTGTCTCTGACTTCGAATACATTTATAGTGGTTTCCACTGTTTGACTGGAGTTTTGCGATTCAATAACAGAGCAGATAAAATATTCTTTCGTTGAACTTCGGCGGCGATGCAAAAATATTAATCACTCTTTTGTATTTTAGAATTTGGTGCTGCCTTTCCGTTTGTTTTTAATCACATTAAGATGGCCGCCACAGATACTAACAATGCCCCGCTCACTCCATTTTTTAACTTGTCAAGCCGATGCTTCGCGTGTTTAGATGCTGAAGCCTCGAGCCCGGGTGATGCTTGCAACTGCCATACGCGAGTAAAACAGCTGATGCTCCATAACGGCAGGATTGCGGATTGAACCTTGTATGCAGCCCACATGTAAAGTTATGTGGGCTTACGTAAACAGCTTTACAGTTTCAGTAAAGGCTTCAGCCTGATAAACAAGGTAAGCAATGGGGCTTCTGGCGGTTTAGGAGAGTGAAAAAGCTATTGGATACATGAGTGACATTTAATCAATTTTCTCCATTTTTGTGCAGGATTTTTAGGAGTACAAGACCATTTACAAACTGCTCCTAGGTACAATTAATATTTAAACTAATTTGAGTGCAGTGTATTTTCTAGTAAAGCTACATTTTTGTAGACCACATTATTGGTAAATTCAGGAGTGTTTTCCTCACTTTCATTATGATTTGTTAGCCACAAAAACTAGATTGGCAACACTGTTCTTCCACCATGTTCAAACACATTTAAATAGAGGTATTTCTTGACGTCTGTATCACAGAGTGAGCACCAGGTGATTCAAGCGTTGGTTTTAACATAATAGTTTGATATGTTTTTAGAGTATTTATTATGCCTTTTTCAATTTATTTAGGTTTTGTTGTCCCATTGTAGTCCTGATGAAGCCTAAAATTAAATAGGCCAAAACGCATCAACACCATATGGATTGCGGCAGGGTTGGGGAAAAAAACATAATTGACCCCATAGAAGTATATTGGACGGTGCAAGAAACCTCGGGAAATAACTGATCTGGGCCTAGCACTTGCTCATTCAATTTACCACAACCATTGCTAAAAAGTGGATAACATATTTACGTTTGTTGTGTACCACTACCTCAGAAGGAGGAGATTTAATTGGGATAATTTCCAAAATTAGTTGGAGACTATTTCGGTTTGTGCAAATGTTGCAGTTTGATGTGATATAAATGTTTTTTTCTGTGTTATTTTTTTTATGCAATAGGGACAATGTGTCTCATTGGTGATTCTCTTTGCCCTATATAAGTAATAAATGTAATTTGATAAAGAAATAACCATGCCAAGTATTTTGCTTGTTAGAAGTTAGTTTAATTTATCCCAGCTAGGTAGCCCCAAGGGCAGGGTGCAGTGTATAGTTAAGGTATGACACATAGGAGGGAGGGGAGGGGTGGTCACTCACACCTGAAAGGGCTGTGCCTGCCCTCACACAATGCAGTCTCCAAACCCCTGGTGAGTGTCTGGGGCCTGGACTGGGCAAGGCAGGATTTCACAATCAAGAGAGACTTTCCTTTGAAGTAGGCCTACTTCAAAGGGCAAAATGGGTATAAGAAGGGCACCCAAAACCACAGACTTTAGAACACTTCTGGAAACCAAGAGGAACCTATGCCTAGAGAAGAGCTGAAGAGCTGAGGAAGAAGAGCTGTCCTGCCTGTGACTGTGCCTTGTGGAGCCCTCCTGTAGTTGCTGCTTCTGCCTGTGCTAGAGTACAAAGACTGGACTTTGTGTTGCCTTCCTTCTTGTGAAGAACTCTCCAAGGGCTTGATTTAGAGCTTGCCTCCTGTTGTTTGAAATCTCTGGGACAGCAAAGACTTCTCTCTGCCAGCACCTGGAGTCTCTGGAGAGACTCCTACTCTGCAAAGTGGTACCCATCCAGTTCCTGGGACCCTAAAAGGAGAAGCTGGCAGCCCAAGAGTGAGAAATCCACGCACCGACTGCCGTGCGGGGAAAAGATCGATGCAACTCCAATCTCCGGCTGAAAAATCGACGCGCCGCTGGCCTTGCAGCTGAAAATCGATGCTCGTCTGCAACGCGACCGTGAGATCGACGCCCAGAGATGGGGAAACGATGCGCAGCGTTGCTAACGGAGGCTGGTGAGAACGCATCCCGCGCTGCGTGGTTTTCGGATCATTGTGTGGCTGAATTTCTGACGCAAACACCGCTGGGTGTGTAAAAACAATGCAAGGCCTGCCCGGACCCGAGAGTGCTGACCGGATCGACGCATCGTTCTCCTGCGGAGAGAAGAAACAACACACACCGACACGACTAAAGGAGAAACAATGCAAGGTCTCACTTGTGAGTGAAATAGACGCATCGCAAGCCCTTTTTGATGCACACTCCTCCGTGCGGGGTTATTTTGACGCACCCAAGGTACATTTTCATGCTAAAAGCGTTAGTGTGTGTTTAAAATTACACGAAGTCTCTTTTTGTTTTTTAATTGATGACTTGACTTGTGTATTGTGGATTTTTGTCTTTTTGGTCTTGTTTTGTTTAGATAAATATGTTCTATTTTTCTAAACCTGTGTTGTGTCACTTTGTATTGTTTTCATTGAATTACTCTGTGTGTTGGTACAAATACTTTACACCTAGCACTCTGAAGTTAAGCCTACTGCTCGTGCCAAGCTACCAAGAGGGTGAGCAGGGGTTAGCCGAGGGTGATTCTCTTTTACTAGACTAGAGTGAGGGTCCTTGCTTGTTCAGGGGGTAACCTGACTGCCAACAAAAGACCCAATTTCTAACAGCCAGGAAGACCTGCGAGGCCCAGCTAGGGAAGTCCTCCCAACGAGGCTGGGGTGCCCGTCGGGCCCTGAACCCCTAATGTGCCACATTCTGGCAGTGGCATATCCAGACTTGGATGGGCGCTTGAAGGCTGCACAGCAGACACAAGGGGGTGAGTACCAAGACGATTTCATGCCTCCTTGATGGATGTCTGAGGGTGCTGTATTACGTATGCGGTCTAGTGGCAGGGACTCTGACTGGTGTCTTACAACAATACGGCCCCCATGGGCAATTAGATGATTAGGGGCAGGACTGCTGTTCCTCAGGTACTTCTGGAATGTGGGAGATGGTTGTATGCTAGGGTTGTGGCCACTAGTCAGGGGCATAGGCATGAATATAGCTGTAGGTGCTGCGTGTAGGTGTATTAGCTGGGTGGGAGTATGAGTGAACCGAATATGTACATCCATTCTGGTGTTAACATATTTCTCTCCTGTTTTGCCCATGTACTCTTGTGTTGTCTGTGTCTATCAGCATCATCTGGTGAGGGAGCAGTGGCACCGGCAAGTAGGGATGCAGCGCCCCTTGGTTCCAAGGTGGCAGAGTCTACTGACGCCAAGGGGACCAGTGGGTTAGAGGATGAGAGGAGTTCCACGGGGGAGGCTACTACCACTGGAGGTAGTGACTCTGATACCTCCTCCAGGGGCTAGCATCCCAGATGAAGCAGTGCAATGCATAGCATACCCGGAAGGCATTCATGGTGCCATGTCTGGCCTACTGAGATCTTTTCAGGCTCTGGCCTCCTCTTTGATGGCAGCCAGTGTCCCTGGTCCTTCCGTCCCCACTCCAACCACCTCTACCCCCTCCAGCACCCCACTCCCTTCACCCATCCCAAGCACACATTCAGACAGCCATGCACACACCTCAACACACAAGAAGCACACTCAGAAACACAAGCACCACACCTCCCACCACAGGCATACACACAGCCAACATACAAAGGCACACACAACAACATCCACTTCCCTCAGTGTTTCCACCTCTCCCGCCTCCATGTCTGTCACCTCTACATGCACACTCACAAGTACTGCACCCTCAGTCACTGCTGCTGACTCCATTCTTGCAGTCACCACAACATCAGACATCCAGTCATGCACCCCAGACACCACACCTGCACTCACCACAACGACTTTGAGTGACACTTGCAGCACATTCACCAAACTTGCAGACACCCAGACAACATCCATTTATACTGGCAGCCTGTCTTGTCCCATTGTGTCCACCCCCCTCCTCTCAAGACACTCAAACGTTCCCTGACACCAACCCAACACACATCCACCACACCTCAGCATACTATACAGGCACCTGCATCCATGTCACGTACACCTACACATGTTACAACCACTCTCTCTCTACCTCCACTCCCACACCTTCCTCCTGTCCCGTGTAGACCTTTTCGAACCCACTGGCCCACTCCGTCTCATCCCTAAACATGCCCACCTCCTTGCCATGTCCACTCCTTCCACGTCCAAGTCTGCCCCTATCCGCCCTTCCCAATCCCGTGCCCCTTCCCCAGTGAGCAAGAACCCATGTGCTGGCCCTGGTCCATCTGCCACCCCCTGTCCAAGCCTGCTCCCCCACCTTCCAAGGCTAAACCCAAGCCCCCACCTTCCTAGACATAAGTCCCCACCCCCACCACACCCTGTCCCTGTTCCCTGAGGTGCCTGGCTGCCCCATTGATGTCCTTTTATGGTGGAGTACGTTGTGCACATGTTGGAGTCAAGTTTGGGCCATTTGGGCCCATCAGCCTTTTTGTGTTGGACTGGCCAATGGCCTCATTTGGAAAATCTGCTATTACATCTGTAATAAAGTTTGTGTGCCCAGTGTTGGTGTTGGCACACTCTGGATACGTGGTTCATCATTTCATTGTGGGGTGGGGAGGGGGTGTTGTGCACATATGTGTACTTTGGGGAGGTTGTCTTGGCCTTGTATCCGGTAAGTACCTCTTGCTCAGGTGTGTATGGCTTGTGATGTTGTGAGGGGTTGTGGGTGCATTGCGGGGTGGGTGGAGTGCGTGGGTATGTAACTGTGCCCTTTCTTCCCTTTGTGGAGGAATATGGCGAGGAGCAACACTGGCATGATTTCCAATTCTTTCTCCATGTCTGCTTCGGCATGTTGTGTGTGCCTCTGGTGAGTGTTTCCTTTTATTTGGTTAGTTTCTTCCAGGCTTTGCGTGGCGGTGATTCCTGCCCCGGAACTGACAGCGGTCTTGTGCTTCATTATTTGTTGGGCAGGCAAAGCCTTTCCGTCGGCTCGTGGGTGGCCTCTTCCGTCATTGTCGGCACTCCTCTGCTGGTGGTGAGTGGTTTTCAGGCTGCCTGTTTTTCATGTGCTTCATTATTTGGTGGTCCTGACCGCCAGCCTATTGGCGGTAGTTACCGCCACCGCCGGCGGTGCGGTCTTTCCCACTGTGTTCATAATGAGGGCCTTACACCCTACATGAGCAGCTGCTGACAGTGCAGCAGGATCTCAGTGCGTGGTAAAGGGGCCATTGTGTGCCAAGGTTTCATGAAGGGCAGGAGGGGCAGAAGATGTCACGGGACAATGCATAGTTCCACACTGCTTGCTCATGTGACCCGTGGAAGGCGGGGGGTCTGCCCTCTTTTTCAGCCTTTGGTACAACTAACCTCAGTGATTTGCCACTGCAGTTCGGTTCTGGGGTGTAAGTGGTGTGAGATCATAAGGGGTCATGAGAGGTTATTGTAGGTTTCTGACCTGTTGCTTTTGGGAAGATAGAAATTGTAGTATGGGAAGGAAGAAGAGTAAGGCTTACTATCGCATCACTAATTATAGAAATATCACATATAGAAATACATGCCTACATTCTATGGGGAGTTTTTAAGGACGAGGGCCATTTTCAATTGAGAGTGGATTTTGTGATTGACTTAAAATTGACTGGACTTTCAATAGTTTCCTTGGATTTCAGTCTTTTAAATAATAAATGTATTTTTTCCAGTTAATTGCCATTTGTCTGGATCAGAAATTTCCCACTATTGTAAACAATGATGGTAGTACTTGATTGTGTGAGTCTGGTAATTTTTGGTGTCATTTTGAGCCATTGGCATATGTTTCAGGAGCAAAAAACAATAAACTAGTGTAGTAGTTCTTTGTATAAATTGCAGCTGTATTTGAGTGAAAGATGAGGTAAATTTTAGTTGACTCAGGTTTGCTGCAATGATAATGAACTTCAAAAAGCAAATCTGGATGTGACTAATAATTTTATGACTAAATTTACTTTTTGTTGCCTTAAAGATTTTGAGGTAAGGGGCACACAATTCAAGCATAAATAACACTCTGCATGGTCAATAAACCAATCAAACATTTATAGAGTACGGAAAATCACCTGCGAGGGTCTTGAGGTGCTGGAGCGAACATCCAGGTCTTTAGTTCTTTTCTGAATCACTGGAGTGATGGTGCAGTCCTGAGGCACAGGGAGAGGTTGTTCGAAGCCTTGGCTGCCAGGTGCGAGAAGGAGTGTTCTCTGCTGCTGGTTCAACTGATCCGTGGGGTTTTCTCCAAAGGTGTCTAGTAAGTTGGTGGCAGGTCAGGCATCTGTTGATGTGTGCTGGGCCTTCATTGGGCAGGGCCCTGTAGGTGTGAGTCAGCATCTTGAACTGGCATCTCTTCTGAATCAGGAGCCCTTGTCATTTATTGAGATGGGGTGTGATGTGGGTCCTTCTGGGAGAGTCAAGTATGAGTCTTGCCTCTAAGTTCCATTTTGTGTGGAATCTCTTCAGGAGGCGTGTTGTGATTCCTACGTAGAAAGTGTTTCCATAGACCAGTCTGCTGGTGATGAGGTCCTCTGTAACAGTCCTTCTGGTGTCTGCTGGGAGCCACCTGATCAACTTGTGAAGCATGCAAAGGGCATGGAAGCCGGTGGATGAGACTGCGTCAACTTGTTTCTTCATGGATAGTTGCTATCCAGAATGATGCAGAAGTTAAACGCGTATTCTGTACCGAGCTCTGTAGGCCACCATGTGTCAGCCCATGGTGAGGTGTTGTTCCCAAAGATGACGACTTCTTTTTTTTCAGTGTTGAGTTTGAGACAGTTGTCCTTTATTAAGTCCGCTACGTTCATCATGCATCTGTGGAAGTTAGCTTTTGTGATGGAGAGATCTTCAGGCTGTGTGTTGTCCGCGTAGGAAATGATGTTGAGTCCATGTGATCTGATGGTGATAGCCAGAGGGGGCATGTAGGTGTTGAAGAAGGTCGGGCTGAGGGACGATCCTTTGGGGACCACACAGATGATCTTCTTGGGCTCTGAGGTGAACAGTGGAAGACTGATCCTTTGGATTTTGCCGGTGAGGTACGAGGTGATCCATTTGAAGGCATTACCTTGATTCCTAATGTGGTGGAGTTAGTTGATCAGGATGTATTGGGAGACAGGTCCAGGAGTATGAGGGCTGCTGTTTTCCCATGGTCCAGAATGGGTTCTGATGTCATCTGTGGCAGCAATCAGGGCTATCTCGGTGCTGTGGTTAGCTCAAAATCCAGATTGGGAGGGGGTCCAGGAGGTTGTGGTCTTCTAGGTGTTGGGTGAGTTGCTGGTTGATCCCTTTCTTGAGGACTTTTGCTGAATAGGGGAGCAGAGAGATGGGCTGGAAGTTCTTCAATTTGACTTGGTCAGTAGGAGGGGCCTCAGTTCAGCATGTTTCTAGACCTCTGGTAAGGAGGCCACAGTCATGGCAGTATTCTGTACCTTCCTGAGCTCGTCGCCGATTGTCTTATTTCCGAGATTGAAGATGTGATGGAGGCAAGGGTCCGTGGGTGCTCCTGAGTGTATGGAGTTCATGATGGAGAGAGTGCCTTGCATGTGGAGGAGTTTCCCGAGAGTGAGGTGTTCAGGATTCTTGTTTGAGCATGTGATGTGGCTGATGCTGTTTGCAGCAGAACGTTGGCTTTTGAAGATTTTGTAGATAGCCGAGATCTTGTAGTGGAAGAAGTCCGCAAGGTTGTCTCACAGTTCCTGGGAGGCAGTGATGTTATTCTCAGTGTCTTCAGGATTGGTGATCTCCTTCATGATGACGAAAAGTTCTGTGGTTTTTGCTGGCTTTAATACAGTCTGCCAGTGAGCTCTTCTTGGTTTCTTTCAGGAGGCAATGGTACTGGTTGAGGGCAGTCCTGAAGGCGGTGTGGTCTTCTTTGGTGAAAGTGGGTGCAGGTTGTACAGAAATGATGAAGAAAGGAGACTAAGGCATAGAGCTAGAATCAATTGGTGAGGCTCAAAACAGTTCAAATGACATCTTCATGTTATTTTATTTCCCTGTTCACTGCAGTAAAGCTAGTTTTTGACACATACAAGGAAAATCATGTCTTTGCTGCTATGGACCCACTTTGGATCTGGTCTGAGAAGGTCGCAGACAATCGAGAAATAGAAATCGGGCTGCTATGATGGTCCTACCATTACGCCCGTGCACATGTCCAAGAATATGATTTTTTGTAGCAGGCTTTTTTGGACCAAACAGAGTTATGATAGATATTGTAGTACTTTTTATAAAGATTATTTGGAAAACTTAAACAAATATTTAGGTGGCAGGCATATAATATCTTTTAAAATATCATAAATAAATGAGTCATAAAATAGCATATATTATCAGACAGGCTTGCCTCAGAAACCCAACTATCCACTCGCATCAATTCAATACTTACCGGGCTCAGCAGACTCCCTGTCGAAGCTTGCTGTATTTAAAAGACTGTATGATTTACTACAAAGTGCTCCACCTTGGAACTCCAATATATCAAGAAAAAAAGCTAACAAGATCGAGAGGGCAGCGCGCAGTATGCAGTACTAACTGGATGCTTCTGGAACTGCGCAGCAGATAATGACGGAAAGATTGCATGCACAATCATTTTAAAGAAAAGTTCCAAGAATATGGAACTCTATTTTCCCAGATATAAGAACAAATTCTTCCACGGTTGCCTTCAAGAGAAACATGAAAATAATTTTACTTGAGTATGCCTTCCTCCTTAATCCTGACCACTTCACCCACACAGACAGACTAAGGGGGTCATTACGAGTTTAGCTGTCCCAGAACCGCCATATTGCTGGTGGCGGTTGTACTGCCAACAGGCTGGCGGAGAAGACTGCCATATGATGACCATGGACGTATTCACAACAGAATACAGCAAAGCATGGCTGGCACCCCCACTGAGGTCTGGCTGCCACGGATGATGGTAGCCACCTGCAGGCCGGGAGGAACTTTGTTTCTGCCAGACAGATTACGAGGTTGCACACCGCCAAGGTTTCTGCCACGGTCGCACCACCACAGAAACCAAGGCGGAAACCAACTGCATAAAAGTACACGCCCACCTTCAGGAACCCATACTCATCTGGAGCTGCAATGGAACCAGAACTACACGTCTTCCCACTGCTCCTGCTTTCACAAAGACTTCGGAATCTGCAACGACAAGGACAACAGCAACTGTAAGTATTCACACTTACCTGTTATTGTAGCACATTGTCAATTTTTGCACACACACACACAACATACATTCGGGAATAGGGTGCGAGGGAGACACTCAAACCTAACAGCAGACTAACACACACACTCACAGACAGCCACACACACACTTGTATACACACAACAAACACGGCACGGATACCACACACACACACACACACACATACAAACATCACAAACACGTACAGGTACGCACGGTGACACTGCACAGTCCAACACGTCACAAAAACAACACAACCTAACCATTTCCAATCACTAGGCAAGGACCCATAGGGGACAATACCCAGGGACACATCACACATACTTCACAACGTAACACCAACAGACAAAACACACATACAGATACACAATCATACTCCTTACTGATCGACCTATAAAGAACTCTGTGTCCATAATTTCATGCACATAATGCTCACACAGTCAATGCACAGAAAGCCACACAACACACCAACAAACACATCACAACACCAACAACAAACAATACCAACCCAACTAAACCCCTTGAACAAACAAATATACCTCAGACACCACATAACCGACCGATTTTGGACAAAATCACTGGACACAGCCTCATATGCTGCCTAAACAACACAGGTAGCCCACACAGAACACACACGCAAACATACACACAACTGTCAGCCAGGGACAACTACATAGTATGGAAAGAAATGCATGACAAAGATGTAACCAGCAAACCAACAACTGGTTGGTTCAAGTTATTATTTGTAACATCAAGTTTGAAAAACAAAGGCCATAGGCCAGTCCTTTTGTAAAAGAACACAATGCACACAGTGCACATACATGTGCCCTGAACTTGACTCCTGACTGCCATGTAACCTTCACAGGAAGGCGCGTCAATGGGGCAGGAAGGCACCTCAGGGTTTATCTCAGGAGGGCATAGGGGTTGGTTTGGGTTTTAGAGGTGGGCTTTGGGATTTGGCTTGGGAGGGGGGTTGGGCTTGTATTTAGGTTTAGGGGAGGTTTAGCTTTTATGTGGAGGGGTAGACTTTTTGGCAGCATGAGGGGCATGGGAACATGCAGGGGGGGCAGGGATGGTCCTGGAGGTGAAGGGGCCAGTGCTTGGAGAGGGACACAGCACATTTAGGGGTATAACAGGGTGGGAGAGGAGTAGGGAAAAGGGCAAACTTAGAAAGAAAAGCTTTTTTAGACACACAGAGAAGGTCATAGCAAAAGGGTTTGGGTGTGGAGGGAGAAGGAGTGGTTGTCTGAGGTGTTTGTGTGGATGTTTTGGGTGCATGTTTGTGTGAGGGATGCTTGTGGGTGGTGGGTGTCTGTTAGGTGGGTGAGTTTGGATGTTTATGTGTCTTGGAAGGAGGTGGGGTGGGGTGCTTGGAGATGCCGTGGTGGGTGGGTGAGTGTCTGTTGGAGTGATGACTGCAGGTATGGTGGATGTGCTGCATGTAGGCATGACTGTGGTTGTGGTGACTGGGGTGGATGTCTGAGGGTCTGCTGTGGTGCTGTCTATGGGTAAGATGATGTAGTGGTTGGATCTGGGAATGTTGGTGTGGTGTCTGCGGGTGTGTCAGGTGTTGTGTCTGTGATGCTGGAAGTGGTGGGTTTTCAGGGCAGGTCATGACTGTTGCTGTGTGTGAAAGTGTATGTTGCTTGTGCATGCCAGTGGTGTGTCTTGTGGTTCTTGTGTTTGTCAGAGCTACCCTTGGATGTTGAGGTGGATGCATGCTTGTCTGTCTGTGTGCTTTTGCTGGGTCGGGGGAGAGGGTTTTGGGATTGGGAAAAGAAAGGTAGAAGGGGGATTGAAGACAAGGGGGGACTGGCTGCCATAACTATGGAGGCCAGAGCCTGAAAGGATCTCTGTAGGCCAGTCAGGTCATCGTGAATGCCCTCTGGCCCACAGAGATGGACCTCAGGAGGTCAATAGCCTCCTCACTGAGGGCAGCAGGACAGCAGGCTGACAGGGACAGGGGCAGAGGCAGAGGTGCCTGCAGCAAAGGAGACCCCCACCCTCTTTGGTAAGTGGGCACGGCCAACTGGGTGGGGAGCTACATGGAGGGCGTGGTAGTAAGGGGGGTGGTGGACTGAGATGATGCTGGGGTGGTCCCTGATTGGTCTGCCACCGCCAGGGAGTGTCCATTGGAGGAGGATTCTGATAAGGAAGAACTGGATCCTATCTCCCCTGTGGCACTGTCCTCACCTTCCGGGCCACTGTATCCCTCGGTGTCAGTGGTATCAGAACTCCAGGTCCCGTGGCCAGCAGCTTCCCGACTCGGCTGTGCCCCATCTCCTTCCCCTGCTGATGCTGATGCACAGCAGTAACAACACATCTAAGTCACTTAAAGCCCCAGATTGGAACCATTTAGAGCCTACATCATGTCACAATTACATACTTCCAACATTTCCCTATGACCATAGTCTCCCCACTACATAAGCCAACCATTTGACCACTATATCACCATCCCATCAATTCAGCAGTAACTCAAAAAGATCATGCACAAGATTAATTGGCTACATCCAAAGTGTCGCTCCATACAGATCATCACTGTGTATCAACAAATCATTATTAGGAAATGCAGTTTACTAACAACACAATATCATGCCTCCCCAGCCCCCACACTTGCTCAGCCCTTCACCAGTAGTCATGTTCCATGAAAGTAAACTCATCTCACTTCAAATACAACACAGTATGTTGCTATGCAATCACATACCTAACATGGGAATCTGTCCATATCTTTCACAGTTTCAAATACCTCAGATGAAGACTCTACATATGGCATACCCAGATAGTGCTTCTCACAAAATGATATAGCATGTCATTGAAACATCTATCTAAATACTATAAAAAGGTTACAAAAGAGTATCTGGACCAACGTATCTAACTTATTGAAACCTAGTCAACATTTCAATGTCCTGCAATAAGGGCGTACTTAGTACACAGGATACAACCACAGACAACCGCAGGAAGCATACCAACACCTCCACTACAATGGACACCAAACAATTCCCTTGAAGGCCACATACTATTGCACTATACATGCTGATTAGAAACCTCTACATGACAACATCTAAACACCTACCTCACCAACAACTGTACAGGCATGTGAATCACATTACCTAAGTCCAGAACTAATACTTACATAACCAATTGCTAATGTAACCATGAATGACACATACACCTAGAGGTAAGCAAACTGAATGACAACATATACCATAAGACCAACATGTGTATGTCCAAACAGCCACAGATGAGCAAAGGTTAGTCTGACAAAGATGAGGTTTCAGACAACAAAATGCATGAAGTATCAATTGACACAAGAGGTAGGCACAAAATAGTTTATGTTATACCCATATAAGTATGGTACTGCCCTATGTAGCATGGACAATATACATGGGCTAAGGGATCAGCAGCCTAGCCACTTAACTGCTCAACACCAAAGACATCAGAATAAAAGGTATTTGAACACATCAATGTATTGTTACCACCATGAGTTTCACTATGTAGGATGTCCACCCTGATCAAACTTCACATTTCCCAATGTTTGAATCTGACATGACAAAGGGGACACTTCCTCAAACCTCATAGGGAGTGTAGTAAGTTTGCCATACCAAAGTCATGATTGGGGTGGCAGTCTCACACAAAGTTACCATCTATTTCATGACACAGGAAAATTTGGCTCTGTAACTCATCTGTCAGACCCAATGTTGCACATCGAGCAAGATTGCGTGGAATAGGACTGGTTAGATACCAAAGAGCAATACAACTCACCATTTGGGTAAATGGACTTGGGAACACTAGGTGGGAAGGATCACACTGTAGGTTACGGCTGAGTAGAGTTATACATCTGACACAGTCACATGTGCACATCCACATGCAGTCATACTATTTGGTTGCCATAGGTGATTAACATGTCCCTATACACAATATATTGGCCACATCTGTGTTTCAATGTTGACAACTGTAGTTCTATGTCTTCCTAAAAGACACTTTACTTGTAGCACTTACCACATTGTCACAGCTGCAATACTTAGCCATCATAAATTTAACAGAGGCATGTACATGTGTCCTGTCAGTACGTACCCCCTTGTGGCTGCTGTGCTGTCCTCAAACCCCCATCCACCTCAGGTTAGGTCACCGCCAAAATGTGTGCCATTAGGGGGGGGTCAATGTCACCCCTCCATCGTTGGAAGAACATCTCCAGCTGGGTCTCTGCGGTCTTCCGGGTCCAGCATCTCAGGTCCTCCCACTGCTTCCTACACAGGGTACTCCACCTACTGTGGACCCTCTGGGTCCACACTTGCTTGGTAATGGCACGCCAGATTACTTTTTTTTGATTGGCGTTGACCTGCATGGATTAAACAGGCAAAAGAAAATGTGCATGTTCATATGCACTATACCAATAGTGGTGGACAGAACACTTTAGTAGCAGCAAGTAGGCAAACATTTCCATCCTCTCAGTTGACACTCATGTACAAATTAGCATTTGCATGCATCAACAACTTCATTACTTTACATTTCAAATACACCATTATATACCACACCTTTCACACAATGGTAAAACATTGGACTCTCTTGCTCCTCTGGTGCACCATATCGCTGTTCATACAAGGGTAGGACCTCCCCCCGAATTTCTCCAGCTCTTAAGTGGTGAAGGCTGCTGCCCTATCGCCTGCAGTACGTGGCATGATAGCTCCCAGAGGCAGTACACAGCAGCTCAGGTAGTTGAGGTCTTTCTGGTAGCAGTGTCAGGAGTTAAGTGAGCAATACTGCAGAAGATGGCGTTCACCTCCCCCACGTACAGGACCTTCGCTGTCGGCAGACATCACCATTGGCCCAAGTTCACAAAAGGCCGCAATGTGTACCAATGGCAATTTGCGCCACAGTTGTGACTGCCTACCGCCATGACGACTTCCGCCGGCGGACTTAGGTCACTTCCACATGTCCAGTACAGTAGGTCAGGCGGCTGCCATTTTGAGCACATTTCATATATGAAAGAGTTATGCAATCTGCATCATTAACTAAGCCCTATATTGTGTAGAATATATCTATAAGTACTGCCTTCATGTTTAGTTGTCGATTTGTGCATGGGAGCAGTATAATCTGTGTAACTGAAGGACATGTGGAGATGGCAATGTACACCTATTCTGAGAATCCTATGTGCATTGTTTATGTACATAATGTGCAACAATATGTGTACAATGTTTCAATTCGGTTGAACCATCAAACGAATACAGTCACAGATGATTATGGATGTGTGTACATTAGGTAATTGAGGGAATGTGCACCAAGGAAAATGTCATCGGATGCATAGCTATGTGCTGTACTATAGATGTCAGAGGTTGTAACTGACATCAACAGCAGATATATGTGACTTGTAGATGGACAGTTACATGATGTGTACATGCTTCATGTCACATATTATTTTGCATATTTCCACATAGTTACCCTGTCATGAGGAGAGGAAGGCAACCACCAGTGTACCGCCAATTATGGACCTGTACACCATGGAGGAAAGACATACTGTCCAGACATATTGGCTGAATTGGCATACTATCCTGGATCTTTGTGATCAGTTGGAGCCTGATTTGATACATGCCATACGCAATCCCTGTAGCATGCCTCCCATCGTTCAAGTCATATCAGTGCTGCACTTCTTGGCCACTGGGTCCTTTCAGAACACAGTGGGCCTCACTGCAGGGATGTCCCAGCCCATGTTCAGTCTGGTTTTGAAGGATGTACTGTGTGCATTGTTTAAACACCTGAACAGCTACATCAGGTTTATTCAACATGATGATTTGGCCTATGTGCTATGGGGCACATTCCACAATGGCTTGGAGCCATAGATGGCACCCATCTAGCCATGGTTCCTTCCAGTGCCAATGAACAGGTGTATAGGAACAGGAAAAACTACTACTCATCAGTGTTCAAGTGGTGTGTCTGGGACACCAGTACATTTCTCAAGTCAGTGTTAAGTATCAAGGATCAGTCCCTGAGGCCTTAATCATGCGTAACAGCAATGTCCCACTGCTGATGACACGACTCAACACAAAGAGGGCCTGGCTGGTTGGTAAGTTACAACTGAAATGGGTGTTTGCTCAGTTAGCCTCCTGCCATCACAATGTTGCATGTCCCACATATAAGTTTGTGCTGTTCTACCTATTTGCTTATAGGTGAGGATGAAGCAGGAGACTCCAGAGCATATTTTATTAATCAGTACTTCAACTGACTCAAGGTATGTGATGTATTCATAATGCAGTGATTAAAGATAATTAGCTAGTGTTGATGTGTAGCATACCACTTCCTCTTTATCATCAGCTATGGGGTAATAGGTAGCTGAAATGTCTAGGAGTGAGTTGTGCCTGCGTACTGTAATGTGGTATTATGGAAAACACATACTGGTATACAGTATCATGTACTGTTAATGCACTTGCAAAGACACTCTTGTGAACATGAATTGTCTGCATTGAGGAATGTGTTCTGGTATATGTCATCTATGTCAATCACAGATCTGGCAACTTCCATTTTGGCTCATCATCGTTGGCAAGTCACAGTCAGTGTCAAAGGCAGATATGAATTACAGGCACACATGAGAAGTGGACATGGCTAAAACCAGGTATTGAATGCAATGACTTTGTGGAGTGTAATATCCATGGCCAGACTGTCAGGACACCAGGCTGGAATTGTGCCTATCCCTCAAGTTTACCTGTAGGGTACTGGAGGTGGTCAAATGGTGCAATTGGTGTGTTCATAAGTGTCTGGCACATGTGAAAATGTTGAGCCCTAGCCTCTACCATCGCAATGTTTATTGTTGTATATAGCCTACCCTGGACCTAGATGCCAGTGTGTCCTTACTTTGCAGAACAATGTATGTGTTTCTGTAGACTGACATAGGCGAGTGGCAACCCGACAGGTGTGAGATCAATGTAAGTGAAAGATCCCTAGACTGGGGACATCAGCACTGATATCTGTCTGTACCATGGGGTATGTACATTAGGGTGCAAAGTTATGGTCATGTGTTAAGGTTTCACAAGGTGATACAACAGAACATTCTGTATGCCTTTTGGCTTGTGGGAAGACTGATATGTCCCTAACTTCAGATTCTTGTGGATTGGCAGTGTCTGCCACCATAGCAGAAATCTTGATGTTACTATCAGTTATACTCAATGTGCTGTTTGCATGTCTATCAATAAATGTGTGTAGATACTAAAGTTTTTGAATCTATCCATGTTTAATCACAATGTAATGAGTCTTATGTTGATAGTGACCACTATGCCATTTATTTTCCTCAAATCCTGAACTATGCGAAATGTCCCACTATGTTTTCGCACACCCATAATAGATGAATTACATGGGCTGCTCAGCACTTCTTTCGAAATCCCTTGCTCAACAACATCTGAAATTACAGGAATAGCTCCTTCAATGACATCTGGTGCCATGTCATATTGAGGATTTTTTGGGAAAACTGCATTATTTCTAACTGTGTCTTTGACTGGTTCTACTCCTTTAATTAGACCAATATCTCATCCATGACATAGGTTGTACAGGGACATAATGATAGCAGGGTTGCCATGCATCACAGTTGAACTTGATAGATAAATGACACATATACAGGACCTGTGTTAAAGTTGATTTATTGTGAACTCCTAAGCAATATGTGTGACAATGAACCTACAATGACACAATCTAAACAATGAAGGGTTCAGACATGGTGGCAGGGATCACGAGGGTAGCTTGACACCATTTAAATACACAAGCCCAGTGTCCTTGTACCTATGAAAAATTGAGTTTTCTTTAAGAACAGTCAGCAGGGTGGTACACAATGGGAACAAGTTAGGAGAGGTTCACTTCCTGGCAGTGGGTTTTGTCTTGACATCTGTGCCTCCTGGATGTCTGGGTGGCATCCATGTTTGTGTAGGGGGGGGGTTCCTATGCTACAGAGGGTGGGGGGCTTGAGGCAAGTCTTCCCCTGGCAGGGCCTCCATTCCACCAGCAGCCACAGTTGTAAAAGGATTTGTAGACTCATTGCTAGTGGAAGAGGCCTGATGAGCTGCAGTCCTACTCAGGGTAGTGTGGATCTCCCTTAACAACCCAGCAATGAAAGCCAGGCAGGCATATTGTGCCTGCCACTGCTGCATGACTTCCTGGTGATGGTCCCTCTGCAGCTGTTGGATTTCCCCCCATCATGGTGATTACCTGGCTCATCATGCCTTGGGAAATTCGGTATGCTCCCAAGACTGGGAGATGGTTTCCTGGTCAGTATTGTCCCTGGGAGGCCCCATTCACTGGCCCACAGCATCCCTCCCACACACCCTACCCCATGTGCCTATGTCCCTGGCACAGTGTGCCCACTCCCAGTGGTGGCTGGACCATCATAGTCAGGAGTGACAAGAGGAGACTCAGGTACCTATACTGTGGGGCTTACAGTGGATGATACAGTCATTGGGACCCGGGGTTGGGAGCCAATTGTTGCCTGTGATAGAGATGCAACAGGACTGGGAGGAGTTGATGTGGGGAGGGTGAGGCTGACAGTTGTTGACTGACCAGGTGTCCCTGATGGGCCAGCTTCCTGTTCAGTGTCCACACATCCAGGGGTGTTGACCTCACTGGGGCCTTCATCCAGAGGGTTTGTGGCAGTCCCTGGTATCCTGTCCATGATGGCATTGGCAAGGTTACCTGTGGGAGAAGTGGAGCACAGAGTTGCCGTTACATATAGGGTATGGTTGATGTTGTGTGAGATGCAGACAGTGCCTTAACATGATCCCTAGAAATGACAATGACAGCTGCTGCACAAGCTTGCGTACTACAACATGAGACTTTATAATTTCCATACCATACACCATGCTCGTGGCTGTTAAACGATGTTGGTAGTGATTGGACTCCTGATACCATTTTATGTTATCAGATTATTGCCATGGGTTTTCATCTTTGTTTCCTTCTGAAGTGTCTGACATGATACATGGCACAACAAAGAGGTGTACAATGCACAATGGTGCCAGAGTAGTAATAGAGTATGGGAGTATGCAATAGACATTGACCTGTAACTGGTTGTACTGCATGTGCCTCCACTTTTACATCAATATTTCCATCTCAGGTGAGTACATTTTAATGTTAGTTATCTTTATTCTGTGGATATTGTGATTGGGTACTCAGCTATAGCCGTGATTTATTGGTGATGATGGTGGGAGAGGGCCATTGCATTGCTGTCATTGCCAGTAGATATTAGAAAATCGCTATTAAGGAAATGCTGCACCATTTGTTTCCTATGAGGCCCATAGGTACAAATGGTTTTTCTATTTCATAATTTGAAATTTCTTAATAGGAAACTGCAAATTAGGAAATGCAAAACCAAGAGTGCCTATGGGTTTATCCCACCCTTAATGCACCCCCCAAAAAAAGTGATGCACATGTAAAGGGCACAAATGACCTAGGGGCATGTCCGCGCTACAAACAAATGCATTTTGGGAGCATTTTAAATTGCACAGGGTTACCATCAACTTGGAGAAGATGGTGTAGATGGTAATAGCATTTCCTAAATGGACGTTTTGCATTTAGAAAATGCTTTTATACATGTGCTTTGAAAATCGCCAATAGGAAATTCCTATTTGTGATTTCCTATTTAGGGAATCGTAAAATTTGATTTCTACTGGGTAGAAATCACATTGTGCAATTCCTATCAGCCTTTGTACATATGGCGAGGCAATTTAGCATATCTTAACGGACCAAAATTGCAATTTGGTCCGTTAAGAAATAATAAATCCTTTTGGACATATGGCCCTTGCAACTATTCTATATGTGCACCGTACATTAAAACTTACTTTACAGCACATGGTGCCTTTAACAAATTTGTGTCCTTGCACTGAACATAATACTTCAATTCAGTTGCTCATCCAGCAATACACTTTGTTAATCTGTTCTGATGTCAAAACACTCAACCCTACTGCTAGAAAAACATAGGCCCAGATTTATGAAACATCAGATGCGTTAACGCAGTTGTGTGTGAAACATCAGATGCGTTAACGCAGTTGTGTGTAAGGGCAATGGCTTTCCTTAGCGGCATCAGTGCACCATATTTAAAAAATTATGCACAATGCAGTAAGAAAAAGTGACGCTAATGCTGAAAAACGCGCTAGACCGTTTTGATGCAAAATGGGTTAGCATCATATTTAACTGCATTACCATAAAAAAACGCACAAACAATAAAAAAAAATTGGGAAGACAAGATGGAGAAAGCAGGCCAGGAGAGACTCCAGGAAGACCCCAATCAGCCAAGTACCAGCCAGGAGGGTCCAGCAAAGTCCCAGGAGAAGAAGAAGCGGAAGTGTCGCTTTAGTGAGAAGGAGCATGACGTCTTCATCAGAGAGGTGACAGAGCATCAACATCGACTCTACACAAGAGGGGGAGATAGAGGCGACTCTCAGCAACTTAGAGAACCCTCAGAAGACCAGGCAGCACGCACAGGAGTCCCACAGCATGGGGACAAAGGAGTTGCAAATGGTTGTCATCACAGCACTACACAAAGGGATCCCACGTTGCCAGGGAACAACTCACGGAGCTAAGCGTCACAGGATAGAGTGCTGGGGACCTGGGCTATGGTATGCATGAAGGATTTCTTGGAGAAGTGCACAGAAGCCCTAGGAGCTGCAAAATACTTGGTGCACAAGGGTACTGTCTGGCACCGGGAGGCAAGCTCTTTCCTCCACCAATGTACTAACCTAAACTATAACCTAAACAAATATATTTTTTTTTGTATTTTATTTCGATTTTTTTAATTTTATTTTTTTAATAAAAATAGAAACCCCAACATAATCCCCCACCGAACACCCCCTCCAAAAATGTAATAAACCCCAAGCTATACTTACACTTACCTACACCTAAACTGCACTACTGTACTATCCTAACACTACCCACCTAAAACCCGTTTAATAATTTTACATCAGTAAAATGGAGAGGGAGGAGCTGGGAGGCTGTGGCACAAATTCTTTTACAACTTCTTCAGCTTTTTCTTCCAGTACTTTAATATTTTATAATTATGGGCATTGTCTCTTTCCAACTTATCCAGTCTTGCCATCATGGCGGACATGTCCCGTCTCATGTTGGATTCGAAGGTAGGGCTTGTGGCTGAAGCAGGTGGCTGTGGGGGTGCTTAGCTGTGGATTGGTGCTATAGAAGTGGAGGGGATAGGACCAGCAGAGTCTCCCCTGGCCTCAGATGTCTTCCCCGATGTGGTCTGACCAGCTGTGGGCTGTCACTGGGGTAACAGCTATCCATTGTTGACCATCCGGGCTCAGAGGTAAGTGGACTACTGCCTCCTTGCTCGACATTTGTGCCATCAGACTGGTGAGGATCAAGTGGCCCTACAATTCCAGAATCCCTGTGCCATTGTCAATATGTGGTACAATGTATGCAATCCAGCACTTTGACACCCCTGGTGAACATCAACTCTTGGCCAAGCATTATGGATGCAAGGTGGGGGTGTCATCTGATAGTGGGATAGGAAATTTCCTACAAGCAATTCTTAGGTTTGTCAAAACATCTTTCATGTTTCCTTGGATTAAAACCTGCTTAGAGCATGCGTTACAAGGGGGCACACCATTGCTCACAATGGGCCCACATGTACAGTTCAGGCTTAGTGCACATATAGTTTGCCCAAAGCATGAACAGTACATCTATGTTGTCTACAGAATTGATACATATTGTCGGCTATCCTGTGCCATGTTGTGCAAATTGAGTAATGCAGCACACACATGGTGGCTGTGTGGGTGCCCTAAGGGGTACAGTAAAATTGCCACTGCACTGGGTGAAGCTACAGTTTTCCTATATATTGAACAACATGTGCACATGCATGTCAGACATCTCCTAAGTACCAGGTGCACACTCAGCATTCTCATTATATGCACATGTGATGTGACCAATATCACTCACAAATATCATGATGGGTAGACTATGTTGGAAAATCTGCACATATCTAGCCTGATATATACTGTAGACATGTCCCACAACCTACTTGAGCAGAGTTGTATTCTCATTGTGTACTCAACTGACTGTTGGCCACCACATTAAGGCTCCTTTCATGACTTCTGCCTCACTCAAAATCTGAAGAGTAGTGAAGTACTGGTTTTGCAAGTGTCTCCTACTTAACGTTCCTAGGGATCTTTAATCATGTACATCATCTGTACCATTTCCCGAGTAACTGAAAGCTATGTTTGGCACACAGTGCTCTCAAAAGTGCAGTGATGTATAGGTTGGCCACAGGCATCCTAACCAGATAAACAGCAGCTCAGACACAGATAATGATTGACATCAATGTATATGTGAGCATGCTTTCCTATTCCTAACACCCTGTGTTCCATAGCAGCACACGCTGGCACTTGTGCAAAAATCAACTTATACTCCAACCTCAACATAGCATCAGACATGATGTTCATATCCTAACTCGGATGACTTAATCTCATTGGTCACACATTACATTTCATCATTGCATTGCATACATCAGAGCCTCTCACACAAAACCCAGGAATGACACAAATGACACACAAGGTGACACTTACTGGCTGCATTGGGGTCTTCAAATCGGGATACTTCTCCAGTAATGTATGGTGGAGGCCCACCTATAATACATGACAGGAAAACATAGCTTAGTGATTTTTGGACATTTCTTTGCATGGACAAGTTTCACATTCAACTTGTTAAGCTGAGTAAGCAAGTCAACTTAGTGGTAGGTCAGAACAACTGCCAAACATTTATAATCTGTCTGTGTGAGATGAAGGGCCAGATAATGGAGACCCTGGCACCACCAAAGCATCAGTTTCCCTCATGCTCCTGTGGTGCATTTCACTGTGCCATATGTACATGGATTTGTCATGCAGCTGTTTATGAGCGTTACACCTCCATGTCCATATGAGGCAGCATGACACAGTATTCTGCATTAGAGGGGCATGCAATGGATGTTGGAGTGGCCGTCCCATTGTAACACCCATTGCTTTTAACCCTACCCCAGATGTTGAAGACATCTTACTCATTATCAGCACTAAAAAAGCTAACAAATGGCCAGGGGTGGTGTGAGCATAGCAAAGTGTTGAGGAATGCATTCTTACATCCTTTTTTCTTGTCACTAATGTGTGTGTGCCATTTCAAGGCACACACACCAGAGCTCAAATGAAATGGCAGTTTCCTCATGCTCACGTAGTTGTCTTTTTCTGCACATTAACTGAATAACATTATGGATGTCTTGCCAATACTGTGTGGACAGCCATTGTTGTCATAGTAGACCATTTATGTCCAGAAAGGGATACCAACATGTGCATATACACACCCCTCAACACAGACACACTTGTCCTAGTATGCCTGCGTTGGTGCTGGCTACTGAGTAATGTGCTAGTGCTGCCACAGATGCAGGCCTGCCACATACTGTCTTTAAAACGGGGCAGGCCTGTGGTACAAAATCTGCATGTGTATCAGATTTTATAACATTATGAGGTGTATGTGATACACGATCAACACAAAGAGGAATGTGCGAATAGTCTGGCCAAAGACACAAAGGGGCTGATTTAAGGAAAATGGTGCAGCATGTAGTGCCTCACAACTGTCCTTACCTCCCTTAGTGCCCCTCTTTCCCCCACCATGTGGGCACTGTATGTAATATACGCTGTACCATGCTGCAGGGTAGGGGGAAATTGCGTCATTACATATAGATGAAAATTATGAACTCAGCAGGCATGGCACCAAAAATTTAGCACTACTCCTGCAGAGTACATAGGGGACCATCATGTATAAAGGTATGCCCCCTTTTCCTGCTCTGAGCAGACGTTCAAAGGGGTAGAAAAATGGCCCTAGGAGATATAACGTTATTCCCTGCCACAATTATTTTGGCCCCCCCTTACAGGGGAAGGCCCCCTTCCCATACATGCAGCCATCATGTTGTACAAGGCTTAACAAAGTGGCGCTATGCATGCATCGCACCACTATTATTAATATGGCACTGGAAAAATGGCACTTCAGCCTGGCTTAGCATCATTTGTGAATTTCACAATGTCAACACTAAGGTTGCGCTAGGAGCTCTTAGATGTGGCCCACAACAACCTGTCCTGACCGTTGAAAAAACATGCTGCACTCAACCTTATGTCTGCCTGTCATGCACATGCAAATAAGGATGTAGCAATGCAAATGGGGTACTTACCAAGTGGTCCCCCATTCTGTATCCCCAGGTGATCCAGTAGATCCTTCTCCCGTGCTATCAGGTCAGCCTAACAATGCTTCAACTGGTGGTCAGTGCACAGTACTCCAAATATTCTGCATAGATGGTGGACCACCTACCCCCTCCACAGCTTCCATGCCTTTGTTGGGTAACCCTGGATTACGTGGCACCCAAAACTAGCAGCATTGGAAGGTAATACTGCACCAACCAAATGTTGGTTGCCCTCCCTTTCCCTTACATTATGCAGTATGTACAAACAGCAAATGTACCAATCCAAAAAAACTACCCCACCTAACCCCAGCTACCCTAACAAACTATGCTACCTCTGGACAAACACCCCACAATAAAATAACAAATACAGGCCAAAAACGCTCTAAAAGACTTAGAAAAAAGACAAAGAGCACACAACAGCAACAGGACACAGCACAAAACTCTCCAACACCACCAGTCCAGCTCCACACACCCTCACACAGTCACAGACACAAAGACTGTGAAGTGAAAGTGAATGCACTGTACTATGTATGCAGCTAGGAAGTCCTGTTTCATTTCTTTCTGGGCCTGTGCATTACGTTTTTTTATATGCTTCAGGTTTTTTTGATGCATGACAATCATGTGTCGATTTTCCCCCATTAAGGCTGACAAGGCCTCAAGACTTGCGATTGACGCGCAGGGGCCAGGTGTAATTTTTTCCTCAGCAAAGTTAGTAGTATTTGCATTTGTGTCAACATTTTTGACGCATGATGGTAATGCGTGGTATTCCTTCCCATGAAGCCTGACAAGGCCTGTGGACTTGAGACTGATGCTCAGGGGCCATGGGTCATATTTTTGGCAGAGCAGAGCATTGAATATTGCCGTTTGCCTCAAATGGCACCGCTCGCCAACATCATCCGATCCCACGGCCTCAACATCCTCTCCTACGCAGACGACACTCAGCTCATTCTCTCTCTCTCATGAAGGATCCTGCAACCGCTAAGACCAACCTCCACACCGGACTTCACGCCATTGGCAACTGGATGGAAGCAAGCCGTCTCAAACTGAACTCGGAGAAGATCGAGATCATCATCTTGGGCTCCAATAGATCAGCATGGGACAACTCCTGGTTGCCTGCCACTCTGGGGTCTGCCCTAACGCCCACCACCCACGCATGCAACCTCTGCTTCATACTGGACTCATAGCTCTCAATGACCCAGCAAGTCGACGCCATCTCATCCTCCTGTTTTAACACCCTTCGCATGCTCCGCAAGACCTTCAGATGGATCCCCGTTGAAACCAGAAGAACGGTCACCCATGCCCTCGTTAGCAGGAACAATGGCCAAGCTCCAGAGGAAACTTCAGCGCATCCAAAACGCCTCAGCACGACTCATCCTCAACCTCCCTCGCCACGAACACATCTCAGCCCACCTCAGAGACCGGCACTGGCTCTCTGTAAACAAAAGGATCACCTTCAAACTCCTGATCCACGCTCACAAGGCTTTCCACAACACCGGAACTGCCTACCTCAACGAGCGGCTCAACTTCCACATCCCGACACGCCAGCTCCGCTCCGCTCCGCTCCGCCAACCTCGCCCTCGCAACCGTCCCCCCCATCCACAGGACCTCAACAGGAGGCAGATCCTTCTCCCACCTTTCCGCCAAAACCTGGAACTCCCTTTCCATCAGACCCTACCGGATGAGTACTGCGCTTAACAAATTACTGATTGACTGATTGATTGATTGTTAGTGGTACCTACCACCTCCTTGCACCACAAGAGTGTAATTTGCATTTATACCGTGGTAGTCCTACAAAGCCAAACTCAGGCCTCCATGTTGCCATGTGGCACTACGTATGCAGTGCAACACTTTGTGACCCTTTGTGGCAGATGATGGCTGTGTCAGCCATCATGTTACAAGGGCGTAATTCACATAACTGGAGGAGTAACAAAATAGGTGCAGTGGCATCTCCACGGTTCCTATACATGATTTCTCACAGATACGTTCAACACATGAACAGTGCAGGCGTTGAGAGGGTGATCAAAATATTTTTGAATGGGTCCCTATGTACGGTGCACATAAGGTCAGGTATATTCTTAGTATTCCTACAAAGTCTGACTATGACATTCATTATCTTTACAGTATTACACCTACTGTGAGTCATGGTGGCCTGTTACTTGTATATGGTGCACATGGTGGCGTTACATGGCGCTAAGGTACGCATGTGAAGTGGCACTGGACTAGGTGCAACACCATTTCTCATTTATCTGCCCCGTGGTCTTTCATAGCTGGTAATTTTGTATTCCTATGTGTGAGGCACAATGCAACATACAGGTGAAGGTGCTCACTACAGGAATGTCAGGTATGTGTAGGTGATATGTAGTTGGTCATGGCAACATTTGTGTGGCATTTGATACTCATGCTGCCAGAGGCATGTACACCATAACAAATGTGGGGCTGTGTCTATATGTGACTTTCTTTACACTGATATGTCCTATGCTATTCACAGAATTACCCATAGGCGGTGAAAACTTTTCGTAAATATGGGCAATAATCTGCCTTACAAAATCCTTATGTTTATTGTGATATGGTTAGCTCGGCAACATTTGTAATGCTTATTTACAGCCTTCTGCAGTCCTCCCTTACACTGGCTAAATAGGACCTTGTTGTCAGCAGCATAAGATAGTGCTGCCATTCTCTTATTCAAAAACAAAAAATAATAGATGGAGTGCTAGAATACTCTGAGAAAGATGTATATATTAGCAGATTTATCTCCAAAAACAAGAAAAACCCCTGAGAAAAGGATCCTGAATTTCTGGGTTTGCATAGATATTCTTCATTCTAGAGACAAATGCTCACAATAGCAAGTTTTTGACGTGGCGAGGGCAAATACTCATGATGGCTGACCTTTGACAGGTAGTCATCAACCAAATCATTAATTCATGCCACAGGGTCTCCCCCACATATGCAGTCTAAGTATCTTTGAATGATGCTGAGATATTTTCAACATAGCTTGATCATTCCTATTAACCCCTTTCATGACCATAAAAGAAGAATCATATCAATGTACGTGCATGTGTCAGCCTAATCAGTTTTTAACAAACAGTGCCTCCCATCTGCAACATAGATGTGAGAGCAGATAAAACCTAAAAACAACTATAGACATCCTGATGGATTAATCACTAAACATTCAAGATTACCAATAGAGAGGGAACAATAAAAATGAAATGTGGAACCTGATGTACAGTATCCCAAGACGATATACAACCAAAACAATGATTGAATGATGCTATGAAAAGAGCCTGTGTGACAGGAAACGGGGATGAAATAAGATCCATTCTTGGACTAAGTGGTTATTAAAGTACGTTTGGTACAAATAAAGAAGAATCACTCAGAGAATTGTTGACAAAAGGAAGAAGCTAATTAAAGTCAGACAGATTTTAAAAGTCCTTCCAAAATATTAATGGGAGCAAACTATATTCACCTCATATCTTGCACTTCAAAGTGACAACTGTAAAAATCATAGAAGCCAGCAAGCATTGAATACTTCAGATTAATATAAAACCACAGATACATCAGTTAAAAAACTCATGGTAGTGTTCACAATCATAGCCATTGGATGAGGCTGAGGCCAGGTAACTAGTGATGAAAATGATGCATTGGTCAGCATGTGGTCAACGGGACATGTTGGAGCATATTCATGCACATATCCTTACAACTGAGGAACAAACACACAAAATTAGACAACTAATGGTCCTGTATGAGAAACACATGTAAGTAAATCACAGCGAATAGTGAGGTGGTTAATACAGGTAAAGGGACATCATTGTATGGTGGGACATCTGCTGGGATCTAGACAGATGGCAACAGACACTATGGAGTGAAGGGTGTAGTGTGTTTGCTCTTTAGCATGCATGGACAAAAGAGAAAACATAGAAGCCGTCATAACTTGTAAAAAGGAGACATAGTAATCAAAGAACAATAAAGCTGATCCAGCAATGTGAATTACAAGATCACATGAGATTTGCCCACTATAAAAAAAGAGTTGTGAAGTACTAGAACTTTACAGTTTTTTTTAAGTAGAAAACAATGGCCAAATTGCAAGTTGTGCTGGCAGACGTCCAGTGGGGAATTCAAGTTTTCAGACTGCAGACATTTCCGCAGTAGACTTACAATTTTATTCATAAGCAAACACATTTGAACGACTTTAATTTGTAGGGCAATCAGTGAGCTTAGGACTGACGGCTGTAAGTGTCTGCTACCTTGCCATTTCCGTAACATTTTGAATAAAGTCGTGCCGAGGATACAAAACTAACATCCTTTTTGACTGCTAAGTCATCCATTTTCTCTCTGCAATACACCATACTCACACTGCATTATTATAATGAATACAGAACCTCAAATATTTTTCTTCTTTAATCATATCAAAAGTATACTTCAAATCAATAGCCATCAGGTAAAACAAAATCATTTTAATAAAAACCTTTAGAAATCCATACTTGTGCCACGTTTCTGTTAATGCTGGATCTTGGAAATCTTGTGTTTGTGGCCTCTGGATAAACTATGGCCCGCAAAACTGCTCTAACTTGCATGTGCTCGGTTCAAAAAAGTACACACAATTTTGTATTTAAATTGAATATTTAACAATAGATTTTGCATAACTGCACAAAGGTATTTTCCCCACTTTGATAAAAAAAAAAAACTGCCATATGCTGAAAAGCATATGTTTGTGCAACAGGCTTGAGAATGCTGAACACTCAAAACCTCTCCTACCTTGTTCTATAAATCAATGGGGACATTACAGTTTGATTAGCTGCATACTTTGTCTTTGTTGTATGTTGCCCTAAATTAGCCATGGTGTTAGCAAAGGGCTAATCGTTCTTTTGTGATCCTTTATGGCTCACAGAGTTGCCCGCACTGAAGCCTAGTCTTCCCTTGGGATGCAGTAGCAAAATGCCTAGCTTCAAATGCCTACATGGAAATGAGAAGGAAAAAGGATAGGTTTCTACCTTCCTCAAACCTAAATGCCTGTCGAAAAAGCTATAATGCTTTGTATAGAAGAGGAATCACCGGCCACAGAGGAGCCCTTAAGTGACTGGCAGAGGAGCAGGTGGGATGGGTAGGAGTAGGGACTTTCTTTGTTTCTTTAGAAGGTAGACCTGGGCTTGCACCGGGTAGAGATTTGGGATAGAAATTAGAGGGGCAGAAGAAATCAGGTGGAAGATATCTTAATTAGCAGCAATATAAATGACCGGGATACCTGTTGCATTAAAGCATATTTCTAAAGCAGGAACGGTGGAAAACATTAGGTGAGACAACTTTGAGAAAGGACTGCGATATTTGTGCAGACTAAACCTATTAATACATATTATTTAGTGTGTGAGAGCGTAGCTCCTATAATGAAAATTAACATGAGATGTTTATGAACTAATGCATAATAATGTCGTATAGAAAATGTATTAATGTGTTTTTGCTAAACGTGTGCTCAAAATGTGCCCACGTGGAGTGACCCCCAATGTATACGATGATTAATGAAATTGATTAATAATGAAGAATTAATGTATTAATGTATGATTTTGAACTAGTATTAGAGTAATATGTTATAGTTTTGCTAATAAATCACTAGGCCTTAGTTGGCCTGAGTTGAGGCCTAGCGGCCCAGTTTCATATTAAATGTGCTTTTCTAACGTACAGTGTGCCGACTTGCTGAAGGACATGTAGTCGTATTTTTCCAGAAGCTAGAAGATGAGTGCAACTGTTGTAGATCAGTTCTCATGAAACTCGACTTGCTCAAAGAAACATTCTTGCTGAACGTAACAGTGTAGACTTGTAACAGGTACAAGGTCGCCCAAACCGGTATAGACAATGGAACTACTAACTGGGTATGCGAGAGGACCACGAGAAAATGAAATCATAATGGACATTCTACCCTTTGGAGATGTCAATCACAAGAACCAATAAACTACGTGAGAACTGTTATGAGGTGACAATTTTGATGGCACGACTGGTAAACTATTGGATGGAGATAATGGTGCGCCAAATCTACCCAATTAGGAATTAGGGGACTGTACAGCAATAAACGGATAAAAACCTTTGACACGAGGAGAAAAGAGAGCCTTACGAGCCATTCTTGCTATTACCCAGCCACTTTGTCACTCTGTCCAAGACTTTGCTGTATGATTCTTTGAATCATTCTTACCCTTCTTTGCTTAGCCCGTCTTATACTTTACCTCCTTATGAGGGAAGTACCCCCTTTTACCTCGTCTTGCTGAACTTTGCTGAGTTCCTGGCTCATGGCGAATCAACTGATGTCCTAAGGACGAAGATTGACTCTGTTTGCTGACCCATTACGGAGGGTAACTATATGATGATGAAATTGTAATTGTCTGTTTGCCTTTCCTTTCTAGGTACCAACTGCTTCCTTTTGACAGAGACCTTAGCTAGATGTTTTCTAAATTTGTGTTGCCAAAACGTTTTGCATGAAGCCCAACATGCCAATGCTAATTTGAGGTTAGGTGAGGAATTCACTAGACGGACGCAAATAGACAAATGACTGAATCAATGCTTTGATGAATAATGCGCTGATGATACTCTGCTGAGATTAATCCATGCTGGCGTCGTGCTTTGTTCTAATGTTTATGATCTTTGCCTTGTTGAAATCTTATTCAAGTTGTCATATTATAAAGATGTTGATGTGTTTTATGGTTTTGAGACTAATAAACTTGCTAGTAGATTGTAATGAACAGGGAATAAAATCAAATCCTTACAAATTCGGTGTGGTTATTCATGACTGAAAGGTCATGGTGTGTCCCGATTTTCATTATTAACATTGATTTGACTTGTTATGGTGAATATTGATGACGTTATTGACTTATTGATTGACATGCTGATTAGTTATCCCGTCTTAAGGTGTCTTCAATCAGGTCAAAAGATTCATCGGCCTAAAACGAGTCCTGGAGTGAATAAATTATCTAGATTGGGACGCGTTAGCAAGTGCATGTGACTTTAATTTGGGGAAAAGCATTGCCCATATAATTATATTATATGTATTGACTCCTAATATACCTTAATTTCAGTTTTACATGTCTGATAGTAACACATTATGGATGAGAATGGTTTCTGGTTGAATTTTTGATTCCATTTAAGAACCATTTTAGATTCAGTTCAATGAAAAAGTACAAAAGCAGGATTGATTGATGATAACATATAATTTATTTATTTTACTTATTAGTTTTGCCTGCTGAAATACACCAGAGATAAATGATTTGAAATAACTATTTTATTAACTATTTTAATTTGGAAGCCATAACACTAAGATTTTATAGTAAGTGGATGTATTTTATCTCTTAATTCTCCTTAAACGTGTTGAGTAGCAATTCACAATTGTGATTCACAGGCTGTAATTGGGATCATGAAGAAAGCTATGTTGTCATTTATATCAGTTTTATTTTACTGATACGTTTAGTTTCAATTCCTGATTTTCAAATAGGTAATAACTGTATGTTAGAAAGCAAAGTTTCCAATTCAGAAAAAATGCATACTAAAAAACCTTTCAATACCTGTTGTACTGGGGTGTTTGCTACTTCCATTTAAACTCTGCGAATACCTTGAGAACAATGCAAAGGTGGTGAAATATACATCGTTTAGTTGGCATTTACAAGTGAAAGAAAGCCTGACAAATAGCCCTTATAACTTTCCAAAGAGAGAATGACTGTAGCTTTTGTTCTGTGTAGCTATAATAAATTTGTCTTGCAACACTTGTCAATGAAATGTTCTGATCTATATTTCAACAGATGTTAGATTGAGGTGCTGGCAAAGAACCTGCCCAGAGGAGTTTAACAATTGCTCATTGCTATTCATGACAAACAATGTTGTGATACCAACAAGCATGCTAGAATGTATGCTGGAATTTTGCTTATACTATCAGGTTGGTCTTGGGGATCTGGAACATGCAGTATTTAAATGGAGGCACTGGTATGTTTTGAGCTTTCTGGTTGACATCAAGCTGTTCAGCACAAATGTTAAAAGGTCAAATGTTTCCCACCTTTCTTTTAAAACAAAAGCACTTTCCTTGCCAGAAGATTCACATTTTGTGAACCGTATGATGGACAATTACACTCATTTGACTTCAGTCCAGCATAGTCTTTAGCCCTTGATCCTCTTGTCGTCGCACCTGTTTTTTAAAGTTGTTGTTCACGGAGAACCAACATGAATTAAAAACATCCTACTTGCTGAAAACTCTAAAGGCCATATAGTTGTTTTTTTTGTAAAAAAATAAATAAAAAAAATAAACATTTTTGCACCACAACACTTAGGGCTACAATTATCAACACTTTGCACTAGAGCAAAGTCACCAAAAGGGACACACATCGTTATAACGAGTTGGTTTGAGATTTACTTTCCAGTACAAAGCTCGTTTTGCTTTGGGAAGTAGACCTAATAGTTTGAACTCCTGTGCTACAAAGTGGTGTCCCCAGGCTGGAAAATGGATGTCCCCAACCAGCCATGATTTTTGCCTCAGTGCTCGCTCTCCCAATATCAGAGACAGGGCTTTATGCCCAAAATGAATACCTCCTCAAGTTGGAGAGAATTCGTTTTTCTCCTAAAGTTTCTTACTTTGCATGTGTGCTGTACTGTACAGCACACATAACAAGTAGGAAAAGTTTCAAACTATATCTGAGCAAATAATTTTTCACTGGAAGGTTACCCTTTCATTACAAAACCTACACTAGACTCACACAGACTATTGCGCACTGTGATGCAAAGGTATATTCATGGCGCTAGGCAGCAAGAAAGTCAGCCAGGGTGGTGGGTCACAGCAGATGTGACATATGTTTGTAGAAGAGGTCAGGCACCAAAATGTGCAATGGTATTGGCCCTTCTTTATGCACTACACTATTGGTGTGTGTAAAGGATTTGCATCTTATTGCATTATCATTTGTAAAGCAGTTAAAATTTCTAATCACAAATGGCCTGATTACGACTTCGGCGGAGAGGGTTAATCCGTCCCAAATATGGCGGATATCCCGCCCGCCGAATGATGAGTCCATTATATCCTATGGAACTTGTAATAGGGAGGGCGGGATATCCGTCTCATTTGGGACGGATTAACCCTCTCCACCGAAGTCGTAATCAGGCCCATAGTCCCATAGATCTGCCACTCTCTGAGTCCCAATTTTACCTGTAAACCTCACCCAATTATCCATTCACTGTCCACTCCCTACTTTAAGCCATCTTTCTTTTGCCGTACTCCCTGTAAAACCCCATCCTGTACATCACTGTATGGCTTTGTCACTGGATTTAGGCTGCAAATATTACATATTTGCATATAATTACAGACGTTCAGAAGAAATGAACTCTAATGTCTATTGAGGAAGAGTTCTTCAAGGAACCCTTTTTCCTGTAGGTGGTAGTAGGTTGAAAGCGTTAGATGGACACACCCTAGCTCTTTGTCATCCTTTTTGTCAGAAACACTACATGAATACTACAGTACTGTGCAATATACTAGGCACATTAAATTGTTAAAGAGTAAGGGGCATGGAAGGAAAGAGAAGGGAGGCTAGGGCATAGGGGACAACTGGAAGCCACAGCACCAGCACAACCAGTGTGCTTCCCACTGTTCCAGGCTTCAAATTGCCTTGCTGCGCCTTATGGGCAGAAAATTGCCCTCAAGAATCCCCTCTTGATAAAGTCCTTCAAGACAGCCAGCATGGCCATACCACACTTTACATACTGGGCTTATGGTGACTGAGGTGAGCAATATGATGTTCCTGATCTATTACCTTCTCCATGAATCTGTGTTCACAGTTGAGCCTCCATGGACATTATGTCAGTTGCCACCCTCATCTTCTTCTCAGAACATGGTGGCAGAATATGAATTCTGAAATGGGGTATCCAGGCCTAAAACATCCCACCATCAGAGCAAATTGTTTAAGTAATTCAGTGAGCAGTTCAGAAAAATACATGTGAAAAGGGAATACTAATTAACAACTTCTGTTTAGTAAACAGGTCTTGCAAGATGGGTATTGGCCCAACTGAATTGGCAAGCAGTTTCTCCATAATGAGCGATATGTGGCTGGCAACAATAATACCCTATTCAGCTCAAATAGGGTGTAGTGATTAGGCCCTTACATTGGAGCACTATCTCATATCTATCACTATCCTATTGATCAATTGCAGCTACACTCAACTTTGTGAATCCTGCCTTAGCCACAGATGGAAGCTACAACCTCATCACAAAATCTGAAATGGCATTTGGTATCACAGCCTTTGCAGGTGGCCTGAACCTGGGGATCAAAAGCAGGGGGGAAAAGAAGTGTGCACCAGGATACAACAAGTCTTTGCTCTCCTCTTCCATTACCTATGCTTCACCAGTTTTTTCCATGTAACCTCCAAGCACCTCCTTTCAGAAAAAGCTTCAATTTGAAGTTGCGGGTAGGGATACCTCCCCCACTGCCTCCTGGACTCAGGACTCTGCACTCCTTCCAGACATGGTGCATCAGAACCACATGCCGAACTACACCTGAAGAGTTCCTAATCCTACTCCACCCACTTTATAATTGTGATCTCCTTTGATCTTTCCTTTAACCCCTATTCCAAAAACCAGAAGACAGAGGAGAGGCAGACGTTTCACTGTTCTGCTCTTTGGTATAGCAGATTCCAAGACTTCCAATTTCAGTTTTATGAAATAGTTTAGCAGAATGCGTGCATGTCTTATGCTGAGATTTGAAAGGAAAACCTGTTTTGTAAGTAACCAGGCCCCAGAATTTGCAGGCATTTAAAGACTATAAGGCGTCTTTGAGTTGGATCAACATTGTCAGAATTTTCTGATGCAGATTAAACAAATATATTATATTTTCTAAGAAGTTCATAATGGAAATCAAGTGAGCTGTGACATTCTGCATATGTTGCAGCTTTTTAATTAAGATCAAGTGAAAAAGCACAGTCTGAATGGCGCTCATGATAATAGTGCAGACAAAATAACATTTGATAGTGCTGGTGGGTCTGCCAGGGAGTGGAGAAGAACAAGCAGGAAAGAGTGTTTGGAGGAAGTGAAAGTTACAGACCTAGATAGTGTAAGGAGGGAGTGGGGACAAAAACATTTTCAGGAGGTGGGGACATGAGGGACAGCATAGAAAGATATAGGAATTGGTTGGATAAGCAAATGCAGAGTCATGCTCAAATGGACAGAGAAAAGAGGTACAAGAACATATAAAGCAGAGCACAAAGGAGCATTCCTGAAAGGGAGCAAATATAGATGAAGATTGTAGGAAGTGAAAAAGAGTAAGGGTACTCACAGGAATTTCTGTGTTGTAGGCTCCTCTCAGGCAATAAGGCAACAGTGCTGCAGTTGATGTTCTTATTTTACCAACGTCTTTTTCTTCATTCAAACGAAGACATAGCAGATGGATCAATATTGTAAAAGCTTGCTTGTGCCAAACCTATGTCACTTATCAGTAACACTTTCACCATGGTCACAGGCTATGAGTGCAATACTAGCATACACTGTTGTGAAATACATTAGGACCTGCGCAAGGTCATCATTTTAGATTGCACATTTTAGCTTGGTATCTTTTTCTGGTGGTGACTTTTTTCATGGTCTTAAGCTTATGTAATTCTGTACTGAGAAGACACTGTACATGCAGCCTATTCCTTGTGAGCGTTGATGCCGTGCAGTCTGTACACTCCATTCAAGGTTAAGAAGACAGAATGTGATGCCCTTGTATCATACCTGCTGGAGACAACTCCAAAATTCCAGACAAATCATCGCATCAGCTCTGCACTCAGTGCTTTCATTATATTAACTGCCTCTGTACTCTGTACAACATTCAGCAGAGGAACATTTTTACTGGGACTATCCTGGAACGTGGTGCACAGTGACGGAGATGTAGCCCTGCTGACTCAGACCTCTATCCTACACAGGAAGATACATGTCACTGCACCAGACCTGTTTCCTGGCTTCCTGGCTTCCTTAGTGTAGGTAGTAGCAGATAACAGTGTACCAACAAAGAAACATTATTATGGCTGAATTTATCATTTTTACCATTCTAATAATGCTGGTTACCATGCTTTGTTTCATCTGCCTGATAATCTCAGCTCATACTTTCTATGCAAAAATATGAATGTTTCAATAAATGTTTTTTTAAAGGCATTTTCATATCTTTCTTGTTTCTTACCTTGGGTATGCAAAGTGACAGCAAAGGGTAGGTCTGTTTCCATGATTTCCTTGGGAATCTGAGTAGTCATCATCTGGTACTCTGGTACATTTTGAGGTTCAGATGGGGGCACTGTGAGTTAGCTTGTAATTGCTTGAGAACTTTCTGATGCTATAGACTAAGGGCCTGATTTAGATGTTAGAGGTCGCACTGCCAAGCTGCGTTGGGGGCAGACCTGAGCATAACGTCATGTAATATTTAGATGTTACAGTTCTGCTGGCAGTCTGAATGGTGGTTGTTCACTGACAACGAGACACAGCAGCGGGACTCTATGTACTTCATACAATGGCAGAGGCTATGGAAGTGAGGTAAGTGACACACACTGTCTCTTAGCCATGGATATACCCCAGCACTACACATTACACAAAACATCACAGATATAGGATAACCCCTTGCCATTCTGACATAACACATCCCGTACATGCCGAAAACACACAGTGACATACATGAACACTGCACCCACACACCAACACAACCACAACAAACAACACATCTACACACTCAGCTACACAAACACACTCACACACACCTACACTCCCACCTCAGCCAGACAATTGGATCGCATACAAATACACATGTACTGACTCACACACACACCTCCCAGCACAACACAACAGCTACAGGTCCCTTGGCAATGTGCACGCATGGACACAGTTGACAAGTGTGAATGTACCATCATTGTGGTGCCAACATTCATTTGGCAAAAAATACTGGCATCCTATTGACATCTGTGTATGTGTGTGATATGTATTGTGTACCAGTGTGTCCCCACTCATGTATCTCTCGCGAGTGTCACTGACATATGCATGTCACAGTGATTTAAAAAAATGACTGTGACATGTATGTCTTCAGTGGTCTCCATCGCCCGTGCAGTGCCCACCCAACGTACGCTGACAATGTTGGGTCCCTACCTTGTAGTCCATCAACAGGGGGGTCGTGCTTTCTCCGTGGATCGTGGCAGCAGAGATGGCAGGTGTTGTCAAGTTGTCTCCAGCCAAAGACGGGGGTGGGAAGTAGAACAGATGGTTCGTTTTCACCCCCTGGCATCCCCTGAATCCACCAACTAAGGTGTGGAGGTTGGACCGCCACTTTGTCTTTGGCGGTAAGGCACATCTAAATCTGTATGGAGGGAAAGCTAGCTGCAGTCTTGCCAGCATCCACTATTCCCTTTCCCATCATTGACATAGATTGTGTTTCTTGGCAGAGATGGTGGTTTAAATGCAGTCTTTTATCTATAGGACCACCAACATCTAAATACGGTGAGCGGACTGTTGGGGTAGTGGGCGGGTTTACAGTCGCAAAGTTTATGGCGGGACGGTTACAGTCAACACCTAAATCAGGCCCTTAGTCCCTATATCCTGAAGTTTATGTTGACCCGAAACATAGCCCTACTTAATTCATCGGAACCATATAACATGGCACCACCAAATTTCTAGGTCAGGTACTTATTTAATGGGTCTCCTGGGTAGTTTTTGCGTGTGCCCAATGTCCCCTTTTCACCTTTAATGGAGACGTCTGTGACATTAGGAATTATTCTCCCTAAGCTTAATGGAAAAGCCCAATTTTTGTCTGTAGGTTGTTAAAGTTTGAACGTTTAAAAGGATTACCCCACTATAATATTTTCCTCTCTGAATCCAATTCATTAAATGGCATACTGTATGTAATTAATATTCCTGTTAATTGTAGACATACTGCTACAGCAGATTTATTAGCACAGGCATTCCCTCTTCCAAGTGGAGATGTTACCTTTGTGGTCGAGGCACACTAAGTTTATAAATGCAAAGTTTTTTATTATTGGGTCAATTTTCCTGCAGCAAATGCTGCAACACAGACATTTCACACATACACTGAGGCTGCAGTACCTAATCAATACAGGCCTTATAATCAATTGGAAATAGTATTAACTTTCCAGGAACATCAAAATTGGTTCCAAAGGACCCTCCTGAAAATGCTAGAATAGGTTCCCTCAGCAACGTTGGGGCAACCTGGCCAGTTGAACTGACTACATACCATATCCAAATTTATCACCATTAAATGTTGGTGAACTCCTTACCCTTTACACAGATCTTGTTAGACTACATAAACATTTAATGCAGTTTGTTATGTGTACAATAGGGACTGCCTAGCAAGGGCTGTTCAAGCTGTGCACCCATAGTTAGCTGTGCCTGCAATTAGTCCTGTCACCATTAACTCAGTTATGGGTAAGGTTCCAAAAAGGAGGAAAGGAATTTTGCTTGAATTGTACAAAAAAAACCAGCTTGAAACAATGTTTCCCATACGGGACCCCAGGATAAATATAGAATTCTCACAATGTGTCTACCACTTGGTATTGGGCCACTATAGAAGTCTGTGCCACCGGAGGCACCATCTTTATTGCCACATATACCATAATACTCAGTACATTGACTATTGCTGTTTTGCCTGAAGTGCTAAAGGAGATTCAGAATGCATAGGGTGCGGGCCCCTGCCCTGGACTTGGGGATGAAATTAATTGATAACTTTACCACAGTTTCCTCAATTATATTAAGTGAAATTAGAGGGGAGGCAGCAGTACTGGCTGCACAATAACGCTTCATGCAGATTCCTACTGTGGACTAAGAGTGTGAATTACCAAAATTTATAGCAGACACCTTTTCATCTATAGGTCGAGATAATTTGGGAGCCAGGCCAAATAAGCTACAGCTTAAAGGCAACTCAGAAACAAATAATACCAAGCAGGCACTGGAGTCTTCTAAAAAATGTTTATACAAATGAAAAAATAAAGATAAAACAAACACAAAGCGTGGATCTCTGCAACCAGAGTCCACAGAAAAGTGTTATGATTTATATAACCATGATACACTTAAATAGCATGATAGCTATCAGTACACAAATGCATGTCCTTCTCGTTCTTTCCAGGACTCAGCCAGCTAACGTTCGGAGAGAGGGGGATGGCCCGAACACAGGCATCTAGAGTATGTGAAACTGAAAACTGACTCACAACGCTCATCTCACATCATCATGAAAAAGGAGTAGAAACTTCCCCAACAAAACCCCAGTTTTTAAAAAAAGGTAGCAGGTTTTTCAGGTAGATTTGCCATACATATTGAGAATGTTCCTTCAGAAAAAGATACAGGCATTCACACTGCTAGACAGCACAGCAGAGGTCATATAGTTTTCTGGAATCTTCAAGAGTTTCTGTTTTCAAAAGCATCTAGTGAATTGGTTTAAGTTGAGACACCAGATCAGCAGGTTAGCCCTTCTGATAGACTTTAGGATTTGGACATCCAAATTGATGTCAACATACTGTATACTATTACAATGATCTTCCGAGAAAATGTAACAATCACCTATTACATTCTCCTGGCTGAGGTAGATTGACTGCCTGAGTTTGTTTGAAAAATCTCACAAGGAGAAGATGTAAATATTCCTTCCTTCTCTATTCTTGTTCTGAAGTGGTTAAACAAGTCTATGCTGAAGAATGGCCTCTTGCACAAGCCCTAGCATTATACCACAATCATGTAGGTTAAGACAGGGGTTCCCCTTACCATATAATACCTATACCATCTAGCCCACATGTGCAACCACAATACCAGAATAAACATGGAGCAAAAGCTCCCGTGGGAGATATCCTCTCACAACTTGAGTACCAGGGTGTAATTGAGCCCTTTCAATATAGACAAGAATATCCTGTGCCCAGTGACATTTTGCCTCTTGATCAGAACAATTATGTAATATAGACTGATGGTTCAGCTCAGCCCATGGTTGGAACGAAATAACGATATTCTGCTGCATGTGCTGCAATACATGGTGTCATGAAAGTTGGATTATTTCATGCAAAAAGAACTTTTACACAGCCCCTAGGGGATTGTACTGCTCAGCTGGCTAAATTGTAAGCTTTAATTCTGGCACTGGAGAATATGGATCCAAACATTTAAGGTGTGTGATTCATATTACTGTGTCATCTCATAATGAAAATCTACATAATTGGCACCTGAATGGATTCAGAGATTTTAAAGGAAACACTATCAAGCATAAATTGGTTTAGGGAAAAGTGGTGCGTCTTAAGTATTGCTTACCACGGGCTCATGTAATTCTCATATGGAGTCACCAATGTGTTGGGCGACATGTTACAGGGAATTCACTGGCTGATGAAGCCACCAAAGCAGCGGTCCAGACTGCTGTAGTGGCTGCAATTACACATTCACACTCAAGGATGGATGATGACATCACGGCTGCTGTTACTGCCTTAAGCAGTGGCATTATTTACCTATAAAATATACAGCAAAATATTTCTATCTGCTGAGCGCCCAAAACAGTCCTTTTGCTTCTATTCCTGGGGTGGGTGATTGAGTGATACCCAACCAGGACTGCAGCTAGAATTAATTATTGCTGCACATGAGGGAGTGTCATCTGCCCATGCTGGTCGGGTGGCTGCAGTTTCCTTACTACAGAAATGCTATTCATGGCATGGTCTTTACAAACAGACAAAACAATATGTCCTCAATTGTGGCATTTGTTGGCAAATTGAAAGTTCCACCATAGCTCGCCCACCACATACACCACTCTTAGTTTCCAACAAACCACTGCAATGTGTGTATTTGGATCATTGCTGATCTCTGAACTCAGATGATTGTGCATTTACATTTATTCTACTAATTTATGTTCTAGATTGCTAAGGGTGTGGCCATAGCAATCGGCTGATGTTTTAATTTCCATTAAAGATTTGCAAGTATTTATTGGGACATATGCAGTAGCAGCATTACACAGGGAACAGCGTTTGCCTCTAAGGCATACTAGGATACCAGGCGCACCCAAGGTGTTGCTGTGCATTATTCCTCTCCCTTTGACAGTGGAAAAGAGGAACCATGACTTAAAGCAGTCCCTAACAGCTAGAGTATTATGCTCAGGTCATAGTTGTATCCACTATCTGTATAGAGTCCAGAGAGCTTTAAATAACCTGCTTAGAAGATATTTGGGAGGCCAGACCACCTATGGGTCCTGTTTGTGGTCTAGATGTACATTCCAGATATTGATTATCCTGGCACAGATGCAGCAGGCCCGCCTTTTGACATGAATGAATATTTTGCTGTCTTACAAGAATAACAGGACTTCGGAGATGAGTGGTCCACTGAAATTTTCAAACGTTTTGCCACTGATGTAGTGAAGGAGCAACCAGCATCTTCAGGCTGAACTACTAAAGTCGGGGTCTAGTCCATGAGAAGGTTATGGACTGGAAGGAGACTGACTCATCATACCGAGGACCGGTGCCAATCCTTACCATTCAAGGTACCAGAACTGTGATTTTGCATCCGCTTGCTGGTTGTAAAAACAAACGATTTGTTCGATCTAATTAAGCTATACCATATGCCCAGTCCTATGCAGTAGGCCACAAGGGCTCCTGGATAGTTCCCTGCCTTCTCTCACTACCTTGCAGGAAATCCCCCTACATGTATTAAGTAATACAAATATTACTGCTTCCCAGCTGGGGGCTTCAGATGCTGAATTTTAACTAATTCCTGTTGCTACTGCTAACACAGAATACATTTTACAATGAAGTTGTTTATTATCAACTTTCTTTGGAAGAGCCTATCAGTTCTCCTTTACCATGTGAGTTCCTTGTTTTTGCACAAACATCCTCTGGTTGCTTTGTCAACATTGATGATTTTTCATCAAATTCTTCACACACTTCACTGTATAGATTATGCAAGTTTTTTCTTTGGTGAAAAGTGACTTACCTGATTTGTTTGTGGTCCTATATTTGAATTGTCAATTCATTATTTTCCCTCTTCATATGCATTGGATTTGCTAAAGTTTTCGCCTTGAGTCTGAATTGACATCTCCTCCCAAAACGCTCTGCTCCTGAACTGGTAGCTGGGGTGCTAAAGGGTAATTCTTTACATAAGGTGCAAAGAGACCTGTCCCTCATGAACATTTCTGCATTTCCAGTCTCTGATGGAATTGTTTGGGATAAGGTCCCATTTATTATTTCTGGTCCTACAGAAACAATACAAATTTCTTTTGTATTTAAAATTGCTATGGAAGGTATCATAACGTCTGGTGCTATTTACGATGAATGGGTTCTGCAAACTGTTAGAAGCATACTTTCTGAATTAGAAAGTTAAACTGTATCTGAAACTGAAGATTTGTATTTGAATTCTGCTAATTACAGTGCAATATTCTGCTACAATCAATATGCTCATCACTATTTATACAGAGCTAGTTCTCCATGTGCAGTTTTTAATTGCACCCAATGGGACCAATGCCCGACACCACCAGTTGGTAGTTCAAAAACAAATTTGAAAAGGTTTGCATATTTTTCAGGACATAGGGGGTCATTCCGACTCCCGCCGGCGGCGGTAACCGCACACCCGGCGGGAGCCGCCGAATGACCGCACCGCGGTCAAATGACCGTGGCGGCCATTCTGGCTTTCCCGCTGGGCTGGCGGGCGACCGCCAGAAGGCCACCCGCCGGCCCAGCGGGAAAGCACCTTCAACGAGGAAGCCGGCTCCGAATGGAGCCGGCGGAGTTGAAGGCGTGCGACGGGTGCAGTGGCACCCATCGTGATTTTCAGTGTCTGCTTGGCAGACACTGAAAATCAATGTGGGGCCCTGTTAGGGGGCCCCTGCAGTGCCCATGCCATTGGCATGGGCACTGCAGGGGCCCCCAGTGGCCCCACGACACCCGTTACCACCATCCTGTTCCTGGCGGTGGAAACCGCCAGGAACAGGATGGCGGTAAGGGGGTCGGAATCCCCATGGCGGCGCTGCAAGCAGCGCCGCCGTGGAGGATTCCCTGGGGCATTCTGGCTTTCCCGCTGGGCTGGCGGACGACCGCCAGAAGGCCACCCGCCGGCCCAGCGGGAAAGCGCCTTCAACGAGGAAGCCGGCTCCGAATGGAGCCGGCGGAGTTGAAGGCGTGCGACGGGTGCAGTGGCACCCATCGCGATTTTCAGTGTCTGCTTGGCAGACACTGAAAATCAATGTGGGGCCCTGTTAGGGGGCCCCTGCAGTGCCCATGCCATTGGCATGGGCACTGCAGGGGCCCCCATGACACCCGTTACCGCCATCCTGTTCCGCCAGGAACAGGATGGCGGTAAGGGGGTCGGAATCCCCATGGCGGCGCTGCAAGCAGCGCCGCCATGGAGGATTCCCTGGGGCAGCGGGAAACCGGCAGGACACCGCCGGTTTCCCATTTCTGACTGCGGCTGTACCGCCGCGGTCAGAATGCCCATGGAAGCACCGCCAGCCTGTTGGCGGTGCTTCCGCGGTCGTTGGCCCTGGCAGTCGGTGACTGCCAGGGTCAGAATGACCCCCATAATCTCTTAGACTTAAGTTCTTATTATTATAAGCTTACCCCTTCTGACTCATTTATCTCCCAGTTGACCCTGCAGGCTCATGAGTATTGGAAAGAAAACATTGATTTCATATCAATTTAGGGAATGCACGACTGGCAAGTCCAGGGCATTGATGCTTTGTTTAGAGCCTGTTTCATCCCTAGACAAATAACTTTCCTAAACAAATAGTTCAACAAACAACTTACTCATCATTCCCTCCATTGCAGGTTTTGACAATTGGCAACATTTTGCAAACTTTGCAGAAGAGCAACTGAACAACATGATTCAGAATGATACATAAAAGTCTTCACTTTCAGGTCCCGACGTGTGATTAGAGTGGCCAGTCAACACTAATAGTCGTCACGCACATTTTTAAATTACTCCATGGCTTTTAAAGCAAGCAGAACAGACCCCAGGGTATTTTCATTCACAACATTCAGGGGTAGTTACCGCCTATAGCGTAAGGACATTGTGCCAGCAGTTGTTACAGTATTCCACATTAGCAACAGTTAAGGAACACTTATCTCTCCTCTCTGACAACATGGATTTTCATGAATTCTTGTTGTGTCCTAGAGCAACACATTCAAAATGTTTCTTGTATGCCATATACAATGAGATTTGGAAAGTTTCTCAGAAAGACGCTGCTGAATGTTTAAGCCAACTTGACAGGGAACATTTGGAGAAAGTATTTGCTGTTGTGGAAAATGGCATGACTCCATTGTTGACTTGCATTTATATTGCAACTAATATTGTTTCTTCTGCATTAGATATCATACAGAATGACAAGTCTCTTACAGCATGGGCAAAGTCAGTTAAGATCAATTATTTAAGTGAGCTGACATTGCAGATTTGAAAATCAAACCAGGTGCCATGGAAATATCTGAACGCAATAGAGTTGTTTTTGCCATATAATTTAACACACAATCGAAGACTGACGGTGAAAAAGAGATAAACTTATCCAATGTTAAATGTTGAACTTTTAGAAAAATTGCCCTTTTTGGTAGCTGAAACACCATCTTTTGTGTGGTTGATGCATTAATTTATATCATTACCAATCACTACATTTAAGTTTACATCTTGTTTGAAACGTTCAAACTAGGCAGATAGGAAGCTATGGAGGAGAGTTTTGTTCCCCAATCCTGGGATTTACCTTTTGATTACAAAAGTGAGTGGGGAAACGGAAGTCTTCCTTAGTGGAAAGGAATGCAAAACATTATTTGGCCATTCATTGCTTTGTAAAGAGGTGTTGATGTTGATGTGTAGATATTTTTAGGGTGCATGGATACTCAAAAGAGTGTCCCAGTGTTAAACAGTATAGTCCAAAAACAAATAGAGGGAGATGAATATTACTGTGAGAAAAGCCAAGTCTTTAGTTTTTCATGAATACTGCTTCATCATTTGTTTGTTGACCATTCAAAGGGAGATTGTTCCAGCAAAAGCACCCTAAAAATGGAAAGAATGCCCTCCAGTTTTTTGTTAGATGAACTCTTGGACTACTGGCTAGATGGTTATTGGAGGAAAGTAAGACTCTTATTGGGTTATAATAGGCAATCCAGGCAGATAGTAACTCAGTTTCTGAATGATGATGTGCTCTGTGCTTTAGCAGAGACAACTTGAAAAGAATACATTTTTCCATGGGGATCCAGTGCAGATTACACAAGTACATAGTGGTATGCTCACGTCTAGGCAGATGAAGAACCAGCCTAGCTGCTCATTCTGGACAGTCTGAAGTCTTCTCAGCAAGTATTTGGTAGGCCCGCACATAGTGTGTTGGCGTAGTGCAACCTAGACATCTGGCAATATCACTGTGATCCTAGCAGAAAGTGAAAGAAAATGAAAAGAATGTTTTTGCCATGCGTAAGATGCCGACCAGCAAAATAATTTGGTTATGGAAGGTCATTTTGCTATCAAATTTGATCCCCAGATTTTTTACAGAGTCAACATGGATATCCAGTGGGGGTAACCTAGGGGCCAGTAGACATCCAAATCAAAACCTAAAATTTGTCCAAAACTGAGCACTTCTTTCTTTTTGGTGTTGCACTTTAGTAGCTTGCAGGTTATCCACAGAAAGAAAGTCGCAAGACAGGGTTGAATAGCATCCTGTTCAATGGGCAGCCTTTTGCCAATGGTGAAGAAAATCTGGGTGTCATCTGCCTAAGAAATAATCTTACCCCCAATGATTCCACCCCCTTAGGCTGGGGCATTATATAGATGTTAAGCATTGTGGGGATAAGCTCTGAGCCCTGTGGGAATTCTACTGAGGCCCTTCGTCTTAGGAGAGAGTAGGGAGGTAGTCATACTTCTTGATTCCTGTGTTAAAAAAAACATTTAAGCCATTTCCAGGCATTGACCCTGATGCCAATCTCCTGAAAATGTGTAAGAAGCCTAGCATGTTGAACGGTGTTCAATGATGCCGACAAGTCCAACAATACCAGCACTGCCTTACCACCAGCATCAATGGCACTTTTAATCAGTTCAGGGACCCCCAACAAGGCCGTCTCAGGACTGTACCTAAGCCGGAAGCCTGATTGACCAGGGTACAGAGGCCTGTTAACCTCTAAGTAGTTAGAAAGCTGATGGTTCATAAATTTCTCAGCTAACTTAAAAGGCGCAGGAAGAAGAGAGATGGGCCTGCAATTGCCTGGGACACCAGCGTCCACACTTGGCTTTTTGACAAGGGGTACAATTTTGTCGCTCTTCCAACCTAGAGGCACCACACCACTGGTTAGACTTATTGAGCACTGCATTCATGATGGGGTTGATAACATCAGCTCCCACAGGCAGTAATGAAGAGGGGCATAGATCATCAGGGGAATCAGACTGAAGATTAAAGATAGCACATGTAGAGACTTCTAATGAAATTGTGTTAAACTGAGATTAACTTGACAACATTATCAATAACCTGAGTAGCAAGTTCATTTACACATGTACTGGCACTACATTGAAGACATCTTTATATTATGGACAGGTTAAGAAGCGTTGTTAACTGCAGCCGTTAATAAACTTAACTTGGTGGATGATCGCATTGGCTTCACCAAAACCATCAATTATCATCAGATTACCTTTTTAGATGTGAACGTGATCAAAAGTGGTAGTCTTTTAGCTACGAGTATACATATCAAACCTATAGACTGAACTGATCTGTTACATTTCCAAAGTTTTCCTCCAAATTCATTAAAGCTACACTTGCCATATTCTCAATTATTACGTATCAAAATAATTTTGTCTGAACTAGATGATTACAGCCAAGGCATGAACATGGTGGCTAACAAGTTTAAACAACAGGGTATTTAAATACTGTGATTCAAACCACCATTGACAGGATCAACAGCAAGAACAAAGCTATATTGTTACCAGCCAGTTGTAAGATAACTAAAAAAAAACTCAAACAATGGTATTTGTGTCAAAGTTTTCCACCATGAGTTCAAGATTCAGGAAAATCATATTGAAATATTGGCCTATGCTTCACTCAGAAAGTGACTTCTCTGGTATTTTCAATACTCTACCATTGTTTGCTTATCAGCAAACCAGGAAGCTAAAAGAGTTGTTGGCTACCAAAGCCATTCCCAATGGGGCCATTGCTGACAAAGGAACTATGCCCTGGTTAAATTGCAGTTGTCGTAATAAATCATCAGGGGTACCATGAGTACGCATGCTACCCTAGACATCAAGTTATACACTATAGCCACATGTGATTAAATGCCCATGTGCATCAGCATACGTGGCTGTTAGAAATGGCCCTTTTTGCAGGGTCATCCCTAAACTTTTTGTCTCCTTCCTCCTAGTTTTTCTGACCTGTTTTTGTTGGCTTTACGACTCTGGGCACTTTACAACTGCTAACCAGTGCTAAAGTGCATATGCTCTCTGTGTAAATTGTATTGGTGATTGGTATATTTGATTACTAGTAGGTCCCTAGTAAAGTGCGCTAGAGGTTCCCAGGGCATGTAAATCAAATGCTACTAGTGGGCCTGCAGAACTGGCTTGTGTCACCCACATAAGTAGCTCTGTAGTCATGTCTCAGACCTGCTACTGCAGTGTCTGTGTGCAGTTTTAACCTGACCATTCGACTTGGCAAGTGTACCCACTTGCCAGACCTAAACCTTTCCTTTTCATACATGCAGGGCACCCTTAACATAGGCTCTAGGTAGCCCCATGGCCAGGGTGCAGTGTACGTTAAAGGTAGGAAAGGTACTGATGTGTGTTACATTTCAGAACAGTGAAATACTGATAAATTCAGTTTTCACAGTTGCAAGGCCTAACTCTCTCATAGGTTAACATGGGGGCTGCTTTAAATATCATGAAAGTGCAGATTCCCCTTGAGAGCAGAGAGAAATCTGGAGCTTGGGGTCTCTGAACTCACAATTTATAAATACACATTTTAGTGAAGTTGGTTTCTCAAAATTCCACTTTTAGAAAGTAGGCATTTTCTTGCTTAAACCATTCTGTGACTTTGCCTGTGTGTGGCTTCCCTGTCTGGGTCAGTTTGACATTTGGGCTGTTTGTGAATCCCCTCCAGACAGTGAGACAAAGGGAGCTGGGGTGTAGCCTGCATATCCTGATGAGCCATCTGGGCAAGAGTGGAGGGCGGAGTGGTCACTAACACCTGAACGGGCGGTGCCTGCCCTCTCACAAAGAAGTCCCCAACCCCCTCGTGTGTGTCTGGGGCCTGGCCTAAGCAAGGCAGGATTTCACATCCAAGATAGACTTTGCTTTGAAGTAGGCCTACTTCAAAGGAGAAAATGGGTATAAGAAGGGCACCCAAACCCACAGACTAGAGAACACTTGAACTGAGCTTACCTTCTGTTTTGAAGTCTCAGGGCCATCAAAGACTTCCTCTGCCAGCACCTGGATTCTCTGATGAGACTCCTGCCCTGAAGTTGGCAGAAAAAAGAGATGAAAATCCACACACAGAATGCCATGCGGGAAACGTTTCGACGCACCATCTGCAACGCGGCTGATAAATGAAATGCCCCCAGCTTTGTGGCTAAAATTGACACTCCACCTGCATCTCAGCTGGGAGATCGACACATCGCGGCTGGAGAAACGGCGTACAACACCTGCTTGCAGCTGCTGATAATGATGCAAACCCCACACAGCGTGGTTTTCTAACACCGTGTGACCGGATTTTCCATGCATCATCCCTGGGCATCAAGGTCAACCCAACTCTGCGTGGATCCGAGGTGCCCCCGTCTGGAAATCAATGCATCGCTCTCTTGCAAGGGAAAAAAACGATGCATTGCTGACCCGACTGAAAAAGAAACGACGCACTGCCTCCCTTGCGAGGAAGGAATAACCACATTGCTGCCTTTTCTGACGCACGCTCACTCGCCTGTGCGGCTTTATTTTTTACGCTAACCAGGTACTTTGTGCAAAATCACAGTTTCCTTTGTTTTCTATGAAGTAAGACTCTTATTCTTTTGAAAATTCATATTTTAACTTGTGTATGTTGGATTTTTGTCATTTTGGTCTTGTTTGATTTAGATATATATATTGCCTATTTTGCTTAACTGGTGTGGTGTCCATTTTGCAGTGTTTTCACTATATTACTGTGTGTGTTGGTAGAAATACTTTACACATTGCTTCTGAAGCTAAGCCTGCCTGCTTGTGCCAAGCTACCAAGGGAGTGAGAGGGGGTTAACTGAGTGTGATACTCATTACCCTGGCTACAGCGAGGGTCCTTGCTTGGAAAGGGGGGTAACTTGACTGCCAACCAAAGAACCCATTTCTAACAGTGGCTGAGACTAAACGTAAGGTTGAGACCAGATTAATTTAACATAAAAATAACATCAGGAACAACAAGCATTTGCAATGCAATGGGTCTCACATTTGCTCATGTTAGAGCTGATAGGGTTGTAAACTCCTAACCCGACTTTTCACCTATCGGCAAAAGTGCATTTATGTACGTAACCCGAAAAAGTGCAATTAACTGTGTAAAGCGCTCGACTTCTGCCAAGCGAAATCGCGCTAGGAAAATAGAGAAAAAGTAGTCCACGAGCCAGACAGAAAACAGCGAGCCTCGCATATTTTCTGTACTTGGTTGATGCGCTCGAGGAGGGCTAGCCACCGGAAAAGGCATGACGTATGCATGCCTTCGACTAATGAAAGCAAGCAGATTTTAATAGGCAAGCCCACGAACCAATGAAAAACACTGACGTGACGTCGACAGGGCTCCGAGCCTTTTTCTAATACCTAAAGCATCTAGCTGCGATACGCAAGTGCGAGCGCATGCAACGCAGGCTTGACCCTAAAAATGACAAGTCTACTGTGGCTGTCCAGTTTAAGAACTTTCACCACAAAGCCAGCCAATTGAGGTTTTTAGTGTTAGAAAACGTAACAATTAGAGAAGATGTTGAGAACAGAAGAAGGTTGCAGGAGGGAACTGTTTTGGATTTTAAAAAATGGATACAGTTCACCCGTGAGGGTTAAATGACCGCATGGAGTTTAGCTGTTTCTTGTAGCTTCATTATTCATGGTTTTTTACCTTTTGGTATTTATCTTTTTGAAAATGTGATATTATTTTTTCAGAGCTCAGTTTAGTTGTGTTTAATGTCTTTATCATGTGAGTTTACGCATATTTTGTTATTTCAATCTCCCTGTTTCTATCATTCACTGTTTGTCCGTTGTTAGTTTCATTAATTGTATTTCATACATATGACTTGCGCTCGGAACCCCGTATATATTTTATTTACTGTTGAGTGTAATGAAACGACTTGCATCGAAACATTTTTGGAAATGTGACATTATGTTTTTAGAGCTTTATTCAGTTGTGTTTTGCGTCTTTATCATTTGAGTTTGTGTGTATTTTGTTATTTCACTTTCCCTGTTTTAACATGGTGACAAACCTTTTACTGTCTGGATCGTTGTTAGTTTCACTCACTTTATTCAAACATTTGGCTTCTGTTGGGGATACCGTAAACATTCTGTTCACGATCGAGTGCATGGAAACGTCTTGACATAAGCACCCAGGGGCATATTTATACTCCGTTTGCGCCGAATTTGCGTCGTTTTTTTCGACGTAAATTAGACGCAAAACTAACTCCATATTTATACTTTGGCGTTAGACGCGTCTAGCGCCAAAGTTCATGGAGTTAGCGTCATTTTTTTGCGTGAACACCTTCCTTGCGTTAATGATATGCAAGGTAGGCGTTCCCGTCTTAAAAAATGACTCCGATGCATATGCGTCGTATTTATACTCCCGGGCAAAAGTGACGCCCGGGAGTGGGCGAGTCTAAAAAACCTGCATTAGCGCCGGATTTTAGCGCCTGGGTCAGGGCAGGCGTTAAGGGACCTGTGGGCTCAGAATGAGCCCAGAGGTGCCCTCCCCTGCCCCCAGGGACACCCCCTGCCACCCTTGCCCACCCCAGGAGGACACCCAAGGATGGAGGGACCCACCCCAGGGACATTAAGGTAAGTTCAGGTAAGTATTTTTTTTTAAACAAATTTGTGGCTTAGGGGGGCCTGATTTGTGCCCCCCTACATGCCAATATGCCCAATGGCCATGCCCAGGGGACAGAAGTCCCCTGGGCATGGCCATTGGGCAAGGGGGCATGACTCCTGTCTTTGCTAAGACAGGAGTCATTACAATGGGGGTTGGGCGTCGTAAAAAAATGGCGCAAATCGGGTTGAGGCGATTTTTTTTGCCTCAGCCTGACTTGCACCATTTGTGGACGCCCATACGCCATTTTCCCCCTACGCCGGCGCTGCCTGGTGTACGTCGTTTTTTTAAACGCACACCAGACAGCGCCGGCGGCTAACGCCGGCTAATGTCATTCAATAAATACGGCGCCCTCATGGTGCTTCAGAATGGCGTTAGCCGGCGCTAATTTTTTGGGCGCAAAACTGCGTTGGCGCAGTTTTGCGTCAAAAAGTATAAATATGGCCCCCAGTGAGTGAGCTATGGGTTTTGATCAGTAATTGTTGCACATCTTTTATTGGCCGCTATTTTTGTTGTAAACATGCTCGATTCACATTCTTGATTCACACATATTGACGGGTGTTCCTAGGTTGTTTATACGGAAATACTGATTGCATGCTTTGTTTACATTCTTTTGAGTTGCACATATACATATATATATATATAGGTATATATATATACGTATATATATATATATATATATATATATATATATATATATATATATATATATATTAAATTCAGCACTACCATTTGTACTTGTGGTTTTACTTATTATATGTTATTCTCTTTGGAGTAGTGACCCGTGGCCACTGAATGCATATTGACGTTTGTAGCTTATGGTATTTCACACGATCTTTTGATAGACACGTGCAAGGTAAGTGGCTAGATACAGTGGTAACCGATGTCCATTGTCTTTAGTGATAGCCATCCGATTCATGTTTATTTTGTTTGCACTTTTTCAAGTTCTGACTCACATGGTTCAGATTATTTTATTGAGTTGTGATACCCGTGCTTTCCCCTAAAGATTGGTCTTTTGCATATTTATTTTAGGTAATCATCCCCCTGAGGAAGGGACTTGGCCCGAACTGCATTGGGATTAGCTACGTGATGAATATGCTAGATTTTGTTTAAACCCATTATGACACGTGGTTGTTTGGAGAATCAATTTTGAAGGAATTTGGGAGCTTTACGAAAACTTTCTATAGCATTTTTCGTGGAGTGCACTAAGGGGACGTCCCGCAAATAGGAGGAGCGCTTTTGATTACACTCAGATAGGCCACAAGAAGTGGAAATGCCATTCTGATTCAAACTACTAGTATCCACTTCTGAGTTCAGGGAAGCAGAGAGACTATTATGTATTTCCTCAGTTTTATTGTGGAAGAATGCAGTAAGTTGCTCGCACCACTGATGGGACCTTAATTCTATGACATGCCACTGGATTGGAAAAGTCCTAAACAATGTTAAAGATTTCTCTCAGTTTGATGATTGCCTTTTCTATCCGCCCTTCATAGTACTCTCTTTTTGTGGCGTTTATTAAGGTCATATATTTCTTCAAAGCTTTTTTATACAGTTCTTTAGATTCTAAACTGTAATTATTCGTCCAGGCCTTTTCTCCGCTTTTTTTCATATCTTTTTTTCTTGCTTAAGGGCATCAGAAAACCAGTGTTTAGAGATCCTTTTCCTGCTGGTTCCCCCGATTAGGGAGGGGGACAAGTTTCTCTACAGAGGTATGCAGCTAGCAGTCATACTCCTGTATATCAGAATCAACAGTACACAAAACAGTTGATGTGTTGTTTTCTAGGTGACACTACATGGTGTCTGTAATGTGTCCATGGCCAAATTGGCATGTTATCTGAAGGGTGCACCTGTCTCCTTGACTTGGTTAGTGTTCCAGCTACTCTCAAATGGGAGTTATTTGTTCCTGAAGGACCAAAGCTTTTTTGGGATAAAACCAGGTGTCCCATATGTGCTGACGGTTTCCAGTGTCGTGACCTACTCTAACAAGGTTAGCAAAATTACCATATGGCCATCCATCCCTATTTTTAGTGTTAACTTTGATAAGCTAAACCAACTGAAAGCGTTATTGTTTCAGAAGGATGTTGCATTAGCATCTGCTCAATTAACTTTTGAAATCAAGTTACCAGGTCTTCTTCTGAAGTTCAAACGCAATCATGCTTAAACCTGCTGCAGCATTTAATGCTTCAAATACTGCAGAAGTGGTACACTTTTTAAAAACGTTTGGGTCTGGCTTCATGAGTGTGTTCAAGACTGGATTTGAAAGATACCGTCCTTTTTGCACTCTTTGGTTTCCACTATTTTTGGAGGCATACTGGTTGTGTTATTCCTAGTCATTGCTCTTTTGGTTCTATTTCTATTAGTCCTCAATGGATGTTCCACCTCGAGGTCAAATGGTGATGAACCTGTCCCATGTCCTGCTGTGTCATAAACACATGATACAGTATTTTGGAGTGTCTTTGCTCCAGGAACTGAACGTGAACTGCTCTGTGTCCTTTAGACCTGTGTGGTTACAATGTGTACAGCCTGTGTTTGGCTGTCTGTTGTACCCTTTCAAGTGTGCACTGGATGTGTTTCTGGCTATGCAATTGGTTAAGTCTATGGATAAGGATCTGCATATGCGCCCATTGAAGACGCACCTTTTGTGCTGCCTATTAGGGATGCCCTTGCTGCTGGATGCATACTATGAGCCATTGTCACAGATAGATATGAAAGCCACAGCTCCTGAATTCCTGGGCTCTGGCTAACATTGCAGCTACATTATTGGCTGTCACATCTTCAGCATCTGCTGATTTGGCTGGATATGATCATGTTTGTTCAGTGGAATTTGCTTCTCAGGCCACTGTGGATCTGTCATCTGCAGATGTGGGTTCCTGACTCTAGACATGGAAACATCTTGGAAGCCTCCTGAACCTTTGATTTGGCCCCTTGTTTCTAAGCAAATTGTTTATATTAGATTTTATTGGCTACATGCTTTTAAATTGCCATATTTGTAATATGGCGTTCATCTGTTTTCATTATTAAAGTAAATACAAATGTAACATTTAACATTTACATTCATTGAACACATATTTTCAGCTAGCTTTTATTCTTTTATGTTATTCTTCAGCTAAATCTCCCACGGCCAAGAGGAGGGTGTGTCGAAGCCCGTAAGGGCCCAGGCAGGGTCTCCATTTTAGATTTCAGATTTTAGCTTGACATCTTTTTCTGATGGTGACTTTTAACATGGTTTTACACTTATGCAATAAAGTCGTGAGAAGACATTGTATATGAAGCCTATTCCTTGTAAGCATTGCTGCCATGCAATCTGTAGACTCCGTCAGAGGGTAGGCACAGAAAAGGCTATTCCCTTATATTATGATTGTCCATTGGAGAGAGCTCCAAAATTGCATACGAATCATAGAATCAGCTGTGCACCTATGACAAAGTGCAATATGAACAATACTCTCATTATATAAACTGCCTCTGTGCTACATTCAGGAGAGGTGAATTTCTGCTGGGATTATCCTGGAATGTGGTGCACTGTGACCGAGATGTAGCCCTGCTGACTCTGACCGCCATCCCGCAAAGGAGGATAGCCTGCACTCTACCAGAATGGCTTCCTGGTACATCCTACCCAGGTATGGGGTTTAGGCTATCCCAATTGATCTGGCAGAGGGTACTCCCACTATGCTCTTGATAGTGTAGGTAGTAGCAGGTAGGTGTGTACTAACACAGTGACATTATCATGGTTGAATTGTTTATCTTTTTTACCATTCTCATAATGTTTTTTTACCATGCTTTGTTTCACTTTCCTAATTGTTGGAAATGGCCCTTCTGCAGGGTTATGCCCAGACGTTTTGCCTTCCTCCTTCTCTCTTTCTGACCTCATTTTTGCTGGCTTTTAGACTCTGCGCACTTTACCACTGCTAACCAGTGCTAAAGTGCATATGCTCTCTCCTTTTAAACATGGTAACATTGGATCATACCCAATTGGACTATTTAATTTACCTATAAGTCCTTAGTAATGTGCACTGCATGTGCCCAGGGTCTGTAGATTAAATGCTACTAGTGGGCCTGCAGCACTGGTTGTGCCACCCACTTAAGTAGCCCCTTAACCTTTTCTCAGGCCTGCCATTGCAAGGCCTGTGTGTGCAGTTTCACTGCCACGTCGACTTGGCATTTAAAAGTACTTGCCAAGCCTAAAGCTCCCCTTTTTCTACATATAAGTCACCTCTAATGTGTGCCCTAGGTAACCCCTAGAGCAGGGTGCTGTGGGGGTAAAAGGCAGGACATGTACCTGTGTAGTTTACTTTTCCTGGTAGTGTAACACTCCTAAATTCGTTTTTACACTACTGTGAGGCCTGCTCCCTTCATAGGCTAACATTGGGGCTGCCCTCATACAGATTTGAAGTGGTAGCTGCTGATCTGAAAGGAGTAGGGAGGTCATATTTAGTATGGCCAGAATGGTAATACAAACTCCTGCTGACTGGTGAAGTTGGATTTAATATTTCTATTCTAGAAATGCCACTTTTAGAAAGTGAGCATTTCTTTGCACTTAAATCTTTCTGTGCCTTACAATCCACGTCTGGCTGGGTTTAGTTGACAGCTCCTTGTGCATTCACTCAGACACACCCCAAACACAGGGTACTCAGCCTCACTTGCATACATCTGCATTTTGAATGGGTCTTCCTGGGCTGGGAGGGTGGAGGGCCTGCTCAGACACAAAGGACTGCCACACCCCCTACTGGGACCCTGGCAGACAGGATTGAACTGAAAGGGGACCTGGTGCACTTCTAAGCCACTCTTTGAAGTCTCCCCCACTTCAAAGGCACATTTGGGTATAAAACAGGGCCTCTCCCCTACCACACCAGACACTTGCTGGAGAAGAAACCTGAACCAGAACCTGCATCCTGCCAAGAAGAAATGCCTGGCTGGTCAAAGGACTCACCTGTCTGCTTTCTACAAAGGACTGCTGCCTTGCTGAACTCTTGTCTGGCTGCAAAAGTGCTCTCCAAGGGCTTGGATAGAGCTTGCGTCCTGTTCCCTGAAGTCTCAGGACCGAAAAGACTTCTCTTTTTCATTTGGACTCCTCGTGCGCCAAATATTTCGCCGCACAGCTTGCTCCGCGGTGAGAAAATCACTGCACGCCGATCCAGAAAGACGCCGCTCGACGCGACGCCTGCGGTGCGGCCAGAACTTCGACGCACGGCCTCGAATGGACAACACCCCCCGACTTCCAGAGAGGAAATCGACGTGACGCCTGCCGTGAGAAAGAAAATTCCATGCACAGTCTCCCGGAACGACGCGCAGCCTGATAACAAGCCGAGGAATCCAGTCACAGACTCTGGGACATCTAGTAATCCCGCAATCCATAGAAGGAGACGGTCTGCATGCTGAAAAACGACGCATGTCTTCCCCAAGTGAAAAATGACGACGCAAGTCCGTGTGTGAAGGGGCGCAACCAACGCACACACCATTTTTCCTCCCGTAGAACAACGCACGTCTCCCCGCGTGAAAAATAACTACGCAAGTCCATGTGTGAAGGGGCGTAACCGACGCATAAACCATTTTTCCACGCATCTCCTCTTCTGCTGCCCTCTGCGGAGATTGTCCACTCCAAACCAGGTACTTTGTACTTGAAAGAGACTTTGTTTGCTTTTTAAAGACTTAAGACACTTCATATCACTTTTCAGTGATATCTTTACAAAATCATATTGCACCTTTGATCGTTTTGACCTGCAAATACCCAGATAAATATTACATATTTTTCTAAACACTGTGTGGTGTATTTTTGTGGTGCTATATTGTGTTATTGTATGATTTATTGCACAAATGCTTTACACATTGCCTTCTAAGTTAAGCCTGCCTGCTCGTGCCAAGCTACCAGAGGGTATGCACAGGATAATTTGGATTGTGTGTGACTTACCCTGACTAGAGTGAGGGTTCTTGCTTGGACAGAGGGTAACCTGACTGCCAACCAAAAACACCATTTTTAACACTAATGATCAAAGCTTATGCTTCTTATACAAGAATACGATTGTTTCAATAAATGTTTGTAAAGATATTTTCGTATTTTTTCTTGTCTCTTACCTTGGGCATACAAAATGACAATGAAAAGGTAGATCTGTTACCTTGATTTTCTTTGGGAATCTGAGTAGTTTTGTTCAAGGTTGCTGATACCAGTTGGTGCTCTAGAATGTTTAGGGGTTAAGATGGGGCACTGTGAGCTAGTTAGCAATTGTGTCAACATTTCCTGATGGTATAGACAGACTAAGTCCCTATATCCTAAAGTTTATGGTGACCCGATACACAGTCCTACTTAATTGATAGGAACAATAGAACAAGACAACAGTTTCTCCTCTTTGAATTGTGCTACAATCCTTTCCCCCAGACCTATCATGGGCACAGTGTAAATGCTAATCCTTGTCCTGTCTTCTATTCACTACCGGAAAAGCTAATGAGAGGCACTGTGCATTACTTAAAAGTTGTGGCTCCTACCTCTACAGCTTCTGCAGAGACTATCCTTAACAACTACACATGGCAAATCCTTCTACAACTAGGTGGTCTAATATCAGTTATGCAAAATTTGAAGAGAACCATCAACAGAAAGAAAAGGGTAGAACAATAGGCCGTAGTAGTGCCCAAATGTTTCAGGAAATTAATGTCCCCCATAAACTAACAATAACACACACTAAGGATGATGTAATCCTATACAATGCTAAAATAATGAAAACAGAATCATTAGTTCCGTACTGGCAATGACTTTCAACCCCTAACACAGTCACCAGTTTGGCTAATGGATGTGATTTTCAAGTCATGCCACCCACTTTTGCCCAAATATATAGAATGCACATCCAATATATATATATTTTAAATATTTTATTCGAGGGCCATTTACCTAAAAAGCAAGCTTCCACCTACAACAAATTTATTACAAAAATAAAAGAACAAATAAACACATTTGCACCAGCATAAATAATCATTGACTTTGAATATGCAATTACAAACTACATGTAAGGAATGCCAGGGGCCGAGGAGGGATTCCAACATGGACACCAGCGTGATCCAAAACAAGCAGAGGAAAGACATTCTAGTGGCAATGAGGACTGACCACGGGGAGCGCCATGTACCCAGAAAGGTATCATCAGCAGTTGGATGTTGTTTGGCGTTGACCTCTGTGAAGTCCCTCTATGTTCGGACTTAGAAACTTATATGGAAATCAAAATCCTTTCATTGGGTTAACTAGTGAGTTGAATCCGACTGGTGAAGTGATGTCGGTGGCAGCAACTTCAGCACTGGTCCCGGTCTCTGCTGGTTCTTTGGAAGAAAAGTTCTGATAAAGTTTTTAAGTGTCCAGTTTTGCAGATTTAATGGTTAAAGGAGTACACTTGAACACCAGTCAAGGGTCCAGGAGCTTGTGGGCACCACTTAAGGGTCGTGACTTGCTCTCTCCGAAGCCACCAGAAGGCCTTTATGCCCCTGTAACTTAACAAGAGGATATCCAACTGATCCTGAGAGTCCATTTCTCTTTCCTGGGTACAAGTGGAAGAAGATCAGCTCTTGGGGTCTCTCTCCATAGGTTCCAAATGAGACATACTCCTTCTTCTGTCTTCCTCAGGTCCCGATGTGTCCTGAAGAAGGTACTGAGGGTTTCTATATGTATGCCTGGCACTAGCTTGTGGGTAAGGTTAAATCCCTGAGCAAAGGGAAAACATTCCCAGGGGCTGCCATATCCACTTTGACCTCATTTCCTGGGGGTTGGGTTTAAATAATCACACACTGCAATGTTCTGCCAAATAACCAACAATGCAGAATCTTTCTTACTTTGGGCAGAGCTCTGGGCACCCCCCTGAGGTGTGTCTAGGGAAAAGAGAAACTCCCCTTGCAAGCCAGTTCTGAATCAGTTTTTTCCATCACAGGGAATGGCACCACCATGACTACCTGAACAATGGAAAGAGAAGACCTAAGGGTGAGATACATCTACCTTTGACAGGGGATGCCCCTTGAAGATTGTGCAGTTGGTGAGTACATCACCAGTCCGACCTGTGAGGAGGAGGTCACATTTCCTCCCACCAAGGCCCTTTTGTTCCCTTTCCTGGAGCTATTCACATCTCCTTGCAGTTGTGCTTGACATGGTCACTTTCGTGGTGGTATAATAAGGGCTGCAGTCCACTGCCTCCTTTTTACTTAAAGGACCTGGACAGACGGGGTTCCATATACTGGGGATTGTAAGCAATCACGGATTTTAACTGATTCAACACATTTTGAGGGATCAGAGCACATGCAGTGGGGCCTCATTAGCAGGGTCCCAGTGTACAACGTCCAAATACCAACAGCAATGAGTCCACAAAATGGAGGTGATAATGCAAAAAGTGACACTATTCTTACAGTTGGAAATTTTGAATGTTTATAATGCATTTGTTTTTAAAAGATCACCCAAAATGTCAATTTAATGCAACTTCAAAACAGAAGATCTTCTATACCGGAAAAGTTAGAGAGGTACTTAGGCCTTCAGCCCCGAAACAGTCCTTCAAACAACTAAAACGTGTACCAGTAAATATGCTCCCAGTGCAAATCTTGACTTCATTAAAAAAAAACTAACCCCCGTTAAAAAACAAATGAGACCCTCAAATACGTCCAACCCTAAAGAAACAAGCATACACTAACCTACAAAACTCTAACTGTAACATCTTTAAAATATAAAATAGACTTAAGGTAAATAAAACTATCTAACTTAAATGGTTTACATAAGTATAAAAGCATTCTGTACCTGATCTGATCGAAAGGGAACCTTCACCAGCATGCTTCAACAAATGCTTGTGACATGAAGAAAAGACTATATAATATTTTTGGTAAAAGAGTGGTGGTGTAATGAATGAAAAAGATTACTAATGTGTTTTTCTTGAATGATTTGAAGGAGGAAATTATCCTTATCTTGGAGAAAATCATTTTCCAAATTTTAGGGGCCTTTCTTGAGAAGGCTTGTTTTGTAGTTTCGGATTGTTTCATCTTCTGAATTTTGAGAAGATTCTCTGTGCCCCTTAGTTATCTTTGCTGTCCTTACGCATCTGGTTTCCTTGCAAAATATTTAGGGGTGCTTTCGCACACTGCTCTGTATGTGTTGCAGGCTAGTTGGCAACTAAGCTTTGCTTGAAAACCATTTCAGTGGACATAGAATGGGAGAAATCGTTTCACATTTTCTAATGCCTGTGGCCAGTGTAGAAGCAATTTATGTCTTGCAGGCAACTACAATGCAGCATGCTTTTCCATGCAGCCTTTTCCACGCCAATGCCTTTATCATGCATGATAAATATATATAAGGTAAATGTGTGTGTGTGTATATATATATATATATATGTGTATATATATGTATATATATATATATACATGTGTGTATGAAGCACGTTAATGCTTTACTATCAACCTCAGTATCATACAATATGTGTGTAACAGCTCAACGATTTCTATATTTGAAAAATTGACCCCAGTGGTCAGTTTCTTAGTAATTTTTATGTCTCACTTGTAAAGATTTCAACTAGAACACAGACTGTTTATATTAAGTATTGTACAGTAGAATCACATTTTTGTGGAGCGCTCCTCTATTGAAAGTTAATTGTTGGATATCTCATAAAGACAACAGATTGCATTTGTTTCATAATTACTGTCCCTCCTTAGAGATGTACATTTATTTCCTCGTCTGTGTTCAGTTCATGTGGGATTTTGGATCTCAATCTTATTATCAATTAGATTCCAGGTGGCGGAGCTCCTTCGTTCTATCGCTGTCTTGTTCATTTTTTTTAAGTGCCACTATGGCATAGCATCTCATAGATTTCCACTCATTATTGTGATATTGCATGTAGTGTTTTACACTAGCATAGCTACTCTCTCTATTCTGTAAAGCCCTTATGTGTTTAATGATTCTCTTTTTTAAGGAGCAAATAGTACTTCCCTCATACTTTCGACCACATTTGCATTCAATTACATAGACTCCATATTATGTTTCATATGTTATTCTCTGTTTGATGGTTATTGTCCAATTGTTGTAATCAGTAATGTTTTTCATGTTTATACCAATTGTGTAGGCTTTGCATTTGTTGCATTTGATGCATCTAGTTTTTTTTCATTATACAACAACGTTTGTGATGGTATCTCACATAAGTGACTACTGATCAACTTATCTCTAGTGATGTCACTTTTCTGTATGTAATCTTGAGTCTTTGGCCCACTTTACTTCCTGTATCAGGATCTTGGCAGATAAGTTTCCAGTGTCTATTGAAAATCTTGCACATTTATTTACTCTCTTTGCTCTAGGAAAGTATCAACCTGATATTCTCATCCCCCCTTTTATTCTCCTTGGATTCATTTTTGGTAATGAGGTTTTGCATATAGGTTTTTAGGTTTCCCTCTTTGTCTCTATGAGATTGTCTCAACTGTTGACTCTGAAATCGAAGAAGTCTACTTGTTTGTTGCTGGTGGTACATGTAAACCTCAGGCTGCATTCATTGTAGTTAAATTTGTTGAAGTATGTAATACAATCTTCATGTGTTGCATTCCAAATAAGAAAAATGTTCTCTATATAGCTTACCCAGAGTATAAGTTTACCCAGATGTGAGTCGTTCTCTTGACCTAAGGTTATTTAATTTTTCCACCACCCTATGATGTGATCAGCATAACCGGGGAAAAGGGAAATTCCCATGGCAGTCCTGCATTGTTGTTGGAATATCTGATGACTAAATGTGAATATATTATCGGTCAGACCTATCTCAACCATAGTGAATAAGATCTTAGAGTGCTGTAGCTCTCCTATATTCTGTTACTTGAGAACACATTCCACAGCTTTCAGACACACTTTATGCTTAATTGATGAATACAATAAAACCACATCAATGGTGACCAGTAAGTATCGTCTTGCCAGGTCATGTTGGCCAATATTCTCAAGAAATCCCTGGTATCTCTGATATAAGTGCTGAGGATGGTCACTTTAGATGCCAAGTAAAGACCAACATATATTGAGATCTGTTCATATAGTGAGCCACATCCAGACACTATTGGTATCTCTGGAGGGTTCTTCAATTTTTTGTGACTTTTAGGAAGAAAGTATAAGGTTGGAATGGCTAGATTATTAGCTGTAAGTATTGGTATTCATCTTTGATGATCAGAATTGTTTTCGGGTTCTCATCTAATCCTTAATCATTTAATTGATGAGTTTTTCTATTAGATTTTTGTAGTTTGTTACATCACGACGTTGACAATGAGCTTTGTTAATATAATCTTGTTTCTCAATCAGTACTATGTTACTACCTTTTTTGGATGGTCTTATAACCACAGACTCATCATAGACAAGATTTTCAAATGCCTTATGTTCTTCAATACTAAGATTTTTGTTATGTTGTTGGCAGTTCTTCAGTTTGTCTAAATCAGTTATTCTAGTTCACAGACGTCAATTTTATTAATTTTAATGTTGGACACATTTGGAATTGTCTTTCAAATTGCTATACTTGTGTTTGTTGGTGTCAATATCAAGGTGTTTCAATACTTGTGTCTCTGTCATGCCCTCATCTTTTAAATCATGCATGAGATAAAATAGATTTTTGAGATCAGGAGACTGTTAGATAGTGAGTCTAGTATTCATCTGTATGGGTCATATTTTTCTTTGACACCGTGTACTTGACTGAACGCAAAACATTTAACCAGTTTTAATAAGTTCACAATTATATTTTCATCACACGTCTGTGGGATAATTGTTTCAATTGTAAAGATGGTATGACTTTTTTCTGTGCCTTATTCTAACTTTTCTGTGTTTCTTGGCTGCCCTCTCTCACACCCACGTCCCCTGCCTCTACCCTTTGATGTCTTTGGCCAATATATATAAGTTTCATTGCTTCTAAAAAAAAGTGGTCCTGATGGTAGATCTGTTAGTGGCGGTACTCTCCTCTTCACTTCAATTGTTATCTGTCTAGCTTCTCTCATCATTAGACAATGGTTTATTTGTAATCTGTTCTGATGTATAGTGTTTTTGAGACTGTCAAAGCATTTTGCAAATGTGTATATGGTCCTATTGGCATAATCTTTTTAATCTGTGATGAATTTCCTTTGTTTCAGTGCCTGTATTTCTTCATCATAATTGTCTAATTTACTTTCCATGTTTTTTCATAAATTTTATTTTCTCTTCCTATGGTGCTGATTTTTCCACTTCTTTTATTATTTTATTTAAATCTTTCTCATCTCTCTCAGCATATTTAAGCAGAATCAACATCATATTTCTAGAACAGTGCATATTATCTTCACCCCATTCTTGGAGCATTTCTTGTCTCATATCCGGATGTTTGGCATGATAAATATTCATAGGCCTCTGGGGACCCGCTCGTCTTCAATATATTTCTCAAGAGAGATGATTTCTTAACATTTACTTATTCTTTTTTGTTCGGCCTTTCAGATTGATTAAACATTTGCGTGAGAGTTAGATCAGCATGTAGGAAAGTCATCCTTTTCTCCCCTATCTCCCCCATTTTTTTGATAGATAACTGATACTGGTGGTTACTGACACTGATTGTGCCCTGGGCTTTGCTAACCAGGCTCAGGCCAGTGCTCTCCTTAAAAGGCATATGGTAATTAGGCATAATTACATTTGGCTCTAACAAATTACCTGTAAGTCTCTAGTACATGGCAGGGCATGTAGGATTAGATACCTCAGTGGACTTAAGGAGCTTAAGGGTGCAATGTTGTGGTGTCTGCTGTCATTTTGAAGGCAACCCTGCCAGGGGTGTCTTTAAAATTACATGTTGTCCACACTCTGACTTTGGAATTAACTCTAAAGCCTTAAACGACCTCATTTTTACCTATAAGTCACCACGAAGATCTACCCTAGGTGCTCCAAGAGTAGGGTGCATTGTAATAATAAGCAGGGACCTTATAAAATATGTTTTAATTGTATGTTTTAAAGTTTTAATTGTCCTGGTGAGCACTGCTAGCTCCAAAGGCTAACATGGAAAGGCTTTATTAAACTTTAGTAAAGTCTACCGTTTACAGGAATGACCTAGAACAGTGATTCAGAGTGCCAAAATAAGTGTTACAATCAATCCAACAACCTGCTGAGGTTAGATTTATTATTACAGGAAAATGGTTTTATAACTGTTTTCCTTAAGTTACCTAGAATCAGCCCTCTTCTGATTGGTCAGCCTTTGACAGGCTGAGCCAAGCTGCTCTGATGAGGTGTGAGGTGTGAAAAGGCCTGGGCTGAGACAAAGGGACCATCTGGTGTGAGCAGATCTGCTGCTATGGATGTCAGGACAGGAAGGGGGCTGGGTGTCCAAAGTGGTCTTTAAATAGAGAAGGACAGATAGTACAGGATCCAGGCCAACCCCCACTTCTTGCTTCCACAGCAAGAGCGGAGCCTCTATGATTACATTAAGAGAGGGTCTGGGAGGGGACTTTAGGGAAACGTTAGTGACCTGTGGGTTGGGCTAGCCAGACCTGCACCTCCAGAAGAGATTTTCTCCATTTTGGATTTTTGTGAAACAGTGCATTTTGTGAAACAAAAATAGGCCACATTTCTAAGGAAGTCATCAAAGAGGGTGGCATCCTGTACCCCATTGTTCAGGGGGTCCAGAATAGATTTTCTCCATTTTGGATTTTTGTGAAACAGTGCTTTGTGAAACAAAAATAGGCCACACTTCTAAGGAAGTCATCAAAGAGGGTGGTACCCTGTACCTCATTGTTCAGGGGTAGCCCCCCTGCTTGACAGCCCAGACACCTGGATAAATATGGGAGTGCTGCCCACCAATTGAGATCCCTGCCTGGAAATATCAAGAGAAGAAGGACTGTCCTGCTGAACCCCTGGTCTGCACCCCAAAAGGGCTGCACTCATAGGGACTGCACCTGCTGCACACTCTGGGCATCACAAAAGAGGACTTTGCCTGACTTCAAAAGGATTAGGAGTGGACTTCCTGAAAGCAACAGATACAAAATAGCTACCAAGAGTCAACTGCATCAACTCCTGCAAAGACAAGCCAAGATGATCCGCTCAACTGGACTTTTAATGATGTGTCTAGGGGCATTGTGAGAATTGTAGACCCAACTCTCTAAGGAGCAAATCAGAGCTTCTGGACTTTTGGCTGGTCTTGTGGACCCTTCAAGACCCTATAAGGACATTCTAGCAGAAGATCCAGAAGCTTCGAATAATTTGGAGAATTTTTATGAAAAAGTCCCTTAAGTTGACGACCCATCATCGAGAGTCAAGACAGCGGCATGGAACTGTGATTTGGCCTGAAGTTCACGTTTGCCCCACTGAAGCTCAAGAGTTCTTCGTCATTAATGTTGAGAACCAACACATTTAGGAATCAACAAGGCCTTGCGCTGAAGCAGGCCACTGTTGTTGAACTGCAACCTGGCTTGTCTCGGAGACACGCTCATCACTGAGAGAAAAAGAATGAAAAAGTGACTACGTGCGGAGGTAACATTTTGACAGAGGCCTGCCGCTCAGTGTAGCCGACCCACACTCTATCGTGGTAGGCCTTAAACTTTGACTTTGCCCTGGTCAGGTGCGACCAAATTTCTGCAGTTGGTGCTTTTCGCTTTTTGGCACTAGAAAGCACATTTTTACATTTAATCTTTAAATATTCTAAACTTCGGTTCCCTACATTGGATTTTTGGCCGTTTTTATGTAATTCTGAAGATATAAACTCTGCTTTATAAATTGGTGTTGGATTTGGATACACTTCAGGCTTAGAGTGTGGCATAATTTATGCAAAAAAATGTGAACCATGTGGAGAACAGCTCCTTTTGGAGCAACCTAAAACACCACCTCCTCCACCCGCAGGCATCCTCCTGCGCCTCATCCCTGGGGTCTAGTGGTCTCTGACTAGCTTCGCTTGACCCGTGAGCCGCTTCCGCCATCCCGTAAGTGTTTTTTCAGTTTTCTCGCTTTTTCAGCGCCTCGCCGCCGGCGCTTCTGCCCCCTTTGTGCCCCCCTGATTGCTGTCTCCCCGATCGTAAATTGTGCCATACTGTTTTTCTGTTTGTGTGATTTTTCTTATTGTATCTGCTCGTATTTTGCTCGTTTTTCAGTGTTTCTGCCCCTTGTGCGCTCCTCGTTCCCTGCCGCTGCCTCCCTGCGGCCCCGCCCCCCTCGCGCCCCCATTTGCCGCTCCCTCCCGCCTCCCGCCTCCCAGCTGCTCCTCCCTCCCCCCTCCCTTCTTAATGGCTGGCGCTGCGCGTCGCGAGTGAGCGACCTCTGACCTGTTTCAGGTCCTGAGCTCGCCCCCCACGACCGCAGCACCAACCTGCTGCCTCCTGCCTCTGTCCCCTGACCACGCTGCTGTTTGCGTGTTCGAGGCCCTCCTCCACCCGCAGGCATCCTCCTGCGCCTCATCCCTGGGGTCTAGTGGGCTCTGACTAGCTTCGCTTGACCCGTGTGCCGCTTCCGCCGTCCCGTAAGTGTTTTTTTCAGTTTTCTCGCTTTTTCAGCGCCTCGCCGCCGGCGCTTCTGCCCCCTTTGTGCCCCCCTGATTGCTGTCTCCCCGATCGTAAATTGTGCCATACTGTTTTTCTGTTTGTGTGATTTTTCTTATTGTATCTGCTCGTATCTTGCTCGTTTTTCAGTGTTTCTGCCCCTTGTGCGCTCCTCGTTCCCTGCCGCTGCCTCCCTGCGGCCCCGCCCCCCTCGCGCCCCCATTTGCCGCTCCCTCCCGCCTCCCAGCTGCTCCTCCCTCCCCCCTCCCTTCTTAATGGCTGGCGCTGCGCGTCGCGAGTGAGCGACCTCTGACCTGTTTCAGGTCCTGAGCTCGCCCCCCACGACCGCAGCACCAACCTGCTGCCTCCTGCCTCTGTCCCCTGACCACGCTGCTGTTTGCGTGTTCGAGGCCCTCCTCCACCCGCAGGCATCCTCCTGCGCCTCATCCCTGGGGTCTAGTGGGCTCTGACTAGCTTCGCTTGACCCGTGTGCCGCTTCCGCCGCCCCGTAAGTGTTTTTTTCAGTTTTCTCGCTTTTTCAGTGCCTCGCCGCCGGCGCTTCTGCCCCCTTTGTGCCCCCCTGATTGCTGTCTCCCCGATCGTAAATTGTGCCATACTGTTTTTCTGTTTGTGTGATTTTTCTTATTGTATCTGCTCGTATTTTGCTCGTTTTTCAGTGTTTCTGCCCCTTGTGCGCTCCTCGTTCCCTGCCGCTGCCTCCCTGCGGCCCGCCCCCCTCGCGCCCCCATTTGCCGCTCCCTCCCGCCTCCCGCCTCCCAGCTGCTCCTCCCTCCCCCCTCCCTTCTTAATGGCTGGCGCTGCGCGTCGCGAGTGAGCGACCTCTGACCTGTTTCAGGTCCTGAGCTCGCCCCCCACGACCGCAGCACCAACCTGCTGCCTCCTGCCTCTGTCCCCTGACCACGCTGCTGTTTGCGTGTTCGAGGCCCTCCTCCACCCGCAGGCATCCTCCTGCGCCTCATCCTTGGGGTCTAGTGGGCTCTGACTAGCTTCGCTTGACCCGTGTGCCGCTTCCGCCGTCCCGTAAGTGTTTTTTTCAGTTTTCTCGCTTTTTCAGCGCCTCGCCGCCGGCGCTTCTGCCCCCTTTGTGCCCCCCTGATTGCTGTCTCCCCGATCGTAAATTGTGCCATACTGTTTTTCTGTTTGTGTGATTTTTCTTATTGTATCTGCTCGTATTTTGCTCGTTTTTCAGTGTTTCTGCCCCTTGTGCGCTCCTCGTTCCCTGCCGCTGCCTCCCTGCGGCCCCGCCCCCCTCGTGCCCCCATTTGCCGCTCCCTCCCGCCTCCCGCCTGCTCCTCCCTCCCCCCTCCCTTCTTAATGGCTGGCGCTGCGCGTCGCGAGTGAGCGACCTCTGACCTGTTTCAGGTCCTGAGCTCGCCCCCCACGACCGCAGCACCAACCTGCTGCCTCCTGCCTCTGTCCCCTGACCACGCTGCTGTTTGCGTGTTCGAGGCCCTCCTCCACCCGCAGGCATCCTCCTGCGCCTCATCCCTGGGGTCTAGTGGGCTCTGACTAGCTTCGCTTGACCCGTGTGCCGCTTCCGCCGTCCCGTAAGTGTTTTTTTCAGTTTTCTCGCTTTTTCAGCGCCTCGCCGCCGGCGCTTCTGCCCCCTTTGTGCCCCCCTGATTGCTGTCTCCCCGATCGTAAATTGTGCCATACTGTTTTTCTGTTTGTGTGATTTTTCTTATTGTATCTGCTCGTATTTTGCTCGTTTTTCAGTGTTTCTGCCCCTTGTGCGCTCCTCGTTCCCTGCCGCTGCCTCCCTGCGGCCCGCCCCCCTCGCGCCCCCATTTGCCGCTCCCTCCCGCCTCCCGCCTCCCAGCTGCTCCTCCTTCCCCCCTCCCTTCTTAATGGCTGGCGCTGCGCGTCCGCGCCGCTGGCGCGCCGGAGGCGCGCCAGAGGCAAGCCCGTCTGCGCCCGTCCGCGCCTGGACCGCGCCCAGCGCCACACTCCCTGGCCCTCGCGCCCCCCGCATCCGCTGCTCGATCAACGAACGAACGCCTTCAACCCCGGCCCCTCCACTGAATGCTACCGGGCATCCCCGAAGCACACGAAAGGACCTTTTTCCTGCCGTACCTGCAACTTCTCCTGCACCAGAACGACCATTCCAACTACGAAAACATCCAACCCCAACCACCTGAACTGCATCCTCATCAACACCCGCTCCGCACGAAAACACGCCATCGAGCTCTGGGATTTGCTCGACACCACTGCTCCTGACGTGGCTTTCCTGACCGAAACCTGGTGGAACGACTCCTCGTCTCCGGACATCGCCATCGCCATACCGGACGGCTACAAAATCACCAGAAGAGATCGAACCAACGGAATCGGCGGCGGAATAGCCATCGCTCACAAAGCTACCCTCAAAATCCACACCCACTCGGACGACACCCTCAGGACAGCAGAACACCTCCACTTCCAGATCCACACGGACCCCAACACGACCCTCAGAGGAACCCTCATTTACCGCCCACCAGGACCAAGAGCCCCCTTCAACGACACCATCGCCGACCTTGCAAGCACCCACGCCCTCGCTTCCCCGGATTACATCCTCCTGGGAGATCTGAACTACCATCTGGAAAATGCCAACGACGTCAACACCGCGTCACTGACCTCCAACCTCCTCAACCTCGGTCTCCGACAGCTAGTCAACACGCCTACCCACATCGCCGGTCACACCCTTGACCCCCTCTTCACCTCTAGCAACCACATTTCCTTCAACCACACCTCCGAACTCCACTGGACTGACCATCACTGTGTCCATTTCACCTATAAGAAAACCACAGAGCAACACCGCATCCAGCTACCTCCCCACCGCCGCTGGGGCAAAGTCACCCAAGAACAACTGACCAGCACCCTCAGCAACAACCTTCCACCCGACGCAATCGACCCGAGCACAGCCGCCATCAACCTCCATCAATGGATCCTCGACTGCGCCAACACCCTTGCCCCTCTCAAGAAACCCACCACCATCCAAGGAAAGAAAAAACCAGCCTGGTTCACAGACGATCTCACCACCTCCAAAAGCAACTGCCAGAAGCTCAAAAAGAAATGGATCCAAGAACGCACACCAGACAACCTCGCCGCCCTCAAAAACGCCAACCGTGAACACCACCAACGGATCCGCACCGCCAAGCGCGCCCACTTCACCGAACGCATCAACAACAACTCCCACGACTGCAAAGAACTCTTCGGCATCGTGAAGGAACTCTCCAATCCGAAAGCCAACTCCAACGACATCCCGCCCTCCCAGAAACTCTGCGACGATCTCTCCACCTTCTTCCACCAGAAAATCACCACCATCCACGACAGCTTCATCACCGGTCCACCGCCAGACCTCACCCCTGACGTCTCCTCCCGCGACTGCCGCCTCACCGCCTGGACCCACGTGGACGAGGCAGAAACCATAGCAACCATGAACACCATCCACTCAGGCTCCCCCACGGACCCCTGCCCCCACCATGTTTTCAACTCAGCCAACGCCACCATCGCCCCCGAACTCCGCAAGATCATCAACCTATCCCTCACTTCTGCCACCTTCCCGGACAGCTGGAAACACGCAGAAATCCAACCCCTCCTCAAAAAACCCAAGGCTGACCCCAACGACCTCAAAAACTTCCGTCCGATCTCTCTCCTCCCTTTTCCAGCGAAAGTCATCGAGAAGATCGTCAACACTCAGCTCACCCACTTCCTCGAAGACAATTCCATCCTGGACCCCTCACAATCCGGATTCAGACGAAACCACAGCACTGAGACTGCCCTCCTCGCCGCCACAGATGACATCAGACATCAAATGGACAACGGCGAAACCTCAGCCCTCATCCTCCTCGACCTATCAGCCGCTTTTGACACCGTCTGCCACCGCACCCTACTGACCGCCTCCAAGAAGCCGGCATCCAAGATAAAGCCCTCCACTGGATCTCATCCTTCCTCTCCGACAGAACGCAGAGAGTCCGTCTCTCCCCTTTCCGCTCCAAAGCCACCAACCTCATCTGCGGCGTCCCCCAAGGATCCTCCCTCAGTCCCACGTTGTTCAACGTCTACATGGCCCCCCTCGCTCAACTGGCCCGCCAACACCACCTCAGCATCATCTCCTACGCCGACGATACCCAGCTCGTCCTCTCCCTGACCAAAGACCCGCTCACCGCCAAAACAAACCTCCACGAGGGACTAAAATCCATCGCCGATTGGATGAACAACAGCCGCCTGAAACTCAACTCCGACAAGACGGAAGTCCTCATCCTCGGACGCACTCCCTCGGCCTGGAACGACTCATGGTGGCCCTCCGTCCTCGGACTCCCACCCACCCCTGCCAGCCACGCAAGAAACCTCGGCTTCATCCTGGACTCCGCCCTCACCATGTCCAAACAGGTCAGCGCCGTCTCCTCCTCCTGTTTCAACACCCTTCGAATGCTCCGCAGAATCTTCAAGTGGATTCCAACAGAAACCAGAAAGACGGTGACCCAGGCCCTCGTCAGCAGCAGACTTGACTACGGCAACGCACTCTACACAGGCATACCAACCAAAGACATCAAACGCCTCCAACGTATCCAAAATGCCTCCGCCCGACTGATCCTCAACATACCTCGCCGAAGTCACATCTCCCCTCACCTAAAGGAACTCCACTGGCTCCCGGTAGACAAGAGGATAACCTTCAAACTCCTGACCCACGCTCACAAGGCACTTCACAACACCGGACCCTCCTACCTCAACACCAGACTCAACTTCTACACTCCAACACGTCAACTCCGATCCGCCAACCTCGCCCTCGCCATCGTACCCCGAATCCAGCGCAAGACATCCGGCGGCAGATCCTTCTCCTTCCTCGCCGCCAAGACCTGGAACTCTCTCCCCACATCTCTTCGCCAGACCCAGGACCTCCTCACATTCAGAAGGCTCCTCAAGACCTGGCTCTTCGACCGCTAATCCAGCAGCGCTCCGCCCCCCCCCCCCTCAGCGCCTCGAAACCCTGACGGGTACATAGCGCGCTTTATAAATACCATGATTGATTGATTGATTGATTGAATCTGCTCACCTCAAATGTCAGTTTTTCTAGAAGAATTTTTTAAGTTTACAATAGGCACATTGCTGTCCATGCCAAGCTAGAAAGTGACAAGCCTTTTGCAATTTTTACAGCAAAGTGATAAGCCCAAGATTAGCTAGTACCATCTATGATGAGCTGAAAAATTACATTTTGAAGTGCCATTACAAGACTCAGGCACAGTCCCCATGTCCTGAAAGATAAAAATAGTTACGGTATAGTGGGGGAGGGGAGTGAGAATGTGATCCTTTAGCCCTTGTAGAGGAAGTTAATGAGAGCGCTGCCTGATGTGCAAAAAAACAAAACATTTTTTTTAGGGCACTACAATCCCATAGCAGTATCTCGGGGGCAGGCACAGTCCCTTGCGCTCCTAAGAGCAGAGCCATATATGCTGGCCCCTGAGGGAATTACATGAGAGTCTTTTGAGACCAAGCAAATATTTTTTTAAAGAAAAATACCATGTGCAGCGGTGGTTTGGCCACCCATGGGGGTGGGCACAGGCACGGCTGAAAGCTCAGCACGTTGGGGGGTGGCAACACCCAGAGTGTTGGGCACAGGGCAAGATTGCATGCCAGGTTCTATGGCCAAGCTCTTGCATTGCATGGCCAAAGAACGTGCTTTGCAGGGGTTGGCATAGTTACTTATGGTAACAAATCTTACTTTATGTTAAAAAATAGTAGAAATTTAGTGGAAAAAAAACAAAAAGTGATGTTACGTTTAGGTATGGTAATAATATCTTATTTTACATTAACAAAATAGAAATTTCCTGAAACAACAATGGCTAAAGGTGAAATAGTAATTAATAACAGTATTTTAAACTCAAAAACCCTAAAATTCAACAGCCCATAGTTAACTGAAGAAACTATAAATCACATCCTAGCCATACACTGCTTATGACCTCACACATTACATCACTCATTAAATGTGCTATAATATCATTGATAACATCCCTGATGACATCTCAAAGTATATACACTGTGCATGGTGGGAGTACGAATGATAAATTCTTCAATTAACTATAACTGTTGAATTTCAACATTTTCTTGAGTTTAAAATGTTACGATTTAACCATCATTTTCACCTCTGATGTGACTTTAATATATATATACACCGTGGTGGTCTCCACTAGGTAGGTATAGTTATGACCATGTTCTATAGAAAATTTGTTTTTTTACTTGCTATATCTTTGGCACCGTTTGACGAATCTTGACAAAATGTTCCAAAAAAAGTGTACTGGTGATTATTGTTGCACACCGAAAGTTTCAGAGTGATTCATTTAGTGAGGGCTGAAAAAGGGGGGGTCAAAAAAGTTGGGTTTCCCATCTCAATTCCAATGGGACCTTTCGACACGACTACAGCCTGAACCACTGGACAGAATTACACCAAATTTGACAGAAAGCTAGCTTTTGATACACTGATTGTGCTTTCGCCCATATGTAAATCCATTAAGTAGTTTTAGAGATATTAAAGGGAAAACAAATTTGTATATCTCGGGCCACGGCAACGTTGTAAAGATTAAGAGCTCATGCACTGCAAATACGGAGCTCTGATTGGCTGCCAACACTTCAAACTAAGAACTGTTGGCAGCCATCTTGGGACTCAGCTTCAGCTGAGTCCCACTAAAAAATTTGAAAAAAAGGAAAATAGGCCAGGGTAGGGACACCCTGACCCCTTAGCTCTGTTAGTGGCATCCCACAGGGCCCCTCCAGGGCTAAAAAGCTTTTTTAATAAATCTTATTGTCCTGAGTTAATGAAATTTGCAGCAAAAAATAAAAATAAAACAAGTGTGGGCTCCCATGCTTGTTTCTGTGAGTGTCTCTGGTGGGCTAGGTCCCGGGGGCATTCACATTTTAATGTGGGGGTACTCTGGCCCCCCACAGACCCGGGAACCACCACCTCCCTGGGGCTTCATACAATTGTAACTGGGGGCCCCCAGTCCCTCCTGCAGCACCTGAGACCACCACATCCCTGGGGCATTTCTCAAATTGTGTGTGGGAGGGCCACGCAGCCCACCCGCAGCCCCATGGACCACAGCCTCCTCGGGACGCTTTTTGTTGGAGGGGGGCTGTGTGGCCCCCCTAGAACACCCACTGATGGCCCAGCCGCCACCAAGCCACAGAAAAACCTATGCTTGCAGCTAGGGAGAGCTGTTAAACTGATATCACAGAGAGTGAACTTCTTTAGCAGCTCCCTCTCTGTGATAGCAACACTGGCTCCCACAAGATGTGGAGAGCCAGCTGGGACCATAGGGGCCTTCAGGCTCCCCCAACTGTCCCCATCAATGTGAATGGGTGCTCTGGAGGCATCCAGGTCAGATGGCTGCGCCCCAGTTGATGGGTCCTTGGGCCAGAGATCAGCCCTGGGAAGTGGGGCCATGCGGCCCTCCCCTCCACTACCCAAAAAAATAAATAGGGAAGGCTCCAGGGGATGGAGTCCCCGGGGCTGAGTTTGGCCTGGTGAGGGGTACCATGTGGCACTCCTTTTCCCCCCAAAAAATAATTTGGCTGCACCCCAGGGATGAGGTCTCCGGGGCCAAGATTGGCCAGGGAGGGGGGCCGTGTGGGGCCCTCCTCTAAAACAAAATATTTAGACCAGGCCTCGATCAGCCTCGATCAGCCTGGAGAGGGGGGTTTATGGGTTTAGGTGGTTATAGGCATTGGCTTCAGGGCCTGGCCACAGGGCCAAAGGCCATGTGCAGCAATGGGTTGCGTTGTTATAGGGGTTGCTGCAGGGCCTGGCCACAGTAGAAAGTAGAAATTCACCTGAAAAAATATAATTAGAAAATAGAATTAAAAAAACCCTTAGAAAGTCACTGAATAAATCTAAGGTCACTGGGATGTTATAGATAGGTTCTGAATTAGTTGTACAAAACCATAGAAATTCAGCAGTTATAGTTAGAGTTCTTTCAAGTAACTATAACTTCCTCCCTAAGGTAACTGTAACAGAAGCCGTCAGCATGCACTTCTAATTACCTCAGATATTACACCATGAGAACTTTTATAGCGTCCTTAAAAGTATGAATTTTTGCAGAAAACTGTTTAGTTACAGTTACCTTAGCGCTCGAGTTATAGTACAAAAATAAAAAAGAAGGCATCAGGGCCTCCATGGGCACAGACGTGCAGTCGAAAAGGAAGGGGGCCATGCTGCCCCTCTCCTGGAGCTATTAAGGTCACTGGGGACCATCACCCTCCAGGGTCAGCTTCCTATGTCCTGAGCAGCTCATCCTCTGGACATAGCAGTTTGCTCTTGCTTGGCGGGAGCTTTGACAGCTCCTGCCAAGTGAGAGCAAACAGTAAGTCAGCTCCCAGTGGGCAGGATCATTAAAAATGTTCCCACCATGGGGATCTGGCTTTTCATCTGTTTCCCTACTTGCTCTGAAGCGGGCAGGGAAAGAGATGAAAGAATTGCTCCTGCATGGAGGGAGCAGCATGTATGGCTGTTCCCTGCATGCAGAAGTAATGCCCACTCCGGAGGTGGGGAGAGAGCAGAGGCTGTGGGGTATTGGGGCTTCACCCATGGCCTCCAATAGCAAGAAGTGGGCACCGTGGGTGGGAACCCAGCATCTAGTGACCAGGGCCTGTGGGGATAAAGTCTCCACAGCCAATATTGGGCCAGGAAGGGGCGGCTGCATACCCCTCCCCTTACAGTATGTTGCAATGGCCACAGGGGATGTGGTCCCTGTGGCAAATATTGGTCCTGGGAGGGGGATGCATGACCCTCTTCCCCACTACTAACTGGCCAGGTCCCAGGGGATGGGGACCTTGAAGCCAATATTAACCTGGGTAGGGGGTTGCATGCTCCACTCCCCTTTTACTGTCTGGTCAGACCCCAGGGGATGTGTTCACCAATGCCAATATTGCCCAAGAGAGGGGGGATGCATGACCCCTTCTCCCATTAGTGTATGGCCAGGCCCCGAGGATGAGGTTCCCAGGGTCATTATCCACCTGGCGAGGGGGCAGCACGCCCCCACACCTTTAAGAATAAGGTTGGGCCCTGGGAGATGGGGACCCTGAGGCAAAATCAGCCTGGGGGGTAGGGCTGCATTCTCCCTCCTCCTTTAATTACTGGGTGAGCCCCAGGGGATTGAGTCCCCAGAGGCAATATTTTTTTTTAATTCTTTCTTTATTTGCGAGAAAACAACAAAAACAGATAAACATTGCAGCCTCAGAAGTTATCTTCATCAAATCACAATTCATCATCACCATTTCCCTTAACTGAGACTTCCTTCCCGACCCCTCCCACCCGAGAACTATTGCATCTTGAAGTCATCCTCTCATGTCTTGTGTTGACCTTCTGGTCTTCCAACTTCTGACGAGGAACACAGTCTACCTCTGTTTGTCCCATTTCCCCTAAATTTTAGTCTATTTTCTCAGACACCCCATGCTGTAATAGATCACTTTCTCTGCAAACATGCACCAATCTAGGTCAGATTTCCAGTCCTCCAGATCCTGCCGTACATTTGCTTTCCAGGCGGGGGCAATGTTGCTTTTTGCCACTACCATTCCCAGAGTCATCCATATCTGATCCCTTTGGGTGAGTTCAGTTGCATCCCAAATGTTCAGCATACAACACTTGGGCTCAGGCTTTGCAATGTTAGCACATACGTTATTTACACAGGACACCACTGAGCCCCAATACATCTCTATGATCGGGCAACTCCATAACATTTGATATAATTACCCTTCGTGGCCACAATTTTTGGACATAGGGGTGAAGCTGTTCTACCCATTTTTGTCAAGGTGGCACAAGGGTAAAAGCTCCTATTGAGAATTTTCAGTTGTACTAACCGAAACCTTGCTCTAACAGCTACTTCCTTAAGGGGTGCTAAGGCCTCTTTCGAGTCATCATACTCTAACTCCCCTATGTCACGTGCTCAGCGTGCCCTCAGGCTCCCACATACACATACATCTGGCAGGTTATTGATAATTTTACGATATGTGAGGGACGTTGCCTTCTTAGGCATGTGTTCAGACAACAATGGGTCTTTAAGTGGGGATGATTCAGGAGGGTCCTCCCCTCTAGGTAACACTTTATAGAGTGCATGCCTGATTTGAAGGTAGCAGTACGCCTCAGTAGGGGCAAGTTGAAACCCTGTCTGGAGACCCGCAAAGGCAAGGATGACACCCTGTGTCCACAGATTCCTGACTTTTGTGAGGCCAATGAGATCCCATTTACTGAATCCTGGCTGTGTAGCTAGTGTGCCCAAAACTGCTGTTTTGTATAATGATGTTTTAACAACCCAGCGCATGTAGTGTCTCATGCCAGAGTGCCAGAGTGACAGCTGTAGGAGTGGAGAAGGTCTGAGGTCTTTATGAGGTATAGTGCCCGCATAACCCCTCTAGGCTGCATGGCATTACGTTCCATTCGATAGGCTGGTTCCACAGCCTAGAGGAATGTCTAGTGATTAATAGCAGTTAAGTGAGCTGCTCGATAATAATTACGTATGTCCGGCATTCAATGCCTCCATCGCACCAGCTTGTTGTTAACTTTTTATTGGCTATGCGTACAGGGCCTTCATCCCACAGTAAAGTGTGCACCTCTTGTTCAATATTTCAGAAATAAGAAGTAGGGATTGGATACAGAGTATTATGAGGTGCATAAAGGATGCGAGGCAGCACCATCTTTTGAAATAATTCCACCCATCCCAGGAGCAATAGTGGAAGGGATCTCCATTATTGGACATCTTTCTGAAGACACCGCAATGCAGGTTCTAAGTTGTGGGTATAAAAGAGATTGGGATCTCTGGTGACATATAAACTCACAAATAACAGAACCGCTCTGCAGCAATGTGTGCGCTGCAACCTATAGGGAGACGTGTGGCTGGGCCGTAGAGAAGGTAAATCAGAGAATTGTCCCAGTTCATGGTGTAGCCAGAGTAATGGTGGATGTGTGTAAGGATATGCGTCACTCTGCCAAGGGTGGGAGTTGGATCCAAGATGTGAAGCAGGATATCATTGACATAAAGGGATATCCTCTCTTTCCACTCCTTCGACCATCTTAGACCTCTGATTAGAAGATCTCCACGTATCCAAGTCACTAGTGGCTTCAATGCCAAGGCGAAAAACAGAGGGACAGTGGGCATCCCTGACGAGTGCCGGAAAGTGGAAGATGTTCCTCCATTAACAATTACCTAAGCCATGGGCTCTGTATATAAGAGACGTACCCAGGCCGTGAAGCGCAGCCCAAATAAATACTTCTGAAGGACTTCAAAGAGATACATCCATTCAGTTGTATCAAAGATCATCCACACATCCAATGAAAACACCAGTGTGGCTTCCCTAATGCTGGGTGTCCAATTCAGGACACCATGTAGGTGTCTCAGGTTAAGGTCCGCACTTTATCCCAGCATAAAGCCAGACTGGTCTGGATGAATTAAGGAAGGGATCACTCGTACCAATCAAGAGGCCAAGATCTTTACCTCAGCATTGAGGAGTGAGATGGACCTGTAGGAAGCGCATTTCTCCAGAGGCTTGCCTTCTTTGTATATGACCAGTATGCTGGCAAGCCCCTGATCCTCAGGCAGGGATCCTCTGTTTAGACTTTCCAGAAACATTGCCAAGAGGTGAGGGGCGATTGTAGAGGCCGTGAGCTTGTATAATTCTATGGGGAGCCGGAGGATAAGTCTCGTAATGTTTGTGAGATTTCATCTTGTGTTAGCTCTGTTCTAAGATGTCTTTGTCCTGCTGAGTGAGGATCTGGAGATTGATATCAGATAGTAATTCATGGGTGTTGTAGGACTTTTTTGCTTATGCAGGGCCATCCTCAATCTTTTTGCCTCCTGCCTCCTATTTTTTCTTTACACTATTTTTTTCTGACCTGTTGCTGTTGGCTTTTGAACTCTGAGCACTTTACCACTGCCAACCAGTGCTAAAGTGCATATGCTCTCAGTGTAAATTGTATGTAATTGGTTTATCCATGATTGGCATATTTGTTTTACTGTTAAGTCCCTAGTAAAGTGCACTAGAGGTGCCTAGGGCCTGTAAATCAAATGTTACTAGTGGCCTGCAGCACTGGTTGTGCCACCCACATAAGTAACCCTATAATCATGTCTCAGACCTGCCACTGCAGTGTCTGTGTGTTTATTTTTACACTGTAAATTCGACTTGGCAAGTGTACCCACTTGCCAGGCCTAATCCTTCCCTTTTCTTACATGTAAGGCATCCCTAAGGTAGGCCCTAGGTAGCCCCAAGGGCAGGGTGCAGTGTATGGATAAGGTAGGACATATAGTAATGTGGTTTATATGTCCTGACAGTGAAATACTGCCAACTTCGTTTTTCACTGTTGCAAGGCCTGTCTCTCTCATAGGATAACATGAGGGCTACCTTTAAATATGATTAAAGTGTAGATTCCCCTAGAGAGTAGATGGACATGTGGAGTTTGGGGTCCCTGAACTCACAATTTAAAAATACATCTTTTAGTAAAGTTGATTTTAAGATTGTGCGTTTGAAAATGCCACTTTTAGAAAGTGAGCATTTTCTTGCTTAAACCATTCTGTGACTCTGCCTTGTTTGTGGATTCCCTGTCTGGGTCAGTTTGACAGTTGGGTTGTTTTTCACCTCGCACTAGACAGCGACACAAAGGGGGCTGGGGTGTAACCTGCATTTCCTGATTAGCCATCTCTGCTAGGAGGGAGGGGTGGAGTGGTCACTCTCATCTGAAAGGACTGTGCCTGCCTCTGACAATGCCGACTCCAACCCCCTGCTGTGTGTCTGATGCCTTGCCTGGGCAAGGCAGGATTTCACAAGTAGGTGTGAGTCCCCTTTGAAGAAAGGTGACTTCAAAGACTAAAATGGGTATAAAAAGGGCACCCAAATCTACAGACTTTAGAAACACTTCTGGAACCAAGAGGAACCTCTGCCTCGAGAAGAGCTGATAGCTGAGGAAGAAGTAACTAAATAGACTCCAAAGGATGGCAAACTTTGCATTTATTCACAAATGCAGAAATGTAAACGTCAGCAAACTTTAAAGTCTTTTCAGTTAAAGTAAAATTCATTCAGTAATTAAAGTGGAACCCTCGAAACCTCGAACCACTATATCATTGAATCAGATGATAGGAACTATTTTCTATTTTTTGCAGTACGAAGTTCATCAGTGGTCTTGTTTAATGGTGGAGCTCACCCTTCTCAACCTGTTCAGTGTAGACAGCCTTTTGCTTTAGAGGCCATGCAGGGGAATTGGAGGCTTGCTGGCTCTGACCTTACCATGCTGGACTTTGGCTCTGCTATGGACCATTTTGTGTTAACATAACATGAAATGAGAGCTAGGCATTTTGCTGTAAATGCATACATATATACAACAAATAGTTGCCTCTAACATGAGCATTTATTTTGAACTGAAGTTATGAAAAACGTTAATCATAAGAAATGTCTTGTTTACTGCCTAATCTGTGTCATTTTATAGGCAGACCAGTATCACAAAGTCGAAGAGTTTTAAGATACTAGGGGGCATATTTAAGAAAAGTTTTTCTTGTGCTTTTTACCACCCCACTACCGCCACAATGTGTGGCTGTATTTGAAATATGGCATACCATGGCGCAGGGTAGGGGGCATTAACATCACTTTTCATGACACTATTGATGTACTCTGCAGGAGTAGCGCCAAAGTACTGGCACTATTCCTGCATGTGCTTTTTACCACCTCCCTACCGCCACCACATGTGCGCCGTATTTAAAATATGGCGCACCATGGCACAGGGTAGGGGGGCAATAGCATCATTTTCATGACGCTATTGATATACTCTGCAAGAGTAGCACCAAAATACTGGCACTATTTCTGCAGAGTACATAGGGGCCCATAATAAATAATGAAAGCCCCCTTTTAACACCTGCTCTGAGCAGGCATTAAAAGTGCTGTACAAAATGACGCAAGTAAATCTGTTAGATTTCCTTCTGCCACTTTTTTGGCCTCCCTAAAGGGGGAACCCCCCCCCCCCCTTTGCATCCATTATGCCTGGTGCAGGCATTATGTAGGGCAAAATTTTGCAAAGTTGGGCAATGCATGCATTGCACCACTTTGTAAATGTGGCGTAAGGATTTTGGCCTTGTTGGGCCACATGAGCTTAACAAAATTATGCTAATGTGCTCAAGGTGGCGCTAGGGGCTTATAAATTTGCCCCTAAGGGCCTCATTATGACTTTGGTCGTCATTTTGCAAGACCGCGTGGTGCCACCTGCCAAAAGACCGCAATGTTGGCGGTAATCCCACCGCCGTATTAAGAGTCACACTCTGAAGTCCACAAGAAAACAACCAAAAATCCGACACCACCAGGACACAGGAGGGCAAGAAAGAGGCGGTTCCACCGCCAGCACCCCCTGCCAACAAAATTCCTCCCACCGGATCATGAGCCACAAATCAGCCCAGCGGTTCTTCCTTGGTGGAAAACCACTGGTGGTGCGAACCGCTGCAGTCAGAACCCACTACTGTCAGAACACAACACCACATTGGACAGTTTGAATACTCCACACCTGACACACATACACACACCAGACACACCTACACACACCACTATATAACCATAATAGTCCCCACACAACCCACAATCTTTTGCAACTAAAACGCCATTCACAGACACTGAGAGTAGGAAAATACACAAATATAGCACCTTTACACTATAGGCACATATACACATCTCACTCAGCACACACCACGCAACTGCACAACCAACACAAAACAAACATAATAAGCACACACAAACACCATAAGCGGCCATCACTCACAACGCACCACCTACACTCCATCAATCACCCTACACTGCACCCTTACATACACAGCACCCCTCTCAACACAACTACTACCACATCCCCACAAAAGCACCCACGGTTCACAGACAGCAAGTTGTGGGTCATGGTGGATGAAATCGTCAGGGTAGAGCCACAACTGTTTGGAGCACAGGTCCAGCGAAGGTCGATACCCAGAAAAATGAAGTGGTAGCAGAGAATAGTTGACAGGCTCAACTCAGTAGGCAACCATCCATACACAAGGGAGGACATCAGGAAGAGGTGGAACAACCTACGGGGGAGGATGTGTTCCATGGCATCATGACACCAGATCACCGTGCACAAGACTGGCGGTGGGCCCTCACCTCCTCCCCCACTGTTCACATCTTGGGAGGAGAAGGTCTTGGACATTCTGCCTCCTGAGGGCCTGCCTGGAATACTTGAAATACCTGGTGGATTGGACTCTGGTAAGTAGCCACAATTACAATGGCGCACAATTGCCTTGTCCTGCATTCTTCCTCACCACCCAAATACTCCCCAATTCACTGTATGCCTCACTACAACTCCCACATATTCACCTAATGCCCCTCTCTACACCGCCATCCAGCCCAACTGCCCCCACAGCCATTTCCAAAGGTACGGACAGCATTGGATAATACTATCACTACGACTCCCACAATGCACTAGCCCATTTACATTAACACTGCAATGTGCACATCACATCTCATCTCTTGCATGTATGACTATTGTAGTAGCTATACTAACTAGATGGTACGACTGATGACCACTACATGACAATGTCAGCAATGCAATGGCAGAATACAATAACAAACAAGGTTAAACACAGCTACAGCCATTTGTGACTTATCCAAATGGCCACTAATCTGGGTCCACAACCCAGAAATTGACTCACCAAGATATGGAATGCAAGATCGCAGATACCATGCACATACACACCATGCACAGCCAGGACACCTAACCTTTCTCACTTACATATCCTCCTCCCACTGGGACACCATGCTGCAATGTCCAGCCATTTTAAGTCACATCCAGCAAGCTTCAATAGTCACTGCGTAACAGTGCAAAACAGTCATGTGAACTATTAGAGAGTACCAGAACTCATCCACAGAGCAAAAATGAGCAACCCCGAATGACACTAACCAAAATGGAGTATGGTATACATGTCACAGAACACGAACTACCACCAATGGTAGGCTGTGCAGCATCTGTCATTGTCTTTGCTGAGAAACATGTTAAGCCACTGTATGCATCTGATTAAGAAATACCCAAACACATGTTCAATATTTAACTCTGTGTCTCACTCCACCCACAGGTACCCCTGACACTACCACCATGACTGCCAGCCCTCCACAGGATGAAGGCCCCAATGAGGCCAACATGCCAGGATGTCTGGACAGTGATGATCTACTTGGCCATCTGTAACACCTGGTCAGTCTACGACTCCCTGCCTCACCCTGCCCACATCAATTCCTCCCACCCTTTGACACCAACATCACAGCCACTCCTTTGTCCCCAAATCTGTGTCCCAAAGACTGTTCAAACTATAGTGTGCCCCACAGTACAGGGGCCTGAGTCAACCCCTCACACCCCAGACTTTGAGGGCCCTGCAGACACTGGGAGTGGGAAAACATTGCCAGGGACACAGGCATATCGAGGGTTAGGGGCAGTGGGAGGGAAGCTGTGGGCCAGAGGAGCCCCCCCCGAGGGACTTCACTTACCAGGAAACCATCTCCCAAGTCATGAGAGCATACCAAAGTTCCCAGGACAGGATGGGCCAGATCATCACCATGTTGGTGGAAAACCAAAGGCTGCAGAGGGAATACCACCAGGAGGTCATACAGCAGTGGCAGGCACACAATGCCACCATGGCCTCAATTGCAGGGGTGCTGAGGGACATCAATAACACCCTGCGTGCTTCTCTCACCCACCAGCAGGCCCCTTCGCTAGCAATCTAACATCTGAGCCATCCACATCAACGGTAGATAGTGGAATGGAAGCACTGCCGAGGGAACCACAGGCCTCAGACACCCTCCCCCTGTAGCTGAAGAACACCCCCCTGCAAATGTGGATGTCCACCTAGACATCCGGCTGGAGCAGATACCAATACCACACCCACTGCCAGGAAGTAAACCTCTCCTGATTTGTCCCCCTTGTGTGCCACTGAGACATCCTGTTGACTGTTCGTCTCATTTCCCAAAGGCACATGAACACTGGACCTGTGCCACCAACTTCTGTACCACCTACTCTGATGATTTTATCTACCTTGATCTCACTTATCATCTGTTGGATAATGTATGCTCCTTTGTTTTGCTTTACAATTTCATGATATGCACAATAAACACCAAGGAACCCAGCTACTGTGTATGTGTCTTTAATACAACTTCAACAAATGTCATGATGGCATGATTGTCTGGTAGTTGCCCCCTAAATCCAACAGGAAGTGTAATGGACAGCAGAGGGAGGCATCCTCAGCAGGAGGCACAGTACAACAGATAAGTCCCAGGGCAGATGCCAGATAGTTAGAAATCCAGGGCCACAAATGGGTATAGTCAGTATTCCAACCTGCAAAAATACCATGACAGATAGTACCATCAGGATGAAGGCATGATGCCACACAGACAACATATGCAGGTCATATATCTTGTGCCAACCCCAGGGTACCTCCTACAGAGGGCAGCCCAGATATTACCTACACATCACCAGTCACAGATTATTCACAGAAATATCTTCACCTGCCATATGTCATGTACAAGAAACTTTTCAGCTATCACTTACCAATAGCTAATGACTATGAATGCCTCAAGCCATAGGTAGCAGAGGCACTGAGTAAGATACCACAGTCAGTGGCGGGAATCACATGAGAACAGGAGTATGCAGTAAACACAGCTCAATACTGGTCTGACCACTTGAGATGTGAATGTAGGGAACTGCAGTGAGAACACTTGTTAGAGCTGATGCACTTTCACTGTGCACCTTACATCTGTTCAGTCAGCTCCCACAACTCATTCATTGGGACAAGACCGCATTACACCCCCACTGAGTATTCAAGTCAGGAGGACTATTGTCAACAAGGATTGTGGACATACAAGACTTTCAAACCACACTCACCATACCTGTATGTCACTGGAAGTGATTGATGAGATCAGTCCTAGAGTTAGCTGCATCTTCCTCCTCTGCCTCCTCATCACTTGCCACTTCAGCATTATCAGCCACTGGTCCAGCTGCCTCACCCTCATCAACTAGCAATGGTATCTCAGGGCTAGATTGTGGAGCATGCAGCAGGCAACTATTTTCTGGCATACCTTTTGGGGCGAGTAGAAGGGGGCATCTCCAGATCGGTCCAGGCACCTGATTCTTTCTATTACATGCCACATCCTCCTGTAGGCCTCATTGAAACAGAGTTCACCTTCCGTGGCAGGGTACCTCACTGGTTTCAACAGCCAAGGAAGGTTTGGATAGCCAGAGTCACCTGTGTGCACAGATGTAGGAGAAGTGAAATAACAGGTACTGCGACAGGGAAGATTATGTTGACTGGTGCCATAACAGTTAAACAATCATATACATACATACGAAGGAGCCAGGCCCTCTCTGTGTCTAGTCGTGGCATCATGTCTGGGACATTGCTGATCCTTAAAATTAAGGCGTCGTGCACAGGTCCAGGAAACTTGTCAGGGACTTGTGAGATGTACTGGTCTGCCAGACACACCACCTGAACATTTATGGATTGGTACTTCATTATGTTCCTATACCCCTGGTCAGTGGCAATGGGAGGGTCAAGGCCTATTTGGGTATCATCAATGCCCCCTACCATATAAGGAACCTGTCCCATATCATAAAAGTCTGCCTTTACATAGGCCAAGTCCACATGTTGGGGAACATGATATAGCTGTCCAGGTGCTTTGACAAAGCACACAATACATCCTTCAACACCAGACTGAACATGGGCTGAGACATCCCTGCTGTCAATGCCACTGTATTCTGAAAGGATCCTGTGGCAAGAAAGTATGGCGCTGAGAGGACTTGTACTGTGGGAGGGATGCAATAGGGATTTCGTATGGCTGTCAACAGATCTGGCTCCAACAGGTACATAGATCCATGATGGCCTGTTGATTCAGACAATAGGTCTAGATGAAATGCCTGTCCTCCATGGTTGCAAAGTCAACAAGTGGACGGTACACAGGTGGTTGTCTCATTCTCCTTGTGGCAGAATATCTAGGTTGAGAAGAGAGAGTGTACATTCAGGAAAGCATTTCACACATGTAAGCAGAATATATTACAATAGCACACACCTAACACTGTAGGGCATGCATAGCACTGCTGAAATATACAATTACGGCCATGCTGAAGTGCTTTTGACACCATCTATGCAGCACATTGCCGTACATGTAAGTCATAATGGACAATGTGTAATATACCATATGTGGCTGACTGAGCTGTCCTGCACTGATCAAAAGATACATAATTGAATATACCACTATAGTGCCATCACCTATGTACCTCCTAGTATCTGTACATGGCCATCATCAGATATACTGCCACATCATGTCACTGTGTCATGACTGTCACTATATTTTGCACCACCATGATGGCACAACATAGACTTACTCCGCCATTTGGGCAAATATGTCTATGGAGCACATATTTAGGCACATCAATGTTTAATATGTGCACAAAATGGCAGTCATCTGTCCTGCTGAAGTAGACAGTTGAAAGTGACTTGAGTTCATCAGCAGATGTCGTCACAGCAGTAGGCGGTCGAAACCGCCATGCTACTTGTCACTGGTTAACATTGCTGCCTGTGGCAGACTGGAGCCAATGGCAAGAACGGCCGGAAGTGATGGTCCAGTATGTGGTGGTCGTGACTGCTATTTTCTGCAGCCTTGCTCACTTGACTCCTGACACTGTTGCTAGCAAGACCTCCATGACCTGAGCTGCTGCGATCTGTCTCTGGGGGCTATCATGTCACGTCCTGCAGGTGATAGGGCCCCATATTGAATGAAAGGTGGCTGTTGCCAACAATTGAATATCCCCTATTGTTCACCCTAGTGTCAAAAAGATTATACCACGTTCCTGCTGTGCCATTCAGTATGGCACAACTTTCATGTCTGTCGTTTACATCCTATCGTTCCTGGGGGTGAAATACCCTGCTTCTACCAAAACAGCCATCCGGATGCAGTCTAAAGAAGTGATTTGTGAAGGACCAAGTTTATCAAAGAGAGCCGTCCAGTTGCTGGTCTCTAGGAAGGGCTTAAGTCGCTGCTGATTCTGGTGAGGTGCTCCGATCTCTCTGCGTTTTTTTTCTAGTCTTCTGAGACACCTGGTCAATATGTTCCTCGTGACTAACTCTACAGTTTCCCTGCTGTGCCCCATCCCTCAAGCCAGTCCCAGGTGTTTTATGGTGTTTCAAAGAACTACGTTCTCCCCTCTGTGATGACTCGCAATCTGGCTGGGGCGATCATAGAGAATTTAATTTCACTTTCCCTTAGGGCTCTCTTGACTTCAAGAAAATTGCACCGTAGTCATTGTACCTGATCTTGAAGTCCGGAAAAAAGGTTAGCTTTGCATTCTCATAGAGGACCGGTGGGGCAGCATGAGCCGTTTGCACGATCACATCTTGGTCCCGGAAGTTAAATATTCTGGCTTTGATTGGCTGAGATGGTTCTCCTGGAGGTGGAGCCATGCCAGGAACTTGGTGGGTACATTCCACATAGAAAAACTTTGAAAGCCCTCTAGGTTGCTGTTCCTTGAAGATGAGATCTTCAACAAACACGTCAACTGTGGGTCCCTCGGATCACTCAGGCACCCCCACGATCCGACTATTGTAAATCCGCCTTCATAATCCTCCAGATTAGCCTGTAGGTTAGTAGTGAGGGTTTGTAGGTCAATGACTTGGGTCTTTAAGGGGCTGGTATCCGCCTGGAAGGAGGTGGTAAAATCTTCGACCTCCCTCACATGCATTCCTATGTTACATAGATCAGCTCACTGTAATGACACTTCCAATGTCAAAGAGTCGATTCTGGACTCTAGGGAGGCACGGACTGCTTGGCCTCCATAATATCTTGGAGTGTGAAAGGTACCGTCTCAGTCAGCGCCACCGCACCCAGGCCCGGGGGCACCTCCGCACCAGCGGTCTCCTTTTGTTTGGTGTATTTGTCCAGTTTGGTCTGTTGCATGGCTCTTCTTCCTTTACCGCCAGTGATGGCGACAACACAGGTCTATCGCTTTTGGAGGGTCAGATTTCTCACCTTGTGGAAAAGGAGGAGAGGGGAGAATGGGAGGGTAGCATGGTACTTGCCACTGCCAGCCCGAGGAATATGAGAAAGCCCTCTCCAGCCTGTCGGTTTTTCCACTGCGTGGTTCCCACCCTTTATGAGAGTTATTGTCGCTTCCACGATATGGACACGTCGTATCTGGTGGGCTCCAGGCACCATGTCGTAGCCTCAGAAGAGGGATAAAAGGGGTTGCCAATTCCTTTCAGATTGCTAATGGTGGTCGATCGCAGGGGGTCTCCTTCCTGGTGCCATTGAGGGCCCTCTCCTCCTTTATAGCATCTGGTGGTTCCCAGAGTCAAGAGTTACTGGTGTGAGTCTCTTTTCACCTGGCAGCCGGTGGGGGAGGTAAGCCTCTAGCCCAACGGTACTCAAAGTATGGCCCGCGGGCCGCCAGCGGCCCCACGGACCTAGCTTGGCGGCCCGCGAGACGCACACCAAACGCCATATCATAATGGCAGCAGTATGTAAACATAGAAGAGGGCCGCGGGAGCATGCTCCCGCGGCCCTCCTCTATGTTTACATACGGCGGCCATTGTTTATGCCGTTGCCCTGACGATCCTGGAAGCCAAAGTCCCATAAAAGTCAGCGCTTGCAGCTAACTTTTATGGGGCTTTGGTCGTCTGCTTCCTGTCACCGGCTCCACGTCTGCTGCCCGCCTGCCTGCCTGCTGTTCCACATTTGTGGCATCTTTACAGTGCTTTGAGTCAGGTAAGGCTCTTTGGTTATTTATTTATTTGTTTTTAATGTAGTGTGTGTTACTGGGGTAGGCGTGAGAGCAGATTGCGCTGTGTGTGTGCGATGTGTGTGTGTGTGTTACTGGGGTAGGCGTGAGAGCAGATTGCGCTGTGTGTGCGCTGTGTGTGTGTGTTACTGGGGTAGGGGTGAGAGCAGATGGCGCTGTGTGTGTGTGTGTGTTACTGGGGTGGGGTGAGAGCAGATGGCGCTGTGTGCAGATGGCGCAGTGTGTGTTACTGGGGTAGGGGTGAGAGCAGATGGCGCTGTGTGTGTTACTGGGGTAGGGGTGGGAGCGGATGGCGCTGTGTGCAGATGGCGCAGTGTGTGTTACTGGGGTAGGGGTGAGAGCAGATGGCGCTGTGTGTGTTACTGGGGTAGGGGTGAGAGCAGATGGCGCTGTATGTGTGCGCTTTGTGTGTGTGTTACTGGGGTAGGGGTGAGAGCAGATGGCGCTGTGTGTGTGCGCGCTGTGTGTGTTACTGGGGTAGGGGTGAGAGCAGATGGCGCTGTGTGCAGATGGCGCAGTGTGTGTTACTGGGGTAGGGGTGAGAGCAGATGGCGCTGTATGCAGATGGCGCTGTGTGTGTTACTGGGGTAGGGGTGAGAGCAGATGGCGCTGTGTGTGTTACTGGGGTAGGGGTGAGAGCAGATGGCGCTGTATGTGTGCGCGCTGTGTGTGTTACTGGGGTAGGGGCATTGTTTTGAAAAAGGGGGTGGGGTGGTTGTTCCCCCTCTAAGCCCCGCCCCCCGCTGTCACTTCAGTGCGGCCCTCGGCCGCAAACCATACTGCAATTTTGGCCCCCGAGAAAAAGTTTGTGAGTACCCATGCTCTAGCCGATTGACAATCCTCCCGTGATATGGAAAAAAGGGGGGGCTTGCCTCCTTCTGGTAAGTTGTTAGAGCAGACTGCTTCCTTGTGTAAATCACTTTCGCTTTACTGTCACTTACATGGGTCGGGTCAGTCTCACCTAGAAGGCCCAGGGGCCCAGCAATGTGTCAGTGCCGGAGTTCTTCTGGCCCCGGCCAAGAAAGGTCCATTTGGTACACACTGTGTGTCGCCCCACTTAGGCTGCTCGCCAGGTGCTGCACGAGGACGGGGGAGGAGAGGTTCAGCCGGCCCAGAGTTTGTCCCCGCCCTCTGCCCCAGGCCTCCACAGCCCCACTAGCCACAAAGGCAATGGCAGCCGCCCCCTTTGACCTGAGCCTCTGAGTGGGCAGCGTCTATTCCATCCCATCATGGTCCAATCCTACCGCCGACTCACGGAGTCCTGTGCGCCAAAGGCCACAGCGAGGGAGCTCTTCAAAACCACCCCTCAAGGGTCTCTGAGTGGAAGGGAGGAGAAGAGCTGAGACAGTGTATCTGGTGTCTGGGAGCCCCACTTCTGCCCCCCACCACCTCTCCAGTCATGGCAGCTTCAGCAGCTGTCCACTTCCCTAAGAGGCTTCAGGGCAGGTGCCAAGTATCTGGTGTCACTGCGGTCTGGCTTGGCTGCTGATCCCCAGCTCCCTGGGACTAAGGCAGCAGCAGAGGACTTCTCCCACTCCACTCCTTTGGTAGTGCTGCATGGCCCGGCAGGGCCCCCAGGAAGCCGCAGACTCTGTGAAGTGGTCTATCCCCTCAGTCGCAGCCCCCAATGAGCAAAGAGCCGCAGTGCTGTTGGCTCCTATGCCCTCACCATGCCAACCGCGCTACTGCGCTGTGATCCATCATAAGGCCCAGGGTTCTCCACCACCGGGCCACAGCATGGTACTTCATTCGATGTACTCTTCCAAATGTGCCAGACAGCTCTGCAGGATCCCTGGATGCTTCTAGACTCCATAGTAAGCCATAGTATTTGTTTGCCGAAGGATTACCCAGATGTTTGGGGATGTAGCTAGTTAGGGGATCAGAGCCTCATTAGTATGCGGCCATCTTAGTTGGTTGTTGGCCATGCTCACACTGGGCTAATGTTAGCCTGGGGCGGGGGACTGCGTGCACCCTCGTTTTATATGAAGGCCAGGCCCTGGGAGATGGGGTCTCTGGGGCTAAAATTGGCCTGGAGAGGTGGGCTGCTGGTCCCCCACCTGAATAATGTAAGGCATAGGCCCCAGGCAATGGGGTTCATGGGCCAACTGTGGCCAAGAGATGGGTGCTACATGCCCCGTTCCCCTAAAAGGTGGCAGGCCAAGGGGGGTGGGGTCCCCAAGGGCTATAATTGTTGGGGGGAGGAGGCTGTGTGTCCCCCACCTGTAAGGGCTGGCTGCATATGTGAAGTTGCCTGCAGGGTCTGGCCACAGGCCAGGCCCTGCAGCCAACACCCTTCCATGCACAACCATTATAGTTAGGCCGACTCCCTGCATGCAGCCAGCCCCTCATTGTGCATGGCCTTTGACTGTGTGCAGTGGGGGCCATCCTCAAGACCCAAGCCTGTGGCCAGGCCCTGTGGCCAACCCCCTCAAAGGCAGCCTACCCATGGGCCTCCTCCCTGGGCCACATTCGGCCCGGGGACCCCCATATCTCAGGGCATGCTGTGTGAGTGGGTTTGTTGGTCTCTTACTTGGAGCGTGATTGGTTGTAAGTTGTCCGAGAGGATTTATTAGTGGTTTTCTGGGTCACTGAGTGGGTGTGTGAGTGGCTTACTGGATGTGTGGGTAGCTGTGTGGGTGTGTATGTGGGCATGTGAGTGTCTGTATGGGCCTGTGATTGGGTGTTTGAGTGGCTCTGGGTCTCTGAGGGGATGTATCCAGGACTGTACGGTGTGTGAATCTGTTGTGTTGGCTCTCATTTTACTAATGAGCCTCCTGGACTCGAGTGATATCACTACCAGGTTGTGGGGAGCTGAGTCCAATTCTACACTGTGTGACAACTGTCGGCCTAACCCTTCTGGCCAGCTAGCAGTACCTCACCAGCACCTAAAAGTAGAAGTGATTTGTGGAAGCTGTGCGCACAACATTATGATTTGTCAGGGTAAATTATGGTGTAACAGATCTCAGCCTTTTTTCCCAGTTACATTTGTCTCACACATGCGAAGACAGACAGAAACAGAAACTGGTACAATGCCTTTTATTTAATCAATTGCGTTCTAGATAAAATAGCCTATACTGCAATGATTAGGATGATAAAACATAACAATAGCAATTTGGTAACATTCAAAGTGAAACATAAGAAAAGTTCCACCTTAGTGTAAGAATGCCAAGGATTGGAATTCCTATCTATGCTACTAAAGTACTACCAGAGCACAGCAGTGTTAGCCCTAATCTGCCCTTCAGGATCCATAGGAAGTCACCATCCCCGTACCTGAATATGGTAGTAGCAAAGAGCGATTATGGAGATTCCTCTCCCAGGTAGATGGAAAATAAGTCAATTCTCAGCAGACAGCTGCAGTGAAGCAACAGCACGTAGTGGCAGTTTTCTGGCTGGAACTCTCCCTCTAATGTATAGTGGGTCAGAGGGATGTTTTACAAATGGATGTTCTGTTTTACAGATCAAGGAGGGATGTGTTCTGAGAAAACTGTCCTATCATATGAACATGTGTGTTTCCTGTGAGGTGGCAAAGATTGTGGTGTTCCTACTTTGTACTGACAACAATAATGGGTACAGCCTTGAGCAGGGTACAGAACGAGAATGTCCTATTAAGAAGAATAAAAACAGTTTCTAGGCTAAAAGTATACGAGATAAAGGAAATTAAACTTCATCGGAGAATGAAGCTTCTGCTCAGAAATGAAAATGAATAAAATAAATTGTTATTAGGCTAAATGGCACATGCGGCAGGCCTATGGCTAAAATATTGTGCCCATAAAAAGCTCACTAAAATAACCTCACGACAAGTCAGTGTGTGAGTGGCTAGATTGATGTGTGACTAGGTGTGTGAGTGGCTTTATGGGTGTGCGAGTAGCTGTGTCAGCGGTTTTCTGGGTCTCTGAGTGGGTGTGTGAGCGGTTGTGTGAGTGTGTAAGTGGCCGTGTGAGTGTGTGGTGACTAGGTGTATGACTGGCTGTATAAGTATCTGTGTGGGTTTGTGAGTGGGTGTGTAAGTGGCTGTGTGGGTCTGTGAGTAGATGTGTAAGTAGCTGTGTGGGTCTGTGAGTGGGTGTGTAAGCGGCTGTATGGCTGTGTACGCAGCTGTGTGAGTGTATGAGTAGGTGTGGGAGTGCCTGTGTAGGTTTGTTAGTGGATGTGTGAGTGGTTCTCTGAGTGGACGTATCAGTGACTTGTATGGGTGTGTGAATCGGTATGATGCCATTTGAAATTTCATCAGTTATGTCATAAAGAATGTCATGAGTGATGTCATGTGTGAGGGCATGAGGTTATGTGAGGTCATACGCAGTACATGGCAGGGGTGCAAATTATATTTAGCTCTGGTAAATTTCTCTTTTTTTTTGTTTAAAATGTTAATGTTGTCACTGATAACTTCACCAAACAGGGGCCCCACGACACCCCTCACCGCCATCCTGTTCCTGGCGCTCGGAGCCGCCAGGAACAGGATGGCGGTGAGGGGGTCGGAATCCCCCATGGTGGCGCAGCAAGCTGCGCCACCATGGGGGATTCCCAGGGCAGCGGAAAACCGGCGGGAGACTGCCGGTTTTCCTCTTCTGACCGCGGCCAAACCGCCGCGGTCAGAATGCCCTGCGGGGCACCGCCAGCCTGTTGGCGGTGCTCCCGCATCCCCGGCCCCGGCGGTCCTTGACCGCCGGGGTCGGAATGACCCCCATTGTTTTTTTTTTCAGTGAATTTCTAAGGCTTTTTAAAAAAAATAAAAACAGATCTTTTTATCACACCTAAACATAATGTTCATTTTACCTTTGTTTTTTTCACTGAATTTCTAGAGTTTTTTATACATAAAATAATAATTTACACCATACTTAAATCCAACCCCCTGCGGCCAGTCTCTGCGGCGAAGCCTACACATATAGCCAACCACACTCAGCTCACTTCCCTTGGCTGTATCCAGTGGGGGGTTGGTTACAAGGCATGGCCCTGCAGCTACCGTACGTAAAGGTGGCCAACCCACCAATGCACAGAGCCTTTGGATGTGCATGGCAGGAGGTAGACCACAGGGCCTGTGGCCAAACTACCGCAGTCAGCCAACCCTAGGCTGCTCACGGCCTTTGGCCATGCATGGTGGAGGTTTGGCCACAAGACCTGACCTGCGGCCAGGCCCTTGGCTAACCACCCAAATGCAGCAAACTCTGCACTGTTTATGGCCTTTGGCCATAGGCATCAAGCGGGGCTATAGGGCATGGCCCGGGGGACCCCATTTCCCAGAGCCCTTTTTATCATAATCTGTAAAGGCCGTGCATATTTTAAAGAGGAGGGGACTCTTGCAGCCCCTGTCCCCAGACTTGTTAGGCTCTGGCGACCCCACCTTCAGGGGCCAATACTAAAAATTAAGTTGAGGGGGTATGTGTCGCCCCCTTCCCCGAGCCTTGTTTAGCTCCCAGGCCACTCATTTAAATAAAGGGGAGTTAGAATGCGCAGCCCTCCCTCCGAGCTTTGTTAGGCTCTGGGGCCCCCAGGACTATTGATTTTGATAAAGGTGAGGGGGTAAGCAGCACCCCTCCCCAAGCCTCTTTAAGCCCTTAGGACCCCATTCCCTGCAGGTGCTACCTGAACCCCATGCGGGTGGTGCAGAAGAGCAGGGGAGAAGCCTCAGGCCATCTTTACTGGGGCAGAGGTGGTGGCTTAATTTTTTGGGGTGCAGCGCCAACTCCCCTGCATGCTAGCAGTAGGCCCGGCATTGGCAATGCCCTGTGAGAGTATCAACTGCTATTTGGGTGAGTGCGGCGGTGTGTGGGATGCAGCATTGGAATCACTCACACCCAGCAGCTGCTGATACATCGCTGGGCAGATGTCCTTGCCCGTGACCAGTACCTGCTCACTGGGCACCAAATCCTTGGGTATATGAACCATCTTGCCTCCATCAGGTAGTGTATGTATGCTGCAACCATCACTGCTGGAATCCTCCTGCCTGGCCTTGAATTACAGGTCTTTTATACTCATAAGCCAGAAGTAGTTTATTCTCTGCAAAGGCTCTTTTGGCTTGCTTGGCCTCCCTCGCAGCCTCCATTTAAATTTTGTCAACTGCAGCTGGAATTCTCTCTCCTCGCTCCTTTCCCCTGGGGTCAGGCCATGACTAGTGACACTGCTTCCTGTCCTGACATGTAGCACAAATCCAGGGGTATCCCCCACAATTACTGGAGGTAGCGTTCACAGGCACCCCCAATTCATCATCCTCTTGGGAGCGGGACTCTGCCCAGGCCCTCAGAGCCATTTGAAACTCCATCTTCTTGATGGCTCCTTGGGCAGGTACCCCATCCTTCTGCAAAAACTTTTCAACCGGTTAACTGTGTACTTCTCCAGCTTAGCTAGCTCAAAATTCATGGATCCACTTGTAGAACTAGATAGGATGTATAGGATGTATTAAAAATGCAAAGCAGGGAAAATTGCAGAAAAAGAGAAAAAATTAAATGATCTTTAAATGTGGGTAGGTAGTAAACATGTAGCTATTGTATGGCACTGCACAAACACAAGTCCTATCCTCACTGCTGGTCACCAATGTTGGAAATTGGGTCGATAACTGGCAGAGGTATGCACCCTGTCCAGGTAGGGACCAAAATCCTAGTCAGGGTAAGTAACAACACAACCTAAATTATCGCGTGCTCACCCTCCGGTAGCTTGGCACAGAGCAGGCAGGCTTAACTTAGAAGGCAATGTGTAAAGTATTTGTGCAACAGCTAATGCAGTACCACAGTGAAGACACCCCATTTAGGAAAATGCATATTATTTATCTGAATAAAACAAGACCAACATGACAAAAATCCAATATGCACAAGTCAAGCTATCACGTTTTAGCGGTTTAAGTAACTCTTAACCCATAGGAATAGGTGGATATATTTCTTTAGCACAAAGTAGCTGGGATGCGTCAAAAATAAAGATGTTGCAGGCCACATAGGAGGTGTAGCGTTGTAAAGTAAATATATAGCAAAGTAAATAAATGTATAAATTCCAGGGGAATTGCAATGTGCTTACTTTATTAGCGAAAACCACAAAGAGGGGTTAACGCTCAACACATTTTGGTCCCACTAGACCTTGCTCACTGGATGAAAACACTAAGGGGAGAATTTAAGAGCCCATAGCACCATTCTAAGGACACGTTAGCATCATTTTTTTACACTAATGTGGCGTTAGATGGCCAAAAATGCCACACAATATTTACAAAGTGGTGCAATGCACGCATTGCACCACTTTGTAACCCTTTGAGCTACATTACGCCTGCACCAGGCATAATGGGGGTCATTCAGACCTTGGCGGACGGCGGAGGCCGTCCGCCAAGGTACCGCCGACAAATGACCTCACCGCGGTCAAAAGACCGCGGCGGCCATTCAAACATTTCCGCTGGGCCGGCGGGCGCTCTCCAAAAGAGCGCCCGCCGGCCCAGCGGAAATGCCCCTGCAACGAGGACGCCGGCTCAGAATTGAGCCGGCGTAGTTGCAGGGGTGCGACGGGTGCAGTTGCACCCGTCGCGTATTTCAGTGTCTGCAAAGCAGACACTGAAATACTTTGTGGGGCCCTCTTACCGGGGCCCCTGCAGTGCCCATGCCGTTGGCATGGGCACTGCAGGGGCCCCCAGGGTCCCCGCGGCACCCCCTACCGCCATCCTGTTCATGGCGGGTTTCCCGCCATGAACAGGATGGCGGTAGGGGGTGTCTGAATCCCCATGGTGGCGGAGCGCGCTCCGCCGCCATGGAGGATTCAATGGGGCAGCGGTAAACCGGCGGGAGACCGCCGGTTTACCCTTTCTGACCGCGGCTGAACCGCCGCGGTCAGAATGCCCTTGGGAGCACCGCCAGCCTGTTGGCGGTGCTCCCGTGGTCGGTGACCCTGGCGGTCACCGGCCGCCAGGGTCAGAATGACCCCCAATGTATGCAAAATTGGTGTCCCCCCATTAGGGGGGGGGGGCAAACAAATTGGCACAAGGAAATCTAAGAGATTTCCTTGCACCATTTCTTTTGACAGTTTTAACGCCAGCTCAGAGCAGGTGTTAAAAGAGGCATGTCATTGAATCCAATGGGCCCCTATGTACTATGCAGGAGTAGTGCCCATATTTTGGTGCTACTCCCTGCAGAGAACATCAATAGTGTAAAAAATAATTATGTTATTGCCCCCACCCTGCGCCATGATGTGCTGTATTTTAAATACAGCGTACTCATGGTGTGGGTGGAGGGTGCTGAGGGGGGCAAGGAAAGTGACGCTGAATGGGGTGCAGCACCTTTTTCCTTAAATGAGGCCTCATTTACAAAGAAATGGAGCATCATGGACCTGCAGCAACTTTTGCAGTGCCACCCTGCATCATTTCAGAAATGCAGGGATGCTCCATATTTACTACAATATGGAGCACCCTTGTGATTTCCCTAGAGCTGGTTCTAAAATTAACTGCCTAGCGCCAATGCAGGCACCCTTACACCATTGTGCAAGGTTGCCTGTGTTGCAGGAAATTATTGTTTATGTGCAGGAAGGAGTCCTTCCCTGCACACATACAATCAAAAATTGTAATTTGCAAGTTCTATGTGTGCTGCATAGAAGTAACAAATCATCATTATTTAAGGATTGTTTATGTGTAGGAAGGGACATCTTCCTGCACATAAACAATCATTAGTGGCAATTTGCTCCTTCTTTGTGTGCTGCAGAAAGCATTAATTATCTATGCTATGTATTACCTCTTGCAAGTGATGTGCTGCTTTATCTTCCATATTTGGCCGTTTTCCTGAGTAAATTCTTTCATATTCATGGCTATTTTTTAATGCCTTACAGTGACTGCATTTTCAGAAGCCTGGGGAGTTCCTCGATGTTGGATTTTTCATTTTAAAGTGACTTTGTACTAATTTGTCTCTCAGATTTCGAGCTCTTCTGTATGTTATATTGGGGGGATTACCCACTATGGTGGTCATTACGACCCTGGCGGTCAGAGGCCGCCAGGGGTAATGTGGCGTCCGTACCGCCAACAGGCTGGCGGTACGGAGGCCCTTATTACGACCGTGGCGGTAGCGCCAGGGTCGCACCGCCGGGGCCGGCGGTTTACCGCCGTTTTAGCCCCGGCGGTGATAATCCGCCAGGGCATCGCTGCAAGCAGCGCTGCCCTGGGGATTATGATCCCCCTACCGCCAGCCTGTTTCTGGCAGTTTGCACTGCCAGGAAGAGGCTGGCGGTAAGGGGTGTCCTGGGGCCCCTGGGGGCCCCGGCCAGCTTTTCACTGTCTGCAAGGTTTTCTGTTCCAGCTGTCCGGGACCCTGGCCAAAGAGCTAGGTCACCATGGTGAAACGTAATCTTCATTTGATTTTGGATGCTCTACTGCCTGAAACCCCACCCCCTACAGAGGCTAAGATCACCATGGATAAATTGAACAGTTCAATTATAGATATCGTTAATGGTACCCGTAGACCTCAAAAATGTAATTGTGGGTGGTTTGATGGCACTTGTAAAGCTTCTAGAAGGGGCATAAGGGATTGAGGCTAGAACTCAATATAAGCTTGTAATCAAAAATAGGAAGTGGAAGGCTAAAAAGAAGATGTGGGAGAACCTCCCAGACTAGAAACACTGGAGTGTTTTGGAGTAGTGTAAATACAGGAAGCCTTTCAACTGGAACTTCACATGGGCTTGGGTGTAATATTCCTCTTTGAAAGTTGGTCTAATCATTTTAGCTGTATTTATTCATACGGGGATCAGTAGAGCATGTGGCTATAATCCCATTCCTGAATAGATATAAGGTTTTGTATTGGTGAGGTGATTGCAGCCATTCAAGGGACTTTGAGGAATATTTGAAGGTTGCACATCCTTCTATCCCAACTTTTTATCACATACCAAAGATACACAAGGATGTTTGAAACCATCCAGGCCATCCATTGTCTCTTCAAAAAACAGTTCATTGGAGAATGCTTCCATTTACGTTGATTTTTTCCTTTTTCCTTTTGTAAGAAACCTCAGCTGATATATCAGGGATACTACTGACTTCACGAGAATTATAGAGGAAGTACAGTGGGAGCCAGGATCCTTATTAACTACATTGGATATAAAGAATCTTTACACATGTATTGTACATCATCTGCGGCTTGAGGCAATAGAATCTTTTCTTCAGAGTAGGCCTCTCAAGCACTTTGAACATAAGATGTTTTTACAGATGATATATTTTTGTCTGTACAATAATATTTTTCTCTTTGCAGGACAACTGGGTACAGCCATGGTAACGTGCTTCACCCCCAGTTATGCGAATTTATTCTTTGGCTGGTGGAGGAAGCACATGGACTGGGCTGAGGTAAATGATCACTGGGTAGAACAAGTGGCATTATGGGCCAGGTACATTGGCAACCTGTTCATAATATGGAATGGCTCCCGACAATCAGCTATTGAATATATAGCCAGATTGAATATTAATAATTTGAATTTATCATTTACAATTGACATCAGCGATGTCCAAGTTCCATTCTTAGATCTGTTAATATACATTCAGAACAATCAGATATACCTAAAATTATATAGGAAGCCCACAGCAGGCAATTTTGTACTGCAAGCTATCAATCTGCAACCTAGGGGTCAGACACAATTGTCCCTCCCACTGCAAATATGAGAAAGCAGAAGGGGAAACCACCTTAAGAGTTTCTAGAAGGGGATACCCTAGAAATCTTTGAGACAAAGCATCACAAAAACTATGAGAAATTGAGAGGAGAACTCTATTAGTTACAACCTGGAGGAATGTAATGCAGGAAGGGGTACATCAGTGCCCTAGGATGATTAGTACACTTTCTGAGGGATTAAAAAAATTCTTCAAAATTATGAAGAAAAATTGGGGGCATTTTACAGACAGATAGTATGATGGGCCCTAAACCTCCTGGCTTCCCCAAGAATCACTTACAAACAAGGCACTTCGTTAGAGGATTTCTTCACTTTTCTGAAGCTAAGAGTAAAAAATCGGTAGTGGGTTGTTTCTAGCCATGTACGCATTACAAAGCTTGCAGATGCCACTCTAATGTTAAGGAAATTGAGGTCCCCTGGGGAAAGAGGAAAACAGAGGATTGATAAATTGTTAAATTGCAATTCAGATTTTGTAATATACTGTTTGATCTGCCCATGTGGTCAAAAATATGTAGGCAGCACAATCCATGTTGACAGAAAAAATATGGTAGAACATATAAGGGTAATCAAAAACATTGATTCTACCTAGCCTGTAGCAAGGCACTTCCACAAGAAACATCAAAGGGAAAGCCATCACTTACAGTTTTTTTTGCATTGATCAGGAGACTAGGATGGAAAGAGGAGGAGATAGAGTTACAAAATTGAGGCAACTAGAGACACATTACATTATCAGGCTACGGACAATGGCAACCTTTGGCCTCAACAAAGATAAGGAATTGTGGACACGCATAGGATTTTAATTTTTTTTTAGTTTGACTCACACTATTGTTTAGAGGAGTAATAAGCATATCTAGAACAGTAAGCATCCAGTTGAAGATTTAGCCTCTCTTTTTTGGATGTTCTGCAGCATGGTTGATAATTTTTGTTTTATGTATACAGCATATATAACTGAGAAATTGGGGTTATGATGAGGCAGAGACATGGTTAGTGATTCAAGAGGAAATACCAAGGAATACAAAATGAATTGAGCAGCTGTGGGACCATTGATTATGATGCATACATTATAGTGATGAAATGCAGCCCAGGCAGTTAGAGTTATGCCATAATACCACAGCCTGGATCCGTATTGTTACAAGGAAACTTAGCCCATCCAGGGCACAATTGTTGGAAAGAAGGACACGCTGTAGAATCTGCATAAGTTGAATTTATTATATATTTTTTTCAATGCATACTGTTTTTTTTTATTTTTTTCAATTACTTTTATTTTTCCGCAACTTAATGAGACTAATTATTGATGGGCACTTGTATAGTACATTTTGACAATACGTCATGATTTGAATTATATACTAATATACAATTTCTTTATGTACTGACATGAATTGTTGAATTTATCATGCAATGAATCATGTATTGTCAAGCAGAATAGACGGTTATTCATGTTTGTGAATAGGGAGGGAGGCATTGAGAAAGGCTGTCAGCCAAAACTCATCTGCCTTGTCATTATTTTTCTTGAATTGGTAACATAATAAATCTATGGTGACAGAATTTGACTCCGTGAGTGCTTTGCAATTTTTTGGTTAAAAAAGGTATATATATATATATATTGACTTAAAAAAACAAAGCTTGCAGGGACATTATAGTTATGATCACATTTTAAATGTCAAAAACCATAGAAATTCACCAGTTAGAGTTATCTCAAGTATCTATAACTCGTGCCCTAAGATAACTATAAATCGCACCCCCGCCATGCAGTTTTTTTTGTCAAAACTTTTTACTGCAAATATTACAGTGATATTATCAATAAGGTTATCATATCAAAGGTCTCATGACTACCATAATTTGTCGGGTAATTAGCAGTCCATGGAGAAGGCCTGAACTGCTCACCTTCTTACAGGAGATGGCATTTATCTAGTATTGTTTTATGATGGAGGTGAGCAAAGGATGGGAGGGAGGTATTTTACCTCTCTTCTAGCTGTTCATGGATTTCCACCATTTACCATTATCATAGAGAGCAGCAGCTTTGTGTACAAGCACCTGGACAATGACATTGAATTGTACATATTGTTTGCACTGCATTGCCTATGACGCTATTCAAGCTGCATGTAGATTATATATATAACTATATATATATATATATATATATATATATATATATATACTGTATATATATATGTAATAGTGTTACAGTTATAGTTAGGAAATAGAGTAATATATTTAAAACACATAGGAATTCACTTATAAACTCAAAAATTACAGGGACACCAGGGTCGCATTTCAAAAGTACAAAACGATCGAAATTCAGCAGTTATAGTTAGATTTATTTCAAGTAACTATGGCCCTCATTACAACCATGGCGGTTGGTGTTAAAGCGGCGGTAAGACCGCCAACAGGCCGGCGGTAAAAGAAATGGAATCACGACCATGGTGGAAACCACCAAAACATACACAGCCACTTTAACACTCCGACCGCCACAGCGGTACAAACAAACAGCTTGGCGGTCACCGCCAACAGACAGGCGGAAGACAATGTACCGCCCACACTAATATGACAGGCCAATCCGCCACCTTTTTCGGGGCGGATTCAATGCGAATAAAAACACCGCTGAAACAGGACTTGGAAGGGAAAACACTCACATCTACACAACCCACGAGTAACCAGGACGCCTTGGAACCTGAACTCCAAATACTCCCTGCAATAGTATTCCTGCTCCTCTACCAGGAGCACGAAAGACAGCGGCGACGACCAATGTGAGTACTGCACCTATACAACACAGGGGAGGGGGGAGGGAAAAGAGAGTGACACACACACACAACACCCCCACCCTCACCCACAACAACATACACACCAATACATGCTGCAACATTACATTTACACCCCCCCCCGGAAGAACGCAAGGAAAAAAGGAAATGAGTTGAACGATTGTAATCAATAAAAGTCCATTAGTCAAAACTTTATATACAGCATAAATAATTATGTACACCAACCAATCAAGTCCCGGTAGTGCATGATTCATATTCCGTGGACCACTGGGCCCAAAATGCATGGGCGATGCCCACACTAGATACCAGACTCGAAATGGAGAGAACACTGCGGGGCATCAGATCGAAATGAAACAGGCACCTCAGGGGGAAAGGAAGGGGGGCACCTCAGCCGGATGAGTGCACGACGCCAGCTCCACGAGGGGGCTCCATGCCCATTGATGTATTCTGGGGAGTGTAAAGCCACAGTCTCTCAAGTCTTTACAGTGGGTGGGTTGCCCACTGCTTTATCCTGGGGAGTGCAAAGCCACAGTCTCTCAAGTCTCTCCAGTGGGTGGGTTGTCCACTGCTTTATTCTGGGGAGTGGAATGCCACAGTCTCTCAAGTCTCTCCAGTGGGTGGGTTGCCCACTGCTTTATCCTGGGGAGTGCAAAGCCACAGTCTCTCAAGTCTCTCCAGTGGGTGGTTTGCCCACTGCTGCATCCTGGGGAGTGCAAAGCCACACTCTCTCAAGTCTCTCCAGTGGGTGGGTTGCCCACTGCTTTATCCTGGGGAGTGCAAAGCCACAGTATCACAAGTGGATGCCTTTCTCCACTGGTTCTGGAGGGGGCTTTGTGCCCAGAGTGCTTCATCCTGCCAAGGATTTAGGTACTGGATGTGATACTCCACTGGTTCTGGAGGGGGCTTTGTGCCAGAGTGCTTCATCCTGCCAAGGACTGAGGTAGTGGACGTGATACTCCATTGGTTCTGGAGGGGGCTTTGTGCCCAGAGTGCTTCTTCCTGCCAAGGACTCAGGTAGTGGATGTGATACTCCACAGGTTCTGGAGGGGGCTTTGTGCCCAGAGTGCTTCATCCTGCCAAGGACTCAGGTAGTGGATGTGACACTCCACTGACGGTGATGCAACATGCAAGCTGCCCATGCTCCTGGAACTGACCACCAGCATCGTACGACTGACCACTGGGGATGGCAGCCATGTTTGCGGTGGTGTCACTGGCTCAGGATGTTGCGGGCCGCTGGCGGCGGTGTCAGTAGCGGCGGTTCTGGTGGCGGGCTCACTGACGGCGGTGCTGGTGAAGGGCTCAGTATCTGGGGTGCTGGTGGCGGTGTCATTAGCAGCGGTGCTGGTGGCGGGCTCACTGATGGCGGTGCTGGTGAAGGGCTCACTGATGGCGGTGCTGGTGAAGGGCTCAGTGTCTGGGGTGCTGGCGACGATGTCAGTAGCGGCGGTTCTGGTGGCAGGCTCACTGAAAACGGTGCTGGTGTCTGGGGTGCTGGCGGCGCTGTCAGTAGCGGAGGTGCTGGTGGCGGTCTTGTCCGCCGTGCAGGTTGGCGTCGACGTGGACCTGCCTTTGATTTTCAGGCCCTTCCCCAACTTGGATGGTGGCGCAGCTGTCTTGCCACTTTCAATTTTTGTCTTGACTGACCCCTTGGTAGTAGGTGTTTTGGCCTTCTCCCTTCGGGATGTGGGCGACGTTTTCTGTTTTGGAGGTGGCGGAATGTCCTTGCCCTTGCTCCTTGGGACACTGGCAGCCCTGTTGGTTGGTGCACTCCAAAATCCCGTTATTGCTGCCACCACTGTGTCCGGTGATGTGGTGGCTGAGGTGCTGGGTTGGGACCTGGAAAGGCGGGCCCTAGGGGACGGACGGGGGGGAGGTGTAGGGAAGATGTCAACATTTGATAGGAAAAGTTTTTGGGACACACTGGGAGGGGTAGATGGAGGGGTTATGGGAGTGGAGGAAGAGGTAGTGGTTGTAGGAAGTGTTCGTTTGGTGACTTTGTGTGAAGGTGCATGGGCTGTAGGCTGTTGTGAGGTGGATGGCTGTTGGGTGGGTGTGTGACTGCGTTTGTGTAGTTTGGGAGGAGGGCTCACAGACACACTGGGAGAGGACACAGGGGATGTGTGAATGGTAGTGGGGGTGGTGAGTGCACATGAGCGGTGTGTGGTGATGGGCATGCTGGTGAAGGAGGTAGTGGCTGAGGATGTAGTGCATACAGGTGTGAGTGGAGACGAGACTGGGAGGGAGGAGGGAGACGTGGAGGAGGGGGACATAGTGGAGGCAGTGGATGTTGGTATGTGTGCATGGTTATGATGCTTGTGTGAGTGCTGTGGGATGTGTGGTGCTTATGTTTGCCTGAGCCACCCTTGTGTGTTGAGGTGTGTGCATGCTGGTCTGATGGTGTGCTTGGGATAGGCTGAGGTACAGGGGATTGGGTCTGGGTGGAGGAAGTTGGAGGGGGGAGGCTGGACAAATGGACAATGGCTGCCATCAGTGCTGAGGGCAGAGCCTGAAATGATCTCTGTTGGGCTACCTGGCCAGAATGAATGCCCTCCAGGAATGCATTAGTTTGCTGCAACTGCCTCTCTACACCCTGGATGGCATTCAGAATGGTCGACTGCCCAACATTGAGGGATCTCAGGAGGTCAATGGCCTCCTCACTGAGGGCAGCAGGGCTGACTGGGGCAGGGCCTGAGGTGCCAGGGGCGAAGGAGATGCCCACCCTCATGGGTGAGCGGCCAAGGGACACACGCTGAGGGGCTGCTGGGAGGGCGGTGCTGGTAGGGGGGTGGGGGCTGTGCCTGTTGATGCGGTGGGCACAGTGGGGCCCGCCACTGCAAGGGAACTCCCATCAGAGGAGGAGTCGGTGTCGCTGGTCTCTGCTCCTGTCCCCGACGTGTAGCTCCCCTCGCTCTCCGTCCCACTGGTGACTTCAGACTCCGTTGTCTCGCCCTCCAGGGCCATGTGGGATGCAGCTCCCTCCTGCTTCAGTGGCACTGCTCCTCCGCCTGATGATGCTAATGCGCACAAGAACAACCGCTACAGTTGGCGGACACTATAGACACAGCAGCCCTCTGCACTACGCCATGCACTTAGAGTTCCCTAATTATTCACAGGGACATGGAGTACAAGGCCTATGCCCGATATCTGCACACATGGAGGTCACAGGAGCCTGACTAGCTGTAGATGGCTCTTACCACTGGTGGGGTTGGAGTGCCTGCCTCACAAAGGGTCCTTGCCTACAAAGCTCGCCCTGGCCTAGGGGAACCCACTGCCACCTCCCCACCCAGACACCTCGTAATGTGCGCAGAGTCAGCTGAATGAGAGTGTACTCACCCCCTTGTGGCTGCTGTGATGCCCTCAATCGCCCATCCAACTCCGGATATGCCATCGCCAGGATCCGGAACATCAGGGGAGTCATGTTGCGATGGGCACCCCTCCCATGTTGGGAGGCCATCCCCAGCTGGGCCTCTGCCGTCTTTTTGCTCCAGCGGCGAATGTCCTCCCTTCTTTTCCAGGCAGTGGGTGCTCCGTCTGTGGTGGACCACCAGTGTCCGGACGTCCTTGGCGATGGCACGCCAAATATCCTCCTTCTGGTGGGCGCTGACCTAGAGGAATTGTACAGTGGAAAAGGAAAAACGTAACCGTCTGGACCATCACAGTCATTGGCCCACGTTCCCACCCTTGCCCTGACGCACATACACTCACCATCCGCTCATGCAGGCCTCAGTCCCCCCCCCCCTGTATCTTCCATCCACACCACTACAAACAGGCATTGCCCGTACAGCATGCTCACAGTGTACTCACCTGTTTGTCTGGAGGACCGTAGAATAGTGTGTACTGGGGGAGGACCCCATCCACTAACTTGTTCAACTCCTCCCAAGTGAAGGCAGGGGCCCTCTCCCCAGACACATGAGCCATCATCGCTTCCAGACTGAGGTCACAGCAGCACTTGCAGTGTAGGTCCTCTCCTGTCGAAGGTCAGGTATCAAGTGAGTGAACAGAGTAAAAATGGCGGTCACGTCCGCGGCGGTGCGTACCGTCACCGCCGGCGTACATCGTCATTGGCTCCTGGGACCCATAGGGCCCAATGTTAAACAATGCAGGATTGCGCCGCGGTCTTCGACCGCCTACCGCGACGGTGTACAACTCCAGCGCAGTTATCTCATATCCCCTTGTCCCACTTTACAGGTCAGGCAGCCGCCATTTCATGGGCCCACATGACATTTTTTTGGACTGCGTCACACATATCTAGGCCTTGCCTAAACAATAATACAGGCAAATTTCAAATTGCTAATATTTTCTGAGTAAGCTGTGTTTACGCACCTCAGAGTTGGTTGACTCTCTGTTCGCTGTTCTCATCCAAAGGCACCGTCCGCTGGGGCATTTGAGGAGATGGCGGCATCTTATGGTGTACAGACCACTGGTGGACCTGTCGACAATGGAAGAGCGACATGTGATCATCACCTACAGGCTTGATCGTGCCACAATCCAGGAACTGTGTGCCCAGTTGGAGCCAGACCTGATGTCAGCTGTCCGCCATCCCACAGGAATCCCCCCTCTAGTGCAGGTCCTGTCAGTACTCCATTTCCAGGCAAGTGGGTCTTTTCAGACTACAGTGGCCATAGCATCAGGGATGTCCCAGCCTGTGTTCTCAAACATGTTGTCTGGAGTGTGATTCGAAAAATGGTGAGGGCCCACTAAGTAATTACAGTTTGTTTCTCAAAGTAAACTTGTCTTAAGACGTATAACATTCATCAAGAAGGCTATAATCAATGTCAATGTTGCTCCAATTCCGCTTTTTTATTTTAGAAATTAGGCATCACTTAGCCTGTTTGTTCCTTTTTAAGATGCTTTCCTCTGATTGTCAACTTTTGTATAACTTAATTATACAGCTATATGGTGTTACATGTATATACTTATGTTTCAGGCTAATTGCTGAACTAGTGCTTAAACTATCGACAGTTTTTGCTACCAGAATACAACTTACTAAAAATGGTATGTTGTTTCTTTTTTCCTGTACAGTCACAATCTTTGCTTCTAATCACATTACTCTCTTTCAGCGTAATGCTAAAAAATCTTTTTTCCTATCGCATGCTCTCCCTTATAATAAGTCAATCCTGGTAACTCCACAACTGATCCTCTTTATTTATTCTTAGGGACACTTGTAACAGTCACCAATAACTAATATTCATTCATTAGCTCTTCTCCATCCTCATTTTACTGCTTGCTTATTTATCATTCGGCACAGGTTTCTTTTTGGCCTTTTTTGGATTCAAGAACCATGTCTTTGGACTGCATGGCTCTTTCCATTGCCCTTTGGGTTCCTACTCTTTGGGATCTCTTGGGATTTTGGGGCATTTCTTGGTTTTTCTTCACTCTTTCTAATATAACTACACTTTAACTTACTATATTTTCTTGCCTTATGACATCTTTCTTTCTTTCCCAGCCTTGAGAAAGCCCTGGTCTACGCGCCTGTGGGGCGAAACACATGTTGGCTGGTCTAGTTCTCACACAGTCTTTTGGACTTATGATTTTCTACATTTCTACTGCGAGTTGTTTGCTTTTCTAAAATAAAAAAACGGAATTGGAGCAACATTGACATTGATTATAGCCTTCTTGATGAATATTACACGTCTTAAGACAAGTTTACTTTGAGAAACAAACTGTACTTACTTAGTGGGACCTCACCATTTTTCGAATCACGTTTTTCCTATGGAGGACTAGGGTCCAATGTCCTCTGGTGAAGCTCCCACACCTTACAGTATTAAAAGGCATTCTTATACAGGGAGATTGTGGTTTTGGACCCCCCTTTCTTTTTCTTGGAGCAGCTTTTGCTAAACCGCAATAACTCTACTTCCTGTTCTAAGCCTAGGACACTTAAAGACCACAGGATGTCACTTCATACAAATAGAGGGGAACTACGTATTTCTAAGGTAGATCAAGTATTCAACTCATCGGGCACTGGTATCCCCAACTCAGCAACCACCAATCTATCATCAGCCAAAAGCACCTTCCTAGCACTGGAGAAATCCCTTAAGAAGGAAACTTCCATATGGTGGGAAGTAGCCTCTCTTAAAAGATATTTGGAGAATTATTGAATTCCTCGTAGACTTAGAATCTTGGTCTTCCCACCAATTGACACCACCTCATAGGAACATCTACAAAAATGGGAAGCCAATTTAAAACAGGCATCAACCAATATGATCAAACAACTCATTGAAATATCCCAAGACGAATACAATAAACATCGAATAGAGGTGGATTAATTAACTCAAAGCATAGAGGAAGCCAATTGGGGAGAAATTACCACAAAAAACTATGCCATTCTCAATAGCATAATTGACCACTATGAGGAGAACATCATTCAACGAAAGAATCGTAAATTCAGAAGGGCCCTCTATGATTACCAACAAGGGAGAGTCTACACCTTTAGCAAAAAATATGATAATATCAAAGATTCCAACCTTTCTCTGGAGACACAGAGTTGCCCTGACACCTTACCGTCCTCAGATCTTGAATCCTCTGATGACACTGAAAGATGCTCATCAACTAGACCTCTAGTAAATTTTTCAGAGGAGGCAAGGCGTTACCGCTTAGGAACTCTAAAAGATATACGAACAAAACCACCGGATACCTCAATGGAAGTACCAAGTACATCAGGTATACAAACAAGAGCCCGCAGCAAGACTATAAGACCTTAAAACCTGACAAACAACTGATAGTTAATCTTTCTGATCACGAGCTCTCTTTAACAGACCATCATATCCTCATTAGAGGCCTTTCTTTTTGGCCCACTAATTACTGGAACATCACTCAAACTAAGATCGATTTTTTTAAATTCATATGTCATCTCAAACTCAAATCTTTTTTCTCTACTATTTCCCACCCTTCACCCTCCCCATCTAACATCTCTATCACAAAACCCAAGTGATCTTTCAGTTCAAGACCTTGAAGATATTGGTCTGTTACAAAATCTGTCTAATACTGATGAACCTGACTTACCTCTTTCTTCGATAGCACAAGAACTTGACTTAGACACTAATAAATATCATCCCTCTGACTTGCGACCCAAATCTACCTTTACCCCTTTTCTTCCGGCAGGCAATTCTATTGACCTTTTTTCGACAGCCGTCTTGAGGGACCTGGATCGAGAGTATAAACACTATTGTGACAAATGTAAATATTCTCATCCCAACATTACCAGACATCAAGCACAAGCCCTCAAACAATTGAGTAAAAATAATCAAATTATCATTAAAGAGGCTGACAAAGGCAGAAATATGGTTGTCCTTAACACTCATGACTACGTGCAGGAAGCTTATCGACATCTTCAGGATAAGAAATGCTATAAAATACTTTCACACAATCCAACAGCTGAAATTCAACATAGGCTACTCGATCTTTTGGAGCACTGTCATTCTCTTCAAATCCTTTCCAGTAAAGAAAAAAGTGCCCTATATTTGCAATTTCCCATCATTCCTACCCTATATCTCTTACCAAAAATACACAAAAAAGGCCACCCACCCAAGGGTAGACAAATAATATCAGGTATCAACTCTATCTGTTCTCAATTGGGCACCCTAATTGATAAAGAACTGCAGCCTTTCATGACGAACTTACCCTCTTTTGTCAGAGATACTGCAGACATTTTACTAAAACTACAAAACATCGATTGGCAATCTGACTACTTTCTGGTTACTATTGATGTCATCAGCCTCTATACCTCCATAAAACATTGTGACGGTCTAGAAGCTGTAAGAAGATGTCTGTCCACAAAGTCCGTGAAGTATCTGGAACGTAACTTGATGATTATAGAAATGTTGCAATTTTGTTTAGAAAACAACTATTTCCTTTTTGACAGCAAATTCTACTTGCAACTCCAAGGGACTGCGATGGGGGCAAAATTTGCACCACCATACGCCTGTATATTGATGGGTGCAGTAGAAACTTTCTGGCTATGGAATGATCTAACTGAACATCTCTCTCAACATATAATTTTTGGGGGATGTTACATTGACGACATCTTGTTAATTTGGCAAGGTCAGAAGGATCTTCTTAATCAATTCTTACAGACATTAGTTCCCAATAGATGGGGTATTGACATCACTTACCAAATTTCTAACTCATCAGTAGAATACCTGGACTTTCTGATTTTCATTAAAGATGACAAGTTACAGACAAAAAAAAATCGGAAAACAACAGCAGCAAACTCAATTCTACATGCTACCAGCTGTCATCCCTTAAGTACCATCCGGAATATTTCCCAAGGTGAATATAAAAGAGCCAGATTGAATTGCTCAACTACAATAGACTATGGTTACATCTCTACCCAAATGACTGAGAGACTCACTGCCCGGGGTATAACTGCCAATCACTCAATACCATTAAGGACAAACTGCGTGATATGGACCGCAATATGATACTTAATAAAACTCAAACAACCAATACGAAGTCTGTCATTCGGTTTATCACCGAGTTCCACAATGGCCATCACCTCATTCGGAAACATTTGTGCAAACATTGGTACATTCTACAAAACAATCCCTCCATTAATCAACACATAACTAACTTCCCACAAATAGGCTTCAGACGGGATCCTAATCTAAGAGACAAACTCTGCTCATCTTTCTTCCAAAATCAGTCACCAACGACATTCTTACCTCCAAAACATAAGGGCTTTTACACCTTTAGCAAATGTTCAATTTGCAAGTGGGGTCTCTCAAAAACTACAACAACCACCATTAATGATCAATGTTTCTATATCAATGACTTCATAACAGTGAAAGTTGGAATGTTGTCTACGCAATATGGTGTCCATGCCACTAAGCCTACATAGGCAGTACCATCCGTCCACTCAAAATAAGGATTCAAGAATATTACTGTAATATTCAAAAATTGGACACGAAGGCACGACTTGTTGAACATTTCACAGAATCTCATTTTCATGAAAGTACCTTTACATTCTGTGGCCTCCGACGTATCAGATCAACCCCTCGAGGTGGCAATACTCCATTACGTTTGCGCAAGGAGGAAAGTAGACTCATAATTCAATATGATACAGTTAACAATGGACTTAACAAAGACTATGAGTGGCACTATTGATTATTGTAAAATAGAGTCACTTTGTATCAGTGTCATTTTGAGACTTTTGTAATGATGCACACAAAGTATTTGCTCTAAATTTGCCTGTTCTTCTCCTTTTTACTCACTACTGATCTCTCACATGAGCTCTTTATTTATCTAGCAGGCCCTTCTCCTGTTCATAATATAGCCTCCATAAAATGGTTAATTTTACTTCATAGGCAGGAGGTTACACAAATGTTGCTAATGAGTTCCCTCAATTTCCCTTGTTGTAATTATTTTTGTTCTAATCCTTATGGATAGACTTTTCAGGGCAACATCTTACTTTATATTTAGAACAATCTTGCTTCAAAGTCTACTTATTACTTCTTATTACTTTTCATTTTTTACCTCTTAGTATTTTCCTAGTCATTCAATTTGATTAATCTACAAACACATATTATCAAATTATTATTTTTTAGTTGTTTTTTGTCCAACTTGACATATTCATCGTCCTTTATCTGGACGAATCTTTCTCTATTTCAAGATGGCGCCGCCTTCGTATACAATCAAGATGGCGCCGCCCATTTGCCTGCCTGTTTTTATCGAGGCTGAATTGATGTGGTCCTTTTTCGCTGTCCATACCTCACAGCCAACACCGAGGTAGGACGTACACAGTAACACACTGGTCTTGTATATAAGATACAGTGTGAAACCGGCGCGCTGCCTTTTTTCTACAAAATATTCCTGGCGACGGACAGCTATATTTATAACTGAATCTTGCTACTGACACAAAACGGGTGAGTGTAGCTGTAGTGTTTTTTTTTAGGCATTATGAATGGCACTAACTTTGACTTACTTCTCTCTGACAACCTTACAAATACTGACCTTTACCGACTGGCTCTGTGTATTAATTTAATCTTCTTTTTCTTTTCTGAGCCAAGATTGCAACTCTAAATCTGTTATATTTTCTATGTACTTGATATTATTTCTCATATAGGGGGTCATTCCAACCCTGGCGGTCGGTGTTAAAGCGGCGACAAAACCGCCAACAGGCTGGCGGTCCAAACAATGGAATTCTGACCCTGGCGGGAACCGCCAACACAGCCCGCCACTTTAACACTCCGACCGCCACGGCGGGACAGACAAACAGCGCGGCGGTCACCGCCAACAGGCAGGCGGCAGACAATGTACCGCCCACAGTATCACAACTCACCAATCCGCCACCTTTTCCGGGGCGGGAGCCCCGCCGATAAAAACACGGCGGAAACAGACTATGAACGGGAAAACGCTCACCTCTATACACTCCACGAGGACGGAGGACAGCATGGAACCTGAATTAAACATCCTACCAGCTCTTGTCTACCTGCTCATCTACCATGAGTACAAACTCCGGCGCAGAAGACAACGGTGAGTACTGCACCTACGACACAGGGGAGGGGGGAGGACGAAAGGTTACTGGCACACACATACGCCCCCCCCAACTATCAACATACCAATGCAGAGCAACAACTGAGTGACACCCCACAAGCCCCCCTGAAAAATGCAAAGACACAATTAAATATTAATTTAAATTTATGTATAAATTAGGTTCATTGAAGTCATGGAAAATTATCGTCATGAAATATCAAAGCAAAAATCATGAACAGTGCGAAAGCTATGTACATAGTCAATAAGTCCTGCTCAGTGTGTCAAATATCCACAGTCCGTGGGCCAATGTCTACCAAACACATGGGCAAAGCCCACACAGGAGACCTGAGTCCGTTGGAGAGAACACTGCTGGGGCATCAGATGACAAAACTACAGGCACCTCAGGGGGAAGGGAAGGGGGAGAACCTCAGCCACAGGAGTCCACGACGCCAGAACCACGAAGGGGCCACCATGCCCACTGTGCCATCCTGGGGAGTGCAAAGCCACAGTCCATCAGGTGGATTACAGACTCCACTGGTCATGGAGGAGGCAGGGTGCCCAGAGTGCAGCGTGAACACTAGCTCGACAGAGAACCGGCACTGTCAATGGGCCAGCGGAGCGGTGCTTGACAGGAAGGGCCCAGCGGAGCGGTGCTTGAGACGGCGGGGCCCAGTGGAGCGGTGCTTGACAGGAAGGGCCCAGCGGAGCGGTGCTTGAGAGGAAGGGCCCAGCGGAGCGGTGCTTGAGAGGAAGGGCCCAGCGGAGCGGTGCTTGACAGGAAGGGCCCAGCGGAGCGGTGCTTGACAGGAAGGGCCCAGCGGAGCGGTGCTTGACAGGAAGGGCCCAGCGGAGCGGTGCTTGACAGGAAGGGCCCAGCGGAGCGGTGCTTGAGACGGCGGGGACCAGCGGAGCGGTGCTTGACAGGAAGGGCCCAGCGGAGCGGTGCTTGAGACGGCGGGGACCAGCGGAGCGGTGCTTGACAGGAAGGGCCCAGCGGAGCGGTGCTTGAGACGGCGGGTGACCAGCGGAGCGGTGCTTGACAGGAAGGGCCCAGCGGAGCGGTGCTTGACAGGAAGGGCCCAGCGGAGCGGTGCTTGAGACGGCGGGGACCAGCGGAGCGGTGCTTGACAGGAAGGGCCCAGCGGAGCGGTGCTTGAGACGGCGGGGACCAGCGGAGCGGTGCTTGACAGGAAGGGCCCAGCGGAGCGGTGCTTGAGACGGCGGGTGACCAGCGGAGCGGTGCTTGACAGGAAGGGCCCAGCGGAGCGGTGCTTGAGACGGAAGGGCCCATCGGAGCGGTGCTTGACAGGAAGGGCAAAGCGGAGCGGTGCTTGACAGGAAGGGCCCAGCGGAGCGGTGCTTGAGAGGAAGGGCCCAGCGGAGCAGTGCTTGACAGGAAGGGCCCAGCGGAGCGGTGCTTGAGAGGAAGGGCCCAGCGGAGCGGTGCTTGACAGGAAGGGCCCAGCGGAGCGGTGCTTGGGACGGCGGGGACCAGCGGAGCGGTGCTTGACAGGAAGGGCCCAGCGGAGCGGTGCTTGACAGGAAGGGCCCAGCGGAGCGGTGCTTGACAGGAGGGGCCCTGTTCCGCGGTGCCTGTCTTCACGGCGGGGCCCTGTTCAGCGGTGCCTTTCTTCTTGGCGGGGCCCTTTTCAGCGGTGCCTTTCTTCACGGCGGGGCCCTGTTCAGCGGTGCCTTTCTTCACGCCGGGGCCCTGTTCAGCGGTGCCTTTCTTCTCGGCGGGGCCCTGTTCAGCGGTGCCTGTCTTCACGGCGGGGCCCTGTTCAGCGGTGCCTTTCTTCTCGGCGGGGCCCTGTTCAGCGGTGCCTTTCTTGTCTATCAAGGGAGCCAGACCTGGCCAGGACTCCCTGCTTAGTCACCCTCCGACCGTGCAGTTGCTGGACCCTCCTGTGACGGAGTCCTGGGCCCGTGGGTGTCCTCCGTCACACCCGGGATGGGGCTTGTGGGGCCCTCCTGGTCCGCGCCCCTGCTGGCTGACTTCTCCCCCCTGCTGCCCTTGCCCTCCTTCGATGAGGCTCTCTGGCCCTTGCCTGCCCTTGATGTTGTGGCAGGTGACGGGCCACGACTTTGCTCCTTGGGGGCAGCCGTGTCAGCCTTCTCACGGCGGCCCTTGGTTTTCCGGGTTCTCTTTCCAGGGGGGGGGGCTGGCTGTTCCCTTGCTGCTGGCCGATGTATCTGTGCTGGGAAAGGGTGGACTCCAAAACCCGTGCACAATGGTCATACTTGATGCAGGGCTGGTGGTGGCTGAGGTGCTCTTCGGACTCATACCAGATGGAGGGGGTGGGTTAGGTGGTGCAAAGAGGTCAATTTGGAGAGGAAAAGTTTTTTATGAGCAATGGGAAGGGTAGGTGCAGTGGGTATGGGAGTGGAGGGAGAGGATGTGGTTGTAGGAGAGTCAGGTGTGCTGTCTATGGGTGCAGGTGCTTGTGACGTAGGCTGTCGTGTGGTGATTGGCTGTTGTGTGGGTGGCTGCCTGCGTTTGTGTGTTTTGGAAGAGGGGGTGACAGACACAGTGGGAGAGGACACAGGGGACGTGTAAATGGCAGTGGGGGTGGTGACTGCACGTGTGCGGACTGTACTGGAGGGTGTGGAGGTGATGGAAGTACTGGCTGATGGTGGTGTGCATGCAGGTGTGAGTGGAGACGTCACAGGGAGGGGGGAGGGCGAGGAGGAGGAGGGGGACACAGAGGTGGTAGTGACTGTTGCCATGGCTGCATCTGGATGTTGCTTGGGTGAATGCTTGTGGGATCTGTGGTGCTTATGTCTGGATGAGCTGCCCTTGGGTGTTGAGGTGTGTGCAGGCTGGTCTGATGGTGTGGATGGGATAGGCTGAGGAACAGGAGACTGGGAGACGGTGGAGGCAGTTAGAAGAGGGAGGCTGGAAACAGGGACAATGGCTGCCGTCAGTGCTGAGGCCAGAGCATTGAACGATCGTTGATGGGCAGCCTGACCCGAATGAATGCCCTCCAGGTATGCATTGCTCTGATGCACCTCCCTCTCTACCCCATGGATGGCATTCAAAAGGGTAGACTGCCCAACAATGATGGTCTGTAGGAGGTCAATGACCTCCTCACTGAGGGCAGCAGGGGTAACTGGGGCAGGGCCTGAGGTGCCTGGGGCGAAGGAGATGCCCGCCTTCTTGGGCGAGCGGGCACGGAGCGAAGGCTGAGGGGCTGCTGGGAGGGCGGAGCTGGTGCGCTGGGTGGCGGCTGTACCTGTTGAGGTGGGGGGCACGGATGTTGCCGCCACCGCTAGGGAGCTCCCTTCCGAGGATGTGTCAGTGTCGCTGGTGTCACCACGGGTCCCCGTGACCTCGGTGTCTGTAGCATGGCCCACCGGGGCCTTGTGAGTTGCAGCTCCCTCGTGCTCCGATGCCAATCCTCCTCCGCCTGATGATGCTAATGCACACATGCACAAGAAGATAAAGAAAAAGGGTGGGGGGAGAAATAAAGACAGTGCATGCATTGTCAACACCGTTGTCGGAGAGGACAGACACAGGAGCCTACAGCACTACGCCGCGCAATCGGGGTACACTACTCAGTATTTGTGACTAGGCCTACAGGTCTATGGACAACAAATGCACACATGAGTGATGCTGGACCATGGATTGCTGTACTTGGCACCCTACAGAGGTGGGGGGCGGGGGCACAGGGCCATGCCTAAAGGAGGGGACTACACTACAGAAAGCGCCCTGGCCTAATGTCACCCACAGCCCTCCTCCCCCACCCAGGCACCTCCACTGCGCGTAAAGATAGCAGAATGTGCTGGTACTCACCCCCTTGTGTCTGCTGTGATGTCCTCACACGCCCATCCAAATCGGGGTAGGCCACCGCCAGGATCCGGGACATCAGGGGGGTCAAGGTACGACTGGCACCCCTCCTACGTTGGGAGGCCATCCCCAGCAGTGACTCAGCGGTCTTCCTGGTCCCGCGGCGGATGCCCTCCCACCTCTTTCGGCAGTGGGTGCCCCGTCTGTTGTGGACCCCCAGGTCCCGGACTTCCTTGGCGATGGCACGCCAAATGTCGACTTTCTGACGGGCGCTGACCTATTTGACATGTACAGGGTGGGAAAGGAAATTTCAAAATTTTTCTGCATGTTAGATGTGATTGCCCGCACCTCCCCAACCCTGCCATGTGGCACATGCTCTCATCTGTCGTGCCTTGCACTCCTCATTCGCTCCCCACCCCACCATCTTACATCCACCATACACAACCCAGGCATAGCCCATTCAACGTGCACCCAGTGTACTTACCTGTTGGTCTGGAGGACCGTAGAGTAGCGCATACTGGGGCAGGACCCCATCCACAAGTTTATCCAACTCTTCAGAAGTGAAGGCAGGGGCCCTTTCCCCAGTCGCAGCAGCCATTGTCTCTTCCAGACCGAGGTCACAGCAGCACTTGCAGTATAGGTCCTCTCCTGCCTGTGGATGATCAGGTCTCGAGTGATTAAGCAGATAGAAAATGGCGGTCACGCCCGTGGCGGTGCGTACCACCGCGGTGCGTACCGCGACCGCCGGCGCACATCGTCATTGGCTCCTGAGACCCATAGGGTGCAATGTTAACCAATGCGCCTTCGCACAGTGGTCTTCGACCGCCTACCGCCACGGTGTGCCACGCCAGCGCGTTGACCTCACATCCCACTGTCACACTTCTCAGGTCAGGCAGCCGCCATTACAAGGGCCCACATGGCTTAATTGCTACTGCGTCACACAGGCCTAGGCCTTGCATTGCCACTCATACAAGCCTTTCAATGCATAGCGATTCGTGTACTGTGCAAGCTGGGTGAACTAACTTGTGGGTTGCTTGACTCTGTGCTCCATGTTGTCCTTCCTAGGCACCGTCCGCTGGGACTTGCGAGCAGAAGGATGAATCCTCCTGTGTACCGACCGCTGGTGGACCTGTCGACAATGGAAGAGCGACATATTATACTTCGATACCGACTTGACCGAGCCACTATACATGAACTGTGTGCCCAGCTGGAGCCAGACCTGATGTCCCCCATCCGCCAACCCACAGGGATTACCCCTCTGGTGCAGGTTCTGTCAGTACTCCATTTTTTGGCAAGTGGGTCTTTTCAGACAACAGTGGCCATGTCATCAGGGATGTCTCAGCCTATGTTTTCTAAGGTTTTGTCCAGAGTGTTGTCTGCCCTGATGAAATACATGCGGAGATACATTGTTTTCCCTGAGGAGGGTGATTTGGCCACTGTGAAGGGTGATTTCTATGCCCTTGGACATATCCCCAACATCATTGGTGCCATTGATGGGACCCATGTGGCTTTAGTACCCCCAAAAGACAATGAGCAGGTGTACAGAAACAGAAAAAATTACCATTCGATGAATGTCCAGGTGGTCTGTTTGGCTGACCAGTACAACTCCCATCTAAATGCCAAGTTCCCTGGGTCAGTGCATGACGTGTATGTCTTGCGAAATAGCAGCATCCCTTATGTGATGGAACAGCTACAGAGACACCGTGTGTGGCTAATAGGTGACTCTGGTTACCCCAACCTGCCTTGGCTATTGACCACAGTGAGGAATCCCCGGACCAGGGCAGAGGAACGGTACAATGAGGCACATGGGCGAACTAGGAGGATTATAGAACGGACCTTCGGGATCCTGAAGGCCAGGTTTAGGTGCCTGCATATGACAGGTGGATCCCTAATGTACTCACCAAAGGTGTGTCATATCATCGTGGCCTGCTGTATGCTTCACAATCTTGCATTGCGACGCCAGGTGCCTTTCCTGCAGGAGGATGGTCCAGATGGTGGTGTTGTAGCAGCTGTGGAGCCTGTGGAGAGTGAAGAGGAGGAAGACGACGGGGACGACACGGACAACAGGGACACAGTTATACAACAGTATTTTCAGTAGCACACAGGTAAGAATCACCCACGCCATTTTACATTTACTTCTGGCCTCCTGCATCTCTACTTTCTGTGTTTCCCCCCAGTTCCTTTTAACTGATTTTTGACTTTCCCTTCCCTTTTCAGAGCTGTATGACCCACAGCGTGACTTCTGCTTTGTTTGCCCATGGACTAATGCTTATTGACACTGGTATGTTGTCATCACAATGTAAATGAACATTATTGCACCGTTATGTGTAATACATTTGTAAAGAATACAAGCAGACTCCTGAAATTTGAAGTGCAATTGGTGATTTATTTTAAGTGCTGCGTATAGGTCCATGATAGTAAAACGGTGATGGGTGGGGGTGGAGTAATGTCCATGGCAGAGTCCAGTTCTCAGTAGCACAGGTGCATTGCCAATATGCCTGTGGAAGGATGGAGCAGGGGCAGTTCAAGGTTGGACAGGGTGACAATGTGGGACAGTGGGATGACATCAGGGGGTATCTTATGCTGGCGGGGGTCTTGGCATCCTACTCAGTCTTCTTGTGTGATCTCAGGTTCCGCTTGCGGGGTGGTTGATCTTCAGCAGGAGGTGGGGTTCTGGTGGCCTGTCGTTGTGTGGGGGCCTCCTGTCCACTAGCGCCGGCGGAGGTGGTAGGCTGTTCGTCGTCCGGGCTAGTGACAGGGGCCCTTTGGGGTGCCACATGGTCCCGCAATGTGGTGACTATCTGGTTGAGGGCCAGGACGATGGTCCCCATTGCGGTACCGATGTTCCTGAGTTCGTCTCTGAACCCCATGTACCGTTCCTCCTGCTGTGCCTGGATCTCCTGGAACCTGGCCAGTACCGTCGCCATTGTCTCCTGGGAGTGGTGGTATGCTCCCATGATGGTGGTGAGGGCCTCTTGGAGAGTGGGTTCCCTGGGCCGGTCAACCCCCTCTAGCACAGCAGCCCTCCCTGTTCCCCTGTTTCCCTGGGCCTCTGTCCCCTGGACGGTGTGCCCACTACCACTGCCCCCAGGTCCCTGTTGTTGTTGGGGTGGTGGGTCAGCCTGGGTGCCCTGTAGTGGCGGACACACCGCTGATTGACGCGTCCTGGAGACAGAGGCATGGGCCCGCTAGGTGGGAGCTGTGCTGGTATTCCCAGAGGGGGTTGGGTCTGCTGTGGCCTGTGTCTGTGTGTGGGGAACCGACTGTCCAGAGGTCCCCGATGGTCCGGGCTGGACATCAGGTTCTAGGTCGACAGAGCTGCTGTCATCACTGGGGGCCTGTTCTGGGGGTGGGATGGACAAATCTGGACCCTCCTGGCCGGTGTGTTGGCGTTCGGGCCCTGCAGGGGTAAAAGAGTATGGTTATTGCTTCTGTGTGTGCCATGGCGTGCGATTTGTGGGTGCCCTTGTCCCCCAGTGCTGGCATTCCCTTGTGGGAGGAGTTGTGAGGGTGGTTTGTGGGGGGGATAGGTATGTGCAGTGGTCATGCTTGGGTGATGGGTGTCCATGGTTTGTGTTGGCATTCAGGGATTGGTGTTGTGTTGGGTGGGTTGTGCTGGTGAGACATTGGCAGGGAGGATGTGTGCTGGGGGTTGGGGGTGAGGGTGGGGGTGTGGGTTGGCATGCTGGTGGTTGGGGGGGGGTGAAGTAGTTGGGATTAGACTTACCAGAGTCCATTCCTCCGCCTACTCCAGCGAGGCCCTCAGGATGCAGGATGTTCACGACCTCTTGCTCCCATGCTGTGAATTCGGGTGGAGTGGGTGGGGGTCCGCCGCCAGTCTTCTGCACAGCGATGTTGTGTCTTGAAACCATCGACCGCACCTTCCCCCGTAGGTCGTTCCAGCGCTTTCGGATGTCTTCCCGGTTTCTGGGATGCTGTCCCACAGCGTTGACCCTGCCGACGATCCTTTGCCATAGCTCCGCCTTCCTGGCTATTGTGGTGTGCTGCACCTGTGTGCCGAATAGCTGGGGCTCTACCCTAATTATTTCCTCCACCATGACCCTGAGTTCTTGGTCCGAGAACCTGGGGTGTCTTTGGGGTGCCATGGGGTGGTGTGGGGTGGTGTTTGTGGTGATGAGTGTGGTGTGTGTGGTGTTTTGTGCGTGGATGTAGTGTGGGTGATGATGTTGTGTTTCTCTGTGTGTTGGGGTTTTCGATAGCTGTGCTCTCTCTCTCTCGCCTTCTCTCCGAATTTCTAGTAGTGGGGGTTTGTGGGTGATGTGGGTGTGTGTTTTATAGTTGATTGGATGTGTGGGAGTGGTGTGTGTATGTGTATCAGGTGTGTGTATTTCAAAATGTCCAATGTGGCTGTGTTTTATAAAGGTGTGTGTATTTTGACCGCTGCGGTGTGTACCGCCAATGGAATACCGCGGTTGAAAGACCGCCACGTGGATTCGTGGGTCGTAATGGCATGGGCGTGTTTGTGTTGGCGTGACGGTGGAGGTTTGGTCATCTCCAGTTTATCGCTGACCGCTGATGAGGCGGCCTTCTGTGGATGTCGGGTTTTTGGCAGTTTGTCAGTTGTGGGTCAGAATGACCGTGGCGGTTTACCGCGGCCGCGGCGGTAGAATGGCGGACTTCTGACCGGCGGTAAGAGCCTTTTACCGCCGAGGTCAGAATGACCCCCATAGTTCCTTAATATTAGGCATCACTTAGCCTGTTTGTTCCTTTTTAAGATGCTTTCCTCTGATTGTCAACTTTTGTTTAACTTAATTATACAGCTATATGGTGTTATATGTATATACTTATGTTTCAGGCTAATTGCTGAACTAGTGCTTAAACTATTGACTGTTTTTGCTACCAGAATACAACTTACTAAAAATGGCATGTTGTTTCTTTTTTCCTGTACAGTCACAATCTTTGCTTCTAATCACATTACTATCTTTCAGCGTTATGCTAAAACGTCTTTTTTCCAATTGCATGCTCTCCCTTATAATAAGTCAATCCTGGTGACTCCACAACTGTCTTTTGATCATCTTTATTTATTCTTAGGGACACTTGTAACAGTCACCAATAACTAATATTCATTCATTAGCTCTTGTCCATCCTCATTTTACTGCTTGCTTATTTATCATTCGGCACTGGTTTCTTTTTGGCCTTTTTTGGATTCAAGAACCATGTCTTTGGACTGCATGACTCTTTCCATGGCCCTTTTGGGTTCCTATTCTTTGGGATCTCTTGGGATTTTTGGGCATTTCTTGGTTTTTCTTCACCCTTTCTAATATAACTACACTTTAACTTACTATATTTTCTTGCCTTACGATATCTTTCTTTCTTTCCCAGCCTTGAGAAAGCCCTGGCCTACGCGCCTGTGGGGCGAAACACGTGTTGGCTGGTCTAGTTCTCACACACTCTTTTGGACTTATGAGTGTCTACATTTCTACTGCGAGTTGTTAGCTTTTCTAAAATAAAAAACCGGAATTGGAGCAACATTGACATTGATTATAGCCTTCTTGATGAATGTTACACGTCTTAAGACAAGTTTACTTTGAGAAACAAACTGTACTTATTTAGTGGGACCTCACCATTTTTCGAATCACGTTTTTCCTATGGAGAACTAGGGTCCAATGTCCTCTGGTGAAGCTCCCACGCCTTACAGTATTAAAAGGCATTCTTATACAGGGAGATTGTGGTTTTGGACCCCCCTTTCTTTTTCTTGGAGCAGCATGTTGTCTAGAGTGTTGTCTGCCCTGCTTAAACACATGCGCAGCTACATCATTTTCCCTCAGGTGGAGGATTTGCCTACCATGAAAGGTGACTTCAATGCCCTGGAACATACCCCCAACATCATAGGTGCCATTGATGGGACACATGTGGCCTTGGTACCCCCCGCAGGAGTGAACAGGTTTACAGAAACCGGAAGAGCTGTCATTCAATGAATGTGCAGATGGTGTGTTTGGCCGACCAGTACATCTCCCATGTGAATGCCAAGTTTACTGGCTCAGTGGATGACGCTTACATTCTGAGGAATAGCAGCATCCCTTATGTGATGGGGCAACTCCAGAGGCACCGTGTGTGGCTAATAGGTGAGGACAAGGACCATATACCCTGTGAATAGTTGTCTGGGGTTGGCCCTAAGGGTTAGTGTGTGTCTAACAGTTGTCCCTCGACATTTGCAGGTGACTCTGGGTACCCCAACCTGTCATGGCTACTGACCCCAGTGAGAAATCCCATGACAAGGGCAGAGGAACGCTACAATGAGGCACATGGGCGAACTAGGAGGATTATAGAAAGAAGCTTCGGCCTCCTGAAGGCCAGGTTTCGGTGCCTCCATATGACAGGTGGTTCTCTGTACTGCTCACCAAAGAAGGTGTGCCAGATCATCGTGGCGTGCTGTATGCTGCACAATTTGGCTTTGCGATGACAGGTGCCTTTTCTGCAGGAGGATGATCCAGAAGGAGGTCTTATGGCAGCTGTGGAGCCTGTGGACAGTGAAGAAGAGGAGGCAGAAGAAGAGGATATCGACAACAGAAACAACGTGATCCAGCAATACTTCCAGTTAGACACAGGTAAGAAGACATAACTGCCTCCTACATCTCATACAATTGTTAGACCTATCATATGTCTGTCACTTTCACCCAGTGTATGGACCCTGACCTGTCACTTTGCCTTTCCATTTCACAGATGTGGGTCCCACTGTGTGTCCTCTGCTATGTTACCTCATGGACTAGAGCTGTGTGACATACGTATGTTGACAATACAATGGACATTGCTATTTTCCTCTGTTATTGCAAATACACATTTGTGAAAGCACAGACTGACTCCAGATTGTTTTGTGATTCAAGGGTGTTTATTTAAGTGCAAAATAGTGGAGGGGGTTGTAAAATGGTCAGGGGTGATGGTGGAGGAATGTCCATGGCAGAGTCCAGTTATTTGTCTAACAGGTGCATTGTCCAAAGGGGCATAGGAAGTGGAGCTAGGCCAGTTGATGGATGGACAGGTGACGAATTGGGACAGAAGGTCTCATTTCTTGGCGGGGGTCTTGGCATTGTTCTCTCTCTTTGTCCTGGATCTCAGGGACCGCTTGGGGGGTTATTCTCCATCTGCAGGGGGGGGGGGGGGCGGGTGTCATGGTCCTTTGGCGGTGCCTCCTGTCCACTAGCGCCGGCGGAGGTGGTGGGCAGTTCATCGCCCAGGCTAGTGTCAGGGGCCCCTTGTTGTGCCACAGTGTCCCTCCTGGTGTTCACAAGGTCCTTCAGCACCCCTACAATGGTGACCAGGGTGGTGTTGATGGACTTGAGTTCCTCCCTGATCCCCAAATGCTGTTCTTCCTACAGCTGTTGGGTCTCCTGAAACTTGGCCAGTGCCATCATCTGCTGGGAATGATGGTACGCTCCCATGATGTTGGAGAGGGCCTCGTGGAGAGTGGGTTCCCTGGGCCTGTCCTCCCCCTGTCGCACAGCAGTCCTCCCAGTTCCCCTGTTTTCCGGTTCCTCTGTCCCCTGAACCGTCTGCCCACTGCCACTGCCCCCAGGTCCCTGCTGTTCTTGGGTTTGTGGGTTTGCCTGGGTTCCCTGTAGTGGTGGACACACTGCTGCTTGACATGTCCTGGGGACAGAGGGATGGGCCCGCTGGGTGGGTGCTGTGCTTGTGTTTCCTGAGGGGGGAGGCTCTGTGGTGGCATGTGCCAGTGTGTGGGGAACCGACTGTCCCGAGGTCCCAGATGGGCCGGGCTGGTCATCTTGATCCAGTTGGACAGACCTGCTGTCATCACTGTGGGCCTCTTCTGTGGGGGGTTGGACATGTCTGGAACCTCCTGTACTGTGATGTTGGGTAGGGGTCCTGGAGAGGTTTAAAGGAATGATTATTGCATCTGTGTGTGCCATTGTGTGCAATGGGTGGGTGACCCTGTACCCCAGGGCTTACATTCTTGTGTAGGACCTTGTGTGATAATTGTTTTGGGGTCTGTGTGGGTATCTGTAGTGGACATGCTTTGGTGATGGGTGTCCAGGCTTTGTTGTTGCATGCAGGGCTTGGTGTTGGGATGGGTGGTTTGTGATAGTGGGACATATGTGAGAAGTTGGAGTGATGGGGGTGAGGGCGAGGGTTGGGGTATGTGATAGCATGCAGGTAGGGTGGGGGATATGGCAGTAAAGAGTTGACTTACCAGAGTCCATTCCTCCTGCTACTCCTTCGAGGCCCTCAGGATACAGTATAGCCAAGACCTGCTCCTCCCAGGTTGTTAGTTGTGGGGGAGGAGGTGGGGATCCGCCGCCAGTCCTCTGAACTGCAATCTGGTATCTTGAGACCACGGAATACACCTTCCCCCGTAGGTCGTTCCACCTCTTCCTGATGTTATCCCGTGTTCTTGGATGCTGTCCCACTGCGCTGACCCTGTCTACGATTCTGCGCCATAGCTCCATCTTCCTAGCTATGGAGGTGTGCTGCACCTGTGATCCGAATAACTGTGGCTCTACCCGGATGATTTCCTCCACCATGACCCTGAGCTCCTCCTCAGAGAACCTGGGATGTCCATGCAGTGCCATGGGGTGGTGTGGGTGATGTGTGAGGTGGTGTGTGTTGTGATGTGTGAGGGGATGTGTTTGTGTGTGTTGTGTGAGGTGCGGGGATGTTGTGTGAGTGATGGTGTTGTGTGCCTGTGGATGCTAGTTTGTTGATGGCGGTGTCTCTCTCTGGCCTTCTTTAGCAATTCTGGTCATAAGGGTTTGTGGGTGATGTGGGTGTGTGTTTTATATTGTATTGGGTGTGTGGGAGTGGTGTATGTATGTGTATCAGGTGTGTGTATTTGGAATTGTCCAATGTGGTTGTGTTTTGTAAATGTGTGTGTATTTTGAGCATGGCAGTGTGTACTGCCAATGGAATACCGCGGTTAAAAGACCGCCATGTGAATTTGTGGGTCGTGATAGTGTGGGCGTATTCCTGTAGGCGTGACGGTGGAGGTTTTGTTATCGCCAGTTTATCACTGACCTTTGGTGTGGCGGACTTGTGTGGGTGTCTAGATTTTGGCAGATTCCGAGCTGTGGGTCGTAATAGCTGTAGCGGAATTCCGCCGCCACAGCAGTGTGTTGGCGGTCTTCTGCATGGCGGTAAGAGGGATTTACCGCCAATGTTGTAATGAGGGCCTACAACTTGTGCCCTATAGTAACTACAACTCACGCCTCCACCATGCACAGTTTTGTCATCAAGAATTTTATTGCAAATGTTACAGTGATAATTTCAGTGATGCCATGAAGATGTCATTAACATTAATTAATTTTAATTACTTTACATTAATCCAACCACTGCGGCGCACTGCCTTTGGCCTCCGGCCAGGCCCTGCAGCCAACCACATATAAGCACCAAACCCTGTGCCACAAATGGCCTTTGCCACTGATTTCTACTGTACAGAAGTAAGTGTTTGTTTGTTTGGTGGGGATGTGTTCATGTTGCTATGCATCAATAACTCATTGCCAAAATAGGCAGGAAACATGCTTGGGTGACCTTTAAGTAAGATGTACATCATCCTATGAAAAGAGTGGGAAAATGTTGCATACCACTAATGTAATTGGGGTGTGGCAAAATGGGCACGTCTACTAGACCATTTTACATGCTTGTAGTACCGCTACATAAGTTATTGCGTACGAAAAAGTAAAGATGCAAACTCCTAATTCGAGGCTTACAAATAACATTTCAAGGTGCAACTGCAGAGAAAACACACTTGCTTTAGCTTGGCCATGCTCTAGAAGTTAGGATGGTTTGTACTTTACAGAAGTAAGTGCTTCTTTGTTTGGTGTTGGAAATGTGATCATATTCCTCTGCATCAAGAATGCATCTCCAAACTCGTTGGGAAAAGAGCTTCGGGGGCCTTTTAGTAGGCTCTATAGCACACTGAAAAAAAGGCAAGAATACGTTGCATACACTAATGTATATTTGGCAGGGACGAATGGGCAAGGCTTCTAGGTTATTTTACATTCTTGTATTATCACTACATAAGCTGATATGCTTGAAAGAGAAACAATGCAACCACCTCCATCGAGGATAACAGATAACTTTTCAAGGTGAAACTACACTTGCTTTGTCTTGACCATGCGCAAGACGGATGATTTGTACAGAAGTAAGCACTTCTTTGTTTGTTTTCACTGATGGGGACCACGGGGAGCCTCAATGCCCACATGGTCCCAACCAGCTCTCTGCCTCCTTCGAGAGCTGGCATTGTTGACGCATTCAGGGAGCTGCTACATATACATCTTTCTGCGTGCAGGAGCAATCTTCCATCTGTTTCCCTGCCCACATGACAGTGAGCAGGGAAAAAGGTAAAAACTGCCCTCCAAGCAAGCAGGAGTAGTTTGACAGCTCCCTCTTGCTGGGAGCAGATTTACTTTGCTCTTGCTTGGGGGGAGCAGTCACAGCTCCCACCAAGTGAAAGGAAACAACTATCTTCAGGGGTGGATACCTTGGGAGATAGCAGGAGCTGGCTATGGAGGGTGGCAGTCCCCATGGCCATTAATGCTCAAGAGAGGGGTTGTGTGGCCCCCCTCTTTTAATTAGCACAGCCCAGCACCAGGGAGGTGGTAGTACCTGGGGTCGTAGATGGCCCATTATGCGCCCACTCTGCCCCCTTCTCTGTTTTTAATTTATTACTAGCCCCCGGGAGTTGGTTGTCCTCTGGGGCTGGGGAGGTCCGCGTATCCCTTTCCGCATTGTTTAAACATAGCCTTGGGAAGGTGGTGGTCCCCAGGGCATAATACAGCCCCGGGAGGGGGGGTCTGTGTGGCTTCTCTACATTCTTTGTAGACAAAAGCCCTGGTAAGGTAGTGGCCCCCCAGACTCAATGAGCCCAATGTAGGGGGGTCTGCGCAGCCTCCCTCCCATACTATATTAAAACCTTGGGGAGTTGGTGGCCCCCTGGGCTAAAAACGGTCCTAAAAAGAGAGCCCCAGGTGCCCCCCTCCTTTTTTCTATTATCCATAATGCCCATCCAGAGGTGAAAGTGAAAACAGCATGAGAGACTGTGCTTGTTCTTTATTTAAAAATGTTGGTGAATTTCACAGAAAATTTAAAAAAAGAAACACTTTTTTGCCCAGGTTGGGTCACAGGGGAACCCCAGCACCAAGGCTGAGGGGTCAGGATATTCCTACCTTGCCCCCCCCCCCTTTTTTTTTTCTTCTTTTGGGACTTGGAGGAAGTGGAGTTCCAAAATGACTGCCAACACTTCCTCATTGAAGTGTTGGCAGCCAATCAGGTAACAGCATGGGGATATCTCACATATATATATATATATATATACATATATTACCTAATGGTGGTCACCGCTAGGTCATTATAGTTAGGACCTAGTTTCTATATAAAAAGTGTTTTTTACTTGCCTATATCTTTGGTGACGCTTGGCGACTCTTCACAAAACTTTCCCCAAAAAATTGCCAGTCACCTTTGCTGCTGTCTGGAAATTTTGGGGTGATCGGTCAAGGGGGGCAGAGAAAAAAGAGGGTCCCAAAACACATTTTCCCCATTCATTTTTTCCATAGGGATTTAGAACAGCGATAACGCAAAAATTACTGGCCGAAATTACACCAAATTTGGCAAAAAGGTAGATCTTGGTCCAGAAAGTGACCTTTTATTTTTTTGGTATAAATCAGTTCCGTAGGTTTAGAGAAATTAAAGAAAATCCAAATTTGTATGTACAGGGACACAAAGGATTCGCAGCCCTTCCTGATCTAGTGCTGAGATTTGATTAGTTTCCAATACTTCAACAAGGAAGCCATGGAAGTGTTGTCAACCATTGTAGGACTTGACTATAGCCAAATCCCTGAAAAAAAAAAGAATACAAAATACAAAGGGGGCAAGGTATGAACACCCTGACGCCTTAGCTCTGGTGCAGGGGTACCCCCGGGCTAAAATGTTTTTCTTTTTTTTTTACAGCAGAATTTGAAAACAACCAAGTCGGCTCCAGCGATTGTTTTAAAAAAAGCCCCCAGGTGGGTCAGGTCTCGGGGACACTCTTTTCTTTTTAAAGGGGGGGAGTCCTGCCCGCCCCACAGCCCTGGGGACCACCATCTCCCCAGGTTGAATAATAAAACATGGGCAGGGGGCTGCACGACCATCCCCAGGTCTAAAATTCTTTTATGATGTGGGGGAGGCAGAATGGCCTCTCCTACAGCCCCGGAGACCACCACGCCTTGGGACCGCCACCTCCAGTCAAAAATGATTTCACATGTGGAGGAGGACTGATGGCCACCCCCACTGCACCTCCCAAGGGCTATAATAAAAAAGGGGGGTCCTTTTCAGACCCCCTTTATCCCCTGGGATCATTACCTCCCTAGGTCTACATTAATATTATGTGCGGAAGGCTGTGCGGCACCCCTACTGCCCCAGGGACCACCAACTCTATAGGGGGGCAAAGAGCAAATAATATAAAGGGGGTCTGTTTCAGACCCCCATTAGCCAAGGGGACCCCCACCTCCCCAGGACTATGCCTATGTTGGAGGGGGCCCTCACCTTGATTAGCCACTAATGGTCTGGGGGACGCCATCCCCCAGGGCCGGCTCCTGCTATGTCCCAGGGTGCCCACCCCCGGGACATAGCTGTTTGCTGTGGCTTGGCTGCAGCTTTGAAGCTGTAGTCAAGCCACAGCTAACACTCCACTTTTTGACAGCGGATCTGTAAAGCAGGTACAAAGTGGAGCTTTCATCTTTGTCCCCTGCATGCATGCAGGGAACAGAGATGAAATGATTCAGGAAGCAAAGCAGCTCCTTGCTTGCTGAAGCAATGGACCTATGAGGTAATACTTGAGTCTTATCATGCGGTGCCAGATAGCCTGTTTGCTAAACATGAAAAAAAAACTAAATGAATAAATATATAAATATGTAGGGACTGTGGGGGAGCCCTTGAGGGCTTCCTCACAGTTCCACGTAGCCCTTAAAGGGCTAAAGAAAATGAAAATAAACAAAACCAGTAGCTTAGTGAGACGATCCAGCCGAGCTCGCTTACCTCTTTTTTTTTTTTTAATTTAAAGTACAAATGATTTCAATTTTTAAAAATGATAGATACATGTTTTAAATTGTACAGAACGATATCATTCTAAGTATATCATACATCAAAGCCTGAAAAACTCTCTATCTCTTTCCCTCTCACTTTCTTTCTCTCTCTCTCTCTCCCTCTCTCTCTTTCTCTGTCTTTCTTTCAATCAATGTCTCCCACTCACACACCCACCCAGACACTTACGCACCCACCACAGACCCACTCAGACACTAATGCCCCCATTCACAGACCCACTCAGACACTCATGCACTCATTCACAGCCCCAGTCAGACCCTCACATACCCACTCACAGATCCACTCAAACACTCAAGCACCCACTCACAGACCCACTCAGACTCTCACACACCAACTCACAGAACCACTGACACCCTTATGCAGCTACCCTGGAACCCGCGCAGACACTGACGCACCCTCTAAGACACTGATGAACACACTCTCTCACCCAGACAGAGACTCTCACAGCCACTCTCACCCCCAGATACACCCTCTTACCCCTATTCTCACATCTAGAGAAATAGGCTGCAGCCAACTCGCACCAGGCACGAACAAGTGGCTGTGTGCGGAGTAGGGTTGGGTGGTTGGCCCAAGGGTCTGGCTTCAGGCCAAGCTTTGCATTCAACCCCTGCTGTGCAAGGGCAAAGGCTGTGCATGGTGCAAGGCTGCGCATACGGGGTTGGCCTCAGGGCATGGTTATGTGGTGGTGATTGGATTAACGTATAGTAATGAAAATTACTATACATTGAGAAAAGTAGAAATTCACTTATAGTTAGGAAATAGAATTTTTTTAAAACTGAAATTCACTGACAAAAACAAAGGTTACCGGGACATTATAGTTAGGATCACATTTTAAACTTAGACAACCCATAGAAATTCACTAGTTATAGTAAGAGTTACCTCAAGCAACTATAACTTGTGCCCTAAGGTAAGTTCAGCTTGTGCCCTTACCATACATTTCTAATGACCCCCACAAACTGCAGCACTCATGACACCTTTAATAACATCATTGATAATATGAATGTAATATTGCAGTAAAAATGACTAAAAACTGTGCATGGAATTTCAATTGTTTTGTACGTTTAAAATGTGAGCCTAGCTATAATGTCCCTGTAATCTTTGTTTATTTTTAAGTTTCTATCTTTGGCACTGCTTGACGAATCTTCACAAAACTTTCTAAAACAATTTGTCATTAACGTCAGCTGCTGCTTGGATAGTTTTTGGGTGATCTGTCTAGCAGGGGCCAAGAAAAACGGGGGTGAGGAAAAAGGGGAGAAGGTCCCAAAACATGTTTTCCACTTTCATTTTTCCATGGCGATTTTGAACAGTGATAGCTAAAAAAACTACTGGACGGAATTACACCACATTTGCCAGGAAGGTAGGTTGTGGTCCAGGAAGAGTCCTTTTTTGTTTTAGTTTAATTCCGTTCAGTAGTTTTAGAGAAATTAAAGAAAATCCCAATTTCAATATTTAGGGACACAAAATATTTGTGACTCCTCCTGATCTTGTGCTGTGATTTGATTGGCTAATAATACTTAAACAACAGAAGCTGTTGAAATGTTGTCAGCCATCTTGGGACTCGGCTGAAGTTTTTTTGGGTGTTTCTGTGTTTCTTCAACTGACAAGAAGATGGCAGTTGCTTCTCCAGCCAACAATGATGTTGCAAGCAGTCACTGTGAGGATAAACAACCACCCAGGAAGAAGAGGGAAAGTATTGTGTGGACCGTCTTCACCATTCCGGAGGGAGAGAAGAAAATGAATGCTAGGAAGGTCACTTTCAGTCTGTGCAAGAAGATGTTGTCTTGAGGCAATGAGCGTAAATACTCATGAGGACCATTTTCCATGTTCAAGCACCTTGAGAGCATGCACAGTGCTAGGCTTGCTAGAGCACAAAGAGAAAGAGAAATCAGCCTTGGCACAGCTAGAAGCCAGGATCCCTACCAGGGACATCTTCCGAATTCGTTATGCCTACCACATCTACTATGACTGTGCCGGAGTTCGCTGCAATTGAACAACATTGCATGAAATGCAAACATACATTGTGCGTCGGAGAACAATCCATTCAAAGCATTGCAAATGCCATCAATGCACACAAGTGCTAGTTTTTTTCCTCTTTGGAAACAAAGTTTGTGTTATTTTTTACAGAACACTACAGTTTAAATGATTTTTTTTTAAAAAAAGAAAACATTAAAAAAACAAAATTGTTTTAAAAAACACAAAAAGAACCACTATACTGATGAAAAAAAGATACATGTTATATGTTTGTTTGTCATTTGCATGAGTTAGGGGCTGCATGGATGAATGTATGGTTATTTAAGTAGCTGTATGAGTGAGCAGGTGTATGAGTGGTTATATCAGTGATTGAAAGGGTGGAAGAGTGGCTGTAAGGGTGAGGGATAGGGTTCATGAGTGACTGTATGGGTGAGTAAATGGGTGTATACGTGGCTGTATAAGTGAGTGACCTGGTGTGTGAGTGGTTTCATGGGTGAATGACTGGGTGTATGAGTGTCTGCATGGATAACTGATAGGGTCCATTACTGTCTGTATGGGTGAGTGACTAGGTGCATAAGTAACTGTATAGGTGAGTGAGTGGGTGAATAAGTGGCTGTATGGTTGAGTGAATGGGTATATGAGGGGCTGTATGTGCAACTGAATGGATGCATGAGTGCCTATATGGGTGAATGACTGGGTGCGTAATTGGTTGCGTGGGTGAGTGACTGGGTGTATGAGTGTCTGTATGGGTGAGTGACTGGCTGCATTAGTGTATGGGTGACTGGGTGGGTGAATGAGTGGCTGCATGGATGAGTCAATTGGTGCCTGAATAGGTGTATGAATGAGTGAATATATGTATGGCTGGCTGCATCAGTGAGTGACTGGATGCATAATTGATTGTATAGGTGAGGGAGTGGGTGCGTGAGTAGCTGTATGCATGAGTGAATGGGTGCATGAGTGACTGTATGGATGAGTGATAGGATGCATGAGTGGCTGTATATATAAGTGAGTGAGTGCATGAGTGAATGTATGAGCGAGTGAATTGGTGTCTGAGTAGCTGTATGGGTAAGTGAATGGATGCATGAGTGGCTGCATGGGTGAGAAAATGGGTGCATAAGTGGTTGCATAGGTGAGTGAGTGTGGGGATGCGTGACTGTATGGATGATTGATAGGATGCATGAGTGGTTGTATGGGTGAGTCACTGGGTGCATAAGTGGCTTTAAAGGTGAGTGAATGGGGTATGAGTGCATTTATAAGTGAGTGAATAAGTGTGTGAGTGACTGTGTGACTGAGTGAGTGGGTAAATGATTTGCTTTATAGCTGAGTAACTAGGTGTAAGAGGAGCTGTATGGGTGAGTGAATACTTGCATGGCTGCCTGTATGCTGAGCGACTGGGTATGAGTCGATGTATGTGTGATTTATTGGGGGTAGGACTGGCTGTATTGGTTAGTGACTGGGCACATAAGTGCTTGTATAGCTGAATGAATGGATGCATGTGTGTCTGTATGGGTGAGTCTGTGGATGCCTGAGTGGGTGTATGAGTGAGTGACAGGATGCATGAGTGATTGCATGGGTGACTGAGTGGATGTCTGAGTGGCTGTATGAGTGAGTCATTTGGTATGTGAGTGGCTGTATGGTATGGGTGAGTGAATGAATGCATTATTAGCTATGAGGGTAAATTAATGGCTGCATGAGTGGATGTATAGGTAAATGACTAGGTGCGTGAATGACTGTATGGGTGAGTGAGTGGTTGAGAAAATGGCTGTATGAGTGAGTGGTTGGGTGTGTAAGTGGCTGTATGGGTGAGCGAATGGGTGCTTGAGTGCTGTATGGGGAGTGACTGGGTGCATCAAAGGCTGTTTGGGTGAGTGAGTGAGTGCATGAGTGGCTGTATGGCTAGGTAAATGGATGCACGTGTGCAGGTGAATGAATGGGTCCACCTGGGGCTGTTGGGTGAGTGAATGGGTGCATCATTATGAATGAGTGAGAGGGTGCATGAGTGGCTGTATGGATAAGTGACTGGGTGAGTAAGTGGTTGTGTGGGTGAGTGATTGAGTGCATATTGGGCGTATGTCTGAGTAAATGGGTAGATGAGTGTCTGTATGGCTGAGTAAATGGGTGTATGAGAGGCTGTATGAGTGAGTGGATGGGTACATGAGTAACTGTACAGGTGAGTGAGTGGGTGCATCAGTAGCTGTATGAGTGGGTGAATGGGTGCATGAGTGACTGTATGGCTGAGTGACTGGGCACCTAAGTGGTTGTGTGGGTGAGTGAATGGGTGTCTGAGTAGCTGTGTGAATGAGTGAATGGATGCATGTGTGGCTGAATGTATGAGTGAGTAGGTGGGTGAGTGGTTATATGGATTTGTGACTGGGTGCATGAGTGGCTGTATGGCTGAGTGACTCGGTCTGTGAGTGGCAGTATAGCTGATTGACTGGATGCATGAGTGGGTGTATGGGTGAGTTACTGGGTGCATCAGTGCTTATATGAGTGAATGACTGAGTGCATGAGTGGCTGTATGACTGAGTGACTTAGTGTGAGTGTGGCATTCTAGTTGAATAACTGGGTGTCCGAATGAGTGTATGTATGAGTGAATGGTTGCACAAGTGGTTTTATGTGTGACTGACTTGATGCATGAGTTCTGTATGGGTGAGTGAGTGGGTGCATGAGTAGCTGTATGGGTGAGTGAATGGGTGCATAAGTGGCTGTATGAATGAGTGACTGGGTGCATGAATGGCTGTATAGATGGGTGACTAGATGCATAAGTGTTTGTATGGATGAGTGAGTGGGTTTGTAAGTGGCTGTGTCGGTGAGTGAATAGGTGTATCGGGGGAAGGTGTGAGTGATTGGGTGCACGACACTGTATGAGTGAGTGATTGGGTGTATGTGTCACAATCTGGATGTCTCTTACCACCGTTGGCTCAAGAACTTGAAGGAACTCCCGGTCTTCTACTGGTTCTGGACTGGCCAAAATAGTGCGATTAAATCCAGAGGCACAGTGTTTGATTGGTCCGCATTCCATCCATCATTGTGTTGCTTAGCTTTTGTCACCATAAGTGTGCCGGGTATGGCCAGACGTGGGTCCCGGGCTCAGTGTGCCACTGGATTCAAGCTAGCCTGGCTGATGAAGGGTAATACCCTGCAACTGGTCCCAGGATGATTGTTTCCAGTACAGGGAGAACCTGGCCTGGTAGTTTGGGCTGGACTGTTACCATTGGGAACAGGGTCAAGACTGATTTGCATATGGCTGGGTTCAAATTGGGGTGGAATGATGAGCAAAAGAATTGATGGATTAAACCCAGATTTGTGACTGAGGGTGAATCTTTGATTGGTTCCGCATTCCATCCATCATTTGTGTTTGCTTAGCTTTTGTCGCCGTAAGTGTGCCGGGTATGCCCAGACGTGGGTCCCGGGCTCACTGTGCCACTGGATTCAAGCTAGCCTGGCTGATGAAGGGTGATACCCTGATACCGGTCCCAGGATGCTTGTTTCCAGTACAGGGAGAACCTGGCCTGGCAGTTCGGGCTGGACTGTTCCCATGGGGAACAGGGTCAAGACTGATTTGCATATGGCTGGGTTCAAACTGGGGTGGCATGTTGAGCAAAAGAATTGATGGATTAAACCCAGATCTGTGACTGGGGTGAATGTTTGATTGGTTCCGCATTCTGTCCATCATTTGTGTTTGCTTAGCTTTTGTCGCCATAAGTGTGCCGGGTATGCCCAGACGTGGGTCCCGGGCTCACTGTGCCACTGGATTCAAGCTAGCCTGGCTGATGAAGGGTGATACCCTGAAACCGGTCCCAGGATGCTTGTTTCCAGTACAGGGAGAACCTGGCCTGGCAGTTCGGGCTGGACTGTTCCCATGGGGAACAGGGTCAAGACTGATTTGCATATGGCTGGGTTCAAACTGGGGTGGCATGCTGAGGAAAAGAATTGATGGATTAAACCCAGATCTGTGACTGGGGTGAATGTTTGATTGGTTCCGCATTCCGTCCATCATTTGTGATTGCTTAGCTTTTGTCAACATGAGTAAAGCAGTGTCACACCAGCGGGCCCCGGCCACTAGCCAGTCATCTGAACAGCCTTCCACTTCTGCTTCTGCTAGTGGACAGGAGGCCCCGCCACAAGACCCACAGGCCACTAGCACCCCTCACCCTGCAGAAGGTGAACCACCCCGCAAATGTTCCCTGCGAACCAAACAGAAGCTATAGACACTTACCAAGACCCCCACCAGGAAATCAGACTCTCCTGATTGTCCCCCTTGTGTCCCACTCAGTCACCCTGTCCACCTTGAAGTGCCATTGCTCCCCTTCCTATGTCCCCTTAGACAATGCACCTGTGCTACAAACAGACTGGAACAATACCCTGGACTTTCCTCCATCATCACCCCATCCCATTGCACTTACCGCGCTATATATTAGCACTACAATAAACACCCTTGGATAAAAATTGATTTCAAGTATGTCATGTATTACAAATATGTACTGATTGAAACAGGTACAACCATTGCAAATTAACTGTACATAGAATGAGCATAGAATCAATGACTTGTAGCTGGCTGTTGTGATCACACCAGGAGTATTTATCAAATCACCAACATCTGCAAAATGAATAGCCAGAGGTAGCAATAAGTGCATATAGAATTGGGAAATACCAGCATGCCAATGCCACACAGAATACAACCAAGGTAATTGAAATGTAAAGTTGCACTGTCTCACCTGTGTGTCATTGAAAGTACTGATGGATTACAGATGTTCTGTTGTCAACATCCTCATCCTCTGCCTCCTCATTCTCACTGTCCACATGGTCCAATGCTGCCACATGGGCATCTCCAGTCTCCTCCTCCTGCAGAAAAGGGACATGATGTTTGAGGGCCAGGTTGTGCAACATGCAGCATGCAACTACTATCTGGCAGACCTTCTTGGGTGAGTAGCACAGGGATCCACCTGTTAGATGGAGGCACCAGAACCTGGTATTCAGGAGGCCAAAAGTCCTTTCAATGATCCTTCTGGTTCGCCCATGTGCCTCAATATAACGTTATTCTGCCCTTGACCTGGCATTCCTCACAGGGGTCAGCAGCCATGAAAGACTTGGGTAACCAGAGTCATTTGCAAATATTGAGGGACAACATTCACCCACACACTATCCTATATGGCCAACACCAAAGGCATACAACAACATATACTGAGTGAGAACAAGGGCTCACCTATTAGCCACACCCTGTGCCTCTGTAGTTGGGACATCACATTTGTGATTCTGCTATTCCTCAGGACAAAGGCATCATGCACCGACCCTGGATACTTAGCATTGATGTGGGAGATGTACTGGTCCACCAGGCACACCATCTGCACATTCATGGAGTGGAAACTCTTACGATTCCTGTACACCTGATCATTCTGGCAGGGGGGACATATGTAATATGTGTTCCATCTATCGCCCCAATTATACTGGGGATATGTCCCATTGCATAACACCTGGCCTTCACAGTGGCCAAATCCTCAACCTAGGGGAAAACAATGAAGCTGCACATGTGTTTTATCAGGGCAGACAACACTCTTGTCAGCACTATTGAGAACATTGGCGGTGACATTTCTGCTGCCAAGCCCACTGACAAGAACCAGTTGCCAGGAAATGGACAACTGATAGCACTTGCGCACGAGAGGGGATTCCAGTCAGATGATGGATAGATGAGATCAGGTCAGGCTCCACCTGGGCACACAGCTCTGTGATTGTGGCCCTGTCCAGTATATAGGTGAGGATAATGTGTCTGTCCTCCAGTGTAGCTAAGTCCATCAGGAGTCTGTACACGGGGTTTGGTCTCCACCTCCTATTCATCCACACCGGTAGGTATCTAAGGGACACGAGTGAGTAGGCTGTCACAATTTGAACAACTAAACCACAACAGCAGTCCACATGGTGCATCTATGTATGGTAACAGTGTAAATGTCGAAGTATGTGCCTATTTATCCTGTGACACAGTAACTGTCTATAGGCCTGCCCCGACCCCCTGAAATGGCGACCACCTGTCCTGTAAGGAGGGACAGGTGGAAGTGAGGTGATTCTGCCGACACTGGGTGTCGTTTCGGTAGGCGGTTTTGCCCCGCCGTGCAATTCCTCATTGGTTAATATTGGGCCCTATGGGGGACAGTGGCCAATGGGGATGTACGCTGGCGGTGACGGTGTACACCGCTGTGGACGTGACCGCCATTTTCTAACTCAATCCTCACTTGTTGCCTGACCTTCAACAGGAGAAGACCTACACTGAGTGTGCTGCTGTGACCTGTGTCTGGAACCTACCGTGGCCAGTGTGACCGGGGAAAGGGCCCAATCCTTCACTTTGGAGGAGTTGGAGCAACTGGTGGATGGGGTCCTACCCCAGTACGGACAGCTGTATGGGCCTCCAGACCAACAAGTGAGTACACTTTGAGCATGATGCATGTGGCATGGATGCATGGGGATGTGTGTGAAGGCATTGTGTACGGGTAGGGGAGATTCTCTGATTGTGGTATACATGTTGTGGGTTGGCCTATGTGTGTTCCAATGGTGATGGAATCGAGTATGGTGGGCCATGTGTGTGACAGGCTGGACTGTAGTTTAATGTAGTTCTCCTGTATGTATTACCTCTGCAGATCTGCACCCATCAAAAGAAGGGATTATGGCGTGCCATCGCCAAGCACATGTGGACCCTGGGGGTCTATGGCAGATGGAGAATCAACTGTCAGAAATGGTGGGAGGACCTGAAATGCTGGGCACTGAAGACTGCGGAGCCCCCACTGGGGATGGCCTCCCAACGAGGAAGGGGTGCCCGTCGGACCCTGACCCCCTTGATGGCCCACACACTGGCAGTGGCCTACCCTGAGCTGGATGGGCACTTGAGGGAATTACAGCACCCACACAAGGTTGAGTACAGTGTGTATCATTACATATTTTGGCTGGTGGGGTGGTATCTGAGTGGTGGTTGTGTGTTAGTTGGTGCCCCTAAGGCCAGGCCAGACATTGCAGCATGGGTCAAATGTAGGGTAATGGTTGCACGGCAAATAAAGGTAACCTAGCTTGTTAGTAGTCACTTTCAGGCAGGGCATTGTGCGTCCCAGGCGTGCTGCAGTTGATGGTGTGTGCTCCTCATCTTGCCTTGGTGACTAGCCATATCACTGGTAATGCAATGCATGTTGCTTAGGCCTGTTCCCTGTGTGTGACGGTGATGTGCATGCCAATAGTGGTGTTGGTGCAGTTATTGACCAAGTGTATCCTTTGTCCACCCCCCCTTTCTTGTTTTCCCATCCTGTGCTTGTGTGCATTAGCATCATCTGGTGGAGGAGCAGGGGCACCAGCGACAGAGGGATCTGGGCTCTGCATCCCACAGGACCCAGAAGGCAGAGTCTACGGAAGCCGAGGGAACCAGTGGGACAGGGGGGCAAGTGAAACACCCTGGCTTAGACTGGAGTAGATGACACAGACTCAGATACCTCCTCTGATGGGAGCTCCCTGGTGGTGGCAGACACCTCTGGGACTACCCCAGCTGCAGATACATCCGCCACCCCCATGCCAGCACTGCTCTCCCAGTAGCCCCTCAGCGAGTTGCCCGTGCCCACTCACCCAGGAGGGTGAGCATCTCCTTCGCCCCAGGCACCTCAGGCCCTGCCCCAGTGAGCCCTGCTGCCCTGAGTGAGGAGGCTATTGACCTTCTGAGATCCATCTCTGTTGGGCAATCAACAATTGTGAATGCCATTTAGGGGCTGGGATCCCAGATGCAGCAATGCTATGCATTCCTGGAGGGCATTCACAGTGGATTGGCAGCCCAACAGAGATCGATTCAGGCTCTGGCCTCCTCTCTGATGGCACCCGTTGTCCCTGTTTCTACCGTCCCCCCTCCAACTACCACTTCCCAGTCCCATTCCCCTCAACCCCAACCCATCCCATGCACACATACAGACGAGCATGCACACAAGACAACACACAAGAGAGGCACAGGCAAACACACCATGCAATAGCAGACAACAACATCCACTGCCTCCACTGTCTCCCCCACCTCCCTCCCAGTCATGTCCACATTCACACTTGTATGCACTCCATCTATGTCCACTACCAGCATCACCACACCAAGCAGAACACACACCTCACTGGCAGACACCTCCACAACAGCCATGCACGCGTCCCCTATGTCCTCTCCCACCATGTCTGTCACCCCCTAAATGACACAAATACAAGCATTCACACATCTTACAGCCATGCACCTCACATCAGCATACTGCCCATGGCAACTGCACCCAAGTCCAGCAGACATACACCTCCAACAACCACTCCTTCATCCTCCACTCCCATTACTCCTCCCTTCTCCCTTCCCATCATCCCTAAAAATCTTTTCCTTTCCCAATTTGACCCCTTCCCTACCCTATCCCCCGTCCTGTTCTTATGGGCAGGGTACCAAGGACACAGCCCAGCATCTCAGCCAAACAGTCCACGGGGCCAGTGGGAGTACCACCCACTTGTGGTGACAAGGATACCACACCTCCATCGCAAAAGGGGAAGGAGCCAGCACCACCAGGGAAGAAGGGGAAGGAGCCTGCACTACCTTGAAAGAAGGGGAAGGAGCCTGCACCACCTGAAAAGAAGGGGAAGGGGCCTGCACCACTTGTGAAGAAGGGGAAAGAGCCTGCACCACCAGACAGAGAGGGAAATAGCCCATCCACGTCTGCCAGGAAGGATAAGGGATCCATGACCCATGTACAGTAGGAGATGAAGCACTCTATGCCAGCGGCGGCTGTCAGGCTGATACCACCACCACCACCAGCTGTCACTGGCCCCCAGCACCAGCTGAGGAAGTGCAGCCATCAGAGAGTGCAAAGGCTGCCCAGGAGGCTCCTCCATCTACCACCACAGTGCAGCCATCAGAGAGTGCAGAGGTTGCCCAGGAGGCTCCTCCGTCCACCACCACAGTGCAGCCATCAGAGAGTCCAGATGCTGCCCAGGAGGCACCTCCATCCACCACCACAGTGCAGCAGTCACCACCAGCGGATGCCATGTAGGCCACACTCCAGGGGCTGCTGTGTGAGTTGCCCCCTCCAGAACCAGTGGGGTAGTCACCCACCTGAGAGACTGTGGCCTTGCACTCCCAAGGACAGAGCAATGGCATGTTGACCCCTCCAGAACCAGTGGGCAAGTCACCCACCTGAGAGACTGTGGCCTTGCACTCCCCAGGACAGAGCAGTGGGCATGTTGCCCCCTCCAGAAGCAGTGGGCAAGTCACCCACCTGAGAGACTGTGGCCTTGCACTCCCTAGGACAGAGCAATGGGCATGTTGCCCCTTCCAGAACCAGTAGGCAAGTCACCCACTCCAGAGACTGTGGTCTTGTACTCGCCAGGACAGAGCAATGGGCATGTTGCCCCCTCCAGAACCAGTGAGAAAGTCACCCACTCCAGAGACTGTGGCCTTGCACTCCCCAGGACAGAGCAATGGGCATGTTTCCCCCTCCAGAACCAGTGGGGTAGTTCCCGTATTCAGATGAGGTGCCCCCCTATTTCCCTGAGGTGCATTCCCACTTGCAAAAAGTTGCCCCTACAGTGTTCTCTATGGATGTGTCAGGATACATGTTGGGTCTTGGACTGTGCCCTGTGGCCTTGTGTGCCCTTATGACTTTGGACAGGGCATTAGCCCTTTATGTACATTTGTAAATATATTTGGTTTGTGTGGTGGGTTTTGCTATGCTAATACATTGTCAGTACTCCAGCAATCTGGTCCGTGTTTTATCATGCTGTGTGTCCTGTGCCATTGGTTTACGTGTGTAGCTGGATGTGTGTATGGTGTATGTGTGTCGGGTGTGTGTGTCACTCTCGTTTTCCTCTCACCCTCCCTTGTGTGCTAGGCGGATGTACTCACCGTCATTGTCTTCGTCGGCATTGGTGTTCCAGGTGGAGCATAACGTAGAGCATAACATAGAAGATCATCTGGAAAACTTGCAGTTCGGATTCCATGGCAGCGTGGTTCTTCCCTGTGTCTCCAATGGTGAGTCCTTTCACTTCAGAGCTCTGTTTCCGCTAGGCATTTGATGGCGTTGGTACCACCCCAGAAAAGGTGGCGGTTTCCTGTGTCTTAATATGGTGGGTGGTACTTTGTCTTCCACCTGGCTGTTGTTGGCTACCGCAGTGGTGAATGTTATTACCGCCCTGGTGGTTGGTGTGGTACATTGACTTTCTACGGGAGTTATCACAGCCATGGTCATAATTCGGCGAATGTTACTGCCAGCCTGTTGGCGGTATTACCGCCACTTTATCACTCACCACCAGGGTCATAATGAGGGCCTATATCTATTAAAACTTGTTAATCTGTAATATAAAATGTATTATTAATAAAAAAAACACAAGCATCTTTTGTTTTTTTACATTGCATTCCGTTCATCCAGTTTGTGTCTTTAAACATACAGTATAATGTCCAGATGTAATATTAAGGCCTCTATGAAAGATGATAGCCAAAGTACAGTATGTTCTCCCAGAAATTGGTATTTGTCCAGCTTTAAAGTTTCTAATCTCGGGGTCCAATTTTGTTCCATCCGCTCTGCATCGTGCAAACATTGCTATAATGTATTTGCCCCACCTCTGTATAAGCAATGTAGAGAATACATTTGATTTACAGCTTGGACAGATCACTGTTTTTTGTTAATTTATAAAAAGACACACTTTTAGATTCTGGCAGAGTTAAGTACAGAAATTGCCCAGACAATATTTAAGTGGTAGATGAGAAAGAACAATCTTCACATTCATGGTTCCAAATAGATCATCCATATTCACATTTTCTTCTTCTAAACTTCCAAGAATCATCATAATAAATTAATTTGCATCTTATTGAGCTTTTAGAGTAAATATTGCAGACCCACTATATTTATCTACTAGTTCTCGAATTCCTGAAGCAATTTTTATTTTAGTTCTGTTATGGGATAAGTGTTAAAGGCGATTAAATAGTGCTATGCACAATGTTTTTCATGGTTTTTCCTGAATTGCATTTACAAAATGTGGTAGATAGAAAAGAACATTGAGAACAACATTAGCATAGCAGTTAACACCACTAGCTTTATCCAACTGGTAACTTACAATATCTATAGCCTTTTGCACATTTATTTTCTTGACACCACCTTCTTTAGCTTTGCTTTCTATCTTTTCTATTATCTCTTTTGACTGTTTTGCCAGTTTCTGCTTAGGACACAATACCTGTTTTTTCATAAACAGGACATTGTCTGAAATGAGGTGAATATTTACTTCTTAACCTGCTGTACTCTCTCATGCAATTTACATCTGCACTTAGCTTCTTCTCATCAAAATCAATCAGAAACCAACCAGCTAATGTTCAGACTCGTGACAATGCTACATTCAACATTCCTTCTTTAAAAACTGTACTTCCAATATTAATAAACACAGCATCAACACTCAAGGCTTGAGACTTGTGGATTGTTACACCATACGCAAGACAAACTGGGAACTGTTTTCGTAGGACATACAAATCTTACACAAGCAAACAGCTTCCAACTTATCGTCCATTTTGCTTCATGCCATCAACTTGATCAAACTTTATAGCTAGGAATTCAACATCATCATGGTTCGGAAAATGAATACAATTAACAATTATACCCATGGCCCCATTTACCAATCCTTCTTCGACATTTAACTTATATCTTCAAATTATTGTACAGTTTTTACAGACACATAAACACTTCTCTGGGCCAGCAGACCTAGATACAGATTTCTCCAAAGAGTTCAATTTATCTTGTAAGTTCTCACTGAGTATTATAGTTACTCCTTGGTGTTCCATTTTGTTTATAGCAGTAATCTCCAAAATGTCTTCATTCTTTAGTTAAGTAAGTCTTCATTAAATGCAGCACACACTTGAAGTGTAGGCATCAAAGTTATGGCCCATATTTAAGAAAAATTGGCCCATCAGAGCTGGTGCACCACTTTTTCTGCACCCGCATCCCCAAGTTCCTTGTATTGAAAATATTGCCAAATGTTGACATTGCCAATGCTTCCTAATGAGTTTCAAATCTCTTCATGTGAAAGAGTTTTAAAAACAGGCTGTTCTTTTACAGGAGTAAGTTGTAGCAGGTCTCCAAAAACAATCAAATGCTTTCCTCCAAATGAAACATCATATTCAGTTTTATAAATCTCTTGCATTCGCAGGTAAACAAAGGCAAGCATTAGATTTGTGACCATGCTCACCTCATCAATAATCAAAAGCTTCATTTTCTTCAAAACTCTTGCTACCTCATGACAGGCTTCACCAGATAACTTCTGGTATTCCAGTGTATTGTCATGTTCATTGGTAGCATAAGTAATCTATGTAATGTTATTCCCTTGATATTGTGTCCAGCTAATCCAGCAGGTTCTGTTACCACACACAATAGGTTTGAATCTGTAGTTTTCTGTAAGTAAGTAGAGATAACTTTGATTAAAAAGCTTTATTCGGTATCGGCCTGACTACTAATATGTAATACTATTGGGTTCAATGATGATCAATTGCATTCCTTTTTCTTGTGTCATATCCATGTGCTATTTTATCTTTTACTTCAATGCAAATCTCTTTCTGCTCATTGTTTAGTTATCCAACTAACCTTTCCAGATCTACCAATTCCTGTCTATCTTGTTCCGTGGCAGCTTCAACTTCATTCATAGCTATTGCAGCATCATTTTCAATAATAGGCTGCTCTGAGAATATTCCTTAGCTACCTTAGCAGCAATCATTTCCTCTTGTTGTAGTTCATTATTGAACATATGTAAGTAGTTATTGAGCATGGGATTAAAACAATTTTCATAACAGCCATAACCTCCAAGTAATTCCAATTCAATATGCCAAGATTTGAACAGTTGAAGAAGTGCTAAATAGAAAAATTCTCTTTTCTCAGAATTTTGATAGCTAAGTTTTCGATGGTTAATTAAATTTTGTTTTTCTTGTTTCACTAAGGATCCATCACATCCATGGACTGCATATGTTCCTTCTTCTATGTTTCATATACATTATTTCTATATCTGTAGTTTTGATGAATTTCATAAAGGCATTTGGCTTCTAAATGTTGCCTTCGTCTTGGATAGTATGTATCCAAATGATTTTACAAGTTTTGTACTTTCTGGATCAAACTCTGCTAGGTACTGAATTTCAGGGGGGAAAGACTTCAATACTCTGTTTCTTGTAGTAGATAGACCAAGACTTACCCAGACAATTACTTTTGATTTTGAGAACAAACTTGCTGAACTGAGTCTATCACAGGCTTTATAGGACCCCATTTCACTATGGGTAAAGCATTTTCAAGTTCAAGGAATACAATTACTTGCTAAGTGTCTTCTCTGCAGAAATCTCCTCCTACATTTTCTTCAGCTCAGATTTTTCGGATTTTGTAATGTACGATGTGACATACCGAGCCACAGCAATGGAGTTGTCTGCAACAAACTGAAAGTACATGTTAGCATTCCACATTTTTAATATGACAGGATTATAGTCATTGATGTATTTGGATTCTTCTGTTCTTCTTAAGTTATATGTGTTCTTTGGGATTTCCGTGTCAGTGTATGTCTGACTGAAGACAAGAAGCTGTTTTCTCTCCCTTCTGAAATGACAAGTCATTGAAATCCAAATATACATCATTGTAGCCCCAGGAGGTGGTGGTCCTGGGGTACGGGGGTATGTCCCCTCACATATTTAAAATTTGCCTTGGGGAGTTTGTGGTCCCCAGAGCAGCAGGGGTACGCAGCCCCCCAAATATATCTCATAAGCCCCATGCAGATGGGGGTCCCCAGAGCAGCAGGGGGAGGCATGTAGGACCCCCGCTTTTTAACACAAAAGACCCCGGAACTTGGCCCACCCAGGTTACATTATAGTAACAAAAGAGCAGGAGTCTGAGCTTCATGCTTTTTAAAATTTTACTGCAGATCTGCGGATCCACCACAACTCCATAAATTTAAAACAAAAATGCTTTTTAGCCCCAAGGGGATCCCTTTGTGACCCCACCACCTGAGTTAAGGGGTCAAAGTGTTTGTAACCTGGCCCATTTTCTTTATTTTTTACTTTTATTGGGGACTCGGCTTCAGCCCTGTCTCAAGATAGCTGACAACACTTTAATGACTTCTGTTGTTGAAGTGTTAACAGCCAACCTGATCTCTGCACGAGATCGGGAGAAGTCGCAAATCATTCGGGTCCCTAGGTATACACATTTGGATTGTCTTTAATTTCTCTAAAATTACTGAACAGAATTATACGAAAGCAACAAAGCACTCTTTCTTGACAAGGACCTACCTTCTGGACAAATTTGGTGTAATTCCATCCAGTAGTTTTTGGCACTATCGCTGTTCAAAATCCCTATGGAAAAATGAATGGGGAAAATGTGTCCACCCTGAAACTTTCGAGGCAGCAGCTAACAAGACTGGCAATTTTCTGTGGAAATTTTTGTGAAGATTTGTCAAGCGGAGCCAAAGATATAGGGAAAGTTAAAAAACGCTTTTTATATGGAAACTATATATATATATATATATATATACATATATATATATATATATATATACATATATAGTCCCTGAAGAACACCAAAAGTTCCTGAGATGCTATAGTTAGGAAATACAATTAAACAACCATAGAAATTAACTCAAAAAACCAAAGGATACAGGTATGTTAGAGCTAGGCTCACATTTTAAATGTACAAAACCATAGAAATTCACCTGGTATAGTTAGCGTTATTTCAAGTAACTTTAAAGTGTGCCTTAAGACACAACTCACATTCCTGTAACCTATGTTTCTTTTCAGTGAAAATATATATATAATAATACAATATATATAGATACACACACATATATATATATATATATATATATGTGTATATATATATATATATATATATATATATATATATATATATATATATATATAAATATATACATTTATATGTGTATGTGTGTTTTGAGGTGCACCTGCAACACGTTTTGTCTTGGGAGTACAGTACACAAAGCAAAAGAATGTACATGAGCACATCTGAGTGTTATACACAAGGATAGACAGTATCCAGTAGCTAGACATTTTCAACAGTTCCATGCCTGTAATGGTACGCAACTTCAGATGATTTTTATGCATTCAGTGGCATCTAATATTAGGTGGGGGGGCAAAAGAGTATAGAACTTATGTCTACTTAGAATCAAGATATGTCATCCAATTCAATACCAAATTCCTGATAGGGCTCAATTCAGATGAGGAACTGGGGGTGTTTTTGGGGTTATATAAGAACTTGAGATTCAATAGTCCTGAATGGGAAAGAGATTTAGGTGTCCCCTTGAGATTTTCGGTTCATTGTCCATGTTGTGAAGTAACTAAGTGATAAAGTATTGAAGAAGGATTGCGCTTTGCAAATGAAATGGCAGCACTTCAGTAACAATTGCTATTAATATGTTTTCTTACAGGAGTGTACAGGGAGAGAAACACAACTACAGCTGGGAAGCCAAGGTCTTTTGTATTTGCTTGCATGCTTATTATCAATTTAGTTGCATGGAAGAGACTGGCTATGAAGCTGAGTGCATACTATGTCTGCATTTTTCAAGGTTTCTTTATTGTTTGTTTTGCTATGAATTATTTATATGATTTGAGCTGCATACAGATTGTTGGGTTGTTGCCCAAAAGGAGGAGGCTAAGAGGCCGAAATGCTCACTGGGGCAGCTTCTACTGGTCTTTACGGGATCATATTTAAGGTATCAGTTGATGTTCTTTGATTTTTGCTTTACCATTTTTAGCAACAGCATTTACATTTGGGATGATGATGAATGTTTGCTCACTTGGGCATGATTGATAAACAACTTAACCACAAGCATTTAGAATAAGTGTATTATACATGCCCCTGTTTGTGTGACAAAGACCCTGTTTGATTTGTGATGCCATAATATTTGAGAGAAAGCTTTTATGTTATATTAAAACTTTTCTAATATGGCAGCTGTAGTTTTTTCCTCTTCCCAATGCACACCGTAGAGTTTGTCTGTTTTCTCTTTCACTTAATTTGCACGGGTTGAAAACCTTGAATGCTTTGCTGCCATTGTGAATCTTGTTCATCCCATGGTCAAGGGGAAGTGATCCCCGAAATGCATTGAGCATGGTGGCCGCAGCAAAGTAAATCACCTGCAACAAATTGGGTTATTTGGTGTAAATCCTTTCAGTACTCTTCGAGATATTAATGGGAAAAGAAATAAGATATCTAGGGCTGCAGATCCCAGAAGTCTCCTGGTGAGATCTGATTGGCTGCCATCACTTCAACCAGGAATTATTGGCAGCCATTTTGGAACTCGACTTCAGCCAAGTCCCTAAAAAAATACTAAAACGTAGAAATGGGGGCAGTGTACAAATACCCTAACTCTAGCCTTGGTCTTGGGGTGCCACTGGGATCATGCCAGGCCAAAAGTGTATGTTTAAAGACTTTTCAACAAAAGCCACTGTGGATCTTCGGATTTCACTGAAAAGGAAAACAAAAGTGCAGTCCCCGGCACTTTTGATTATTTTTGCCCCTGGGTGGGCCAGTTCCTGTGGAGTTGTGTTTTATGACAAATAATGAAGCCCCCCCTCTAAGGGATGTTAAGAGCCCTGGGGACTGCCACCTCCCCAGGGCTACAATTAATAAATATACAGGGGGCAGAGCAGACCACTCTAGGCCCAGGGGACCACCACTTCCCCATACATATAAAAAAATTGGTAAAGAAGGCAGCGTGGACCCCCGGCCTCATGGACCATGACCTCCCTGGGGCCAATTGTAATTTTTGTAAACATGGAGGGGGTCTGCGCAGCCCCCTCCCAGGCAATATTCACCCTGGGGACCACCACCTTCCCAGGGCTGGCCATGCAGAACAAAGGAGGGGGGCGCATACCCCCCCCTGAAGTCATACATGGCCCTGGGGATTGCTACCACCCAGGACTGCTATCTCCTGAGGTGCCCATCCACAGGAGATAGATGTTTGCTTTTGCTTGGACAGAGCTGTGCCAAATTCCATCAAGCAAAAGCGGCACTCCGTTTCTAGCAAGTAGGAGCTGTCAAAATGCTCCTGCTTGCTGGAAGTGGAGTTTCCATATCTTTCTGTGCCCGCAAACATGCAGACAGGGAAATAAATTAAGGTATTGCTCCTGCATGGGGGAAGCTGCATTTCTAGCAGCTCCCTGCATGTGGGAGCAATGTCGGATCCCGCAGAGAAATGGAGATGGCTGGGACTTTGGGGGCCTTGAAGCTCTTCCTGCAGTCACCGACAAGAATAAACACATACATTTGTGAGGTGGATTTCCAGAGAAAACACACTTTGGTTGTTTTCTCTGCAGTTGTACCATGAAAAATTATCCAACAAAAATGCTGGAGGAACAATCACATTGGCAAAGTTACAGACACAGAAGGTCACTGAATATATTCCCTCAGCATCCTTTAGTAGCTGCAATGGAGGAGATGCACTAATAAGTTTCCCAATGAGATAGATCTTACTAATTAGTCAGTAGGAAGTACTCAAGTTGGGTAGGCAATCTGCACAAAACGGTGGCCTCTTCCTGGATAATTATCCAGGGAATGATGCATTCTAGCATGATGCTCATTTCACAGGAATCAAACCTAATCAGGCAGCACATACAGATATAAACAAAAAACAATGCCCAAGTTCAAACTCCACTTCTGTAAAGTAGTACTCATCCCAATGTCTTGTACATGGTCAAGGGAAAGCAAGTGCTTTTTCTCAGCATTTTAATTTTGGAACGTTTTCTATAACTTTGATGGGGGTGTTTGTATCTTTGCTTTTTTCAAGCGTAATATCTCATGTAGTGACTGTGTCAAGTGGATTCTTTCTTGTCATATGCTGCTGAGACCAGAGATCTTGATCTTGACTTTCAAACCTACAAATATGAAAAATGGCCTAGATCCCTGCCCTTTTGGTCCCACCCATATACATTTTTGGAATGCAATAACTTCCCACCACTTCCCCAAGGTGATGGACAGCTTTCTAAAAATACCCCCTGTGTGTGTTTTCTGCTGATTTGCGGTCATCCATTGTAGTGCACAGCCAAAGGCCATGCGTGCTGCCGGATTGTGTGGTTATGTGGGTAGGTCGCTGTACCTGACAGCAGGCCAGGCCCTGTGGCCAAACCCTGCTGTGAATGCCTAAAGGCCATGTGTGGTGTGGGGTTGGGTGGTTGTAGGGAGTTGGCCACAGGGCATGGTCACCATGCTCAGCAGTGGTTGGAATAATGTAAAGTAATTAAAATTACTCTACGGAAAAAAAAAACTAGAAATTCACCAAAAAAACTAAGCTTACAAGGACGTTATAGTTAAAAAATAGAATTGAAAAAACATATAAATTCACTTAAAAGCCAAAGGCTACTGGAAGGTTATAGTTAGGGTCTGAATTTTCTCACACAAAACCATAGAAATTCAGAAGTTAATAGTTCTATTTCCCAACTATAACATCCTTGTAACCTTTGTTTGTCATGAATATATTTATATATATAAAGATACACACACACATATATCTATCTATCTATCTATCTATCTATCTATCTATCTATCTATCTATCTATCTATATATCCCTCTCTCTCTCTATATATATATATATATATATATACAGATATATATATACACAGACACACATATACACATATGGGGTTTATACTTACCAGTAAAATCTTTTACCAGCATTTACCATTTATGCCTTTACAAAGAAAAATCATTGTAAAGGCATGTGTGGCAATTGCAATGTGTGGTAAAGGCAGTTTGTGGTAAAGGTTATGTTGTAAAGTGTTATGTCATAAAGGCATGCATGGTATTGGCATGCATGGTTCCCTCATACAACCAGTTGAGCACCCTCACTGTCTGCCAACACTCGACATAACTTATCCTCGCTCATGCTCACTGAATATATAGAACTCATTGGTGCAATACTTACCTGTTCCAGCCCAAGCATGGTGGTACACTATTGGCATATTGTAACTCTTCCGTTCTCTTGGAAGCAACACAATGACAATCTTGTAAATGAATGATTTTTACTGGGTCAGCCCTAATAGGGAAAGAAAAAAATAAAATAGGCTTAGGACAGAGGCAGGAATTTTTGTCTTCACATCATTTAATGAAATGGGGAGGTTTCTTTACCATACACTGGTCCAACTCCAAGCAAGCCATACATGAGAATGAATGGTGGGGCTGCATTAATCAGGCCCAACATATATAAGGTTCCTCTAGCTGTGCCCATTTTTTATTTGGCAGATAAATTAATAATCTAAAAGTGTTATGGTGGCGTACTCATTCAGGGAAGTAGAGTTTGTCCTCAAATTCAAGGGGTTCACCCAGAAGTTGGTCAGCTAATGGGCTTGCGTCTAACCAATTACCCTCATCTTCCTCCTGTGGCATTCCAGGCACTGTGTAATCATATTGGACTAAGAGTTGATTCATTTTAATCATGGTCAATCTCTCTACAGTTGGAGGGCAGAGACTGGTTCTTCTGACTGTGACTCTTGCACCAGCTACACTGAACACAGGGTAAGGAGACAAATATGCTACTGGGCAGGTCAGACACTTTATTGCCATCCTGCTATGCTCTGACCATTAGCACATCTTCCCATACCAATTGCTCAATGGGTTTTGGTCTACGTAGACCGCTTTTTGGTCAACCAGATAGTCTTGGACCATCCTCTGAATGGTCCTTGGTGCTGCCGCTTTCTCAGCCTCTTCTGCCTTCACCTCTGCAATTGACTTATGCCCTGCCACTTGAAACCAAGCCAGTGCAGAGGTTTGCTGCTATTCTTGCTTGTGCTGTCGCTGGTGTTGGCTGCTATGAGACAAAACACTGCCCTCTCTGGAGGTTTAAGACTGCACACCAGATCTTCTGCCCTGGACTCTCAATTCCAGCCATTTCTTTTCCAGGTATTTTGCTTGCTTCACAATCCACCTCTTGTACAGTGAAACATCCCCTTCTGAAACAAGAATAAAAGTGACCAGTATTTTATGTACTGCAGATCAAGTATTGTGGCACAAATGTACACTTTGGAAAACACGATCTCTCTTTGCACCCTTGGATTAACAGCCAAGCAAAGGATTTAGCTCTCAATCAACTCATGCACTTCCCTGTTGCCGTTCTCATCAGTAAACCTTTGCAACACCTTTTTTAACTGGTCCTGTAGCAACTTCAGCAACAGGATAGCTTGACTCATCATACTGTCCTCCTTGCTGACTTCCCATGTGAAAACCTCAAAAGGAAGTAGTATTTGTGTCAGTCATTTGACTAGGGTACATTTGCCCACCTCTATGGTCATACATGTCCCAGATGCATCCCCTCCTCTTTCAAGAACATAGTTGGTGATCAATCTGTACTGCTCATATAAATGCTGCAACATGTAGTAAGTCGAGTTCTACTGTATTTGCACCTCCTGTATGAGGGCTTTAACTGATACCCTATTAGCATGCTGAATAATCCTCAACTACTTCCCAGCTTTAAAAGAATGACTAGAATGAGTGCAGATTCTTCTGCAGGTGGTCAGTATGTTGCTAACTATGGCCCTCATTTGAACCCTGGCGGTCTTCTGACTGCCAGGGTTAATGTGGCAGTATTTTCGCCAACAGGCTAGTGGTACATACCGCCACATTATGAGTGGCAACGCCACGAAAACCATGGAGGTAGGCCCTACTGGTGTCAGGGAATTCCTTCCCTGTCACCGGTAGGTGGCTCCCCCCCCCAACACTCACCTGACACCCCACTCCATCCAAACACTGCCCCATCTCCCCAGGATTCAAACACCCTCCTCACCCCCTCTGATACACGCATTCATCCCCCAACTCCCACCCTCACTACAGCCACAGCGCCCCTCACCCTACAACCCCACTCCCCGCATACACGCACATGTACACCCACACCCACCATGCATACACCCATTCACGTACACTGGCATATTCGGATTCACTAGCATACATGCGTGCACATACACATTCGTCCAGACATATTCACACACATTCTTACACACAGACACACTGACATGCAGACACGGACTCATTTCACCATTCTTACACGCATTCACTCACACATACAGCACAACACACAGAGACACTCACACACTCACTCAGACACACACACACACAACACTCCACACCCTCCCCTGTCGGACGTTCGACTTATCTTGTCCGGCGGGGAGGTCGTCCGTCAGGGAACGGGAAGGGGAACTTCTATCACCAGAAGCACCCTACCAGCAGAACTCCTCCATGCCGTATTTCTGCTAAACAAAACAGCTGGTGAGATTCTACTGGCGTGGCGGTGCTGGTGTTAGCAGCACCAGGTCACCACAATCTGCCAGTATGAACACTGACAGATTTCCGCCCTTATTGTGGGGGAAGTCAGGCAGTGCTCATAAACTGGCAGATGGATGGTCGCCGCCGTGGTGGTATGTTGGAAGCCGTTAATTACCGCCAATGTAATAATGAGGGTCTATGTCTTCTTTTTTGAGAAAGGCCTGCATAATCAGGTTGATGCTATGCGCCAAACACAAGACCCTGAAATATCTGCCTGGCCTTGGCTATGTTACTGCCATTGTCCGTGGCAAAAATTCCAATTCTGAGACCTCTGGGTTGCAGTCATTAAAACACATTGCTGTTAAAGTCTTTTAAGCTGTTTGCAGTTGTATGAGATTTCTCCATGGGGAACTGTTAGAAATGGGGTCTCTGGTTGACAGTCAGGTTACCCCCTGTTCAAGCAAGGACCCTCACTCTAGTTAGGATAAAAGAGAATCACCCTCAGCTAACCCCTGCTTACCCCCTTGGTAGCTTGGCAGAGCAGTAGGCTTAACCTCAGAGTGCTGGGCGTAAAGTATTTGTACCAACACACACAGTAACTTAATGAAAACACTACAAAATGACACAACACTAGTTTAGAAAAATAGGAAATATTTATCTAGACAAAACAAGACCAAAACGACAAAAATCCAACATACACAAGTCAAGTTATGATTTTTTAAAGGTTTAAAATAAAAAGAGTCTTTAGGTAGTTGTAACACCACACTAGCGCTGCTAGCGTGAAAATGTACCTGGTTTGCGTCAAAAATAACCCCGCACGGGCGGTGGGCGTCGAAAGTAACCCTGCACGGCTGTGTGCGTCGAAAACAACTCGGCACGGCGGTGCGCGTTGAAAAAGCCAGCCACACGACGATCCGAAAGTCCCGCGGCGCAGGGTGCGATCTCTCAGCCTCCGTCAGCGATGCTGCGCGTCGTTTCTCCTGCTCCGGGCGTCGGTTTTTCGGTCGCGTTTCCTGCGGCGTCGTTTCTCAGCTGCGGAACCGGCGTCGCGTCGTTTTCTCAGCCGCGATCGGATTCGCGTCGATCTTTTCTCCGCACGGCGCTCGGTGCGTGTATCTTTGTCCTTAGGCTGCCAGCCTCTCCTTTCAGGGTCCCAGGAACTGGAAGGGCACCACAGAGCAGAGTAGGGGTCTCTCCAGAGACTCCAGGTGCTGGCAGGAAGAAGTCTTTGCTATCCCTGAGACTTCAACAACAGGAGGCAAGCTCTACATCAAGCCCTTGGAGATTTCTTCTTCAAGATGGAAGGCACACAAAGTCCAGTCTTTGCCCTCTTACTCTGGCAGAAGCAGCACTGCAGGAAAGCTCCACAAAGCACAGTCACAGGCAGGGCAGCACTTGTTCCTCAGCGATCAGCTCTTCTCCAGGCAGAGGTTCCTCTTGATTCCAGAAGTGTTTCTGAAGTTTGTAAGTTTGGGTGCCCTTCTTATACCCATTTTAGTCTTTGAAGTCACCTTCCTTCAAAGGGGACTCACACCTTCTTGTGAAATCCTGCCTTGCCCAGGCAAGGCCTCAGACACACACCAGGGGGCTGGAGACAGCATTGTCAGAGGCAGGCACAGTCCTTTCAGATGAGAGTGACCACTCCACCCCTCACTCCTAGCAGAGATGGCTAATCAGGAAATGCAGATCACACCCCAGCTCCCTTTGTGTCACTGTCTGGTGTGAGGTGAAAAACAACCCAACTGTCAAACTGACCCAGACAGGGAATCCACAAACCAGGCAGAGTCACAGAATGGTTTAAGCAAGAAAATGCTCACTTTCTAAAAGTGGCATTTCCAAACGCACAATCTCAAAATCAACTTTACTAAAAGATGTATTTTTAAATTGTGAGTTCAGGGGTCCCAAACTCCACATGTCCATCTACTCTCTAGGGGAATCTACACTTTAATCATATTTAAAGGTAGCCCCCATATTATCCTATGAGAGAGAGACAGACCTTGCAACAGTGAAAACGAAATTGGCAGTATTTCACTGTCAGGACATATAAACCACATTACTATATGTCCTACCTTATCCATACACTGCACCCTGCCCTTGGGGCTACCTAGGCCTACCTTAGGGGTGCCTTACATGTAAGAAAAGGGAAGGTTTAGGCCTGGCAAGTGGGTACACTTGTCAAGTCGAATTTACAGTGTAAGAATACACATACAGACACTGCAGTGGCAGGTCTGAGACATGATTACAGAGCTACTTATGTGGGTGGCACAACCAGTGCTGCAGGCCCACTAGTAGCATTTGAGTTACAGGCCCTGGCACCTCTAGTGCACCTTACTAGGGACTTACCAGTAAATCAAATATGCCAATCATGGATAAACCACTTACATACAATTTAAACAGGAGAGCATATGCACTTTAGCACTGGTTAGCAGTGGTAAAGTGCTCAGAGTTGAAAAGCCAACAGCAACATGTCAGAAAAAAATAGGAGGCAGGAGGCGAAAAAGACTGGGGATGACCCTGCATAAGCAAAAGTCCAACACGACCCCCTACCAGCCTAAAGCCAGGGGAGAACAATCAATACCTTGATGTACTTCCCTGATTGGGGCGATAGAACAGGGACCCAGGCCCACAACAGCAGGGGCATGTTCCAGTTCTACGCCTTCCTGACTCCAGTTGGATCCCTCTGTCCATACTCTCAGGGCCCACTAAGCTAACCCATGGGGAACCCTTCTCCACATCTACAGACACCATCTGTGCAACACCTAACTTTACTTTGCTCACAGATGTATTGCAATGGGCAGATAGTACCACCAGGGCCAACACAGTGGTGTTGCCCACTCCACCCCCGGGGTGTGACTCTCGTCCTCCCCCCCCCAGGGGCAACTCTGTCCACCAGGACAGCAAGCCACAGTGGCCCCAGACAACTGTCAGGGATGAGAGCCCGACCTCAGGCCTCTCTAACCACTGTGACCGTGGAGAGTGGGGGGTGGTAGCCCCAGGTGCCTGGCACCCTTTGACCACTCTCTCTTCCACCAGTGCAGGGATGTTAACCTGCAACTGATCCTCCAACCTGGGGTCTGTACCTTCAGGTTGGACCAGGGCCAGGGGTGAGGCTTCCCTCCCCGTGCCCTCTCCTCTGGGGTCCTGAACCACCCAACTAGGAGTGGCCCCCCCAGAAGACAACATGGTAGGGGCACTGTTAGCAGTAGCCCCTTCCTCCAGGTCAGGGGGGACACCCTTAACCTGGCCTCCCAATCCAGGGTCTGTACCCACAGACTGGATCACTGCCTGGCAAACCAGGACTTCCTGGGGGGCATACCTACCCCCTACCAGGTCAGAGTTTACCCTCTGAACCTGGTCATCCAACCCAGGGTCACCACCCTGCGGTTGAACCACTGCCTGGCACACCAGGACTTCCTTGGGAGCACACTTACCCCCCATCAGGTCAGAGTTTACCCCCTGAACCTGATCATTCAACCCAGAGTCACCACCCTGCGGTTGAACCATTGCCTGGCACACCAGGACTTCCAGGGGGGCACACTTACCCCCCTCAAGGGACACACTGTCCCGAAGGGCCACACAAGAGTCTGGCTGGCGCAGGTCTCCTGACCTCTGCCCATCTGACAGAGTCTGGATTCCCCCCAACCCAGAAATGGTCTTACCAAGGTCATTCATGGGGGGCTCTGCTCTCAGAGCTGACCCCTGACCCTCCAGGTTCTCCACTGGGGTCCGCAACCCCCTCTCAACCCTCTGTCTGGACTTCTGCACCCCCTCACTAGGAGTGGTACTGCCAGACACCAGAACTGGTGGGACGCTGGCTACAGCCGCCCCCCCAAGTTCTCCTGACACTGTGGGGTCTCCCTCAACAGATGGCCCTATGGTACAGGCTAGGCTCCCCTCCTGGTGTTCCCGCAGGGAACCCTCCAGGACCTGGGACCGGATCTCGGGCACCTTGGGCCTCAACCCATCCCCATTCCCTCTCCTCTGAGACTGGACATGGGGTCCCTCACCCATCCCACTACACTGGGACCTACCTGGGACACTACAATCCTTCCCTTCCTCACCTGGTTGGGAACTACCTAGACCACTCCTCTCAGGAGCACCCCCAAATGCCTCTTCAGACTCTCTGGTACTCACCCAGAAGTCTGCCTCCATTGTAAGCTCCCTGGGGTCAGAGAACTCACACTCCACCTGGTGTTGGCATAGCTCTGGAAAATAAGGACTAGACATATGCTCTCCAGCAATTACATCACTCAGCCCCTCACATGAATTAACCAAAGTACCCTTCACCCAACCATCCAGTGACTCTGCCTTGAAAAAGCACCCCACATCACCCTCCTGAGGCTGGTGAGACAGTACCTGACTGTCCCTGACACTCAACCCACACTCTTCTGGGATGTTTTCACACTCCATAACCAGGACTTCTACCTGGGGGGAACCCCTCTCCCTGTCACTCTCACCTAGAGTCAGTAGAGTGTCCCTCCCATCAGTAGGAATATGACTCCCCATGCCAGTTCCCCAATCCACCTCAGGGACCCTGTGCATCACTGGAGCTACCTCATACCCCTGAACCTCCTGGCGTGTGTTAACTCCCTCCTTCAAGTAGGGCACCACCTCTCTGGGCATGTGCACTTCTGCAGCATCACTGGATATACAATTGTTGCTGCCACCATTCCAGCTGGACTCAGCCCTCATGACTTCCAGCTCTTTCAATTTAAGCTCGTAAGCATAAATCATTTTTTTAATCTCTAAGTTCCTCCTCCTTTCTTCCAACTCCCAATCGAGCTTTTTCAGCTCCCATTGGTACTCCCTCTCTGCCTGTCTGTCCTGTAACTCTTCAGGAGTCAGACCCTTGGGTGACACCCTGCCACCCCTCCTGGGGACCCTCCCCCCAGGCGTAACAGGTTCCTCCACTACACCACTGTGTATCCTCTGCACTTCCCCACCCATATTCTCCTCCTCTGTGTGCCCTCCAGCCTTCTTGATTGTCACCCAAGCCCTCTGTGCCTGTTGCAGCTCCCCCTCCCTGGTGGAGCTCTCAGTGGGACAGTCAAGATCTTTAAGGAACTGTTTCAATTGAGCAACTGAGTACTCCTTCAGTTTCTCCATTTCAAACACAGCTCCAGCTGTTGCATCTCCAGATTGAGACATGATGGTCACAAGTGCAAAGTTCCAAAAGGCAGAAAAAAATAATTTCCCAATGAAGTAAAAAGAATCAGTCAAGGGATCAGCAAAATCATGGAAGTAGAATAAAAAGAGTCCTTAAGAGAAAAATCAAAAGATCACCAAACAAGTAGTATGTGGTCACGTAGTGGTCTGAGATCAAAACAGTAGTGTACACTCAATTACTGTATGTCAAGTACAAATACAAGTCCAATCCCGACCGCTGGTCACCAATGTTAGAAATGGGGTCTCTGGTTGACAGTCAGGTTACCCCCTGTTCAAGCAAGGACCCTCACTCTAGTTAGGATAAAAGAGAATCACCCTCAGCTAACCCCTGCTTACCCCCTTGGTAGCTTGGCAGAGCAGTAGGCTTAACCTCAGAGTGCTGGGCGTAAAGTATTTGTACCAACACACACAGTAACTTAATGAAAACACTACAAAATGACACAACACTAGTTTAGAAAAATAGGAAATATTTATCTAGACAAAACAAGACCAAAACGACAAAAATCCAACATACACAAGTCAAGTTATGATTTTTTAAAGGTTTAAAATAAAAAGAGTCTTTAGGTAGTTGTAACACCACACTAGCGCTGCTAGCGTGAAAATGTACCTGGTTTGCGTCAAAAATAACCCCGCACGGGCGGTGGGCGTCGAAAGTAACCCTGCACGGCTGTGTGCGTCGAAAACAACTCGGCACGGCGGTGCGCGTTGAAAAAGCCAGCCACACGACGATCCGAAAGTCCCGCGGCGCAGGGTGCGATCTCTCAGCCTCCGTCAGCGATGCTGCGCGTCGTTTCTCCTGCTCCGGGCGTCGGTTTTTCGGTCGCGTTTCCTGCGGCGTCGTTTCTCAGCTGCGGAACCGGCGTCGCGTCGTTTTCTCAGCCGCGATCGGATTCGCGTCGATCTTTTCTCCGCACGGCGCTCGGTGCGTGTATCTTTGTCCTTAGGCTGCCAGCCTCTCCTTTCAGGGTCCCAGGAACTGGAAGGGCACCACAGAGCAGAGTAGGGGTCTCTCCAGAGACTCCAGGTGCTGGCAGGAAGAAGTCTTTGCTATCCCTGAGACTTCAACAACAGGAGGCAAGCTCTACATCAAGCCCTTGGAGATTTCTTCTTCAAGATGGAAGGCACACAAAGTCCAGTCTTTGCCCTCTTACTCTGGCAGAAGCAGCACTGCAGGAAAGCTCCACAAAGCACAGTCACAGGCAGGGCAGCACTTGTTCCTCAGCGATCAGCTCTTCTCCAGGCAGAGGTTCCTCTTGATTCCAGAAGTGTTTCTGAAGTTTGTAAGTTTGGGTGCCCTTCTTATACCCATTTTAGTCTTTGAAGTCACCTTCCTTCAAAGGGGACTCACACCTTCTTGTGAAATCCTGCCTTGCCCAGGCAAGGCCTCAGACACACACCAGGGGGCTGGAGACAGCATTGTCAGAGGCAGGCACAGTCCTTTCAGATGAGAGTGACCACTCCACCCCTCACTCCTAGCAGAGATGGCTAATCAGGAAATGCAGATCACACCCCAGCTCCCTTTGTGTCACTGTCTGGTGTGAGGTGAAAAACAACCCAACTGTCAAACTGACCCAGACAGGGAATCCACAAACCAGGCAGAGTCACAGAATGGTTTAAGCAAGAAAATGCTCACTTTCTAAAAGTGGCATTTCCAAACGCACAATCTCAAAATCAACTTTACTAAAAGATGTATTTTTAAATTGTGAGTTCAGGGGTCCCAAACTCCACATGTCCATCTACTCTCTAGGGGAATCTACACTTTAATCATATTTAAAGGTAGCCCCCATATTATCCTATGAGAGAGAGACAGACCTTGCAACAGTGAAAACGAAATTGGCAGTATTTCACTGTCAGGACATATAAACCACATTACTATATGTCCTACCTTATCCATACACTGCACCCTGCCCTTGGGGCTACCTAGGCCTACCTTAGGGGTGCCTTACATGTAAGAAAAGGGAAGGTTTAGGCCTGGCAAGTGGGTACACTTGTCAAGTCGAATTTACAGTGTAAGAATACACATACAGACACTGCAGTGGCAGGTCTGAGACATGATTACAGAGCTACTTATGTGGGTGGCACAACCAGTGCTGCAGGCCCACTAGTAGCATTTGAGTTACAGGCCCTGGCACCTCTAGTGCACCTTACTAGGGACTTACCAGTAAATCAAATATGCCAATCATGGATAAACCACTTACATACAATTTAAACAGGAGAGCATATGCACTTTAGCACTGGTTAGCAGTGGTAAAGTGCTCAGAGTTGAAAAGCCAACAGCAACATGTCAGAAAAAAATAGGAGGCAGGAGGCGAAAAAGACTGGGGATGACCCTGCATAAGCAAAAGTCCAACAGGAACATCGCTACTGTTGCATGCCGCTAAATGCCCTTAAAAGTTTCTTTTGCGCTGAGACCTGCAGATAGCTACTGCCTAATCCCCAAAAAGAGATCCAGTGTGCAGTAATACAAATGTAATCAGTTGCTTGACAACTGGCCCACATGTCAGGTGGATAGTGTGAACAAAACTCTGCTGCAAAGCTTATCCAACCAATTGCATCACATCACGATGGAGCACTGAAACAATAACTCTGGCAAAACAGGTGCAGCTGAGAACCTTCCATTTCAGGTAGATGGCTGCCACAAATTCTAAAAATCCAACTCCTTCCACAAAAGAGAACGGGAAGAGGTCCAGAGCTAACATTTTAGCCAGCTTCCCATTGTGCAAACCTGTTGTTGGGTGGGTGCGCTCGTAGGACCCTCCAACCTAATTATGCCCATAATAGTAGCTTATATATTTTTCTATTGTGCTACCACTGATGCAGGCGACTCCTAAAAAGGACCAGGAGCTGGTATACTCAATGTGCATCTTTGAGTAGTTGTCACTGTATGTGGTAGTGTCTCCATCTGAGTATTGTGTCATTTTGAGGTTGCTGATGCTGATGATGCTTCTGATACACTGCTGGGGACAGGAGTGCTTTGTGTAAAGCTGTTACCCTCTTCTTCCCCATCACCTCCCACCGTGATCAGAGCTGATTCTTCTCTATCATCACCACTACCACCTGCAGCAATTTCTTTAAGGTCGTATTCCACAGGATTGTGTGATGTTTTTTTCCCTAAGGGTCGTTTGGCCACCAGTACCATGGTGTGAACTAGACTTCCCTCAACAAACACTTGACAGGCAAATGGAGCATATTGCAATGATATCCTCCTGTTTGCTAATCGTAAAGAGTCCCTAACTGGGGAGAATAACTTTAGTGTGCCACTGCCAATGCCTGCAGAACTGGTGTTAGGTGGATGTGTTGACGATTGCCTCTCTGGAGTGCATACTTCAACTGAGGTAGTGGTGGATGCAAGTCTCAGCAGGGGCCTTACAAATGTGGAAGCTTGCAGTGGTGGTAGAACCAGTGTCACATCTCTCTGCCAGGTTGAATAGGAGGGGTAATGTTGGTGTCTTCTGAGCTAGCTTCCATGACAATGATCGGCTTGCCCTCCTCCTCCCTTTTCTTAATTCAAATACTTTCAGGACCTTTCCTTTTCCCTTGCCTCTCGTGATGGGTCTCGGACTCAGTTGGGGTCCAATCCATGTCCAGATCATCAGAAGGGGTGCTTGGTGATTATGGTGCAGTACCCTTTTTATTTCTTGCTGGAGTTTGGGAAGCCAATGTTTTCAGAAGGGGCACATCTTGCTAAGCAGGCAGCTCAGCTCTGCGGCTCCGGTTGCCCAGTTTGCTTAGTTTTCTGTGATGATTGGGTACTAGTTTATGGCTGAGACAACTCCAATTCAGACTCACTGCTTATGGCCATGATTGCAGTGTTTAACTCGCTGAAAGACATGGCCTTGGGCTTAGGCTGGGATGGTTCCATCATTGATGCAGGAGTGCTGATCCGAACTTGCTGCCCAGAGGATGGTGTGGCAGTACCACCACATTTCCTGAAAAAGGAGGAGGGTAGCATACCAGTGGTGGCAACCTGCTTCTCATTCTCCACCCCACTGGCCACTTCTTGGAAGTAACACCTTACTTCTGATGGATACAACTACCTGTGGATTCCTCACCTCATGAATACTCCCATGGCGCCAGCATTCGACGGAAATCTTCTTACTAGTCTCTGCACGTCGACGAGGACGTCACTGTCTCGCACGCGACGCCGTCTGACGTCATACAGGCAATAAGAGGTCCTCGACGACGTGCGGACGTCAGTTCCCTTTTTTCCGTGCATTCGAAACGGTTATCTTCGAGGGAGCAACTGTTACTCTTGCGGTTACAGTGTATATCTTGCTGCGTACTCTTTCTCTGTGGAAATAATGTCGCAGAGAAAGTCTGGATTTAAGCCTTGTCGTGAGTGTGGAGGCAAGATGTCGGTGACGGATCCTCATTCCGATTGCCTTTGGTGTTTGAGCTCCGACCACGACGTCTCGACTTGTGATTCATGTCAGCACATGAATCTGAAGGCGCTTAAAGAACGTGAGGCGAAGCTGTTTATGGCCAAGTCAAAGGAGAAGCATCACAAGAAGTCTTCTCCAAGACATCGGCGTCATCGATACTCCCGGCGCCGTAGAGAATCTCGGCGTCATTCAAGGGAGGCTCGTTCCAGGTCTCCGGATCGGTGCCGAAAGACATGGGAGGTCAGCCCCACGGTGACGCCGCATCCTTCGACGCCGTTGCCCTCTCCGGCGTCACCAACTTCGCCTGGACAGGCGTCGGTGATTGAGGTATTGGAGCCTCAAATGTTTTCTCCGGCGCAGACGCCGAGGCCGGCGTCGGGGTCGCCTCCGAGACAGGCACCCCAGTATCCGGCTTTTCCCACCCCTGGAGCCGATAGTTCCGCATTCTTGAATGCGATGTATGCCATCTTCCAACAGATGGCTCCAGGGGGTGCTCCGGCTGGGCCTTTGGCCTTTTCTTTGGGTGATCCTGCGCCTCTTCGGCCGGCACCCTTTATGCCCTTTCTCCCGTTTGGGAACGTGGGCTCGGCGCCAGTGTCGGCGCCGGTGGCCGCTCCGGTGGCTTCGGAGGGATTGGCCCCAGGGATTTCCATCCCGTCGACGTCGAGATTTCGGCCTGTGACTCCGGTGGGTCCATCTGTTTCAGCTGCTCTTCAGTCGGCGCCGAAGTTACCCGTGGCGCCGGATGCGGCGTCGGTGGCTTCGGAAGATCGGCGCCGATCTCCGACTTCGGCGGAGGCATTGTCGACTCCGCGGATTGAGCAACGACTGCATTCAAGGAGGCGTGCTCTCCGGGTACTAGAAGAGCAGGAGTACCAACGAGCCCTAGAGGAAGGAGAGCTAGAGGACTCGGGTGATGGGCTGCGTGGACTGGAGTCGGCCAGTGGGCTGGACACTTCCCCTGAGTGGGACCTTTCGTCCCCGGGGGAATATACTGAGGAAGCTGCTTCCTTTCATACAGTGGTACGGAAGGCAGCTAGTTTTTTGGACCTGCCTTTGCCGGTGGTGGAGGCGAAACAAAACCTTTTGACGGAGGTGTTGCATCCGGCCTCAGCCGCGGCGGAGCCTCTGTTACCTTTTAATGACGCTCTGCTGGATCCGGTTTTAGAGGTGTGGAAGAGGCCGGCATCTTCCCCAGCAGTTCACAGAGCCGTGGCCAGGAGGTATCGGACGGCTCCAACTGATCCTGGTTTCCTATCTAGGCACCCTACACCGGAGAGCTTGGTAGTGCAGGCCTCCTGTTCGTCCAAGTCAGCGCCTGGTTCTTTCCCGACGGTGCCTGGGGACAGAGACTCAAAAAAGCTAGAGGCGCAGTCGAAGAAGATTTTTTCGTCCTGCAGTCTGGCGTTAAAAGCCACTAATGCGACCTGTATCCTGGGGAGGTATATTCATGCTCTGATGGATGACATCTCCTCTTCGTTTACAGAGCTTCCCCAGGGTCTTTTGGATCTTGTCTCTGATGCCCAGGCTGCTGCGACCCAAATTATCCAGACGGGACTGGATACCACCGACTCGGTAGCCAGAGCAATGGGCACAACTGTGGTGGAAAGGAGACAGGCCTGGCTCCGTAACTCGGGCTTTTCGGCAGATGTACAGTCCACATTGTTGGATCTCCCGTTTGATGGGGACAAACTGTTTGGGGCTAAGGCTGATTCGGCCTTGGAACGTTTTAAGGAGAGCAGGGCCACGGCTAAGTCATTGGGACTCCAAGCTCCTTCTTCCACGGCCTCTTCCAGATTCTTCAGGAGGTTTCGTGGATTTGGGCGTGGCTCTTCCTCCTCTTCCTTTCGGGGAAGATATCAGCAACCTGCCTCTTCCCATCCCTATAGATCTTTTAGGGGGAGGGGTAGGGTCCGCACCAGGGGAGCCTCTCAGCAGCACTCTGCCTCTTCCTCATCCTCTGGCGGGGTGCAGCAGGGGAAGCAGCCTTAGGCTTCCACCATTTCCCACTCACTCCTCTCCTGTAGGGGGAAGATTACAGCATTTTCTCACCAAATGGGAGACTGTTACGTCGGACACTTGGGTTCTCAGTGTTGTGGGAAAAGGCTACACCCTTCCCTTTCGGGAGTTTCCGCCCCTCATCCCGCCCCGCCCTTCGTATTGTTCACAAGAACACCTCCTGTTGCTAGAACAGGAGGTAGAAGTCCTCCTTTTAAAGGGCGCGGTGGAGTTGGTCCCGGAGCAGGAAAGGGGTCAAGGAGTTTACTCAAGGTATTTCATGATTCCCAAGAAGGGTGGTCGTTTGAGACCAATTCTGGACCTGAGGATCTTGAATTGGTTCCTCAAGCAGGAAAAGTTCAAGATGCTGACCCTAGCACAGGTGCTTTTGGCGTTGAACATGGAAGACTGGATGGTGTCTGTCGACTTGCAGGATGCTTACTTTCATATCCCGATACTCAAGTCACACAGGAAGTATCTCCGGTTTGTGGTGGGATCGCAACACTACCAGTTTGCGGTCCTTCCGTTTGGTCTTACTTCAGCACCTCGAGTCTTCACGAAGGTGATGTCGGTGGTTGCGGCAGAGCTCAGAAGAAAGGGGATAGCAGTATTCCCTTACTTGGACGATTGGTTGATCAAAGCCAAGTCCCCGGAGCTTGTGTTGCGTCATCTGCAGTCAACAACCCAGTTGTTGTTCGACCTGGGCTTTTCGGTGAACGAGCCCAAATCTCACCTAGAGCCCTCTCAGCGCCTCCTGTTCATAGGGGCAGTACTGGATACAACATTGGGTCGGGCCTTTCCTCCGCCTCAGCGGATTCAAGATATTCAGGATTTGGTTCCAATGTTTCGAAATGGAGCGGTAGTTCCAGTCCTCAAGGTCCTTCGTCTGCTCGGTCTTTTTGCCTCCTGCATTCTGTTGGTCACGCATGCTCGCTGCACATGAGGGCTCTTCAGTGGTGCCTCCGAAGGCAGTGGTCTCAACACAGAGGGGATCTAGAGGGTACTGTCAAGATCTCCAGAGATGCTGCTGTGGATTTGAAGTGGTGGATTGCAAGCAACAATCTTTCACAAGGAAAGCCGTTCCAGCAGTCGCCACCAGTGGCCACAGTCATAACGGATGCTTCCACTCTAGGGTGGGGAGCTCATCTGGGGGATCTGGAGATCAAAGGTCTTTGGTCTCCAGAGGAACAGATTTTTCACATCAATCTGTTAGAGTTACGGGCTGTACGTCTGGCTCTCAAGGCCTTCCTCCCTTCCCTTCGTGGTCAGTCGGTACAGGTCCTAACGGACAATACTACCACGATGTGGTACATAAACAAGCAGGGAGGAGTGGGGTCGTACCTTCTCTGCAGAGAAGCTCTTCGACTATGGTCCTGGGCAAAGGACCATCGGATTTGCTTGATAGCAAACCATCTGGCCGGAGTCTTGAACGTGCGTGCGGACAGTCTCAGTCGCCACTTCTCGGCAGACCACGAGTGGCGTCTCCATCCAGATCAAGTCCGTTTAATCTTCCAGAAGTGGGGGTTTCCTCGGGTAGATCTGTTCGCCACTAGAGAGAACGCGCATTGTCCGTTGTTCTGCAGCCTTCAGTATCCGATGCAGGAAGCGTTGGGGGACGCGTTTCAAATGACCTGGTGCGGCCAGTTGCTTTACGCGTTTCCTCCCATACCCTTGATTCCTCGAGTATTGAGGAAGATTCGCCAAGACCGGGCTCTAGTAATCTTAATAGCTCCGGATTGGCCAAGGAGGGTGTGGTACTCCGACCTTCTCCAACTCTCAACGTGCCCGCCGCTCCGTCTCCCTTTCAGGGCAGACCTCCTCTCACAGTCGCAGGGGCAGGTTCTACACCCCAACCTCCAGAGTCTGCACCTACATGCCTGGAGATTGAACGGGGCAACCTGAGTTCCTTCTCTCTCCCGCCTGAGATAGTGGATGTTATATTAGCGGCCAGGCGACACTCCACTAAATCTATCTACGCTAATAGGTGGTCTAAATTTGTTGCGTGGTGTGGAGAGAGGCAGATTGATCCTTTACATGCTCATCTATCGGACGTTTTGTCTTTTGCTCTATCTCTGGCGCAGAAAGGTTGTGCAGTGGCTACCATTAAAGGTTATTTATCGGCCTTGTCAGCCTTCATATGTCTTCCAGACCAACCATCTTTATTTAAATCCCCTATTGTTATCAGATTCTTGAAAGGTCTTCTAAATCAATATCCTCCAAAGCCATTCGTTATGCCGCAATGGGATTTGTCCTTAGTCCTGACTTTCCTTATGGGGTCCCCTTTTGAACCTATGCATTCTTGCCCCTTGAGGTATTTGGTTTTAAAAACAGTCTTCCTGATAGCTATAACATCAGCAAGGAGAGTGAGTGAGTTGCAGGCCTTATCAGTAAAACCCCCTTATACAACTTTTTATGGGGATAAGGTGGTGTTGAGGACCAAGGCTGCTTTCCTTCCGAAGGTTGTTTCACCCTTCCATTTGGCTCAGGCAATTACTTTGTCCACGTTCTATCCTCCGCCTCATCCTTCCAAAGAGGAAGAAAGACTGCACCGTCTGGACCCAAAGAGAGCGTTGAGCTTCTTTATCGATAGAACAAAGGATTTCAGGCTGGAGGATCAGCTGTTTATTGGATACGTGGGCAAGAGGAGAGGAAAGGCAGTCCACAAGAGAACACTATCCAGGTGGGTTGTTCTTTGCATTAAAATATGTTACTCTTTGGCAAAGAAGGATCCTCCTGAGGGCATTAGAGCTCATTCCACCAGAGCTAAGTCGGCCACTTCGGCCTTAGCCAGAGGTGTTCCTGTGGTCGACATCTGCAAGGCCGCAACTTGGTCGTCCCTTCACACTTTTGCAAAACATTACTGTTTAGATTCTGAGGTTAGAAGGGACGGCCATTTTGCACGGTCAGTGCTGCAGGATTTCTTGGTTTGACCATTTAGGCACCCACCGCCGGGCGTGGTACTGCTTTGGGACTCTATTCATGAGGTGAGGAATCCACAGGTAGTTGTATCCATCAGAAGAACGAGTTACTTACCTTCGGTAACGACTTTTCTGGTGGATACATTAGCTACCTGTGGATTCCTCACGGTCCCACCCGCCTCCCCGTTGCCTTTATGGTCTTGCCAAGTAATCCTTGAGTGCGCTCCTCTTGGTCTTTGAGGGTGCAATAGATGTATATATATAATATATTTATATATATATAGGTATATGTGTATATATCTTTATGTATATACTTGGTGTGTGTATATATTTTAAAAGAGAGAGTTTTATATATATATATATATATATATGTACATAAAAAGATTTACAGTTATTCATACAATGTGGTGTATTTTTACAATATAATGGATGTTGCTTTGTTCTTTCATTGCATTGCCTGGTTGTTCTCATGCACGTAAAAAATGATTGGTACTGACGTCCGCACGTCGTCGAGGACCTCTTATTGCCTGTATGACGTCAGACGGCGTCGCGTGCGAGACAGTGACGTCCTCGTCGACGTGCAGAGACTAGTAAGAAGATTTCCGTCGAATGCTGGCGCCATGGGAGTATTCATGAGGTGAGGAATCCACAGGTAGCTAATGTATCCACCAGAAAAGTCGTTACCGAAGGTAAGTAACTCGTTCTTTGGGGCCATCTTCAAGTTCCATCAGTTGGTACTGCACAAATGGAAGCAAAGGTGTCACGTGGTGTGGTCACGTCACTTTGTGCAAGCCTTCTGTTTGATATTACTGTTGGTGGTGCCGCTTGTGCACCTAAAAGCAAAGAAAGAAGAAAAACATTTAGAGAAAGATGGCATTTTTGAAGTTTTAATTATTCATCGTACAGACAATATAATTTATTGAGATTATCCCAAATAATTTACAACAATAGTATATAGACTATTGATTCCAATTCACACCACAACATAATATTTCAAATCAGGATTGGCAACATACAGAAGTAACTGTCTGCTTTATGTGCATCTAAGGGGAGACACCTGTGGCAGGCCAGGGGTGTGGGAAAAATTTAATAATCCTTAAAAAAGGAATGCTGGTTTGTGTTTATGGCAGGTGGGAGGTACAGGGGGAAACTGAATAATGCTTAAAAATGAATGTTGGTTTATGACTATTGCAGGCAAGGTTTGTGTGGAAAATTGAATAATCCTTTAAAAATGAATGCTGGTGCATGCCTATGGGGGTGTGTGAAAACTGGAAAAATCCTCAGAAAGTGAATGCTCATATGTGCCTATGGCAGGTGGGGGGTGAGGTGGAAAATGGAATAATCCTTAAAAAATGTATGCTGATGTATGCATATTGCAGGTGGGGTTGCGTGGAAAATTTAATAATCCTTCAAAATGAATGCTAGTGTGTGCATTTGGCAGGCAGGGGTGCAGTGAAAATGAAATAATCCTCAAAAAATGAATGCTAAAGTGCGCCTATGGCAGGCGGGGTGCAGGGAAAAATTGAATAATCTATAAAAAATGCATGCTGTTGTGCGTCTATAGCTTAAGAGAAGAAAACCTATGGCAGGTAGGGAATGGGGGAAAAATGTAAAAAACGAAGCAGAATTGCTGGCATACCACTAAGGACTATTTGAACTCCATTGGGAAGAAAGTAGGTGCAGGAGAAAATGAAAAAAAATTGCATTTAATATTATAAAAGACTGTTTGTACATATACTGCAATGATCCTCAAGCACATTAAACTGATATCAGGGAAAGAAGTACAAAAATGCAAATAACATAGACCTCTTCTATTAATGTCTCTAGAAAATGGCCTTGAAAACTGGAAAAATGGGATTAATAATACACTAGGTTAGCTTGCTGAACATGGCTGCTGGCCACATGGTCAAACAACAACAACAGCAAGCAAAGAGGCATGCAGAAAAAACAACATATACAGGCCTATAGGTAGACAGTGACTGTGTTAAAATGGTCACTGGCCACATTGCATGAAGAACAAAGACATAATGCTGGCCTGTGGCAAAACTCACACACACACTGGCAAGACAAAGGAGGCACGGTAAACAATGAAGAAAACACTACAATTAATTCAGTGATGCCAAAACCTAAAAACTGAGCTATGAAAATGTTTATAACAACAAACATCCTCCCAATTCATGAGATCATATTACCCCACCAAAATATACTTTTTGCAGAAAAAAACATGAATACAAAAAATAGCATTTAATCCAATGCCATCCTTAGCCCAAATACTTATAGATACAACACGTACCACAGAAAATACCAATACCCACCACTAAACCTAAAATTGTTCTTATCTCCCTTTACCACCACCCACCCGTAAGCCCTAAATTGCCTTTACTTCCCTTTACCACTATCCATCCTTAAACCCTAAATTTACTTTTACCTCCTTGACGACTGTCTAACCCTAAACCCTAAAATTGCCCTTACCTCCCTTTATTATGGCCCACCACTAAATCCTGAAATAAGCTTCAATTCCTTTCCCACTACTCACCCCAAACCCTCAAATTTACCATTGCCCACACCTAAACACTTTTTTAAAATAGCATAGTGAGCATGCGTGGTGAAGGAATGTGTGGGTAAAGGTACTAATACCTACCTGCATGGTAAGGACATTGGATGGTAAAGGTGTGGGTCTGATTTAGAACTTGGCGGACAAGTTACACCATCACAACGGTGATAGAGATCCCACCTGCTGAAATATAAATCCCCTAGGATATAATTGGATTGATATTTCAGTGAATAGGATATTCATCACCGTTGTGACAGAGTAACTCATCCACCAAGCTCTACCTTTTGGTCAGCATCCATCGCTCCCTCCTGCGTGGCTACTGCTGCTGCCGCTGACACAGCCTGCCGGCTCTGTGTTTGAGGCCCGCCTTCACCCGCAGGCACCCGCTGTGCCTCATCTCTGGTGGCCTTGTCGCCACCTGTATCTGTCTGTCTGTCTTTTCTATTTTCCTAATTTTGGCTACTTTGTCTGTTTTGCCTTTATACACTTTTTATCTGTTTATCTATTTCCCGCCTTCTCTGTGTGAGCACCTTCCAGCACTTTCCTGTGCTTCCCCACTCCCTGCTGCCCCTGTGGCCCCACCCTTGTAGCTCTTCCTCCCCTCCCACCTCCCAGTTGACCAATCCCTCCCCCCTCTTTCCCTTTCTTAAGGGTGGCTGCTGCGCGGCTGTGACGATGGCATGCTAAAGGCAAGCCTGTCTGCACTTGTCCACATCTGGACTGCGTCCAGCACCACAGATCCTGGATCTTGCACCATCCACCAATACGACACTGGGACCATCCACGCACTGAACCCTGGACGTTGGATTACCTGTCACCATGCTTCCCCCAAGGACACCTACGGACCTTTTATCCTCCTGTCACTGCCACCTCACCTTCTCCGCACGCCATACACCAAACCTCCCAGCTGCACAACCTCCTAAATCTCCTCCAGACCACCTCATGTGCATCCTCCTCAACGTCCCCTCCCTGCACAAGCACGCCATAGAGCTTTGGAACCTGATAGACGCCACCCACCTGGATATCACCTTCCTCATTGAGACATGGACAAGTTCAACATCCGGAATGGACATCTCCATCGCCATCTCCAGCAACTACAAGCTCCTCCAGGACAGCAGGAGGCATAGCCATCATCCACAAGACCACCTTCCGACTAACGATCAACACACAGGAATTCTCCCCCCTCATGAAACACCTCCATTTCCAAGTACACGCCACCCTGAAGATCACCACTCACAGCACCCTCATTTACAGACCACCTGGACCACACCCAGCTTTCAGCGATTCCATCATCAACCTCATGGCCCCCCACACACTCGCCTCCAGCAACTACATACTCCTCAGAGACCTCAACATCCACATCGACGATCTCGACGACCACAACACCTCATTGCTACTCGAGAACCTGGACAAAATCAGGCTCAGGCAACTGGTCACCTCACCAACGTCCACTGCCAGACACTTTCTCGAATCCATCTTCTCTGCCAGCAGCAAGGTCACCATTGGAGATTCAAACCTGCTACATTGGACTGCCCACTACTGTTTCCACTTTTCCATCTCCACACCTACAGCGCAAACTTACACCACTCACACACCCCACAGGAAATGGAATCAGATCATAAAGGAGCAACTCGTCAACACCCTCAACAGCTCACTGCCCCCTGACACAACAGATGGCAGCACCTCAGCATTCAACCTCCACAAATGATCCACCGATTGCACCAACACCCTAGCTCCTCTCCGAACGACCACAGGGAAGGACACAACCAAAAAGCCAGCTGGTCCACCCCACACTCCAAGAATCACAGTGCATCTGCAGGAGGCTGGACATGAAATGAAGGACCAGAAAATCCCCGGAAGGCCTTGCAGCCTTCAAATCCACCACAAGATCCCACCATGACCTCATCAGACCCACCAGGAAAACAGCCCTGCAGGACCAAATCAACACCATCACACACAATACAAAAGAACTCTTCAACGTCATCAAAGAATTCGCCAAACCACAAGTTGAGACCATTCACATCCCTCCATCTCTGGACCACTGTGACAGACTAGCCACATCTACGACAGCTTTGGACCCTATGACTCTCTGAACTCACAAATAACGCCCCAACCAGGATCCACAGAGCCCCGATGGCTCCTGCACCCCCCTCACAACAGATGAGACTCACTCCATCATGACCCCTGCCCACACTACATCTTCAACAAGGCCAGTGCCTCGATCGCACCCGTGCTCCACAAGACCATCAACTGCTCCTTAGAAAAATGGCAACTTTCCCTGAGGACTGGAAGCACGCTGAGATCTGCCTTCAATTGAAGAAACCCACAGCAGACCCAACGTATCTCAAGAACTACCGCCCAATCTCACTACTGCCCTTCCTAGCTAAGGTCACCCAAAAAGCAATCAACAATCAGCTCCGCCAACACATCCAGGACAACAACATGCTTGACAGCTCCCATTCAGGTTTCAGAACTAACCACGGCACTAAGACTGCCCTACTCGCCAACACATTTGACATCTACTCCCTCCTCGATTGCAGCTAAACAGAAGCCTTCATCCTACTATATCTTTCAGTCACCTGTGATAAAGTGTCCTACCACACCCTATGCACCAGACTCCAGACAGCGACATAGGCGGCAAGGCGCTTCAATGGAAACACTCCTTCCTGACAGGCAGAACACCGAGAGTCAGGCTCCCACCACAGCTGTCAGAACCTACAGTAATTAGCTGTGGAGTAACCCCAGAATGCACGTTGAGCCCCATGCTGTTCAACATTTACATGACTCAGTTCGCCCCAAATTGTTAGGAACTACGGTATGAACATCGTCTCCCACACTGATGACACTCAGCAGTTCATCTCCCTGACTGAAAAATCCTCAAGAGACAAGATGAATTTCAAAGACAGGATGGAAGCAGTTGCTGCCTGGATGAAGGAGAGCTGCCTTAAACTGAACTCCAACAAGAATGAGATCCTCATCCTTGGACCATCCTCCTCAGCCTGGGACAACTCCTGGTGGCCCTCAACACTCGGCAACCCCCACAGACTATGCGTGAAACCTCAGTGTTGTCCTTGACTCAGCACTCACCATGACCAGACAGGTCAACTCTGTCACATCTACCTGCTTCCACACCCTCTGACTCCTACTGAATATTTTCAGATGGATACCAAGCGACTGCTGCAAAACCGTGACACATGCATTGATCACAAGCAGATTTGACGATGGAAACGCACTCTATGCTGGAACCACCAAGAAGAACCTGAGCAAGCTGCAACAAATTCAAAACGCCACTGCCTGACTCGTCCTGAACATCCGCCACTGAGAACACATCACAGGACACCTGGGAGACCTCCACTGGCTCCCTGTCGAGAAGAGGATCAACTTCAAACTCCTCAAGCACACCTACAGAGCCCTCCAAACATCAGACCCAGTTACCTCAATGACAGAGTAACCTTCCAGACCCCTACGCTCCTCCCAGCAGTCTCTCATCACCGTACCCCACATAAAGAAGTCCTTGGTTGGAGAAACATCATTCACCTACCTGGCAGCAAAAGGTTGGAACACCTTACCTTTCCACCTCAGACAGTCGCCATCACTACCACAGGAAGGACCTCAAGGCCTGGCTCTTCGACTGAACCCTGAAGACATACCCCACAGCACCTTGAGACCCTATGGGTGAGTAGTGCACTCTAAAAGAACTGATTGATTTGGTTAATAAATCAGGCCCTTTGTTGTAAAGGTTGTTTCCCATTTAGGATTAGGCATGCAGAGCTTTTATTTGTGCCAAGTGTATTTTAGGAACTGCTGATAAGAGGGAGTTCCATTGTCAAGTCATGGGCCTGTGTTGTTTGTTTGAAGTCTTGTTTTAATCTGCATTGTTTAATGTCTTTAAACAGTTTGAGTTGGGATCAACCACATTTTGCGGTGTTAAAGATGTGATCTTGAAAGTTCAGATATTTTTCAAGGAAGAATTCCAGCTACTTCACCTAGTCTAGCATGTTAGGAGAAGTGTTCAGAAGCATGGCATATTTGATTCATTCCTTTATTGGCAGGTAATAGCAGGAGGTGAAATGAGGAATAATTATTTTTCCCAGTCAAAAACTTCACTGTAGCTAATCTACAATATCATTTTATTACAAGAAGTGTTTGAGCTTTGATTCCACACAGTATTCTAACATGTTCGCTAAGAAGGGCACATTTGTTACTGGGCAGAAGTTGTTTTTGATGTCTTTCGGGATGAATGAAGGAGTGGGTTCTCAACGGTGGGATGATGGTTTTGTTTTGTTTTCTGGCTCAGTTGAGTGTCTCCTCAGTATAAGAGAATGTGTGAATAAAAAATTGCCAAAAATCAATATGGAAAAGACCTAGGTCTTCGTGGTGGGAAAGGACTTGTCTGTGTTTCTCCAGTTTCTTGAGCTTCTTCTTTGGGACGTTTTTGCCACCAAAGTCTTTTTTTTAAAGTATCTTTATTGGCAATCCTCAGAGAGAGACAAGCACCAACTATCATTGTAGTGTGTATCAAAATGGAATGCATTACAGAATAACAAACATACTTTTGTTAAGTATCTCCTCTTAAAACTAACTGTCTTTTCCATCCAACTTCCACCTTAACAAGTACCTTCCAATTGCAAATTTGAGCATATGGCTATGTGGAAAGAATATAAATATCAACTGATTTTGGCAAACCAATTATCATCAGCTCCAGGCTACCATAGAGTTGGACTCATCATTGGAAATATGGGTCCAGGCTATTTCCAATAGAGGAGAAACCTGTGAAATGTTATATCTATGGTGGGGCATTCAGGGGGGATGTGTGTTGTCCTCATTCAGATGAGCAAACTTTGCATGTAAGTCAAAGAGGTACACTATTCCAAAATGAAAAAAGAGAACGTAACTCCACTAGGCACATGCCAAAATAGAAGCAAGAACCCTCACACATCCAGCGGATGTACTGCTTCTGTCACGGTTTTGGGCGAGTCTGATCAGGACTCTGGTTGTGACACCCCTTGAGGTCACTGAATATCCTAAAGAGGTAGTGTACTGGGGCAGAAGAGCAGCTAAAGGCATACACGGTAAAGGGCAGCTATGGACAGGCACGGGAATCAGGAAAGTAAAGGCAGAGGAATCCTTGTATGAACAAACCGGAAACAGATTACTAATGGACAAACACTCTGGGGTTGTACACTGGGTATGGCATGGAACCTCCCACAGTGACAGGGAATGCCTCTGTGCAATTTGCTCTTACAGATAGTCACCCCGCCAGCCCCATAGAAAGGAGGCAACAGAAGTGAGTCTGTCTCTGGACCCTAGAGCACAAACAAGGATAGTACTTACATACACAAGACAAGCTCTTGTGGGTCCAGCTGGAAACACAGTGGCAATTCCTGGAAAAACAGCAACAGCACACTGTCACTGTTAGGCACGAAAGACAACGTATAACACTAGACAAGGATGGGGGCTGGAATTGCCTCCTGGAAACCAGGAGCCAACCCCAGTACAAAGGAGGACACATACACTGGTGAAGACTGATAGAACACTTACCAGACACAAATACAGAGAGGAAACGGAAACAGACGGAACAAACTAAGAGGCAGAGGCAGGAACTGGGAACAGGCTCAGGCTGAAGCAAAGGCAGGACTAGGACTGGAAAACAGGGCGCAAACGTCAGGCTGGAACAAGCAGAGACAGGACTGGGAAAAAGAGAGCAGGCTCTGGCTGGAACAAGCAAGGACAGGGCTGGAATACAGGGAGTAGGAATAAGCAGTAAATAGGACTGGGAAACAGAGAGCAGGTTCAGGCTGAAACAAGAGAGGAGCAGGACAAAAAAACAGGGAGCAGGCTCTGGAAGAAACAAACAGGTACAAGGCTAAGAGATAGGGAGCATACTCTGGCTGGAACAAATTAGGAGCAGGGCAGAGAAACAGGAAATAGGTTAAAGCTGGAACATAACAGGAACAAGACTGGAACACCATTCGAACAGGGGTCTGTAACACAAATGAATTGAACTCCAATTCACAATGAAGGATCTTGAGGAAATAGCTGCTTATAAGCAGTTCCAAGCTGCAGAAAACCCCAAGTGGAATCACATGACTGGGCTGCACAGGAGAGGTCTTAGGTGTGTGTAGTTTCAGACACTCACAAGTCCTGGAGGTGAGGATCCGGTGAAAAGTAGCAACTGGATTTCTCCCATAGAAAACGATGTAAAACAGAATCCAGGCTTTCCTGACAACCAGGCTGTGCATTATGGGTTTGCAGTCCCAGGAAGCAAATGTAATGCTACAAAATCATACCATGGCAAAAAGAGAAGCAAACAGGAGTCAGCAAGGGACTCTAGATGAGTGTTTAAGGTGATTCCCAGGCTTCCGACAGTCCCCTTACAGCTACAGCACCCCCTAGAAATGGGATGACAGAGTCATGACAGCTTCATCATAGGGTCTGCTCCTTGTCAGTCTGGCACGGCAATATCTGACGGGCCCCTTTAGGGGGCTCTTTGCCGGAGATCTTCAACGATGATCTGTGCCGTGATAGTGTAGATGTGGGAAATACTCTAAATCTACTTTCTGAGAGGAGCGAAAGAAAAAAGGATTAAATTGGCTCAAAACCTTCAAACAGCCTGAAGTTTATTGGGTAGACGGGGTCTTGGTCAAGAAAACACGGGAGTGAAATGGAAATAATGTCCCAACACTCAACCATCTCAGGAAAAGAAGTGGGTGACAAGGGAATTGCCCTCTATCAAAACCCTGGGCCAACATGTTTCACGCCTAACCAGTCCCTATGGATCTAATGCTGTTTCGTCAGGACCAACACAACAAAAGTCTCCTACTCTACACCACGTTGTTATTGAAGTAATGTCAAAGTGTAAGGACAAATATCTACTTACTAAGAAGCACAGCAGCTAACAAACTAATTAAGTGAGTGCCTATAGAGAAAACAAACATAACATAGACAAATTAGCATGTTACATATATGAATTACAAAAAGTACACATAAAGACGTGTTGTGACACACTGTGTTGACATGCTCCCATGCTAGGTGCAAAGGTAACAAACAAAGCATAGCCGCTTAGCATCCTACAATGGGGATGATGCTCCATGTAATTATGCATCCTGTAGACCGTCATCGTATCTGCATAGATACGGAGAGAATCATTAAAGACCCTACTCTTATAGCCCAAATATGAGGGTATGTCTATACGACGTCACTATAGAACCTAGTTGTTGATTTTAACCTAAGTGTATGTCAAACCTTGAAAAAGATAGTCAATTGGATATCAGATACCGTCCTAGCTGCTGAGGTACAGTCGCACTAACCGTCAACTGCCACTTGGCTGATAGAAAAAGGAAGCGGTTGATTGTGTACAAAGAAAAATCAATAAGAAAGTCAGATATGCTTTTGTGCCATAGCGACAAAGCAGTGTTATAAATATATAGATAGTGAGAGTATACAATACAATGTCATGTAAAATAAACAGTTATTTTACCTCAAAATATTACAACCTGCAATGGGGCGAATGATCCCCTACAAGTTGTGGTATACACATAATTAGGTTTACTTTTTCAGTGAATTCTTCCATATTAATCATTACGTAATACGCGATCAACGATCCCCTGGGGAGACGTTTTTCATTTCACGCATACTGACATCAGATTCTATTTAGCTTATGACAGTTTGTTCCTCTCAGTCACAACACCGACTTCGACCAAACAACTTTTAGGGGATCATTCGTACCGTTGCAGGTAGTAATATTTTGAGGCTGTTTTGGGAATTTAGAGATGTGTTCATTGAATTAAGTATTATGTTAGTATTCAAACATGTATATAAAACTGTAATACGATTTATAAAACATTATCTATTTGAATCACAGGAACAAATTGTGAAAAATGTATGTTAAAAAATTTGTTTTTAATACAAAATATAAAAACATATGTGCACAGTAGATGTGATAGTTGACATTGAAAAAAACATATTTATTGCATGTTTTATTTTACATAAAACTGCATACATTTTTGCAACATTGTATATGAAAATGTTTGTGTGATTAAACAACTTCTATTAATTGCTTTACTTACAAATGTACCACATTTCGCAGTCCTTATTTCCGTTATTTACACAGCAAATTGTAATAATAAATTATACTTTTACTTTCATAAAATGAATATATGAGGTAACTGCAATGTAAATGTTTATTTTTAAAATACATGTAAAGCCAAAGGTTCCTGTAAATGTATAAATTATTGAAAATATTTTCAATAAAATGATATCAAAATGAAGCGAAGCTTCTGCTAGTGCTAGCAATAAGTATTTTTTAAACTGTGAATTAATTATAACATTTGTATTGATTTCATAATATAATGAACTGCTGTTGAGCTTAGTCAAAGACAGTGGTTCTTAAACCTTTGACTTCTGTGGACCCCTTTTGAAACATTACTGGAATTTGGAGACTCCCCATTAGTCATTATTGGAAGCAAGGGACCTGCAGCCTAAGAAATTCCTATGTCAGAAGCTCAAAACAGTAAACAAAAATACACAAATACACAATCGAATATTGACAACTTTTTCAAATTTTCAATTTTGCTTCTTTATTTGTATATGCTTAATTAATTTTAATTTATTCATTTTAACATTATTTAATTTTGAAAAACAGTCACAGACTGCCTGAGTAGGCTTCGCATTCTTACAGGGGTTCTAGGACCACAGGTTAAGAACCACTGGTGTAGAGCATAAAATATTATGAAAAAGTACATAAATTGAAGGGGACTCACTTAATATTATAACTTGAGCCCCACAAGCATTGTGGGGGTCAGATTTACTATTCTATTTGGGAAAAGTTCATAAATTGTGAAAAGAGATTTATTATACTAAATATGGTTCAACAACCATTAGGTAAAGTGCTTACAATGGGACGTGGCAGATTTACTGTTCTATTTCCAGTCCAGCAAACAATAGAAAAAGCGCTTACATTTTGGAGAGTGGGGTTTGCAACTCTAAATCAAGCTGTACAATATTTTCAGAAAGTGCTTAAATTGTGACGGGTCATATTACTATTCTGTGCCTATCTCATGAGTACACATTCATTTCAGTCCTTGTTCTATAAAGATTTTAATACATGCTCTGAACTGCCCATATGTCTAAATTACATTACTTTTGACATATGCATTATAACTAGACGGCTAGAGTGTGTTTTCTGTATAAAATGGTTGCCAGTCAATTAATAGTAAATGAAAGAAATTCAGCTATACTATCGGAGTAAATATACTCTCAGATTTTGTTAAAAATCTGATAAAATAGTAAACTTTCTCAAATGTGTAAAATACTCAAAAAGTGTATAGCCCCACTGCCCTCAAATTTAGTGGAGACATGTAAAATACACATTTGGAGTAAATTTACACTTGGATTATGTGAATAGCTAAAAAGTAGTAAACTTGCCCAAAAGTGCAAATTACTCAAAAGTATAAGTTACCTTTGTGAATAAGGCCTTATAACTTAATGCTTAAGCAGAAAAACAGTAGGCATTTTCATAAAACTTGAAAACTTAAAACACAACAAGTGGCAAAAAATATTCCAGCACTGGTCTTTTATTTGACTACATAATGTAATCTGTGAGTTGTAGTCCTGGTGCACTTTATTTGAATCAATTCGACTAGTACTCATGAAAACTCTCTTTTGCTAAAAGAAAAGACTTAGGTGGAGCTATGGATCTACTGTGATGTGTGTCCAGTGATATCCCTGGGTAGTGTTGATGTATGGTTTGGTATTTAGGTAATTGCCTACAGCTGTTTTTATATAGCACAAGAAAACGGAACAATGTCAACTATCGTAATGAATTCATTATCCACACTTTTCAATCATTATGGGAGCTTTAAAACTGAAGTGCATTTGCATGATGCTATTTTAAAATCTCTACTACCAACTCTTTATTGTTTCAGTTGAAGTCAAAGGGGCAGTTCTCTGAGTTAGACTAAGATTTACCTGAGCAGTCAGAACAGCTTTAGGATTTACATTTTCTGTTAGAAAGGATTTATTGTAAAGCTTATAGGACATCAGGGTGTTGTCAGTAGGCCTGAGTGGTTGTTTCTAGGCTACAAAGCAAAAACAACATTTACTCTTTGTAGAGGATTGCACCACATCAAACCGTAATTTTACAGACAAAAACAACAGCAGATACTGAGGGAACTTAAAAATGCATCTCTAAACTGATAGGTTTAGTAAATGTTTTTAAAACTAGTACAGCTTATACTGTGCCAATTTGGAGAGTTAAGGTGTCCTCTTTCCTAAACAGGCTGTGGCATAAAGACAAATATTGGTCAGCAGGATTAGCAGTTACTAACCCTGGCTTGCCAATTGCTTAACTTGGCATTTCCCTTGCTCGCCAGGATCTCATTGGGCAAAATGACAGAATGGGACCATAAAGAAAACCACATTTACTTTCCTTAGTTTACAACCCTTGTCCTTTGCTTGGCTCCTTAGCGGCCAATAGAAGTCTATTAAGAGTCCGTAGTGGGACAATGAGGCCAACCCTGTAATTTAATGGAGCCACAAGAGGTATGTAGTGTTAACTGTGCTATGTGTGACATTTTTCTTCAGTTGACACCCATGCTTCCATGTATGCAAAAGAGCACACCTAGAAATATGTGTAAGTAGGGGAGGGAAAATGGTAGTGTAGAGATGGCCCCCTCCTATCTTAGGAGTGCCTGTCTACTGTAAGCCCACAGACACTGGCAGGAGGCAAGAACTTAATTCATTGAAACTGAGCAACACTGACAGCAAATAGCAGACCAACAGACCAGAATAGAAATGTCATTAGAAGTGAGGGCCCCAAACACTCACAGTGGGCCAACATACCAGAGCCACCTTGCTATTAAAACTGAGACTCTGAGACTAACAAAAGCCAGAAGGTAAGGAAACTACTGTTATTGAAAACATGCATTGATGAAGCCAATAGGCCTGGCTTTGGTTGCCAGCCTTTTGGCTTTAGTGGCTAATTCTCATTTACAAAAACAATGCTCATAACATCTTTACAGATATTATAACTAGGTTGTATTAGGTTGCATCTTTCCTGTTTGCAACTGACCTTTCAGAAAAACATTGAAATTCAGCTACAGCTCCCTTCCTTGACTGAAGTGAAGTGTTTTAAAACATTAAAATAGTTTGAGCTAACTGACATTATAACTGCACAGAAGCAGTCAATGATCATGTTTTTGCATTAAGAAAACAATATTTTTTTCTGTGCAACATATATTGTATTTAACAGCCAAATAAAATGGTGTCCAGCTAGGTGTTGTTTGGAAATTAATAAGGTGATTTGGTTGCAGTGAAAGTAACATATTTTGTGCTGCCTTTTACCCAATGACATGAAAATTGCGTGTTCTCAGTGTCCAGAACATTGTAAATGCTTTGCTGAGGGTTACATTGCATTTTATTCAGAAAGGGGTTTTTAGATATTTTTCCATAGACTTTATTTTCACATTTTGCATTAAATTAAAGCATTGCACATTCTAGAAGTGCTTGTTTTATCACTTAGAGACAGTATTTGTTGCATTAATTGTTTATACTAGAGGTGGATGGATGTACATGGCGAATTTGTATTAGGGCTTTTAATTATTAATTTGACAAATATACTGTGGCTACTTATTTTTTTTAAAGCGCACTGCATTATTTCATTTATGACGATTTAGATTATGCGTGTTGCTGATTTAGCTACCGTTTGGTTTCTGGAATGATAACTTTGATAACTGTATAAATTAACAAATTTGAGAATTAGTAAGAAATCTTGTGCAAGTCTTTCTTTATTGGTCCCAGCTGAGGATTTTCATTGCCCTTTCCCGCAAATCAACGCTCTTTCATGTTAATTTGGTTCAAACGTCAAAACTTATTTAAACTATATTATTGGGAAAGCTGCCAGGCCCTCGTCAACCTAATAAAAAAACAGTGGATGAAGCAAAAATATTTTCTGGTCTCCAAAAGCATACATTACCACGGTAGTCCCAGGCACTGAACGGAGCTACTTGGTGAGTGTATGTGCTTCTTGTTTAAGGGAAGAATGCTGTCACTGCTGGTGAAGTTAGCAAATGGCTGAAGTAGGCCCATCTCCCCATGCTGTATGCCATAGTGGGTAGATAAAAAGGTAATTAATAACAGCCGATGGAATAAGTGAACTGGCTGAAAGCCCTAATAAGTATGTTGATCATACATTTAATTTTCGTAAATCCAAAAGGTCGTAGCTAACACCAAATCTAATGAGGGCTTCAAATGTAAGAAGCAGGCCAAAGATTGCAGTCATTAAAACTAAAGGACTTCTTTATGGTTGGGTAGATGGGGGATATCTGTCGAACATTTCATATTGCTGCATATTAAGATTGTACTTAATTTAATGGCACTCTAAAAAAGGTTAAATGAGCACCTTTCATTTTTTGGCAGATTCCCCAATTTGCCAAATTGTAAATAAGTAAGACCCAATGTTTTGTAGGGGGTAAGGCTATAACGCTTGTGAATGTGAATGTATGAGTCAGTGGCAGGAGTTCAAGAAAGTCTCACCATATTTTACAGGATTGCCTCACCATTTGGCGTTACTCTGCTTAGTGATGGCTTTTTGGGCCAAAATGATTCAATATTTTCTTGGCACAAAATACATATACTTAAGAAGATTAAGGAAAAGGTAGATGAAGGAATTCTCGAGATCTCGAATGTTCTACCCCCTCCTATTCCCTTCAATGAAATTGACATATTTGTTCAGAGCCTGCTGCAGGAGCTGGAAGTCAGATTTATACACAACCAAAACAGAGAGGAACAATCCTTCTGTGTTAAAAGTGACTCGATGGATAAGAAAATAATTCACCTTATTTAGGAGCCTTAGGATGCACAGAAGGAAAAAATGCAATTATTTATGAATGGTTTAGGGTGACCAGACGTCCCGGATTTGCGGGAACAGTTCTGGTTTTTCAACAGCTGTCCTGGCAGATTTCGGGAAATTTAGCTCATGTCCCGGTTTTTAGAAAGGGTCGCCTAAAAACGATAGGAGGTGATTTATTTTTGTTTCCAAAAGCAGAGGTAGATAAACGGTGTTATCAGAAAGCAGTTGAATTAACAGGCATCATACTGGCTTTATAAATTGCATTTTGTGTTTTTAGAGCCTTTTCTATAATTTCGTGCTGATGAGCGCTTAGTTCGAAATAAAATTGCAGTCCGTCTTCAATTTTTTGAAATGTCCCGGTTTTGGTCTGTAAAATGGTGGTCTCCCTGAAATGGCTGTAACCACAATGTGCAATAAACCATGAAACCACATGATATGATTTGAAGCCTTAATTTCCAAAAATATGGAACAGCCAATTTATTGAAATTGCTGGTTGGCAATATGAGCATAGCCCCACTCCTAGACTGACAACTATCAGACGCTTGTATCAGCAGCTTTGAGAAATCAAACACTGGGATTTCCGATCGCCTTAGGGGTTCTGTGCTAGTGACAACAAATAGTCGCCACGACAATGGTTTCGCCCATGTGACTCAGAATGTACCTAGAGTTCTGTGACAGCTTAAATACTAGTTAGTTTTCAGAGTACAGACTATAGATGCCTTCATTCTCATAAATATCTAAAAGTGGCGATATGCTTATGAAAACATTATTTCAAATAATATATCTTACCTGCCAGTGTATGAACAATGTTTGCTCGAATAGAACTGTCGTTCTTCTATAAAAGAAGGTGTGGGTCCTTCGCATAGTTTTCCTCCCACCTCTTTCTTTTTAAAGGTCAGGGTAACTTTTTTCACCCCTCCTATAAATATCTCAAAAGAAGTGATGATGGAAGAATGGATTTGATCAGGTCATACCCCATCTTCAAGTAACAAGATTTTGAGGCACCAGATCAAAGATAATTATTTGACTTCTTATATGCTGGCATTTCAACAGTATGCGCCTGGCCCATTTAACGTGAATTGTCTGAAGGCAATGTTAGAATGACACAGATTGTACTACTGGCAGTACAATTTTGCACCGACTTTTATGCTCATGACAAATCACTAACAATATTTGCTTTAGCTAACCAGCGCAAAAACTAACCTTTATCTCAGTTGGAGACCTCAAAAGGGTTTCAATTATTGGTTGCAAACTGCACTATCCCCAGTGTAATCTATGGAATCGGAGTAAAAACGCACCGTCTAGCATGGCTACATTATGTATAATTTGGGACACTATTGTCTAGCCTTGAGCTAGACCCTTACCAAATTATTCAATGTGAGACATGCATAGTATTCTTTTTCTGTGGCATGAATGCGCTAATGTATGTGCTTATACAGAGTACCAAGACATACACCATGGAGTTTCTAAGAGGGATAAAATGCTAGAAAGTGTACATGTTACTGTTCAAGGGACTTTCTACATGTAAATGCTTTTCATATAAAACAATAAAAAAATGTGCAGGTGGGTGCATATTTAAGGATTGCAAAGATTGTTACAGTCTCTGTCTAACCTGGCATGCGTGTTGTCATAATTGAGCAGAAAGGAGGGATGGAAATTAAAAATGACGAATGTTCAACAGAGTAAAGTGGGGTGTGAGCACTCTGGAGGTTTAGAAAAGGAAGGAATGAGTGAAGAACGGGTAATTGAGAATTGCTGTACCTAACTCTTCGTACATCACTCAACAGTCACCTACTGCTTACATATCACACGGGGCTTATCAACTAGGTATAATTGTTACTATTTAATACTTTGCATTCCCCTGAGGGCACTGCATAACACTGAAATTGAACTTAGAAAGTGGTAACTGGTGCAGGCTGGGGAACTGCAAACGTTGTGGGGCCCAAATGCCTGCTCTGAGCTCCACTGAGTGAGTAAGCAAAGTGAGTGAACCTTATCCTAACCAGGATGGTTGTTCCCCAAAGAGCATTTAAAAAAAATACACCAATGGTGTTTCTTACAGTAGAATTGTCAAGCAAGTTGGCTAAAAAGTCATACTGTATGTTTTATAGGCAGTTCTGAATGGGTATTCATGAAATATTCCAGTTCTCTGATAGTATGCCAAGCCTGACTGCCCCCAGTGATGTGTGTCTGGATACGCCCTCCCAAGAAATCTTTGAAAAAATTAGAACATTTCAATTGACTTTTCTTTAAGAACTACCTAAAAAGCAAATGATGCACTGGCCGTCCAAACAATCTAACTATCGAGTTTGACTTGGTTTCCTAGACTTTTTCAATATACACATATCATTTTCCTTTAATTCTATGTTCTGCTTCTTTTCATTTTTAATTCTGCAGCTTTCAAGTGATTCTCAGCCAGTGGTCTGAGTGAAAATATACTTGAAAGAGTATGGAAGGGAAAAAGGAAACGTACACAATTTCAATCTCCATTTGTAGATTTACACAGAGGTGTGCTTCAGTTTAGACAAATTGTATCACACACCAAAGCTACCACTTGGATATCCAGTTTTAACAGGAAACATATGCTGTGTGTTACACCAGTCTAACAGGCTCTGGCCTCCGACATGAGTGGTAATATTAATGTAATAAAAGACGCTGATAAAATTAAGGAAACGCAGGGGCAGCGATAATATTCCATGCAATGTTTGTACAGCACCACCGTTCTCTATTTTAAAGAGAGACTATAGTGGTTTGTTTGGGGGGGGTGGAATAGGAAGAAGGCATAAACTCAGTGATGCAATATTGTTGTAGAGTGCTAAATCATTTTCCAGGAAAATGTCTGTGGTTTGAACTGAGGTCTCGAAAGGGGCTGGCATTGTTATACGATTTAGTTTGAAGCAGCTCTGAACAGTTATTATTGTTTTCTGGGTGTGTTCAGAGGTTAGTTTTTGATATACACAGTTCTGAACAGTTTGCACCAGTAAACACCCATAAGGGACTCTAACTTTGGCACAATATGTATGTTAGAATTTCAGGTGTGATGGCACCAGGGCTATCCCAAAACACCAGACAAGAATAATGTAGTATGTTATTTAAGACAAGTGTGACATTTGACACACTATCACATGGGATGCAATTTTGTTGATTACCTCCCTGATTTAGCTTTTTGTTAGATGCGTGTATGCATGTGCTGTATTACATTGAACAGTTTTCAATAAAACATCAAGAATAGAGCACAATCAGCTGGGAAAATATTATCCATGTGAAGATAATAAAGTAATTTCTAGTGTCATTCATTTAATTAACTTGCATATCACCAACTTTCATCCCATCATCCATCTGCCCCCATTGAACAAATCATTGAAAACGTAATCTCCCCAACCAATGGAGCAGATCAACAGGCGCAATCTTGTTCAGGGTCACTAATTTTGCTTCTGACTATATTAAAGCACAGAGACCTTTACACTTCAAGCAGTCCAAAACAATCCCCTCTTCAATGACAGAAAGATCCTTAGCTTTCTGATACTGCTTGGCCTCTCTGGACTTCATACACTAGAAAGAAGCATGGGCTTCTTAGCCATATCATGCAATGGTTCATCTCCTCGATCACTAACTGACAGCAGCTGTTTCAGAATGGAACCAAAGGATTCCAGCTAGGAAGTGACTCTGCCCTGGACTGTCTCCCTTGTGTGCAACTGTGCTCCCTTGTTGACATGCCACTGCCATCACACCATCTACCAATGGCCACATGGCCCAAAACCCACTGCTACCAACAGCTGAGCATATGTACCTGAGTATGGATATATACCATGTGCCCCCTCCCCATCACTGTCCCATGAAATATGTATATTTTGTCATTTAATAAATACACCTTTGCACTCAAATCGTATGTCCCTCGTCAATATGCGATATCAATTGTGAGTGTGTATGCATTAGCCAGTCAGTTTCATAATCATACCTTTATTGCGGGAGGGGATCCAACGCACTGTAGAGTATGAAGTATGTCACACTGTACATAATATTGGGTTATCTGGCACATGCCACTTCAGTCATCAGTTAACAGTGCCACTGACTATAGACACCACATTACCAATTACATTAGTCAGGCTGAAACTATGCAGTGAAGACATCAGCGTCATTGAACAGCACCTTATAGTCACTGGAAGTATAGGTGGATCAGCTGGTTCCTGGAGTTGATATCTTCCCCCTCTTTTTCCTCACCTTCACTCTCATCCCCTCTCTGAGGTTGCTGGGCTGGTTGGACAGCACCCTCCTTTTCCAGAACGGGGGTAGCTTTACTCACAGCCAAGTTGTGCAGCATGTTGCAGGCCACCACTATCTTACACACTGTGTCAGGGACATAGCACAGGGATCCCCTAGAGAGATGGAGGCAAAGATATCCAGCCTCCAGGAGACCTATAGTGCTCTCAATCACCACCCTAGTACATCCAGGGGCCTCATTATAATTCCTCACTATCTGTTCTGGGATTCCTCACAGGTTTCAGGAGCCATTGCAAGTTGGGGTAGCCAGAATCACCTGCAAAAGTGGGTGAAACCGGACCTTAATAAACTGACTTTACCTACACATAGCCTTGCTGTCAGCTATGTACAGATCCAGTGTAATACACACTCACCTATGAGCCATCCTCTGTCCCCTTGTAGTTGTACCATCAAGTGTGGAGTTTCTCAGGACAAAGGAATCATGGACTGAGCCTTGGAGCCTAGCATTGGCATGTGATATGTACTGGTCAGCAGTACACACCAATTGTATATTCATGGAGTGATACTTCTTCCAATTCATGTACATCCGTTCATTCACTCCTGGGGGTATGAGAGCTATATGGGTTCCATCAATGGCACCTATCACATGGGGGATGATAGCAAAGGCATAAAAAAAAAAAAATAAAAAAAAAAACAATTTTTGTATGAATGGGAACATGGCAGCCAGCGATCAGCAGCAGAGATGCTGCTAAGATAGCTGTGGCGCTGTTTTTTCCAAACAACTAGGAGGTGGAGTAGAGAGCGGTGGACTGGAGCCCTCCTCCTCTCCCTCAGGCTTACCTTTGGTGGCGGTACATGCCGCCTCAAACTCGTCCACGAGACCGTGTCCCGATGTGGGTCGGGACGCCTGAATCGGAGGCGGTGGAGATGGTGAGAGAGAGTGGCGGCAACTGGGAAAGAGCCGCTCTCGAGGTGAGTAAAGTCAGGACCCTCACCTCCAGGGTCGCGCTGAGAGGCGCGACCAGGGGCATTCCAGGAAGAGGCAGCACAAGTCGAGGAGAGACAAGGAGTACACAGAGGTAGTTGCTGCCATCTAGAAAGGGGAAAGAGTCTTATTGGGGGAGCCTGACTCTTTGCATGATTTAAACACCATCTTCCAGGTACCGGGAGGAGGGGGGGGCACCTCAAAGTTTGCTGCACTGGGTGGTTCAAAGCGAGGGACCAGACTTTGGAAAAGGAGGAGGGGGCTCTCTTGTGAGGGAGGCATTTCTGGGTCTCAGGGAGATAGCTTGGAGGTCTCTCCTGAAGAAATATCTAAAGAAACCATACTTATTTTACGGAAGGAAATAAACTGTCTGACTAAAAAAAAACAGGGGGTAGAAAAAGGCAGACTTCCCCTGACATCGAAGAATTACGCCTTCTCTAAGGTCTTATTTTAAAGCCAGAAATGTAGTTGGCACCATGGCTACTTTCTCCCCCTCCCTTTCTCCCCCCCAGCTGTGCCTTTAAATAATGTTTTGCAGAATGATCTGGAAGAGGGAGGGAAAACAAATTTGCCTCGGACTTCTCCTACACCTCAGCCTTCTACCTCCCTGGGGATAATGGCTTCGGGGGCATCAGTTTTGGGAGGCCTGGTACAGCCTCTGGTTTATATGGGGGCAGAAATAGGCCCCTCTTTGGAGAATGTTATCTCAGGGGAGTCAACAACGACCTCGTTCTAACCACTAATGCCTTTACCATGAATGCGTTTACAACGATTTTACCGTTGTAAATGCATTCCTGGTAAAGGGATTAGCAATCAGCATGCACGACCCAGCATGCTTCCCCCCTAGCCCCACCCCCAAAAATGACTGCAATCCCCATCCCCACAACAACCCCAACCCCCACCCCCCAAATTACCAGAACCCCAACCCCCTCCCCTAAAACCTAAACCACCCCAGACCCCCACCCCACCGTTTAAACCTAAACCCCTCCCTCCTCCCCCCTAAACCCTAATCACCTGCAGCCCCCACCTCACCCCAAAAACTAAAAATACCCCGAGTCCCCACCCTGTCCCTAAAACCTAAATACCCCAAAAAACAGCCCCAGTCCCAGCCCAACTTACCTCCTCCTTCACCGCGTCCACTCTGACTCCCTTCTTCTGTACCTTAACCACACATGTACGTTGTTCAGACATGCATGGTTAAGGTACCAAAACCAGGAAGTCGTGGAAAACGAAAGCGTTGTTTCGCTTTCATTTTTCACAACTTCGTGGTTCCGGACTCGTTCTTCCGGGTGTTTCCCTCTCAGTCAGGCTCTTTGGAATCCTTACTTTACTCTTTAACAAAGGAAGTCAGGCAGGGTTTTTTGGTTTCTCAGACAAATCAGAAGGGGATTCAGAAAGTATGTGAGGCCTTAACAAACAAGATGGACTTACGGACTCAAAGAACCTATGGTTTGGAAAAACAGGTGGATCAGTTAAATGAAGCTGTAGAGAAGCATACCAGAGAAATTGACGGATTGAAAGCTAAGAGTAAACAGGGTTCTGAGAGACTGGAATCTTTGGAGAATAATGAGAGAGAAATAGTATTAAATTAATGAATGTTTCTGAAGGGAGTGAAGGAGAAGATATAAAGGAACGCATTTGTGGTAGATCTCCTCAAACAGAGTGGGGTGTGGGAAGGGCCGGAGGAAGTTTTAAGTAGGGATATACAACGTGTCCACAGGGATCCTTTCCAGAAACCACCAAATAGGATAAAACCTAGGAGGATGTTGGTGAACTTTCTCACTTATGAGTTAAAGAGAAGATCCTGATAAAAGCCTTAAAAATGGGAACATTATGTATTCTTTTGAAGTTTGATCTGATGTTTCCCGTATTACTTCAAATAGACAGTGGGAGGTAGGCAAGAGGATGGAAGATTTCAAGAAACTAGGTGCCACGGCTCAATTAAAATTCCCAGCAACCCTGAGAGTGATGAGAAATAACAAAATGTATAATCTAAGAGATGTCCAGGAAGCGGACACTCTATTGGACAAATTTAAAAATGGCTAGCCTAGAGCTGGCCTCTATGCCTGTTCACTCCTCTCTCTACTCTCTATTTTTCTGAGTTCTGATAGTATGATGAAGTGGCTTAACAGCGCCAAATGGCTTAATAGCTGGTACAATGGGTGAGGGTCCTCAGGGAGAGGGGTCAAGGGGATTTTGGATTTTGGAGGAGATGTATTTGGGAGGTAGGAAAGAGGGTCAGGAAAAGAAAAAATGTGTACCTCATTATAAGGAGGCCCGGTTGGCAATATTTCTTATAATGGAGTCCGTAATACTTAATAAAGACAGAGGACATGGTTGGAAGTAGGCTTCAGATTCTCTCCTGGAACGTGAATGATTTGTGGGTTAAGTACAGGAGGAATTATATTCTTCAGTATATCAGGGACTCTTCAGCTCAGATTGTAATGCTGCAAGAGTCTCACCTTGCGGCTGTAGAGGCTCACGACATCTTTAAATCTCAGAGATGGGTTAAGCAAATGGTTTGCTTGGGTAATACATTACATTCTAAGGGGGTGTTGATTTTGGTGAAAAGTGGCTCCAATGTTTCTATTCTGCATTACAGGGTGGACGTGAAAGGCAGATGGGTCATGACTGATATTAGATTCAACAAAAATCTTTATACCTTAGTATCCTATTATGGCCCAAATCTGGACGACACAACACCACTACAGGATTTATGTAATGAACTGTTGGATGTCCGGTACCCAATTATAATGGCAGGTGACTTCAATGTAGTGCTAGATCATTTATTGGATAAGTACACTGGAAGTAGATCGTCCGGATGTCAGAAGTCGTTAGCATATATTAAGATAATGATGAAACATTTTGAATTGGTGGACATCTGGAGAGAGTCTCATGGGCGTTCACGTGGCTTCACGTATCATAACAAGAAGTACAAACACCATTCGAGGATAGATTACTTTTTATTAGCTAAGTCACTCAGGAACACATTCAAAATATTCCAGCACATCTGTCAGATCACCCCGCTGTAATTTAGACATTGGAGGGTGCAGCACTACTTCCTTCAAGAAGATGGACGTTGGATCGATCCCTTCTAAATGACACTAAAGTGGTGGAGCGATGAATAAGGGACACTAAGGCCCTCATTACAACATTGGCGGTAAAAGCCTCTTACTGCGTGCAGAAGACCGCCAACACACAGCCGTGGCTGTGGAAATCCGCCACAGCTATTATGACCCACAGCACGGAATCCGCCAAAATTCAGACACCCACACAAGTCCGCCACACCAAAGGTCAGTGATAAACTGGCGAAAACAAATCCTCCACCGTCACGCCAACAGAAATATACGCTCACACTATCACGACACACAAATCCACGCGGCGGTCTTTCAACCAGGCTCAAAATACACACACTCTTACGAAACAATGCCACATTGGACAATTCTAAACACACACACCTGGTACACATACACTCACCACTCCCACACACCCAATACAATATAAAACACACACCCACATCACTAACAAACCCCTACAACCAAAATTGAGAAAGAAGCACAGAGAGAGACTCTACAAACTACTACCAAGCATCCACAGGCACACAATACCATCACCCACATAACTTCCACTCACCTCACACAACACACCACTACATATTAGCACACTTATCACCACACACACCACCCCACACATCACCCACACCACCCTATGGCACGGCAAAGACACCCCAGGTTCTCGGAGGAGGAGCTCAGGGTCATGGTGGAGGAAATCGTCCTGGTAGAGCCACAGCTATTCGGATCACAGGGGGAGCACACTTCCATTGCTAGGAAGATGGAGCTATGGCGAAGAATAGTGGACAGGGTCAACGCTGTGGGACAGCACCCAAAAAATCAGGATGACATCAGGAAGAGGTGGAACGGGGGAAGGTGCGTTCCGTGGTCTCAAGACACTACCTTGCGGTTCAGCGGACTGGCGGCGGACCCCCACCTCCTCCCCCACAACTAACAACATGGGAGGAGCAGGTCTTGGCGATTCTGCATCCTGAGGGCCTCGCAGGAGTAGATGGCGGAATGGACTCTGGTAAGTCAAATCTTAACTATTACATCCCCCACCCTACCTGCATGCCATCACATACCCTCACCCTCACCCTCCCCCCCATCACTCCAACTCCTCACAAATGTCCCAACATCACAAACCACACATCCCAACACCAAGCCCTGCATGCAACACCAAAGCATGGATACCCATCACCAAAGCATGCCCACTGCACATACCCATACACCCCCCTAAACCATCATCACACAAGGTCCCACACAGGAATGCAAGCACTGGGGTACATGGTCACCCACCCATTGCACACCATGGCACATACAGATGTAATAAACATCCTTTTATACCCCTGCAGGACCCCTACCCAACGTCACCGAACAGGAGGGTCCACATATATCCACACCACCAACAGCAGAGGCCCACAGTGATGACAGCAGCTCTGTCCAACTGGATCTAGATGACCAGCCCGGCCCATCAGGGACCTCGGGACAGTCGGTTCCCATCACACAGTCACAGACCACTACAGAGCTTCTCCCCTCTGGAAACACCAGCACAGCACCCACCCAGCGGGCCCATACCTCTGTCCCCAGGACACGTCAATCAGCAGTGTGTCCACCACTACAGGGAACTCAGGCTAACCCACCACCCCAACAACAACAGGGACCGGGGGGCAGTGGTAGTGGGCACACGGTCCAGGGGATGGAGGCCCAGGAACACGGGAAAAGGGAGGGCTGCTGTGCGACAGGGGGAGGATAGGCCAAGGGAACCCATTCTCCACTAGGCCCTCTCCTCCATCATGGGGGCCTACCACCACTCCCAGGAGACAATGGCAACGGTACTGGCCAAGTTTCAGGAGTCCCAGCGGCTGCAGGAAGAACAGTATTTGGGCTTCAGGGAGGAACTCAGAACCATCAATTCCAACCTGGGCACCATAGTAGGGGTGCTGAAGGAAGTACTCAACATCAGGAGGGACACTGTGGCACAACAAGGGGCCCCTGACACTAGCATGGATGATGAACTGCCCACCACCTCCGCCGGTGCTAGTGGACAGGATGCACTGCCACAGGACCACCACACCAGCACCCCACCCCCTGCAGAGGGAGAACCACCCCGCAAACGGTCCCTGAGATCCAGGACAAAGACAGAGAATGATGCCAAGATCCCCGCCAAGAAATGAGACCGCCCTGAATGTCATCCTTTTGTCCTACCTTGTCACCCTGTCCATCCTCAAACTGCCCCAGCTCACTTCCTATGCCCATTTGGGCAATGCACCTGTGAGACTAATAGACTGGACTCTGCCATGGACATTCCTCCACCATCACCCGTCACCATTTTTCAACCCCCTCCGATATTGAGCACTTAAATAAACACCCTTGAAGCACAAAACAATCTGGAGTCTGTCTGTGATTTCAAAATTGTGTACTACCAATTACAGTGACAAAATGCTCTTTCAATTGTAATGTCAACATACCTATGTCACACAGCTATAGTCCATGAGGAAACAAAGCAGATGTCACACAGTGGGACCCACATCTGTGAAATCGTAAGTGAAAGTGACAACTCAGTGACCATACACTGGGTGAAAATGATAGACAGTAGAGAGGTAGTAGTGTCAAAGTACATGTAGAAGGCAGGCCTGTACGCTTACCTGTGTCTCACTGGAAATATTGCAGGATCACCGGGTTCCTGTTGTCCATGTCCTCTTCTTTAGCTTCCTCATCTTCACTGTCCACAGGCTCCACAGCTGCAACAACACCGCCATCTGGACCATCCTCCTGCAGAAAAGGCACCTGTCATCGCAAAGCTAAGATGTGAAGCATACAACAGGCCACGATGATCTGGCACACCTTCTTTGGTGAGATGAATAGGGATCCACCTGTCAAATGGAGGCACCTGAACCTGGCCTTCAGGAGGCCGAAGGTCCGTTCGATAATCCGCCGAGTTCGCTCATGGGCCTCATTGTAGCGTTCCTCTGCCCTTGTCCTGGGATTCCTCACTGGGGTAAGTAGCCATGGCAGGTTGGGGTAACCAGAGTCACCTGCAACTGGTGAGGGACAACTGTTAGACACACACTAGCCTGGAGGGATAACCCCAGACCCAGACAACCATTCCCACTGTCTTGCTTCCAGGTGCTCACCTAATAGCCACACACGGAGCCTCTGGAGTTGACCCATCACATAAGGGATGCTGCTATTCCGCAGGATGTAGGCGTCATGCATTGAGCCAGGGAACTTGGCATTCACTTGGGAGATGTACTGGTCTGCCAAACACACCATCTGCACATTCATGGAATGATAACTCTTCCGGTTTCTGTACACCTGTTCACGCCTGCGGGGGGACCAAAGCCACATGGGTCCCATCAATGGCACCTATGATGTTGGGGATATGTCCCAAGGCATAGAAATCACCTTTCACTGTAGGCAAATCCTCCACCTGAGGGAAAACGATGGAGCTCCGCATGTGTTTCAGCAGGTCAGACGACACTCTGGACAACATGTTGGAAAACATAGGCTGGGACATCCCTGATGCTATGGCCACTGTTGTTTGAAATGGAAGGAAATGGAGCACTGACAGCACCTGCACTTGAGGGGGGATTCCTGTGGGATGACGGATAGCTGACATCAGGTCTGGCTCCAGCTGGGTACACAGTTCCTGGATTGTGGCACGGTCAAGCCTGTATGTGATGATCACATGTCTTTCCTCGATTGTCGACAGGTCTACCAGCGGTCTGTACACCGGAGGATGCCGCCATCTCCTCACATGTCCCAGCGGACAGTGCCTATGAAGGACAATAGCGAGCACAGAGTCAACCAACTCAGAGGTACGTACCCACAGCTTACACAGAACATGAATCCTAATCCGAAAAGTGGCCTGTATGTGTGTTGAGTCTAGGCCTAGGTATGTGTGACGCAGTTAAAAATTAAGCCATGTGGGCCACTGAAATGGCGGCTGCCAGAGTTCACCAGTGGGACGGAGGGCGAGGGGAGCTCCACGGCGGGGACAGGAGCTGACACCAGTGACACTGACTCGTCCTCTAATGGGAGCTCCCTTGTGGTGGCAGCAACATCTGTGCCCCCGCATCTACAGGTACAGCCGCCACCCCCCCTACCAGCTCCACCCTTCTAGCAGCCCCTCAGCCTTTGACTTGTGCCCGCTCACCCGGGAGGGTGGGCATCACCTTCGCCCCAGGCACCTCAGGCCCTGCCCCAGTCACCCCTGCTGCCTTCAGTGAGGAGGCCATTGACCTCCTCAGGTCCCTCACTGTTGGGCAGTCTACCATTTTGAATGCCATCCATGGTGTAGAAAGGCAGTTGCAACAAACAAATGCATTCCTGGAGGGCATTCATTCTGGTCAGGCGGCCCTTCAGCGAGCTTTTCAGACTCTGGCCTCAGCACTGATGGCAGCCATTGTCCCCATCTCTAGCCTCCCCCCTCCAACTTCCTCCACCCAGCTTTTCATCCAGCATGCATGCAGACGCAGAGCACAGGACCAACAACAGCAGCTTCCACAACACCAGCAGGTACCTCAAAGCCAACGCAGAAGGCAGGAGAGGATATTCCGCACCAGGACACCCTTCTGGGACTCGGGCAACAAGACATCATCCAGAGGTACAGACTCAACTGGCAAGCCATTCAGCAGCTGCTGCGCAACATTGAGACACAGTTGGCACCCAGCTTGCAGACACCGCACACTATTTCACCAGAAACCAAGCTGCTAGCTTTCCTCCACATGTTGGCAAGTGGCTCCTTTCAAACCACTGGTGCCCTGGTTGCCGGAATCTCACAGCCCTCATTCTCTGCCTTCCTACCTAAGGTATTGGATGCCATCATCTTCCTCACACCCCGCCACATCATCTTCCCCAACACAGAGCAGAAGCAGCAGGATCCCAAACAGGTCTTCTACCAAATCAACGGCTTCCCACACGTGCTTGGTGCCATTGACTGCACACATGTACGCATTGTGCCACCTGTTGTACCGAACATCTATACCACAACAGGAAGCACACACACTCCATCAATGTGCAGGCCATTGTCGATCACTGGGGATTGATCACCAACATCGTGGCAAAGTATCCTGAGAGTGTACATGATTCATTCATCTTCTGTCACTGCACCATCAATCAACACTTCCAGGATGGATGATATGGAAATGGCCTACTTGTTGGTAAGTCTAGAAACCCAGTTTTATACACACTGCACAGCAACCCTGTAGGACACACAACACATACACCACTACATTGACAAGTGCCCAGGAAGACAATGAGGTTGTGACACTACTAGGCATGTTTGATATCCTCACCCAATGAGATACATGGACAAATGACAGTGCCAAATAACAACAGATGCCACTCCACAGACACAAGGGAACAATTTAAAACAACACAATGACAATGACATGGCCTTAACTGGCAGTACAACTTGGAAAATGAATCTTTCAATATCACATCAATAACACTCAACCAAAAACCCTTCCAAGCAATAAGTACTGTGTAAGGGGTGTTCAATGTGTTTTGTTGCAGGTCAAACACCATGAGACACATAGCATGATGATGATGACTACAATGAAGGTGACATGGAATCATTGAGGCTGTACCAATATCTCACATCACTCCTGCTCTGACATTGCCCACTACCAATAAGCAAGTGGACTGTGCTAAGAACACATGTTGATGTGACAATATTGAAAGTGCACATTCCTACACATACGGATTGAGATAATTTCACACACACACACCATATGTACAGGCATATGGACCTTCTGACACTCAAAACTGCAACCTCGCAACCAAGTTAGCCAGCTGAACTGGACCAAGTTCAGTAGTATAGGTATACGTTTGAACATGAGTCAACTCGGCAAGGGCAGAGAAATAGGTCTGCAGAGAACTTGTCACACATGGGATATTTGTGCATTGTCAATTGTCAACACGTCAGTGCTGACAACTTATGGAGATGTGTTGTACATTGTCACCTAGCCAAATCAAAGGGCCTCACTGATGTTTAACAAATTCTATTGCATATGTTAAATTGGATGGAATGTCCAGGCCATATAGATGCAATCGTGTTACCACCACTGTGGAAGTGATTCTGTGTATGGAAGTATCATGTCACCCCCAGTTAAGACACATGGACACCTCTTTCACATGACATAATGCAAGGGAGTACACAATGTATTGCAACTCTACAAAAATACCGCTGACATCCGGTCAATTAGCCAAACACCAGTTCAGATAATGAAACAACCCAATGCTAATGGTACATCCTAGAAGCCTAGGATTCCACACAATAACACAAACGCAGATGAGTCACAGACAGCACAAGATAACAACTGCCATGCAAAGTGATAATCATGGTGCTAGCAACATCAACATTTTCTCACTGCTTTTGTCTTTCAGCTGATCTGGGGTATGGGATCCAGCCATGGATCATGACCCAATTTGCAAACCCAAGCACAGCATCAGAGCGTGCCTATAATGAGGCACATCGGAGGACAAGCACCATAGTCGAGAGGACTTTTGGCATCCTGAAGTCAAGATTCAGGTGCCTCGACCCAGGCACTGGCGAGTATAGGAGGCCCGACATCAGCCTCCCACACTCACCAGAAATGGTCAGCAAGATCATTTTGACCTGTGCCATCCTGCACAACATTTGTGTAAGGAGGACCATTCCCCTCTATGAACCAGATCCACAAATGGCTAAAGAGGAGGAAGAGGAGGACGTTGTCCATCAACATGAGGGGGACCATCCAAACACAGCAGCAGGATTGAGTTGGAGACAACACATCGTCCAAAACTTCTTTTAACTATATTCACCATCACCACTGTCTTACCATATGTCATTAAACACCTATTCTAATCACTATATCATGGTCTGAGTAATCATTTTTGTATCACATTATCCCTAAGATTCATAATCAGAGTGTAGCCTCATGTAGCATTGCAGAAATACATATTAGGATCCTGAAACATCCACATCACATTTGATGGGTATGAATGTACAGCCAACTTCACACACACAATGTAAATGACATATATCCTGTCCATTTCACATTTGAAGGGCAATAGCAGAGGACCACAGCTATTTCACACATACATGTTGGCAACATGGTTAATACCAGCATATCGCACACAACAAAGACACCATCATTCACTAAGGAAAAAAATGCCTCATACATGAGGCAGTAGATGTGCTGTAGCATTGGTAACAGGAAGGTATGACCAGACCCTTGTCTGCAGTAAGTGTGACATCAGCTATCTTTGCAAGGAGTATGTGTGACAAGAAATCCATGTAAGCAGCAAATGGATAGCGCGAGTGCCCCAGGTATGACTAGCATTGCTCACAAGACATACCCTACACATGCCATCCCAGGTCATAAGTCCTGCCACTGCCATGTTCTCTACCTCTCCCAACACTTCTCGAGGGGGCCCTGGAAATGGACTATTTGTACCAAGATAATCCCGCATCTACACACACCCAGACTCACATTCTGACTCCAGTGTGCTTCCCTCTTTAGTATGGTATGTCATAGTCATTGTTCATTTGTCTGCATGGACTTCTGGTCGGATAATGCACTGCCTTGTAATATGTAGGACCTGTAATCACCTGTCCATTGCTTCCCATGTGAAAGGTACTGTTGGCCTTTTGAACTTGATTCTCACCTACAGGACCTGTGAGAGAATGAAGCTGCACACACCTGTGACCACCTCCATGCAGACCAGCCATTTGAACATGCACTGCCCTTGCAGCTACCTAGAACGGCATAGAAACTGCCATTATCACTGCCATCAACCAACTTGCCAAATGTAAGATGATGAATGTGGCTCATCTGTGATTTCCTAAACCCATAATGGGTAAACAGGGCAATGAGTGACACATTTCTGGTGCAATGACTACACCTGTGCCCATGCAGTCTGTCATGGATGACTACAATATACACTGTCAACATATATCTCCTTGTTGTATCCAAATATTACAACTGGTCAATCCATGGCTAGACTCAAACTGTCACCAAATAATGCACAGGATCCCTGCCATTATGGTGTCATAGGGGTCATATGTGGCTCAGGGTACACTGTTAATGTAGCATATGTAACCTAGATATAACACAGGCCCTACTTGTAAGGGAGCATAGAAAGCATGATAAATCATGACCTTAAATCAACCCACAGGCGCGTCACATAGAAAATGATTGTCCAAAGATGCACAAGCCATAATACCTGAGTGACTGGTATTGCAGTGCTCCAGGAAAGTGGCTTTGCATGACTCTCATTACTACAAATGATGAGAGGAGTACATTCCATAAATGAGTCTGCAAACAATTGATGGAGCATGTTTGCCACCACATGATAGTTAGGGCCACTGCATGTGTGCAGATATGTGAGTATCACTCACTGAAGTGACCGGGTCTGTACATGTTTCCAGTGGTATGTCTGTTGCAGTATCATCATACCTGAGAGGCTGGACTTTCATATTTAATGTTACACACAGTAATTGTATTTGGAAGTGTTGTACAGTGCACAGACATTGAGCAAATTTCTCCCTTCCATGCTTTACAGGTGGACCTGCCCCCTACACAATCGGATTGGTGGCTGGATTTGTGGACCCAGACATCTCCAGTAAGTGTTGATATTTCAGTTCTGGTTGTGTTTGCAGCTGTTGTGTGATTGACTCCTGTGTGTTGGACACATAGCAAGGTATGATGTGCTGGGAAATGATTGGATCTGTTTCTTGAGTGGAGTATCACTTTTTTCCATCTTTGAGTTGGACAATCATTAGCGTATAGTCATATTTTGGTATTGTAGTGCAGCCCTGTAGGCATGGCCATGTGAATATGGTGGCATTTGTTGATAAAATGTTTATTAAGAAAATTTAGCAGAGGGACATATTTATGATTTAGTCAGCAAGTCATACCCTGAATCTCACAGAATAGGGATGCCAAAGTCTTACTCACCGACTTGAGCCTCCCTGTTCACTAATGAACATGCTTGACTGTATGTTTGACTTCCTAGCAGCATGTAGCACCACATGTTGTGCTAAGTGTATGTGGCACTTGAGTACAATGTCATAGATGTGCATGCAGCTCATGGTCAGATGTGTGCTTGCATCTATCTGCTTGTTGTAAGACATGTATTAGTGGTATTAAATGATGTTGACAATTGTCTGCATTTCCAAACATAAATGTGGATGGGATTGGCCAATGTTTGGGTTTATCCTAGTTGGACATCCTCCTTACCTGTGGTGGACTGCCCAAACCCATGTACAGCTGTCCAAAGCTTCCTGGGTGCCCTAGATGTTGGAAAGTATTTGTTGCTTGTCCACCCCCCCCCCTCAGACACAGGCTTAGGGTTATGAAATGTGTACCTAGGAGTGATGATCCAAGTTTAGTACACAGACATGTAAATCTGTAAATCACTTGTCCAAAACTAGGATACCTACTCATGATTAGCAACTGCATTCCATCCTGGCAATTGTATTTACAAATCACAGATCTTGTGGCCCTTGATTGTCATCAAGAAGATAGTCATTAGTTGGCCTGTCACATGTGGAGGACTTGCAGCATTTTTTACGTGACAAATGGCTGAACAATGATGCATAGGTCATTTAAGTTGTTACACATCTTTTAGAGCATTGCTGTGCTGTTAGATAGGACATGTGTAGGCTGCGTTGGCATGTACTTCCTCCGGGACAATCTGTGATCTGCATGATGATATGGCTTGTTTCTGCTACATTTGATGTATTGTCTGATTTACTTCAGTAGCTATATCACACAATGAAATACCTAATGTTTGGTTTTATCTTTTTTTAACAGCAGCCAATATGAATGCCATCCAGATTCGGGAGTTTCAGGGCCAGATGATGCGTTACAGCCACATTCTGGATGTGGAGTCTGGGTTCCGCCACATGGCATGGCATTATTGCCATGGAAGAGCCTCTGGAGTGTGGAGGGCATTTGCCCAAGTGGGCCCTTCGGTGTCCACCACAGCTGCCACCACCACCACTACCACCCAGGTGGCACCAACCATATCAGGCACCACTGCAGGACCATCAACCTCCGCTGCTCCCAGACCTATGACAGCACCACCTGCACCTCCCCCTACAAGAATGGCACCGACAACCAGACAAACATCTTCAACTGGCAGCCAGACCACCCCTACTGAAGTCATTGACCCTACAGATTTCCAACTGCTGCAATGTGACATGCAACGTATGTTGAGGAAAATGAACAGGCTGCAGCAGGAGGTGGCACAAGTTAATAAGAGGGTGGGTGCCATCAAGAATACCCTGCGGAGGGTGAACTTGTGAACAATTTACCCTCAGTCATGATTCCCTCCCCTTCCCCCTCTTTCCTGGTTCTTTAAATTAGTGGGTTTAGTGGGCTTAGTGTTAGGTTAGAATAGGCTGTTAGTTTAGTTAGTAGTAGTGGGTTGAGGGGTGGGGGTATGATAATTTTAATATCTTTTTTATTATGTGTGTTGAGGATGTTTGGGTTTTGGTGTTTTAATAAACAAAATTATAAAATATAAAAATACCCCAAAAAAATATTGTTTAGTATAAGATAGTATGTGTTTAGGTTAGTATTTGTTGTCCTCCATGTGTCCCGTCTTATAAAGGGGGGGGGTTGATGTTTAGAGTGTTTAGTTAAATGTGATAAGTAAGTTTAGCTCAGGTTAGTTAGGGCCTGTTGTGGGTAATGTGTAGTTAGGATAGGTTAGGTTAGGTAAGGTGTTTCCCCAGGTTGTATCTTCCTTTTTTTTACTGTTAAATAAATATTTAGGTAATCCTTTACAGTATGTGTCAAATGCTTGGGGATTAGGGCCATGCCATGGCTGAACAGTGTCTCTTCAGTATTTGCATGTGTGTCCCATCCTGCAACCACTTCCCAATTGAGCTGTTACATTGACAGCTACACCAGAGCTACTTTGCTAACATTCTGCCATCCATTGCACCCACAACTCAAGGTTACTATGGCTCCCAAAGTGTTGTTAATATTTTATGTGTGTTTTCAATCTCACATACTTTGGGACCAGATTTGGTATTGAGGACACTGTGGTACGTCTGCCTGCAGCCTGATGTTCAAGTGAAGCCTTTTAAGGTGAGTGGTGGTATGATCTCATGTAGTATGGTATACATAACTCACACCTATCATTTGTTACATTGTTCAGCCAGGTTACATATTTGTACGTACACTCATACACATCCATTCATGCAGTATGGTGTGTGTTAGGTAAAATTTGGTTCAAATGTCACATGCGTAAAGATTGGCTTGAAGAAACATTTGAAGCAATCATTTTTGGCTTAGACATCCCTTGAGGAAGAGTTATTCTGTCCAACACATCATTATACTGTTTAGTTTCTATTTCCCTCAGAATTAACCCTCAGGAAGGGCAGATGATGGTACAATCCACACCGCAGTGCATAGTTATCAGCTCACATTCTTTCAGGCCAGTTGTATTGACATTCTATAATCATTGACATGAGGCAAACATCACTGATCTCCCTCACGGTTGATGTGTCACATTACACAGAGACAATGTGGTTGTGTAAGTGCTATTTATTATAAAGTGCTGTAGTGCTATATTTACATTGTCCATGATTGTGAGTCCAATAGTGTGACACCTTCCATTGTAATCCCACACAAGTGCAAAAGGACATGTCATTGGACATGCTGGGGTGAAGTGTCAGACAGTGCAGAGGGACAGGATTTGCCAATGAGGTAGTGAGAGACAATCACAGGGCAGAGTGACAAGATAAACAGTGGGCTGGAGAACAGTGCTTGAGATCAGCTGTTGCAAGACTGGCATGTTACAAAGCACAGGACCTTGGTTATAAGTGGCCAGATGGCAGGAACTAGTGCTACCAGCTACTCTTGAGGGTGAAGATGATCTGTTCCATGTCTTCATCTTCTGATGTGTGTTTTGTCTCTTCTGCCGTTGGTGGTTGTGAAGGGGAAACACACACCTCAGTGTTTGAAGACGTGGAGTCAGACATCCCGGTAGCTGCCATCTGTGGGGCTATTAAGGGCCGTACTGCAGCAAGGAGGAGCTGCTGGTTCTTAAGAATAGCAGTCACATCACTGTGGTAGGCAGCCAGGTCGGCCCTGAGGGGGTCAATATTACATTTGTGCATGCGTTGGAAAGTTTGTTGTTGGAGGTGTTGTGTCAACTCTCTTACAGCTGTGCTGATTTCCTTCACACTTTTTTCAAGTTCATGCAAGATTGATGTTCGCCCTTGCATGGCTGCTGCCTGTTCTGCAGTTGACATCATGCACAAACGCACCCCCTCTATGCTGGCAGCCATATTTTCCATCCTCACCTGCACGTCCTTGGCCAGCTCCTGCTGTACTCCAACTACAGTTCTCTCATAGCTGGTGCCAGGGTCGTCAGAGTCCTCAGCTGGGTTGCAGCTTGCAGGTCGTACAATTGGGGTGGTGGGTGGGTCCTCTGTGATGGCTGCTGTATCTGTGCTCCTCCTTGCGACTGAAGGACATCTTGGAGGGTCTGCTGGCTGATGATTGTCAGCTCGTCACCCATGTCATCAGGGTAGTCCAGGACAGGCATATCCCCAGGAGAGCCATCGTCCTCTGCAATGAGATATTGTACAATTAGTGTGTCTGTGTTGTGGGGTTTGTAATGTGACGTGCCTACCTTCCTTTTTGTTGCACATTGTGATCTTGGTTCCTGTTCATTACTCCTGTCTTTAATATTAGCATTCTCCTAGGCCTTTTCCCCATCTGCATGTCACATGTAGTGTGGTCAGTTTGGGGACTTATCAGCATCACATCCTCTAGGTGTTGGTTCTGGCTAAATTGTGTATTGCCACCTTCTTGTCCTACTCAACCCTCCGTCTACTTCCATTCACATGGTGAGGCCTAGCACTGGCTGTGGTTGTTCTGATGGCACTTGCACCACACTTAACAATCTGGAACTGAGGCAGTCTCAGATATTTCACATCCAGCTATATGTTGCTGAGACCTAGCATATACTATGTATAGCATTGGCATGGCACACTACAGATGTCAGCATTGGTAGTTTGTAATGTTTATGTTGGGGAATGTTTGCTACATTGGATTGCACTGATGGTCCTAGCAGTGTTCCATTTCCTCTTCTGACTGTGAGGGTGAATTTCACTAGCCGGTGACATATGTCCTCCTCCTCAATGCTGTTGTCAGAGCAGTATGACATTTGGGATGTTGCTTGGTGTCATTGGAGCTATTGTGACCCAGGCACAGGGTGGACCTTGACATATGCAGCATGGGTATGACATTAGTGCTGTGTACCTCATAATGTTTATGACATTGGCTGATGTTTGTAGCAACTATGGACATTCACATTTGACAGGATTAGAACATTTTTATTGATTACAGGGCATTGATAACGTTGTCATCCTGAACCCTCTAATATGGGTGAGTTTGATCCATGGGGATGCTACTGCCATTAGCTACTTGACCTGCACACAAAGCAGAGGTGGTAGTGGCAACTGTTGTCAATGTTAAATTGCACTTGCGGATATGGCCTGAGACTGTTAATTGAGCCCTAGTTCATGGAGGGAGAATACCAGCTGTTGTGTGACAGCAGGCCAGTTTGACATTGTACCCTACCCTCCTGGCATGGCTTTACCTTTCCAACATCCTTGGCATCACAGCATACACCCATGCAAAGTTGTTGGTGTAGTGTAGTACTGTGCCCCAGGTTTCCTCTGAACGGGTCATGACCCCGTGCTGTGCCCCTTTCCCCATGCCACTACCTGAATATCATGACTTACATGCATTGTGTAGTAGGTATGTCCCCCCTGCTTGCAGTTAACATTTGTGCATTTTAATTCCCTATGCGACTTACCCTGCATCTGTGTTGTCTCCTGGTAGTCTGCGCTGTCATGTCCTTGAATCCCTGTGATGATGATCTCAGGGATGACGGCTGCCACCATCTCCTCCATGTGGGCCAGGGCCTCCTGCGGTGCAGGACTCCCACCTCTAGCCTACAGTGCTGCCTTCCTGTTCCTGTCCATCTTTTCCTTGGTCCTGCGCTTGCAGTCATGCCAGCGTTTCTTGAACTTGATGACTGTTCTCCGTACTTCTGCCACACTGTTTATCTTGTCAACAATTTGTTGCCATATTGCCTCTCTTCTACTGATTGGCAACTTTGAGGTGACAAAAAGTTGGCCCTGGTGTTCCGTCACCTCTTTCACCAGAATTTCCTGCTCCTCTGCACTGAAGTGACACTTTCTTTTCTTCTTCTCCCTCTCCTGGGTCTTGCATGTGTCCTCCTGGCTGGTTCCTGGTCTGTTGTCATCTTCCTGGGGTCTGTCCAAGCATCTGGGATCCATTTTGGCTCTCCTTAGCACATTTTGCAGTGTTTGCGTCACTTTTTTATGCTATTGCAGCAACCTTGGGTAAACCGGGTTGACCTGAGTGCTTCTCCTTTGGTTTAATGTCCGATGATTATTGTAAACAGGGGATGATGACACCTTCATAGACTTCCCATAATGATTACTTGGACTCTGCCATGATACACTGGAATATGGGCCTGGTCTAGATCATAATGGAAGTATACAAAGTAAAAGAGGACACACAAAAAAAGGCATAAAATCCAGATTTGATGGCAGGAAGTTCAGCCCTTTGGGGAAACTGGACATACGTTTGCAGGTATTGGACAAATGCATCCAGGAATTTCAACAGGATGAGGCCGAACATTGGCTATGAGACCGCTGCACCCATGCCCACTGTCACCTGAAATGAGCCTGTAGCTAGAAAATGGAGTACAGACAGCACTTGCACAGTTGTAGGGATGGCATGCTGATTCCAATTAGCTGGTTTCAGTATAGGATCCATTAATGCACAGAGGTCATGGACAGTAGCTCTTTTGAGTCTGTAGGAGACAATGATGTGACATTCCTCCATAGTTTTTAAATCAACCAGGGGTCTGTAAACAGATGGGGCACTACCTCGCCACATGGGTCTGCACCTATGTGGGAGGAAAGAACGCATACTAAGTGTAAATATAGACTTGCATCACATGATGTCACTATCTTTGTAAGTGTGACACATAGGTAACACACCCAGACGCAAAGTATGAAGTACATCATCAGGCATATGTGTCCTGAGTTAACTCTGTCATAATGGCATCCCAGTGTGGACACAATTCCAAAGATGGGTACATGTGAGGATCCTAGACTCATGTCAGAAAGCGACTAAGGTCAGAGATTTTGAGGCCCTGGATGAGGACCCTGGCCAGGCTATGGTGATGTGGTGGAGTTGATAACTTGCCTTTTAACAAGGGCCATTCCATGGGGAACGACATGTTATCTGATCTGGACCGCCAGCATGTAGGCAGCAGTTACCGTCACCGGTGGCAGGGCGGTGTATACCACCATGTTCATAATGACCACCTAAGTTCTTACTATTTGTCAACAGCTTCAAGCGATAAGAGAGCAACATTTAGTTGACCTGATCACGGATGATTTCATCAATAAGCTGACAGATGATGAAATGCTAAATCACTTTGTTTGAACATTGACACAGACAGCATTTCCAGAAACAACAAGACATTATGAAACCAGCAATCCTTCTGAAAGAAAATTGAAACACTACCTTCCTGAAACCATATCCTGATCAACAGGAAAAGTCTCTGTCGCCTCCAACCACCATGGAGGCAACACTTCTCTTAATGCCTTAGTAGATACCACTGTGGCATCCTGAAAGGAATCCATCATACTTTGGATATCTTCCCAAGCACTTGAAGAATTTTAACCTAGGCCTGCCATCACTGAAGGAATTATATTTGACAGTCTGAAGGCCTGTATTAGCTTCAAGCAGAGCTTAATTTGAGCTGATGGTTTTAGGTGGGGGCTTCCCATCCAGAACATAGAATGGATGTAGTGGTCATAGATAAATATTGCTTCAATTGTGCTGCAGAATTGATCCCAGGCCTCTTCTCCTGCGGTTTCAAGTGCCAAAGGTACCTCACCAGCTTCCCTTACCCTCATGTGATTGTGAGGCAGAAGTACTTGTGGGTCCATTGACACAAAATAGCAAGGGGACAAGGACATGAAAGATGAAGATATGCATCATGCATGCCAACTCCTACATGGAATGGGCATGGGTGATTTTTTAAGGACGAGAGTTCAGAAACCTTAGTGTAATGTACTGTTGCTCAGTCTAGTTAATTTTTCCTAGTTTTTATTTACTTGTTTCTACCAAGTGTTTCCTCTTTCATCTTCAATTTATCTTGGTAGGGTCATCCACTCCAGTCCAGCACTTGGTCATGGTCAAGTCAAGGTGTGAGTATCCCCTGAGCGTATTCATAATAGGGCTAACATTTGTAAAGAGGTGTGGATGAAAGATGAGCCACTATGCAAGAAGTAATAATGGTGGTCAAGTTTGTGGATACTATGTTGAAGTGTGTGTAATAATTGAATACTGAGAAAGGTGTGAACTTCGGGGTAGCAAAAGATGATGCAAGTGAAGTGTGTGTCGTCAAAACCAAAAGTGATTCTAAAAAGAAATTTGATTCAGAATCAACGTAGCATGTTTTAGGTTTGATATGGAAGGACACAGAGCTAATGACAAGCTATATCCAGTGTTGTCTCTGACATGTAATGCGTGTGTCAGGAAGGATCACTTCAGAAAATGTTGCAAAAGTAAATGGACGAGGTTTTCTAAGGGAAAGACTTCTGAAATGTGTTAAAAGGTCATTCTTCAAGTGGAAAGTGTATCAAGCACTTATCCTGCTGAGGCTGTAATGATCAATTATAGTATCTATGAAATCTGATTCTTGTTGTCAAATTTCCATAGTTTCAAAGATAAGTGCTTTCGTAAAGACAGGAAATTTATGAAGATGTACCTTAAACCTGGTGGTAATAATGGTTCATCAATTGAAATGTGTGGATAGTTTGAGTGTGTAGAGTAGTGAGAATTCAGGTATATCACTAAAAAAGTTCATGTGTCACAAGCAGGGGATGATTTATTAGGATGAGCTCATCATGGCAGATTGAGAGTCAGTTTTAACCCCAACAAAAATCCAGAGTTTCAGGTTGAGGAAATAGTGTCATCAAGCAATGCATTTGTGAGTGAGTTTCAGAGTTTTTTTTTTTTTTATGGACTTGGCAAGCTCAAAGGCTACAAACACAGGATTAAGGTGTGGAAAAAATATGTTTCCAGTTGTGCCTGAATTAAGACTAATTCCTGTAGCATGCAGGATGCTGTCAACAGTGATTTAGAAAAGTTGTGGTCATTGAGTCAGTAGAAGCTACAGAATGGTTGGCCCACATAGTGGTAACTCAAAAAGGGAATGGGGATATTTAACTCAGTGTTGATCTACGTGTACTTAAAAAGGAGGTTTTAATTGACAAATTCCCATTGCCTAACATTGAAGAGGTGATTTCTACTTTCTCTGAAGCCAATTTTTTCATGACCTTGTTCTTAGTTTCCAAATATCATCAGGTGGAACTAGACAAGAAATCACAAGATCTCATATGTTTGTTAACCACATGGGAGTCTATAAGTTCAAAAGGATGGATTTGTGTTAATTTGTGCTTCTGCAATATTTCAAAGAACCATGCTGTCAATATTAAAGGGTATTCCTGGAGACAGCTGCTACCAGGATGATGTTTTTATATATGGTTTAACTGTGAAAGAGCATGACAAGAGGGTATGTGAGGTAGTTAGTAGATTGCAAGAATAAGGTCTAAATTCGAGGGTAGATGAATGTTTGTTTAGAGCAGATGGAGTGGTTTACTTAGGCTACAAATTATCAGGCAATAGGATATTCCCAAAGAAAGAATTAGTAGACACAATAACATCATTGAAGGCACCTTTGAATAAAGAATTGTCATCCTTTCTAGACATGATTAAATATTATAGTACATTTGTGAAGGAGTTTGCAGACAAAAAGCATATCATGAGGAAACTATTAAGTAAGAAAGTAGAGTTTGTTTGGTCTCTGGAATGTGGAAAAGAGTTTCTTAGTATTAAGGAAGACCTAAGTCATTCACTGTGTCTGCAAGCCTTTATTCCTGGTAGTGTCACCAAAGTTGTCTGTGATGCCAGTACAAGGGGCTTTGGGGCTCTACTCATACAATGGCATGGTGATGAGGAGAAACATTTTTCTTGTGTGTCAAGGGCATTAAGAGACTCCGAGTATAAATACTCAGTCAACGAACGAGAGTCTCTAGCAGTATACTGGGTAATTAACAGATTGAAACACTTGGTGTGGGGGGTTTCATAGTGCAAACTGATCACAAGTCTCTAGTTGAAGTTTTAAGAATAGAGTTCTTGACAGTATTTCTTCTCACATATGTAGATGGGTGATTAGTTTACAGGAATGCTCATTTAATGTACAATACATTTGAGGCGCTAGAATTGTTTCAGCAGACTGTTTGCCTGGATTGGTTGACACTTACAATTTAGATGATGTGGGTTCAAACGTGGATAAAGAAGATAATATCAGTGTGTGTGAAATCATACAAGGACCATAGAAGGGACGAACTGATACAAGAAATAGGGAAGCATGATGACTTGAACGAAGTTATTAATTTGCTTTCTGCTGCAATTCTAAATGAAAAAGGGTGACAAAAAATGTGGCACGTTTAGACAAGTTAGCATATAATGGATTTCTGTTGAGAAGAATAGGATTAGTACCTCCACAAGGTATTTGTGCTAAACCTTTACAATTGGCTCATGAAGGACACCTGGAAATTGTAAAGATGAATGAGAGACAGTGTAGGGATTTTTGGTGATCTGCTTTTGACCATGACATTGAATGTATGCTACGAGACTGTGTAGAATGTGCCACTTGTGATAAGGGTTTGAAGTTTACAAAAAATAAGATTTGTCAGAAACCTCCCTCCTACACATGGGAGGAAGTTGCCATTGATTTTCTAGGAACTGTGCAAGGAGAACATGTCACTCTGTATGTATTTGTTCTAATTGATTTATATTCAAGATGGATAGAGGTGTCATGTATAAGAGACACCAGTTCAGCAGCTGTGACTAACTTTTTAGAAAATATTTTTGAGAGGGAGAGTTACCCAGATATCTTCTTTTAGCTATTGGGGTGCAGTTCTGTTCCAAAGAGATGGAAGAATATCTGAGTGGCTGTAGCACAGTTAACAAGACATCAGCTTTGAATCAACTGCAAACTGATGATGCTATCTAGACAGTAAATAAGATGTAAAAGTAAGGTATGCAGTTTGCAAGAGTGAATTTGTTGGATTGGAAGGCTGAATTGTCCCAAAGGACTGTAGGTTATCACATGTCTCCTCATTCTACAACTGGTAAATCTCTTTTTGAGCTATTGAAATGGAGGATCCCTTGCACAAATTCTTGTCCGGGTTGGATGATGTGAAACAAAGGATGAGTACGTAATCTGCCTAGAAAGGGAATAGAGAACTTAATTTGCAAAGAAGAAGGAAGGAGGGTAATGGCAAATGGGTAAAGGTGAAGCCTATTGAAATCAAGGTAGGTTACAGGGTAAGAATAGAAGCACCCACGGGTCTGCTGATTAGTCTAAGTTTACGAGGCATTTGATGGCAGGATTTGAAATAATAACTGGGATTCAGTTCTTGGGCAGAAATCCATGTTTTATGATAAGAGAAAGGAACAAACGGATGGAAATGATGTGGGTAGAAATGAGGCAGCAACAAATATCAACCCTCCTTTTCATACATGTGAAGAGAGGAAGACTGCATTTAAAAGACTTTGTGACACATTGACTGTATATTGACTTTTTCAACATTATATGAATTGGTATATCAATGTGAAAGCATATGTTATCTTCTATATAAATGTTAAAGCATATTCTATTCAATTAGCAGCCATTTAAAGCAAATTTCATTTTGTTAAAGTTACTAAAGTTGATTCAAGTCTTGTGTTTAACGCTAGGCATGAATATGTCGTTAGTGGGTCTTGCTGTACAGAAGGGAGAAGTGTGGTAAATAATGTAATCTCCTGGGCATGATTACTTCACTAGAATGTAAAGAATGCAATTGAATTGAGAATGCTGTAACTGGGAGAAAGCTGCTGGCAGTTCTATGTGGCTGAGGTGTTTGAATAAACAGTACAGGATTCAAGCTGGTTACCTGCTCTCATTGATGGTGTGATAATAGCGACACCACAGCCAAATTAGATTAAAAATTATAAGAGAAGGTGGCAAAGAAGGAACAGGACTAGAGACATTTGTCTGGTGCCAGGCTGTTAATGTAAGTGCCTAAATCTGGATAGGAAATGCAGGGAGGCACATACTATATGCTGTGCACATGAGAGAGAGATAGACACAACAGTGCAGCCAGTGATCATATATTTCCAGTTCTGTAGAACTGCAGGTCCATGTGAGAGGTGTTTACCAGCACTGCAATGACAATTTTCAACCTTGGTCATAAAAGAGACTGCCAGCCTGCTACAATTGTGCTGTCACAGGCTTACTTCAAATGGAGGGTGTAGGAAAGTACCATCTTGCCTGGCATGTTACCCCCATATTTCACTGTATATATGTTGTTTTAGTTGTATGTGTCACTGGGACCCTGCCAGCCAGGGCCCCAGTGCTCATGAGTGTGCCCTGTGTGTGTTACCTGTGTTATGACTAACTGTCTCACTGAGGCTCTGCTATCCAGAACCTCAGTGGTTATGCTCTCTCATTTCTTTCCAAATTGTCACTAACAGGCTAGTGACCAATTTCACCAATTTACATTGGCATACTGTTACACCCTTATAATTCCCTAGTATATGGTACTGAGGTACCCAGGGTATTGGGGTTCCAGGAGATCCCTATGGGCTGCAGCATTTCTTGTGCCACCCATAGGGAGATCTGACAATTCTTACACAGGCCTGCCTTTGCAGCCTAAGTGAAATAACGTCCACGTTATTTCACAGCCATTTACCACTGCACTTAAGTAACTTATAAGTCACCTATATGTCTAACCTTTACCTGGTAAAGGTTGGGTGCTAAGTTACTTAGTGTGTGGGCACCCTGAAGTACTGGGTTTTTCAGAACCCAGCGGTGCCAGGGAACACACCCTAAGACTTCGAGTCCTTCCTGTTTCAGACTACAGAAAACACAGAGTCTTCTTGGCGAACTCAAAGATCTTGTTTATTGGCTGCAGCCAGTAACAGGTATCCTAGAAGTACAACACGGTGTATATTCTCAGGAGACTGCTCCTCTTGCAAAGCTAACCTTCTCTTTTATACAAAATATTATGCTTTAGGCAAACATTCCTTATTTTACAGTTGACCATTCACATATTTTCACTACAAAGAAATAGCAGAGTTATGATGACAAGCCCATATTCCAGTTTGTCCAGCCCTCAATCAATTACCCGGCAAGGCTTAGTACTTTCATCAGATATCACGGACCCCCAATATAAACGGGCACCTCCTCCTTGTAAAGCAAGTCATAAAAGAAAGAAACAGGGACAGGTGTGTGTAAGATTAGGCATGGTTTGTGTGTGATGAAAGGTTTATGATGTGTTGTGCCTTGATACTAATCTCATTCGGCCACTGGGAAAGAAACTGGCCGAACAGGTTTGGCTTCAGGCAGTGGAGTCAGCTTGCCCAGGTCACAGAGGAGTCGGCAAAGGTGTACGTGTCCTTCAGACTCGTTTTCGGCATTAGACATTGGCCTATGTGAGGGCAATCACAAAATGGCTGTCGTTTAAATGGAACACGAGGGTTCAAGACGGAAACTCTGATATTCAGGTGATTTCGTTACCCGAATATGAATACAATGCTTGTGCATACTATTCTAATCATTCTCGGTCTGCTGATACCAAAATCGTTGTGATACGACGATGTTTATAACACGGGTCCAGAATTTTCAGTACCACAGACCCTCCTTTTGCCCTGACACAGGCAATAACCTATACTCACGCTAATCTGAGTCCAGGTCTATATTCATAAAGTCGTTGAGATGTTGCTGTAGCATCATCCTATTATTTAGCTCGTCCCTTGATACAGGTTTCCTTACACACGATGTAGCACTGAGGCCACATATTGCAGGAGCACACTGTACACACAGACAGGACAGGAAAAGAATGGCTAAGATCATCCCAATGACTACCAGAGTCTTCCATCCCCAGGCGGATATCAGCTCCCAGAACCACCCCATCAATGACCAATCTCCTTTATCCACGTGAATAGATTCGGAGATCTTATGCAGTTTGGAAATGGCCTGGTAGACTGTCGGAGCGTTATCTGGGATGAAAACTCAGCAACTTGATTGGATCACTTTACATAACCCACCTCGGTCTGCAAGTATGACGTCTAATGCGACCCTGTTCTGAAGAGTCATAAGGCGAGCCGACTGGAGCTCAGCAGTCAAATTACCAAGGGCACCGGCGGTTTCAACTACTGTGGATTCAACCACCTTTGTCAATTGCCTTATGTTCCTGCTGTTAACCATAGCACCCCAAAACGGCAGAATACCCTTTGCGAAATCTCCAAATTCTTGTCCTGTAGTGTCTTCTTTACTTATGACACCTCTAACTATCCTTGTCTTATGGTAATCTGCCGCGGCCGTGTAGGTGGGAGGTAACAGGAACGAAACAAAACATGTGCCTGAGAAGTCAGGGGGCAACCATGTATAGGCTCTATTATGGCAGATGAAATAGGTACCCTTAGCTGCTAAGAACGAAGGAGAAGTCTGAGACGCAAAAACATATGTTTCAGTGCAGATACTTTTCCCTAACTGAGCTCTGGGATTCTTGCCATTACCTTGCAGACATAGGTGACCCTGATGGGGTACAATCCAAATCGGGGAGGATCTCTTTGCTCGCTGGTTCCCACTCAGAGTAACTCCATATCCTGTTATGTTCCATCCAATATATGCTAGAGTCTCATCTCTCGGGATAGTCTCATAGGAAATATCTTCCCTAATCATATCTACTATACCCTTAGCTAGAGCACTATTCTTAGGATTATCTTTCACAGAACGTAGGGGGTTGGCTTCATACGCATATATGAACACTGTTCTATATGCCCACACAGAACCATTATGGCTGAAAGGTAGGACCAGATAAGGGATACCTTTATCAGTAGTATGAGGCATAAGACCACACACCCAACAGTTAGTTGTGTTCACTACTAATTGGTGTTGGTGTAGAAGCTGAATGAATGAATTGTTGACAAATTCTAATCTTCTGGCAGACTCGTGTTCAGGCAGGGGGTGAAAAGAATGCGAGGAAACAGTAGAAGGAGGTATGGGCTGTGTAATGGGTGCAAATGTCACTTGAAAAGAGAATAAAACATATCCTATTAAAAACGTCATTACACTAAGCAACATGAAAATACATAATATCAAAAATTGTTTCTTTGTCATTATTATACCCATTCTGGCTTTAAAGTCCATCTGTCTGGCAGGTCTCTCATTCTTGAAAAACTCCATCCTCTCTAATTGCTGCTCGTGGTGGTAGGGTGTTCTATGCTAGGGAATGCTTCTGTCAGTCCAGGGCAACTCCCTTAGACCGACCAGAACTGTCGACCTAACGTCTTCAGCTGCACTCCAAAGACTTGGGCAACCACGACCCTACAGCTGAACCCGGATGGCGGTTCGAAAAGAAAGAAAATAAGAACGTTTCTCAGATGAGAGAGCCGCACTTTCCAAAAAATAGCAAAGGAACGGGAAAAAATTATTTGTCCTTAGTTCTTGGTCTCAAATTATAACGGCTTTTTCCAGGTACTGTCTGGTTCTGGAACAAGAGTTCAGGCTCTGTAGTGTTCAATCGAATTGACGGTGGCACAGCTTCTTGCAAATTATTGTCCCTTTCTTGTTCAGAAATTGTTCCTTTTACACGTGCATCGCTAAGTGGCAAAAAACGAGGCACAGTCTCAGTCTCAGAGTCAGTAATCCCCTCCTGGACCCATCGGTCGTGCGGTAGAGGAAAAGGGGCCCTCTTGCAGTGTACGCCGTGGATCCAGTTCTTTTTCCCTTCCACTCGAACAGCTGATCTTGTTGAGAGAAGGACGAGGTAGGGGCCGGTCAACGGGGCTGGTCATTCTTTGTCCGCTGGAAGTTCTTGACCAGCACCCATGATCCAGGATCGATAAGATGTCCTGGAGCTTCAGAGACCTGAGGCAGAGTATTGTGAACCTGTTGGTTTAGAACACGCACTTTAGCCGTCAATTCATACAAATAATCAAGCAGTACAGGGTGTTCGATCTCACTGAATTTTGTTGGTCTTGGCACTCCCCATATGTTGGCCGGGCGGCCGAACACAATTTCATAGGGACTGAGTCCCACTCGCGAATGCACAGTCATTCTTGTTGATAGGAGTGCTAGAGGCAGAGCGTCAGGCCATTTAAGACCAGAGCTCGCTTGTATCTTTGCCAACTTCAGTTTTAGCGTGCCATTATAGCACTCTACTAGTCCAGCTGATTGGGGGTGATTTGCAGCGTGGAATTTTTGCTGGATACCTAGCCCTTCACATACTTTTTTCATCACTCGACCCACAAATTCACTCCCATTATCACTCCAGACCATTCTCGGCATTCCAAACCTAGGGAAGAATTCTTTGGCAAGGGCTTTAGCTGTGGATAAGGCAGTGTTGTCTTTTAAGGGATATGCTTCTACCCATCTTGAAAAGGCACAAACAACAACGAGTACGTATTTCAGATTGTTGCACCTTTCCATGTGGATGAAATCTAGCTGCAAAACCTCGAACGGATACATTGGAGGCGCAAAATGACCAGCTGGAGTTGGGGTTCCCCTACCAGGATTGTATTTCAGACACACCATGCAATTCTTGACCACATTCTCTGCACATTTAGGAATTCCAGCATTTTGCCATACTGGAGCCAACAACTTACAAATCCCTTTCACACTGATATGGGCCATTCCATGAGCCATTGTCACCACTGCAAGCACATACGCATCGGGTAACAACCATCGCTGATGTTCTGACAAGTCAACCCAACAACCATTTTCATCCAATTTACCCATACTTTCTTTCCACACATTCAACTCTTTCTCTGAAGCTTCAGCTTGAATAGACTTCACACCCTCTATCGTATCTTCACATATTCCAACGTCATCAACCCATCTTGCGGGGCCTGCAACATACATTCGATTCATCACATCTTTTGCGATTTCGACAGCAAATGCATTGCCACGACCGACATCATCAGTAACCGTCTTGTGTGCACTGCATTTCACAATCGCAACTTGTAATGGCAAGGTCAGTGACTCAAGAAGCTCATTCACCAACTGACCATGCTGAATTTTAGCTCCATGCGAAGTCAGGAACCCACGTTCTTTCCACAATCGTCCAAAACTATGGGCCACACCAAACGCATACTGGCTGTCGGTATATATGGTCACTTTCATTCCTTTCGATAACACACACGCTCTCGTAAGTGCAATCAGCTCTGCTGCTTGAGCTGAATTATGTGGTATACGTGCAGCTTCAACAATCGTATGCAAAGTTGTGACAGCATATGCTGCAGTCGTGTCACCATTCGGAAGCTTGAAGCGTGAACCATTCACCCATAAAGTACCATCACACTTTACTAGAGGAGTATCTTTAAGATCTACTCTCCCTTTCGTTTCTTCTTCTGTCCTAAGAAAACAATCATGTTGTTCAACATCATCTGTCTCTACTGAAATCGGCAATAACGTGGCTGGATTCAACGTATTGCACCTCTTTATGTGCACATGACTTGCTAACAGTGTCAACTCGTAACCTGACAATCGAGCACTAATTAAATGCTGTGTCTTGGTCCTGTTTAACAACGTGTCCACTGCATGTGGAACCATCACAATCAACATATTATTAATCACTAACCCAGCAGACTGTCGAATAGAAACAGCTGCTGCCGCTGTTGCTCTCAAGCAACTCGGCAATGCTTTAGCTACCGGATCCAAAGTTGACAAAAAATATGCGCATGGGCGCTGCTTGTCTCCAAAAGACTGTGTCAGCACTGACAATGCACAACCCTCTTTCTCATGAACATACAGTGTAAAGGGTTTACTGTAGTCAGGGGTACCCAACACAGGAGCCGAACACAATGCATTACGCAATTCGGAAAAACTTTTCTGACAATCTTCAGACCACGGAACGGGATTCGGTGTATCTTTATAGGTCAATGCTACCAAAGGTTTGGCCAGCAAAGAAAAATTCGGTATCCATTGTCTGCAGTATGATGTAATGCCCAAGAAAGCTACCAAAGGTTTGGCCAGCAAAGAAAAATTCGGTATCCATTGTCTGCAGTATGATGTAATGCCCAAGAAAGCACATACTTCTCTCTGTGTCTTTGGCACACTCAATTTTGCAATTGCCTGAATTCTTTCTGAGGTCAGTTTCCTTCCCTCCCGCCCAACGTGGGGCGATTTCAGCGGTACCAGTCCAAGCCAGAGGTTCGTGAGGAGCTTCGTGTGAAAATTCTGGAGGGAGGCCGCCACTTCATCGACCCCTGTATGTCGACGTGGTCCGAAAGTCTTTGCTGCGAGGTTCCCCGCTTTCCGACGGCTACGAAGGACTGCTGCCCTGACTATCGCCCTGTTTTGGACCCTTGATGATTTGGTAGAGCGAAACGATAAAACGAGTCTTCTGGTGACGTCATCGATACCTCAGTTAAGTATAAGTGGAGCGTCTCCCAGTCCTTAGTTTGGTTCTTAGTTTGGTATCCCCTTGGGATTTTTGATTTGGAACTTGCAAGTACCAAAGCCGAGGGATTCGTGTATTCACGAGACTATCGTATTCGATAATCCTTTGAAGTTTGAAGCTAGACTAGAGAGCGAAGATGCCTGGTCTTAGCAGACATGGAAATTTGTTTTGTCTTGGTTATAATAGGGATTCCCGAATGGAGGACTCGTGTCCGGTTCCTCCGATTGGAACTCCAACCTATCAACTATATGTGAAACATGGCATAGGCCCCATCATATATAATGAAGTATGGATCCGATACACCAGGAAAGATGGAGTTTTAAAATGGCCCCAATATGGTAGTTTTGACACAGAGATTCTGAATAATCTGGAGGTTAAACTTTTTAAGAAGAAAGCCCGGCCGGCGATGTTTGACTCTTTCCGCCTATGGCGTAAGGAAGCCAAACAGAAGGAAATTAAATTAGCAAAGAGAAATAAGAGGGAAGAGGGTATCTCGATAATGCAAGCTGCCATGCAGTTTAAAGATGATGAAGAAGAACAGATGAATGAGCAGTTGCACAGGCAACGTAAAATGGTGACCGATAAATGTTATCCAGTTTTTCCGCTTCTTCAGCAAGATGCAGCAAAAGAACTTGAGAAAGATCCTTTAATGTCACACTTGTTGAGTTCGCCACCCCCTTATGCTCAGAATGCTACAGCACCTCCGCAACCTTTAGCTGTGCAACCTCCGGTTATTGTGCCTCAGGTTCTTCCACAGCCGCCAGCTCCTTTTCAGTTGGCTTCTACTACTATGGCATAGCCCCTTCAAGGGCCGCCGACTTCGCTACCTGCTCCATCTGTACCTCCTGCGACTTTATGTACTACATCGACTGCCTCTTCTGGTGTTCTTCCGGATACTGCCTCTGCGTCTGCTTCTGCGTCTGCCTTGCCTCCCTCTGTTTTTCCTCCTGTTCTTTCATCAACTTCTCCTTCTGTCCGACAGAGAATGACAGATACTGTTGCCAGCCTTATATTTCCTCTCTTTGGGTCGTCTGGTGTGATCCCAGATTCGGAGCGTAAGCAGTCGCGTAGTCAACTGCCTAATTCTCAAGAGAGAGAAATGTTTGACCGTATGGCGCGTAAATGGGTTGTTTACCCTTTAAGATACGATGTAGAGTCTGTTATGGATGTCTTCCGTCAATGGGAAGCACCAAAACAAAGATACGTTTTTGAGAAAATGTGTGCTTTCCTTTGTGAGGAATTAGAGGATAATGATTTGGAAACAAATCCGCCTGATTTGTGCCGTGCATGGTTTGAGTTTGCAAAGGGCACGATTGTGGGTTCGGATGTTGAGACAGCAGTTGCGACGTTGTTGTCCTTTAGGAATAAGGATCCTTCTCAGTCATTGTTCCAACATGACTCCTCTGTTAAAAAAAAGGTGCGACAGTACCCAATGAGAGAAGTCCCTCCGGTATGGAAGGACGCCGTTGCGGCTGATGTTGCTAATCAAATTGATGCTGTCCCAGCTCATTTTCAGCGTGTTTGGGTACATGTTCCGTGGAAACGAGCTGAAGTTTTAGCCCTTAAGCAGACTTTGCCTGATCCCCGTAAAAACCCTGCAGGGTATTATAAGGAATTATCACAGACTGCAGACTCATGCATTATGAATTTAGCCGACATAGACATGTTATTTGGGAATGTTGTTCCACAGCCTTTGTGGGGATTGATTCGCCATACAGATCATGCACAAGAGTTAGGTGACTCATGGGCTAATATTAGTGCTGCAAATGATAGACAAGTTGGTGGTGCCAAGCCTGAGCCTTTGGTAGCAGAACTGCCTGTTAGGATCATTACTTACATGAAGACTTTAATGCCTGCGATGCGTGTGAATTGGGATAAATTGTCTGCATGTAAGCAGAAGAAAGATGAAACAGTGTCTGATTTCTTCACCAGGTTTGAGGAAACGTGTATCGGCCACAGTGGTCAAGATATGAGTACAGAAGGTGGTCAACGGTTGTTCGTCGACAAGTTTGTGCACAATTTGCTTGCAGAGCTGTGTAAGAAATTGAAGGATTCAGAGAGTTCTTGGGCCGTTTCCTCTTCAGCACAAATATTGGCTACTGCACAGTACTACGAAAATAGGGATAAAGATGAGAAGGATAGAGCAGACAAGAAAACTAAAGAATTAAAGACGAAGGTTCTTTTACAACAGGCGTATCCGCCACGTGGTGGTCAGAGTAACTATCAGCAACCTCAACAGTTCCAGAGAAACTCGCAAAGGTTCGAGTTTTCTCAACCACGTGTTCCTGTAGGTCCCAATCAGTGTTCATATTGTAAAGAAGAGGGTCATTTCAAGTATAGTTGTCCTATTTTGTTACAGCGTACGAATGGTGCTTCTGGCGCAAGAGGTCGAGGTGTTCAACAAGCTCCTAGAGGTAGAGGACGTGGAAGTTTCCCCCCAGAACACGCGTTCCTTTCCGTCTCAAAACTCAATGAATAGTTTTGACCAGCACCATAACGCGTCTGGTAGGACGGCTCAGTACTATGCTGACGACTACTATGGAGAAGATGAGAACTTGGAAGGTAATAATTGCTAGGACAGCCATAGACGAAGAGAGGGAGTTTTTTTAGTTCCAGTGGATCAGAATGGACCTTATGTTAAGGTGATTACCTCAGGTGTGTCAGAGCCTTTTCTGTTAGATACTGGTGCTACAAAGAGTTCTATTATGCACTCAAAACTCCCTGGCGCACCTTTGTCTGGCGAGATGAATGTTTCAGTAGGTTTTTCTGGCGCCCCGGTTAGGAACCCGATTTCTAGTCCTATGTCCCTTTCTGTTGGACCTTGTGAATTGGAAGCACCCCTTATTCTGACGACAGGTTGTGGTGAAAACTTGTTAGGATTGGATTTGTTGAAAAGATTGTATGCAACATTATATTGTTCTCCTTCGGGAGTACAACTTACACTGGGTAGGAAAATGGTCTCTCCAATGTATTTGTCAAAGGATAAACTTCAGACGAATTGTCGTTTCTTACTGATATCATTTGGGCTACTGGTCCTAATGACGTGGGTCTGTTGGAAATACCGCCTTATGTTGTGACATTGAAAGCCAATGTTAAATTACCACGCATTCAACAATACAAGATCTCTAGTGAAGGTGAAAAGGCGTTGCTAGCGATCATTTATGATTTAATTAAAAAAGATGTAATTGAAGAGACAAGAGGCAACATTTGTAATAGTCCTGTTCTGCCTGTTTTGAAACGTACTGACCCCTCTAAGCCACCTGTTTACAGGCTCGTGATTGATCTTAGAGAGGTAAATAAAATAGTTGTGCCACAGTTTCCAGTTGTTCCTGATATCACTGCCATATTGACTACGATTCCAGCTTCTGCCACCTGGTTTTCGGTGATTGACTTAAAGAATGCTTTCTTCAGTATCCCGATTGCCGAGGAGAGCAGGGATATGTTTGGCTTCAGTTTAGGAGGCCGAAGTTTCCGCTTTAAACGCGCTCCACAAGGCCGCTGTGAAAGTCCATCACTATATAGTCAGGCTTTAAAAACACAGCTTGATGCAATCATTTTACCTGACGGCGCTACCCTTATTCAGTACATTGATGATTTGCTAGTCGCTACAGATACTAAAGAGATTTGTAAAGAAGCCACCTTGTTGTTCTTGCGTCATTTGTCTGATTTACATCACAAAGTGTCCCTTTCAAAACTGCAATATTGTCGATAAGAGATTACCTAAGTAGGCACTAGCCAAGGTGCTCCCACATTGTTCAGGGCAAATTCCCTGGACTTTGTGAGTGCGGGGACACCATTACACGCGTGCACTATACATATGTCACGACATATGTATAGCGTCACAATGGTAACTCCGAACATGGCCATGTAACAGGTCTAAGATCATGGAATTGTCACCCCAATGAGACAATTCCATGATCCCCCGAGTCTCTAGCTCAGACCCGGGTACTGTCAAACTACCTTTCCCGGGGTTTCACTGCAGCTGCTGCTGCTGCCAACCCCTCAGACAGGTTTCTGCCCTCCTGGGGTCCAGCCAGGCCTGGCCCAGGAAGGCAGAACAAAGGACTTCCTCAGAGAGAGGGTGGTACACCCTCTCCCTTTGGAAAAAGGTGTCAGGGCTGGGGAGGAATAGCCTCCCCCAGCCTCTGGAAATGCTTTGATGGGCACAGATGGTGCTCATCTCTGCATAAGCCAGTCTGCACCGGTTCAGGGATCCCTCAGCCCTGCTCTGGCGTGAAACTGAACAAAGGAAAGGGGAGTGACCACTCCCCTGACCTGCACCTCCCCTGGGAGGTGCCCAGAGCTCCTCCAGTATGCTCCAGACCTCTGCCATCTTGGAAACAGAGGTGCTGCTGGGACACTGGACTGCTCTGAGTGGCCAGTGCCAGCAGGTGACATCAGAGACTCCTTCTGATAGGCTCCTTCAGGTGTTACTAGCCTATCCTCTCTCCTAAGTAGCCAAACCTCCTTTTCTGGCTATTTAGGGTCTCTGCTTTGGGGAATTCCTTAGATAACGAATGCAAGAGCTCATCAGAGTTCCTCTGCATCTCTCTCTTCACCTTCTGCCAAGGAATCGACTGCTGACCGCGCTGGAAGCCGGCAAAACTGCAACAAAGTAGCAAAGACGACTACTGCGACCTTGTAACGCTGATCCTGCCGCCTTCTCGGCTGTTTTCCTGGTGGTGCATGCTGTTGGGGTAGTCTGCCTCCTCTCTGCACTAGAAGCTCCGAAGAAATCTCCTGTGGGTCGACGGAATCTTCCCCCTGCAACCGCAGGCACCAAAGAACGGCATCGCCGGTCCTTAGGGTCTCCTCTCGGCACGACGAGCGAGGTCCCTTGAACTCAGCAACTCTGTTCAAGTGACTCCCACAGTCCAGTGACTCTTCAGTCCAAGTTTGGTGGAGGTAAGTCCTTGCCTCCCCACGCTAGACTGCATTGCTGGGAACCGCGTGTTTTGCAGCTACTCCGGCTCCTGTGCACTCTTCCAGAAATTCCTTTGTGCACAGCCAAGCCTGGGTCCCCAGCACTCTAACCTGCAGTGCACGACCTCCTGAGTTGTCCTCCGGCGTTGTGGGACCCTCTTTCGTGACTTCGGGTGAGCTCCGGTTCACTCCACTTCGTAGTGCCTATTCCGGCACTTCTGTGCATGCTGCTTGCTTCTGAGTGGGCTCTTTGTCTTGCTGTATGCCCCCTCTGTCTCCTGACGCAATTGGCGACATCCTGGTCCCTCCTGCATCACAGCAGCATCCAAAAACCCTAACTGCGACCCTTGCAGCTAGCAAGGCTTGTTTGCAGTCTTTCTGCACGGAAATACCGGAAATACCTCTGAACGACTCTTCACGACGTGGGACATCCATCCTCCAAAGGGGAAGTTTCTAGCCCTTGTCGTTCTTGCAGAATCCACAGCTTCTACCATCCGGTGGCAGCTTCTTTGCACCCCAGCTGGCATTTCCTGGGCATCTGCCCACTCCCGACTTGATCGTGACTCTTGGACTTGGTCCCCTTGTTCCACAGGTACTCTCGTCAGGAAATCCATTGTTGTTGCATTGCTGGTGTTGGTCTTCCTTGCAGAATTCCCCTATCACGACTTCTGTGCTCTTTGGGGAACTTAGGTGCACTTTGCACCCACTTTTCAGGGTCTTGGGGTGGGCTATTTTTCTAACCCTCACTGTTTTCTTACAGTCCCAGCGACCCTCTACAAGGTCACATAGGTTTGGGGTCCATTCGTGGTTCGCATTCCACTTCTAGAGTATATGGTTTGTGTTGCCCCTATCCCTATGTGCCCCCATTGCATTCTATTGTGACTATACATTGTTTGCACTGTTTTCTATTGCTATTACTGCAAATTTTGGTATGGTGTACATATATCTTGTGTATATTTGCTATCCTCATACTGAGGGTACTCACTGAGATACTTTTGGCATATTGTCATAAAAATAAAGTACCTTTATTTTTAGTATATCTGTGTATTGTGTTTTCTTATGGTATTGTGCATATGACACTAGTGGTACTGTAGGAGCTTCACTCGTCTCCTAGTTCAGCCTAGGCTGCTCTGCTAAGCTTCCTTTTCTATCAGCCTAAGCTGCTAGACACCCCTCTACACTAATAAGGGATACCTGGGCCTGGTGCAAGGTGTAAGTACCCCTTGGTACTCACTACAAGCCAGTCCAGCCTCCTACAGAGGGGCAGAGCCCTAACACCCCCATTGAGGTACCAGAACTGGGAAAGGGTACTAAAATATAGTCTAGCACATGGCTGCTTAAAGTGTAGATAAAGTTTCAGAATCAAGCTGCTTTAGACAAAGTGGCAGTCATTTCCACACACTTCAAGGTAGTTGAGGACTAGGTGGTGAGTTTGTTACCTCGTTCTGACAACAATCTGAGAGTGCCCACTCCCTCTAATAATAATCATTTTGTAAATTAGAACATTTAAACTGCATGCCACACTATTTTTGTACAATGCTGTGATTTCATAGTATTCTTCAGTTGGAATGCTACCAGAATTATATTTGTACGGCATGGTTTTGGTGACTTGGCATCAAAATGTATTTTTTGTTTAGCAATGTGAGTTTTCTATAGAAAGGAACTTTATTGAATTGGACATGAATATAGCCATGATGGCTGTTTTAACCTGAGGTTGATAAACACTTCTGTTATTTAAATGATTCTTCCTGGAAGTGATTACTAATGTGGTCAGAATGAAGATAAGTGAAGTTTTCTTTTTTTTTAAGGTAATTTTCTACATTGAGCCTCTTTTCACTTCTCACTTGTGTAAGACTATTGCTGTGAGTCACTGAAATCATCACTTTATCATCCTTGTCTGCAACCGGCCTCTATTGTTGACTGGTAGCCAAGAAAGTTTGTTTGTCAAGGTCAGAAATGGAAAATAGAGCAGCGGAGATTGGTTGGTAGTAGCCCATATAATCTCCAAAAAAGATTAGCACAATAGATCAAGCAGCAAGTCTTCTTTATATGGCGTCAAGAGCTGTATATGTTTGGAAATAAAAATTTAGGGTCACTGTTAGAGGTCTGACCTTACTTGGTTTCTTATCGTTAGATTATAAGGTGACGTGTTAGAGGTTCTAAAGATCTTTTGACTGCACTTAGAGTAGTTCCCACCATAAGACCAATCCTAAAACAAATCAATAGCAGTACCAATCAATAACATCAATAATCTTGGGAGTCAATAATTTCCACGCCCCATGACCTCCTGGCCATGAATAACCACGCCTTTATATAAAAGTTAGAATGTTTATTTCCCCATATTAACAATGCTAATGTCACGTAACTTAGTCTCAAAATCAAATGATAAACATACAGAAACAATACTGGTTGACCAAATCTCCTAAAGAACCACAATTTATTCAAAGCTTGCACCACTACACATTCTAAAGTTACAGTACAAATCAATAGCAAGAATAAGCGTGCAAATGAAATGGCATACATTTAGATTCAGCAAAGAAGAGACATCAACAGTTGTTAAATTCAGCAAGCATCATCAGTGAGTATCCTGACTAACCTTCTGATTAGAATAGCATGTTTGGGCTTCATACAAAACAATTTAGTCAACACAAATTTGGAAAACATCTAACTATGGCTCTAACAAAATTAGCGTTTGCTACCTAAGGACAAAAGCAAATAGACATAATAATCAGTAACATCGTCTTATACCTTGCCTTAGTATGGTTCAGCAAGCAGTAACTGTCTCCGTCAATTGGACATCTTGTTCGGTCAGCAAAGCAATGAAATTCAGCATTAAAGTTCATGATGAGAAATATCTCTTCATGCAGTTCGGAAAAAAAATTAATTATCCTCTCAAGACAGTTAGGGAAAACAGGGAGAATGGCCTCTCTCCTGTCAGAGCAGGCTCGAAAGAATATGGCTAACTGGCGTCTTTCCTCTTGGTGCAGTCTGGCTAAGTCAGATTCCCTAAAACTACTTCCCACATTGTTATTGGTCAAGAAATAGTACATTTACATTTAGTCCAATAAAAGTAGAACCCCAAATCTAAGAATTTACTAATCCCAGTGTTCACATGTCAATGATTGGCTCCTCTTCTCCTGTTCCTGTTGTTGTGCTCATCAGGTAATAATATTGTATCAGCTTATTCTCCAGTCAGTGCTTTCATTGTCCGCTCCTGGGAACCTTGCCTTTACACACACTAAGTTATACAAAGTATCTATAGCTAGTACAACATTTTTTAGCAAGCAGTTCTCATGGGAAAGAATTTCAGCTAATAGCATTTGATCAACGCAATGGAAAATCACAATTTAATTCTTTAAGCCGCCATTTTATGATTTGTCTAAGCAATGCAACTTAACATGAGGCCGCAAAACTAGGCCCAAGACCTCGCTAAATTAAGGTCTTTGATTAATAAAGCAAATACATAATACATGACCATTAATATGACATACTACTACATTATTCCAAACATAAGCCCAACATGTTACATTAATATGCTGTTAATAAGTACACTTCGTAATTATTGGTGGCACTCAAGTAGGCACATTTTCAAACTTATGTATTAATCTTCTATGTTAACTTACTTTCTATGCAGATTCAACATTCAGAATACATGAATATTCATTAGTAAAATTTCAGCGTTAACAGCATATTTAAGAGCACCTATCACCATGACGCTAAGCACTGCTCCATACTTCCAAGAAGGTGTAATGCCAGTTTTTGTGGCGTTATGCCTCCATGTAAATATAGGCCTCTCTGATGCAGTTTTCTGTGTCAGAGGGGCCTGCAATGAGTATTGCTGTAGGTGTTCCACTGCAAAACCCATTGTTTTTGACGCTGCCTCATATTTACAAGTTGTTGTAAACCTGAGGCAGTGCCAAAAACTAATGCCACCTCAGGTGTGGTGTTAGCATGGCAAATCCAGGAGGAATGCTTTAATTCCTCCTAGCTTTTCACTTTTTCTATGTGTGCTGCACTGTGACACCTTTCTGCACATAAACAATAATTCAAAATGACGCTTTGGTACTTCTATGTGTGCTGCATTTTGCAACACACATAGAAGTGCCAATTCGCCATTATAGATTGTTTGTGTGCAAGAAGGGTCACCTTCCTGAACATCAACAATCTATTCCCTCAACGCAGACCGATTCCTCTAAATATGGCACACCCCTGCGTATTAAAACACCTGTTTTTTGGCAGGGCACCACGCTTCAGCACTTTAGCATAAATCTGGGCCTTAAAGTTTTTAGCATAAATGGACATAAAAACCACCTTTGATGGCGAGATGACAGTGGGCAGTACTTGTTAAATTGGTAATAATGAGACAGCCCCACTATTTTTATAGTTATAGTTCATTATAACATTAAAACGACAAGTCTAGAATGTACTTTAGCTGACCAAGAACAGAAGACCTTTATTGTACAAATATAACTGATACAGTGCGTGCCCTCCTCTTTATTGAGTACCTAACCCACATTGCAGAGTATTTAGAAAAGCCTAAATAAAATGTTACCTGTCTAGCAGGCCGAATAATTCCTTCTCTATTACTGCCCGTGCATAGAATGTGAAGCGTCCTGCCAAGACTTTGTTGGAAGTCCAATGACTACTTACTACTATGCACAATGAACTGAGTGTAAATACTGCTAAATGTAAGGTCATGATGTTGGACAGAAGAAGACAAGATGTAATTGCCAACTACACAGGATTAAACATCAATGGTATTTTGGGATTAGAATAGCATCATCCTGATGTTGGGAGAATAACCATTTATGAGCCCTAATTAAAAAAGTAAACCTAAATATTGTGGAACATTATGCATGGCATGTCTGTATTACATACACCATACTCATATTTTCCAAATTAAAGTTCGGAACTCCAGAGGAAAATATTCACTAGGTGGAATGCCTATGCATGCATACAAAGTTTCCAAATGCATAGTATTATGCATATGTAAATGAGCTACTCACAAGAAAAAATACATGTTTCCCACTGGTGTTCCCATAACAGAGGCAACCAAGTCCAAATTTGGAAGTGCTAAGAGAGGAAACAACAGGTTATCTATGAAACGCAATGCAAAATACTGTATGCCCCCACTTGGAAGGAAGTTAGGCAGGAGGAGTAATGGTTCACAAAAGACACACAATTATCTTATGAAGTATTGCTCCAGCATGAAAATGTGAAACATGTGAAACATTTGAATTGGTCTAACTAGTCATACAAAATCATCATCACATGGCAATAAAAACAAAGCCGCTGTGACGCTTACCACTGTCCGAATGATCTAGAATATGAAAAATGAAACTTGTCACATAAATGTATCATCTGTTCTATCGCTTCTAAGGGTAAGTTAAAGTTGATGCATGCACATAAATTCACAGAGTAACAAGTCAGCACAAACAATTTGTTGTCAAGGTTTGGGATGAGCTTCAAAGGGAAACATATAAGATGCATAGAACAGAACCGAGAAAGTGTGCAGTACTGTGATGGTGTGATGCAGGACACCTGAGCATACGCTTAGTCCTGCAAAAGAACTCATCCAATATTTGTCCATAATATAGCAACACTTCATACTCCACACACCTTTGAATCAGGGACAGACTATGTTACCATGGACTTGATTAGCAGGATGATGACACAAAAGAGCATATACAGAAGAAAGATCATCCTCTTTGGCATGTCACACAGAGAGGTGTTAGGAAAGTTGCTGTAGGATTCTGAATGTGGATTTAATGTATGCAGTTTGTTTATTTCATTCCTTTTGCTATGGTCACTACTAGAGACTTTAGAATATTCAGTGATTCTATTAAATGATGGTTGGCGGGTCGGGTGACTCTTACCAGTGGGTGCTGAGAAGCTAGCCTTATCTTCTCTGTTTTTATTAAACCTCAATGAATGCTGCTGGTGTTTGGCCTTGCTAACTAGTTTTTTTATTTCCTACCAGATATGGTCTTGGACATGATCAGGGAAAGGGAGATGGAGCATGTGTGACAAGCTGCTGACTTATGCTGTCTCTTCCATTGTCAGGGTACTGGCTGCGTTTCACTTACTAGAAAATTGTTTCCTTCATAGACCAGTGTTGTGCCAACAGGTCACAGTCAAGACAATATGCTTGTGCCAGGTGATGAAGTGTTTTAATCTCATACTACAGTACATCAATAAGCAGGGTCGGGTGGCTCAGTGGGCTAGAGCATCCACTCAATAAATCTTTATTTTAACTTCTTGTCACAGATTTAAATCCCAGATTGCTCACATATTTTTCAGAGAATTATAAAATGAGTACTATTGAGTTGGGTGAGAATAAGCATTTGTTATTTGGCACCAAGATACGCTAGCAGGTGAGTGGGTGCTTACAAATACATATCATGTCATTTTGCAATCTATGTAGGGCAAACACCATGCAGCAAAGTCGTTTTAAATTATATAATTCCACCTAGTGGCCAAAAGAGCTAGGACTGACACCCAAACCCACCACACACGCCAAGAACCTCGGGATCATCATCAACAGCAAATTGGATGTGACCACCCAAGTTAATGCCATCACTGCCTCATGCTTCCATACCCTGAAGATGCTGAAGAAGATTTTCAAATGGCTTCCAATCAGCACTCAGAAAACCATAACGCATGCCCTGGTCACAGGCAAGCTGAACTTTGGGAACACAATTCTATGCTGGGATCAACTAAAAACTCACCAGGAGGCTGAAAACCCTGCAGAACTCAGCAACCAGAACCTCCCACGCCAAACTTACATCACACCACACCTGAAGGAGCTCCACTGGCTCCCTGATGACAAACGAGCAAAATGTAAGCTCCTAATCCACTCCTTCAAGGCACTTCATAACTCTGAGCCAGCATACCTAAACAATTGTATCTCCTTTCACAAACCTTTCAGACACATCCACTTGTCTTGAATCCTACTTGCACAAATCCCATGCATACAGAAAACCAGATCTGGCAGTCGGGCCTTTTCGTACTTGGCTCCAAAAGCATAGAATGACCTGTATCTACACATAAGAGCTTCCTCCTCACTTCTTGAATTCTGCAAGAACCTGAAGACCTGGCTTTTTGAGTATTCCCACTAGGCCTTGCATGTGCTTAGGCTCACACATGCTCAACGTCAGGATACCCTCCTGGGTGTTAGTGCGCTTTACAACTCTGCGCAGAGTAACATACCAATATGATGGAAAATAATATAATACTTTAGGAAAAAGAACCATAAATAGATCAAAATTAACCTGTAAGCAGGAGAAATTCATACACGTGGCCACTGAATCTTAAATGGTTGCATATAAAATTTTCCAAATTTGCACCAAATAACACTAGTGAAAATTACATTTGCACTGCCTGACCAGTGAAAAGTGGTATTTTGCACCAGTTGGCACTTACATATCTGCAAACTTGTACCAATGCTAGTGTGATCTATGTTATATTTAAATGAGCATCTTGAATGGCTGTTGCTATCATTGTGGACTGTTACAAATATATCAGTGACCTGTATCTGTCACTGCATGTGCCATTTGCTACTGCTGATATATTTATGACAGCTCACACAAAGACAAGATCACTTGTATTTTTGCTGCAACAATCACTGACCTATGCCAAAGTATGGGTAAATACATGCTGTATCAGTTAAAAAAAATGTGTCTTCAAACTACTATGTTACATATGATATATTGGCCAGGTAGGTCCAAATATCAGTTCAAATGTCTGTAAAATTCTACAGCCACCAGTGTAATCAATGTTATTTGGTAATCACTGGCATAACATTAGCTTCCGCAGTCCCCGCAGTGCGGGGGGAGCCAAGCTCCAGGGGATCCCCCTCAGCACAGTTTACTATGCACAGACCATGGGGCCCTGGCCTGAGAGCTCCCGAATGGGTTTGGGAGGCATCCCTCCATGTACTTTGCAAGGGTGCACCCTCAAGTTTTCTTATGCCACTGCTATTAATGTTAAGGCAAAGTTACTACTGCACTCTCTTCTATCTAGCACCAGCCTGGCCAGATGGGATATCTTGTTACTGTTTGTGCCTATCGCTAACAGCGATGTGACTTGTTTACTGAAGTCTTATAGTCTGCTGCCCAGGGCAATACCAGATGTTAAAGGGTCGGAGCCCGGGTTATAGGTCTGAGCCACTGGTGAGGGCCTATAACAATGGAGAGGGCCTTTAACCACAGGTATAGACTGAAGCAGAAGGGCTATAGGACTAAGAGAGCATCCCACCACTGAGAGGAGAATGTTGTAAATTGAAAAGGGAGAAAGATAAAGACAGATATTGGAATGGGGGCGTGAAAGGCCCAAGTCGTCATTAATATCCCTGAGCCACTGCATTGTCTTCCATGATCTCTCAACATTCCAATGTTTACTATAGGTTAGATGACAACAATATAATTTGCAAATTGTTAGAAATGGGATTTTTGGTTGGCAGTCAGGTTACTCCTTGTCCAAGCAAGGACCCTCATTCTAGTCAGGGTGAAAGAGAATTCACCTCAGCTAACCCCTGATTACCCCCTTGTTAGCTTGGCACAAGCAGTAGGCTTAACTTCAGAGTGCTAGGTGTAAAGTATTTGTACCAACACACACAGTAACTTTATGAAAATACTACAAAATGACACAACACAGGTTTAGAAAAATAGAGGATATTTATCTAAACAAACCAAGACCAAAACTACAAAAATCCACAATACACAAGTCACGTTATCAATTAAAAAGCAAAAAGAGTCTTCATGTAGTTTTAAACACACACTATCACTGTTAGTGTGAAAATGTAACTTGGGTGCGTCAAAAATTATCCCGCACGGGTGAGTGTGCGTCAAAAAGGGCTTGCAATGCGTTGATTTAACTCATGAGTGAAGCCTTGTGTCGTTTCTCCTTTCGTCGGGTCAGGGCGCTTCATTTCTTCTCTCCGCAGGAGAGCGATGCGTCGATCTGGGCATCACTCTCGGGTCCGGGCAGGCCTTGTGTTGCTTTTACATGCCAAGCAGTGTTTGTGTTGGAAATCTAGCTACATGAGGATCTGAAAACCACGCAGCGCAGGTTGAGATCTCAGCAGCCACCATTAGCGATGCTCTGCGTTGTTTCTCCAGCTTCGCGCGTCGATTCTTCGGTCATGTTGCAGGCGAGTGTTGATTTCCAGCCGAAAAGCCGGTGGTGCGTCGATTTTTCAGCCGCTGATCAGAGTCGCTTCGATCTTTTCCCTGCATGGCATTCTGTGCGTGGATTTCTTCTTCTTAGGCTGCAAGCTTCTCCTTTCAGGGTCCCAGGAACTGGATGGGCACCACTTGGCAGAGTAGGTGTCTCTCCAGAAACTCCAGGTCCTGACAGAGAGAAGTCTTTGCTGTCCCTGAGACTTAAAACAACAGGAGGCAAGCTCTAAATCAAACCCTTGGAGATCTTCACAAGATGGAAGGCAGACAAAGTCCAGTCTTTACCTTCTTATTCTGGCAGAAGAAGCAACTGCAGGATAGCTCCACACAGCACAGTCACAGACAGGACAGCTCTTCTTCCTCAGCTCTCCTCCAGGCAGAGGATCCTCTTGGTTTCCTGAAGTGTTCTCTAGTCTGTGGCTTTGGGTGCCCTTCTTATACCCATTTTCTCCTTTGAAGTAGGCCTACTTCAAAGAAAGGTCTCTGTTGAATATAAAATCCTGCCTTGCCCAGGCCAGGCCCCAGACACTCACCAGGGGGTTGGAAACTGCATTGTGTGAGGGCAGGCACAACCCTTTTAGGTGTAAGTGACCACTCCTCCCCTCCCTCCTAGCACAAATGGTGCATCAGGCTATGCAGGCTACACCCCAGCTCCCTTTGTGTCACTGTCTAGTGTGAGGTGCAACCAGCCCAAATGTCTAACTGACCCAGACAGTGAATCCACAAACAGGCAGAGTCACAGAAATGGTTTAAGCAAGAAAATGTTCACTTTCTAAAAGTGTCATTTTCAAACATACAATCTTAAAATCAACTTTACTAAAAGATATACTTTTAAATTATGAGCTCAGAGACCTCAACCTCCACATGTCTATCTGCTCCCAAAGGGAATCTACACTTTAATCAGATTTAAAGGTAGCCCCCATGTTAACGTTATGAGAGGGACAGGCCTTGCAACAGTGAAAAACAAATTTAGCAATATTTCACTGTCAGTACATATAAAACACACTACTATATGTCCTACCTTAACCACACATTGCACCCTGCCCTTGGGGCTACCTAGGGCCTACCTTAGGGGTGTCTTATATGTAAGAAAGGTGAAGGTTTGGGCCTGGTGTGTGGGTACATTTGCCAAGTCGAATTTACAGTTAAAACTGCACACACAGACACTGCAGTGGCAGGAATTGAGACATGATTACAGAGCTACTTATGTGGGTGGCACAACCAGTTCTGCAGACCCACTAGTAGCATTTGGTTTACAGGCCCTGGGTACCTCTAGTGAACTGTACTAGGGACTTACTAGTAAATCAAATATGCCAATCATGGATGAACCAATTACACACACATTTTGTAAAGGAGCACTTGCACTTTAGCACTGGTCAGCAGTGGTAAAGTGCAGGGAGTAACGAAAACTGCAAAATCAGAGTTCAGCACACATCAACAACCTGGGAAACAGAGGCAAAACGTTAGGGGAGACCATGTCAAGGATGGAAAGTCTAACACAAATCATATTTACTAATCAAAAATAAATATACTTCTTTGTATGATTTATTGTGTGGCTTGAATGTACTAATCCAATTGGATGGGTAGTGTTTGATTTATAGGAATGCTATTAGAGCTATTTGGGCTGACTATATTGAGGATTTAACAATATAATTTGCGTTGTTGGTGCAGCATCTATAAATGTAAGCTGACCTTTGGGTAATTACACAGTAAAAGAGGTCCATTACATGAATTGCACTGAGTGGCAATATTTTTTGGGTTTGCATTAAATTGTTCAACCATGGGGGCATATTTAGAGCCCCTGGCGCCACCAGAGAATCATTATTTTTACGCTAAGGCGGCGCTAAAGTGGCTTTTCTACCACACCATATTTACAAAGTGGTGCAATGCATGCATTGAGCCACTTTGTAACCCATTGTACCACATTATGCCTGTGCCAGACATAATGTATGCAAGGGGGCATTCCGGCGTTATGAGACCCGCAGAAATGGCTCAGAGCAGGCATTAAAATGATACTACCATAGTAACCTATGGGCCGCCTTGCACTTTGCTGCACTAGCATCAACATTTTTGCTGCTAGTGTAGCAAAACACCACAATAGCATCAAAAATGTTGACACTCTTGTGTTAATGACTACCATGGTGTGCTCATTATAAATACGGTGCAACCATGGTGTCATTAGGTGCTGGTAGGAGGGGTGCAAGAAAAGTGGTGCATCAGAGCTGGTGTGCTACTTTTTCTTAAATTTGGACCATAGTGTTTTGATCCCACATCATTTTGTACTTGAACTGACACATCATTTGTTAGTACTAATTTGCGTTGAAATATTTTGCCCACCTACCACTTTTCTAGAGTCTATATTTGCTGAACTACCACCTTTAGTGTTCGAAATTCTTAAATACAGCCCTACTTCAGCATACAATTTTTACTTGCATGGTGACGTGCTAATCTTTTTACGGATTAAACCACAAAAAGGTAGCACCTTGAAGCTATGACTTTTTTTATATTTAATTAAAATAGGTAATTTTAGCCACATAAGCAATAATTCATGCTGCCACTCTTATCGCTCTAGAAACGCCGAATTGTGAACCACCACCCTTGCACCATTTACTACTGATTAAAAAATAGTGCCACCTCCTTTTTAATTGAAACATGTAATGTCACTTCTCACAGAAATAGGTATTGTGTGATTCTGTGGCCTCAGTATTTTCTGCATTGTTAAGGATTTACCTCATTTACTACATAATCCAATACATGCTGCATAGTTTCACATTTTAACAAAATAACTTTTTTTAGCTGAAACGGATCAAAAGTTACTTAAAATGCGTTACACTTGGTACCATGTGAAGTCAGACTCTTAGAAAAAGTGTACTAATCATTTTTATGGGTCGAGCACGTGCAAGCGCTCTGGACCATGTTGTAATCTCTCTGTGGGTTTCTAACCAAGCCGCTGTCACGCCCCTCACTTTCATTAGTTTGTGGGCTTGCCTTTTAAAAATTAAAAAATCGATTGATTCCATTTGGGAAAGGTATGCATACGTCATGCCTTTTCCAGTGTTTAGCCCTCCTCGAGCGCACTGGTAAACTACTGAAAACATACGAGGCTCTGTGTTTTCAGCTGGTTTCTGGACTACTTTATCTTTTCGTTTCCTGCGCAGCATGATCTCACTGGGGAGGTCAAGCACTTTGCATGTCATCGACCCTGTTAGATGGATAATTGCACTTTTGCTAGTTACATGGATAGTTGCACTTCTGCAGGTAACATAGATAATTACACTTTTGCAGATAAATTTCACTGCGAGCAAACTTCTGTTTCCTTTTCTGTGTCTCCTTCACGCTCATGGCGAACATCGGCTCACATATGTGAAACTGTTTTACTTTTCATTATTAGTTTATGTGGCAAGAAAAGTCCGGTTAGGAGTTTCCAATCCTAATAGCTCTAATATGAGCAAATGCGAGGCCCATTACATTGCAAATGTTTATTTTTAGTTGCTGATTAACAACTCGCGTGTCATAATGAGGTGAAACATTTGCCAGACAGTATTAATTAAAGTACTGAAAAAATGTGTTACTTATTTTATATGACCTGGAATTTTCTTATTAAAGGTCGTAACAGTGGTGTGAATTCTTTTAGCAAAGTAGTTCAGCATTGGCCATGACACATACAGTTACATTCATTTTGTCCGAAGCTTCCATGGCCGTGAGTATATTTCAGATCTCGTTAGATAAAATCGAACGTCCTACAAAGATACCCTAATGACTTCTCGAGAACACACCACAGTCTGTTTTTAGTAAGCTGGAAACCAGCCAGCTCTAAAACATGTTTGGTTAGCATTTTTTGGTGCAGTTGTTATAACATCTGAACATCACAGACGGGAATGTAGAGTCTTACTAAGGAAGGTACTAACCCCATTTCCCAGAAGCAGTGCAAGAGCGTGGGGATGCTGTAGTTTAGATGCTCACAATTTACTGCATTAAAGTGAGTGCACTTTCAGAATCACCAGTGAAACATGCAACCACAAATGCAGCTGTATGGAGAATGAGGAAACACACGTCCCGAACATTTTTAATAACAGTTGGTGGTAAGAGATGGGATCTTGGTGAGTGAACAGTTAAACGGCAATACTGGGGTACCTTTAAGGAGGTTTAGGCATTTTGCATTATTTTTAGGGTTCGAAGACATATTGGCACATATTTAAGAAAAGTGGCGCTTCATGTCATGAAGTGCCATGAAGCGCCACTTTTCTTGCAGCCCACTGTGCCCCCTAACAACATCATGTGCATGTTGTATTTAACAGACAGCACACCATGACGCAGGTTAGGGACAATAGTTTCATAATTTTTGACGCTCTTGTTGAACTTTGTAGGAGTAGCACCTAAAATGTTGCCGCTTATCCTGCAAAGTACATGGAGGCCCATTAAAAATAATGGTGTGTCTCCTTTTACCGCCTGCTCTGTGCAGGCGTTAAAAATGCCGCCAAAAATGGTGCAGTGGTGCAGTGGAATCTCATAGATTCCACGGTGCCATTTTTGCGGGCTGCCTAACAGGGGATCGCCCACCCCCCCCTTTATACAGTATGCCTGGCACAGGCATAATGTGGCGCAAGGGTTTACAAAAGGGAGCAATGCAAGCATTTCACAACTTTGTAAATATTACGTGGCATTTGTGTCACACCATCGCCACATTAGCGTCAAAAAAATGATAATGTGGTGATAGTTGGTGCTAGGCCCTTCTTAAATTTGTGCCATTGACTGTTTGCTTTACTTGAATTTAACACTTAGGAGCAATATTTACATATAAAAAGTCAACTAAATACATCCATAGCACAATGTCTTTGAGAGTAAGGAAGTGTTAACCAACGAGTCTTTCACTGTGCAAGCTTGTTTTCAGGGGAGTTTTGAAAGTTTTCTTGACAGCGTGCAGCAGTTGCTAGATAGAGTTGTGAGTAATGTAAGGAGTGAACTGGTTAAGACATCGAGGTGGCGTGCAGACCAACTTGCACCTGGCCGGTTATGTTTAGTCGTCGGCCATCTTTTCGTAACTGAGCTGGGTTACTTACTATAGCGCTACTGCATACTGTAGATGGCGAGTACTATGTCTACACCAAGAGGCAATAATACAAGCCGTCAGGAATGAGATGCTCAGCGTTCCAGAGCAGCCTCTCCAGCGCCTCGAACGGTTCCTCAGAGTTGGGCTGCGTTGATGGTATAATGACAAGGCATGTTCGGGATTGTGAATGCTTAAATTAAAAACATGTACATCTTCATGCTTTTGAAGATTCGTAAATGAACAAGACTGGTAAAATACAGCATTGCTTACAAAATATATTCGAGAACATGTCTTGTAGACGGGTACTAATCTGCAAATAGTTATACATGGACATAAATATAGCACACAAATATCCACTCATCCACCTCCATCCATCGAACCATTCGTTCATCTGTTTATCTACTCGTCTTCCTGTGGGTCTCTTCCATCCTTTAGTTCGTCCATCCATCCAACCAGGTACTCAACCAACCCATCCATCCATCCATGGTTGTGTTGTCTCGTAGAAAAAACAACTCGAAGAGCCCATAGTTGAGGAAATTAACCTCACGAAAGTTTATGCGAGGAACATCAATTCTGATGAACTGTGTAAATGACGACAATAGGCTACTTAATGTGCAAAGGAACGGAGAATTGTAAGTTCCAGTAAATAAAGCCCAAAAAGTTCTTACAATTCATTAACAGCATTATGTTACATGTTACCCAATTAAAACGCCTACAAAAATGGAATATATAAAATAAACCCAAAATGAAAACAAAGGCTGTGCTAGTCCCTTTTGAAGTACTCAATCAGTATCTATTTGACTGACGGTATTCAACTATCCTTATGAACTTTAACAGATGGTGCGGACGAGACTTGAGACAAAGCCCCTCCTCCACCCCTCTCCCCCCCCCCCCACACACACAGCCCCGGCGGTGTACAGTGTGCACGGGCGGCTGGACTCTGACTGGGTCCAGGTACTTTGCAGACGGGCCGCCTCAAGTTTCGTTATCCCACTGCCTCATTTCCAGGTTGGCTTCCTCTAAAAATGACATTCAAAGATGGGGAAGCGATGTGTTTCTAATGATGAAGTCACAAAGTGCTCCTTTGTTGGACAGACCTATACTGCACACAACTGACATGGGCAGGTCTGCTCTAATCGTGCTGTCTCTCCAAAAAACATGTACACAGAATACATAGTGTGGGGGTGCCAGCCAGGAAAAGGCAATGGCGTAGCTATCAGTTGTGTAGTTGGTGCAGTGGCACCAGGATCCAGAGGGGGTGGGTACTGGGCTAGCCCTGGCCAATATGCAATTTAATAAGCAGGCCACCTGCTCACAATTCGTTTTGTGAGACAGACAGGCACTGGGACACACAGAAGGGAAGACGTTACATAAGAACAGACAAGCATTGCCCACTGGGAAGAACGGGCTTTATGTCCAGGACCCCAGGATCCCCCAGGTGTTGTGTATTTTGGCCTGGTCTGCAGCAGGTTCCAGGACACACACTATTCTACGCTGGGGATGCAGCCTTATGACAGCTAGTACAAAATATTTCCTAGGTCATCCAGTGGTTGAGGTGTCTAATAAATATGCATATTCTCAGCCTGAGTGTAACGTAGGTGACAGGCTAAAATGAGTAAGAAAATATTCTGTGATTTTTTTTGCCTCTTTCCGTCAGGTAAACAATATAAAATAAAGCACACTGTTGTAATCAAAGATGGATGCTCGTAGATTATAAAAGAAGTAGGTTTATTAACTTAGTTGAAGGTTACAGATAAAGCCCCACCAGGAGCAGCATCCTGCAGCTCAGCCCTTCTCACTCCAACTGTCCACTCATCCAAGCACAAACACCGTCAACATTCCAACCATACTATGACCTCACTCACTGGCTGAGTAGCAGGGAACATTAAGGTAGTAGGGAGAATGCATAAGATAGAAAGTGGCCACAACACATCTCCCCCTTAACAAAACAATGAAATATTCAACAGAACGGAAAACGGCAAAACACCCTTCATCAACCTTCCTCCAAAACTGAGTACCACCCCATCGAAATAAACAGTACAGGTTAACAAACGCTCATTCTGCATAACTTCAATACTCCAATGGGATGTAAGAAGGTAAAAAAACAGTTAATCAATATGTTCCACAAATTTACAATACAAGTCTACAAATAACACAAAACTTCCCTGCTCACCCAACAGAGAACACTAACTACCTGTTCCCCTCCACATCATGCACACTATAACAGGACCAACCTGTTGCCTTCCACAACTCAACACTCAACAGGACTAGAGTTTATTTCACCTCTACTGCATTGGGGTGTAACCTCCTACCCCATCACCATTCACTTAAAGAGAACCAGGGTCTCACCTACCCTCCACTGCATTGGGGTGTAAACATGTACCCCTATCACGATTCACTTAAACAGAACCAGGGTTTCACCTACCCTCTACTGCACTGGGGTGTAATCACATACTCCCATCACCCTATACTCGAACAGGACCAGGGTTTCACCTACCCTCTACTGCATTGGGATGTAACTACCTACCCCCTTAACATTGGGCCTAAAACACTGCCCCACATCCTTAACCCCATAGGAAGGATTGACAAATATCACTGGGGTGTACCGCCCCTTGACATTGGGCTTAACACACTGCCCGCACATCCTTAATCCTATAGGAAGGATTGGCAAATATCACTGGGGTGTACCCCCCCTTGACATTGGGCTTAACACACTGCCCCCACATCCTTAACCCCATAGGAAGGATTGACACATATCACTGGGGTGTATCCCCCTTAACATTGGGCTTAACACACTGCCCCCATATCCTTAACCCCTTAGGAAGGATGGTCAAAAACACAATCCCAAATATGGATCAAAATACTAATATCACAACATAAGAATGTCACTCTGCACGTGACTCTAGCATCCAACCTCAAATTATACATCTCTAAAATCAAGCATGGCTTTAAAACTTCAGGCCAATATGCACACGTAAAATATGGTAAGCAAAATTTCATGCTAAAATAGCATTAGGGTGCACCTCCCATGCGTAACATACATGCCACGACTCAGCAACTTTAAAACATGTCAGTAACGGCATAACATTTCTCAATTCAATACAGCAATAAAAATTAATTTCAGCAGCAGCAAACAACGTCAGCATAAACATAACATTACTCAATTCAACCCAATGCATCTTTAAAATAGAGGGTAGCAGTATTGAAAAATACACTCAAGCAATGTATGGTATTGAGTAAAATGCACATGACAGTAAACCTAAAGTTAAATTATTCCAGGAAAATATTCAAATACTCCACGCCGGTGAGCGACTTCTCACCCGAATACATTGCCACTGTACAGTTTATCCCATTTAAATGAACGCACAGTTCTTTATCCTCATATGAAAAATTGGCACACATGTTCTTCACTGCACATGAGCTGTTCCCATGTGCCAGGTTGGCGCTGTAGTCTTTGTTGTGTAATGTAGTTCTTACTTAGAATGTAGAGGTAGTGGAATGTTTGTAGTTGAAAGAATGGAATGGGGAGGATGTGGAGAACTGGAGGAAGGGGCAGTTGGAGTTGACCAGGGTGGAGAACAGGCAGACACTGGTGTTGGCGTGCTTTCTTATTTGAATAAACTACAAGGAAACTCAATGCTGTTTGATGAGTTATACTACAAGAATTTTGGCGACGACTACATTTCAAGTCTGCTACACACGTGCCCAGGCAAAAGAGGTCTTACACAGCGCTCAGTCCACAACAAAGCTCTGCAGCAATAGCTAGTAAAGAAGCCCAAGTGTCTGCTTTACCTTCCTCGATTTCACACGCCCGCTCCTTCGCACTCACTGTGATCTCGGTGTTGTGTTCAGGGCGTGTATTAAATGCTACGTCCTCCTGGACACTAGAACTCTTTGAGGTGTCTTTTCGGCGGCCATATTGGATGTACCTTTTTGTTTTTTGAGAGACTTCTTTCATAATTTTGTAAAGTAAAGAAACAAAAATGAGTGCTGCTCAAACATTTACACTTACTCCTCCACAACCTTTTCTGACTTCCACTGGAGATCAACATGTCAAGTGGCTAGAGTGGAAAGAATACTTTTTGAACTATTTAGATACTATTGATGACGAAGATTTGACTCAAACTAGAAAGAAGAAAATATTATTACACTGCTTGGGTCCTATGGGTCTTAAGGTGTATAACTCAATAGAAAAAAAAGTTCAACAAGATGGGGATTTGAATGTGTTTTCTCATGCTTTAGAAGACCTTGACAGATATTATTCAACATCAGTCTGTATTGCAATTGACAGATACAATTTTTTCAGTAGGAAACAACAGAATACAGAATCTATTGAAGAATATGTTTCCGAGCTAAAAAAACTAGCACTTACTTGTAGGTTTGGTGGGTTGCATAATGAATTTATCAGGGATCAAATCATTATGCATGTTAATAATTCTCACATTCAAGAGAGATTGTGGGTACATGGAGAGTCACAGTTGGAGGAAGTTGTGGCTCTAGTCAAAAAAGCTGAAATTTCGAATAAATGTGCAAAGGCTATTTATTGTGAAAAAACAGAAGTACAGAATGAAGTAGTTAGCAAGGTTAAATTTAAAAGGAATAAGGAAGAAACACATAGGAAACAGGTGGAAACAAAGAATATTGAACGAAAATGTTTTCGATGTGGGAGTAAAGAGCACTTAGCATTTTACAAGAAATGTCCGGCGCGAGACCAACAGTGTGCTAAGTGTGGCATTAAGGGCCATTTTGCTAAAGTGTGCAGAAGAGGTAGAAAAGTTGCAGCGGTGATCAGTAAATCCGATTCGGAATGCAATTCTGATTCTAGTGCTGATTCAAAGGGCCATGAGTATGTCTTAGGTATTAACAGTGATTTTGATGTAGAAGATTGCGTGGAAGTAAATCAAATAGAAAGTTCTTGTGTATCACACTTAAGTTTACAATCTAGAAATAAGCCTGCTTGTGAAATTCTCTTGGGGGGAGTGCGTGTACTGATCGTAGCAGACTCTGGTTCCCCGTACACAATTATAAACAAGAATATGTGGGAGCATAAATTTCAAAAGGTTCTGGGCTCCACATTAAATCCAACAGATGTGTCTCCAGAGAGTTTTACAGGTGAATCCATTCCTATGATTGGTTTTAGAGAAGTGGTTTTTGAATTCAAGGGCAGGAGAACCGTGGGCAAATTATATGTTGCTGAAGAAGGACCAGCAGTATTAGGTTGGTTGGATCAAAGGGCCCTGAATATTGTTTTGGATCCCAACGGTGTGGAACAGGTTAAGGTAGTGGGTGACTATAAAAGTTATAGTGTTACTTTGAGGAACGAATTTCCAGAACTTTTTTCTGGAAATATTGGTGCCCTTAAGAATTTTACACATAGAATTGTGCTGAAGGATAATGCTGTACCGAAAGTCCACAAATCACGTGATATTCCCTGGGTGATAAGAGACGAAGTAAATAAAGAATTAGAGTCTCTTCTACGCAAGGGTATTATTGAAGAGGTGGATGCCTCTGAATGGATCTCACCTTTGGTCGCAGTACGCAAAGCCAATGGGAAGATTCGTCTATGCATCGACTTGCGGTACCTAAATAACAACATAGTAGTGGAGAGGTTTCCTTTACCAAAAATTTCTGAAATGCTTGCTCTGACAAAAGACATGGAATGGTTCACTTCCATTGACCTATCGTCCGCTTACCATCAGGTGAGATTACATGAAGATAGTAAGAATCTGACTGCGTTCATGACCTCTCAGGGTTGTTTCCGTTATGTTCGTATGCCTTTTGGACTGGCCTCAGCGGCAGCGGTCTTCCAAAAACTGATGCACAAACTGTTTAAGAATATGGAAGGTGTAGTTGTCTTTCAAGATGACATTTTAATTATGGGAAGGAACAGACTGCAACATGATAAGAGGGTTAATTGTGTATTAAGTATCTTAAGAGAGAATGGCCTGACAGCTTAATTTTCAAAATGTAAGTTTGGAGTTCAATGCTTAAATTATTTAGGACATGAAATCACTATGAGGGGGATTAAACCAAAAAAAGAGGTGTTATCAGCCATTAGGGGTGCCCCAGCTCCTAAAAATAAGGACGAATTACGGTTGTTCCTTGGCTTAGCAGAATTTTATGCAAGGTTTGTCAGGAGTTTCTCTGAGAAAACGTTTAACTTAAGACAACTGCTGAAAGAAAGATGTAAATTTGTATGGACGGATGTGTTACAAGAAGATTTTGAATGTATAAAACGAGAGATTTGTGAGGGCAAAGCGTTGTCAGGGTTTGACCCTAACCTTGCTTCTATTCTCACTACTGACGCATCAAATAGAGGTATTGGTGCTGTATTAAGCCAGAAAGGTATCACTGGTGAGGAAGTTACTATAGCCTTTGCCTCTAGAGCGCTTTCTCCCACAGAAGAGAGGTACTCAGTTATTGAGAGAGAGACTCTGGCGGTTGTTTGGGGATTAGAACATTTTAGAAATTTTCTGTGGGGCTTTCACATTGAAATCAGATGCGATCATAAACCCCTAATCAAGGTGTTGACTACGGAAGGTTTGTTAAAGTCAACGGCAAGAATAGCTAGAATGTCCATAAGATTGTTGGATTTCAAATACAATTTGGTATATGTTCCAGGAGTTCAAAATAAGGTGGCGGACTGTTTGAGCAGATTGCCCTTACCACTTAAAGAATTAGTGGGTGATGACGAAGAGTTCATGGTCGCCTGGTCAGGGAGTTATGATTGGAAGGCCATTAGTTCTGAGGTTTGGAATGAATCTGTAGCAAATGACCCCATATTAACCACGTTTAAACAGTATATTCAAGAAGGTTGGCCAGGGAAAAATGGAATGCCAGCAGAATTCAGAGTTTTCTTTGAGTTACGAGATGAGTTATTAAAGATTCTGTACAACTAGCTAAATTTAGAAATGTTGATTGGAAAACTAGTGTTAAGAAAATGATCTGGATGTACAGATTCACCCCAACGGTAACAGGCTATACCCCTTTTACAGTTATGAGGGGTAGAATTCCATTTACAAAGGATAATCAGGGTTGGTTAAGCAAATCTAGAGTAAAAGAATGGTCACCTGTTGAAATTAAGGAGAATATTCAGAAAGCCCAGGAGTTGTATAAAACCTATGTGGATGTAAAAAAAGGGGCAAGAGACGTTAGTCTGAAGAAAGGTGATGTTGTTCGGGTTAAACTACCAGGTAAAGTTAAAAAAGGTGATACTAAGTTTTCAGAGCCTAAAACAGTTCTTGAAGTATACAAAAACTCTGCCAAATTAAGTGACGGTCGTGTCGTATGTGGCATATGAGTCGTTGTGCTAAGTTATTGGGTGATGCTGTTGGGGCGAATTCTGCTGTACCTATGAAGAATTATTTGTGGCTAGACCCTGTTTATGAAGACACTTTCTCTGGAGCTGCTAACATCCTAGAAGCTGATTCGGCGTCAGAAGATGTTATGGACAATTATGACATCCCGGCACAGGGAGTGGAAGTGTCCAAGGACCATCCGGACAATCTTGGAAGGAATGTAACCTACAGGAGCAGATTGGGTAGAATGATTAAGAAACCTTTGCATTTAAAGGACTACATTGTAAATTAGGATCTGTATTGTAAATTAGTTTACTTTGTATCATTTTCCTTCCGTTCCTTCCTTGTGATTTATGTTTTACTTATTGTTTATTTCCCAAAGGGGGAAGATGTGTTGTGTAATGTAGTTCTTACTTAGAATGTAGAGTTAGTGGAATGTTTGTAGTTAAAAGAATGGAATGGGGAGGATGTGGAGAACTGGAGGAAGGGGCAGTTGGAGCTGACCAGGGTGGAGAACAGGCAGACACTGGTGTTGGCGTGCTTTCTTATTTGAATAAACTACAAGGAAACTCAATGCTGTTTGATGAGTTATACTACAGTCTTCCTCTTAGAAAGCTTCCTGGAAACAGATCAGGTACCCAATGATCTCTCTTGTAGAATAGGAGATGGGGAAACTCAGCAACCCAGTCAACAGGTAGACTGTAAATGTTACTCACAATGTGTGCCCTAAGGACGGTGCTTCAAGCGGCTGCTGCGCAGGTTCACTGATCACTCTTCAGATAGTGTTTAAAAGCGGACACCAGTTATTCCTCCATCTGACTTTCTACTAGGTTGCCAAATGTTTAGTGCCATACATTTTTAACTCTGTACACAGGCAGTTCAACAGACCATTTCCTCAATATGCCCAGTCCAGACAACAGGTCTGGATCCATGCACAGCTGAGCAGCCCACCTTCTCAATCTTCAGGCCACTGCACTCCCTGCTTGCTGCATACCTAGTAGACTAAACAGCTTGCCTTGAAGTTAAACAGGTCACTCGCCCTCTAACTTCTGTTGAGTACAGGCTGTCTGGTAGAAAAGACACTGGTGGGGCTTCCAGGGCATTTTTCTTCACTTCAGGCTCTTTTGTTTTCCATTTTTCTCTTAGGTTTTCAATCTCTCTTCTCTTGGTTTTCCTCTGTAATCTGGCTCCTCCTTAGATTTTCTGTAGGTTCAGTTTCTTTCTTTTTTTCACACGTTGGTTCTTCCTTAAATCGTCGCCAGTGTTGTAATCAAAGATGGATGCTCGTAGATTATAAAAGAAGTAGGTTTATTAACTTAGTTGAAGGTTACAGATAAAGCCCCACCAGGAGCAGCATCCTGCAGCTCAGCCCTTCTCACTCCAACTGTCCACTCATCCAAGCACAAACACTGTCAACATTCCAACCATACTATGACCTCACTCACTGGCTGAGTAGCAGGGAACATTAAGGTAGTAGGGAGAATGCATAAGATAGAAAGAGGCCACAACACACACATAAATTAAATGAAAAAAAAAAAAAAAGATTAGTGGGAAGTTGATTCTTTTATGGTATTTCTGAAAGTTAAACTGATTAATGTGTTTACTGCAGATGTGTGTGTGCATGCAAACAGACAGTCACACAAAGGTAAGGTATCCCGATCTGTATGTATTTAATATGCTTCAACGTCCCAGCCTGTGACTGAAAACACTGTAAATATGCAAGTCACTATTTTAATATTGTACCGCACGCAGTATAATAAAGGCTGACCCAAAATGTGCAAAGAGATCCAGGGGCAGATTTACTAACTTTTCATGCGATACAGTGCAGCGGTGCAGCAGCCAAAAATGCTGTGCTTTGTTGCGTGAAAGGGAGAGAGCAGAACAGTAACGTATCTACTAAAAATGTAAAAAAATGTAGTGTTTTTTCTGTCTCCCTGCAGTGGCAAACTTTACGCTTAATGTGCCAATGCAGACATTCTTGCACCATAGTGCAAGGGTATGTGTGTGCTGTCAAGCATAGGTTTTGCACTGGAAGGGTAGTTTTGCAGTACAAAAGACTATGCTACAACATAGTTTAACCCTTTCCAATTTATATGTGTGCTGTACAGTGCACCACACACGCAAAGTTGGACAAAAACCCTTTCTTCAAGCTATAGCCATATAATTCAAAAGTTTGCATAGGTTTGCATCATTTTTGTTACTAGGTGTGATCAGGAGCTGTATAACAGGAATCATCACAGTCATGGCTGTCCGAAGAAATTTTTTCATGGGAGGAGAGGGGTGGCATCATTTTAACATCATCCATCCTCCAAGCTTTTTTGACAATGTCCGTACTAGTGCAGGCAGTGTAACACTACGGCAGCCATAGTGTTACGCTGCACTGTGAGCCTGTACCTAAAACCGGGGCGTGCCCTCCTCTTGCCCCCCCAAAACGGACACCCATGGTCACGATCTGAGTTGATAAGTAAATGAATGGTTGAAGCGTCAGCCACCCAATTATAAAGCAGCTCAGCTCAAGTCAGTTCCTTGCTGGAATGCTGTCAATGTAATATTACAAGCCTGTGCCACACCAGATACCTAGAAGAAGGGGATACGAAAGAGAGAAATCACGAAGGAAGCGCAGATACAGAACAAGAAAAAGGGCAAAGGGCATGGGAAAGATTGAATGGAAAGAGAAAAGAGCAAAGATGAAATGGCAGGAAGGACAGAAACAATGGAAAGCAAGAGAGGAGAGTTGGGAAGGCAATATGGTGGAGAAAGAGCTAGGAAGAGGATAGAGTTGAGTCCTTAGCGAGAAATAGATGACAGATAAGGAGAGGACATAGAAAGAAAGTTTGAAGACAAGCAAGAGAGGGGAGATAAAAAGGGGAAAGAAGAAGATAGGATTAGCAAAAAATGCAGAAGAAAGGAAAGACAAAGAAAATGAGAGGATTCATGCAGCAAGGATCAAGGAGAGAAAATGTGGGAGAAAGAGGAAAAGTAATAAAGTAGATGAGGAGCAGAAAGAGAAAGTGGGAAGAAATGAGATTGTCAAAATGAACAGGAAGGAAGACGATGGGGGATACAGAAAGCAAAAGAAAAACCAGGAGAAATGAGATGGGGAGAGTGAGAGAGAGAAAGCAAGAGAGAGCAGCAAATCCAAGATGTAGATGTGAAAGGATGAGAGGAAGGAGGTTAGAGAGGCTAAAGATTAAATATAGGTTGGAGTAGGATGTGCAGAAGAAAGAGGATGAGGGTTAATTGGGTAAGAGAGAAATATGAGAAAAAAGAAGGAGTAAAAGAGAAGAAAGAGAAGATTGGAAAATTCAGAATGGGAGAAAGTGCATACGATGAAGAGAACAAGGTAGGAAGTGTATAGTGAAGACCTAGAGTTAATGAGAGAAAGGGATGAGAGGAGAGATAAATGGAGATAGTGAAAAGAGAGGATAGACAAATACATTGAGAAACATCGAGACACGTAATCAAGGGCATGGCTATATTTAGTGCCATGGGGGTCACTAGAGCCCAAGGGTGAGAGGTTCCCACTGTACCCCAACTATGACTGCCAAACTATAGCCAGCTGGACTACTGAAAGATATGCCTATCAAAAACAACATGTAGCATAAATTCACTAAACATTGTGGCAAGGATCCACACATTGGCCACATCAAGCCATCACATCAAACCATCAATATATCTCCATGAAAGAAAGGAGGAGACTTTGAAATGCCCCTACCAAGCACAAAACCAGTTTCCAAAACAGCTGTTCTCATTAATAGATACAAATAGTCTTATTATCGAGTGCAGGTCTTTTTTTTCTTCCAAAATTCAAGAGAAACCGCTGAGGCAGATATAGCATTGCTATGAGTCTCTCCACACTATCATCATCTCCTTCAAATACTGAAAGTAAATTCAATCTCAACTCATCGGACAAGCATTTAATTAACCAGTGCCAGCTGCTACACAAATCACATGTATGCTCATCTCTTTAACTCCTTGTGAATGACATGCCCTGAAAGCAGGATCACTCCACTATTGACTTGTTGTTCTTTATACATTATTTAGACAATGCTGTATCAACCAAGTAAAATTAAAACTGAGCTCCATCAGCTTACATACAGTGATGTGGCAAAGGTGCAACAGGCCTTAATGCAAGCAAGAAAGTGGTCCCTACATCCTTGGTTTTGGTCATAAAATGTAGCTAAAATTGTCATGTAGTGAGCCCCTCACATGCCTAGGGCCCGGCACAAGTGCACCTGCTGCACTATTGATAACTACACCCCTGCTTGCACATGAATAGTGTACGGATGGTCTTGCAAGATAACCAGCAATTAATAGCATGGTTGATACTTTGCAGGTCAAGTAAACATATTGCATGCATTCAACCTAGTTTACAGCTTATTAAATGTAATAAGGAATTCCCACTGTTATCGTATGAGAGGGTTAGAGCTCACAGTAGTGAAAAATGAATATGAGAGTTTTTCCCTACCAGAACATGTAAAACGTAAAAGTGTGTGTCATGCTTTTAATTTACACAGCACCCTGCCCTACAGGTTACCTAGGGCCTCCCTTAGGGGTGACTTATGTGTAATAAAAGGAGAGTTTAAGGCTTGGCAAGAGGTTTTAGATGCCAAGTCGATATGGCAGTGTAAGACTGCATTTGGGCTGCAATGGCAGGGCTGGGACATGTTTTAACGTGCTACTTAAGGGGCTGGCACAAGTAGTGCTGCAGGCACACTAGTATCCTGTAATTTACCGGTTCTGGGCACATGCCATGGGCACACGTAATGCACTTTACTAGAGATTTATAAGTAAATTAAATATGCTATTTAGGTCTATACTAATCAAACCATGTTTTAGGGAGAGAGCAGTGGTAAGCAGCAGTGGTTAGCAGGGCAAAGCAGTGGTTAGCAGTGGTAAAGTGCACAGAGTCTTAAGGCCAACAAAAACAAATTCGGCAAAAGTAGAGGGAAAGGCAAAAATCTTGGGGGGAATCCTGCAAAGAGGGCCATGTCTAACACCAGCCACCACAGGAGACTATTCCACCAGAAAACCCATTTATAGTAACACACCCTGCCAGTCAGTAGAATGATTACATCGACAAGTGGTGGGGTTGATTGTCGATGATTGAGACAACACAATAAAATGATGTATGTATCTATTTGGTATCAGGTTATATAAGGCAACACGCATACAAATAAAAGTATCAATTTGTAACATTCAATGCAAAAAGAGAAGACAACCCCCGGCAAAATTAAATACCATAGCTTAAATTATACTTTGGACAACCATGTGATCCTAAAAGAAAAGAAGGGTGGCCTTCATCATCCTGCAACAATCAGTTTAGTTAGGTTGTTCCTGTATCAACACCAATTTACAGTGCTCAAATTTCTCCTCAATTTCTTCTGTAAAATCAGTACTTTTGATTACTTCTAAACATGTGCAGGAATGGCCTTTGATCAGCTAGTTTTACTAGAAACTGTTCACGAGGGGCAATTTTATTACACATACTGATCCACCATGCACAGAAATGGTCTTTTGCTGTAGCTAGAAATGACAGCCCTGCTTTCTTAGAAAATGTCCTATCTTTAAGAAGCATTACTTTTCTGAATCTTAATCTAGATAAATGACTATCCGAGGCTCATGATTCAATACTCAGGACCTATATAAATCTAGTTAAGCCAGTTTACATTTGACTGAAGTGAAGGAAATCTTTTCCCCAACTACGTTTAGGAAACTTAGCTTGTATTTTGAAAGTGAATGTTTCCTGAAATAGATTGATAGGCCTTTTTTCGAGAAGTACCATGAGAGTAAACAAACAAACTTCAAATTTGCTTAATTAAGGTAAATACACATGACAGAATCAATTGAATCCGTGGATTTTTATTATTTCTAATTGTTAACAATTGTATGTTTTGTGCTATTGCCCATAGGAACGATGGACACAGTATTTAGCAAAAAACGATTAATACTCCTTTAGGGCATCACCAGCCTAATCATAGATCATTATGTTTCAGGCCTATGTTCCCTGGGACCAAGCTGACCATAGCCACAAAAAGGATGCAGGAAGAGAAAGATCCGCATGCCAACTCTAAGAGGGCTGATCTGGTCACCATACTGTCTGTTTTACAGATCCCTCCTCATATATGAGCTGATATCTTCATGAAAAATAAAACCTTTGAAGCAGCTTCTTTGTACAGGGAGACCTTCCTTAGATGGGTGGGCCTCTCACAGCATGGAAGGGAGACCTGGAAAGACCTAGGAGATGTGGAGTTTTTTATTTTTGCTCCATGGTGAAAGTAACTTGCCTGCCTTTGGAGGATTTGTGAGAGAGGAAAATGAATACAGGGGGATTTGGTTGGCCATAGTTCTTTCATGTAGTAAAAGAATTGATTTTGTCCGAAAGCATATCCCCAACACAGAAAGTTGATTACACTACTGAACAAAATGCATGGAGAAAGTGTGAGAACTTTAGTTTTTACTTGCTATGGGATATTAGTCAATCACAGCCTGGTTTGCCTCTTCACGTTTCCTTCCTTGAGTCACTCTGCCAAAAGAACGTCCTACTATAGCAAGATAAGATGATTTCCTTGATGCTACTAAGAAGGATTCATGTTTAATTGCCAGGGTATTGTAGTGCGCTTGTTTCCGACTTAGGATTTGAATATCTGGACCCAGAATGTACCTTTCTCTAAATCCATTAGTACTAGACACTTGTTGACCCTAATGATATAGGGACCTAACACCTATCAACAGTGTCTATCTTCTGAAGTTGCACAGTGCAGAAGGTTTTGAAGACAGAGAAAGCTACATCCAAATGGAAGAGGGCCAGTAACCCAGTTGCTACTGGCCATTTTTCAGGCCTGCCTTACCTTGTGAAAATTCCTTCCAACCTTGAAATGCTGAAGATTTTTGGTACCTGGAAATGCTCAAAGTCACACAGTAAACCCTTTTACAGGAATGAACCTGAAAATGTACCTGAACATACTTGATCCAGGGTTAGCGAAGGATGGTGTCTAGGATCTGGCCTACTGCAGTATGCAACAAATGTATACAAAAAAGTAATGGGTAGGATGCTTGAATTTATCTCAAGCATTGCGAATTACTTGGGGCGCATCCTGGTCCGTCATTTGTTTGCCCACAATGCCACTTCAGTTTCGAACCAGCCATATGCAAATGTGCATTGGTCCTGCTCTAATTGAGACAGTCCAGCAAACCCAGACCAGTTTTGCACTAGTTGTGGGCTTGTCAGTCATGTGCAGCATAGTTTCAGGGGAAAAGTGTGCCTACCCCACTCCTAATGGAACATGAATTCTTTACTTTGAGTTGCTTTTAAAAAAACAAATCATTTTGCTGCAATAGCTACTGATTCCTACATCTGAAATGTCTGTCATTTTATTAACTATAAACCTTTCCCCATTTAACTCATTTAACTTACCCCACATAGATGTTTTACTCACTAAACCTTTCTCTTCTTAACAAATCCAGTATAGATGTATTTTTTTTTAAACTGTAACTTTTGTTATTGTTGCATATCTATCCCATGCATTTTCAGTGAAGATTACATTGCTGCTTGCACTAAGCATGAGTCAGGCGTTCTTCAGACTGATTTAGAATGTAGGAGTTATTTACGCTTAGGGGGAGTTCAGCTACAACACTCACAAACATGGCATCCTCTCCATCCATAGTTTGACAATCTCCTTTCTTACTGCCAGCATAAGGTCTATACAAGGTGCATAAGCTGCATCATTTGATCCACCCCTGCACCTGTGTATGAAGGTCATTTATAATGTGAATGGGTCAGGAAGCAAGGTAATAGCCCCTTAATCTTCTGTTTTCCACCAGTATTTTCCTACAAGCCTTGGGCAATAGGAGCTCTTGTCATTCACCTCCTTTCAGAATCATTCATGCTCCACTACAGGGAGTGCAGAATTATTAGGCAAGTTGTATTTTTGAGGATTAATTTTATTATTGAACAACAACCATGTTCTCAATGAACCCAAAAAACTCATTAATATCAAAACTGAATATTTTTGGAAGTAGTTTTTAGTTTGTTTTTAGTTTTAGCTATGTTAGGGGGATATCTGTGTGTGCAGGTGACTATCACTGTGCATAATTATTAGGCAACTTAACAAAAAAATATATACCCATTTCAATTATTTATCATTAACAGTGAAACCAATATAACATCTCAACATTCACAAATATACATTTCTGACATTCAAAAACAAAACAAAAACAAATCAGTGACCAATATAGCCACCTTTCTTTGCAAGGACACTCAAAAGCCTGCCATCCATGGATTCTGTCAGTGTTTTGATCTGTTCACCATCAACATTGCGTGCAGCAGCAACCACAGCCTCCCAGACACTGTTCAGAGAGGTGTACTGTTTTCCCTCCTTGTAAATCTCACATTTGATGATGGACCACAGGTTCTCAATGGGGTTCAGATCAGGTGAACAAGGAGGCCATGTCATTAGATTTCCTTCTTTTATACCCTTTCTTGCCAGCCACGCTGTGGAGTACTTGGACGCGTGTGATGGAGCATTGTCCTGCATGAAAATCATGTTTTTCTTGAAGGATGCAGACTTCTTCCTGTACCACTGCTTGAAGAAGGTGTCTTCCAGGAACTGGCAGTAGGACTGGGAGTTGAGCTTGACTCCATCCTCAACCCGAAAAGGCCCCACAAGCTCATCTTTGATGATACCAGCCCAAACCAGTACTCCACCTCCACCTTGCTGGCGTCTGAGTCGGACTGGAGCTCTCTGCCCTTTACCAATCCAGCCACGGGCCCATCCATCTGGCCCATCAAGACTCACTCTCATTTCATCAGTCCATAAAACCTTAGAAAAATCAGTCTTGAGATATTTCTTGGCCCAGTCTTGACGTTTCAGCTTGTGTGTCTTGTTCAGTGGTGGTCGTCTTTCAGCCTTTCTTACCTTGGCCATGTCTCTGAGTATTGCACACCTTGTGCTTTTGGGCACTCCAGTGATGTTGCAGCTCTGAAATATGGCCAAACTGGTGGCAAGTGGCATCGTGGCAGCTGCACGCTTGACTTTTCTCAGTTCATGGGCAGTTATTTTGCGCCTTGGTTTTTCCACACGTTTCTTGCGACCCTGTTGACTATTTTGAATGAAACGCTTGATTGTTCGATGATCACGCTTCAGAAGCTTTGCAATTTTAAGAGTGCTGCATCCCTCTGCAAGATATCTCACTATTTTTTACTTTTCTGAGCCTGTCAAGTCCTTCTTTTGACCCATTTTGCCAAAGGAAAGGAAGTTGCCTAATAATTATGCACACCTGATATAGGGTGTTGATGTCATTAGACCACACCCCTTCTCATTACAGAGATGCACATCACCTAATATGCTTAATTGGTAGTAGGCTTTCGAGCCTATACAGCTTGGAGTAAGACAACATGCATAAAGAGGATGATGTGGTCAAAATACTCATTTGCCTAATAATTCTGCACCCCTGTATTTGTCCCCCTGTCATTGACAGCATCCATTATTTCCCTAATGGCAGTTGAGAGAGCATAACCTGACAGTGCCAATATGTCTCTTAAAACATGAAATGAAGGGGGTTTATTTTCCTGTATAACGTTAAAGTGTTTTCCATGTAATCATTATACTCTAAATTGCGTACAAGAAGAAGTGTACAGATGAATATAATGTTTCATGTATGCCACATTCTATCATTGTTTGAAAAATGTTTATGTTATAGTATTTAAAGCACTATTGTTCTCTATAACCATTTTATATTCAACATAATAAGACATACAGAAACCATTTAGTTTAGCTTGGCTGGAGTGAAGGCCCAGATTTCTCCCTGTGTTTTAATTTTCAATGAAAAATATGTTTTTTACATGTTTTCCTTAAGCTGCAGAAGCTAATAAGGAGCCTATTGTGCTTGAGAGATAAGAGAGTTAGAGAGAAGCATTACAAGGATGGAAGAAGTATCTTGAATTTGCAGTTATCGATTTGAAATTCCTGAGCACAAGGCTTCACCAAGGCCACATAGAAGAAACTTAAAGGAGATACTGTTACCAGTTATCTGTTTGATTTATGATTTTGTTTGTCAGAGGAAGAGTTCGACAATGATGTCTTTTGGGCAGAGGCTGCCCGCCAATGTCATTACACCATCAGGCCACACGGGCGGCATGAACCCCGCTGGCCCTAATTTGAGTTCCCTGCTGGGCCGTCGGACAGAAAAAGAGTTTCTTCCTGCCGGCACAGTGGGGAATAGGGCCTTAACATTGCACCCGTCTCCTAATGGAGCTGGCGGGAATGTGGTGGTGCAGTGGGTGCAGCAGCACCCGTCACGCATTCTAGTGCCCGTAATTTGGGCAGTGGAATGTGTGAAGGGTCTGTGCATTGGGGCCCCTGCACTGCCCACATCAAGTGCATGGGCAGTGCAAGGGTGCCCTGGGGCCCCCCGAGTGCCCTATTCCTCCAGCCTTTCCATGACTGTGTAAACTGGCTGGATGATGGGGACTCGTAATCCTGAGGGCAGCACTACTTGCAGTGCTTCCCTGGCGGATTACAACCGCAGCTTGGCGGTGTCGACGGTGGGACTGTGGTGGCTCCGCCACGGTCATAATGTGCCAGTCGGACCGGCAGAGTCATAATGACCCCCATAGTCTAAGCTGGCTCACATTCATACACCTTTTCTGGCCAAAACACTCACTTTAAGTATATTTTCACCTGTTATGTACGGAATATTGTAACATATTTTCCTTTTCATTGACCATTCTTTATTGATTTTTCAATAGGTTACATATATAAACAAATAGCAAGCCAGTAAATCTTAATCCGTGAGTCTGTAAAGCAGACTTTACCAGTATCATGACATTTAGTTGCTTGTCAAAGTCAATACATGTATACTTGCCAACGTTTTCAGTGCCCACACCATTTGCCAGCATACTATCGTAAAACATCCAAAGAATAATGCCAAAATATCCCAAATTGTGGTTCCCAATTGTATCCCAAGTCTTGTTTCTAGTATAAGGTGCATGTGAAAACCTGTTCTTTGTGTACTCTCAACAAAATGAAAAGGAAAATGAAAAATGAAAAAAATGAATAATGAAAATGTTCCCCATGTGTGATACTATGCCAAAATAGAATGCCCATGTCATCTACATGCATTTACCAAAGTTTAGTCAGGGACACCTACCCAGCCCATCTACTTAGGTCAGGTGTGCCATCATAAAGCTGCCCCAGCTGCGATCACATGTATCCAGTTGGTTGTTTATTCTGTAAATTACTTCTTCACAAGTACCCACTGTATGCATTTTCTATGCCCATGCTTTGTTTATGTCTGGGCTATGTAGTGTTCTCAAGAGTTGGAGTATACAAAGCTTAGCTGTCGCTAGAGCAGTTGTGGAACATCTAGTAATCTGAGGTGTGACCTCCGGGGAAACTGCTGGATTGTGCAGAAGTGCTGCCTGACTCGTGAGTAGACCCAGTGATTGGCTGCAAAAATAGGCATGATGGCATCTAAGGGACAGTAAACCACCATCCCTTTTTTTTAAACATCCAACTTCCTAAAAAGAATCAGTGCTGCTTTAAAAAAATAAAGGTTTAAAATTTGGGAAAGCACCGGGAAGAGCAGGCAGTAGTTCCTTCGTCAATTGTTTACTCTCCCTAAGGCCACGTATATAATTCCCAAAGGGAAGTGATCCTTTATGAATCAGTCACCACCTCCTTTGAGAAGTTGGTAACTGCTCAATTGTTTGTAAGTAGAATTGCAGTCACAAACAATTGACACATACCACACAGAATTCCAATTTGGAAGAAACATATCTTTCACTCTTCCTTCGACTCGCGATTTGTTATGGGTTAGAAAAAGCACTTCATGATCCAGAAAGATGTTTCACTTGCCCAAAATAGATTTTGTATATTATAAATAGCCATTTTGTGGTTGTGATCACCAAATTGCTTCGTACATATGGCATTAGATTATTTTCTAATTGGCCCTGTTGCTAGAGGATAGTGGATGTCTTTATATTAAACAAGATTCCTTTGATCTTGAACAAACATCTTTAAATTATCTTCTAACTATCTCTACTGATGTGTGCACAAATGATGTCACTGCCCCCCCCTTCCACCTTCCATAAGGAACATTGTTCATATTTTTCTGATTACCCAGGTTCCATGTAGAATACAAGGTTGCACAATCTCAACACATTTATAAAATGTTGACACTTCACTGTGTAACCCTGATACCCCGAAGGAGTATCCGGTCAGGTCCATGTTATCAGGGTCTAAAACTGTTGTAAAAGGAAATTACATTTTAGATGGAACATAGACTGACCCAGTATTGTTAATCGGTCATAGACAATTGCAAAAGTCAAACATCCAAAAATCTAAAAATGGGTAACGTCATAGACAGATTGAATTCCTAATGATCATCAAATGCTCTTTATAAAATATGAGATCACAGGAAGTGACATCAGACAATGTGTGTCAACAATGACAGGCCATTGCTTTTTTAAAACAATATCTATAGAATAATTAGGTACTTGTGGTACAGCTGCTACAAAATGTATTAACTAATCATGTAAGTCAATTCACCACAGGATTGTACTTTTGTGAACAATTGTGTATTACCCCGAAATGTTTGCCTTTGAAATAATGATACAAGTAATCACCAAGTATAATGAATGAGAGTTCAAGGAATAATTTTGTCTATAGTTACCTTAAATGACAAACTGTACTGTTCCTTTCAAAGAGCCCAATTTTACACAGGAACAAAGCTGATTGATGTGTACAGGGCTTTGACACATGTGACGGGGCTTTCATGGTTGTTTGTCAAGATGCATGCAATACAGATCTGGTTGCATGTATCACATGCTAACTTAATCCTGCCTTTTCATTGAGAAACTTGTATTTGTGTAATTGTAATTGTAAATGTAATTATATAGTGCTTATGAGCCCTGACAAGATGTTGAAGTGCCTTTTCTGCGCGGAGCAGACTACTCTGGGATCCAAGATTAGTAGTCAGCAACTAAGAAAATTTTTTTTTTTGTTTTTTCTTGTGCATTGGTTGTGATTAGATTTGTGCTCTTGATTTCAAGCAGAGTTTGGAGCAGGGATAGGATGATAGGGATGGATTTGAAAAGTGTGAGTTGCAATAGGGATAGAATGATCAGAATACATTTATAAAGTGGAAGTAGCAGGTTTTTGTAAGTAGTAGTTGTGCATGCTCGTTAGTTGGGTGGGATTGCTAAAGGAGGAGGGAAGTTTGTGAAGAATGTTTTGAGTTCATAGTAGTCAGGAAGGTTTGGGATGTGACGGGGAGAGAGATGGGAAGGTTTGCATGGTATTGTTTTTATAAACCAAGATGTATATATAGATATTTGTATACCTTAGAAATTCAATAGTTATATTTATCTGAGCTAACTATAACTTACGCCCCCACAGTGAACTGCTTATGATCTCATATATCACATCCCTCATTACATGGTCAGTGACATTACTTGTGACATCATTGATGACATCTCAAATTACATCACTGATGACATCCCAGATGACTTCATCCAATGAGTGTGTTTCAAACATTTTCTGAGACTGAAAGATACTTACTAAGCTACAATATAAGTTGAATTAGTATTCTTTCTGTACTGCTAATGAGTGATACTATTTGTAACATATGACATCTGATCTAAATTCCGGTTTTTAAAGTGGGTGTACTATATCAGTAAACTAGCCTCTATGCTGACACGTCCCATGCTGATGTATGTGTATGGTAGTGCTCTGCAACAGTCCAAGCTGTTCATTGAGACCTCACTCCACAGAGACGGCAGAGAATTGTTCTGTTTTATGACATACTGACCACTTTCCTTAAACCTCTCTTCTTTGTGATGAATAACTGTGTAGTAGATTGCAATACATTCATATGTACAATAAGACCTTTCTCTAGGTTGATGGCTCAGTGTGGTAGACATTTACAACAGACTGACCTCTCTGCTCAAACCTTTCTCCAGTAGAAGAATAATTTTAATAGTGGTTTGTGACACAGTGGCCTGTACACTAAGACCTCGCTACTGATTGGTTGTTGTAGTGGTTTGTGTAAATCTGACATTTGCACTAAACCATCTTTCCAGGTTCACAAATGTGCTGTTGTGGCTTGCAATAGACTAGCCGATTTGGTTAGAAGTTTTACTTTACTCATTAGTGTTTACAGGTAGTGGTTTAGAAAAGACAGGACTATTCGTGAAGAACTGTCACTTCAGGTAATAAGTGAGTGTACTCGTTCATAAGCTTACAGTCAGCTCTGTGCTGTACATCGCTCACCTGTGTCTTCTTATTTTAAAACATTGGTATTTTGTGACGTATATTGAAGTTTACTTTGCTGCATGATGTCATCAGTGATGTCATTTGAGAAGTCATGATTGATGTCATGAGTGATGTCACTGACCATGCCATGAGTGATGTAGTATGTGAGGTGATAAGCAGTGCATTGCAGGGCGTAAGCTATAGTTATCTTAGATAACTACAACTGCTGAATTTCTGTGGTTTTGTGTGTGTGTAAAATCTGACCTAACTATAATGTCCCTGCAACCTTTGTTTTTTTTATTGAATTTCTAACTTTTTTCAATTCTTTTTACTAACTAAAACATCCCTGTTGTTTTTTTTTTCAGTCAATTTACCTGTTTTTGTTTTTAAATAGAAATTGTGCAAAAATTCCACCCATTCATTCAATTCAGTAATATACCTTTTCACAAGTTAATAAATACATTCTATTACCACACTGATTCTTATTTTACATTTTAAAAGTAACAATTAACAAAACAATGCACTGTAACCTATATAACCTTTATATAAATGCAGTACAGTAAGTCTTTCTCTATTTTAAATTCATTTTATGAATCCACTGATCCACTGAGATGCCACCATGAATCTACTGCAATTTCAGTAACACACACAAACATCAGCTTCTCAGTGGAAACACTAAGGCCTGTATTTATACTTTTTTTGCGCCGAATTTGCGTAGTTTTTTGACGCAGAAACAGCGCAAACTTGCAAAATACCATTGTATTTTGTAGGTTTGCGTCGTTTTGCGTCAAAAAGCGGTGCAAATGCGGCGCTAAAAAAAGTATAAATACGGGCCTAAGTGCCTGATTAAGATCTTGGTGGGGGAGTTACTCCATCACAATGGTGACAGATATCTCGTCTGCTGAAATATAAATCATATAGGATATAGTGGGATTTATATTTTGGCAGACGGGATACCCATCACCGTTGTGACAGAGTAACTTGTCTACCAAGATCTCAATCAGGCCCTAAGTCTCCACCCATCCACATTGCAAACCATACCGTAAATCAATTATTTGAGTCTCACAGCTTTCTGTAGACAGACTCAAAACTGCAGCTGCATTGTTTTTCTGGCTTTCCTTCAATGGAAGAGAGTTTCAAAGTTAAGATGTCTTCTGTTGAGGATAGAAGAGAAGGGGAAGAGCAGAATGAAGAAGAAGACTTACCACCACTAAAGAATTCTCCAATGTTTAAAAATATTTCTCCATCCCTTCATGAGAAAGGAAAGTTGCTTCTAAAGTTTGTCCAATGCAATATATGCAGCAAAAAACTGTCAAGAGGTATGGTGAAGAAGTATTCACATGGCATATCCTCTATTTGGAAACACCTGAAAACTATACATAGAAGGGCATATCTCAACATGATAAGAGAGAGGGAACGCTGTGCATCATCATCAGCAGCTGGACCATCTGTGGGACCCTTAGCTCTTGACCAGATGGTTACCATCCCCATTGTTTCACCAAATCTGGAAGACATGGTCTCTTGTTGTAGCTAATGCCACATGCCAGTTACACTAATAATGGTATCTGTAGGCCAGTTTATGGATGGTGTCAACAAGCATAATTCTTATTTTTCTTCACCTCGCTGTTCCATCTTCCATTCCTCTTTAAACACAAGTACATATCTGAAAAGCAAGTATATAGTACATTTGCCTGTACATTACATACTATTATGTTACATGCTTTAGTGAGTAGCTACATAAGTGGTTATGTTAGTGTGTAACAGACTGTGTGAGTGTCTGAGTATGGCAGTATAAATGGGTTTAATAGTTGCTGTCCAGGTGGGTGGCTGGGTGTGTGAGCAGTTGAATGGATATGTGAGTGACTGTATCAGTGCCTGTGTGGGTTTGTCACTGGATATGTAAGTAGCTGTGTGGGTATATGACTGGGTGTGTTAGTGACTGTATGGGTGTCTAAATGGTTATGTAAGTGGCTGTATAGCTTGGCAACTGGCTGTGTTAGTGGGTGTTTGAGTGTGTAACTGTATGTGCAGGTGGCTCTGTTAGTGGTGGATGCATAGGTGCTGTGTGGGTGTGTGAGTGGATGCTTAAGTGCCGTTGTTGCTGTCTGACTCAGTGGGTAATCGGCTCTATGCTTTCATAAATAGGTATGTTAGTAGCTGGACTGGTGGGTGAATGGGTGTGTAACTGGGTGTATGGTTTTGTAAGTGCATGAATGGCTGTATAGGTGTGCGCGTGGGTGTGACAGTGCCTGCATGGATGTGTGAATGACTATGTAAGTGGATGCATAGGTGAATAAATGGATGTGTGAATGTTGTTATAGATACGGGCCCGTGTGTGTAAGTGACTGTCTATATGATTGGTGGGTACATAAGTGCTGTTTTAGGATTGTAACTGGATGTACCCGTGCCTGCTGACCGTGTGAGTGGGTGCAAATTACATACTATTAAATTACATTATATAAGCAAGCACCCACATCTAATTTCAAACACATTCATTCATACTGGCTTAGTAAAACAACTACATTTTCAGTACATCAATTCCTCTTCCTCCATTGCTGCTCACTATATATATTTTTTTTTTTACATAGTGTTCTCATTCTCCATTCTATTTTGCCTTTTACTGTAGTGCCTAGAAGCTACACATTTTCGTTCAGCTTGTATACACTCACAGTTTTTTATATATTTTTTAAATATACATACCTTGAAAATATCTTTGCTGTTGTCCAACTGTTATTATAATACCTGTTAATATATGTTTTCCTCTGCAAGTCTCATGCCAGAAATATGACAATCCTCCTCCAGTCTCTGTACAAAAGTACCAATAATGGCTACCCTTTCCACTGTGCTCTCACTCATACAGCTATATTTAGCAAATCACAGACTTTTTTATTTGTGTTATACTATTTCTAAACTGTCACTATTTGTTAAACCTTTCCATGTTTCCTAAAGACCAATATGTCTGCGAAATGTCAAGGCCAACATACTACCCAAAGTACTTGAAGCAAGACGTAAGTGGGTACACTGGCCTTCACAAGCCCAGACCAATTGGGGTTCAAGTCTAATTTAGGGACGAGGCTTAACCTGCACCGTCTATATGGGGTCATGGGACTACTGGTGCGTGTGCATCAGGAAATGGGTAAAACTCCTCTATCAGCAGCAAATGGCAATAGTAAAGGTGAAGGGTGCATGCTCACACACATTCGAGCTGGGAAGGAGTGCACAACAAGGATGCCCATTCTCACCAATATTATTTGACCTGACCCTATAGCTCCAAAAAGCATGGTTTAGAGAGGACCCACTTATTTGGGGCCTGCAGTAGATGGACACCTGGGAAGAGCAAATCTTCTTAATATACTGATGAAAGTCCGCTACACGTAGCAGACCCAGAACATGTTGTTCTGCAGATTCTACAGATATTGAGGAACTTTGGCCAATACAAAATAAGTTGAGGGATATCCCAGATATACCCACTTAATGGAGGAGACCCAAAACTTCACTAGATTGCCCACTACCTTCTCAGCATGTATGTAACTAAACATGGTTATCAATTTCTGGAGATTAACCTTTATAGTCATCAAGATAGTTTTAAAGAGGATGTTAGGCATTGGCGAGCCCTGCCACTGCTTGGAAGAGCAGCCCTCCTTAAGATGTTGAGTAGGCCAAGATTTCTGTATGGTGTCCAACATATGCCATTTCCCATGCAACCGACTTCTTTGGTAAGATTGTTTCTGAACTGCTCCTCCTGCTATGGAAAGGGCTTCCCCACATATAGCCATGCAGAATCTAGGGGAGTATATAATGGTGGCATTGCTCTGCCAGACATCATGAAATACTACTGGGCAGCACAGTTGAGGACAGTAAATGAGTGGATGTTTGCAGCATTGGAGGAACAAGTTATTAAAGCCGACAGGCACATGATGGGAGAAAGAGGCTACCCTGCAGCACAATGTAGGAGCAAACACAAGAGGCTACTTCCAGCCCATACGGCTACAACAGCGGGGATCTGGAAAGAGGTGACAGTGTTTCCATGGTGGAAGGGTATCCTGATGGAGTGATATTGTATAAGTAGTAGGAGCCCTGAAGGGGTTTGCAAAGTGGGACCTCACAGGTATCTCCAAGCGAGGAGATCTATGCCAAAGAAGAAATGTTGTCCATTTTGAAACACTTCAGTCAGAGTAGCAGCTAGCAGCCTCTGAGTACTTCAAGTACCTCCAAGTCAGACAGGGCCTGCTCTCACGCATTGTAAGGGGTACCATGCTGGCGGAAATATTGCGAGATGGTAAGGGACCCAAGTAGTTCCTGAAGTGACAGAATGAAAACAGGAATGAATGAAAACAGGAAAAGGACTGGTGTTTGCAAGTGGAGAAGTTGGTGAGGGAGGGGTTGCCCCAAGAAACGGGAGAACATTTGGTTGGCATGGAAGTCCTGTTGTTCTATTTAGGGCTTTAAACCGGCAATGCAGCGCTAATCATCACAAATGTAAAACCCTGGGTTGAGAAATTTCACATGTATAATTGGTGACAGACTTTTGCTGTTCTGTTTGTCAAACATAATACAAAGTTTTAAAAAAATGCTTTCTAATATCGAATTTACATCCAATGCTTAATTTGAGCTGGTGTTTGCATGTGGAGTCCACCAGCACTTTCTTTCTGGGTCTGGGACTTAATTTGGCTCAGCAGACTTTGACTCAGAGCAAAAGAGAGAAAAACCCAAAAGAGGGGCAGAAGGAGGAAGTGAAATAAGAATAACAGTGGCAAAGCAGGGATGAAAACGAACTGACGAGTGAAATAATGAGGCACTAAGGCCCAAATTTATACTTTTTTGCGCTGCATTTGCGTCATTTACATTTTCTAAGTTTGCACCACTTTTGCACCAAGAAATGACGCAAATGCGGCACCAAAAAGTATAAATATGGGCCTAAGAGTCTGATGCGGAGAAATAGGATGGAGTGACTTCTACGTGCCCTTGTATACTGAATTCCTGCCATTTCATAGTGTCGGCCGTGGGCTTCTGAGCCAAACTTAAGGACCCGCACTTATTCTTTTATGAATCAAGCACAGTCACTATTAATACAGGAGAAAGATGCAACCATGTACGTCAAGGGTATTGCTGTAGGCATTGTTTCAAGACTTTCAACAAAATTAATTGCTTTGCAAGTCTGAACAGGAATTGCTGATGTCTTCAATATCATGTACAGGAAGAGCAGCATTTCGTCATTGAAGTGACTGGTTAAAAAAACAGGTTCTGAAGACCTGCTCGACACTCATGCTTTAAAGGAGTCCCAGGATGCGTGACTCAATAACAGTAAATAACATACTTGTCACTCCCCTCTCAGGATCCAGGAAAGGACCTAGGACAATGTACCTTTCTGTATTCTAAAATCAGTACTGTTATAGACAGTGTATTTGACCTGCTACTTTCACTAAATGATGCAACAAGGCAGCCTGAAAACTGTCTTGTAAAACTGTACTGATGCTGATGTGCACACATTTCCGTCATCCCCGAGACACTGTACATTTAATTTAAACAACATGGAGAGAAGCCAAGCCAATTGACATGTAGACGTTATTTAGAGTGATAGATTGCAGAAGATGGTTCATTGTGGCAAGGTAGGATGGACTTAGACCATTAATGATGTGCAATATAAATCTGAAGCACAAATATTGTTTTTGTGCAGAAAGTAGTCTCTTCCTGCACAAAAGCAATCATGCCTCCATCATGCAGCACATAGTGCACCAGCACAAGGAGAGGACAGAAATGATCAATGATCATTAATAGGCTCACCTGGCCGATTTGGATGATTTGATCAGGGGCTAGGGGTTATTGGGCCCCTAAAAGAAACGTGTAAAATCAGTCATTCCTGGATAGATTTTGTGGGATATGGCTGAATTTGTCCTAGTAAGACATTATTGATTTACTTGCAAACAGTTTAGCCACTTCCCGATGCTTTGTGAGTTTGATTTTGTGATGGCAGAGAAGGGCACTAATGACCCACATTTGGACCACAGAAAGCTGAGCATACATATTTGTTTTTGGGGATTCTTGTTCATTTTGGCTGCGAGAAAGTTGACTTTGATGTGCTTTTTTTAATGAAATACCTATGTTGAAGTGGGCTATTTGTGTGGGCCCTTTGTAAGTAGCAAAATCTTTGTCTTTTTTGTAAGGAACATTAATTTTCAAATTCATTTTAATTTATTTTAAATTGATTTCTACTCATTAAACCTATACACCCCTTTAAAGTGATTCATGATCTTTAATAGCCTCACTAGGCAGGTTTTGGTGAGTTTGTCAGTGTCTCTGAGATAATTAATCCCTAAAGGTAGCTTGTGTAAAATCAGCCAAACATGGATAGCTTTTCTGAAAAAACCTGCTTTTTGTAAGGGGCATTTTTTTAAATTGCATTATTTTAAATTAACATTTAATGGCCCGTTTACATTTTCATCTTATATGTGAAACTGGTATTACTTTGTTTTAGATTATTTGTATTTTTCATTAATTGTGGGCTATGAGGAATTTTTTTGGGGGGAATGGATAAGAATGGCTGATGCTGGATGGAAATTCATGGTCATCATTTCTAAGAAGAGTAACATTGATGGGAGGAGATCTATATATCCTCCCGTCGCTGCTTGCAAAGGGGGGTGGGGGAGAGGCAGGGCAGTGGGTGAAGGGGGAAATGATTTAAAAAAAAAAAAAAACTTTTTAAAAACTTGCTTCTCTGCTGCCCTCACTGCAGGCACAGGCTCCCAGCCTGCCTTGCGGCCAAATCCTAATGCTGCTTTCATGCTGCTGGCAGCATGAAACAGGGTTAGGATTGGAGAGAGTGGCCCGGCGTGGTGCTTCGGGGCTGAGTGGGAGCCTCTGCCTGCTCTCTCCAACCAACCCGGTAACACAGTGCCAGGTTGGAGACAGCTCAGTGTGCATGTGTGTTTGGTGGACCCGAGACGGGTGGCCAAACATACATGTGCACTGAGGGAGAGTGCTGTGCACTCCCTCTCTGTCCCTGTCATTGCCCATGGCCCCACCCCATTTACAATAAAACCATAATAAACATAGTATATTGTGGTTTTATTGTAAACTTTTTGCAGCTGCTGCTGGGGGGGGGGGGCTGGAGGAGGGTGATGCTCCTCCGCCATAGCAGAGGAGCCACCGCTGATTTTCTCTCTATCTCGCCTGAGTTAGGCAATGCTAGAGAACAGTTACAGTCTGTGTTGAATTAAACATAAAAGGCTGTTGCTTCAATGCTGTTGGGATGGTTGGTGGTGGTCCAGCAGCCATGGAGAGTAGAAATGAGTGGAAAGAGTGGTATGGAAGGATGAGGTTGCAGTGGAAACTGAAGGTAAGGAGTGGATATTGTTAGACTTTTCATCCTTGGTGTGGTCTCCCTTAACTTTTTGCCTCTGTTTCCCAGGTTGTTGATGTGTGCTGGGCTCTGAATTTGCTGTTTTCGTTACTCTGGGCACTTTACCACTGCTAACCAGTGCTAAAGTGCAAGTGCTCCTTTACATAAGGTGTATGTAATTGGCTTATCCATGATTGCCATATTTGGTTTACTAGTAAGGCCCTAGTAAGGTGCACTAGATGTGCTAGGGCCTGTAAATCAAATAGTGGGCCAGCAGCACTGGATGTGACACTCATCAGTAGCTCTGTAATCATGTCTCAGACCTGCCACTGCAGTGTCTGTGTGTGCAGTTTTAACTGTAAATTCGACTTGGCAAGTGTACCCACTTGCCAGGCCTAAACCTTCCCTTTTCTTACATGTCAGACACCCCTAAAGTAGGCCCTAGGTAGCCCCAAGGGCAGGGTGCAGTGTATGGTTAAGGTAGGACATATAGGTGGTCATTACAACCCTGGGGGATGGTGTTAAAGCGGCGCTAAGACCGCCAACAGGCCGGCGGTAAAAAAATTGGAATTACGACCATGGTGGAAACCGCCAACAAAGACAGCCACTTTAACACTCCGACCGCCACGGCGGTACAGACAAACAGCTTGGCGGTCACCACCAACAGACAGGCGGAAGACAAAGTACCGCCCACAGTATCACAACCTACCAATCCGCCACCTTTTCCGGGGCGGATTCACCGCGGATAAAAACACGGCGGAAACAGGACTTCGAAGGGAAAACTCTCACCTCTACACACCCCACGAGGAATCCAGACGCCATGGAACCAGAGGTGCACATCCTGCCAGCCCTCATCTTCTTGCTCCTCTACCAGGAGCACAAACGCCGGCGTCGAAGACCACGGTGAGTACTGCACCTACGACACAGGGGAGGGAAAAAACAGGGACACACACATGCAACACCCCCACCCCTACCCCCACCCTCACCCACTACAACACACACACTAATACATATTTATACATTATAGTTACACCCCCTGTCCCCCGGAAGAATGCAAAGACAAAAGGAAATTAGTGTAACCATTGTAATATATTAAAATCAAGTACGCAAAAATATATATACACCATAAACACAATATACATCAAGCTTAGTAGTCCAGGTAGTGCTCCAATGAAGTCCGTGGAACACTCGGCCCACACGGTATGGGCAAGATCCCCGACCATGACGGAGAGAACACTGCAGGGGCATCAGAGAGCAAGAAAACAGGCACCTCAGGGGGAGGGAAAGGGGGGCACCTCAGCCGGTTGAGTGCACAACGCCAAATTCACGAGGGGGGCCACATGCCCACGTTCAATCCTGGGGAGTGCTAAGCCACAGTCTCTCAAGTCTCTACAGTGGGTGGGTTGCCCACTGCCATATCCTGGGGAGTGCAAAGCCACAGTCTCTCAAGTCTCTACAGTGGGTGGGTTGCCCACTGCCATATCCTAGGGAGTGCAAAGCCACAGTCTCTCAAGTCTCTACAGTGGGTGGGTTGCCCACTGTTCAATCCTGGGGAGTGCAAAGCCACAGTCTCCTAAGTCTATTCAGTGGGTGGGTTGCCCACTGTTCAATCCTGGGGAGTGCATAGCCACAGTCTCACAAGTCTCTACAGTGGGTGGGTTGCCCACTGCCATATCCTGGGGAGTGCAAAGCCACAGTCTCTCAAGTCTCTACAGTGGGTGGGTTGCCCACTGCCATATCCTGGGGAGTGCAACGCCACAGTCTCTCAAGTCTCTACAGTGGGTGGGTTGCCCACTGTTCAATCCTGGGGAGTGTAAAGCCACAGTATCTCAAGTCTATACAGTGGGTGGGTTGCCCACTGTTCAATCCTGGGGAGTGCAAATCCACAGTCTTAAAAGTCTCTATGTGGGTGGATTGCCCACTGTTCCATCCTGGGGAGTGCAAAGCCACAGTCTCACAAGTCTCTACAGTGGGTGGATTGCCCACTGTTCCATCCTGGGGAGTGCAAAGCCACAGTCTCTCAAGTGGATGTATCTCTCTACTGGTTCTGGAGGAGGCCTTGTGCCCAGAGGGCTTCATCCTGCTAAGGACAGAGGTAGTGGATGCCTTTCTCCACTGGTTCTGGAGGGGGCTCTGTGCCCAGAGTGCTTCATCCTGCTCGTGACGGACTCAGTAGCGTCAGTGCCCTTGGAGCGCATGGGCCAGCGGTGCTTGGAGCGGCGGTGCCCTGTTCAGTGGTGCTTAGAGCGGCGGTGCCCTGTTCAGAGTTGCTTGGAGCGACGGGGCCATGTTCAGCGGTGCTTGGAGCGGCGGGCCCTGTTCAGCGGTGCTTGGAGCGGCTGTGCCCTGTTCAGCGGTGCTTGGAGCGGCGGGGCCCTGTTCAGCGGTGCTTGGAGCGGTGGTGCCCTGTTCAGCGGTGCTTGGAGCGGCGGTGCCCTGTTCAGCGGTGCTTGAGGCGGCGGTGCCCTGTTCAGAAGTGCTTGAGGCGGCAGTGCTCTGTTCAGCGGTGCTTGGAGCGGCGGGGCCCTGTTCAGCGGTGCTTGGAGCGGCGGTGCCCTGTTCAGCGGTGCTTGAGGCGGCGGTGCCCTGTTCAGCGGTGCTTGAGGCGGCGGTGCCCTGTTCAGCGGTGCTTGAGGCGGCGGTGCCCTGTTCAGCGGTGCTTGAGGCGGTGGGCTCCTTTGCAGTGACTCAGCTGCTGGCAGTCCTCGCTATCCCAGCGGGGCTTGTGCTGGTGGTCCTCTCTGTCCCAGCGGGGATGATGGCTGTAGCCTCCTGGGTAGCGGGGATGATGGCGGTGGCCTCCTGGCCAGCGGGGATGATGGCGGTGGCCTCCTGGGCAGCGGGGATGATGGCTGTGGCCTCCTGGGCAGCGGGGATGATGGCTGTGGCCTCCTGGGCAGCAGGGATGATGGCGGTCTCCTCCGCTGTGCTGCTCTTCCCAGACTTTCCTGGTTTCTTGTGGCCCTTCCCCACCTTCACCTTGGAAGGTGTCGCAGCTGACTCCACACTCCCACCGGGACCCCTGGGAGTGGCTTTGGTGGCTGGAGTCTTCCCCCTCTCCCACCGGGCACTGGCCAACTTTTGATGCTTGACAGGTGGGGGACTGTCCGTGCTGTGGCTCTGTGCCACACTGGCTGCCCTGGTGGCCGGTGCACTCCAGATTCCGGTGACTACAGGCACCACTGGTCCCGGAGATGTTGTGGCTGAGGTGCTAGTTCGGGACCTAGGAGATGGACAGGGTGGGGGAGGTGTGGGGAAGAGGTCAAGGTTAGACAGGAAATGTTTTTGGGAGACACTGGGACGGGTAGGTGGAGGGGGTTTGGGAGTGAAGAAAGAGGTTGTGGTTGTCGGAGGTGTTCGTTTGGTGACTTTGGGTGAAGGTGCATACGTTGGAGGCTGTCGCGAGGTAGATGGCTGTTGGGTGGGTGTGTGCCTGCGTTTGTCTATCTTGAGAGGTGGTGTCACAGACACACTGGGAGAGGACACAGGGGACGTGTGAATGGTAGTGGGGGTGGTGACTGCACATGAGCAGGGTGTGGTAGTGGGTGTACTGGTGATGGCAGTAGTGGCTGTAGATGTAGTGCATGCAGGTGTGAGTGTAGAAGAGACTGGGAGGGAGGAGGGAGACGAGGAGGAGGGGAACACAGTGGAGGCAGTGGATGTTGGTGTGTCTGCATGTGTGTGATGCTTGCGTGAGCGCTTGTGGGATGTGTGGTGCTTATGTTTGCCAGAGCTTCCCTTGTGTGTTGAGGTGTGTGCATGCTGGTCTGAAGGTGTGCTTGGGATAGGCTGGGGTACAGGGGATTGGGTCAGGTGGAGGAAGTTGAAGGGTGGAGGCTAGAGACAGGGACAATGGCTGCCATCAGTGCTGAGGCCAGAGTCTGAAAAGCTCGCTGAAGGGCCGCCTGACCAGAATGAATGCCCTCCAGGAATGAATTTGTTTGTTGCAATTGCCTTTCTACACCCTGGATGGCATTCAAAATGATAGACTGCCCAACAGTGAAGGACCTTAGGAGGTCAATGGCCTACTCACTGAGGGCAGCAGGGGTGACTGGGGCAGGGGCTGAGTTGCCTGGGGCGAAGGTGATGCCCACCCTCCCTGGTGAGCGGGCATGGGGCAAAGGCTGAGGGGCTGCTGGGAGGGCGGTGCTGATAGGGGGGGTGGCGGCTGTACCCGTAGATGCGGGGGGCACAGATGTTGCTGCTACCACAAGGGAGCTCCCATCAGAGGACAAGTCTGTGTCGCTGGTGTCAGCTCCTGTCCCCGTATGGAGCTCCCCTCGCCCTCTGTCCCACTGGTGAACTCCGAGTCAGTAGTGTTGCCCTCCATAGCCATGTGGGATGCAGCTCCCTCGTGCTCCGGTGCCACTGCTCCTCTGCCTGATGATGCTAATGCACACACGAACAGGGAGACCACAAAAAGGGGGGTGAAGACAGAAGAAAGACATGTTGAGTGCATGCATTACCGCTACTGTTGGCGGACTCGACAGACACAGAAGCCCCCTGCACTATGCCGCACTCTTGGGCTCCACTGTTCAATTTCTGGGAAATGGCCTACAAGGCTATGGACGACATCAGCACACATAGATGACACAGGGGCATGACTAGGTGTACTTGGCACTCTACAGAGGTGGGCTGGGGTGCCACATGGCCTGCTTTACGGAGGGGCCTTGCCTAAGGAACTCGCCCTGGCCTAGGGAAACCCACAGCCCACTTCCCCCACCCAGACACCCCCACTGCGCGCAAAGTCAGCAGAATGAGAGTGTACTCACCCCCTTGTGGCTGCTGTGATGCCCTCAAGCACCCATCCAACTCCGGGTAGGCCACCGACAGGATCCTGAACATCAGTGGGGTCATGGTGCACGGGCACCCCTCCCACGTTGGGAGGTCATCCCCAGCTGAGCCTCCGCCATCTTCTTGCTCCAGCGGCGAATGTCCTCCCATCTTTTCCGGCAGTGGGTGCTCCGTCTTTGGTAGACCCCCAGGGTCCGGACGTCCTTGGCGATGGCAAGCCAAATATCTTTCTTCTGGTGGGCGCTGACCTACATGAAATGTACTGGGGAAAAAGAGAAGTTATTACCAACTGCACCGTAAAAGTGATTGGCCCCCATCCCTACCCTTGCCATGTGGCACATGCATTCACCGTCTTTCATGCACGCAGAACTCTTCCCCCTTCCTTCTTACATCCAGCTCTCTCCACACAGGCATAGCCCATACAATATGCTCCCTGTGTACTTACCTGTTTGTCTGGAGGACCGTAGACTAGCGTGTACTGGGGGAGGACCCCATCCATGAGCTTCTCCAACTCCTCCGATGTGAAGGCAGGGGCCCCTTCCCCAGACACTCGAGCCATTGTCTCTTCCAGACTGAGGTCACAGCAGCACTTGCAGTGTAGGTCCTCTCCTGTCGAAGATCAGGTATCGAGTGATTGAACAGATAGAAAATGGCACTCACGTCAGCGGTGTGTACCGTCACCGCCGGCGTACATCGCCATTGGCTCCTGGGACCCATAGGGTCCAATGTTAACCAATGCAGCATCGCACCGCGGTCTTCGACCGCCTACCGCGACGGTGTACAATACCAGCGCCGTTACCTCACATCTCATTGTCCCACTTTACAGGTCAGGCAGCCGCCATTTCAAGGGCCCACATGGCTTCATTTCCAACTGCGTCACACATACCTAGGCCTAGACTCAACACACATACAGGCCACCTTTTGTGTATGATTGGTGTTCTGTGTAAACTGTGGGTACGTACCTCTGAGTTGTTTGACTCTGTGCTCGCTGTTGTCCTTCATAGGCACCGTCCACTGGGACATGTGAGGAGATGGCGGCATCCTCCGGTGTACCGACCATTGGTGGACCTGTCGACAATGGAGGAGCGACATTTGATTATCACATACAGGCTTGACTGTGCCACAATCCAGGAACTGTGTACCCAGTTGGAGCCAGACCTGAAGTCAGCTATCCGCCATCCCACAGGAATCCCCCCTCAAGTGCAGGTGCTGTCAGTGCTCCATTTCCTTGCAACTGTGTCATTTCAAACAACAGTGGCCATAGCATCAGGGATGTCCCAGCCTATGTTTTCAAACTTATTGTCCAGAGTGTTGTCTGCCCTTCTGAAACACATGCGGACCTACATCGTTTTCCCTCAGGTGGAGGATTTGCCTACAGTGAAAGGGGATTTCTATGGCCTGGGACACATCCCCAACATCATAGGTGGCTTTGGTACCCCCCCACACGAGTGAACAGGTGTACAGAAACCGGAAGAGTTATCATTCTATGAATGTACAGATGGTATGTTTGGCAGACCAGTACATCTCCCATGTGAATGCCAAGTTCCCTGGCTCAGTGCATGACGCCTACATCCTGCGGAATAGCAGCATCCCTTATGTGATGGGTCAACTCCAGAGGCACCGTGTGTGGATATTAGGTGAGCACCTGGAAGCAAGACAGTGGGAATGGTTGTCTGGGTCTGGAGGTATCCCTCCAGGTTAGTGTGTGTCTAACAGTTGTCCCTCACCATTTGCAGGTGACTCTGGTTACCCCAACTTGTCATGGCTCCTGACCCCAGTGAGGAATCCCAGGACAAGGGCAGAGGAACGCTACAATGAGGCCCATGGGCGAACTAGGAGGGTGATCGAGCGGACCTTCGGCCTCCTGAAGGCCAGGTTCAGGTGCCTCCATTTACAGGTGGATCCCTATTCTACTCACCAAAGAAGGTGTGCCAGATCATCGTGGCCTGCTATATGCTTCATAACTTGGCTTTGCGATGACAGGTGCCTTTTCTGTAGGATGATGGTCCAGATGGCGGTGTTGTTGCAGCTGTGGAGCCTGTGGACAGTGAAGACGGGGAAGCAGAGGAAGAAGACATGCACAACAGAGACTCAGTGATCCAGCAATATTTCCAGTGAGACACAGGTAAGAGTACAGACCTGCCTACTGCATGTACTTTAACACTACTACCCCTCTACTGTGTGTCTTTTTCACCCAGTAATAACTCACTGAGTTGTCACTTTCCCTTACGATTTCACAGATGTGGGTCCCACTGTGTGACATCTGCTTAGATTCCTCATGGACTAGAGCTGTGTGACATAGGTATGTTGACATTAAACTTTAAAGAGCATTTTGTCACTGTAATTGCTAATACACTATTTCGAAATCACAGACAGACTCCAGATTGTTTTGCGCATTAAGGGTGTTTATTTAAGTGGTCAATATTGGAGGGGGTAGTGAAATGGTGAGGGGTGATGGCAGAGGAGTCCAGTCTATTAGTCTCACAGGTGCATTGCCCAAATGGGCATAGGAAGTGGAGCTGGGGCAGTTTAAGTATGGACAGGGTGACAAAGTGGGACAGAAGGATGACAATCAGGGTGGTCTCATTTCTTGGCGGGGGTCTTGGCATCGTGGTCTGTCTTTGTCCTGGATCTCAGGGACCGTTTGCGGGGTGGTTCTCCCTCTGCAGGGGGTGGGGTGCTGGTGTGGTGGTCATGTGGCAGTGCCTCCTGTCCACTAGCGCCGGCGGAGGTTGTGCTCAGTTCATCGTCCATGTTAGTGTCAGGGGCCCCTTGTAGTGCCACTGTGTCCCTCCTGGTGTTGAGTACTTCTTTCAGCACCCCTACGATGGTGCCCAGGGTGGAGCTGATGGTTCTGAGTTCCTCCCTGAAGCCCATATACTGTTCCTCCTGCAGACACAGGGTCTCCTGAAACTTGGCCAGTACTGTTGCCATCGTCTCCTGGGAGTGGTGGTATTCACCCATGATGGAGGAGAGGGCCTCATGGAGAGTGGGTTCCCTTGGCCTGTCTGCCCCCTGTCACACAGCAGCCCTCCCAGTTCCCCTGTGTTCCTGGGCCTCCCTCCCGTGGACCGTGTGCCCGCTACCACTGCCCCCAGGTCCCTGTTGTTGTTGGGGTGGTGGGTTATCCTGGGTTCCCTGTAGTGGTGGACACACTGCTGATTGACGTGTCCTGGGGACAGAGGTATGGGCCCGCTGGGTGGGTGCTGTGCTGGTGTTTCCAGAGGGTGGAAGCTCTGTAGTGGCCTGTGACTGTGTGATGGGAACCGACTGTCCCGAGGTCCCCGATGGGCCGGGCTGGTCATCTAGATCCAGTTGGGCAGAGGTGCTGTCATCACTGTGGGTCTCTTCTGTTGGTGGTGTGGACATGTGTGGACCCTCCTGTCCGGTGACGTTGGGTAGGGGTCCTGCAGGGGTATAAAAGGATGGTTACTACATCTGTGTGTGTCATGGTGTGCAATGGGTGGGTGACCGTGAACCCCAGTGTTTGCATTCCTGTGTGTGACCTTGTGTGATAATGGTTTAGGGGGTTGTATGGGTATGTGCAGTGGGCATGCTTTAGTGATGGGTGTCCATGCTTTGTTGTTGCATGCAGGGCTTGGTGTTGGGATGGGTGGTTTGTGATGTTGGGACATATGTGAGGAGTTGGGGTGCTGGGGGTGAGGGTGAGGGTGGGGGTATGTGATAGCATGCAGGTAGGGTGGGGGTTGTAATAGTTAAGATTTGTCTTACCAGAGTCCATTCCTCCACCTACTCCTGCGAGGCCCTCAGGATGCAGAATTGCCAAGGCCTGCTCCTCCCATGTTGTTAGTTGTGGGGGAGGAGGTGGGGGTCCACCGTCAGACCTCTGAACTGCCAGGTGGTGTCTTGAGACCACGGAACGCACCTTCCCCCGTAGGTCGTTCCACCGCTTCCTGATGTCCTCCTGATTTCTTGGTTGCTGTCCCACTGCGTTGACTCTGTCCACTATTCTTCGCCATAGCTCCATCTTCCTTGCAATTGAGGTGTGCTGCACCTGTGCTCCGAATAGCTGTGGCTCTTCCCGGACGATTTCCTCCACCATGACCCTGAGCTCCTCCTCCGAGAACCTGGGGTGTCTTTGCAGTGCCATGGGGTGGTGTAGGTGATGTGTGGGGTGGAGTGTGTGGTGATATATGGGGTGATATGTAGTGGTGTGTTGTGTGAGGTGCATGGAAGTTCTGTGGGTGATGGTGTTGTGTGCCTGTGGATGCTGTTGTTCTTGCTGGTGCTCTCTCTCTGACCTTCTTTCTGAATTTTTTGTCGTGGGGGTTTGTGGGTGATGTGGGTGTGTGTTTTATATTGTAATGGGTGTGTGGGAGTGATGTGTGTATCAGGTGTGTGTATTTCGAATTGTCCAATGTGGCTGTGTTTTGTAAGAGTGTGTGTATTTTGAGCGCGGCGGTGTGTACCGCCAATGGAATACCGCGGTTGAAAGACCGCTGCGTGGATTCGTGTGTCGTGATAGTGTGGGCATATTTCTGTTGGCGTGACGGTGGAGGATTTGTTTTCGCCAGTTTATCACTGACCTTTGGTGGGGCGGACTTGTGTGGGTGTCTGAATTTTGGCGGATTCCGACATGTGGGTCATAATAGCTGTTGTGGAATTCCGCGGCCGCGGCGGTGTGTTGGCGGTCTTCTGCACGGCGGTAAGCAGCTTTTACCGCCAATGTTGTAATGAGGGCCTATATCTGCTGAATTTCACTGGTTTTGTACAAGTGAAATGTGAACCTAACTATAACGTCCCTGTAACCTTTGTTTTTTCAGTTAATATATATATGCACAGTTTTCTTATCAATAATTTATTTGTAAATGTTGCAGTGATAGTATCATTAATGTCATTGAAGATGTTATGAGTGATATAATATGTGAGGTAATTAGAAATGCATGGTAAGGGTGTTAATTATACTTCCCTTAGAGTATGAATTATAGTTCATTGAGTTAACTATAAATGGTGAATTTCAGTGGCTTTGTACATTAAAAATATTGCATTGTCACTGAAATTCTCACATAAGTATAACGATACTTTAGCCTTTGGTTTTTCTGTGAATTTCTAGTTTTTTTTTAACATAAAACAATAAAGTACATAAAGTCATATTTTATTACCCAACTTAAAACCAACCCCCATCGTACACAGCCCTTGACTGTGCACTGCCAGGAGGTTGGCTGTAGGGCATGGCCTTTGACCAGGCACTGTGGCCATCCCCCCGACCGACAGCCAAACACACGCCCCACACAGCCTTCAGCCACACACAGTGTGGGTTGGCCCTGCATCCAAAGCATTAGCAAACCCACCGCCCAAAGCCACTTCATGCCCCAGAGACCCCATTCATTGAAGAATTGTTTTGTAAAAGGGAAGGGGTGCACCGGCCCCCTCCCCGAGCTAATTTTGGCCCCCAGGGGACCCATCCCAGGGACTTTTCAGGGGAGGGGTGCACGGCTCCACTCCCATAGCCAACAGTGGCCCCAGGACCTCATCCCTCAGGGCCATGGCTTACATATAGAAGAAAAGGGCTCATGGTCTCCCTCCCCAAACCTTAAGATGCTCTGAGAATCCTGCCTCTGGGCCATATTCCTTAAAAAAGGGAAGCAGAGACATGTGACCCCTCTCCCTGAACATTTATTGTCCCAGATGACTCAATTCCCTGAGGCCAAATTCCTGAGAAAAGAGGGGGTGCTGTGCAGGTCCCACCCCAAGCTTTAATAGGCCCCAGGAACAGCATCCCCCATGGCAGATATCCATTAAAATAGACGAGTGAGCCATGCAGGCACCCTCCCAAGCCTATTGTGGGCATGGGGATCCCATCTCCAAGGGCTTGTATTTCTTTTAGGTGATTACCTCGGTGGTCCCAGGGAACCCACCAAACTGCAAGTTTCTGTTTCTGCATGTTCCCTCTGGCCGTGAGCAATGTGTGTTTTTCTGCCCACAGGAGTGTGGGCAGAGAAAGAGAAGCTTGCTCCCACCCTGTGGGTGCATTTTTATATCACCTGCCGGGTGGGAACAGACATGCTTTCCCTTCCCGTGATTCTGCGGGCAGGAAAGACATGTTTGATCCCTCCCTGTGGGGGATTTAAAAATGCTTCCACTAGGAAGGAGCCAACACTTGTTTCCCTGCCAGTGCTGATGCAGGCAGGGAAACTAGTGTGTCCCGAGGTTGGGCTCCATGGAATGCAGTAATGCAGCTGGGCCTTTCCTGGTTCAAGGAGGGGGTTAGAGGGCCCCTCCCGGGAGGGGTTGGCACCAGTGCATGGGGTTCCTAGGCCCTTTCAAGGCTCAGGGAGGGGCTATCTCCCATTCTACTGTGGAATTTGGCCCCAGGTATTGGGAAAGTTAGATCCTCATCCAGAAAGTGGTTTTCATGATTTGGTGTAAATCTGTACAGTAGTTTTTGAGAAATTAGGCCTAAAAAATGTGTACATTACACACTGTGGACAGTCCACAGAGCTGGCAGATTTCAAGAAGAGATCTGATTGGCTGCCACCACATCAACAACAATGTATCAGCAGTCATCTTAGGACTTCGACTCAGTCATGAATCATGAAAAAAAGTTGTAAAAAAATATGTGAGGGGGCAGGGAAGGGATACCTAGAAGGACCTCCCCAGGGACCAAAAATATATATTTTTAAAGTTACTGTGAATTTGCAGTAAATCTGTGAATACGCTGCAACATTAAAAAAGTATAGGCTCCAGTGAATTAAAAGAAATAACCACCTACAAAAAGAAGGGATCAGGAGCACTTATAGGTCCAGCATACATGCTCCTATCTAGGTTAAATATCACAACAAGGGCATGCTGTTCCTTTTGAAGAAAACATGAAGATTGGAAGATTTAGGGTTCAAGTCTGAGGTACCAGAAAGTTCTGGTCCTCAGGAGCAAGAGGCCTCTAAAATCCAGAATGGTGTCTTGCTTCATTATAGGGCATGCTCCTCATCAGGCCAGTGCTTCAATGCCCAATGGAAACCCACCAGGGGGCTCTCTGCTGAATATCTTTTATGTAAAATGCAGGATGTGAAGTAAGGGTGTGGGGCTAATGGTGTAGATGGGAGAGACAAAAAGTTGTGGGAGTTGTGAAGGAATATGTAGGATAAAATAGACTAAGTAGGAATTTTTATAGACGAGTACATCTGTCTAATTAAAATAATGTTTGCTATCTAGAAATGCAATGGTCGACGATAACTCAGTGGATCAACATCTTTCTTGCCATTTCATGTCAATACTGATCTTATGCAATTCTTCAGGACCAATTGTTCTAATCTACACAGTGGTTGGTATATAAACGTATGTGTTTCCAATAATTACTCATTACAAATCGCACAACATGAGAATGGTTATTACCTGGTTACTATTATGGAACCGACCTATGATAGAGAGGTAAAACACCATCAGTAATGCAGATTGCATATATCACAGCTCAGAGTCGAGCCTCTGACAAGGGGAGTAGAAGTCCTGTTGTTATTGCACTCACACGTAACTGAAGGAATACATGCATCAAACAAAGTGAAGCCTTAAACGTATAGTAGCACCCACCACAAAAAGCATGTGACAACAATGGCAAACCATAATGCACAGATCGCAGACATTGTATCAAGACTGTCAACTCACCCCATTTGGGTATCAAATAGTATCTCCTCGAGTGAAGGCAGTGCAAACACTACTTAGCATTCTGTGAAAGACAAATAAATGGCCATTAGTGATGAAAATGGGCCCTCTTCACAGAGGGAGCACCCAAGATGGCTCTTACCAGTTCTGAAAACAATAATACTTACAGGAATGCAGAGTGGCGTCCATCGGTCAACCTACTCATATTCTGCTTCCTCAGAAGTGAAGAAACATTCTGGGAGGCTGCCGTTTAAGTGTAGAGCTGAGGGCGGCCAATTGACTGCACCTGTGGCAGCCACCATGTGTCAAGCTGGGGCAGAAGTGTATCTGAGGTCAGAAGCTCAGAAAATCATGGGCACCATGTTGGCAGTACAAGGCAGCCTGAAAATGATCTAAAACATGGGGAGGGGGGCACAGTGAGTCACAGAAGGTATTGCTGACAAAATGTAACTAAACCTAATGTCTCAATGGGGAGAGTTCCACAAGGTAAAATTGTCAAGGAAGCTTGAACCCTTCCAATAAAAGAGGGCAAGAGGGAATAAAATGGGTAATGTCTGCCATCTTGGAACAGCAAACCCATTCACAGATACTAGATAAAAGGTACTAAGTGTCACACACCCGAAAGGTTAATGTGATAAGCATTCACCAAATGTCCTGTAATGGAAGCCCTGATGGATCTGAATGTGATCCTTTATCATGGTAATGTAAAAAATTCAGAGACGACACAAAATACAAAAGAATACATTCCCAATTTACGGCCTTCACATAGTTAAGTCAGCAATGTAGGGGGCCCTAGACCCACTGAGGAAATATGTTAATGGTTCAATTCACTCCAGGGAATGTCATCATTCAGGCCATCGATGTGTGTAGACAGCTGGAAAATCCATTTTTGTTCCCTTCTAAATAAATTGTTCTTACTCATATGTTGGTGTACCTCTAGAATTGTCCAGCGTAAATCATCCGGTGAATGACCTTCAGTAAGGTAGTGTGTTCACATTCTTGTGGTTTTTACAAAGCATGCTACTGTGATTTTCCATTATTCATAATTTGACTAGTCTAGTAGTCATACCTATGTATCTTTTTTAGCATGGGCATTTGATCACATAGATGCAATTTATGGAATTGCAGTTGCTGTGTGTGTCTCTAGGTCTTGGTGGTTTTCAGTCTAATCTCTTTTGTATATTCAATGAGATCACAGACTGAACTAGAACCACATGGAAAATTGTATCTTACGGGAGGTAAATCGCATAGTGATCATTGCTGGCCCAATTTTTTCCATGGTATTGTGTGTATCAGCATATCCTTCAGAACGGTAATGTGTATAAAGTCCAAATGAGGGAGAGAGAATGTAAGTTTGGCTGTTTGTAAGATGACCTGATTTTTTCTGATAATTTTGCGCAGAGTTTTGGAGTCTATTGTAAAGGTGGCGACTGTCTCCCTTTAATATAGAATTAGGCCTGGAGGATGAGGTCAACAGAGCCTCGTAGAAGCTCTAGGAGGGGGGCTACATCTCCACCTACCCTTCAATATAATATTGGTACAGGAGGATGGAGTAATCTGGGCCTCCTAGAAGCTCAGGGGGGGGTGCATGTGCACCCACCCCTAAATAATCAAATGCATCCCATTAGGCCATGGCCCACCTCTGGTTTATTTTTAAAAAATATCACAAGGGTATGGTATTCCTTTTTAAGAAAAGATTAAGCATGGAATAGGTGCTGTTCAAGTCTGTGGTACCAGAAGAGGTCTGGTCTCTCAGGAGCAAGAGCCCTCCCATACCCAGAAGGGTTTTATGCTTCAACATAGGGAATGCTTCATAGGGAATGCTCCTTGTTGGGCCTGTGCTGTAATGCCCGCTAGGGGGCTCTTTGCTAGAGATCTTTTATGTAAAATGCCATGTGTGAAGTAAGAGTGTGGGGCTAATGGTATAGGTTGGAGATACAAAGTTGTGAGTAGGAAGGAATGTGCAGGATAAAATAGACTAAGTGGTCCTCAGAGGCTTTTTTTACATACAAGTCTACCTGTCTAACTAAAAGAATGGTCGCTATTCAGAGACACAGTGATCTTTGATAGTACAGTGGGTCATCGTGTTTCTTGCCGTTCTAAGTCAATACTGATCTTACGGCAATTCTTTAGGGACAATTGTTCTCATCTATACAGTGGTTGGCATGTAACCTATGTGTTTCCACTAATTACCAATCACAAATCCCCACAACTTGGTGGAAGGTTAATACCTTGTTATTATTATGGAACCAACCTATGAGAGAAAGACAAAACACCACCAATAATGCAGTTTGCATGTATCACATCTTAGAATCAAGCCTTTGACAAGGGGAGTAAAAATCCCTTCATTGGTGCACTCACATGTGACAATAGGTGTACATGCATCAAAATAAGTGAAATCTCAAACGTATAGTAACACCCCCCCAATAAGCACATGTGACATAACAATGGGAAACCATAATGCATAGATTGCACACACTGTTGAGAAAGGTTAACTCACCCCATTTTGGTGTCAATAGTGTGTCCTTGAGTGAAGGCAGTGCAAGCTCTACTTAGCTATGCTATGAGAGAGAAATAAATGGCCATTAATGATGAAAATGGGGGCTCTTCACAGTCGGAGCACCCAAGAAAACAGTGATAATCACAGGAATGTGGAGTGGTGTCCGGCTGTCAACCTACCCACTCTGTGCTTCCTCCGAAGTGAAGAAACAGGCTGGGAGGCTGCTGTTTAAGTGTAGAGCTGGGGGCGGCTGAATGACTGCACCTGCGGCAGCCACAGGGTGTCAGGCTGGGGTAGGAGTGATCAGAAGCTCAGAAAATCGCAAGCGCCATGTTGGAGGTACATGGGTGCAGTTTGAAATTTGGTGACACCTCACCCACAAGCAATATATAAAGCAGCTCAATAGCCATATGACCTATGACAACTATTGTTTCTTCATTTTCAAAGGTACTTTGGATGGACATTGCAAGCATTCTGCATCATTTTTAGTCATCATCTTAGGAAGGTATAGTAAACCACACCACCTAGCATGTAATAGTAATTCTCTTAAAAGTGGTAGTCATACTAAGAGTGACATCAGGGAGTCAATTCTGGTCCTGAAGAGGAGCCTAGGGGTAAGGAAAACATCAAAAACTCAAAAAAGATATAAGCAAGTTCTCACATGAAAGAGTATACCCTCACATCAGAGAAGATTACATTTCCCAGGGAAAGAATCCAGGGTACAATACAGAATCTGACTCATCAGACTCAGACTCCAGTAATTCAGACTCCAACATGAAAGGGCAATATCAGGCGAGATGGACCAACAGAAGAAACAGGAGGGTGGGTTTCAGAACAGGCAGGGGGTGGGGAATTTATCTCATGTACCCAGCCCCATATGCACAAGACCCCACCACCACAAATATATCCTCCTCAGTTTGAACATAGGGCACCTTGAGGAGAATCATTTTCACAGTATCGCCCCCCTTTTTTAGGACTAGGCCAGAGGCGTCCAAGAGGCAAATCAAAGAGACAACCCCAAGTCCACAAGGCATTAGACCAAGCTCAAGGGAGGATGATGACACGGAGTATGACAATGGAGAGTACACAGAGTCTGGACAATCAAGCGGGCCCAAGCAATCACACAGTCTAGTAGTAAATCTAAGTGGCCTACCATTAGCTGATGCACAGAGATGTGTCCTTTAGAAGGGTTTTGGTTTTGTCCGGACAACCCCCCTGGATAAACTCAGATCATGCATAGAAGGAAATGACTTCATTAGGAAGATCAAGCTAAGATCCTTTTTCAAAGGTCAACCACTTATAAATACTTCCACACTTGGGTACCCATGTCTACGTAAAAATTCATCCTTCACACCCCCAGTACATCCATTCCAGTAGAAAATCCTCACCTTTGAAAAAGCAGTTTTGAAAGATGTCCGCGAGATCAGTCCTAACACTTTAAAGGTGTTTCATAACACAACAAAAAAACTTTACCGGAACCAGCTAATAACACCAACGTAGTCATAAAACCAGCAGAGAAGGGGGCGAGCCATCGTAATCCAAACCACAGAAAGTTATCATAAAGAATGCTTGAGAATATTGAGTGATGCTCGCAACTATGAAAAACTCAAGTAGGAACCTACGAATTCCCATAAGATTAAGACCAATTGTATGGTGGAGGAAGCTCTAGCACACAACCTGATCTCCCATAAAAAGGAGATTTCTTAATTACCAAGAATCCGGTAACTCCATACTTTTATACCATTCCAAAATGTCATAAAAATCTGGAGACAATGCCTCATAATTAGGAGGTACTGCTCTGAGATATCGGACTATAACCAACAAGACCGGAATCTAGCATTGAAATTTGAGGCAAGGAAATATCCCATAAAATGTATTAATCGGGCTATGAAACGAGCTCGCAATAACAACAGAGAAGCCCTCCTGGAAACCCCTCCTCAAAAGGAGAAAGAGGAAAGACTAATATATATCACAACATTTAATGCAGCCTCCAATTAAGTAAGCAAGATTATTAACAAACTCTGGCGTATTCTGAACAGTGGCTCATTGAAGATCCCCAAACCCATGTTTTCACACAAACGGGGGGAAAGTCATAGAGACATGCTTGTGCACACCTGCCCACGCCATTTTCGCAAGAAATCAGATGGTATCAATTACCTAACACCACCCAAAGGACATTACTTATGTGGTAATTGTAGTGTGTGCCATCTAACAAAGGCTACTAAACAGGTCACCTTTAATGACAACATAACATGGGACATAGAGACTTCTCTAACTGTAACACCCAACAAGCAGTATATATGATCACTTGCCAATGCAACCTACATTACGTAGGGATGACAACCCGCAAAGTTAAGACTCGCATCTGTGAACATCTCAGTAACCTGAGGTGTGGACGAGCTACTACCAAAATGTCCACTCATAACAAAGAAAAAGCACACACATTGGAGGATTACTAGTGGGTCATCCTAGAACACCATGAGGAGATTGCCTGCGAGTCCATATTGTGTGAAAGAGAACGGTGGGTGTATAAATTATTTACACACCAATTAGGTCTCAATGAAACCATCCTTTGGAGCAAGCTGATGAAGCATTAACATCATAGTAATCATCACCTGTGGGCATACCTCTGACTGTGACAGGAGTATCAGGGTAGAAAAACAAAGTTCCTGTCCAATTATTCACACGTATACTAATTCACCTTCATATGAAACATCATTAATAGTACTGCCACTCATTCTTGTTCCCATTATTGACAATGAGTAATATTTTCATTATATGAAAGATAAGTGGTCTCATTACATAGTCTTATAACTAAAGACTGCCCCCCACACATGCCCCTCCCAGGCGGCCATCTTGAAAGTTCAGTAGTGTAGTGCTGCAGGCTGTAGCATGCCGGGACCCGAAGACTGCAGTCATCTTAAGCTCAGCTCCAGTGTGAGCTCAAGTATTTCAGAGCCCTGGGAGGTGAGCATTAGGTACCGTGCAGGAATGTCACTTTGAAGAAGTAAGTGCTATCTATCTTTATTACAGTGCGTCATGGACATCGACAACTATGAAGGGTTTAATTCTCTGCCTGACCTTAAGTGTGTGACTACAAGCACACACCCCTCCCGGCGGATCTATAACATGAGAGTTCGATTACCTCTGAGTAGGTTATGCATGCACCATGTGTGCGTTTGTAGTGTGCTTCACATGTTCAAATGTTTGAATGTTTTACATGTAGTAAGTCTCGTATTGTCTAATATAAAGGTACATTGATATTCGTGAGTGCCTCTTTCCATGAGTCGGTCGATGACAAAATTTAACCAAACCTAATGTCTCGATGAGGAGAGTCTCAGAAGTAAAATGGGCAAGGAAGCTCAAACCCTTCCAAAAAAGGAGGAGAAGAGGGAATAAGATAACTAAAGGCCACCATCACCCAGGATGGGTACAATCAGGGGGGCTGGTGGGGCCGAAAGGGCTCAGGATCTCTCTCTGTGGCCCCCAATTTCGTGTGCTGTGTCTGCTGCAGGGGAGCAACCATATTAGGCCCCGGGATTGAGGTCCCTATGTCCTATAAAGACTCACACCTCTTCTTCATAAAAATGGATACAGTCTCAGGCAGATGGGGTTCCTCAGGCCTGTAAAGGCTCAGTGAGAGGGGCTGCATGCCCTCTCCCCTTTATGTATAGATTTACCTTATGGTGTGGTGCCTGGGCCTGTAATGGTTTGGGGAGAGGGGTTGTGAGCCCCCTCCCCATAAAAGTTTTAATGGCCCCAGAAGTTGAGGTCATTGGGGCATGTCAAGGCTCAAGGATGCATCTGTGTTCACACATCCCCATAAAGATGGAGAAGGCCCAAGGGCGATGGGGTCTCTGGGGCCTGTCAGGACTTGGGGAGGGGGGTCCATGCCACCATCCCCATAAAAATAGACACAGCCCCAGGGGATGGGGTCCCCACGGCTAGTAAAGGCTTGCGGATGGAGGCCACGTGCCCATCCCCCTTAAAATTGATATGGCCCCTTCGGGTCCTCAAGGATTGTAAAGGCTTATGGATGGGGGCCATGTGCCCCCTCCCCTTAATATATAGTTTGCCCTGGATGATGGGGTGCTGGGACGAGTATTGGCTCAGTAAGAGGGAAAGGCTGCATCCCTCTCCCCAATAATTAAAAAAGAAATGAAGCATTGTCTGCTCCTGTCGGCATCCAGAATGGGTGTTGAAGCTTCCATGTCCGCCCCAGTCCTAAAAGAAAATAGGTTTCTGTGTATCCCAGGTGGGAACTGGAAAACCCAAAACAAAAATATGAATAAAAACACATAAATAATAAATAAGCAACAGGAACTGCTCATTTATTATTCACTGCTTCTGGAAGGAGCATCCCATGACCACATGCAAGAGCGCTTTTAAGTTTTTTTGGAGCTTGATGAAGTCCCTAGAAAGGGCAGGGGCACCATCCTAGAAAGGGCAGGGACATCACATTTCTTTTGATGTTGCAGGGTGCTTCATGCAGTGCAGGTGCCTCCCAGCATCATTAAACAATACAAAACAGTAAGGCCCTCATTACAACCCCGGGGAAAGGTGTAATGTTGGCGCTAGGGCCGCAAACAGGCTGGCGGTAATTACCGCCACATTATGACATTGGCGGTTTGGCACATGCCAAACCGCCAATGTACCACAACACCTGCCATGGCAGTAACGACCGCCAGGTTGGAGACAACGGTCACCAGCCCGGCGGCTGTCACTAGTCCGCCTGCGGGATCATGACCCCGCATACCACCATGGATTTCGTGGCTTTTGATCCACCACAAAAACCATGGCGGTAGGCACTATCAGTGCCAGGGAATTGATTCCCTGGCACTGATATGGGTCTCCACCCTCCCCCTCCCAAGAGTCCACCCCAACACCCACGTTGTGGGGGCTGAAGGAGGTGCAGCATCCCCACCCAGTAATAATAAAAAATAAGCCTTCTGGGTTATTAAATCCATCACCATACTTTTTTAAAGCACTCCTAGCTGGAGCTCTATGATCTTCAGTTGGATTGGAGATCCCCCTGGTAGGGGGGTTCTATGGCTTAAAGACATGTTGGTGTTTTTCCTAAATTAACTTTATTACATTTTTATGACAATTACTGTTATTAAACATTGCACTGTGTGAACTGTTGAAGTATACATTTCATTGTAATTATTGCTCGCTTTTTGTAACAAAGTCAATACATGTGCTTTTTGTTTATTGATATCCTGATCCCTTCATAAGGTCAATAGGCCCACTTTTTATATTTTGGTGTTCTGATCCTTTGACAAAGTCAGTAGGTCTGCTTCACAAAAGTGACACCCAGGCCCTGTACTCAACTCCACGCTGCCCATAGCTCTAACGCTAACAGGGCATCAGCGGGGGTTGCATGTAAGGCCTGCAGCAAACCTATGCCACACATGGTAAAGGACTCTGTGCAGAGGGTGTGTTGGCTGCCAGCAAGGGGCTGGCCTTTGGAATCAAGCTGCAGGCCAGGGCCTGCAGGCAATCTCATGCCGGGAACTGCCAAAGGCAGTGCTTGGCATGGGGTTGCCTGCCTGTGTGTGGTTGGCAGCAGGGCCTGGAGTGTGCACAGCATAGGGTTGGTGTTACATATGGTAATAAAATATAACTTTAAGTTAAAAGAAATAGAAATTCAATGAAAAAATCAAAGGTTAAAGTGATGTTATAGGCAGATATAGTAATATCTTACTTTGCATTAAAAAACAAATTGTAGACATTAATGGAAAAACTAAAGGGTAAAGGGCCATTATAATTAGGTGACAATGTCAGTTAAAACAAACTTTTTTAAATTAACAAAACCACTGAAATTCACCAGTTATAGTTATCTCAAGTACCTGTAACTCAAGCCCTAATGTAATTATAACTCACTTTCCCTCCATGCACTGCTTATTACCTCCCATATTGCATCACTTATGATGTGTTCTATGACATTGTTAATAACATCACTATAACATCTGAAATGACATTGATGACAACACTGTGCATGGTGGGAACCGGTTCCTTTTATGTGTGCTATAGCATTGATATCATTTTGGTGATGCCATTATACATAACTGCATTTGATTTGTGTAAGCTGCTTAATCTAACCACTACTTTTATAGGGAGTTTTACTTTAGAGTCAGTCTGTCGTAAAGCCCCAGGAGGTCACACAATTTTTTGGGTGTCTTCCACATACTCAAAACTGACTTCTCCATGGTGTGAATATTAACTGAAACCACTGAGTTTTTTGTCTGCTCAGTGTCAGTGCATTGCCTTCAACCCAAATCCGCTGCCGATAGCCCCCTCCTGAAATACTTTTATATATCCTCTACCAACTATTGTGCAAGTACAGGAAAGACTGTGATCATAAATTGTCACATAAACACTCAGAAATGGAGAAAGGACAAGGCGCCTTGCTATTGACAGACTGAAGTTGACAGTGAAATCAAATGCTCAAAACACTGACAACTCCCTGGGCTGAATCCCTTTTCGTATCACGCTGCCCCTCCTGGCTACCTGCTGGTTAGCTGCATCACCACATAGCTGTGTGGCACGTGCCTGGCCAATCGTTTGGCTGTCGCAATTAATACATGTCACATGCAGAGTGGGCTTATACTTAGGTACTGCTGGGATCAACAGCGCTCGTTTATTATATTGCTTGGTCGTGAGCCCAAAACCCTTAACCTCCATTGGTAACATGTTATCGGAGAGCCCAGGTAACTCTCTACATCCCTCCCAGGTTTTAGTAAAAAAAAAACACCCATACGAAAAAGCCACCCGTAGAACAGATATTGGGGGAGACCTTGAAAGAAAAATAGAAGAAGGGAGAAAAGTACAAATAAAGGATGTAGAAACATTCAAACATACTTAGTTTATGAACACAACAGCACACATGTCAACATGCAAAATCCCTCAGTCTCTGGCTGGGTGCTGGGTTAGGCGCAAGTGATACCTCTCACTCGGACCAGCTGTCTCCTTGTGACCCACGTCACCTGTTGCTGGAACAGGAGCTGATCCATGAGCTTGCTGATCACCCAGTTCCTCCTCAGCCATGATTTCATTACCTCCTTTGTCGTCCTTATCACCGGCATTGTCTCCACCATCCTCACGGGAGACTTCCACCCGCTTGAAACAAGACATGTTCCGGGTTTCTTGCCGCTCTCCTTTTTGTGGGGTCACCATGGTCCTATTTATTTAGACCACCTTCCACACCACAGACTCAAAAAGTGTCCTGAACTTCCTACCAGGATGTTGGTCTTTAAACACCACTAGGTCGTCCACTTGAAGATCAGGGCACCTCGTTCTCCGATTGCTTGCATTCTAATTGGTCGTCCGTCGCTTTTGTTGAGCGGCTTCCACCTCCAGTTCAGTCGGTTCCCACTGCAACCCAACTGGAATACAGTCCCGCGGGGGCTGCCTGAACATCAATTCTGCCGCAGCGCAGCCAGTTGTACTGTGGGGCATTTGCCGATAAGCCCACAGAAACTTTTGCATACACCACTCAACATCATCCCTTTGTTCCACACTAATTCAGAGGGCTCTATTGAGAGTCCGCATGAATCTTTCAACATCACCTTTGGCCTGCGGCCAGTAGGGTGTAATCTTTTGGTGATGAACTGCCAGGTGACCTAAATAGTCTCAGAACTCTTTGCCCTGAAATGGTGGACCGTTATCTGTTCGGATCTCATCAGGGATGCCAAACAGTGCAAACATTTTCTCCAAGACTGACCTTACATTTTAATTAAATGCAGTTGATGTAACTAGTTCCACCACTGGGAACCGGGTACAGGAGTCCATCATGACTACCGTGAGACACCCATCAGGAAAACTCCCAAAATCCACGCTGACCTTTGACCATGGCTTTGAACTGGGTGATTCTGTGATCACGGAGCGGTGGGCTGATCGATGGCTGTGATGGCAGAGGAGTGGTACCTCATGATGAGGGTATCAACCATGGCATCCATACCAGGGAACCACACCTTGGCCCTGAGGATGAGCTTTGGTCTTAGCGGCCCGTTGGTGTCCTTGGTGAGCCAGTTCAACCACCCAGACCCACAGGTGCCGGGGGGAGTACTACCTTCAGGCCTCGCAGTAGAAGACCATCACTCCCAACCGACAGCTTCTCCCTCACTTTCCAGACTCCTTGCATAGCCATACGTTCCTATTGGTCAAGTGACTGCGTGCCCTCCAGGAGGTGCTTCCACTCCTGCCAGTTCAAGGCATCTTTGACACGGCCTATGACAGGTTCTTTCCCTGATGCTTCCGCTATTTCCTCTAGTGTTAGGGCCACAGGGCAGACCACCTGCACCACCATTTTCACAAAACTTTCCATCCTTTCTCCCTTGTCCTCTGTCATGTCACCTGGTTGAGACAAAGGGGGAATGCCTCGACAGATAGTCAGCCGGGTTGTTTACCCCCTGCCGGTAGGTAACCTTAAACCTGCACGGCTGAAACAAGACAGCCCAACGCTCAATCCTCGGGGGAGCCAACCGTGTGGATCTCGCAAACAGTGACACAAGGGTTTTGTGGTCTGTAACCACCTGGAATTCTTGTCCGTACAGGTACAGGTGAAAGTGCTGACAGGCCCAGCAGATTGCCAGTGCCTCTCATTTGATCTGTGCACAGAGAGCCTCTACCGCTGACAAAGCTCTGCTGGCATACGTCACTGGTGCCCACTCCTGGTAACACTGCTCCTGGAGTAGAACTGTCCCTAGCCCTAGAGGACTAGCATCCACCACTACCTCAGACTTTCTCCTTGGGTGGAAATAGGCCATAGTCACTTTATCCAGCAACGCCTCCTTCACATCCAGGAACACCTTGCTTGCTTCAGGACTCCGGTCCCACTTGATATCAGCCTTCGTTAGTCGCCTCAGAGGTATGGATGAGGGAAGAAATGACCAAAGTACGTGGCCATACCAAGGAAACTCCAGACCTCTGTGGCATTTCCTGGAGTTGGGGCACTGCGAATGGCGTCCACCTTCTTGGGTTCCACTCGCAACCCCTCACAAGAGAAAATGTATCCGAAGAAATTGATTGAGTTTTGGTAAAATGCACATATCTTCTTGTGCAGTGTGAGACCTGCGTCAGACAGCCACTGAAGAGTGGCCCTTAACAGACAATTATGGTCTTCTAACATCTCCAAGAAAATCAGAATGTCATCACTAAGGTTCAGCACATTCTCAAGACTAGACAATGTCTCTCTAAAAGCATTTTGAAAAACTTCAGCAGCCGACAACACAGCAAAGCTAAGCCTTTTGAAACGCTGTAGCCCCACATACGTGGAGAAAGTAGTAATATTCCTGCTGTCGGGCGCTAACTCCAGCTGTTGGGGGACGGAATTCAAATCAAGTTTTGAGAACCGTTGCACGCCGTTCAAATCTGCGATGATGTCATCCATTGTAGGTGTGATGTGTCGTTCCCTTTTGACAGCATGATTCGGCTACCGCATATCCACACAGAGGTGAATGGCATTAGGTTGCTTGGGTTTAGGTGCGATCACCAATGAGGATACCCAAGGGGTAGGCCCCGTAACCTTCTCGATCACCCATTGGTCTTCTAGGGCTTGCAACTATTTCTCAACCGCTGTTCGGAGATACAACAGAACTTGGAGGTGCTGCAACCCCGTGGGGGTCACTGTGTGGTATGCATCTCAAACTGTTTCCCTTTGAGTGTGCCCAGTCATACAAACAACTGTGGGAAGTCATCAAGTATGGACTCTGCATGCGTTTCATGGATCTGGCATACAAAGAAAACAAGTTCCATATCCTCAGCTGTGTGGCATCTGAGAAGGGTACCACTGTTCCTCTTCATGAAGTAAAACTTGGCTTTTATCGAGCGACCTTAGCTGATCAACTCTATGTTAATGGCACCTTGCAACAGGAGCGGGTCCCGCACACCATAGGTGTAGATTTTAGTGTTGCAGGGCATTAGTTGTGGCCTCAGTGACAGCTGGTCGTATAGCACACTGTCCATCACACTGACTGACGTGCCAGTGTCAATCAACACAGTCGCTCTGACACCATTGATCTCAACATTGCACATGGGGAGTGGGTGTCGCTTTTGCAGCATCCATTCAGTGAATGAGATGACAAAAATGTCTTCCTCATCGTCCTCATCATACTTCATACTTCCTGTCCCCCCCCGTAGTCGCCTCACTGTGGCAGTCTGTTCTATTACACTCTTCCGCTTGAAACGTCCGGTTCGACACACCTTGGCAAAATGATTCACCTTCCTGCACTTATTGAAGTTTTTACCTCTCGCTGGGCAAACACCGGGCATTTTGTGGTCATATCCACAGCTACCCCATTCTCTCCCCCCTTGCTTTTGGGCATGTGGCAAACACTGGGTGACCTGCCGTGTTTGCAGAACATCAACCTGTTATTCTTTCACCACCAGCTGTTTAGCAGCACTGGACGTCACTGACCCTGCCCTCTCATGGCGGCCATAGCATCTGCCTGGGTGGCTGAGAGTGTGTGCAAGCGGGCGAGGATCCAAATCTTGTCCAACGTAATGCCTGGCTGTCGCAGTATAAGTTACCATAACATGTTTGAACAGCATCCCTGAATGACCCGTGCTTGGATCTCTTTGTGCTGGTTTAGGCCTACACAGGTACTTGCTAATTTTCACAAACAGAAGTAAAACATGTCCACTGAATCAGTGTCAGTTTGTTGCGCTTGGCGAAGCTTGAACCGTTCATAATCACGGCTGCGTCAAAGTCATTGGCTGCACCCATATTTGTGAGGGTTCCAAAGAGCTCATATAGTTAGTTGCCACCCATGTGCAACATAAGGGACCTGCATATCGCACCATCCGTCTCTGGTGGCACAGAAATAGTTTTCTAGGGGGCCAAGCCAATTACGCCATCACGGTGCTGCAGTGGCAGGATCCGCCAGCTGGCTGAAGGAGGGCAGCACTGCCACCGATGAGTGGGCCCCCACATTGGGTGTGGAGGCTGCTGTTCACGGTTCTACTGCGACAAGCTAATTATGCTTGTCTAGTGCCATCCACTCCCTACACAGACAAAACTTGTTCTGTGGCCCGGCAGGCCTGTGTCTCTGCCGCTGGCATCCCCACTTGAGGCAAGAGCCTTATAGTCTTTTTTTTTTTTTTATGTCTCTTGTGACCTCTTTTATATGTAGATACACATATATATCCTAACACCACTCTGCAGTGAATTATCTCTTCCGTCCAACGGGCTGTACCTTGGTAAAAAAAAAATAAGGCCTCCTCACGTGGCATGCGACCCCTTGCATTTACCGCAGGCTCAGGAGTCAGAAGGCAGCGTCATCACCAGCCTCTCAGGCACATGCAGGGCAGCCACTGGCTGGGGTCCTCACCCAGCTGGCAGCATCGAGTGAAGACCTGTGCCCCCGGACCAGCGCAGACACAGACCACCACTGCCGCAACAGCGAGTGGTGGGCGATCGTTTGGCTGTCGCAATTAATACAGGACACATGCAGAGTGGGCTAATACTTAGCTACTGCAGAGGTCAACAGCGCTCATTTATTATATCCCTCGGTCGTGAGCCCCACCATCTTGACCTCCATTGACAACATGTTATCGGGGAGCCAGGGTGGCTCTCTGCAAGCTGTATTAAAGAAGTCAATTGATCCCTGTAAGGGAAATGCCACAATTTGCAAAAGATATTCATGGCCCAATTTAAATGTCAAGGGTACACCATTAGCATTCTCTTAAACACAGCGAACCATAATCATTATGTTCCTTCCTGACATAAGGAAATTTCCCAAAAAGTAATTATAACTATTCAAACAATCGCCTTGTCTAGACATTTTTTTTTAGTCAGAGAGGTACCCCCCAAGGGCAGCATTGTATCAGCTGACCGAGTGCGCCCTCAATTATTTCCATTATTTTTTGTGGTGACCCACGCTGTTCTGTGGCAGCAAAATCATTGTTTGTACAACGCCTTCATAGAGGCACAATGAAAAGGTGAACACTGATATTTGCTTCAACAGAAAATGTAAACAATGATCGTCTGTTTACAAAAACAACAGGCTGACATTAATCATCCCGACCGTTAAATAATACTGACAGCTGGACATTTTTGCAAAATATTATTATGAAACCTCAATATTTTATTAAGATGGTGAAAAATGGCCGCAGTGTGCAAAGAAGAACCACTTGTGCAGAGTGAGTATTAGAGTCACCGGGACAGCACGTGGAATATTTGGATTGTCCTGCTTTGAGGTTCCACACTTCAAAAGACAAAATATAGTGATTGCGATATGTTTTCCTGAAACAAGGTGCAGGTCTTTCAAACCTGCAGGACTAAAGCTGGACGTTACCCAGACGCTAATCCTGCGCAGTAAATCATTCATGTACATGAGGTTATCGAGTTCGGCATTCTGCTCAACAGGTACTATTCCATACATAGACTCCATTTTAGCCCCGGGAGAGACTTCAAAGGAAGTGAATAGCATACAAACCAAAGGATTAAAATGAGTTCAAAAAAGGCGCCCAGAATGTAACATTTAGCCTTTTTTCTTTCAGGTAACCTGTAGCTTGAATACCTAAGAAGGGAAAGCATGACCTCGGGAGAATGACAGAGTAAGCGTTATAATGTGCTTCATTTGTGATTTGCAACACTGTTGACTTTGACCCATCTGCAGGGTGTATTGTGCTGAGAAGTCGCTTTTGAATTTACTTTTCTCCAGTTTCTAGGGGATTGTGATGTGAGCAACAAGACAGAAGGAACTGAGTACAGTGGTCAAATTCATTTTCTGATAGCGAACACTTCCCAGCGGTGTATTCCCTAGAGTGCCGAAATTCATCCCTTCCCTATTAGATTGACTTTTATGGTCTGCTTTAACAATGCAGATGTCTGTAATACCTACCATTACCAATTCTTTCAAATATACATAACATTACTTTGACTCTGTCTATATGGGTATTTCAATAATCTGCGGTTACTTCAACGAGAGAAAATGATGAACAAATACCATCACATGTTAAAGATATAATGGAACAGCAAAAAGAGAAGAAGTACTAAATTAAAAAGTTCAATAATGATGTTTGCAACAATTTTCATTCCAACGTGCTAAGAATAAATTGTTCTTACTTAAACATTGGCAAATGTTTGAACAAGGTGACCGTTTGATCCTAATAAAAGTGGAACATAGGTAGGTTAAAAGATTTCAACCAACATTAATAAAGAAATGCACATACTTATAAATCGTGATAATTGAAATGATGGTGTGAAAAGAGATGTCATGTACGATCTTTATACAGGACAAAAATCAAATTTCAACAATATGAAACGTGATGCAATACAATAATTATACTTCACCCATTACCTGTGCAGAATTTACTGTTTTTAAACTTTTAAAATTTGTCATAAGCAAGATAGAAGTAATATCTTGACACAAAACAAGACATCTCTAATAGCTAGAGTTTACATTGAACATTATCACTTCATTAGTCAAATATGATTTCAGATGACACAGATTATTGAATCACCATGAGGAGGCAACAAAAGGAAGCTCTTGTAACAATGCAAGACCAAAGGCCTAAAAGCGGACCGCCAAAGCCACGGGGAGGATGCCACTGTGATACTGGTGGCCTCCCCCCGAGCATATTACAATGTACTCACTGGACTCACCGGGGGGAGAATTGTAATACGCGTTCCCGCTGGGCTGACCGGCAGAAACAGTGCTATGATATTGGCAGCTGCTCCTTTAAAAGAGCAGAGGACATTACCGTAGCACACAGTACCCTCGGAATGTCAATGTCAGTGCACATTCTGAGTGTGTCCCCTGCACTGCTCATGCCATGGCATGGGCAGTGCAGGGGTCCCACTGTAGCTCCAGCACACCCTCTCCGACAGCTTTTCCATGCAATCACACAGGAGCCGCACATCACCCCGACCAGGGACGACATCATTGCTGACCTCAATTGAGCTCAGTGGTTCTTCAAGCTGCATTTAAAATATGGCTAACATCAGCTAGAGTTGGTGCCAGAGAGCTGCAACATTACTACCTTCTCCATGCATGTGGGGCTCTGGCACCACAAGCAGGTCAGCTTCAGGGTCTCCTCAGTCACCAAAGTATTCCAGAATGTGATATGCGAAACGTTGTCAGGCCAGGTAGGTATTCTCAACCTCAGCAACAACATCCACATCTTCTCTGAATCCTTGAGGATCACCATCGGCTTTTGCGAGGCATGCTTCAATGGCTTTCTGAGACGGGCCTCACTATGCACAAAAAGAAGTGTGCCTTCTACCACAATTCTGTCAACTTCTTCAGTTACATATTCTCCAGGGAGGGGTGATAGGACGATCCAAGGAAGGTGGACACCATCAGGAGGCCACCTATCCTGCAGAAAACCACCAAAATAAGAAAGTTCCTGGGAATGGCAATGTACTGCGGGAGGTTTATTACCCACCCGGCCATCATCACAGAACCCCTCCAGCAGCTCACACAGACAGGAACCGAGTGGGAATGGGGGCCTGAGGCTGACAAGGCGTTCCACGCCATCAAAGCGGCATTACTCACCAAAGTTATGATGGCCTATTTTCACCCTCATAAGAAAACTGAGTTGATTCTAGCCCCATTGCCTGGGTGCTGTCCTACTACAAAAGCAACAGAACCAGGAATGGATTCCAGTGGTCTATCCGAGCAGGGCCCCCTCAGCAAAATAGACCACCTGCCTTTTGCAGGGTTATCCCCAAACTTTTTGTCTTCTTCCTCCTATTTTTTCAGATATGTTTTTGCTGATTTATTGTCTTTGAACACTTTATCACTGCAGATCAGTGCTAAAGTGCAAGTGATCCCTGTGTAAATTGTGTTGGTGATTGGTTTATCCATGATTGGCATATATGATTTACTAATAAGTCCCTAGTAAAGTGCACTGTTTGCGCACAGTGCCTGTAAATCAAATGTTTCTTTTGGGACTACAGCACTCATTGTGCCACCCACATGAGTAGCCCTGTAACAATGTCCCAGACCTGCTACTGCAGTGTCTGTGTGTGCTGTTTTAAACTGTCATGTTGATCTGGCAAGTGCACCCACTTGCCAGGCCCAAACCTTCCCTTTTACTTCACGGAAGACACCCCTGAGGTAGGCCCAGGGTGCAGTGTATAAAAAAGGTAGGACATGTATTGGTGTGTTTTAAATGACCTCTTAGTTAAATACTACCAAATTCATTTTTCATTATTGTAAGGCCTATCTCTGACACAGGTTATCATGTTGGCTGACTTTAAATGTCTTTTAACTGCAGATTCCCATTTGGAGCAGATAGAGATCTGGAGTTTATGGTCTCTGGACTCTCAATTTAATTTTTTTAGTAGAGTTGGTTTTTAGATTGTCTGTTTGAAAATGCCACTTTTAGAAAGTGGGCATTTTTTTGCTTAGCCATTCTGTGCCTGCCTGTTGAATCCACGTCTGGGTCAGACTGACAGTTGGGCTGTTTGTGAATTCCCTCTAGACAGTGACAAAAAGGGAGCTGAAGTGTAGCCTGAATTTCCTGTTGAGTCTTCTGGGCTAGAGTGGGGAGGGAGGAGCTGACACCTGCACCTGAAAGGGCTGTGCCTGACCTCACACAATGCAGTCTCTGGCCCCCTGGAGTGTGTCTGGAGCCAGGCCTGGGCAAGGCAGAACCTTTCCTTTGAATTTGACTACTTCAAAGGCCAGAACTGGCATAAATAGTGGACCCAAAATCCCAGAATTTTAGAACTTCTGAATCAAGAGGAACCTCTGCCAAGGAGAAGGGTCAGAAGAGCTGGATGAGGAGTACTGTCCCTTTGCTGTGTGTGCTTTGCTTGGATGACCTGCAGTTTCTGCTTCTGCCTTAAGTCCAGTCTTTGCTGTGTATCCTGCTTGTGAAGTTTCTCCAAGGGCTTGGAGTAGAGCTTGCCGCCTGTTGGAAGTCTCATGGATTTCAAGGACCAGATTCACCTGCCTACAGCATTGAAAACTGTGCATTTTGTGCTGCAACAGAAAAAAACCATCACAACACTGTCAACGACACCACTGACTTCACCGTGACCTGACGACTCCACATGGAGCCGTACCCTGCTTTGCACCACAACCCTGGTCTCACTAACACCACCACGGGACGTCATCACTGAGCCGCTGCTTGCTCCGTGACTCATGGGCCCCGAACTCCGCATCTGCTTGCTCACACCACAACCTTGGCAACCCCGATGATGATACACACCACACTGACACCAACGCTGCTGCCTGCATCGTGGCTTGAGGACACTGCTTGTGAGGTACACAAAGCACTGTACCATCCTGCACCACAGCCCCAGTCCACCGAAGTCAGTGCCATTGGCTCCAGCAACAGACGGCCCTGTCTACACCGCAGCCTGTGGATACCGCACTGAGCCCACCCCGAACCGCACCATTCCCTTGGGCCTACCGAGGACTGTGCTTGAGCAACAACTACGCCACTGCCTGCATCGTTTGCTGGAGACACTGCATGATGCACCACCCTGCTTCACACCGAGCCCTGGTCTCACTAACGCAGCAGGATGCCTTCACCGAGCTGCTGCCTTCACCGTGACCTGTGGGCACTGCACGTCGCATCGTCCCACTTCACACTGCTGCCCGACCCCATCACGCCAGCGCTCCTGACTTTGTCATCAGAGTTCAATCTGCAATGTGTGTGACTTCAAGGGCCCGATAACCCCTGCACCAACCACCGGAACTGATACCTGCGACGCCTCACTCTACATTTCATCACAAGGATCACATTCGCTACATTTCCAAGGTACTGTTTGCGAGTCTTCCCGACACCGTAGCTGGCCCACAACTATATTTTTTAGTTAATTCTTACAAAATTCATATCTTTATTATTGTATGTTGGAATTTTCTTGTTTTGGTCTTCTTTCACACAGATAAGTATTGGATATTTTTCTAAAACTGGTGTGGTGTCCTTTTGTAATGATTTCACTCTATTACTGTGTGTTCTGTGCAAATGCTTTGCACATTGCTTCTGAGAAAAGCCTGACTGCTTGTGCCAAACTACCAAGGGGGTGAGCAGCGGTTATCTGAGCTGGGTATATCCCTTGCCCTGACTAGAGTGAGGGTCCATACTTAGACAGGGTGTAAACCGACTGCCAACCAGAGACCCCATTTCTAACATTGGTTGTCAGCGGTGAGGATAGGACTTTCATTTGCACTTGACCTATAGTGATTGGTGTACACTACTACCATATCACAGACCACTATGTATCACATACAGGCTTTTTGTCTTTGATTTTCCCTTTCATCTGTTTTTGGTCTTGAGTTCAAGTTGAACTTCCTACTACATCATGTCGAGAGCATCACCAGTTACATCCCTGGTTTTGGTTTGAGGAGGATAGTTTGGAAACCTACACCACGAAAGAACTTAAGTCAGTTTGCAAAAGTCTCACACTCCAAGGTAGAGACCTTAACAGAAAGGGTCCCAGGTCCCTTCTGACAGAAAGGAGGGAGGTTCTGGTGGACAGTGGCCCAGGGCACCCCATTTTCAACTGCGGTGCTTTGAGTGTTCCAAGGTAGGACACAAGAAAGGGGACTCTTTCTGTCCTGAGAAACCCCCCACTGGTGGCCCCTCTACAGGGGTGGCCAATGTAGCCTTAGGGGGAGATAGTCCCTAGGGGCAGTTCAGAGACCATGCCCCTTAGTTAGGAGTTGGACTCAGAGGGTGAGTTGGTGATCTCTGAAGGTAGGAGTCATCACTTCCACCAGGTGACAGTAAATGGGGACCCAGTCACTGCTCTGAGGGGCAGTGTTGCTAGCCGTACCATGATGGTGGAAAGGCTTGTCCCCCCAGAGCAGTATACTGGTCAGGTGTGTAGGGTGACACCAGCCCAGGAGTAGGACTTCTCATGCCCTATGGCCCTCATATCCCTAGAGTGGGGTGGTGAGGTAACCGAAAGGAGGGTCATAGTAAGTCCTCAGATGCCCAAAGACTGCCTTCTGGGTAATGAGTTTCCCCAGTTGTCATGGAAACTGGGAAAAGTGGCCACCAAAGGCACTCTAACAGTTCAGTTTTCTGGGGGAACCACTCCAAGGCAGAAGGTACAGGACCCCAGCAAGAGAGACTGGAAGAGGGAGAGCCTGCCACTGTCCCCTGCCCTACCTGAGGGTACAGACACTCAGGTGAGTGACCAGGCTCAGGATACCTCCCCTGAACTGGTGGGAGGTGAAGTGGAAAAGGGTGCCAGGCACGTGGGGCTACTGCCCCCCACTAAAGTGCAAGTGCTCCCTGTGTAAATGTTATTGGTGATTGGTTTATTTGATTTTCTACTAAGTACCTAGTAAAGTGCATTGTGTGTGTCTAGTGCCTGTACATCAAATGCTACTAGTGGGCCTGCAGCAGTCATTGTGCCACCCACATGACTAGCCCTGTAAACATGTCACAAACCTGCCACTGCAGTGTCTGTGTGTGTGGTTTTAAACTGTCATGTCGACCTAGCAAGTGCACCAACTTGCTAGGCCCAAACCTTCCCTTTTACTACATGTAAGGCACCCCTAAGGAAGGTCCTAGGTAGCCCCATGGGCAGGGTGTAGTGTAGTTAGAAGGTAGGACATGTACTGATGTATTTTACATGTCCTGGTAGTGAAATACTGCTAAATGTGTTTTCACTATTGTAAGGCTTATCTCTCCCACAGGTTAAAATGAGGACTGCCTGTAACTATCTTTTAAGTGCAGTTTCCCATTGGGAGCAGATAGAAATATGGAGTTTGGGGTCTCTGGACTCACTGAATCTCAGAGAATGGACTACCATACTGGAAAATTCCAAACATGACTCCAAATCTGACACCTGAGATCAAACCACTCATTTATCAGATAAATGCAATGAGGGGATCTCCAACTCACTTGATATTGTACTACTGGTAGAGACCACTACTAGAGGATTAATTAATAAAAAATCCCAGTGGTTTACCTCTCATCTACGACAGTTAAAAAAGGAGTGCAATCGTTTGGAAATAAGGTGGAAGAAAACTTATGATAATATCTCAAAATCCGAATACAGGAAAGGGATCTCAAATTTCCATTCAGAAATAAGATCCACTCAGGTTTCTTATTACACATCAAAAAAAGAACAGTTCTCTAATTCTCCAAACAAAATCTTTCAAATCTTTAAAGAGATTGTTCAGCCAGCCTTGAATACTGATCTCATGGAGGCCTCTATAGAACACAGTAACAATCTTGCTCTTTTTCTCAAAAGAAAATATTAGGCATTTATTCGGTCTTCCCCGTTCTTGCCAGTCACGTTATGGCTCAACATTCAGCGGTCTCTTTCTTGGCTTTCCCTCTCCTCATGGTTAGATTCAGTAATCAGTCTCCTTTGTTCCATAAAATCTGGTTCCTCGTTGGTCCCGGCACCTCCTTATATTCTGGCCCTGGGGTCAGCTATCATTGCCCCTGTCATGACTAACCTACTCTATTAATCTCTTATAACGGGTCAGATCCAACTTCACTGGAAGCATGCTATAGTCAAGCTGCTGCTAAAAACGCCTCATCTTGCTGCAGCTCTCTTCAACAACTATAGGCAGATATCCTTGCTTCCTGCTGTGTCCAAACTGATTAAAAAACATGTAAATAAACATCACTCAGGCTTTCTTGGAGGTAGCAAAACCCACACCGTTACGCCAACAGAACTACGGCCACAACATTATGACCTACGAATCACCACGGCAGACATTCAATGGCGGTAAACCATTGGTGGTATATACCGCCACGCTCAAAATACACACACTCAAACAAAACAACACCACTTTGGTCAATTCAAACTACACACACCTGATACTCATACACACACCACACCCACCCCACTATGAAACACACACCCACAGTACCCACAACCCTTTACCAATAAAAACAATTGCCACCAGAGAGAGACAGCAAGAGCAACCCACACAACCAGAGCCACACACCACCATCATCCGTACACCACACACGCACCTTACATTACACACCCCGATACATCATCCTACACACTCTCACCCACACCACTCATACCACACCCTTTGCACCACAATGACATCCCAGATTCTCTGAGGAGGAGCTAAGGGTCATGCTGGAGGAAATTCTCCGGGTAGAGCCACAGCTATTTGGATCACAGGTGCAGCAGATATCCATTGCTAGGAAGACGGAGCTATGGCGGAGAATCGTGAACAGGGTCAACGCCGTGGGACAGCACCCCAGAACAAGGGATGACATCAGGAAGAGGTGGAACGACCTACGGGGAAAGGTACGTTCCATTGCAGCAAGACACGAACTGGCAGTACAGAGGACTGGTGGTGGACCCCCACCTCCTCCTCTACAACTAACAACATGGGAGGAGCAAGTCTTGGCATTCATGCATTCTGAGGGCATAGCAGGAGTAGGAGGAGAACTGGACTCTTCTGGTAAGTCAACTCTTTACTACTATCACCCCTAACCTGCATGCCATCCCATACCCCCACTCCTACCCTCACTGCCATCACTCCACCACCTCCCACATACCCCACCATCACGACCCACACATCCCAATATCAAGCCCTGCATGCAACATCAATGTATGGACACCCATCACAGACCTGCATGGACACCTATCACCACAGCATGCTCACTAGGGAGAATCGCCTGGCCCACCAAAGAACAACTCACACAAGGCAAAGCTGCCAGCGCAATAACAACCATAGAGGACAACACACCCATGCACACGATGTCACACACAGAAACAATAACACTGCTATTACATCCCCACAGGTACCCCAGCCAATGTCACCAGAGAAGAGGTGCCAGCAACATCCAGTCCCCCCCAGAAGAGGCCCACAGTGATGACAGCAGCTCTGGCCGCCTGGATCTGGAGGACCAACCTGGCCCATCAGGGACCTCTGGACAGTCAGTTAGCCAGGCACAGTTCACACACCACCACAGAGTCTCCCCTCTCAGGAAACACCAGCACAACACCCACCCAGCGGGCCAATACCTCTGTTCCCAGGACACGTGAATCAGCAGTGGTCCACCACTACAGGGACCCCAGGCCATCCCACAAACACAAGACAATCTGGGACCGGGGGTCAGTGGGCACACGGTCCAGGGGACAGAGGCACAGGACAACAGGGAGCTATGAGGACAGACCCAGGCAACTGACCCTCCAGGAGGCACTCACTACGATCCTGGGAGCATACCAACATTCCCAAGATATGCTGGGCCAGATACTGGACAAGTTGCAGGAGAACATATGGCTGCAGGAGGACAGTACCTGGGGATCAGGGAGGACTTGAAGGACATCAACAGCACCCTGATCATCATTGCAGGGGTGCTGACAGACATGGCCAACACTATGAGGGGGGCAGTGGCACACCACTGGGCCCATGACATTAGCCAAACCACCAAACAGCCCTCCACCTCTGCTGCCAATAGTGGTCAGGAGCCCCTACCACAGGACCAACAGGCCACCAGCACCCCTCCCCCTGCAGAAGGAGAACCACCCTGAAAACGTTCCCTGCAATCCAGGCAGAAGCCAGAGACTATTGCCAAGTCCCCACCAGGAAATAAGACTCTCCTGCTTGTCACCCTTGTGTCCTACTCTGTCACCCTGTCCACCTTGAACTGCCATTGCTCCCCTTCCTATGTCCCCATGGACAATGCACCTGTGATACAAATAGACTGGACTATATCCTGGACTTTCCTCCACCATCACCCTAGCCCATTGCACTACCCCATCTTCAGAGCACTGCAATAAACAAACTTTGTTATAACACAAGTATGACGTTTGTCAGAATTTTCAAAATGTATTAGCTTAACAAAGGTTCAAAGAATGCAGTTCAACTGTACAGTAATGTTTACATTGGAAAGACCTGTAGTTGGCTTCACTATACACACCAGGAGCAATATTGGGGCGCCACATCTGTAAGAAGAGATGCCAAAGTATACAGTGAGTGGGCATAGAATTAGCAATACAAAGCCTGTCAGTGACAATGTCACACATCAAACCGTCAATTATATGTGTATCAACGCTGTCTTACCTGTGTCTCATTGGAAGTATTGATGAATAATTGCACTTCTGTTGTCCTCATCCTCATCCTCTGCCTCCTCAACTTCACTGTCCACAGGGTCCACTGTTGCCACACAGCCATCTCCAGCCGCCTCCTCCAGCAGAAAAGGCACCTGGCGATGCAAGGCAAGGTTGTGCAACATGCAGCATGCCACAATGATCTGGCAGACCTTCTTGGGTGAGTAGTACAGGGATCCACCGGTTAGACGGAGGCAATAAAACCTGGCCTTCAGGAAGCCAAAGGTCCTCTCTATAATTCTTCTTTTTCACCCATGTGCTTCATTGTAATGTTCCTCTGCCCTTGCCTTGGGATTCCTCACAGGGGTCAGTAGCCATGAGAGGTTGGGGTAACCAGAGTCATCTGCAAATATCGAGGGACAATTGTTAGCCACACACTCTCCCTTAGGGCCCACAACATACCGACACACCAACATCCACTGGGTGGGAACCAGGGCTCACCTATTAGCCACACCCTGTGTCTCTGGAGTTGAGCCATCACATTTGGGATACTGCTCTTCCTCAGGATAAAGTCATCATGCACAGACCCAGGATACTTTGCATTGATGTGGGAGATGTACTGGTCCGCCAGGCACACAATCTGCACATTCATGGAGTGAAAGCTCTTTCGATTTCTGAAGACCTGTTCATTTCGCCGGGGGAGGGGGGGTGACAAATGCAATATGTGTTCCATCAGCAGTCCCAATAATGTTGGGGATATGTCTCATAGCATAGAAATCAGCTTTTACTGTGACCATATCCTCCACCTGGGGGAAAACTTTGCAGCTGCACATGTGTTTTATCAGGGCTGACAACGCTCTAGTCAGCACTATTGAGAACATAGGCTGTGACATCCCTGCTGCCAAGCCCACTGTCACTTGGAAGGAGCCAGTTACCAGGAAATGGAGCACTGATAGCACTTGCACAATAGCGGGGATCCACAAGAGGGGGGATCCCGGTGGGGTGACGGATAGCAGAGATTAGGTCAGGCTCCAATTGGGCACACAGCTCAGTGACTGTGGCCCTGTCAAGTCTATGGGCGAGGATAATGGGCCTGTCCTCCATAGTTTGCCAAGACCATCAGGGGTCTGTACAAGGGGGATGTCTCCATCGCCTATTCATCTGCCGTGGTAGCAATCTATGGGGCTAAGGAGTGAGTAATTGGTCATTATCTGTACATTGTAACCACTTCGGAGCAATGCATTTTGTGATTGTTACATTAATGTTGTGGGATATGCCCACAATGTGTATTTGTTGTCTGTGACGCAGTTAGGATACTTGGCCTGCCCCCCCTGAAACGGCGTCCACCTGTCCTGTATGGAGGGACAGGTGGAAATGAGGTAATTCAGCTGACATTGTGCACCGTTGCAGGAGGCTGTCGAGAACCGCCATGCAGCTCCTCATTGGCTTATATTGGGCCCTATAAGTTACAATGGCCAATGGTGATGTATGCCGGCAGTGACGGTACGCACCGCTGTGGACGTGACCGCCATTTTCTATCTGTTCACTCACTTGCTAACTGACCTTCAACAGGAGAGGACCAACACTGCATGTGCTGCTGTGACCTGTGTCTGAAACCCACCATGGCTCGTGTCACTGGGGAAAGGGCCCCTGCCTTCACCTCGGCGGAGTTGGAGAGACTAGTGGGTGGGCTCCTACCCCAGTACCGACTGCTGTAATGGGCCTCCAGACCAACAGGTGAGTACACCGTGTGTACGATGCATGGGGCGTGAATGCATGGAGTGCGGTGTGTGCAGGCCTCATGTGTGTATGGGCCCCTGGAAGCATGCTGCATGTATTCTGGGTCATGTCTGTGCGTAAGTGGATGGGAAGCAGTATGGTGGGACATGATTGTAACAGGCAGGACGGTGTGACTTATACCTTTTCCTGTGTGTATTTCCTCTGCAGGTCAGCGCCCATCAAAAGAAGGGTATATGGCATGCCATCGCCAAGGATGCACGGAAGACGGCGGAGGCCCAGCTGGCAATGGCCTCCCAATGAGGAAGGGGTGCCCGTCGAACCCTGACCCCCCTGATGACCCACATACTGGTGGTGGCCTATCCGGAGCTGGATGAGCGCTTGGGGGCATCACAGCAGCAACAAGGGGGTGAGTGCGGTGCCCTAAGATACAACTTGCACCTGGTGGGGTGGTATCCGGGTGGGGGTGGGAGCCTTGTGGGTGCCCCTAGGCCAGGTCTGGCATTGCAGTGTAGGTCCCATGTTGTGCAGGGTTCTGATGTGAAAGTCCTCCAACCAAGCTAGTAGGCATCCACTACTAGGCAGAAGTTTGTGGGTCTCAGGGATGCTGCAATTGTCATTAGGTGTCCCTATCCATGGGCTGGTGACTAGCATTGTGACTGGTAGTGCATTGGCTAGTGCGTAGGGCCGCTCTGTTTGTGAATGTGTTGTGTACGCCAACGGTGGTGTTGTGTGCACCATTGACCAAGTGTATCCTTTATCTCTTCACCCCTTTTTGTTTTGTCACTCTGTCCTTCTATGCATTAGCATCATCTGGCGGAGAAGCAAAGGCACCGGCGACGGAGGAAGCTGCATCCCACAGGACACAGGAGGCTGAGTCCACCGATGGTGAGGGCAGCACTGGGATAGAGGGCGAGCAGAGCACCAAGGCAGAGACTGGAGGGGACAGTTGGGACAGTGATACCTACTCCGATGGAAGCTCCCTGGTGGAGGCAGACACCTCTGTGCTCACCCCAACTACAGGTACAATCGCCACCCCGTACCAGCACCGCCCTTCGAGCAGCCACTCATCGAGTTTCCTGTGCCCACTCACCCTGGAGGGTGGGCATCTCCTTTGCCCCAGGCACCTTAGGCCCTGCCCTAGTTAGCCCTGCTGCCCTAAGTGAGGAGGCTATTGACCTCCTGCGATCCATCTCTGTTGGGCAGTCAACCATTGTGAATGCCATCCAGGGGCTGGCAGCCCAAATGCAACAGACAAATGCATTCCTGGAGGGCATTCACACTGGCTTGGCGGCCCAACATAGATCAATCCAGGCTCTGGCCTCCTCTCTGATGGCAGCCATTGTCCTTGTTTCCACCCTCCCCCCTCCAACTTACTCCACCCAATTTCATTCTCCTCAACCCCAACCCATCCCAGGCACACATACAGACGAGCAGGCACCTAGGACAACACACAAGAGTGGACATGGCAAATACAAGCACCACACGTCATCCCACAGGCACTCACACAAACACCATCCAGATTCAGACATACCAACATCCACTGCCTCCACTGTGTCCCCCTCCTCCTCGTCCTCTACCCCCTCCTAGTTGCGTCTACACTCACACCTGGATGCACTACATCCTCATCCACTACCTTCTTCACCAGCACTCCTATCAGTAAACACCCCTCACTGGCAGTCACCACCCCCACATCCATGCACACGTCCCTGTATCCTCTCCCACTGTGTCTGTGCCCCCTCCTCCCAAGGTACACAAATGCAAGCACTTAGACACCCAAAAGCCAATCACCTCACAACAACATCCAGCCCATGCACCTGCACCCAAACATAGCAGACAGGCACCTCCTACAACCACTCCCTCTTCCTCCACTCCCAAACCTTCTCCCTCTTCCTGCCTCAATGTCCCTAAAAAGCTTTTCCTCCCCACCATTGACCTCTTCCCTAGCCCTCCCCCCACGTCCCTCATGTCAGGCCAGGGCTGTCAAAACCCAGGCAAGCACATCAGCCACCCAGTCCACGGGCACAGTAGTGTCCTCAACTACTCCAGGTGGGAAAGGATCCCGGCCACCAGCCAGCCAGAGAGACAGGGTGCCAGCCCCAAGTGCGTCAAGGAAGGGCAAGGAATGAGCCCCAAGTGCGTCAGGGAAGGGCAAGGAGGCAGCACCAGCTGCAGTAAAGAAGGGCAAAGAGGCAGCCCCAGCTGCAAGAAGGAAGGTCAAGCAGGCAGCCACAGCTGTAGGAAAGAAGGTCAAGGAGGCAGCCCCAGCTGTAGGAAGGAAGGGCAAGGAGGCAGCCCCAGCTGCAGGAAAAAAGGGCAAGGAGGCAGCCCCAGCTGCAGGAAGGTAGGGCAAGGAGGCAGCCCCATCTGCAGGAAAGAAGGGCAAGGAGGCAGCCCCAGCTGCAGGAAGGAAGGTAAAGGGGCTTGAAACAGCAGGCAGTAGAGACAAGGGCCCTGGTGCAGGGACTCAGTCGGAGCCCCCACCACCAACCATGGTGGTGCAGCCGTCCGAGGCTGCAGGAGATGGGCTGGATCCTCCCCCCACCACTGTCAGCACCGCCACCAGTAGCAGCACCCCTAGTGGGCAGCTGTCTGAGGCTGCAGAGGATGGGCTGGAGCCTCCCCCCACCACTGCCAGCACTGCCACCAGCAGCAGCATCCCCAGGGGGCAGCTGTCCGAGGCTGCAAGGGAAGGGCTGGAACCTCCACCCACTCCTACCAGCAGCAGCACCACCACTGCCACCACTTAACAGCTGTCACCTCTGGTGGACAGTGTGTAGTCCTGCCTCCATGGGCTATTTTGTGGCCTGGCTCCTGCAAATCCTATGGATATTACACCCAACTGAGAGACTGTGACCTTGCACTCCCCAAGATCAGCATCACTGGGCCCAACGCCACCTCCAGAACCAGTGGAGAAGTCACCCCTCAGTGTGGATACCCTTTACATAGAAAATGTGTGAGTTACCTTTTTAAATGAGGCTTTTTAAATGTGTCTTTGAGGAAGAACTACTGATGACAAGATCAACTCACCTGTGATTCATAGACTGCTTTGGAAGGTACTCAGGTACTGCAGCGGTACTGTACGCCAGGCCTACGGCTGCTGAAGTTTCTGTGTGGTACCGCCCACTGCTTGTGCTACACGCATCTAGTTAATCATTGGTGTGTTCTTTTTCTATGTAACATGCATGCTGATCTCTCAAGATAAGCACATATCTGTGTATTTCTAGGGACAAAGTATGAATTTGGGTAAACAAAAAGGAAGGAGGATTGAAAGAGAGAGAGAGAGACAGCAGAACGGACTATCTAAAAAATGCATTTCTTTCATTAATTAACAGTCTCTAATTCTCTGGCTGAAGTTGGGTTGGGGGACAGGTTGTACTTCTCACTTCTACTGAACAGTTCTTCTGGAAACCCTTTGCCAGGTTCTAGGACTTCTGATCCACACAGTTCCTGCATGGCACCTCCGGCTCACTCTGACTGGGCCTTATCCATGCCAATCTGCGATGGGGTGCCCCATCGCATCCTCTATCTACTCCACAGGGGGGTCTTCTGTGCCACCTCCATGCGTCTACACCACTTGCTTGAACCATGAAACATTGCGGGTGACATACCTTCCACTCCTTTGGGCGGTTATCATGGTTCCGTCCACCCGGTCTACCCTCCATACGTCTGGTTCATAAGGGGTCCAAAACTTCCACCCCAGATGGAGGTCTTTCAGGATGACAGGATCTCCTATCCATAGGTCAGGATGCCTCACTCGCCATTTCTCACTGGTTTTCAGGTTAGTTTGTATTTTTTTCTCCTGTGTCACCTCATCATTCAGTGTTGCTGGCTGCCAATGCACATCACCCGGGATGCAGTCATGCGGGGACTGCCGGAGTAGCAGTGCCGCTGGGGCACAGTCCATCTTGCTGTGGGGAGTCTGCCCTAAGGCCCACAAGAACCTGTGAAGATACCACTCAGTATTATTTCCTTGGTCCACTCCTATCCGTAGGGCACAGCTGAGTGTTCTCATGAACCGTTCAACATCCCCATTTTCTTAGGGCCAGTGTGGGGTGATCCTTCTGTGTTGTATGGAGAGCGAGGACAGACAATCTTGTAATTCGTACCTGTTAAAGGGTGGGCCGTTGTGATGCCAGACCTCGAAGGGCGAACGTTTTCTCCAGCACTGGCCGGACTTGTTAGAACGTTTGACTATGAGGAACCGGGTGCATGATTCGATCATCACTGCTGTCAGCCGGCCATCAGGGAAGCTCCCAAAGTCCATGCTCAGCCTGGATCAGAGCCAAGTGCTAGGCGTCTTGATTATCAAAGGGGCAGGGAGCTGGTCTTGGACAGTAATTGTGCATGGGTGACATCTTCTTGCTCGTTCATCAAGTATACATCCCCAGGAACCAGACTTTGCTCCAGAGGTGAGCCTTACATTTTGCTGCTACCTGGTGCCGCTGGTGAGCTTGCTCGATCACACGGTCCAACAGACACTGCGGCAATACTATCCTCTGTCCGTAAAGCAGGAGGCCTTCATTTCTTTCTGACAGTTCACTCCTCACCCTCTACATTAGCTGCATGGCCATGCACTCCTCGGAGTTGGGTGCCTTCGCTCCCTCCAGGAAACACTTCCACTGCTGCTTTGCCAGCGCTTCCTCAACCTTTTGTATTATGTTGTCTCCACTGGTGGCTTCCGCAATCTTGTGTACCGTCAAGGCCCTGGACCACACCATCTGGACTACCATGCTCACAAAGTTCTCCATCCATTCTTCTTCCGCCTCGTCACACTCACACACCAGTTGCTGAGGGGGACGTAATGATAGGTAGTCAGACGGCTTGTTGACCCTGGGACGCTGAATTTGACCTGGAATCGGTATGTTTGGAGAAGTACTGTGCAGCACTCATTCCTTGAGGGAGTGAGTCGGGCAATTCCAGCAAACAGAGAGACCAGAGGTTTGTGGTCTGTGACTACCTGGAACTCCTGCCCGCACAGGTACAAGTGGAAGTGCTGACATGCCCATCAAATTGTAATGGCCTCTTTCTCAATATGGGCATAGTGGGTGTTAGGAATGGGGTCTCTAGTAGGCAGGCGGTTTACACCATGTCCAAGTAAGGACCCTCAGTCTAGTCAGGACAAGGGAGATACCCAGCTCAGATAACCCCAAATCACCCCCTTGGTAGCTTATCACTAGCAGGCAGGCTTACCTCAGAAGCAACGTGTAATGCATTTGCACATAACACACAGTAATACATAGAAAACATTACAAAAGGACACCACACCAGAAAATAGCCAATATTTAACTGTGTAAAACAAGACCAAAACAAGAAAAATCCAACATACAATAATAAAGATATGAATTTTGCAAGAATTAACTTAAATATACAGTTCTGTGAAGTCGATGGCTCCGTCTGGGGGTATCATGGTGTTGTGAACTACAAATCCAATAGTTCAGGCTGGCTGCGGCATTGAGGGCCAACTACGGTGTCGGGAAGACCCAAAAACAGTACCTTGATCCTCCCAATGAGATCCAGAGTGAGGTGTCGGTGGTGCCACAGGCGTCGGTTCCAGAGGTCAGTGAGGGGGTCAGGCCCTTGAAGACACACGTGTTGCAAATTGAACTCTGGGTTGATGACGAAGTCATAAGCACTGGCGCTGATGGCATCGGGCTGCAGTGCAAAGAGGAGCAATGCGATGTGTGGTATCCACAGGTCACGGTGCAGGCAGTGGCTCGATGAAGGCATCCTGAGGCGTCGGTGAGTCTAGGGCTGTGGTATGAATTGGTGTCTCCGGGTCATGGTGCAGGCAGCAGCATCATTGTTGCTGAAGCACTGTTGTCAGGAGGCCCCACAAGGCAAGGCGGTGCGGGCTCTGTGCGGTGCCCACAGGTTGCGGTGTAGACAGGGCCGTCTGTTGACGATGCAGGAATGGCTTTGGCATCGGTGGACCAGGGTTGCGGGAAGGGACGGTGCTTATGTACCTCAGAAGCAGTGTCCTCAGGCTACGGTGCAGGCATTGGTGGTGGTAGCAGCATGATCAGGCATCGTCGGGATATGCCAAGGCTTCGGTGTGAGCAAGGGGATGTAGAGTGGAGGGTCCACACTGCAAGCATAGGCTCTGTGACGGTGTCCGGTTGCGGAGTCAGTGAGACCAGTGTTGCGGTGCAAAGCAGGGCACGGCTCCATGCGGCATTGTCAGGTCATGGTGCAGTCAGCAGCACGGTTGATGGTGTTGTGGTGTTTTTTCTTCTGTTGCAGCACAAAACGCACAGTTCCCAGTGCTGTATATCCCTAACAACAGCTCTACCCCAAGCCCTTGGCGAAACTTCACAAGCAGGAACCACAGTAAAGACCAGTCTTTGCCCTTTTTAATGCCGAAGCAGCAACTGCAGGCCAACCCAGAAAAGCACACACAGCAAAGGGGCAGTACTTCTTCTTCAGCTCTTCTGCTCTTCTCCTTGGCAGAGGTTCCTCTTGATCCAGAAGTGTTCTAAAAGTCTGGGGTTTTGCGTCCACTACTTATACCAGTTCTGGCCTTTGAAGTAGGCAACCTTCAAAGGAAAGGCTCTGTTGTTCACAAGATTCTGCCTTGCCAAGGCCTGGCTCCAGACACACTCCAGGGGGCCGAAGACTACATTGAGTGAAGTCAAGCACAGCCCTTTCAGGTGCAGGTGTCAGCTCCTCCCTCCCACTCTAGCCCAGGAGGCTCATCAAGAAATGCATGCTACCCCTTAGCTCCCTTTGTGTCACTGTCTAGAGGGAGTTCTCAAACAGCCCAACTGTCAGTCTGACCCAGATGTGAATTCCACAGGCAGGCAGAGGCACAGAATGTCTAAGCCAAAAAATTCCCACTTTCTAAAAGTGGCATTTTCAAACAGACAATCTAAAAACCAACTCTAACAAAAGATGTATTTTTTAATTTGTTTTATTTGTGTTTTTTTATTTTTTATTTATAAAGCACATGGCTACCCGAAGGCCTCCCCATGCTAAAGTGGCAACAGAACAGACTGCGATGATAGATAATTAAGCTCTGAACAACAAGGTTTTCAGATTCCTGCGAAAGGAGCCTTTATGACTGGTTTGGCGAAGCTCCATCAGGAAGGAGTTCCAAAGTTTGGCTGCTTTATAAGCCATGGATCTGACACCCCACCTTGCTCTCTTAACCAGAGGTAGCTTCATAAGAGATGCCATTGAGGATCTGAGGGACCTGTAGGGGGTGTAGTGAGAAGTGATAGGCTTCAAACAGGCCGGGCCCCTGTTATGCACAGCTCAATGCATAATGAAAAGGGCTTTAAAGTTGATACATTGTTCAACCAGAAGCCAGTGCAGAGAGGCTATAGAAGGTTTGGCAGATAGGTATCTTGGAAGATTCAGGAGGAGGCGAGTAGCAGCATTCTGTTCAACCTGAAGTCTCTTTATCACATACTGGAGTGAACTAAAATAAAGAGCATTACCATACTCCAAGCACGAAATTATGAGAGCTTAAAAAATTAGCTTTTTGGCTCAAATCTGAAGGACATTAAAACATTTTTTTTAGAAACCTAAGTATTCTGAAACAGGTAGCAGTAAGGTTTTTTGATTGTTAATCCATGATAAGGCGAAAGTCCAACCAGACTCCCAGACTTATTATATTTTCTTTAGGAGGGGGTAAAGTTTTAGCCCTTCAGCGACTGGAGACGGGGACCTGTGAAGGTGATAATTCCCTAATAACATCACCTCAGTTTTGTCTTCATTTAGTTTAAGTTTGCAGTCAGTAATCCATCTGGCTATCGCTTGAAGACAGGGGGTTAGTTGGGACTGATCCAAATTAGTGTTTGTGAAGAATGAGAAAAACAGATGAGTGTCGTCGGCAGAGAAACCAGTGACAGACCATAAGGTTCTACAGTCTCAGCTAAAGGATACATGTAGATATTTAACAGTGTGAGGCTCAGGGAGGATCCATGAGGCACCCCACAATTAAGGGGAAAACTGTTGGAAAGGTAGGATCGATCGAGAACTTGGAAGGTCTGTTCCTCCAAAAAAGAAGAAAGACATTTCAAAGCACCGCCATTGACACGTGCCGCAAAAATTCTTTGTAACAAAATAGTGTGGTCTACGGTATCAAATGCCACGCTAAGATGTAACAGAATGATGGCAGCAGAGCCCCCTTGGTCAAGACATGGGCCCTCATTACAACCCTGGTGGTCGGTGATATAGCGGCGGTAATAACGCCAACAGGCCAGCAGTAAGAAATATGAAATTATGACCATCTACTCACCCCATCCTCCACAGGATGAAGCTCACTGGGCACAATGCCCCCTCCAGAGCAGAAGCCATCCACTCACCCCATCCTCCACAGGATGAAGCTCACTGGGCACAATGCCCCCTCCAGAACCAGTGGGGAAGCCTGTTGTATGGACGAAACGCGTTGGCTGTGGCTGTCTTTTATTGTGATGTCTGGCTTATTTTAAAAAGATAAGAAGAATAAAGAGAAGATTTGAAATTGACTGATCTTAATGAATTGGACTTTTTGAATACTGTTCAGGGTGGTGCACCGTCAGCAATTGATTTGTTAACATTAATAATGAATAGAATTAGTAGTTGTCAAGCACCGGTACCTTTCAGCCATGAATAACTACACGTTTAGTAAAAGTCAGAACATTTATTTTCCTATATTAACAATGCTAAAGTCATGTACATTAACCTAAAAATCTAATGAAACACATACAGAAACAATACTGGCTGTCCAAAGCGGCAGAAGAAACGTAATCTAATCAAAGCTTGAACTACGACACATTCTAAGGTTACCATACAAACTAATAACAAGGACAATTGTGTCAACGTGATCACATACATTTAAGTTCAGCAAAGAGATTCATCAAGCATTATTCCCTATTAGCATAGTTTCATTAATGAGGATCCTTAACTAACATCAGATTAGCATCAGCATGTTGGGCTTCATTCAAAACAATTTAGTAACACGAATTTGGAAAAACATCTAACTGTGGCTCTCGCAAAACAGTGCGGTTGGTACCTAGAAAGAGAAAGCAAATAGGCATAAGAGACACATAGGTTGAATTAATACCTCTCCTCAATTGGATCGGCAACACAAGATAGTCTTCGTTATCAGGACATCAGTCGATCAGCAAGGCGTGAGGATTCAGCATCAAAGTTCAGAAAACGCAGTCTTTAAGCAACAAAGTTAAGCACGTCTCTAGTCAAGACACACAAGAAAATATTGACCTTTCGGACAGCAAGGAAAAGGGCAAAAGCAGGACTTCTCTTGGTGCAGTCTCGTTAAGTTCAATTCACTAAAACTATTTCCCAAATCCATATTGGTCAAGGGATCGCATGTTCACACTTTGAACAATAAAACTAAAACTCCAAATCTATGAATTCTACCACTACTCCATTGTTGGTTGGTTGTCCTGCAATGTCCCCATTATCCGTCCCATCAGGTAACAATATTGCTGCACCTTTTGCTCCAGTCAGTGTCTCCATTGTTCTCCTCCTGAGAAAGTCAGTCTTACACACATTACACACAAGATGTTACATTAGCAAGAACAGCATTGTAAGCAAATGCCTCCTTGGCATGATTACCCCTTAATTTTTTGCCTTTGCTGATGCTAAGTTATGATTGAAAGTGTGCTGGGACCCTGCTAACGAGGCCCCAGCACCAGTGTTCTTTCCCTCAACTGTACCTTTGTCTCCACAATTGGCACAACCCTGACACTCAGGTAAGACCCTTGTAACTGGTACCCCTGGTACCAAGGACCCTAATGCCAGGGAAGGTTTCTAAGTGCTGCATCATGTCTTGTGCCACCATAGGGACCCCTCACTCAGCACATGCACACTGCCTCACAGCTTGTGTGTGCTGGTGGGGAGAAACTGACTAAGTCAACATGACAATCCCCTCAGAGTACCATGCCAACCTCACACTGCCTGTGGCATAGGTAAGTCACTCCTCTAGCAGGCCTTACAGCCCTAAGGCAGGGTGCACTACACCACAGATGAGGGCATATGTGCATGAGCACTATGCCCCTACAGTGTCTAAGCAAAACCTTAGACATTGTAAGTGCAGGGTAGCTGAACACAAACTCCACAGTTCCATAATGGCTACAGTGAAAACTGGTAGTTTGGTATCAAACTTCTCAGCATAATAAATACACACTGATGCCAGTGTGCAATTTCTTGTAAAATACTCCCAGAGGGCATCTTAGAGGTGCCCCCTGAATACACAGCCCAACTTTTAGTATAGGCTGACCAGTTCCTGCCTGCCTGCCACACACCAGACATGTTGCTGGCCACATGGGGAGAGTGCCTTGGTCACTCTGTGGCCAGGAACAAAGCCTTTACTGGGTGGAGGTGCTTCTCTCCTCCTCCTGCAGGAACTGTAACACCTGGCGGTGAGCCTCAAAGGCTCACCCCTTTTGTTACAGCGCCCCAGGGCATCCCAGCTAGTGGAGAGGCTCGCCCCTCCGGCCACTGCCCCCATTTTTGGCGGCAAAGCTGGAGGAGATAATGAGAAAAACAAGGAGGAGTCACCAACCAGTCAGGACAGCCCATAAGGTGTCCTGAGCTGAGGTGACCCCTGCCTTGAGAAATCCTCCATCTTGAGTTTGGAGTATTCCCCCAATAGGATTAGGGATGTGCCCTCCTCCCCACAGGGAGGAGGCACAAAGAGGGTGTAGCCACCCCCAAGGACAGTAGCAATTGGCTCCTGCCCTCCCAAACCTAAACACACCCCTAAATTCAGTATTTAGGAGCCCCCCAGATCCCAGGAAATCAGATTCCTGCAACCTGAAGAAAGAAGAAGGACTGCTGACCTACAAGCCTGCAGAGAATGAGGAGTACGACAACTGATTTGGCCCCAGCTCTATGGGCCTGTCTCCAACTTCGAAAACCTGCTCCAGCGACGCATCTGACAGGGACCAGCGACTTCTGAAGCCTCAGAGGACTGTCCTGGACTACAGGACCAAGAAACTCCTGTGAACAGGGGCCCTGTTCAAAACCAGATACTTCTTTGCAACAAAGAAGCAACTTCCAAAGACTTCACGTTTCCTGCTGGAAGCGTGAGACTCTACACTCTGCACCCGGTGCCCCCAGCTCGACCTGCAGATAACCAACATCTCAGGGTGGACTCCCCGGTGACTGTGAGCCCGTGAGTAACCAGAGACGATCCCCCTGAGTCCCCACAGCAACACCTGCAGAGAGAATCCAGAGGCTCCCCCTGACCGCGACTGCTTGTAACAAGGGACCCGACGCCTGGAACCAACACTGCACCCCCAGCCCCCAGGACCTGAAGGAACTGAACTTCGATGCAGGAGTGACCCCGAGGTGACCCTCTGCCTAGCCCAGGTGATGGCTGCCCCAAGGAACCCCCCCCTGTGCCTGCCTGCACAGCTAAAGTCACCCCCGGGTCCTACCATTGTTTCCTACCTGAAACCCAACACCTGCTTTGCTCACTGCACCCGGCTGCCCCTGAGCCGCTGAGGGTGTACATTGTGTGCCTTCTCGTGTCCCCTGCTGGTGCTCTACAAAACACCCCTGGTCTGCCCCCCGGGGATGCAGGTACTTACCTGCTGGCAGACTGGAACCGGAGCACCCCTGTTCCCCATAGGCGCTTATGTGTTTTGGGCACCTCTTTGACCTCTGCACCTGACCGGCCCTGAGCTGCTGGTGTGGTAACTTTGGGGTTGCCCTGAACCCCCAACGGTGGGCTGCCTATGCCCCAAACTTGAGACTTGTAAATGTTTTACTTACCTCCACAACTAACCTTTACTTAACTCCCCCAGGAACTGTTGATTTTTGCAGTGTCCACTTTGAAAATAGCTTATTGCCATTTTTACAAATACTGTATGTGATATTGCTTTCATTCAAAGTTCCTAAAGTATCAAAGGGAAGTACCTTACATTTAAAGTATTAACTGTAAATCTTGAACCTGTGGTTCTTAAAATAAACAAAGAAAATATATTTTTCAACATAAAAACCTATTGGTCTGGAGTAAGTCTTTGAGTGTGTGTTCCTCATTTATTGCCTGTGTGTGTACAACAAATGCTTAACACTACCCTCTGATAAGCCTACTGGACGACCACACTACCACAAAATAGAGCATTAAAATCATCTACTTTTGCCACTATCTTACCTCTAAGGGGAACCCTTGGACTCTGTGCACACTATTTCTTACTTTGAAATAGTATATACAGAGCCAACGTCCTACAAGCATCTTCTAGCAGTCAGTTCTCAGAAGAAGTAGATTCGCAGCAATGAGCACATTTAAACAATACAATGGAAAATCACAGTTTAATTCTCTAGGACAGCCATTTATTAAACGTTAAGAAATACAGCTTGACATGAGGCCTGGCAACTAGGGCAAGACCTTCGCTAAGTTAAGGGCTACAACTAATAAAGCTGATACATAATGCATAACCTTTAATATGACATATTACCACATTAGTCAAACATATGCTGAACATTTCACATCATTAGACTATTAGTAAGTACACTTCGTGAACATTGGGGCCACTCATCGTAATCACATTTTCAAATGCGTGCATTATTTTTTTACGTTATTAATTTTTCTACACAAATCCATTATTCAGAATACATGAACACTCATTATTAATTTTTATTAAAACAGCTGCGCTAGCACATTAGTTGTTCCCCTTTGTGCTCACAAGAGTCTTACAGCAGCCTTCCGTTTGAACCCAAGTTACACCTCCATATTATCCAGGAAATCTGTGCCACGAAGTGTCCGACTAGCACAATGGGCATTTTAGTAGAAACTAAGGAGAATTCTGTCAATTTACAGCGTAGAACTACTGGATTTGGCAACCCTTGGTTTTATATGGCATAATGAGCAATTTTCTTGGACTGCTATCTTTCACCTATTTGTGCAGCTACATGTTAGCCCTGTATCAACATACAGCACCGTGCTTTATGTATTTTTTCTCAGGGTATGTAACTTTGTACAACAAAAAAAACATGCCATGGCTTGACTGACCTTTAAGCAAAAGCTCTGCTGAACTGTGTGTGCCAATGTATGGCAAGTGATTTACAGTGTGGGAATGTTTCACAATAGAAACATACAGTGTGTGCACTCACTGCGGTTTAAGGTAAGCTGTCACTCTTTAGAAAATATTTGATGTATTACCAAGGCAAACAATAAACAGTTTGCACAGCATATGCTAGAGCCCACTTCCAAGTATATTCAACTAACTGAACATTTTGCTTGAAGAAACAGTTGGTTGAAATAACATTGTTTAATATTCAACTGGCCTTACAAAAATGATAAAAATCTGTAGAAGTAGGACTGCGTTTTAGAATGCCATTAAGCACTAGGATATTGGATCATACTAAGCAGGTGTCCATTTGTTTTTTTTTCTTATGAAGATTTCATTAAAAATGTTAAACAGCAATAATTCTTAAAATGACGAAGATATTAGCATATTAGAGCTCAATCAACTTGTCAGGTATTATGGCATTAGTGAATTAGACTGTCCATTGCTTTTCTACTTGCCTGATCGTTTGTTAAACGGAACTTCAAAACTCTTTTATGACATGCCATTCTTTTTGTAAAGAGCACGTTGACCCTTGGGTATCTTGATGCAGAAATAACAGATATTTATTGTTTCAGCAACTCAAGGACACTCCTTTTATCATCTAGTGAGGAAGAGTGGAGCCGTCGGGATTAGTACTTGTGATCATAACGTCAACGAGAGTCACAATTTAGATGTATTAATCCAATGGTCCACCAGAAGAATGGTGAAGAGGTCATAAGTTAAGAAACATGTAAATAAGAAGGGTCTGGGCTCCCAAACTAGTGCCAGTATATCAGAAATGTTCACATAGTCCATTTACAGCTACAATCTTTTCGAAAATTTAGGAGAATCCCAAAGGAGTATCCATGAGGGAAGAAGCTGTGACTGGACGATCGGGCAAATTGTTGATTCTCGGAAGTGCTCCTATTCCAAAGAATAGTCCAGTGGGCGGAAATCTACTTGAGCAGACTTGGCACATTCGGAGAGTTGTCTCACATCATTTGCAAAATAACAAGTGGGCTATTGCGCCACCTGCTCGTGGGTACATCACAGCACCTTCCCTTCATCGGAAATGCATATTTTTTGCACTGTGAACCGTTTCTTGATATTTTTTCGAGCCGTGTACCGTTCTCACCAGTAACTGCCTTCTGCTCCAGGCAGCTTTGCACTTCTCACATTGTCGAGTTAGCTGGATAGATATAAACTAATAATATCAATTAACACAGCACTTGCTGTTATGTATATTTGCGGAGCTAACCTGTCAACCACAGGCGTGATGTGCTTTAATCATGTCTGTTTTGATATAACTTACTGTACGATAGCTTCCTAGTCATGCCATGTCAAGTGAGACACTTTGAGCAATTCCTGGCTTTTTACCAAATGGAACTATGTATGCTGGGAGTAACATAATAACCATAACTATGAAAGCCACACTACTAGTCACAACATGCCAAGTGTTTTTGTCTGCAACAACTGAAGTCGCTCAAGGTGTCATTCATAACATGGGTCCAAATGGTGGCTAATAAAATTAAAATCTCCCTGAAAAAAGTAAATGATTCCTGTGATTTCTTAAACCGCAACACTATGCTCGCTAACTTTCAGGATCATGTGACATTGAAATAAATGGTCCCTCTCAAACCCAGTGGCGGTAACAACACATGTAAGGGGGGTAATGACGACGGGGACAGGGGAAAAACAAATAATAATAATGAAAAAAAAATTACTGTTCCGCCGCCTTTGCCACCTCCTGCTGCCTTGCTCCTCTGCGCTCCTGGTTTCCCAGCAATCCCTGGGACATCATCACAGGCTCCCCACGCAATCCTGGTGCTTCTCTCATGCTATGCCTAGCATGAAAGCAGAATCAGGATTGGTCTGAGTGGCTTAGTCTGGTGCTCTGACAGTGCACTGAGGTCTGTGTAGTTTCTCCAAACCGGCTGTGCAACACAGCCAGGTTGGGCAAAACCTAAGTGCACTTGTCAGCTGGGCGGGACTAAGACGGTCCGCTAAACTGACATGCGCACTTAGTGCACTCCACTTCTCCTCCCTCTTCCCCACTCCTATGGCCCAGTCCTGCCCCTCCCTGTTCATACTGGCTGAGCCAGCAGATAAAAAATAAAACAATAATGAAATATTGTTTTATTTTTTAGCTGCTGTCTCCTATGTATTGGGGTGACTCTACGCCATTGCGGAGGAACCAACCCTGCTCAAACAGTGAATCTCTTCTCTGAAGATCGGTGTGTAGTCTCCAGGATGCATGCTCCAACAGCAGTAGTATAGCTCACCAGGTTATTGAACTAGATGCTGAGGCTTCTGGGTAGTATAAGTTTGTTAATTCCATTCCCAGTATGGAAACTAAACTCAAACTCAAATGTGTGTTTGTTGTTTGTGACAAGAAAATGAATGGATTGAGAGCTATGGAAGGTTAAAGCTTAAGCTGGGTTTGTTAATACTTACGCCCATATAACATACTGGGGAAATATAAACATTAAAACTCCTCTCAAGGTCACCGGGGCAGCAGCACTTTACTCAGACAAGAAGCCTGTAATTCTTCCTTCACTGAAATGTGTGGTATTTCATTTTACTCCGAGATTAAAGTACTTCAGTTTTAACTAAAGATTAGAACTGTTTTGGACATCCCATATTGTGTCTGTTGGTTGACTGTTTAGGTCTGAGCTTGTGTCCCACACTACTACCCTGAGAAATCTTTGCCAGCTTGCCCTTTCTACCATTACAGGCAAGTGAATAAACAACATACTTGGCAAAGTTTACACAGATACTGTTAAAGAGGCTCCAGAACACCAGTGGCAAATGACCTCAATTAGCATTGTGGTAAGCAAGTAGCCCCTGCCTGACTTTTTCCATGAACAGGGTCTGACTATGCAAATTGTTTGTGAATGAGAGCTAAGCTTTAAGTGAAGCAACCTAATATTAAAACAGCTTGGCATAAATAAAATATGCTGACAAAGTATGACTGATAAAGTAATATTTAAAGGTAGTCGGAGAGTACAACTTTAGTGGGAGAGAATTCCATTTGAGATGGCCCAAAACAAAAGGAATAGATGAGGGGTATAACAGAGTCTTCTAGAACCCTGCTGTAAAGTATGGATTAATGCCGCCTCCTTTCTTCTGAAATTAGGAGTTTCATTTATGAGGTGAGCCAGTAGGTAACAGATCTGAAGTACTGAAGCTGTTTGCTGTTACATCCTGCCTCTGAGTCCTTGACTCAACGTTGGCTTTCAGCAGAGGTAACACAAAAAAATCTTTATCCAGAGGTTTACATTTTAAGCATACGTCCGACACAGTGGTGCATGCTAGTGGTATCAGTGGGTGCTATATATGGGAGGCTATTCATCAAGTAATCTGGCGACAGAAGCATACCATGTATTTTTTTAAACTGTCACCTTGTGCTACTGTAATAGGCCTCCAGAGAGGATGAAGATTCTTGAGACAGGTAGGATCTCTTTGTCCGGTATTGATTCCTCACCTATTGTCTGCATAGTGCTTCTCCTTATTCCTCTTTCTGCATAGTTCTCCTTCATACCTTATCCACTGTTGACGGTTTACACCATCCTTCTCATTATGTGTGCACAATACTTTTGTGAGGATGGTATGGCTCAGGAAGAGCCAATCACAAGTAAGACCTGTGCCGGGGAAAGCCTTGTGAGGCTCTGGCGTTGCAAGTCATAAATAAGGTGAGTTCTTTGAAAGGTTTGTCTGCACCCACTCTATTTCTCAATTGGTTGTTTGTGACTCTTCTGCTCTGTTCTTCATGAAATCACTCTCATACTTCCAAACAACTGTGACTGTTATGAATATGCCTTGCAAATTTGAATGACTTAATGGCCATCCATTCTTCATTGTGATAAACCAATGCTGATGCGCAAAAATAGTACTGTAAGATGTTTGCACTGCTATGAAAGACTGCTGCACTTTCAAATATGTCATTCTCCCTAGTGTTGCGTCCTCCCCAGCCTGGGTACCTGCCAATGAACACACAGCACATGGAGATATGTAATACACTTCTTTATTCGTCTGTGTGTAACCGGGAACTCAACATTTCAAACCTGCAGTCACATCACCACGTTCTAACACTTGTGTTATCACTCTATGGAGTATTTCAGGAGTCAAAAGGTTCAGTCATACACACTCACATGACACTTTATTCCCCCCTCTGTTACATAGAAAATTAAAAATTTCTGCAACACAGACACAATTATAACTTTTCAATAAGCCCTCTTGGATGACTCGTGCTGATTGTATCTTCATAAATTGTGAATCAGCAGTAAGAGTGCCCATGCTCTGCTTTGGTGATGTAGGAGAAACAGAAGTTTGGGGTTTTCCAATTGACTTTTCTAAACCAGTCTCTACATTGACATCAGTTTCTGACAAGCGTTGAGTCAAGTTTTGTATGAAATGCAAGGAGTCTCATGTAATGGATTTCCCAGGATTTTGGGCAGTCAGCATGTGCCCTTTGTTAGTTACAAAACGGAATGGCTCGCCATCAAAACGACCATCAGTTTTACGTCTTCTTGGCTGATGTATGAGCACTCAATCTTCTCTTGTTCAAACAATGTCCTTTGCATGTTGTCTCTTGTCTGCATAGGCCTTCATTTTCCTTTTATGATGCAAGTATTTTGTACAGGTTTCTTCATCAGTTCTTGATCTTGTGTTTGTCCTCTGAGGTAACTTGGAAGTCATGCTCTCCTGAAACATCAACATTGCAGCGCTTTCACCTGTGTGGTCGAGTGAGGAGTTGAGTTGTAAGCTTGCAAGGTAGAATTCAAGACAGTCTAGAGGTTGAGCTTTTTTAATGCAGCACACTGAACAGCTTTCTTTAATGTACTCATGAAACGTTCAACAAGGCCATTAATATGTGGCTAAAAAAGTGTGCTGTTCAGATGCTTCAGATTAAGCAGATTGAGGAAGTTTCTTAATGCCTGACAATTGAAAGGCAGTCCGTTGTCAGATTTTAAAGTCATAGGAATGCCCCATGTCACAAAAATGCCATCTAATCTCTCAATGACTCTTTCCTGAGTGATAGACAAGAGATCTTCAATTAATGGAAAGCAAGAGTATTCTTCCACAATCACCCTCAGGTGATATCCATTGTTAAGTGGACCAAAAAAGTCAACAATACGTCTTTCCCATGCATGCTTTGGCAACTCCAACATATTTAAGGGGTGTTAAGTTGCATAAATGGCAGGCCTTTAACTCTCAACTGGTTCATTGTGATGAGGAAACTAGACTTGATCTCGGCAAGCTCATTTACTGGCAACAATTCTATGATGTCCTTCATGAGCCACTTCAATTATCCATTGTCACAGACTCTCTGGAATGACAGTTCTTGAACCCTGAAGAATAATTCCAGCTGGTGTCATGGACAGTTCACATTTGACATTTTTATAGTTCTAGTATTCACAGTCACTGGTAAGAGGTGTAGTATGTTGGTTCCATGACGGATGTGTAAAAAGGTCTTTCAGTTTTAACATGTCACTATCTTGACTCATGCAGGTGGTGTGTTTGATTTCACAATGAAGTTTATGCAGGCCTTAGCCGTCTTTGATGGGATGCCTTGACAATATATAGCCACTCTGGAGAAATAGTCAGCAGGGTTCTGTTCTTTCTCTGGACAATGCACAAGTGTGTAGTTTTATTCTTGTAATTGTAGACCCCAACGTTCAATGCACGGAGGTATCTTGGCCTTTGGATTGCCAAAGATGGTCAGCAATGCTTGATGATCTGTCACCAGTGTGAAAGGGTTTACATACAGGAACTTGTGGAAATGTGCACAAGCCCACACCACTGTTAAACTTTCTTTTTCAGGTTGTGAATAAGCATGTTCAGTTTGGGACAAACCTTTGCTTGAATAAGCATGTTTAATTTGGGACAAACCTTTGCTTCCATAAGCCACACTATGTCTTCGAGCCTTTGGGTGTCTGCTGTGCTGTGCAAGGATTACACCTAAACCAGATGGGCTAGCGTCAATAACAACTTCTGTATGCAGCTTTGGGTCTTAATATGCCACTTTAGTAGAGTCTTCAATGGATAGTTTGATTCTCTTAAACCTTTACTCACAATCTTGTGGCCAGTGAAAAGAAACATTCTTTCTTGTCAACTCTCTCAATGGAGCACTCACAGTGCCAAAGTCTTGTACATCTGGAACAATAACTGCAATATGGAAACATTTTGTGCAGACTGGCAGTTGACAGTGCTTGTATTTGGCCAGATCTGGTGTCATGCCACCTCAGAAAACATATGACAAAAGAAACTTTGCTTTGTCTTATTGAATTCACATTTTTCAGCATTTAGCATTAAGCCAGCATCAACAAGTAAACGGCACACTTGCCTGGGAGGTTTGTTGTGTTCCTTCTGTATAGTTCTGAGGACTAAAAAGTCATTACTCAGGTGGTATGATACCTCTAATGACATAATGAACATTTTCTGCAACTGATGACACAACGAAAAGTAGTCTTTTGTATCAAAACAGACCAATACTTGTAGTAAAGGTTGTGATGTACCTGCAATTCTCTTCGCGTTCCAACTGAAAATCAAAGCAAGAGAAGACCTTCACACCATTCAATTGTGTTATCATTTCAGCAATGTGTGGACCTGAATGTCGTTCTCTTTCATGGAAAAACCCATGGTGTTGGACCAATAGAACGCTCAATGATATCATGCTTAAATAATGATTTGAGTTCCTTTTCATCAGCTTATTGTAAATGAAATGCAATTCTGGACTTTAAGCAACTGGACGTACATCCTCGTTAATATGCAATTGCACGGGGCATGGCCGGGCCACGAAGGAAGATGGCCGCCTAATCCCACAGCTCCGCGCTGCAGCGACCCTGGGGAGGTAGAGGGGGCCTTGCTGTGGCCACACCGAAGAATCTGTCCGGCGGCGGAGTGATCCAGAGGCCTCTGGGCCCCTGAACCGGGGGTGAAACGGATCGTGGCCGAGACTTGGAGGGCCAGCCGCCACCCGACGGGAAGAGGCCTACTCGGGGGTGGAGCAGCGCCATCCTGGTCCTGGGGTCGGCCCACTGATACAAGGCTGAAAAAGAGGCAGAGCGGTGGGACGGCCCGGTGAGGGGCCTTGCGGACTCTTACCACGCTCCGGGCCCTAGACACCCTTAGCCCCGAGGAAGGATCAGTGGTGGATCACGGAAGGACCGCGACGAGACCCGCGACGAGATCCAGCGCCAGAGGCCTGACCGAGGGGGCGGAACTGCACCCTCGAGTTGGAGAAACAGCAGATATCCCGGCTACCACGGACCGGCAGCGCCCGGCACCCTCGGCGGGGATCTTCGAGCCTACTCCTACATCGGAGGGAGAGCGGGGAGCGGGCGGAGGAGGAAGGGACATCGAACATCGAACTGCAGGAACAAAAAAGGGACATGCAGCAGGTAAACAGATAAAAGAACTATCATCTACAAAACCGACAGAAACAAGTACAAATTTAAAAACCAGGAGGACAGAAGAAGAAACTAACAAAAAAAAAGAAGTAGAAAGAGAGTGAAAAGAGACAAAAGGACCACTATTGGACAGGGAAAACAAATAAAAGAACATTGAAACTAAATATCCATTACCTACTTCTGCTTCTCCAACTCCAGCTGTTTGAACTCCGAGACAAGAACAAAGGGTCCCCACTAATGCCCGCACAAGAGGTGGGAGAAGGAGATCAACGGCAGATACAGACAGTGACGGTGGTCAGGAGGTAAAACACTGTAGAAAGGGCCTCACTCACCCCTCCTTCGACCCACCCTAAAAGGAGAACCATCGGGACACTGACAGGTGAGGGGCCAGGGACAAAGACCGACCGAATCGCGAACCCCTATCCCAAAGAAGACCTCGGTCCAATCAGGTAGCCTTTGCAGACTAGTAAGGGGATGTCTGGCAGCAAACCGAACCACAAACTGGCAGGCAAGCCGGCAAGACAGTTACTATTCTCAGAGGCGCTCCACCAGAAACGAACAACCCCCATGACAATGGAGACCTATCCGTCATCACCCTCAACCCAGCCTGTTACGACATCGGACAAGGAACAATCCACCACTATGGAACGGATACTACACGAGATCACTGCTGTTGGGCGCCGAATAGAGGGAATAGACACTTCCATATCCTCATTGACCTTAGAAACCAAATCCATTCGGTTAGACATTGCAAGCTTTCAAACCAGAGTGACAGGCCTGGAACATCGCATGGGATCATTGGAAACACAGATGGCCACATCCCAGGATAGAGACCAGGACCTCCTCTACCTCAAGAGCAAACTCACAGATTTGGAGGACAGAAGCCGAAGAGACAACATTCGCCTACTGGGAATCCCGGAAAACGAAGAAGGCACCAACATACAGGCCTTTCTGAGCTCTACCCTCCCTAAACTGACTTCTCTGAACTTTGATCCACCTCTAGAATTCCAACGCGTACATAGGGTGGGCCTGAAACGTTCTGATAGATCCCTTAGACCTCGTCCGATTATCGCTAGCCTCCTACGCCACAATCAGACCCGACAAATACTACAAACAGCGCGCAACCACGGCCCCTTTCGGATAGGCCAACACGACATACGGATAACTGCCGACTACTTAAAGGACACTAATGAGCGTAGGAAGGCCTTTCTAGCTTTAAGACCTCGACTTCGCCAACTAGAGATGAAATACGGCCTCTTTGACCCTGCCAGAATGTGGGTCACCAAAAACGGAATATCCAGGGACTTCTACAAACCAAAAGAACTGAAACAATTCCTTGACTCCTTCCACCGTCAACCTACGGACTCTACAAGCACAAACTGTCCACCAGACGTCTCGGGGGCAACGAGGACGACAGAACCTTTCTCTTAGGACTAGAGAATGAAGGCGCTACCCGCCATGACACCGACCCCGGCCAAAGGGGCAGAGACCTAGAGAGACTAGCTAAATCGCATGACGATAGAGGACAGGTCTTACACGCGGTGGCAGTCCATACCCAGCTATCGGAGAGAGATAAATCCCGCTCACCTCTGAAACCAGCGGCCGCACCCTCCTGAGACGACTACCTACCACAGTGCTCACAAGAAACAACTATGATAACACCGAAGGTCAACCGGCGGCAACCCTATGGACAGATGAGTACACATTTGGACTCTATAATTGCACCTATCCTATAGACAACCACAACTACCTCCTTTAAAGATAAATGTTTAATAGATCTATGCTCTCTATAGCATACTGTAAGGTTCTATGTTGCAATAAAACGGTATGAACTGTCTGCTAAAAGGCGCAAGGTACACATATCAGTGCACACACCAGGCTTCACCGACATACACAGGCCACACATAAGCTAGGATCTCACTCTAAGAGGCTGCAACTAGACTCATAACCAAACTTCTAACAAATAAGAAGACACCCTTCTCACCCAACTACAGAACAATTCACAATAACAATGCCACATAGTCACACATGACATAATATGTAAACCATATCAATAAACCTTTCTGCTAGATTCTACTAATTTCCAACCCTTATACGGAAACCCAAAATAAATGAAACAAGCCATACACAGGGACACACACACTGACACCCAACAGGGTAATAGACCAGTGGGAGATGCCACAGTAGGAGATATCACATTATATTATACTATGCAAAACAGGCCATCGCACGATCATGATCCTACAACCGGGCTTGTTAATAACCTAACAACCCCTAAATGCACTACACAGTATTATGACGCAATAATACATAGGCAAAGGTGAGAAGACCACGTTAGACAAGTATGGACCAGGACCTATTAATACCCCCTATCAACCACAGGGTATGCCCCAAGATATGCGATCTAAACGATAATGACATGATAACAACAAGGAACCCTATTGTACTATGTTATGTTATGTTATAAGAAGTAATAGACTAGATGCATGCCATGATATATATTGCAGTGTAACTATATGAGTACAGAAACTTCTAATTTGTAAATTTGTACATTGCAATTTGTTAATTATTATTATGTTCAGATATATTCCATAGCCCCTACCCGGCCCTACACTGCAGCGCCCTACACCCCCCCCACCATCCCGGCCCCCCGTCTCGTCCTATCTACTTACTTCCTCCCTTATGCTATATATTATATGTTATATCTCACTATATTATATTATATTATATTACACTGTATCTCATTTCTTACATTTCGTCTGTTAACACACTTTTCCCAGCCCCTGCAAACTCTTCCCTTCCCTCCCTTCCACCACAGCATTCCATAATGCAGAACCTAACATGATGGCATAAATCGAGCACATAGGTTATCCAGTACCCCACAGGCACGAACACACCAACCGTATGATACTTCATATTAGACAATGCACGGCCACATACATCTATATCAACATACTAGGCCCTCTCAGTTACTCGCACGTTGTCCTTCCCTACCCCGCTATCCTGCCCCGTAACCCTCTCCCTTCCATCCAGGACAGCAAACCCCGATCATAACTACCAACATGGCAACTGCCCCTCCTCGGGTCCCTCACACCGCACGGTTGCGACCCGTCCCCCCCCTTCTCTTTAAGAATTTGGAGCCAGCGCACCTCCCTACCATAAACCAGAACCGGCTGACCTCTGCCCATCCGCCGCCTCCCCGGCAGAGAGATCGCTCTGACAGCACGGAAAGCTCCGATAGGAATCGGACTCGTGGTCTACAGACCTTCCCACAGGAGGCTTCCAACCCTTAGCCCCTATTTGTATTTGTACCCGTCCCCTCCACTCCTTCCCTCTTTCGACCCTCCTTGTTATTTTATTTTATTTTATTTTATCTCACTTCACTTTATTTTGTCCTATTTATTAACACCAATACCCTTCCTTCCCTCTCTCATCTTTAACCCTCTCTCAATCTTCTGCCCCCCGAATAATTTTCTCAACTCCCCACTCCTCCTCCCTTTCCTGTCGGAGTGTTCGGACCTCACCAGTTGATCCCTCTTCCCTCCCTACCTAACATCACTCGGCGAACACAGACCCTATTTCATTGGCAAAAGTACCCCCCTTATCCTACATCTACCATCCACAGGATCGCTGAGATCTTGTTCTACCATCGAGAATGCCAGGGAACGCCCCCCACATGATGTGCCCACTACGAATCCTCTCCTGGAACATTTATGGCATGATGAACTACATCAAACGGAAAAAGATTCTATCCTATCTCCAATCCAAGAGAGCGGACATAGCCCTGATCCAAGAGACACACCTAGATAATGCAGAATCCAGCAAGCTTAAACGCGACTGGGTAGGAAGGGTTGTCTTTAGCCGCTGCCCAACCAGTCGGGAACCCGGGGGCAGTACGCCTCGCAAATGCGGTGTAGCAATCCTACTACGTAAATCCCTCCCGGCTACGATCATTAAAACATGAAATGACACGAAAGGGAGATATGCATTCACTAAACTGAAAATAGGAAACACCTTCCTATGCGTGGGCTCCGTTTATGCACCAACGGGCACAAAGCGCCCCTTTTTTCTGCAACTAAACCGTCTATTGACTGAAATAGGAGCGACCCGCTACATTATAGGGGGAGACTGGAACCTTGCCCGAGACGCCATAATGGACAGGACAGGCCCTATAGATGCGAGCAACAACCAAGATAGAGCACTATTGACAGATATAACCACAGATGTAGGTTTAGTCGACTGCTGGAGGCTCACACACCCAAAGGACAAAGAATACACCTTCCTATCATCCGTTCACGGCACCCAATCACGCCTGGACTATTTTCTAGCATCGCATACCATAATCCCCCAAATAGAAGACACTTGCATCCTAGATAGTGGACTCTCAGACCACTCCCCGATCCTTCTCTTGCTACAAGCAGGGCTGGCCTCCCCCGGTCGTAAGCCATGGCGCTTTGCTATACATAGATACCGCTCCCCACAAGGGAAGGAACAACTTAAGGCCCACATATCCACGTTCATGACCGAAAATACGGGCTCCGTGGTGTCCAAACGGGTGCTATGGGCAGCGGCGAAGGCTACCCTGAGAGGGAATATGATGCGTGATGCGGCACTAGCCAACAGAGATAGGAAGACCCATCAGCGTACCTTAGAAAACGAGATCCAGAGTCTTACCAAACAATATACAACTCATCCGACCCCTGAGCTATGCCGCTCACTCGAACGGGCCAGAATGGCACACAACGAGCTATACACAACACAGGCAGAACACACGCTACAAAGACTGCGCAACCGCCACTATGAGCAAGGAGAAAAGGCGGGTCGCCTTCTAGCGGCACAGCTCCGGCAAAGAGAAGCTGCTTCTGCCATCCCGGCCATTACGTCCTCCTCATGAGCGGTACTGACCAACCCACAAGACATTGTGAATGAATTCGCTGCCTACTACCAGCATCTCTATACCCCTGAAATACCGACCGACCACGCGCGGGCTGAAATGTTTCTCACTGCGGCCAAAGTACCCCGCCTATCGGAAGCCGGCCGAGCCCTACTCAACGGCGATATAAGCAGAGAAGAAATAATACAAACAGTCGCAAACCTCCCTTACCATAAATCCCCGGGAGAGGACGGGTTCCCTGCCGAATTTTATAGATGGGCCGGGAAGGAGGCAATCACGGCAGTACACGAAGCTCTCTCAGAAGCATGCCAGGAGGGCTCTCTGGGCGCCCTTTCTAATAGAGCCACAATCGTTGTCTTACCCAAACCAGGGAGAGACCCCTTGCTTTGTGGCAGTTACCGCCCTATCTCACTCCTGAACGGAGATGTCAAATTACTAGCTAGCGTCCTAGCAGCACGCCTGCGTAAAGTGATCCCATCCTTGATCCACAATACCCAGGTAGGATTCGTGCCAGGTCGCACCTCCAGAAACCATATGCGTACCCTGTGCCATACACTGATCGAATCGCTACACTTACCAGAGGAGGCACTGGCCTTATCCCTAGACGCAGAAAAAGCATTCGATCCTGTCAAATGGCCCTACCTATTCACCACCATGAAACACTTCGGCCTCGGGGACCAATTTATTTCCAAAGTCCGACTATTATATGACAATCCAGCGGCACAAGTTAACTGCGGGGGCTTTCTATCAGACCCATTCCCCATTGAAAGAGGCACCCGACAAGGTTGCCCCCTTTCGCCACTTTTATTCTTACTGGCGATGGAACCCCTGGCAGCCACCATACGGAACTCCCAACAAATAAAAGGTATCCCGCTACCAGGGGGTTCCTCCAAAATTTACCTATACGCAGACGATATTCTATTAACCCTGTCCGATCTGGAAAGATCCTTACCATCATTGCTCTCTGTCATAGAGAACTTCGCACTCTTATCTGGCTACCGGGTAAACTGGGATAAGAGCGATTCGCTGCCCCTATCTCGCGCTACTATGAGGGCTGCAATCCATGGCCTCCCATTCAAATGGACCCCGACTCGCCTCAAATATCTTGGAACATACATTAACCGAGGCCTAGAACTTATGGTTAGGGACAATCTTGATCCCCTCACATCCCGGATGAAACAGGACTTCGCCAAATGGTCACTATTGGGTTTATCCATGTGGGGCAGGACACAGGCGGTCAGGATGGTTACACTACCACGCTTCACATACGTATTAGGTATGCTCCCTTTGCAGGTACCCCTCTCCCTTCTCCGGATGATCGATACCTCAATAAGATCTTTTGTCTGGGGCTCTACACGCCCAAGACTGAAGCCCGCAACACTATTGGCACGACGTCCCTATGGTGGATTAGGCTTACCCTCAGTAGAACAATATTCCTTAGCACTACAACTATCACAACTTGCTTACACATTACCTGGCACACCGGACCCTCCACAATGGGTAACCACGGAAAACATACTCCACGGACAGAATATAGAGTTAGGTGGGGTATACACTGACTGTTCCCAGTCGGCAAACCCTATCCTTAAGGCCACAAACACAGCATGACGCAGAGCACACCGCCTGTTAAGTACACACCCTTTCCTGCACGCTCAGGCTCCTATAGCAGGAAACAAATGCATAAAAATAGGAGGAAACACCTTGCAGTGGCCCCAATGGAACACGGCTAGAGTCCATAATATATCCCAAATAGTAGATGATGATCACCCTAGAACCTTTGACTCTCTACGGGAAGAATTCGGCATTGACAACAAACAAGAGTGGCGATATATGCAGCTTAAACACTGCATGCGCAAAACACTAGGTACCCCCCGTGGACGATTAAGATATCACCCATCGTTACTTAACTGCAAACATGGGGTCTACACAGAGGCGTCATGGCTGGCCTATATGCAGAGATAACGAACCACCTATACCCACAGCCCCTCCTAGAGCGGCTGCGTTTAAAATGGCAAGAATGACTGGAGACAGATTATACCGAGGAAGAGTGGTCAGATGCAATGGAGGCCCTAGACAGGGGGGTCCGAGAGGCCCGATTGAAATTCTGCTTATTTAAAATCCTTCAAGACTGGTACTGGACTCTCATGAAACTCTTTAAAGCAGGCCTGATACCACATGCGAAATGCTGGCGATGCGCGAACCTCCAATGCGACCTTCTTCATATCCTGTGTCACTGCCCAACTATACAACCCCTATGGGACACAGTACGTCATACACTACTGGATATCATACCGATCCCGGACCCGATACCACTACCACTTATTTTCCTACATGATATGCGCCTGTACCCCTCTCTATCACGACCCCAAAAACGGCTGATTCACACGGCAATCGCCACAGCCAAAATTTGCATTCTTAGACACTGGAGGTCTAGCGTAGCCCCAACATCAGCAGAATGGATGACAGCTATGTTCCAAACTGCCACACATGAACGCGTAATTTACAACCTACAAGACCAAGCAGCTCTGTTTACGGAAATTTGGAGTCCCTTCCTTACGGGACCATGATGTAGAGGGAGGAAGACTGACGGACAGGGAGAGCAACACCAGCGGCCGACACTCCAGGACCCTCTCCATCCCCACTTCTCTCTTACCCCCCCATCATTAACATCACCACTATTTTTATTAATATTTTTCCTCCTCTCTCATCCAGATTACCCGTTTCTGGAAAAGTTCACCTACCCAACCCATCCACTCATACATCAGAGGACTTGCTCCCCTTACCCCATCTGGCCAGTCCTCGAACATTTAAGGTACCTAAAACAACCTAGACCCCTGATATACCCAATCCTAGGCCCCTACGGGCATTCCCTTGCTCACCATCTTCCATTCAGTATCTTAATACCTCTCCCAGGTAGGAAATACTCAGAACACCCAATTACCAGGAAGCACTGACTATTGGACCCTTCCACCCCTCCCTCTACAAATCCTCCTTTCCCTCTCCTCCCCTCTTTCCATTCTCTCTCCCAACTACCCCTCTTCCCCCTATCCCTCTCCCAAATTGTTTCGCCTCCCTCTTCCCCCCCACGTCTCTCCCCTATGTTCCCACTCCCTCTCTCTCCCCACCAACCCGGGCTGACATCTTTACACCCATCAACCAGTATATTCAGCAGATTGTATGCCCACATATATACACAGAGTAAGGATTTGATGTAAAGTGGAAAGTTGAAAAAATGCCTATATATACACATATATTTTGTAATGCTTTATGTTTCCCATCAATAAAAACTATATAAAAATAAATAAATATGCAATTGCACTTTCATAGTCTTAAGTTTTCTTAATCCATGAAATAATGAAGGGAAATGATTTGCTATTTCATTATGAGCATTCATACTGTAGTTCACTGAGACCAGTCCCATATCAGTAGCTGTGATGAAACTGAGTAAACAAGCACTTGTTGTCGCACCTCAAAGTAGATGAATGGGCACTTGCAATATTCTTTTCTTGGGTTTCATAGATGCTACGAATAAACCTTTATCATTCAAGGGTGTCAATGCAGCCCATGTATACACTTTGGTTTTCAATGGCATCAGTCGCTGTAATGGAGATAGTTCATTATATTTCTCCTCAGACATAATATTTATCGATACACCACTGTCGATGACGTAAGGTATGGAACAACCATTACTTTTCAGTCTAATCTTGGAGCAATGTTTTAATGACTTTGGTGCTTTTTCATGTTGACTTTTTTTTAGCTGATATTTTTCTCAACATGCAGACAATACAACATGTGCACATTTTTCTGAGATAAACATCAACATTGCACAATCATCTTCACTTTCTCTTAATATGGATACTGCTGAATTTTTGACGATGATTTAGATGACAATTGACTTTGTTTGGTGTCAACTTGTCTCAGCTGACGTTGTCGCTTGGCCTTGTGGGCGTGCGTCGAGTGGCTCTTCTGGAATGTTAGCTCAGCCATTTTGTCATCTCACGTGATGCACTTACTTTTTCCTTCACCTTGAAAACCATTACAACATGATTCTCCTTCCCACAGCCTTTGCATATCTGTCCAATGACAGGACATTTACCTTTACATCTGAAACATAAATTCTATTCCATGGAGATATCACCTTGTGTCCTTCAGCTTCATGTTTTGGCTTGCTTTTCATGTTCATGACTGACTCACTTTGGGGATCTCCGGCCTCCATGCCAGAAGCCCATGTCATTCAGCACACTTTTCTGCTCTGACAGCTATGAGAACTCACTCCAGACTGGGAGTTTTTTTTCAGCATTCACAGTCTGAATTAATCTGACAGGCATCTGTCAATAACTCTGAGTTAAGCGTATCCTGTCTCTCAACAAATTGATCCATGATTACACTAACTGTTCTTGACTGAAAATGCATCTTTCATATTCTACGTTTGGCATTGGATTGAACTTTTGATTCAATACTTGTTTAATTTGACAGTCCATAACTTCATCACCTTGCGGCATTTTCTTTATGACTTCTTATACACCATTACCAGGAAGATTCTTGAGGTATTTGATCATCTTTTTGTCATCTGTCTTTTCTAGTGCATCAATGAAATCATCAATTGTCTCTATCCAGGCATTCCATCTATTGGCAATATTTAGCTTTTTGGCAGTATTGGAGGGTGGTTCCAGAAAGCAGCAGCATTACAACTGTATATGGGATTGTCTGCACTGTGACTGGAGCTCTCTTTGACTTCATCAACCATTGATCAGGATCTGTTTCATTCATACCATCTGCCTGGCCCTGTGATGTGCTGGCCTCGAGGTCCTCTTTTATGCCCATTAAAGAACGACCCTCAACTGGGCATCTTGTTGCTGCAGGTATGGACGTCTCCGTAAGCACAACCCCAAGCACTTCTCTTGGGGCCACTTTCAGCAATAGTATGATGACTCTCTTTAATCGGGTCTGGTAAGCAGATGATATTTCCTTGTATCTGATTCACTGCTTTTCAGGCATTCCTTTGCACTTTTAACACCTGGTTGATCTCTGCCTCACATTACTTCTGATCGCAGCGTTATTGTGCAGTTTGCTGTTGCTATTTCTACGCCTTTCAGAACTTGGTTGTATCCACCTTTAGCAGTAGCTCTCCATATAATGTAAAGATTTATACTGCATTGAGGAGCGGTACCTTTCTGTAAGGCCTTGCTAGTAGTTTCTTGACCAACGATACATTGACTTCGCAGTGAGGTGTTCTTTATCTTTGTTAGAAATTAGTTCTCTAGTTGGCAGAAGTATGCACCCTGTCCAAGTAGGGACCACAATGCTAGTGAGGGTAAGTCAGATACACCCCCTAAATTAACCTATGTTCACTCTCTGGTAGATTGGCACAGAGTAGTCAGGCTTAACTTAAGAGGCAATGGGCTAATGTCACCCTGTACACCTGGCAGGTGTACTGTTCTGGAGAAAGTAACCTTTCCACTATCTCTGTATGGCTAGCCCCTCTGTCCCTCAAAGCAGTGACTGGGTTCCCAATCACTGTCACCTGGTGGGGGTGATGACTCCCACCCTTGGGGACCACCAGCTCACACTCTGAGACAACCTCCCAACTCAGGGAGATCATGCATTGTCTATGACCTGTCCCTGGGGCCTACTTACCCCTAAGGACACATTGGCCACACTTGTAGAGTTCCCACCAATGGGTGGTTTCTTTGGACAGACAGAGTCTCCCTGCTTGTGTCCTATCTGAGAACAAAGCAGCGGGGTTGGAAATGGGGTGCCCTGGGTCACTGCCCACCAGATCCTCCCTTCTTCTTTTCAGAAGGGACATTGGAACTCTTTTGTTCACCCTTACCTTGGGACTTGCCTGTGTCTCACTTGATCTCCCCCTGTCTCTGCTGGGGGAAACAGGAACCACTCTTCTTGAGCGCACTCCGAGGTATCTTCTTGTGGACCCTGGTGCTGACCCAGCAGTCTGCCTCCTTGGGAAGCTCTTTGGGGTCAGAGAGCTTACTGTTAACGAGGTGTTGGTGAAGAGCTGTAAAGCAAAGAATGAATAGGTGCCCTGCTGAAAACAAATTGTACAGACCCTGGTAATCCTTTACCTCACTGCCCTTCACCCATCCATCCAGTGCCTGCTAAAGGAATCCACACAATCCACCCAGTTCTGTTAGAAAAGCTTCTGACTGTCCTTGAACTTTTGTCTGTACTTCTCTGGGGTCAGTCCAAACTTCCTGATTAGAGTCCCCTTCATGGAGAGATACCTCATCCTGTCTCTCCCTTCAAGGGCCAGTAGGATGTCCTTCCCCTCACTTGGAATGTGCCTCCACAGGGACCCTGTGCATCTGTGGAGCAATCTGATAGATCTCAAACTATCTGGCTATGTTATCTCTCGCCACAAATTCAGATACCAGAACCTCAGGTATGTTGACCCTCCTGTCAGAGGGCACTGAAAAATTGCTGCCATCATCTTGGCTGGACTCAGCCTTCCTGGCTCTGATGTCCAGCTCTCTCAGGCTCAACTCCTGAGCCAACATAATTTTATTTTCTTCCATGGCCAATTTAGATAGCTCCAGCTTCAACTTTCTCTCCTACATCTTGTTCTCCATCTCCTTTGGGGACAGGCCTCTTGATAACATTCTGCTTCCTAGCCTGGGAGGAATCACTGCTCCTTGCAAAGTATTAATCTCCTGACTCACAGGCAGTCCCAGATTCTCTACTGAATCCTTGCCCATCTCCTCATCCTCCTCAATTTCCACATCTTCCTCCTCAGGGGTCTGATGTGCTACAACCCTACCTTCTATCCAGGCCCTCAGTGCCTTTTGCAGCTCCACCTTCTTGGTGAAGCCTTTAATAGAAACCCCAAGTGCCTTGCAAAAATCTATGAGCTGGGCCCAAGTATACTTCTCCAGTTTGGCACACTGAAAATCCAGGTTTGCAGGCACAGATGCAGGTGCAGTTGTCGGTCTCCCAGAGACATGATTTATCAGAAAATGCCAGGGAGAATTGAAAAATTACAAATACCAGTTAGCTACAGGAGAATAAAAAATACCAATGGGGATCAGAGACACTTTAGTCTAGATTTGGGTGTCAGTCTATACCAAATTATGGTAAGGTACTGCACAAACACAAGTCCTAACCTCACCGTTGAGCACCAATGGTAGAAATGGGGTCTCAGGTTAGCAGAGGTATGCGTCCTGTCCAAGTAAGGATCACAATCCTAGTCAGGGTAAGTCAGATACACAGTCTAAATTAACCTGTGCTCATTCTCTGGAAGCTTCACACAGAGCAGTCAGGTTTAACTTAAAAGGCAATGTATACAGTATTTGTGCAACACTTAAATTACAATAACACAATGAAAAACACCACAAAATTACTCCACACCAGTTTAGAAAAATAGAGAATATTTATTTGAGTAAACAAGGACAAAAGGACAAAAAGTAAAACTTGAGAAATGGATTTTTAAGAAGAAACTGCAATACAGTGCTTTAAAGTCGATAGCGCTGAAAGGTTAATTGACGTTGCGCTAGACCACGTAACTCCAAAGTTCAAGCCAACCATGATGGAGGGCATCCAAGCAGGGCCCGCTGAAAAAGTACCTTGGATGAAGCAAGTGTTGGTGTTGAAGACTCAATGATTTTATATCGCTCCGCTCAGTCAGGCACATGCATTGATGTTAAGCCTCACAGTCCTTCTTTGGCATCAAACCCCTTTCAATACATGTAATGCGTCATCGTCGAGCTGTGTAGCATTGTCTTCAGATTGGCACTGCTTTGTCGTCGAACCTCGCAGTCGGGTCCTGTGTTGTCATTAAATAGGCACTGGGTCAGCTTCAAAGGGCACTGCATCAGTTCCAAGTAACACAAAAGCCTTGATGCGTCTAATTTTGAAGAAAAACAGCTGGAGAGTCCACTATTATGGCCCAGGACTGCATTGGCACTTCTTGGCAGGGCAGGACTCACAGTGGCAGAGTCCAGCAGCTGAAGCAGAGTTGTGGGAAGTCTTTGATGGCCCTGTTATTTCCAGAACAGGAGGCAAGCCAGCAAGCCCTTGGAGTCACTTGGTTCTGTAGAGGATGTAGAGTGTTAAGTTCTCTCCTTCTCATTCCCAGGCAAGAGGCAGCAGGCCAACCCAGCAATGTTGTTGAGCAGAGTGGCAGTCCCTCCTGGCAGCACAGCAGTCCTTCTTCCTGGCGGAATTTCCTCAGATCCAGAAGTATTCTTGTTTTGTGGGGTTTAGGATCCAGTACTCATACCCAGTTGAACGTTTGAAGTGAGGGAGACTTCAAAGAGAGGCCTTTGAAGTGCACACTGTCCCTGCCCTTCCTTCCCTGACTCCAGATACTCTACAGGGGGACAAACACAGCCCTATTGAGATGTAAGCATCAGCTTCTCCCTCCCATCTAGCCCAGGAAGACCCATCAGACTGATGATTAGCCATCAGAATGTAAATGTCACACCCCAGCTCCCTTTGTTTGCAACTGTCTAGAGGGAATGCACAAAGCCTAGCTGTCACCCACCCCAGATGTGTATTCAGAGGCACAGAAAGGTTAAAATAAGAAAAGGTCAACTTTCTAAAAGTAGCATTTTTAGACTTACAGTTTAAAATCCAACTTTAACATAAGTTGTGATTTTAAATCGTGAGTACAGAGACACCAAACTCCAAATTCCTATCTTTTCCCAATTGGATGTTACACTTGGTTACACTTAAAGGATGCTTCAAGATAATCCCATTGTCGACCTATGGGAGAGACAGGCCCAGGGAAAAACAAATTTAACAGCTGTCCACTACTGGGACATGTTAAACTTAAAAGCATATGTCCAATGTTTGAAATACATTGTACCCTGCCCTTTGGGCTAACTGGGGCCTGCCTTAGGAGTGACATATGTAATCAAAAGAAAGGTTTGGTCCTGCAAGTGGATGCCCTTGCTAGGTCGAAATGGTAGTTTAAAACTACACACAGGCTATTCAGTGGTAGGTCTGAGACCTGTTTAAAGGAGTACTGCAGCTAGTGGCACAATCAGTGCTGCAGGCCCACTAGTAGCATTTAATTTATAGACCCTAGCACATATAGTGCACTTTACTAGGGACTTACAAGTAAATTAAATATCCCAATTGTGGATAAGCCAATATTGCCATGTTTAGAGTACAGAACACCTGCACTTTAGCACTGTTTAGCAGTGGGAAAGTGCACAGAATATTAAAGCCAACAAAAAAGACTTCAGCAAAAAGTGGAGGGGAAAGGCAAATGTCTGGGGATGACCCTGCAGAGAGGACCAGGTCCAACAATCATCAATCTCTTCATGCTTGCTGGAGTTGCACTTTGACTCCATATACACCAAACGTCAACCTTCGGCACTTCGACAAAGGCACAGGCAGTACACAGCTTGGACCACGGCAAACTGTCTGTGAGAACACTGTTGAATTTCAGGTTACTTATTGCCTATGTTGTCACCAGTTGTAGCGTCCTTCCCAGCCTGGGTGCCCACCAATGAATGTGGCACACATGGAGCTCTGTATTTCATGTCTTTATTCGTCTGTGTGTAACCACAAACTAAACATTCTAAAAATGCATTCACTTCATCACGTTCTCACACTTGCGTCATCACTCTATGGAGTCTTCGAGGACCCAAAAGGTTTCTCCCATACACACTCATTCAACACTACACCTAGCTGCCTACTCATATCTCATATTTACAAAAGCAACTTGAAGTGATTCAGTTCACAGTACACATTTAATAGGAAAATCTAAACACTTGATTAGTCTGTATACCCTACACCTCAGCACAGCCACTCCCATGAATGACAGTTGACTGATGGTTTTAAATCAGACAAACTGAAGTCAGATCGAAGCAATGAATCCCAAAAAACAAGTAAAGCTCTGATAAACTAACCACTATAAGTATGGAATACAAACAAAAAGCCCTCATTTTAAGATTTGCGGTGAATGCCGTCTACCGCCGCGGCGACGGCTGCCAAAAGACCGTTGTGAGGCTACCATCTGTCCGCCAAATTCTGACCACATCCAGATTTCCACCACAAGAAGGGCAGAAATCCAGCTGCGGCCATACTGGCAGATGGCGGTAAGGTGGTGCTGCTACCATCAGCAGCACCACACCAGTAGACCGCGTCAGCCGTATTATGACAAATAATACGGCCTAGCGATGTTCTGCTGGTGGGTGCTGCTGGTGGTAGCAGGTCCCCATCCAATCTCCTGCCAGAAGACTCCCTGGATCCAGGTAAGCAGGGTCTCCGACAGGGGAGGAGAGTGGGGGGTGTTGTGAATGTGTGGGGGGTTTTGTGCATGTATGTGTGAGTGTGAATGAGAGTGTGTGTTTAGTGTTGTGTGCGTGCATGCATGAATGTGTGTGAGTGCCTGTATGTATGAAAATGTGAGTGCATGTATGTATGGAAGTGTGAGAGCGTGTATGTATGGAAATTGGAATGAGTGTCTGCATGTATGTTTTGATGTGTGCATGAATGGATGAATGCATGCATGTATGTGTGTCTGCGTGTGTGTGTGTGTGTGAAGGGGGTGTGGATGTGAGGGGGTGGGGAGGTGTTGGAGAGGAATGGGGGGCAGGGGGCCTCCTACCAGTGACAGAGAAGGAATTCCCTGCCACTGATAGGGCCTACCGGCATGTTTTTTGTGCCGTTACGAATGCCATAAAAACCATGGCGGTAGGCAGGGACATAATCCCACCGGCGGCACAATGGCAGCCGCCTGGCTGGAGATGGCTATCTCCAGCCTGGCGGCTGCTACCGCCATGGCGGTCGGAGTGGTACATTGGCGGGTTAGCTCCAGCCAACCCGCCAATGTCATAATGAGGTGGTAAGTACCGCCAGCATGTTGGCAGTACTATCGCCACATTAGCGCCGACTGCCGGGGTCATAATGACCCCCATAATCTGATTGGAATAAACCAGTGGTGGTAAACTACAAAAGTTTAAAACTGAACAGAAAAATGTGAAACATAAACACACATCTACTTTACAGATGTACTTACTGTGACTTTATTAACTGCAGAAAATGAAATCCTATGGGAAAACATCACTACTTTATCTACCATGGAGCACTTATCAAGGGATAGGGGGGATAGTGAATTTACAGATACAAGTACAAATCTGAGATGAGCAGGTAAGGGCTTTCAGAAGCAGTTTCATCTGTGTCAAATTGCTGTTATGCACATAATTGCAATACAAATATAAAAGAGCGGGCCCAGCACAGAAGTGAATGTGGCTGAAAACAGCTCCTGCTTGTTACTGATTCACAAGTATTAGCTTCTGCTTAAAAAAAAATTCTGGTTCAGAAAGCCCCATAAAATTCTTCCTTACTGAAACTCCCATATCAGTGTCTTACAGGTAGATCAGGACCAGCTCTGAGAAACGGTTAGCACTGGAGTCAGTTGTAGGAAAAAACATTTTGTGTGAGGTCCTGAATTTCTTGCTTTTTTTATTCCTAGATTTCTGGTGTTTCTATCTTCTCATCAGAAAGTGGCTGCTAAGCAGTATCCCACTGCATTTGCCTTTGCCTAAACTTTGGTAACCAAAATAATTGTCATATTTCACTTTCAGTAAGTACTATAAATTAGGTAGGTGGTATAAAAGTCAAATTCCCTATGTATTCCACAAAGAGGTGTATGCTACCTAAATGTGGCATAAATACGTAGCCCATGAATAAGTGGCAACAGATTGTCATAGCAAGTTAACTGTGGGAATGGGTTTGTAACGCACCAATATTTGTTTTAAAACTTCAAATTGTACATAAAGTAAGTGAGCTGTCATTGTGTCTTGTAGCAGCAAGTTCAATTAAGACATGTAAGTTGTGGCCACTTCTATTTTGGCATTAGTAAATTGATCATTTTTCATTTGAGGCAGATACAGATCCATACCTTTGCAGTGTTAAAAGGTTATGTTTTCTACTTTTTTGCTTAGGAAAATCTAGAAATACTGTTGTTACAACTTATAAGAGGAAAAATAAAAATCATTTGTTAACATGCATTTTTAATTTATATGTCACAGGAATTATTTTTAGGGAGTTTATATACTGTGCATTTAAAAAAAGTGGTGGTGGAATTTATTACATGGCTGGCTCATAGCAACTAAGATTTAATAAGTCTCTCCTAATCCTCTTCAGTCCAGGAAAAGGTGTGAAGCAGTGCAACTGAGCTGAATGTCTGAGGTCCTCATATGGCAGTGGGATCTCTGGACTCCAGCTACCTGCTGTTTCACAGCTATCTAGCACAAGAAAATGGCACTGATGAAAGGCTTGCTTAAATAAATTACAGGCAGCTTTTCTTTTCCTTTTCTTTTGGGGAACCTAGTGATATGAGATGTTTGACACAATAGCCCTTGCAAAGAATATCATGCCCTTTATTTCACACAGAATCATTTTGAATTCAGATATATCTTTAGGACATCAGAAATATTGGTAGTTATATATACCCACAACCTGTTATATGAGGTACTAGATTGAATCAGATAACATTCATTTTTTTCAAACTTGTTTTTATTAGGTTGAAAGTCAGTACAGGAAGTGTAAACATACCTTTGTTCTCCCCGTCAAAACATAATAATTATTAATAGTACACAGAGTGTCACGAGATAGAGATTTTCATTCACATCCTCATTTTGCAAATCTTTCCAACCATTTTCAATAAATGGAAATAACAGAACAAAGAAAACAACAAACAACAAACTGAAGTAATCAGACATAATATGGAGTTCGTGAGATTGAAGGAATTAGTATCTGGAATCTGGTATAGCTAGGAGAGAATGTAATGCTTTAGAGTCCAACCCATATAATAAGTCTCTAAGGATATTCCTCAGTTTGTGTCCTATGTTCTCCTGAGGCAGGAGGAGGGTATGGTCATGTAAGGGGAGTCTCAACTCTCTATAACTGAAACAAATGCAGGGTCCTGGCTCGGGTGGGGCAGGTAAACAGCGGTAGCCCCCGTGACAGGTCTGATACTAGAGGTCCACTTTTATATTCAAATCTTGTAAAGTCGTATTTAAAGATGTCTGCCATCCTCTCCATTTTCAGTGCCGGAGCTTCTTTCTTTTTCTAGGCCTCTGCTAATGCCATTTTAGCTGCACCCAGGCAGAGCCAAAGGATTGCCCTGTCACTTCCCATTTGGGTGATGGAGAGTCTCATCATGTTATCCCAAAGAGCAAAGCTCATGGTATGAGGACTGAGGTATTCCTGTATATCTTTGATATGTGCTAGGATTTCAGGATGAATTGTGTGGCAGTCCCACCATATGTGTCTGAAAGCACCCTGTAGCCAACACCCTCTCCAACAAAAGTCGGCGGTATCTGGAAATATTTTGTTCAATTTGGCAGGGTAGAGGTACCAGTCAAACAGGATCTTATAATGGGCGTCTCTCAGGGCCATGGATCGATTACATTTTAAAACGTATCGATACAACCTATCCCATTGCGAGTCTTTAATGTAATTTCCCATTGTATGCTCCCAGAAGGTGAGGTGCCAAGTTTGTGTCGGGCTGATTGTAGCAAGTAGTAAGGCATAGAGGAAGGTTATAGCCCCCCGAGGGGGGCCTGCCCGATGGATGAAGTGTTCAAATGGTGTTAGGGCTCGTGTGGCTGCTAGCTGATTCTAGGTTTTAAGTGCCCAGTGCCGTAATTGTGTGTAGTGGTAAATTTATGTGTGGGGAACACTAAAGTCTCTTCTGCAGCTATCAAATGTTAATATGTCATTATTGTGGAAGAGGTCTGCTAGTGTAAAGCAGCCTCCCTCTCTCCATGCATCAAAAGGTCCCGGTTGAAGGGCTGGGGGGAAGGCTGGTTGTAATGTAGCAGTGTGTGCAGCGAATGAAAGGTTGTCCATCCCGTTGTTTTGTCACTTCATCCCAGACCCTTACAGTTGTTTTTATTGGTGTACTGAGATAAGCGTTTTGGGGGGTGGTCTACCTTCAGTTTCCTAAGTAAGTCCCACATAACTCTCCCCACCATGGCCCGGTCCATTTGAAGCAAGTGTTCAGCAGATTCTCTAAGAGACCACTCGGTAACCACTTTTAGTTGGGCTGATTTGTAATATAAAAGGAAATCTGGGAGTCCAATGCCTCTGTATTTCTTCGTCAGTTGTAGCAGTTTACAGGGCAATCTGGCTGGACCTGTCTGCCAGATAAAGTGTATGATGAGTCTACCCAGGTTTGAAAAAAATGTTCGATCAATGTCTAATGGGAGACTTTGAAATAGATAGGGTATCCTGGGCAGAATTGTCATTTTTATGGCACTGATCCTCCCCAGCCTAGTGAGGTAGGACGAGGCCCATCGTTTCAGGTCCTATTTTATACCTGTCAGTAGAGGGGGATAATTTTCCCAAAAGAGGTCGGCTATTTGTGGTGTGATTTAAATAGCTAAATAGGTTATTTCCTTCTTTGTCCACTGAAAGGGCATAGAAGCTGCAAGCATTTCCATCTCAGGTAGGGGCATTTTAGATTCCTCATATATGATGTAGAGATGTTGATTTTGCACCCCGCTATCTCTTTGAAGAGCTTGAGTTTGTTTCATAGGGAGGTAATCGGGAAAGCAGGGTCAGTAAGTGACAGGAGAACATTGTCAGCAAAAAGCGAGATCTTGTGTTCTGTCATGCCAAAGGTGATCCCGTGAATGGTGGGCAATGAGCGAATACATACTGCCAAGAGTTCTACACTGGGTGCAAACAGCAGGGGGGATAAAGGGCACCCCTGTCTTGTCCCTCTTGTCAAATGGGAAGGTACTGAACTTATATCATTTACTAAGACTCTGGATTCAGGTGCTGCATAATTGGCCCTAGTCAACCCAATAAATTGGTCACAAAACCTGTAACGTCCAAGAGCATGGGTCATGAATGCCCAATCAACCTGGTCAAATGCTTTGTCAGCATCAAGGCTCAACAAAACAGCTGGGATCTTTTTCTTATGAGTCTTCTTGATCAGGTGTATCACCCTTCGGATATTGTTATGCGTCTGACGACTTTTAACAAATCCAGATTGATCCGGGAGGATCAAATCTGGAAGCAGGTCTTTAAGTCTGGACATGAGAACCATAGCGTGAAGCTTTGCATCTAAGTTTAAGAGGGCCGTGGGCCTATAGGACCTACATTCACAAGGATCCTTTCCAGGTTTGGGAATGACCAAGATAAGAGCCTCACCCATTATGTTTATGGTGGCCCCTTAGGTGCCAATCTAGTTGAATAAGATAGTCAGGTGTGGTGTCAGCTCCGAGCTGAAGGCTTTGTAAAATTCTGCAGTCAGACCATCTGTGTCTGGGTATTTGTGGGGTTTAGGGTGATTGATCGCCATCTGTACCTCATCTTCTTCGATAGGTGTCCCCAATCGTTCATTTTGTGCAGTTGTTACCTTGGGAAGAACAATGTAATCTAAGTACTCTATTTGAGTATTATCATGGGGTGCTGCCTTATTTGAACTGGTCAGTTCTTTTGACGATTGTCATATGTCCCCTATATATTCTTTTCCCCTTTTCACCCTCAATTGTCTTGCCAAGTGTGAGCTGACTTTATTCCTTCGCTCATGGGACGTAGCAGCGTGAATTCCACTCCATTCAAATATATAGCATTTAATTTACTATTCAGAGCAGTAACTGAACTTTGGAGGGAAAGCTTTGCGTGTTCTTTGTGTGCTTTTTTTTTTGGCAGAGCATAATTCCACCTCTAAAGTGAGGCATTCCTTTTTCCTCTTGTTAGTCAATGCTGCCATCAGGAAAATACATTTCCCGTGTAGCACTGCTTTGAATGCATTTCATGTTTTGCTCAAACTGGTGTTCTCTGGATTATTAAGTGAAAAATAATCTCTAATGGTTTGGCGCAAATCGGGAAACACCATTAGGGGTATCTCGATTGGACTTTACACCAATGTAAAGTGACTTCGACGGTGCGTGATCAGAAAGGATTATTGAGCGAATCGTTGCCTTATGTAACTCCTGAACTGCCCCCTGACTGATGAACACATAGTCAATTCTAGAGAATGTGCGGTGAGTGTGCAAAAAGTATGTGTAGTCTTTGTCGTTAGTATGAAGTGTTCTCCAAGTGTCCACTAGTCCTATTTCTTGCACTGCTTGTTTTAGTGCATGTGAGAAGTTGCCTGTTGGCGAGCGTTGGGTGTGTGTACTATCATGGCTGGCATTCCAAGTGAGGTTGAAATCCCCTAGCACAAACAGATCTCCCTCCGCAAAGTCCCTCAGTACCTTCAAACAGTCATGGAGGATTTTTACTTGGGTATTATTGGGGAAATAAACTGAGGCAAAAGTGGTCTGCCGCCCCCGCAGTGTTCCCTTGACCATGACATTGCCCTTCTTTGTCTGTGTGTTGGCCTATGTGATGGAATTGCAAATCTTGGTGAAACATGAGCACCATGAGTGCTGGTTATGTTTGAGTCTGTGTGATGGAATTGCAAATCTTGGTGAAACATGAGCGCCATGAGTGCTGTTTATGTTTGAGTCTGCGATCTTCACCCCATTTAAGATGGGTGTCCTGGATAGCTACCACGTCATTGTGTTGGCCTGTTAAATACTTCCACATTTGATGGTGTTTCAATGGTGAATTGAGCCCTTTGATATTCCATGCGATTAGTGTCACCGCCATGGTGAGTACAGAAATACATTATTATATGTAGTGTAACCAAAGGAGAAGACCAGTGGACAACCCATTTCGGTCCCCCTGGGCCCTTCCTCTTCAGACCAAGAAATATGAAAGAGAAACCCACTTGCCATCCTTCCCTCCTCCTTGTAGTCTGTATTGTGCTCCCTCGTATCCATATCGGGGTCTCCCAGCCCCCTGTGGGAATAAAACAGTTAAACAAATAAGGACAACATGCCCAAAACTTTTAAGCCCTAATGGTAGTGCTAGCAACAGCTTTAGCTAAGGCTTAATACTGCTTATGTTGCTGTGTATCCTTATGCAGTTGAGGTCAGAGATAGGGGTAAGTGAGAATTAGTTTACACATTCAACAAATGGAACTATTGTGAAAGAAGTGCAACTGGACCTGCATATCGTCAGTCGATCCAGCTCGCTTCCCCTCCTGGCCTGGCAAGACCTCTGCTCTTCGAGGGAGGGATACTGTTTCTCCTTAGGGTGGGCCCCAGGCAATACAGTTCACACTGGGCTGTTGAGAGAGGTTGGCAGTACAAAGCATAGGACCTTCCTCAACTATCAGTGTTTCTTGTGTGTTCAGAAGTGTCTCTGGGGTAACCAGGTCCCCGATTTCGAGGGTCTAGGTGCTTCTTCCGACATTGTCTCTGGAACTCTCCCCTCTTCCTTGAGTAAGGGATGCCAAGCAGGGTCATCGTCTACGGTAGCTCAGTAACTTGATATGCCTTATTTTGTAGTTCAAAGGCCAGGCCAAAGGGGAAGGTCCATTGATATCTGACCTGACTTGGTCTTCCCTTAGTTTGTCTTATTGGCTTGAATTGTTGTATCCGAGCTAGTGTGGCTGGAGCTAAATCTTGGTAAAGGACACATGATTCTCCCTGAAACATGACCTTTTCTGCTTTTCTCGACGCCTGAAGGATGGCTTTCTTGACCTTGAAGGAGTGTAGCTTTACTAGGACATCTCGCAGTCGTCGCTTACTGTTTGAGACTCTAATGCCCACCCTGTGGACTCTGTCTATTTTTATCTTCAAGTGCTTCTCTCCCATTATCTCTTGGAAAAGGCCCACAACAAAGGCCTCAAGATTAAGCCACGCCGCCTCCTCTGCCAGATCTCGGATCCCAATATTGTTACCCCACGTCCTATTTTCCATGCCTTCTTGTTTAAGGATAGTGGCCTGAAGTTTCTGCTGGAGAGATTGTGCAATAGCAGCTAATTAATTGGAACTGCCTTCCAGGTCTTCAGTCTTCTCCTCTGCATCCAGTACCCTGGAGCCCAAGGAGTCCTACCCCAGTGTGGAAAGTTTATCATTGAGATCTGCCCGAAGCATTTCCAATGAAGAAGTCGTGTCCGCCCTCAGTTCTTCCCTTAGTTCCATTTTAAAGTCTCTCAGGGAAACAAGCAGCTCTTCTCATGTGAGGGCCATCCTGGTGGTCTCAGTTGAGGTTATTTCCACCTCGATTGTGGCAAAGTAGTAGGAAACCCTGTTGGAGTGCTGTTTTTTAGGCGGCTTGTGTGATAATGGGAGTCTCTGGGAGTCGATGTGCTGCCTCCGTCTCACTCTGCTTATAAGCAAGCTTCTGTTCTTCATGTTGGCCCCTGTAGTGCATCATGATGTTCTCAGCACCTTCAGACTTCAGGGCCCACGCCCACAAGGCTGGGGCACACACTTAAAGATCCAAAAGCAAGTCACCGCTATCCAATGTTGCTCATGAGTAGAAAATGTCCTGCTGCCCCTTGGCAGACTCTGCCTCCAAGGTCACCTCAGAACTACTCTTTATGGGCAGCATCACCTGCTCTGCACATCAGATCACCCCCTGTTGTAGAAACCACTTTGCAGCCTCTCCCAGCCTGTCAAATGGTGGTCCTGTCTCTTCCTTCCATAAGACGTAGGACCTTTGGTAGTCTATTCATGCAGGTTCTCAACCTCGGATGGCAATTTGTCCCTCAGCTCAAGCAAAGAGGTCCACCCTGCGCAGGTCACAGGTATGGTGAATGCTCTGTGGGCAGGCAGCAGGGCCGTTCTTCGGACCCCGTGTCTCTCCTTCTAGAGCCTTACGGCCGCGAATCCTCGGCTCCAATCCCATCTTAAGGTCAGGCAGTTTTGTCTGTCTCACAGTTTCCTAGGATTGGGTCACCATCCATGCTTCCTTCACTGGCGATGTCGCTCTTTAGGGGCTTTTAGATCTAGGATCAGGCATCGATTGCCCCCGTTGACCGAAAAGTGCCCAGCACTTCATTCCGGATGGTGTAGCACTCTAGTGATAGCCTTCGACTCTGATGTTTTCTCCCTGCCTACAGTCCCCCAATCCTTGCTGCAAGAACACTCACAGGTCCGTCTCATTGTTGAAGGTCTGTTTTTTCATGATTGTGGCTCTCCCCTACAGCCATTACACTTCGTTTACCCAACCAGCTCTAGTCTTGCGGCCCTTACCTCCCGTATGCAGTGTGGCCTCAGCCACGGGAGATGCTCCGGGCCAGCTTCGCTACTTGGGCCCCTCTTTCTTGTTAAATAGGGCTCATTGGTCATCCCCACATCTTGGGCCCCTCAGACAGATGCCTCCGCTCCAGTCATTTTCCTCTTTACCCAACTTTGCTGTGGGCGACAGCAGAGCCGAAAGGATTTACAACCTGTTAGCAGTCTTGGCAAGCCCCACCCACACTAACATTAATTTTTAACATTAACTTCTTACTTTCAGTGGCTACACAGGTAGCAACCACACATACATCAGCACAGAGGTAAGACCAGATGCTTCTAGTCTTGATTCTAAGGTTGGGTGTCAAATAGTGTTGGTTTGATCACAGATTGAAAATACTTACCTCTTTAACCATTATGGATCATTGGTGAGTTATATAACTGCTTGTAGAATTAAACTACGCCATTTTTCCCGAAATTGTGCATCTCGAAATGATACATCACCATGACCCTATATAATGTGATTAGTCATCAGGTAAAACTGCAGGCTCACAGGAGTGAGTAATGGGCTACGCTTTACATTCCTAAACTCATAACCTCTTTCAGGATTAATTGTAAAGAATTGTGTTTCTGCCCCACTAAATGTTCTAAATGTGCTTTGATGAATGTATGTTCTGTTTTTTCCAGTGCTGCCAAAATATTTGGCATTTTGATGACAGAGTACTTAGGTTGCTTTTGTCTTACAGAGCATTTATCTTTACATTTGCTTTACAAATTACAGAACACACTCTGAACATGCAGATAGACAATGCAGATGCTCTCATCTTCAATGTTTTAAAAGAGGATAATAGTTCCATCAAAATCTTAATAGTGTACTGATGACCATGATATGATCCATAAGATGATAATAACTTTAAAGAGTCTCTCAGACAACTTGGTTAGTAAACTACTAGCAATACCTCAACTTTCAATTTTGGGTACAATCTAAAGTCTGAATGTATTCTTTATCTTACCTCATACATATATTGTAGAAAAAAGTATTGATGCTCACAATATTAAATTATTAAGTGCTGGTAGCACCAACTACAAAAGCAGTTTTTTCACACATATTTAGAATAGCAAATCAAGCATTCTACTGGCCTACGCATCATTAACTATTTTAACAAAAATTGATAGCCTCAAAAGTAAAGGAAAATGAATAGGACATTGAAAAACTCAATGCTGATTTTAATCTTCTGTCTTGAGAAACAGATTTTACTCAGACACCTGTTGTAGGATTTATTGATTTGAACCAATTTCTATGTATATATTTTAGTATTTACATATTTACTGAAGGCAAGCTAATTCAATAATCATTAAAACTGAGTGGGCCAGATACTTAGGATCAGTGGCCAAAATACTGCCTTGCTAAGGCATTTAAGTGATATATTTGGCACAACCTTCTGCTGACAGAGTTTATGATGGGTGCAGAGCACTGCGACTTAGAGGGTTCAGTGTATTCACTAAAATGTCTCCCACAGCCTTAATTCAGGATCCACCGTCTTTCTGAGAAAACTCATGTATCTTTTTTGAGTCAATATTCAGAACAATTGCAACTATACTCAGTTCTGAGTCATTGCTGGTACAAATACATGTCAGAATATTGAGGACACAAATATTGTGGTGCCAAAATATCTAGGCCTTAATATCGACAAAAAGATAATGAGGGTGAGTGCATCTAGATTTCCTATTCTTAATTTCTCTACTATGTACCTTAGTGAATACTGCTGGAACCCACCTCGACAAATGAGTAACCACAAGTTATACAGCCTGAGCAACCCTGGTCATCGACGATACTGCTTGCACTATTGCTCAGGGTATCCCTTAAACCCCTGCCTGATCAATTTAATGAAAGATTAAGACAATGTATAGGACTCTTAGAGCCGTACTTATGAGGCCCTTGCAGTGCGATTGTATCACATTTTGAGATGCAACTGTGGTGGAAATCACAAACTCTTATTTATGGGGCCACGCAAAGCCACTTTGTGTGGCTATGAATGACCTCATAAATATAGAGTATAGCAAGGTAGTGCAAATTGCCTCAGTGCCTTACTCTGGGCTAGGGAGGTGTTCCATAAGCATTGTGTTGGGTGTTCCCATGCAACACCCATGGATTTTGATGCATCCCCAGATTTATAAGACCTTGTAAACCTTGGGATATACCAAAGCCTCATGCCTTCACATGGGATGTGCAACCAGGAACAATATCACTTTTTCCCCTTGTTTTTCCTCTTTTGTATGTCTGCTGCATTCTGCAGCAGACATACAAAGAGGAAAAAGCCTCCCAGGATGGTTTTTGTGGAGGAAGGTACCCATTCCTGCACAAAAACAATCCTGCATGCAATTCTGACACCCTTGCACCATGGTGCAATAGTGATGTAAATATTGATGGGCATAGTGATGGTAACAAAAGTTTTCATCATAATAAGAAGAGTTAATTTAAAAGTTCTCACTTTCAAATACTGTGTAATATTCAAGTTCAGAGAGCATAGATATTACTGGTTTAATGTTCCAATCATGGGAAATAGAACCTAGGGTAATCACTTTCTCCTTGGCTACCTTAAATACATAGCGAATCTGCAGAGTATCTGTCGGACCAAAAATAACATAAGGGTCCTTATCATAAACATTTCCACCAGGTACTGGAAAAGCAGAAATGTTCACAAGGGACAGCTCTCTTCACACTTTATGTGAAGATGAATTAGGTTTCAACACCTCAGCTACCAGTTCTACAGCAAAGTGTTCTGGGAGATAATGTATATTCATGAGGAAGAAGAAAAAGGTCACAGCTCCAATCCAAAAAAGCAGGAAAAGTAACAAAATGGTAATTAAAATGTAGGACCATGGAGGGATAAGACAAGTATGTTTCAACCAGTGAAGAAAATCACATACACCATGTAGTAAAATAAGGGAAGAATCAGCAGAAACATCATCAAAATTGACAAAATAGCCAGAAGTGGTCTGTATGAAAACAGGGACGCCAATTGGTAAAAGAGAACTGGTAGACATTTCTAAAGGTGGTTCATCATAAAGAACTCTGTTGTCCAAAACATCAGTAGACAATTTGGATGTATGCCTTACATTAGGGAGGTACCAGGAATGAAAAAAACTTATTCTCTGCCCTTCCCAGCCGAGGGGAAACAAAATTGATATTATTCAATACTTGCAGAGGTATTTCCTACAGGATAGTGAGAGAAGTTAGGGAACTACCTAAGAGCCCTTGTGGCCTACTGTGTAGAATGGACAGATGATAAAATTTTACTTGATCAATTGAAACAAGGCATTTGTCTTTACAACCAGCAAACAGTGGCAAAATCATGGTTCTGGTACCGTGTATGCCGAGGACTGGCACCAGTGCACAGTATGAGGGGTCAAAATCCTTTTTTGCTGCAAATCTTCTCTCAAACTAGATCCACAACTTTTGGAATCCAGCTGGAAGATGCTAGCTGCTACTTCACTCCTTAAGTGGCAGAACATTTAGAAAGTTCATTTGAGCACTAGTTTCCGAAGTCGTGTTGTTCCTGTAAGACAGCAAATTGTTCATTTATGTCAAAAGGCTTATCTGCCACCACTGCACCAGGATTGTCGAGATCTGGAATGCACACCTGAATGCCAAATAGGACATCAAAGGGGGTCCAGCCAACCAACGACAGTCTTGGCAGATAATGTAGTACTCTCTAGACTTCATATAAGTCATGGATCCAACCACCACCTGAACCCAATACTCTTGTTGTTAAGGGTTGCTTTAAGTCACAGTTCTTCCTCACCACAATCAAATTGTAATGCTTGGAGGCAAAGCAGGGCCCTGGTCTGATGGAATGCAGCTACTGTATAAGTCTCCACAAAGACTTGCAAAACAGTTCAAGCATCAGCTGATTGCTGTTATCATACCCACAGGAATCTAAATTTAGAAGTCTGCAATAACTGAGATACACACATTGAAGCAGTTTACTTGAAACTAAGAGGGACGTCTGCAGTAGGCGAGCAATGGTGGAACTTTTAATTTGTTGGCAATAACACCTGCAAAAGCAGATGCCTTTCCCTAATAACCAATGACTATTATTTCTAGCATGCGGTCCTGGTTGGGTATCTCAAGGGATGTTACAAAAGGAACCTTTTGGCACTCAAAAAATAGGAATATTCTTGCTTGATATTTTTTAGTTAAAGTGGTGCTGTTGCCCAAATCAGTAATGCAGAAATAATATCTTTATCCACCCTCATAAGTGAGTTGGTAATCCCAGATGCAGTTGCAGTCTTAACTGCAGATTTGGCTGCTTTATCAGCCAATGAATTCCCTACAAGGTGTATTCCAACACTCTGATGATTCAATGTGTGTGTCACATGAGCCCATGGCAAACTGTCTGTAAGTTGTGCCACCTTTCCCCAAAGCAATTAATACTTATACTGCCTTTTCAGTGTCAGAAACCATTCATGAACCAATAATGTACGTTTTTATTAAAAGACTGGACACATTAATATGAATCACACACTATCAGGGAAATTAAATATCCGTATTTTCCAGTGCCAGGATTAGGGCTTTTAATTCAGCCAGTTGTGCAGTACAATTGGCTAAGGATTGTGTAAATGTTTTCTGCAGATGGAATCGTCCATCCTTCATTACACTGTGTACTGTGGCATAGGTCACTAAGTATTGGTGTTTAGACAGCCAGTATACATTTTGAATTTGCTTTAGCATTTTATGCAAAACAGCAAGTGATGGTGTACCATGTGTTTTGGTCTATATTGCAGCAAAGACTGTACGTCACGTGGTGCAGTCATCAATAGGAGGAACCATTCCAAGTGGTAAGCACATGATGAGACGTCTATGTTTGTCCTGGGGTCCCGTATGGGAAAACACTGCTTTAAGCTGGTTTGTTTTTTGTTCAATCCAGAAAGGAATATCCTCCCATCTGGTGGGGGTCCTACCCATAATTGCATTAATTGTTCCTGGACTAATCGCCTGCACAGCTAAGTGTGGCTGGGCAGTTTGAACAGACCTTGCTAGGGCAGTTGCTTATAGTACGCATAATAAACTGTATTAAACATCTGTATTGTCTAACTGAACGTGCGTATAAAGGACATAAATCACCCACATTCAGCGGTGCTGATTTTGGATATGGCTAAGACTGGCCAGATTACCCCATCATTAAGGAGGGGAGACAGTCTAATATTTTGCAATATATGTGGAAGGGAGCCTTGGAACCTGGCATGTTAATGCAATTTCTAAATCATTATAAACTCTATATTGGCCTCATATGGTAGCTTCATTGTATGTGTGAAATGTTTGTGAATTAGCATCAACTGCAGGAAAAGTCACTCATGAGTAAAATACTTCAGTTTTATAAACTTAATGTGCCTCAGCCACAAAGGTAACATCTCCACCGCAAGAGGTAGCCCATGCAATCTTAAATGTGCTCTACCACCATCTCTTCAGTTAACAGGTATTTCAATAGCATTTACCATTTTAATGAATGGAATTCAGAGAGTAAAATACCATAATGTGGTAGCCTTTTAAATGTTCAAACTCAAGCAACCTACAGACAAAAATAAGTACTTCCTATGCTACTGAGGAGTAATAATCCCTAACACCATGGACGTCTCCATTTTAAAGGTGAATAGAGGGCATTGAGTACACACAGAAACTACTCAGGAGACCTGGTAAATGAGTACCTGACCTAGAACATTGGTGGTGCCATATTGTGTATTAGGATGACTGAACTTCAGGAGGTAGGGACTGAGCCTGTCTACACATCAAAGAATGTCAGCCTAATGCCTAGCTAGCTCACAGTGCCTCACCCGAACCTCTAACCTTCTGAGGGTAACAGATGATTTTGGCAACCTTATGCATGAACACTCTGATTCACAAGGAAATCATGGAAACAGATATTACCCTTTCTTTGTTTACTTATGTATGCCCAGGGTAAACACAAGAAAGATATGATAAAGGTTTTCAAACATTTATTGAGATAATTGTATTATTGCATAGAGAGCATGAGCTGCGATTATCAGGCAAATGAAACAGAAGATTGGAACCAGCATTACCAACATGGTGAATGGAACAAATAATCCAACCATGGTAATCTAATTTCTACATATTCCTACCTATCACTACCTGCACCCCGAGACCATGCTTGGATAACTGGGCCACATAGTTAGTCTAGAGTTAAGTTGGTGATCTTTCTCTGCACACCGGAGTAGTCTTCTGACCCGTGTAGGGCAGTACATCGTTCATATAATCAAAACCACACTGTGTTAGGGGCGCAGCTGTGATGCAATGATAAGTCTAGGATTCAGAAACAGTCTCCCAAGGGACAACGCAGACATTAGGATATCTTTTCTATCTTCCTAGCCTTGAACAGTGCACAGATTAGCTGATGAGAAAGGCTTACTGAAAGCAAGCAAGCAAGCATCATGTACAGAGTATTCTCAGGATAAAATCGTGCAAGCATGAGCATGTCAAATAACTTTGCTAAAAATGGTGTCAACCTCAAATATTTAAAATGGAAAACTAAAATGGAAATCCAAGGTGGGTCCAAGAAGGCTTCAAGACAAAGGGTCATCCTTGACTAATACTGCATATTAATATCCACCTATATATAGGTTTCATAGTTTTCCTGTTTTAACATATGCTAGTGATTTTGTATGAACCAAATTTAGCTACTCTATGATGGCAGGCCCATAATAATATTGTTCAAAGGCCTGGACTATAAATAACCATCCCATTGTGTCAAAGGCATTCTCAATATCTAGAGACACCATTGCATATTCCTCCTTTTCCATATCCAAAGCATACTGTATCTGCACTGAACGTGCCAAAGTGCATATGGTGTTGAATTGTATCAAACCTTATTGATTGGGGTGTATTAGGTCTATGATTACATTAAGAAAGTGCCCTGAGAGAAACCCTGCTGTATATTTTAGTGTCCACATGCAGCATTGTTGGGAGCCTGTAGGATGCAAAGTCCTCCAGGTATTTCCCTGGTGCAGTGATCACTCTCAGAGATTCCCTCAGAGACCCTGGGAGCCTGGCTGCTTCACCTGACTCAATATAGAATTGTAACAGTTTTCCCATCAGTATCCCATTTTAAGATATAAAGAACTGGTTGGCAGTCCATCCATTTCAGGTGTCTTTTCTTGTTTCATTCACTCATTTGTGGATATTATTTGGTCTTTCAATAGATGGGCATTTAACACCTATTTTGTTTGTCAGTAATCCGCTGTATTATGTTTTGTGCCAGGTAGGTGCGTATCAATTGTGGATGAGGATGTATAATGTTTGTATATACTTATGTTGCATATTTAAAGAAAACTGAGTTGACTTCATATTTTGGAGTCTCTCCTCTTAATCTATCATATGAAGAGAAGCACCAGTGTTATTCTCCCTTTTTAGCAAACAAGCCAACATACCACTTGCCCTGTCTCTCTCTCCCTATAGCCTTTATTTGTACAATGTATAAGAGAATTTGTCTATTATGTCAGATAGTCAGTCCACTGTGTCTGCGTTGACTTCCCAACAAACAGAGGTTTGGCTGATATACTACCTTTAAGTTCCAAATAAATGATCATTATCGCTTCTTTCCTGATATCTTGAAATAGTTGATGGCACACTCCATATATTTCCTCATGCACTCTCCATGTATAACCACTTACATTGCATTCCATTCTGTTTCTATGCTAGAAGCAGTTCCCCAGTTATTTTAAAAATAATCCTGAAATACCTCAGACAGGTCTTGATAAAATGATTTGCTTTAAAGGCATTCCAACGTCAGCTTCCAAATGGGAACTGTGAAAGCTGAATTCATTACTAATAATTTGCATTGATTAATAGCTAAGAATTTACATGAATTATGCTCACCTATAGAATTTGAGTGTCTTCGAAAATGTGCCCAGCTAAGTGGCCACCATAACATGTGTGACAATTAATAAAGAATTGACATTAATAGTTTAAATAATGTGCACGAGTAGAATAAAATGTATTAGTGGATCATACTAATGTATGAAGGATAGGTATTGGCTTAAGTATACTAGGTATAGAGTAATTATGAAATGTAGAGCCTAGTTGACAAGGCCTCAGGTGAGGCTTCATGGCATAAATAAATGTTCGTAAATGTTTTGTTAAAGCAGAGAATTAACACTTGTTCATTGTTTACAAAGAGCTCACCATATAGATGTGTAACTCTCTTGTGAGAATTGTCTGCTGTATATAAAGTACTACTTACATATACAATTATATTGGTGATGTGTGAGAAGCAAATGTTCCCAGGACTTAAAAATAGCTTCACTGACTGGAATCGTGATTGCAGCTAAAAAGTTAGTTGCCGAAACTGGTGATGGGAAAGGGAGAAGAGGAGCCAATTATCGATGTGTGAAAGACTGTCTAGTTAAATAAAAGATTAGGAAATTAATGTTTATTGGTTTTAATGTGAACACACAATATCCTGACCAGTGGCGATGTGAGAAAATACTTTATGGATTTTTAGTTTAACCCCAACTACACTGGGGAAGTAGTCCAGTTAGTAGCAGTCTTGTTCCAGTCCTGTTTGAGGAGCAGAGCAGTTCCTGATGTCTTCCCTTCTTAGCTTTAGCCTTATTTTGTAATTTGTTAATGCTATTGATGCTGTTTTTTAGCTTTATGCCCTTTCTAAGTTGGTCCAGTTAACTTAGAGGCCAACCATGGCTGAGCCAATCCCTTTCACTATCCCTTGCCAACGCTGACCAGACGGATGTCTAACTGGCAAAGAAATTACAGTTCGCTGATCCATTCAGGAGAGGTATAACAAAATGCTATTGTTTCTGTTATAGATTTTTGCTCTTTCTTTTAGAAACCAACCGCTATTTTGTTAGAATCCCAGTTAGATGTTTTCCAGATTGACTTTGACAAAATTACTTTTGCATGGAGCCCAAACAAGCCATTCAAAATGGATAATTAATTAGTGTGTCACATGTTAACAAATGTTATTAACAAGGAATTGAATTTATTCATCTGTTGAATCTTGAGATTAAATTATGTGATATTAGCATTGTTAATCTCAGGAAATAAACTTTCTAACTTTACTAAAATGTGTGGTTATTCATGGCTATATGGGTCATGGTGCAAAAAGATTACTGACTACCATGATTTCCCAGGTATAGATAAGAAACGGAAGAGTTACGTCTCCCTAAGAGCCTACCATGACTTACCCAAAACCCAAGGTTTTGCCAATGCTTGTTTGAAGATGTTCTCAGTGTTCGTAGTGAGATTGTGAATGGAACAGGTTTTGCGCTTCACCTGTTTAAGCAAATCGCAGGTAAATTGTGATGTGTGTGAGTAAATAGGGAGTTTGCGTACTACAATGAAGTTGTTTAAGGAGTTTGCGTACTCCAGTAAAGTTGTTTAAGGAGTTTGCGTACTCCAAACAGTGTGTTGAGGGAAGTCATCGCACTTCACGTGTGTGTGGCACTTTGTGCTCAAAAATTGCCCATGTGGTTGTTGGTATACAGACCCTGCATGGTCTAAGACACCAGAGTATTAAGGATTGAATATTGGTATTAGTTTATGTTATAATTTGTCTGTTTAATAGGTCAATCAGGCATGGTTGACAAACTCAGAGTGTGTGTTAAAGCAAGTGTTAGTTTCAAAGGGATTTGGTGAATCCTAAGTGCACCAGCAGGATCTGATGACCAGTTGAGGGTAAAATTTGCTGGTCGCATTTTGCTTGCGAGTCAGGGAAACTGAGATTGAAAGAGTGTCTGTTAGAGCTAAAAGCTGCAGTTGAAAATTCAGTAAGGTTTCCGAAGCGATTGTGTTTCTTACCTGTAGTAAACGGACAAGTTTGTGTGTTCATTTTATTTAGTGCTTGCAATATTTGCATTAGTTCTAGTGCAAATCTGAGTTGAAGAAGACAAGCCAGTGGGCTTTGTCAGATGCTGTATGTGTGAGTGTGACGTCACTAGAGCTGAGCTTGGATAGGTTGGTTGGTGAGAAAAGCTGCGATGGAGTGGTGAACATCTGTGAAATGTAATTGGTTGGAGAGGCAAACTTAAGGGATTTTAGGATTGAAAATTACTTCCTGATTCTATTGAAGGGTAGCTTAAAAAACAGAAATTAACATTTTTAAAGTATTAAAGAGTGCCCTAAGGGGAGATGCGTTCATTCCAGTTAGAATAGGAGAAATTACACTGACAGAAGGCATACCCGCATATATTGTATTTGAAGAACAAGGTGCTGCACCACATCTTTGGTTAAAACAATGGTGCACAGATACAGAAAAGGAAGGGTGCTTAGCGTTTCCTGCCCATGGAACCTTCAATTTGGGAATCTTAGAGAACTTGAGGAGAGTACTGTACAATTCAAAACCTCATCTGAGAGCTGCGCAATTTGAAGCATTAGCTATTTGGGAGTTAGTGGTCAGACAGCAACAGCAATAGAAATTTGAGAGGAGAATGAGAAAAGCTGAGGTGAGATGGGATAGTGAGCAGACATTTTGGAGATCTGAGACTTTACAGGGAATTAAGATATTTCCTGAAATTACACAAGAGAACGAGCGCAATGCCAAACAAAATACCAAGAAGAAGGGTTCATATCCTTCTGAGGAAAAGGAGCAAAAATCAACAGAGTCTAGAAAGTCTTTGACCTATGATGAAGATCCAGATGATAATGAATTTATTTTGTAATTGTTGAGAAATTGTCCTCCACCTTCAGCAACATATGAGACAGACCAAAGTACCAGGGCAGATCCTACTGCTCCAGTACCTACAGAAAGACAGGTGCAGGTTAACCATATTTTCTTGAACACTTCCACAATTCAGACACCTATGCCGCAGGTTGAGATACCCAGGATTTATCCAGATGACCCTATTATAGTATAGTAGTGCAGACAGGAAAAGTTTCACAAATGAGACAAGATTATCAGCAGCCAACGCTGATCCAAATAGAGTCTACACCTAATTTAATATCTTCAATGTAAGCCCAGACAATCCCAAGATACACCTCATAACAGTATCACAGACACGTCAAAATACAGGAGTAATATACTCTAGAGATCAAAATGTCCAACCGAGTCCAGACGCTGTGTCAGTACCCGTTACTACTGGTCCCGTTATACCATTGTTTACTTAGGGAAATAATAAAAGTAATTATCAGAAAATCTTGATTTCAAGTATAGAAATGGAGAGCATCAATGTAAATACAGGAGTCATGACCCCAATGTAACAAACATTGGACTTGAGAGGTCCATTAATTGACCTGAATTATTTCAGGACTCCACCGAATAATTTGAGGAGACCAGAAGTAGGTCCTAATACATTTTTGATGGTCCCAGAGACTCCGTGTCTAACAGTACTACAAGTGCCCAATGTAAGTAATAATAATATCTTGTTACAAGGCATGACAGCCCAGCAATTAACAGAATGTCCTGAAAGGCTGAATACCACAACAGGAGATTCAAATGGAGAAAATCCATTGAATTTGAGCAGGATTAAACTAGAAGTAGAGGAATTAATAGAGGGAACATTTGGACTATACAGAATGTATTCGTACAATGAAGATGAATTGCGCTTCTTGTGTAGACAAATTGCCAACAAAGCAGGATTGGAACATCAGAAATTAACAGACCTGGCAGAGGAATACAACATAGAGTTTGGGAAAACTAAGCATCTGAGGAGAAGTTATGAGTTAGAATTTGACTCAAAGGATATTCAGAACATGAGGATACCAGGAATGAAAATTTACATTAGGGAATTGATCCAGAGCATTCAGACAGGGGGAGCATTAGATACATGGGAAGGCAGATACGTAAAGAAATGAGACAAGAAGAAAGGGAGTCTATGAATTTAATTGCTGGTGTGCAGCAGACTGACAATCCAGTAAAAATATTACAGATGAGAAAGATTCCGGGAGGGAATTGTAAACATGTCCCTTTGAGCTGAGGTGACATTCTGTCATTTACAAATGACTACCCAAGATTGAGAGTGAAGCCAGTGGAATGGTAACAACAAACAGACAAGTTTGTGAAACTTGCAAAATGCCTGTGGGACGATTCGAATACCCTATTAGAAATAGTGGTTACAGCAAACTTGTGGGTGAATGCAAAAGAAGTGTAGTGTGGCCGACAAGAGAGCCCCCACGAGATCCGGCTACAGGTTCATGGTCCTCAGATGAATGAAATACTATTACAATGTGATTGAGTTTTTGAAAACAAGAAGACTTATCGATTGGCAGAGAATAGGAAGGACAGCTCAAGAAGGAAACAAGTCCATACATGTGTACTATTAGAGATTGTTGCAACCATTTAAACATTATAGTGGTACTGAAACAATTGAGCCGAAACAAATGATTCATTTTGTGTTCAGATTTGTTAAAGGATTGAGACCTGAAATTAGCCAAATGATTAAGAGTCATTTGATTTGTTGACAAGCAAAGACAATTGATGAAGTATTGCAATATGCTAAATACGGTAGCGATGAGACTGAATTGAAGCAGAGAAAGTTGAAAGAGAAGGCAATGGTGATGCAGATTCAGGAATGCATCACCGTCAGGAATGCACAGACCTTTTCTGCAGCAACAGATGGGAAACATGTGGTTTCAGAATCAGGTGAAAGGTAGAGGTTGAGTTGGAAATGGAAATGTGAACTGTGATGTGATTTGAATACAGAAGTTACCCAGAATGATTTGCAGACTATGAAAAGGATGTTACCTTGTGGAGGCCTCATACATTGGAAGCGGGAGTGTCCGATGTTAGGACAGGAAGGCGTTGTTCCACGGACAAATGAAATGAATCCTTTTCCAAATATGAGAGGATAAAGAATGAGAGGTCAACATTTTAATTTCCAAAATATTGTGAATCAAGTGGAAGGTCCTCAGCCCATACAACAGATGCCAATGCTCCGTTTGCAGATGCTACAGTCACAGCAAATGCAACCCCAAGTTCAAATGGTACCTAGGCAACAAATTCAAATACCTCAGGCTCCAAGTGAAAAGCAGCAGGTGATGCTTACTTAGCAGGGCACAGGTCAAAGGTTTAACACCAGTAATAACACAATATAGTACACCAATACCCATTACACAGTGAGGATGAATCGAATGATGAGTGGGTGAGTGAGAGTTCAGATGAAGAAGAATGTGAATTAGCAGCTTCATTAGACGTAGACCAAAAAGGTCCATATGTGAAGGGAAAGGTAATGGGTAACAAAGTTTCATTCTTAGTCGATACAGGAGCTACACGCTCTACTGTGAGAAGTGCAGAAATTCCTACTTACCTATTTCAGGGAAAACAGTACAGATTCTAGGAGTTGCAAACCAGTATTTGACAAACCCGATTATTGAAATAGTTCCAGTTAAAATTGGAAATTTCCAAGACTTACACAAATTTGTAGTTTGTGAATCTAGTCCGGTTTCCTTCCTATGAAGGGACTAAGTAGGCAAAATGAGATGTTCAATTACCTGTTCAAATGGTGGGATTGCCTTTCAAACAAATAGGGATGATGAAGACGACCAGTCTGAGGAAACAGGCTGTAATTCAGTAAATGAAGAATACCCATTGATCATTTTTTTCCTGTCTTTACATTACGAGATCTTCCTTCTGACTTACAGGAAACAATTAAGATGAAAGTATGGGATTTTTCAGGGAAAGACATTGGTCTAATAAAGGAGCTGAGCCAGTTAACGTCCTAGTCAAGTCAAATTTAGTTTTCCCCCAGATTTCTCAATCTCACATGACAGAGGATACCATTGAACAGATTGGTCCTATAATTGCAGAATTTGTAAAACAAGGTGTTGTAACTGAAGTATTGAACAGCCCATGTAACTCACCTATCATGGGATTGCAAAGACCCTGTGGGGAATTTTGGATTGTTCAAGATTTGAGGAAAATCAATGATATTGTGATTAAATGTTGTCCAGTCATGCAAAATCCAGCAGTGATATTATTTGAGATTCCATGCAATGCTGAATGGTTCACCGTAGGGGACCTATCACAAGCATTCTTTTCTGTACCTCTTTACAAGTATAGCCAGTTTCTTTTCTGCTTTAAATTCCTTGATCACGTTTATTGTTGGTACAGAATTCCTCAAGGTTTTTCAGAGCCCCGTCCATTTTTTATTAATACTGAAAAGGATTTTGGAGACATTGGAAATGCCTTTCCAATCGACATTGGTTCAGTACATGGATGATTTGTGGGTCACTTAAAAAATGAAGGAAGCATGCAGGCAAGATACTGTTGCCTTAAATCATTTGGGAAAGAATGGACAGAAAGTATCCTCAGCAAAATTGCAGTACTGCCTGAAAGAAGTGAACTATTTGGGACACCAAACTGAAAAAGGAGCTAGAAGGATTTCCAGAGAGAGAGTCACTGCCATATTGCAGATGAATCTCCCAGCTACACAAAGAGATGTCAGAATGTTTATGGGAATGGTGAGCTTTAGTCGTCAGTGGATTCTCAATTTTCAATCATTTCTAAACCACTGCAGAAGTTGACACACAAAGAGATTACTGACCCTCTAGAGTTAGACTATGCTTGTATGAAAGCCTTTATTAAGTTGAGAGAAAGTCTGTGCAAAGTTCCAGCTTTGAGAATGCCTGACTACACAAAGCCATTCATCTTGTTTTTTCATGAACCTGATGCATGTTACTTATCTGTTTTGAACCAGGTACATGGTGGTGTACACCACCCTGTAGCATATTTTTAGCTACTTTGGACTCAGTAGCAGCAGTGTTACCTGGCTGTTTGCGAACTGTGGCAGCAGTTGGATTGAGCCTCACTCAGAGTGAGAGTTTGGTGATGGGACACCCCTTAACTGTTTTGGTCCCTCACTCCATTGAAATTTTGCTCACCTGAACAAAGGCACAACATTTGACAAATGCAAGATTGATCAGCTATGAAACTATAATTTTTAGTTCTACAAATGTTACTCTGAAAAGGTGTACAGTGCTTAACCCAGCAACTTTTCTTCCAAAAGAAAATGTTGAAATGGACAAATTGAAAGATGTTGAACATGACTGTCTTTAAGTAACTGAATTGTGAACAAAACCTAGACCTGATATTCGAGATACCCGATTGGAAGAAAATGACCAACTTATTTTTGTTGATGGTTCCTGTTTAAGAGATAAAATGGGAACACTAAAAGAAGGATATGCCGTGTGCACAATTTCAGGTATACTCGAAGCTTCCTGGGTTTGGGGTGTGCATTCAGCACAAGGAGCTGAATTGGTTGCTATTACTAGAGCATGCCATGTTTTTGCACAGCTTAAAGTTACCATTTCTACAGACAGCCAGTGTGGATTTGGAATGGTGCACAATTCTGGCCAGCTATGGTCACAGAGAGGTTTCATTACCTCTTCTTGTTCGCCAGTTAGGAATGGTGAAAGAATCCATGATTTGTTACAAGCTTTACAAATGCCTGAAAAGATTGCTGTGGTGAAATTCAGTGCACACCAGAGATTGCAAGATTTTGTCTCAATGGGAAATGGATATGTGGATCAAGTCACAAGATTTTGTGCATTAAATTGTATATCTTTCAAATGCAAATAGGAACTGTTACCTTAAGAAGACATTTGTACAAATTATGCTTTTACTGTTGTAGATACCTGGGAAGAGCTAAAAAGCCTCCAAGAAAATGTTGACAAGGAAGAAAAGAAAATGTGGGTTAAAATGAAATGTGTACAGAGGGAAGACGACATAGGGATGTCCGGGGAGAGACAAATAGTTATGCCAAATTGCCTGCTGACTCAAATGGCCAGAGATTTTATCATGGTCAAGCACATGTTGGGAGGGATGCCATGATTCGCACCTTTAAGCAGACTTGGTTTAATCCAAAGTTTAGATAGAGTGCTGAAGCAGTTTGCCACTGTTGTATCATCTGCCAACAGATGAATGTGGGTAAAAGAGCAGTTGTCAACATGAGCCACATTGAGAAAGCGGGAGGTACATTTAGCAGAATGTAAATGGATTTCATTGAAATTCCTGTGTGTGGAGGATTAAGATATGGTGATCATTTCCATTTTTAGTCATTGATTTGAAGCATATCCCACACGTAAGAATGATAGACTTACTGTAGCAAAGGTATTGCTTAGAGAACTGATACCACGTTTTGGATTTCCAGTATCTTTAGAATCAGATAGAGGAAGTCACTTTAATAACAAAGTAATTAAACTACTATATTCAGCCTTAAACAATGAGCAGAAGTTGCACTGTGGTTATCGACCTGAAGCCTCATGACTTGTAGCACAGAGGAATGGTACTCTGAAGTCACAACTTGCAAAGATATGTGCGTCCACGAATTTGAAATTGCCGGGCGCACTACTGTTAGTTCTGATGTGCATGAGAAACACACCCAACAGGAAAACTGGATTGTCGCCGCACAAAATCCTCATGGGCAGAGCAATGAGGTTGCCAGCGGTTCCTGCCAATGCTCTTGTGAGCATAACAGTTCAGCTGATGTGGTTCACTCTTTTTATCATGAGGTGGAGGCAACAACTGTGCTGCCATCCCAAGGCCAGAGTCACAACCAGAGAGCAGAGAGTCTTGGTTGTGATCAGAAAAAAACGTGAGGAAGGCTTGTTTGGAGCCCCAGTGGAAGGGTCTTTACCAAGTAGTACTGGTTATTACGACTGCTGTGGAGTGTGTGCAAATGTTCCGAACTGGATTCATGTCAGTCACACTAAAAAAGTACCCTGTCCTTTGGACAATGAAGAAGAGTTGCGGAGAGTACCAACAACACCCAGACAAACTCCAGAAACAGAGAAGGAAACTGGAGAGTCCAAAACAGAATCTAAGCAGACAGAGGAAAATCCAGATAATCCTGTAAGAGACGTGACAGAGGACTTACAGGAAAGTAACATTGAACCAGCCTCAACTGAGGCCGCAGGAGAGTCTGGTCAGAGGAGGGCTCTCCCAGAAGCAGATGATCTTGAAAGGCAAGTAGAGTAACCCACAGACCAGGTGGAGGGGGTTGGGTTAGATCAAAGTCAAACAGATCTGACTCCTCCAAGAGCAATTACAGGTACTTCAAGTCAAAATCCTATAGAAAAAGGAGAAGCTGAAAGTCCAGCACTAAAAAGAGCATTTACTAAGGGAACACTGAAAGAAGACAAGTGGACAAAATTACAAGCTAAGAGAAAGGAATCAATCATAGTGTCAACGATTGAAGAAGTAGACACCATTAGAAAAGAAGACTTGAGTGATGGAGAATTAAGTGGAGATTGAAGACTGAAAAGAAAACAAATTGCAAATCAAAGACACCCAGGGCCTGAATGGGCATACCCCACAACTAGTGATTGGGAGAGTGAATTTTTGTCATTTTATTTTTTTGGGATCGTGAAATGCCAGGTCTATGCTTTGGCATGTGAAGTTGGTGAAACTGAAGAAAAGAAAGCGACAATCAAGATCAACCTGGAAGGACTTTTTGAAATAAAGTGATTTGAGAAGCTGCTAAACCGATTTTGGACAAGTTACTGATTTTTGACAGAAGTCCTGGAAAAGAGACTGAAAGCTGTAAATAATTGTAAAAAAGATTTTTGTTTTGCTGCATAGTTGAAATGTATCTTCTACTTTCGGATTCTTTACAGATCCTGAGTAACCACAACAAGCAGGTTAGAAGCAATAGGTTCTGTTAAAAGATAAGTATTGGATTAGCAACTGTGTCCATGACATTATGTTTGTTTTTGATTGTGAGTATGAGCTTTCTTAGTAAAGCTGAAACTAATCACACCACTTCTGTAGAAAGCATTACACTTACAAAGTTAGACAAGTTTAAGTAGGATAAGAAATATTTGCACTTAGATAACTGACAAGGAGATCTTTCTTCTAATGTTTTCTACTGCTTGCTGTATGAATAAGTTGAGACACTGAAGGTGAGATAATGTTATGTATGCACACAAATTCCCTCATCAGTAGAAGAAGGGATAACTTATCACAGCTTGGCACTAATGTATGGAATTAGATGCAGTCTTCTAATAACAAGGTTCTATAACCAGGAATGCATACAGTATTTTTACTGAAACCATGAATTAGGCCCTCATTATGATAATGGCGGTAACAACCGCTTACCGCCACTTCGATTATTGCCAAAAGACCGTCGCCCATCTACCATCCGTTCGCCGAATTATGACCACAGCCGGATTTCTGCCACAAGATGGGCAGAAGTCTGGCTGAGGCTATACTGGCGGATGGTGGTAAGGTGGCGCTGCTACCACCATCAGCGCCATGTCAGTAGACCGCCACCAGCCATAGTAGGACAAATAATATGGCCTGGCTGTGTTCTGCTGGTGGGTACTGCTGGCGGTAGCAGCACCCCGTCCTGTCCCCTTTTGGAAGACCCCTAGATACAGGTAAGTCGGGTTTATGACAAGGGGTGGGGGTGTTATGTATGTGTGTAGGGGCGTGTACATGTATGGGTGAGTGTGTGCATGAATGCGAATGTGTGTTTAGTGTTGTTTGCGTGCGTGTATGAAGGTGTGTGAGTGTGTTCATGAATGTGTGTGAGTGCGTGTATGAATGGAAATGTGAATGTGTTATCTGCATGTACATTTGGATGTGTGTGCAGATGTGCATGTGAATGAATGCATGCATGTATGCGTGTATGTCTGTGTGGATGAGTGTGTGTCTGCGTGTGAGTGTGTGTATGGGGGAGATTGGAAAGGAGGGTGAGCGTGGATGAAGGAGGGTGTGGGGGGGTGTCTGGGGAGTGTTGGGGGAGAGGGCCTCCTATCAGTGACAGGGAAAGAATTCCCTGTCACTGATAGGGCCTACCGCCATAGTTTTTGTGGCATTACGAATGCCACGGAAACCATGGCGGTAGGCAGGGTCATGATACCGCCGGCAACACAATAGCGTCTGCCGGGCTCGAAATTGTTATCTCCAGCCCAGCGGCTGCTAACACCATGGCGGTTGGAGTGGCACATTGGAGGGTTGGCTTCAGCCAACCCCCCAATGTCATAATGTGGCGGTAAGTACAGCCAGCACCGCCAGCCTGTTGGCGGTACTACTGCCACATTTTCTCCGACCGCAGGATTCATAATGACCCCCTTAGTGTTTTCTTTTGTTCCTATTATCAAATACTTGAGTAGATTCGCTAGGGAAAATAATATAGAATTGGTGAGAGGTCTCTTTGAACCTACATTGACATTTGGTGCAGCTTACGCACTTAGAAGTAATCTCACATGCTTGCTTTCACCAGTAGAAAAGAGTTTTCTAGATCAGACTGATGAACGAAGAAAGATATTAAAGGAGAAATTAGAAAAAGGCATTGTGAAAAGGGACATTAAGAAAGGACCATGCTTTTAGTAAAATAAGAACAAAAGGGACGTTAGTTTTAGATCCTCAACATGTAGGGAAGCTATGTATATAGAGGCCACAATCCAAAATGGACACCTTCGTTGTGGGAACGAGTGAATGCAGACATGTGTTTCTCTTCCAGAGTAAATGGACTATTATGCTAAATGGACAAAACCCAGCAATTCCAGGGGTTTATTACATATGTGGATGAAATGCCTATTGCCGTCTTCCAAGACTATGGTATGGCACATGTTATTTGGGAATTGTGTTTCCAAAGATTTATCAACTTGAGAACCTAAATGAGACACCTAAACTGACTGAATTACAACTTGCTAGACCAAAGAGAGAATGTTGTTCCGGCATAACTGGAGATATATTTGGAGCAATGATTCCCTCAGTGGGAGTTATTCTAAATTCTGTGAAGATTCATACGTTATCTACTACTATGGATAACATTCTGACTAGTATTTCGGGAGTCATGGTCTTAATGGACATTGAAATGGCTGCGGTACGTTCTATGACTTTTCAGAACCGCCTTGCGTTAGACATCCTTTTAGCAAAGGAGGGCAGGGTCTGTAAAATGCTAAAATTGAATCATTGTTGCACATATATTCCTGATAATAGTAGAGAAATTAAACACTTTATTAATAGTTTGACTAACATCAACTCTGATTTAAAAGTTCTAAAAGAAGCTGAAGTTTGGAAAAAAGTTGGCAAAAGCTTTGCTTCTGTGAGAAATTGTCTGGGCAACTTAGGGAAAATGTTACAGGTAATATTGATTATTATAATCTGTATCATTGGTTTATGGAGAGTTCATAAATTGGATACTGTGATCAAAAGGCAGAAAATGAACAATGATCAGTGGAGCGAAGAAACTAAATTAGAAATGAAGAGGAGTAGATATTTGACAACTGGAGAAAGAAAAGAAATGTCAAACATTATTTTAGAATAGCAAATATTGTGTTAAGTGATATAGGTTGTGATGACACATTATTCATCAGAGGAGGGATTGTGAAAGCTGAATTCAGTTCTGAACAATTTGCATTGATTAATAGCTAAGACTTTACATGAATTATGCTAACCTTCAGAATTTGAGTGTCTTGGAAAATGTGCCTACCGAAGTGGCTACCATGACATGTATTTTTTTATTTTTTATAATTATTTTTATTAACATTTTGTCGTGGGGTAAATACAGACAATAGCATGACATCAACAGTTTCTTATCATATCATTTGCCAACGTTACTTGCTTTCCCAGTACACATTTTTGGATCCATCATTTGCCTTATTTATGTTACCTTATCCCTATGTCTGTGCTTCAATGTTGCACGTTCTCTGCCATGTACTTGGGTGTAGCATCCCCAAGCGGCCTCTGTCATGTAACATGCTGTCCCCCCCCTTCCAATTATCTTAACCAAATTCTTTAAAACATATTAACATGATGGCGCGCATGGGGGCATTCTAAGGATAGTTGCTGTAAGATGTGGCCGTGGACCCACACCAGGGAAGTGGCCCGGCTCTCAGCACCGTCTTCATCCTTAGATTGCCTCTCAGTGTGTGTCAGGAGTCCCCCAGGCGTTGCCCTGCTACTCTCCGGGCCCAATCGATATGGGATCAGTGGAGGCCTGTATCACGTTCTGGCTTCTTATTATGTCTCTCCCATCTATCGTGGGCCTGATCCTCCCTCTCTGTTCACGTGTCCTGTCTTACAATTTTGTGTCCTCTGTATCTCAACATCATGTCTCACATGTCAGCCGGCCCGCCTCCGTGTCTCCCTCTCCCTTAACTATATGTTCCCACTTCATCAGTATTTCTTCCCATGCCGGGGCAATAGGTGTCAATCTCAGGCCCCGCACCTCTTCACACTTTAGGGCTTGTAATTCGGCTCTGGCCCATTTCAACCCGTCTCGTCTCCATTCGTCCAGGGAAGGTCTCCTGGGTGATCCCCAGCCATGCGCTATTAATCTCCTAAATAGAACCAGCGCCAGATCCAGAAAGCGTTCCTTTACCTTCCCCATTACTAAGCCTGTTTTCAAGCCCAACAGATACATAGCTGGGGTCTGGGTCACTCCGGTCTCGAGCAACTCTTTCAGTTCGGTCACCACTGCTCCCCAGCCCCTCTGAGTATCGGGGCAGTGTCATACCATGTGGTCAAAGTCAGCGTCCACTTCGCTACATTTGGGGCATGTCTTGGGGGTTCCTCCGTATATTAGTCAGTCTATGTGGAGTAAGGTATGTCCTATGTAAATTGGGTATATCTTAGTCGTGTGTTCCTCAATACACCCCGTGGGTGTGCTAGTCCCTTCCGCCATTCAGAGTCTGTGAGATTCTTGCCCAAGGCCCTCTCCCATCTCTCCCTTTGGAGTTGTAGTGGGTCCAATACGCTTCCGACTTGTGTCTTGTATAGCTTAGTTATTAAGTGAGCATCGTCTCCTGCTGTCAGCAGTAGGTGCAGTACTTGGTGTGTGGCGGGTTCCGCATTAACCGTGTCCGAGTGCTTCATTAAATTATGTGTCAGCCTCTGGTACAGAAGGAACTGTCCACTCGGTACCCCTCCACTATCCATCAAGTCAGTGAATGGCCTCAAAACCCCATCACAGAAGAGGTCCCCAATTGTCTCCACCCCTGCTTTCGCCCATGCACTTAGTCCGACTCCCTTTACCATGATATGTATGACAATTAATAAAGAATTTGTCTTAAATAATGTGCACAAGTAGAATATAATGTATTAGTGGATCATACTAATTTATTAAGGATATGTATTGGCTTAAATATACAAGGTATACAGTAATTATTACATTTTAGGCCCAGTTGACAAGGTCTTAGGTGAGGCTTCATGGTATAAATGAACATTTGTTAAATGTTTTGTTAAAGCAGATAATTAACACTTGTTAATTGTTCATACACAGCTAACCAAATAGATTTGTAACATTGCATTGTTGAACAAGTTGATGTCTTAAACTTTCTTGTGAGGAATGTCTGCTCTAATGTGGAGTACAGCCAACAGATACAATTTTATCTTTGATTCATGAGAAGCAAATGTTCCTGTGACTTAACAATGGCTTCACTGACTGGAGTCGTGATTGCAACTAAAAAGTTAGTCGACAAAACTGGTGATGGGAAAGGGAGAAGAGGAGCCAATCATCGACTTGTGAAAGACTGTCCAGTTATATCATAGATTTGGAAATGAATGTTTATTGGTCCTACTGTGAACACACGATATTCTGATCAATGTGAGAAAATACTTTATGGATTTTTAGTTTAACCCCGACTACATTGGGGAAGGAGTTCAGTTAGTAGCAGTCTTGTTCCGGTCCCATTCTAGGAGCAGAGCAGTTTCTCATGTCTTCTCTTCTTAGCTTTAGCTTTACCTCGCAATTTGTTAATGCCATTGATGCTTTTTCTTTGCTTTATGTCCTTTCTAAGTTGGTTCAGTTAACTTAGAGCCCAACCGTGGCTGAGCCAATTCCTTTCACTGTCCCTTGCCAACACCGACCAGACGGATGTCCAACTGATGAAGAAATTACATCTTGCTTATCCATTCAGGAGATGTATAACAAAATGCTATTGTCTCTGTTTTATTGGATTTTTGCTTTCTGTTAGACACCAGCCGATATTTTGTTATAGCCCTAGTTAGATGCTTTCCAAATTCACTTTGACTAAATTACTTTTGCATGGAGCCCAAACATGCCATTCAAATTGGATGATTAGTTAGTGTGCCATATATTAACAAATGTTATTAACAAAGAATTGATCTTATTCAGCTGTTGAATCTAGATGTATGCCATATCTATTGTTCATTTATTGTCGTTATTCATTTTTACAGTAACTCTTGAATGTTTAATGATAAATGCTTTGGTTAAATTTAGATTTTTTTTTCGCCTCTTTGGTCAGCCTGTGTTGTTTGTATACATCTATCATTTGGTCTTGCGATTAATTTACGTGGTACTAGCATTGTTAATCTAGAGAAATAAACTTTCTAACTTTACAAAAAAGTGTGGTTATTCATGGCTACATGGGTCATGGTGCATAAAGATTACTGACTCATAGTTGTGATAGTCAATTTGTTAAACAGGTTATATAGTTGCTGGTTAGGTAATCAGTAAAGTTTGTGCTCATGGTGGATCACTCTTGTCATGAGTGAAAAGGTCAATCAAACCTCTAATACGTCCCCTTATAAATAAATTACCAAAGACCAAATAAGGCCAGACATGCTCACAGAGCTCCAGTCCTGATATTTAGCCAGGTGCACAGTCAATGATTTAGTTAGTAGTCTGAAAAGGTTCTTATGAGAAAATGCAGGAACAAACATCCTACGTATGTTCTGTAGCTAACAATGATATAGTCAATTCTTCTGAATGAATTATGAGGAGATGAATAAAAAGAAAATACATCTAGGAGATTTTGTTTATTTTCTGAGCTCTATCAGTTGATTAGCAAGTCTAATCTAGAGTCCACTTTCGGGGGGATTGCCCACCTCATCACACAATACAGTATACCAGCTCAGATCATAAGAAGCCTTGTACAAAGATACATCCTCTCGGAGACTTATATTATCAAAGCTTTTTTTTAAAAGGAACTCCATTTTCAATCCAAACTGCCATTTCTTTGGCATAAGAGTAATACAAGGTATGGAAGATATTCCTTCTCAACTTTTGTGCCACTTGTGCATGTTTCATTGTGTTTATGTGCATATTCTGTAAAAATGAAAAGTAAGTACTTTGCAGCGTGTCTTGTAATTATACAGGCCACTATATTCCAGGTCATGTAATGCACTCTGCCAGCGATAGCAGTGAGGCAGTCAAATGAAGGTGAATGCTTTCTGTGACCTGCCAAATGTACTCCACCTCTACCATAACAGAGATGTCTAAAATAATACAGATCGCATCTCCATTTACAAAATGGTAATTTTACCCCAACTCTCCCCTCCATGCTGGGGGCAATGACCATCTCTATCACAGAAGTTTTAGAAAAGCAGTCAGTGTTCCGTGCCAGAAACCTAACTTTCCATCCCCATAAACTATTGAAAGAATGTCCATACCCCAAGAAGAAGATAACCCTCCAACAATATGAGAATAAAAAATACAGCAAAAAAGCAGGGAAAGGCACAATATGGTACATGCTGGAATCAGTTGGTGATCAATTGGAATTCAATATGGGCAAAACCACTACTATAACCCTCCTCCTGAAATTGCAGAGGATGCTTGAATATTTAGTAACTTCCTGCACTGTGTATTCAACTGCCTTGGGGCACAGAAAGTCACAGTTAACCTTTTCCAAGTCGGGACATAAACGTCAGAGGTGCATAGATATGTGACAATGTTTGAGGGTTATAATTATCGTTTTTGTCTTTTATGATTGTTAGTAGCTCGTCATGTGTGGAGCTTTTGCATGTTCGGTATTCATACATGTTTGAGGGGTACATTCGTCATTTGTTGCTGCCCTTGCTCACTGACTACGGTTCTGTTGAAAGGCTCTGTATCTGGGCTGCTGGCGGCGGTGTCCTTGGCGGCCGTGCATGTGACGGTGATGGTGGCTGTCTTGTCCGACGTGCAGGTTGGCGGCGACGTTGACTTGCCTTTCTGCTTCAGGCCCTTCCCCACGTTGGATGCTGACACAGCTGTCTTGCCACTACCCACACTTGTCTTGGCTGAGCCCTTGGTGGCAGGTGTTTGGGCCTTCTCCCTCCGAGATGTGGGCAACTCTTTCTGTTTTGGAGGTGGGGGAATGTCCTTGGCCTCGCTCCTTGGGACACTGACGTCCCTGTTGCTTGGTGCACTCCAAAAACGGGGATTGCTGGCACCACTGTGCCCGGTGATGTGGTGGCTGAGGTGCTGTGTTGGGACCTGGAAAGGCGGGCCCTAGGAGACAGACGGGGGGAGGTGTACGGAAGAGGTCAACATTTAAGAGGAAAAGTTTTTTTGACACACTGGTATGGGTAGATGGAGGGAGTTTCGGAGTGGAGGAAGAGGTAGCGGTTGTAGGAGGTGTTCGTTTGCTGACTTTGGGTGAAGGTGCATGGGCTGGAGGCTGTCGTGAGGTGGATGGCTGTTGGGTGGGTGTCTGACTGCATTTGTGTAGTTTGGAAGGAGGGCTCACAGACACACTGGGAGAGGGCACTGGGGATGTGTGAATGGCAGTGGGGGTGGTGAGTGCACGTGAGCGGTGTGTGGTGATGGACGTGCTGGTGATGGAGGTAGTGGCTGAAGATGTAGTGCATGCAGGTGTGAGTGGAGATGTGACAGGGAGGGAGGAGGGAGACGTGGAGGAGGGGGACACAGTGGAGGCAGAGGGTGTTGGTATGTGTGCATGGATATGATGCTTGTGTGAGTGCTTGTGGGATGTGTGGTGCTTATGTTTGCCATAGCCACCCTTGTGTGTTGAGGTGTGTGCATGCCGGTCTGATGGTGTGCTTCGGGTAGGCTGAGGTACTGGGGATTGGGTCTGGGTGGAGGAAGTTGGAGGGGGGGGGCTGGACACAGTGACAATGGCTGCCATCAGTGCAGAGGCCAGAGCCTGAAATGCTCACTGTTGGGCTGCCTGGCCAGAATGAATGCCCTCCAGGTATGCATTTGTCTGTTGCAACTGCCTCTCTACACCCTGGATGGCATTCAGAATGGTAGACTGCCCAACAGGGAGGGATCTCAGGAGGGCAATAGCCTCCTCACTGAGGGCAGCAGGGCTGACTGGGCAGGGCCTGAGGTGCCTGGGGCGAAGGAGATGCCCACTTCCTGAGTGAGCGGCCACGGGACACACGCTGAGGGGCTGCTGAGAGGGCGGTGCTGGTAGGGGGGTGGAGGCTGTACCTGTAGATGCGGTGGGCACAGAGGGTCCCACCACCGCAAAGGAGCTCCCATCAGAGGAAGAATCGGTGTCGCTGGTCTCAGCTCCTGTCCCCTCCATGGAGCTCCCCTCGCCCTCCGTCCTACTGGTGAATTCAGACTCCATTGTCTGGCCCTCCAGGGCCATGTGGGATGCATCTCCCTCCTGCTCCGGTGGTACAGTTCCTCCGTCTGATGATGCTAATGCACACAAGAACAGGGATACCACAAAAAGGGGGGGGGGGAGAAAGAAGAAAGACAAGGTCAGTGCATACAATACCGCTACCGTCGGCGGACTCTACAGACACAGCAGCCCTCTGCACTACGCCATGCACTTGGAGTTCCCTAATTAATCACAGGGACATGGGGTACATTGCCTATGCCCGATTGCTGCACACATGGAAGTCACAGGAGCCTGACTAGGTGTAGATGGCTTTTACCACTGGTGGGGATGGGGTGCTGCTTAGCCTGCCTCACAAAGGGTCCTTGCCTACTAAGCTCGCCCTAGCCTAGGGGAACCCACTGCCCACCTCCCCCACCCAGACACCTCCAATGCACGCAGAGTCAGATGGATGTGACGGTACTCACCCCCTTGTGGCTGCTGTGATGCCCTCAAGCACCCATCCAACTCCGGATACGCCACCGCCAGGATCCAGAACATCAGGGGGGTCATGGTGCAATGGGCACCCCTCCCACGTTGGGAGGCCATCCCCAGCTGGGCCTCCGCCATCTTCTTGCTCCAGTGGCGAAGGTCCTCCCATCTTTTACGGCAGTGGGTGCTCCGTCTGTGGTGGACCCCCAGGGTCCAGACGTCCTTAGCGATGGCACACCAAATATCCTTCTTCTGGTGGGCACTGACCTAGAGGAATAGTACAGGGGAAAATGTAACACTTTTACCGTACGAACCGTCACAGTCATTGTCCCACATTCCCACCCTTGCCCTGACGCACATACACTCACCGTCCGATCATGCAAGCCTGATCTCCCCCCTGTAGTTTCCATCCACACCACTCCAAACAGGCATTGCCCATACAGCATGCTCACAGTGTACTCAACTGTTTGTCTGGAGGACCATAGAGTAGCGTGTACTGGGAGAGGACCCCATCCACTAGTTTATCCAACGCCTCTGATGTGAAGGCAGGGGCCCTTTCCCCAGACACATGAGCCATCGTTGCTTCCAGACAGAGGTCACAGCAGCACTTGCAGTGTAGGTCCTCTCCTGTCGAAGATCAAGTATCAAGTGAGTGAACAGAGAGAAAAGGGCAGTCACGTCCGCAGCGGTGCGTACCGTCACCGCCGGCGTACATCGTCATTGGCTCCTGGAACCCATAGGGCCCAATGTTAACCAATGCAGGACTACGCCGTGGTCTTCGACCGCCTACCGCGACAGTGTAGAACGCCAGCACAGTTACCTCATATCCCCTTCTCCCACATTACAGGTCAGGCAGCCGCCATTTCAGGTGGCCACATGGCATTATTTTTTAATGCGTCACACATATATAGGCCTTGCATATACACAGAGACTGGCACATAGCGTATTGACAAATGTGTGCAATACAATTGTTTTTTTCCTACCTCAGTGTTGGCTGACTCTGTGCTCGCTGTTCTCATCCATAGGGCACGTCCGCTGGGGCAGGTGAGGAGATGGCGGCATCCTCCGGTGTACAGGCCTCTGGTGGACCTGTCGACAATGGAAGAGTGACATGTAATAATCACCTAAAGACTAGATCGTGCCACAATCCAGGAACTGTGTGCCCAGTTGGAGCCAGACCTGATGTCAGCTATCCGCCATCCCACAGGAATCCCCCCTCTAGTGCAGGTCCTGTCGGTACTCCATTTCCTGGCAAGTGGGTCTTTTCAAACAACAGTGGCCATTGCATCAGGGATGTCCCAGCCTATGTTCTCAAACATGTTGTCCAGAGTGTTGTCTGCCCTGCTGAAACACATGCGCAGCTACATCGTGTTCCCCCAGGTGGAGGATTTGCCTACAGTGAAAGGTGACTTCTATGCCCTGGGACATATCCCCAACATCATAGGTGCCATTGATGGTACACATGTGGCCTTGGTACCCCCTGCAGGAGTGAACAGGTGTACAGAAACCGGAAGAGCTACCATTCTATGAATGTGCAGATGGTGTGTTTGGCTGACCAGCACATCTCCCATGTGAACGCCAAGTTTCCTGGCTCAGTGCATGACGCTTACATTCTGCGGAATAGCAGCATCCCTTATGTGATGGGGCAACTCCAGAGGCACCGTGTGTGGCTAATAGGTGAGGACAAGGACCTTATACCGTGTGAATAGTTGTCTGGGTCTGGGGTTGTCCCTAAGGGTTAGTGTGTCTAACAGTTGTCCCATGACATTTGCAGGTGACTCTGGGTACCCCAACCTGTCATGACTATTGACCCCAGTGAGAAATCCCAGGACAAGGGCAGAGGAACGCTACAATGAGGCACATGGGCGAACTAGGAGGATTATTGAAAGAACCTTCGGCCTCCTGAAGGCCAGGTTCAGGTGCCTCCATATGACAGGTGGTTCCCTGTACCACTCACCAAAGAAGGTGTGCCAGATCATCGTGGCCTGCTGTATGCTGCACAACTTGGCTTTGCGACGACAGGTGCCTTTTCTGCAGGAGGATGGTCCAGTAGGAGGTCTTGTGGCAGCTGTGGAGCCCGTGGACAGTGAAGAAGAGGAGGCAGAAGAAGAGGACATAGACAACAGAAACACTGTGATCCAGAAATACTTCCAGTGAGACACAGGTAAAAAGACATCACTGCTTCCTACTTCTGATAAAATTGTTTGACCTGTCATCTGTCTGTCACTTTCACCCAGTGTATGGACCCTGATTTCTCACTTTGCCTTTCAGTTTCAAGGATGTGGGTCCCACTGTGTGACCTCTGCTATGTTACCTCATGGACTAGAACTGTGTGACATAGGTATGTAGACATTAGAATGGACATTGGGTTTCTCCTCAGTTATTGCAAATACACAATTGTGAAAGCACAGACTGACCCCAGACTGTTTTGTGATTCAAGGGTGTTTATTTAAGTGCAAAATAGTGTAGGGGGTTGTAAAATGGGCAGGGGTGATGTTGGGGGAATGTCCATGGCAGAGTCCAGTCTATTTGTCTCACAAGTGCATTGTCCAAAGGGGCATAGGAAGTGGAGCTAGGGAAGTTTAAGGATGGACAGGGTGACAAACTGGGAAAGAAGGATGACATTCAGGGTGGTCTAATTTCTTGGTGGGGGTCTTGGAATTGTTCTCTGTCTTTGGCCTGGATCTCAGGGACCGCTTGTGGGGTGGTTCTCCATCTGCAGGAGGTGGGGTGCTGGTGTCGTGGACCTGTGGCAGTGCCTCCTGTCCACTAGTGCCGGCAGAGGTGGTGGGCAGTTCATCGGCCAAGCTAGTGTCAGGGGCCCCTTGTTGTGCCACAGTGTCCCTCCTGGTGTTCACAAGGTCCTTCAGCACCCCTAGAATGGTGCCCAGGGTTGTGTTGATGGACTTGAGTTCCTCCCTGAACCCCAAATACTGTTCCTCCTGCAGCCGCTGGGTCTCCTAAAACTTAGCCTTGTCCGTTGCCATTGTCTCCTGGGAATGATTGCAAGCTCAAGCTCCCATGATGTTGGAGAGGGCCTCGTGGAGAGTGGGTTCCCTGGGCCTGTCCTTTCCCTGTCGCACAGCAGACCTCCCAGTTCCCCGGTTTTCCTGGGCCTCTGTCCCCTGAACCGTGTGTCCACTGCCACTGCCCCCAGGTCCCTGCTGTTCTTGGGGTCATGGGTATGCCTAGGGTCCCTGTAGTGGTGGACACACTGCTGCTTGACGTGTCCTGGGGACAGAGGGATTGGCCCGCTGGGTGGGTATTGTGCTGGTGTTTCCTTAGGGGGGAGGCTCTGTGGTGGCCTGTGACTGTGTCAGGGGAACTGACTGTCCTGAAGTCCCAGTTGGGCCGGGCTGGTCATCTAGATCCAGTTGGACAGAGCTGCTGTCATCACTGTGGGCCTCTTCTGTGGGGGAAGTGGACATGTCTGGAACCTCCTGTCCGGTGACGTTGGGCAGGGGTCCTGCAGGGGTGTAAAGGCATGATTATTGCATCTGTGTGTGCCATGGTGTGCAATGGGTGGGTGACCCTGTACCCCAGTGCTTACATTCTTGTATTGGACCTTGTGTGATAATTGTTTTGGGGTCTGTGTGGGTATCTGTAGTGGACATGCATTGGTGATGGGTGTCCATGCTCTGTTGTTGCATGCAGGGCTTGGTGTTGGGATGTGTGGTTTGTGATAGTGGTACATATATGAGGAGCTGGAGTGATGGGGGTGAGGGCGGGGTATGTGATAGCATGCAGGTAGGGTGGGGGATGTAATAGTTAAGATTTGACTTACCAGAGTCCATTCCTCCTGCTACTCCTGCGAGGCCCTCAGGATGCAGTATAGCCAAGACCTACTCCTCTCATGTTGTTAGTTGTGGGAGAGGAGGTGGGGGTCCGCCGCCAGTCCTCTGAACCGCAATGTGGTATCTTGAGACCACAGAACGCACCTTCCCCGTAGGTCGTTCCACCTCTTCCTGATGTTATCCCGTGTTCTTGGGTGCTGTCCCACTGCATTGACCCTGTCCATGATTCTGTGCCATAGCTCCATCTTCCTAGCTATGGAGGTGTGCTGCACCTGTGATCCGAATAGCTGTGGCTCTACCCGGATGATTTCCTCCACCAGGACCCTGAGCTCCTCCTCAGAAAACCTGGGGTGTCTTTGCAGTGCCATGGGGTGGCGTGGGTGATGTGTGAGGTGGTGTGTGTTGTGATGTGTGGGGTGATGTTTAGGGGTGTGTGTTGTTTTGGTCGTGGATGCGTATGAGTGATGGTGTGCCTCTCTATGCTCGTGTGATCTTTGCTTTTCTGTCTCTCTGGTTCTTCCAAATTTTTCGTTGTAAGTGTTTGTGGGTAATGTGGGTGTGTTTTATATTGTCTTGGGTGAGTGGGAGTGGTGTGTGTATGTGTTTCAGGGTTGTGTATTTCAATTTGTCCAATGTGGTAGTGTTTTGTATATGTGTGTGTATTTTGAGTGCGGCGGTGTGCACCGCCAATGGAATACCGCAGTTGTAAGATTGCCACGTGGATTCGTGGGTCATGATAGTGTGGGCATATTCCTGTTGCCGTGACGGTGGAGGTTTTGTTATCGCCAGTTTATCACTCACCTTTGGTGTGGCGGACTTGTGTGGGTGTCTAGATTTTGGCGGATTCCGAGCTGTGGGTCGTAATAGCTGTGGCGGAATTCCGCGGTCGCGGTGGTGTGTTGGCGTCTTCTGCACGGCGGTAAGCGGGATTTACCGCCAATGTTGTAATGAGGGCCTCTGTCTCTAATCCTAAACGTTGCACCTACAAATTAATAATTTCAAATATGTTAGTCTAATTAGTTCCAAGGACGTAAGGCATGACCAGAAGGTAATAGGCTGTCACACAAAATTCCAGGACTGGAAATGATCCGAAGTTACATGTATGGATGTGGCTACTCTACCCATTCATTGTATACTACATAAAGGGCTCCATAAACATATGAAGTCCATTCTAAAATGCCAAAGGATGCTACAATTGGAACACACACAGAAACCACATTGGGACCTGCCGAAAAAAAGAAATTTAAAAGATTGTGTAACTGGATGACAAAAATTGCAAACAAGCAAGTGATTTCAATTGTAAAGGAATTATTGTAAAATATAAACAGACTTGAAAGCGTCAATGCCAGCTCCAAAATAAAAACAGTTTACCCCATCTCAAGAGTGAATTCCACATCAGAGAAGAAAGCTAGCCATCTATTTAAAGCTACTGAAGACATGAAAATGTTGGCGCATGTGATGAAACTGAATGAAGAAGGAAAATTATTGGGGCCTGGTGGAGTGGATGCAGAACTGCTGTTCCTTAGCAATCCTACATGATCCTGCTGGCATGGGTCACAACAGGTGATAAAATAGGCAGCAGCTAAGAATATTGAAACACAGCAGAGCAGGTAATGTCCGGTTTTATGGCTTGATGCCACAAGAGGAGCTGAGGGCTACACTGGTGGTGTGCTGGAGCCAAAGAGAAGGAGGTGGGCTTTGGCTGTGGCAAGAGAAGTGGCGAAGTTCGGCAGAAAGCTGTTGGTAAGCAAATTAACAAAGACTCCAATAACCTGCCATTGGCAGCAAGTGAGACCACAGGCAAATTTCCTTCCTCTGCAACAACTGGATGGTCTCAGGACTGGGAGGGGAGGTTGGTGGCTGTGAGTGCCCACGTATCACACTGAGGTAAGAAAATAGGAGGCAACAGAGACCAGCTAAGAGTATCCAGCAATTAAAGATCTTCAACTCAGTTGCAGGCTTGGTCACAGGTGAACTTTCTTCTGTGGTGGTGTCAGAAATGGGGTCTCTAGTTGGCAGAGGTATACACCCTTGTCCAAATAGGGATCACAGTCCTAGTCAGGGTAGGTCACACACAATCCAAATTATCCTGTGCCCACCATATGGTAGTTTGGCACTGAGCAGTCAGGCTTAACTTAGAAGGCAATGTGTAAAGTATTTGGGCAAGAAATCATGGAGTAACACAGTGAGAACACCACAAAAAGACACCACACATGTTGAGAAAAATATGATGTTTACCTGGTTAAATTGAGGTAAAAAACTATCAAGATTTGATAATCACAAGTTGGAATATCACTTTTTTAATGGTAAGAACAGTCTTTAGTTCTTGAAAGCAACAATGGTCTCATGCAAGCACAAAGTACCTGGTTTGCTTAAAAATTACACGCACGAGGACTGCAGAGGAGGAGATGTGCGGAAAAAGGTAGGTGTGCATTGGACTTCCAGGTGCACACAGACAATGTGTTGATTTTTTTCCATGCGTCTAATTCCGGAGCGTAGCCTTGAATCCTCTTTGCAATGCAGGGTCTTTTGATGCCCAGGGACGATGCATTAAAATCCTTGGCGTGTAGGGCGAAGTCACAGGTGCTGCATCTATCTGGTGGGTGATGCGACAAAATTACTGCCGTACGGCAGGCGCTGCATCGATTCCTCTTGCAGGAAGAGGGGCCTGGCGCTGCATCGATCTCCACTTGGAGAGCTGCGCTGCATTGTTCCAGTTCAGGGATGCAGTGATTATTTCACCACTAGGCAGGCTATGCGTCAATTTGGGCAGGCTGTTCGTCGATTTTCGCAGCACAAGGAGTTTCGTCGCAGAGATGAAGTCTTTTTGGCCCTGAGACTTACGGAAACAGGAGACAAGCTCAATCCAAGCCCTTCAAGAGCACTTCTCAGCAGAGCCAGTGGCCATCAAGGCAGCAGGGCAACAGCAAGGTAGCAGTCCTTTACAGCAAAGCAGTCCAGGTGAGTCCTTTGGGCAGCCAGGCAGCTTCTCTTGGCAGGTTGCAGGTTCTGATGCAGAGTGTCTGTTCCAAGAAGTGTCTAATTTGGTAGGGTCAGGAACCCAGTTTATATACCCAAAAGTGCCTTTGAAGTGGGGGAGACTTCAAATAGTGGTTTTGAAGTGGACAAGGTCTCCTTTCAGTACAGCTGTGTCTGCCAGGGTCCCAGTAGGGGGTTTGTCAGTTCTTTGTATGAGGCCAGGCCACTATCCTTTGAAATGTAAGTGTCAGGCCCTCCACGCTTCCAGCCCAGGAAGACCCATTCAGTATGCAGATGTGTGCATGTGTGACTGAGCATCCTGTGTTGTGGTTGTCTCAGTGAAATGCAGAAGGGAGCTGTCAACCAGCCCAGCCCAGATGTGGATTGGAGACAGGCTGTAAGGCACAGAAGGATTTAAGTGCAGAGAAATGCTCAATTTCTAAAAGTAGCATTTCTAAAATAGTAATATTATATCCAACCTCACCAGTCAGCAGGATTTTGTATTACCAGCTGGCCATAATAAATAGGACCTGTTTACCCCCTGAATCTACCACTCAACATTTTATGAGGGTAGCTCTAGTGTTAGCCTATGAAAGGAGCAGGCCTCACAACAGGGGAATTCAAAATTTAGACATATAAAACACACAGATATACGTCCTGCCTTTTACCTACACAGCACCCTGCCCTCTGGGTTACCTAGGGCCTACCTTAGGGGTGACTTACATGTAGAAAAAGGGGAGTTTAAACTTGGCAAGTACTTTTAAATGCCAAGTCGAAGTGGCAGTGAAACTGAACACACAGGCCTTGCAATGGTAGGCCTGAGACACGGTTAAGGGGCCACATATGTGGGTGGCACAATCAGTGCTGCAGGCCCACTAGTAGCATTTAATTTACAGGCCCTGGATACATGAAGTGCACTTTACTAGGGTCTTACAAATAAATGAAATATGGCAATTGGGTATGAGCCAATGTCACCATGTTTTAAGGGAGAGAGCATATGCATGTTAGCACTGGTTAGCAGTGGTAAAGTGCACAGCGTCCTAAAACCAGCAAAAACAGTGTCAAAAAGTGGAGGAAGGCAGGCAAAAAGTTGGGGGTGACCACCATAAGGCTGTCAAGTCTAACAGGTGGTACCAGGTGACACATCCCGGGAAAACATTTTTAAAAATGTAAGTAAAGTAAGGATGGCAGAAATTTGTAGCATGTGGATGTAGTGCTGGAACATGACAAGATTCCTGGTGGGGACTCCATACAACTGTTGCAGAATATTCTTAGTATCTCTAATCGCACAACACTTCATGCTAGACCTGACATTGGCCCTCATTTCGACCATGGTGGTCTTTTTCAAAGCCTGCCGAGGTACAGCCGTGCTGAAGACCGCCAGTGCAGGCCGTTTTCCGCGCAGCATATTATGACTACTGGCAGCCCTCCATCCTTTTTCGGATGGAGAGACCCCAGCAGCCATACTGGCGGTCGGCGGGGAAGTGGAGGCTGCTCCCGTCATCAGAACACCACCCACGGAATCACGTTCCATGATTCGGTGTGGCGGTGTTCTGGTGACGGGGAGCTGGCGGCGGAGCAGCCCCCATGGATCCCGTCCCCTCCCGGAGGATCAATGGACAAGGTAAGTTGATCGTCTGTTAGGGGAGGGGGTGGGGGGGTGTTGTGTGTCATGTGCGTGCATGGGGGTGTGCGTGTGTGTATGTAGAGGAGGTGTGTGAGTGCGTGTATGCATGCGGGGTGTGTTGTGTGTATGGGAAATGTGTGCGGGTCGTTCTGTGTTCATGTCTATTTGTATGTGTGTGGGTATGTGTTGTAGTGTATATGTGCGTGTAGGGGTTTGTGTCTGTGCATGTTGGGGGTGGGTTGGGGAGGGTGTGTGTGTCTGTGCATTTTGGGGGTGGGGTTGGGGAGGATGTGTGTGTCTGTGCATGTTGGGGGTGGGGTTGGGGAGGGGGTGTGTGTCTGTGCATGTAGGGGGTAGGGGTGGGGAGGGGGGTCCTGCCGCCTTTGGGGGGTGGTAGGGGTGTGGGGTGGGTGGGAGCGGGTGGGGGAGACCCCTCTCAGTGCCAGGGAAGGAATTTCCTGGCACTGATAGTGCCTACCTCCATGGATTTCCTGGTGGTTCCAAACCACCCGAAATCCATGGCGGTATGCAGGGTCCTAATACCGCCGGCGGTCTGGTGACGGCTGCTGGCCTGGAGACCGAAGTCTCCAGCTCAGTGGTCGTCACCGCCCTGCCGGTCGGAGTGGAGAAGTGGCGGATGACCATGGCGGTAACCACCATGGTCATAATTCAAAAAAAATTTCGCCGGCCTGTTGGCAGTTTTACTGCCACTTCTTCCCCGTCCGCCAGGGTCATAATTAGGGCCATTGTGTCTAATCACTGCCTGTTGTTTACATATTTGGAGAGGAGTAGAGAGACGGTCTATGTCCCTTCATTGACATTACAAAGGATGGGGCATTTCAGGCCGCAGAAAGGGAGTGCAGCACACGGCACATCACACTTCAGTTTGACACCAATAAGGGTCCCTTAGTGATTGCATTAACAGAATGGGAAACTTTTGAAATGTATATTGAGAGTATATGCATTAATACAGTCGCTGGTGTTAGAACATCGCTCAACCGGTGTTAGAGCCGCACCATCAAGAAGCAAGTGCTTTAATGGTAAGACGTAGTAAAGTGGTTAATAGAAATGAGAAGGGATTATAAAGAAAGGATGGAACGTCCGAGATTGTTCAGTCATACAGAGTATGTAACCATGTAACATGGAGAGGGACATAAATCAGGGTGCCTGCTGGCATGGTGTAGGAAAGTACCCTCTTTCTTGGCATGGTTACCCCCATTTTCTGCCATTTGTCAGTATGTTTGACTGTGTCTACTGGGTTCATGCTAACCAGGACCCTAGTAGTTTTGCTCTCTCCTCTAAATGGTACTTTTTCTTCCCACAATTGGCATACTGGTACCCCCACGTAACTCCCTAATATATGGCACCTAGGTACCCAGGGCATTGGGGTTCCAGGGGATCCCTATGGGCTGCAGCAGTTATTCTGCCACCCATAGGGAGCCCATGCAAAGGGTTCTGCTGGCCTGCCATTTCAGCCTGCGTGAAATGGGTGCATGCACCCGTTTTCACTACAGGTCACTACACTAGGTCCCTATAAGTCACCCCTATGGTAGGCCCTCTCAGCCCAGAGGGCAGGGTGAAGGTACCTGAGTGTGAGGGCACACCTGCACTAGCAGAGATGCCCCCACAAACTGGAGATCCATTTCCCTGGACTTTGTGAGTACGGTATGCCATTTTACGCGTGTACTGGACATAGGTCACTACCTATGTCCAGCTACATAATGGTAACTCCTACCTGGGCATGTTTGGTATCAAACATGTCAGAATCATGCCCTGAAACTGTTGCAAGTATTTGAAATATGACTCCATGCACTCTGGGAGATTCTTAGAGGACCCCCAGCATTGCTACCACCAGTCTTACAGGGTTTTCCGGGCAGACCAGCTGCTGCCACCCCTCAGACAGGTTTCTGCCTTTCTGCTGCTTGATCTTATCAAGCCCAGAAAGGCAGAACAAAGGATTTCCTTTGGGAGAGAGAGGTAACACCCTCTCCCTTTGGAAATAGGTGTGACTGGCTTAAGAGGTGTAGCTTCCCCAAACCACTAGTTTGCTTTGAAGGGCACATTTGGTGGCCTCCATGAATAAATGAGTCCACACCAGTTCAGGGACCCCCAGTCCCTGCTCTGGTGTGAAACTGGACAATGGAAAGAGGAGTGACCACTCCCCTGTCTATCACCAACCCAGGGGTGGTGACCAGAACTCCTCCAGAGGGTCCCCGGGTTCTGCAATCTTGTTTCCAAGATTAGCAGGGAACTCTGGGAGCATCTGAGTGGCCAGGCCAGGCAGGTGACATCAGAGCCCCCTCCTGATAAGTGCTTACCTGGTTAGGTGACTAAATCCCCCTTTCAGGACTATTTAGGGTCTCTCTCTTGGGTGGGTCCTCAGATTTGGCTTGCACGATTCCAGCAGGACTCCTCTGCAACCTCTGCTTTGACTTCTGGCCTCCAGGCTGCGACTGGAACCTCCAGGACCCGTCAAGCTGCTTCCAAGATGAAAGGACTCTTCAGCAACATTGTTTCCAGGGCTCCTGCCAGCTTTGCAACATTTCCCTCACTGTGCATCCTCAGAAGACTGCAACTCTTCAGCCTGCACAAGAAGAAGAAGAAATCTCCCTTGGAATGAAGGAGTCACTCCCCTCAACCGCAGGCACCTACAACAAGCGACGAGCGGCTGCGTAGATCCCCTCTCCTGCTGATCTGTGTGGATCCTGCATCACTGGTGCTGGTCCAGAGTGGTCAGCTTGGCCCTCTCTGCCAGCTAACCAACTTTGGTGGAGGTAAGCCTTTGCCTTCCCACGTAGGACAGTACCCCTGTGCATCGCTTCTCTTGCAGCAGCCACGGCTTGTTTGCCTCTCCTCCAAGGGATCTTCGGGCCATGTTTAGCTCCATGCCCCAGCACTCCATCCTGCAAAGCACAGCCTCCTACGTTGTTCTTCTGCGGCGTGGGATCCTCTTTTGTAGTGCTGCATGGGCTTCTTCTGCAACTCCTGTGTCCCAGTCCTGTGGTACTCCTGTGGGTGCTGCTTCTGCTCCTCTGGACTCTCTGCAATGCTGAGGGTCCCCTGTGACTCCCCCTCCTGGGTTGAGTCCTCCTGGGCTTTGCTGGTCCCCGGCAGCACCTCATTTCAACTAAACATGAGTTTGCCTTTGCCAAGGCTTGTTGGTGGAATTTCTGCACCAACACCCATCTACAATCTTCCTTCCAGCGTGGGACTCCTTCTGCATCCATCAGGAACTCTTCACTGGCTCCAGGGCGGTAGTGCTGACCTGTTTTTCATCACCGTTGACCAATGCCTGCATCCACAGATGGGTGGGTAGTAGCTTCTACTCCTCCTGGACTCCACTGTGACTCTTGGACTTGGTCCCCTTTTTCTACAGGTCTTCTTTCTTCAGGAATCCACCACTGGTTTCCTTGCAGTCTTCTCTTGGTGTCTTCATTTCCTTCTTTTCCTCCTTTTGGGTGATTTGGGGACAATCCAGTCTTTTAGTCCGGCATTCCTGGTCTTTGGGGGGGGATACTGTGTTACTTAGCTCTGTGGTTTTTTAGTACTCTCAGCTCCCCGCTACACATTTTACTTACTTAGGTGGGGTACCTTGTTCGCATTCCATTTTTTTAGTATATAGTTTGTGCTACCCCGAATGATCACTATTGGTTATTGTTATTTGTACTGTTTCTAACCTTTTCTATGCTTGTTTATTACTAGTGTATATATTTTGTGTATTACTTACCTCCTAAGGGTGGGTTACCTGTCTAGTATTTTGTGGTGATTTGTTCCAAAAATAAATTATGTATGTAAGTGCTGTGTAACTACAGTGGTATTGCATGAGCTTTGCATGTCTCCTAGATAAGCCTTGGCTGCTCATCCACAGCTACCTCTAGAGAGCCTGGCTTCTAGATACTGCGTACACTTCACTAAAAGGGGATACCTGGACCTGGTATGTGGTGTAAGCACCTTAGGCACTCACCACACACCAGGCCAGTTTCCTACATTGGTGGTGCAGCGGTGGGATAAGCACTTGAAATTGCCTTATCATTATGTCACTTGGTACTTTCCACAGGAAAGACCACTTACTAGCTAGGGATATACACATACACCTAGTGTCGGGACATAGGGGGTCATTATGACCCTGGCGGTCCTGCCCCTCCACGCCGGCAGTGCCAGTCAGACCGCAGACAGCCTGGTGGTGCAGGACCGCCAAGTTATGGCAAGGGTAGTGAACTGGCTGCATTACAGCCAGTTCACCCACTCACCACCTGTCCCGCCAGGGGATAGGACCGCCTGGCCAAAGGTTGTCCACCTTCGACCCAGCGGTCCACCTAACACCACCTGTGGTATTTTGAGTATCCTTACTGCCAGGGATTCCGTGGTGGCAATGCCGCCATGAAATCTCTGGAGGTAAGGATACTGGCTACCGGAATACTCATTCCTGTAGCCACTACAGGACTCCCCAAACCCTCATCCATGTTGGAAACCCCCCAACCCTGACCCTATCAGAAGCCCACCACCCCCCCCAAGCAACAAAACTCCTCCTCCCCCATCCCTGTACTGTACCCCCGCCCTATCCATGCACGCACACACAACACATACATCCATACATGCACACATCCACGCTCACTCATTCACACACAAATGCACACATGGCCACGACATTCCCCCTCACCCCCCGCATACACGCAGTCACACAGGCACACAGACACTTGCATGCACACACACACACAAACACCCACAGCACCCCCTACCCCCTCCTTTCACACACACACAACCCATTCACGCACACAACACTCAACATCCCCCCATCCCCTGACGGTCGATCACCTTACCTAGTGGTCGTCCGGGAGAGAATGGGGTCCATGGATCCTGCTCTGCCGCAAGGGCCCCACCAACACAACACCGCCACACAATCTACAATGTAGTAATATGGGGGGCGATGTTGTGGTGGCGTGGCGGTGGAAACAGAGCAGGCTCCACTAGACCGCCAGTACGGCTGCTAGTGGCTTCCCCGCCAATAGTGCTGGTGAGCAGCCAGCAGCCATATTATGGTGGTCTGAAGACCTCCAACACTGGCAGACAAGTGACAGGCATGACTTCGCCGGTCTCCGAAAGAGACCACCAAAGTCTTAATGAGGATCAAAGTCTCTAGGGTTTGCGAAGAGAGGGGCCTGGGCTGAGCGCTTACTCCAAACTTCTGTAAAAGAGACTAGAAGTTAGGGAGGTTAGGCACACCCTACACCGCTCTCACATGTCGTGAGCACCCAGCACATCTCAGAACATGGGTTCTCACTATGAGGACCTTACCTTTCAGGAACTGAGGGAAGTGTGTAAGAGTAAGAAACTGAAGACATGGAGGAACCATAATAAGAGTCTACTCTTAGGACATCTCCTCCAGGATGATCAGAATCAAGCTGCTGGCCAGGAGGAGAGGGAGGAGGAGGTAGACTGTAACCCCCCAGTATTAGAAAGAGATGATCTGGATGCTGAGGAGGGTCAGCAGGGTCCCTCAGAGGATCACAGGGTCTCTAGTAAATCCTTAGTGTAGATGGAAGCACTACAGGTCGTACCAAAGGTGGTCATGTTAGTAGGCCCACCTTTGTTCCCAGAGGACTAGTTCAGAGGGTCACTAAGCCTAGAGACAGATCCTCATCCTGCCACTCTCATGTCACCTCTTTATCTGAGGGGGCAAACTGCTCAACTCCAGAAGATGACACCTTAGATAAGGAATGTAGGAAACTGAGGCTGGAGTAGGCCAGGCTGAGGCTTCAGCAGCAATAGCTATCCCTAGACAGGGAGGCCTTGGCAGTGGAGAGAGGGAGGCAGGGATTGGTGTTAGCACCCCATGGTGGCAGCAGCTTGGGTTTCATGGAACCTAGGATCAGAGAGGACTATTTTGATTCTAGAAGGTTGTTCCCCCCTACAAGGTGGAGGATGACATCCATAAGTGGTTCTCTGCTCTGGAAAGGGCCTGCAAATTCATAGGGCCTGCCAGAGACAGTGGGCTGCTATCCTTTGGCTCTCCTTCTCTGACAAGGGCAGGGATAGGCCTCTTACTGTCAGAGAGGAGGATGCTGACAATAACACAATTTTAAAGTCTGTTCTGTTAGATGGGGTTAGTCTTACCACTGAACAGTACAGAATTAAGTTCAGGAAGACCAGGAAAGAGTCCTCCCACGGTTGGGTTGATTTTGTGGACTACTCTGTGAAGGCCTTGGAGGGCTGCTTACACGGTAGGAAAGTCCGTGATTATGAGGTCTTGTACAATCTGATTTTAAGAGAGCAGACACTGAACAATTGTGTGTCTGATTTGTTGCACCAGTACTTGGTAAACTCAGATCTAACCGCTGACCAAGAATTGGGAAAGAAGGCAGACAAGTGGGTCAGAACAAGGGTGAGCAAAAGCTCACTCTGGGGGTGACAAGGACAAGAACAAGGAAGCAGGTAAGTCTCAGGACAAGGGTGGGGACAAAAACAAACCTAAAGAGTCTTCCTCAGGCCCACAAAATTCCTCTGGGGGTGGGTTCAAATCCTCTTCCTCTTCCCATAACAAAAAGCCTTGGTGTTATGTCTGTAGGAACTAGGGCCATAGGCCAGGAGATAGCTCCTGCCCTAAAAAAAGCACCAAACCATCCACCACTACAACCCCCACCTCTACCACTAGTGCCCCTAATAACAACAGTAGTGGTGGGTCAGGCAGTAATAACCTTTCCAAGGGTGTAGCTGGAATCACTTTAGGAAGTGTGGTAGGGGCTGGCTTAGTTAGGAAAACTACTGAGGCAGTTTTAGACTCAGATGAGGGCCTTGATTTTGCCACCCTTGCTGCGTGTCCCCTTAAAATGGGTAAGCACAGGCAGCTGCCCTTGATAAATGGTGTTCAGGCAGGCGTCTACAGGGACACAGGTGCCAGTGTCAATATGGTCACTGAAAAACCGGGTGTCCCCTAAGCAACACCTACTTGGTCATCAGTACCAAGTGACTGATGCACAAAACAACACTGCATGCCAACCCTAAGGCAGTTGTTGACTTTAGTTGTGGGGGGGTTACTGTCCCGAGGAAGTTTGCAGTGTCCACAGAATTGCCTGTAGAGTGTCTCTTGGGGAATGACTTGGAGACTTCAGCTTGGGCTGAAGTGGAGTTGGAGGCACATGAAGCAATGCTGGGCATACCAGGGCATATTTTTACTTTGACCAGGACTCAGGCCAAGAAGCAAAAAAGAACAAGCATTTGCAATGCAACAGGTCTTGCGTTTGTCTGAGTTAAAGCTATTAGCTTTGTAAACTCCTAACCGGACTTTTCTTGCCTCATAAAATGAAAAGTAAAACAGTTTGACATAAGCGAGCCAACGGCCATCATGAGAGCAAAGCAAATACACAAAAGGAAACAAAAGTTCACTCGCAGTGAAACATATTGGCAAAAGTGCAATTATCCATATAATCAGCAAAAGTGCAAGTATCCATGTAACAGGGTCGATGTCATGCAAAGCGCTCTACTACTGCCCAGCGAGATCGCGCTGTGTAGGAAGTAAAAAGAACAAGTATGTGACTGGAGCACCGTTACTCCGGTGGGCGTAGCGAGGAACGTGAATGTACATGGCAGAGAACTTCTATGAACATTGAGGACGATGGTATACGTGCTGAAATCTAATACTCATACTTAGAATTCTCCATCTGCCAATTAGGGGTGTTAGGTTCGAGAACATTTATAAAAAATGTATACAAAACGTATACATGTGGCAAGCAGGTTCCTGCTTGCTCGCCAGACTCCAAACATTCGTCCCAAACTTGGGGGCACAGAGGAGCTTCCGGGGTCAGGCAATGGGGCAGCACTGGGTCCCGGCCTCTCACCTAGATTTTGGTGAGTGCAATCTCTCTCTCCATGTTGGACGCCATTTGCCGCCGATCGCTGCGGCTGCCCCACGATAGCGACTCATGGAGCGGGCTCCCCGGGGTGTGTGCGTTTCGGCTCCCAAACACCCGGCCCTCGCGGCGCTGCGGCCCCTCAGTCAGCCTCAGCCCCGGAGCTTTGCCCAGTTTGGCATTGCGGCTGTTGCACAGCTCCTCATTCACCGTGTGGGAAAGAGCTGCTTTGTGGCAGCCGGGTCACGTAATGTCCGGCTGCAGCGGCTATGCGAAGGAGGCGGCGTTGCTGCTGGCCAGGGACTCCAGGGAGACCCCCAAACTTAGGGAAGGGCAGTGGACGCCCCCAGGGCTCTGATAACGTGTAGTCCGTGGCACTGGGGCTCAGCGGCATAGAGTTCTTTTGAAAAATATTCGGTTGATGAGTAAGGCGTGGTAATTAAACTATGACAAGCATTTGGAATGCAATAGTCTTGTGTTTGCTCGAGTTAGAGCTCAGAGCGTTGTAAATTACTGACTGGACTTTTATTGCCACACAGTTGGAAAATAACAAAAGGAAGAGAGTGAGAGCGAGCTGGCCATGGAAACTCCCCTGCTATGATGTTGGTTTATGTTTACAGAGAGAGCTGGTGGGGAGGAAGGACTGAACAAGCACCCACACTGTTGAGGTGAAACAGGCAAATGCCAAAAAAAGTCCCCTACAGAAGAGATAAACAGGACATAGCGTAATTACACAGTACTTTGTGCTGCTCCCAAAGTGAAAAAAGGCAGGACAAAGAGGCAAACTGACCACTAACAAGCAAGGATTTTTGAAGGAGACTGCAACTAACAAATCAGAACGCTGGAACTCACTCTATTGTATACTTTAGTATACAGCAGGCCGAACGCTAACGCTCAACCTAAAAAGGAATCTTGGAGCCTGGAACAATGGCCCAAGAGCCTCCCAAACACAAGGTTAAAAGGGGAAAAAAGTTGCCCCCTACCCCACCCTCCAGTGTGGATTCTCCCTTTGAGGAGGAGGAATCCACTCCCTTGGTAGAACCTACACCTAAAGAGTTGAATGCTGATACAGGTGAACTTGAAGGTGCAGGGGGGCCTGCCAGGGAGGAGTTCAGTAGGGTACAGCACCCTATCCCACACTGGTAGGGTTAAGACAGCAAGCTGTCCTTCAGGAAGCAGGGGGTGTCAGTGGTACCCACAAGGTGTATTGGGAAGACAACCTTTTATACTTAGAAGCAAGGGAACCCAAACCTGGTGCCACCACGAGGTTGGTAGTACCTCTGCAGTATAGATCATTTTTGTTGACCCTTGCACATGACATATGCCTAGCAGGTTACCTGGAACAAAGCAAAACTTGGGACAGACTTTTCCCACACTTTCACTCGCCCCATATGTCTGATGATACAAAGGAGTTTTGTCACTCCTGTGTCACCTGCAAAGCCAGTGGCAAGGCAGGTGGCAACTCAAAGCACCCCTAATTCCACTACCATTGGTTGGGGTTTTCTTTGAGAGGGTTGAGGTGGATATTATTGGCCGCCTAGACCCACCCACTGCCTCTGGAAACAGATTCATACTTGTGGTGGTGGACCATGCCACCAGATATCCACAGGGTATACCTCTAAGGACCACTACAGCTCCCGCAGTGTCAAAGATCCTCCTGGGAATCTTCTCCAGGGTAGGCTTCCCAAAAGAGGTGGTATCAGACAAAGGTAAAAACTTCATGTCTACATACCTTAAAGCCATGTGGAAGGAATTGTGTGTTACTTACAAATTCACCACCCATTACCACCCTGAAACCAATGGTTTTGTTGAGAGATTTAATAAAACTCTGAAAGGCATGATTATGGGACTCTCTGAAAAACTCGGGAGGATATGGGATGTTCTATTGCCATGCCCCCTGTTTGCCTACAGGGAGGTTCCTTAGAAGGGAGTGGGGTACAGCCCCTTTGAACTTCTGTTTCGTCACTCTGTCAGGGGTCCATTTGTACTTGTAAGTGAAGGATGGGAGCAACCTCTCAAGCCCCCTAAACAAGACATTGTAGATTATGTACTTGGCCTCAGATCCAGGATGGATGAGTACATGAAAAAGGGCATTAAAAACCTTCAGGTCAGCCCAGAACTGTAAAAGCAGTGGCAAGATCAAAAGGCTGTCCTAACTGTGTACCAGCCAGGACAAAAAGTGTGGTTCCTGGAGACTGTGGCTCCCAGGGCATTCCAAAACAAATGGGGTGGTCCCCACACTATAGTGGAGAAAAAAGGTGAGGTCACTTATTTGGTAGACCTTGGCATTGCCAGAAGCTCCCTCTGGGTTCTTCATGTAAACCACCTTAAGCCCTACTATGACAGGGCTGATCTGACCTGCTCATGGCTTCTGATGAGGGACAGGAAGAAGAGAGTGACCCTCTCCCTGATCTCTTTTCTACCTCTGCAGCTGATGGCTCATTGGATGGAGTGGTCCTAGCAGACTGCCTTTCTGAGTTTCACAAAGAGGACTGCATGAACCTCCTAGGCAGGTTCTCTGAACTGTTTTCTCTGACACCTAGTCAGACAACATGGTGTGAACACACCATTGGCACAGGGGACAGTATGCCTGTTTAAACCTGATTGTTAGGGATTGCCTCAAAGCTGAAGTGTAAAAGATGCTTGACCTAGGAGTGATTGAGCACTTTGACAGCCCCTGGGCTAACCCATGGTGCTGGTATCAAAACCGCACTCCCAAAATGGGAAAAAGGAAATGAGGTTATGTGTAGATTACAGAGGGGTCAACACAGTCTGATGCTCATCCTATTCCTAGGGCAGATGAGCTAATAGATATACTGGCATCTGCACCTTTGACTTAACTGCAGGATATTGTCAGATCAAATTGTCACAGGATGCAAAACCATAAACTACATTCTCAACCATAGGAGGGCATTATCAATTTACTTTTAAGCCCTCTGGTCTGAAGAATGCACCTGCTACTTTTCAGAAGCTGGTGAATACAGTCCTCCAAGGTTTGGAAGCAGATAGTGCAGCCTATCTCGATGACATCGCTGTCTTCAGCTCCTCCTGGGATGACCACCTGGTCCACCTCTGGAATGTTTTGGAGGCCATGCAAAAGGCAGGCCTCACTCTCAAGGCCTCTAAGTGACAGATAAGGCAGAGAACCGTTGTATATCTGGGCCAACTGGTAGGTGGAGGCCAGATTCAACCATTGCAGGGGAATGTCCAGGCTGTCTTAGAATGGACTCCCCCCACCACACAGACCCAGGTGAGAGCCTTCCTAGGCCTCACTGGGTACTACAGAGGTTCATCAAGAATTATGGCTACATTGTACCCCCTCTTAATGACCTCACATCTAAAAAGATGCCACAGAAAGGTTTATGGACAGCTAGCTGTCAAACAGCTTTTGAGGACCTTAAACAGGCCATGTGCTCTGCACCAGTGTTAAAATGCCCTGACTACTCCAAGACATTCAGGCCTTCATCATGACATTGCCGGTAAATCCCGCTTACCGCCGCGGTGACCGCCGCCAACTTACCGCCTCAGAGGCGAACATCTGTTTGACAAATTATGACACACACACATCAATCTGACAGAATATTGCCACATACACAAATCCGCTAGCCCAAAGGTCAGTGCTAAAGTGGTGGTACGAACACCCATACCGTTAGGCCAACAAAACAACACCCACCACATCATGACCCACAAATCACCACAGCAAAACAACGCCCACCACATCATGACCCACAAATCACCACAGCAGACATTCAATGGCGGTAAACCATTGGCAGTACACCAGCACACTCAAAATGGACACCTAAATACTAAACTAAACAAGATTGGCCAATACCAAAAACACACACCTGACACTGATACACACACCACACCCACCCACAGCACTATAAAACACACATACACATTACCCACAACCCTTTACAAATACAAATTATTGCCACCAGATTAACACCAAAACCACTGCCACAACTAGACACACACATCTCATACATCCATACATCCCTCACTCACCCCATTTCACACACAAATCGACAATACCCAACACCCACACACTTACAGACACCATACAACACCCATGTCCCCACAAAGGCACCCCCGTTTTACAGATGAAGAGTTGCGGGTAATGGTGGAGGAAATAGTCAGGGTAGAGCCACAGCTGTTTGGAACACAGGTACAGCAAATATCCATTGTCAGGAAGATGGAGCTATGGCGGAGAATTGTAGACAGGGTGAACGCCGTGGGACAGCATCCAAGAACAAGGGACGACATCAGGAAGAGGTGGAACAACCTACGGGGAAGGTACGTTCCGTGCAGCAAGGCCCCCAACTCACAATCTAGAGGACTGGCGGTGGATCCCCACCTCCTCCCCCACAGCTCACAGCGTGGGAGGAGCAAGTCTTGGCAATCCTGCATTCTGAGGGACTCAATGGAGTTGCCGGAGGATTGGACACTGGTGAGTCAACATTTACTGCTTATCACCCCCATACCTGCATGCCATCTCGACCCACACCCTCACTCCCATCACTCCACTCCATCCCACACACTGCACCTACACATATGACTAACCCCAATGCCAAGCCCTGCATGCTATACCAATGCATGGACAGCCCTCCCAGCCTTTCATGGACACCCATCACAAAAGCATACACAGCATAGGGGAACTAACAATCCCACAATACATCACCATGCACAAACAAAGGTTGCAGGGCGAAAGAGGGGAAGCTTTAGATGTACAATATGTCACATACATGAAGCATAATACATCACTGACATCCCCACAGGTGCCACAGCCAATGTCAGCAGAGAGGAGGTGTCACAAACGACAAACCAGTCCCCCAACAGAAGATGCCCCCAGTGATGACAGTAACTCTGGACTTCTGGATCTGGATGAACTACCTGGCTAATCAGGGACCACTGGTCAGTCGGTCACCCGAGCCCACTCCCTGTCAACCACAGAGCCTCCCCCATCAGTATCCAACACCACAGGACCAACCCAGAGTCCCCACACCTCTGTCCCCAGGATACGTCAATCAGCAGTGTGCCCACCTGTATAGGCTCCCCAGTCCACACCTCGCCGCCCCAATACAGTCAGGGACCTGGGCCCAGTGGCAGTGGGCACACTGTTCAGGGGACACAGGCACAAGGCAACAGGGACACTGGGAAGACTGCTGTGTGCCAGGAGGAGGACAGGCCCAGGGAACCAACTCAACAGGAGGCACTCACCAAGATCCCGGGGGCCTACCAACAATCCCAGGACACGATGGGCCAAATCCTTAACAACATGCAGGAGAACAAGTGGCTGCAGGAGGAACACCATCAGGAGATCAGGGAGGACTTACAGGCTCTCAACACCACCATGATCTCCATAGCAGAGGTGCTGGCAGACATAGCCAACATCATGAGGAAAACAACAGCACACCTGCGGGCCCCTACCACTACCCAGTCTTTTGACCAGCCCTCCACTTCTGTTGAAACTAGTGGGCAGGAGGCCCCGCCACAGGATCCACAGGCCACCAGCACCCCTCCCCCTGCAGAAGGTGAACCACCACACAAACGTTCCCTGTGACCCAGACAGAATCCAGAGACACTTGCCAAGACCAAGACCACCGCCAGGTAATGAGACTCTCCTGACTGTCCCCCTTTTGTCCCACCCTGTCACCTTGTCCACTTTGAACTGCTTTTGCTCCCTTTCTTATGGCCCCTTGGACATTGGACCGGTGCTACAAACAGACTGGAACAATACCCTGGACTTTCCTCTACCATCAGCCCATTCCATTGCACTTTTCAGTTAATTATTTGCACTACCGTAAGCACCCTTGAACACAACTTGAGTGACACTGTTTCATGTGTTGAAAATGTGCATTTATGGGAACAGTCACATCTATTGCAAATGATCTGAACACTGTAATAGCATACAAATAATGTCCTATAGCAGTCTGTAGTAAACACATCAGGACACTGTTGTCATTTCACCAATATCTGTAAAATGACGAGCCGTTGGTGACAGTAAGTTGAGATGCAAAGGAAGTGAATGCCTTCATGCTACAGCCACACAGATAGATCAATAGTCAGAGTAATGGTCAGTTCCACTGTCTCACTTGTGTGTCATTGGAAGTATTGCCGTATAACGGATGTTCTGCTGTCCCCATCCTCATCCTCTGCCTCCTCATCCTCACTGTCCTCAGGGTCCACTGCTTCCACAGGGTCATCTCCGGTCTCCTCCTCCTGCCGAAAAGGCACATGTTGTCTGAGGGCCAGGTTGTGCAACATGCAGCATGCCACTACTATCTGGCAGACCTTTTAAGGTGAGTAGCATAGGGATCCACCTGTCAGATGCAGGCATCTGAACCTGGCCTTCAGGAGGCCGAAGGTCCTTTTGATTTTTCTCCTGGTTCACCCATGTGCATCATTATAATGGTTCTCAGCCCCTGTCCTGGCATTCCTCACAGGGGTCAGGAGACACGATAGATTTGGGTAGCCAGAGTCACTTGCAAGTACTGATATACAAAAATTAGTCTCACACAATGCTATGGGGATAACACTTGAACGCATACACTGACATACAGTGGGTGGGGACTCTGGCTCACCTATTAGCTACACCCTGTGCCTTTGTAGTTGGGCCATCAAATTTGGGATGCTGCTATTCCTCAGAATGAAGGCGTCATGCACCAGCCCAGGATACTTGGCGGTGACGTGGGAGATGTACTGGTCCACCAGGCACAACCTTTTGCACATTGAGTGAGTGGAAACTCTTCTGATTCCTGAACACCTGTTCATTCTGGTGGGGGGGGAGGCACAGACGGAATTTGTGTTCATTGGGTATATGTCCCATTGCATAGAATCTCGCTTTCACAGTGGCCAAATCTTCCACATGGGGGAAAGAAATGTAGCTGCACATGTGTTTCACCAAGGCAGACAATACCCTTGCCAGTACGATTGAGAACATTGGCTGTGACATTCCTGCTGCCAAGCCCACTGTCACTTGGAAAGACCCAGTTGCCAGGAAATGGAGCACTGATAGAACCTGCACTAGAGGGGGGATCCCAAGAGGATGACAGATAGCTGATATGGGGTCAGACTCCAATTGGGCACACAGCTCTGTGATTGTGGCCCTGTCCAGTCTATAGGTCACTATTATATGCCTGCCCTCCAGTGCAGCCAAGTCTACAAGGGATCTGTACACAGGGGTTTGTCTCCACCTCTTATTCATCCACAGTAGTAGGTATCTAAGGGACACAAGAGTGAGTAAGCTGTCACAATTTGAACAATGGAACCACCACCTCAGTGTGCACACAACATTAATGTGATGGGACAGTGGGAATTACAATGTATATACAATTTCGGCAATGACGCAGTTATGGAAGATCTGTATGTAGCCCACCATCTAGGGACAGGTGGAAGTGAGGTAACCCCGCCAACATTGGACGTCGTGGTGGAAGGCGGTCTTACACTGCTGTGCAATTCCTCATTGGCTAATATGGGGGTCTATGGAGTACAGTGGCCAATGGGGATCAGCGGCAGCGGTGACGGTGTACACTGCCGCAAACGTGACTGCCTTTTTCTGTCTATAACCTCTCCTGATTCTTGACTTTCCACAGAACAACAACTACACTGGGTGTGCTGCTGTGACCTAGTTCTGAAACCTACCATGTCCCGTGTGACCGGGGAAAGGGCCCCTGCCATCACTTTGATGGAGTTGGAGCGCTTGGTGGATGGGGTCCTGCCCCAGTATGGACAGCTATATGGGTCTCCAGACCAAGAGGTGAGTACTGCATGTGAGAGGGTTTGCATGGAGATGTGTGTGCAGGCATTGTGTCGTTTGTGGGGGGGATGTCTGGTGGGAGTGGTAGTGTACATGGTGTGCGCCAGGCGATGTGTGTGCCAATGGATTTGGAAACAGTATTTGTGGGCCATATGTGTTACAGGCTGGATTGTATGTGCAATGCTGTCCTCCTGTCTGTATTATGTCTGTAGGTCAGCACCCATCAAAAGAAGGGATTGTGGCATGCCATTACCAAGGTCGTGCGGACCCTGGGGGTCTACAGCAGGCGTAGCACCCACTGCAGGAAATGGTGGGAGGACCTGAGATGCTGGGTACTGAAGACCTCTGAGGCCCAGCTGGGCATGGCCTCCCAATGAGGAAGGGGTGCCGTCAGAACCTGACCCCCCCCGATCACCCGCATACTGGCAGTGGCCTACCCACAGCTGGATGGGCGCTTGAGGGCATCACAGCAGCCCCAAGGGGGTGAGTACAGTGGGCATTACTACAATATTTGGTATGTGGCGTGGGGTCAGGGTGGTGGGTCTGAGTTAGTGAGTGCCCCTTAATACCTGGACAGTGATCCAGCTCAAGGGTAATGGGTGTACGGCAAATGCAGGTAACCTAGCTCGTTTGCATTCCATGTCAGTCAGGGCTTTGTTGGTCCCAGGAGGTGTGCAGTTGGCGGTGTTTGGCCCTCATCTTGCTGTGGCATCTAGCCAATTCAATGCCAGTGCAAGGCATAGTGCTCAAGCCTGATCCCTGTGTGTGACAGTGCTGTGTATGCCAACTGTGGTGTTGGTGCTGAAATTGACCCAGTGCTCCCTTTCTCTCTCTCCCTCCCCCCATTTCTCCTTCTGTCATCCTGTCCATGTGTGCACTAACATCATCTGGCGGAGGAGCAGGGGCACCGGCGATAGAGGGAGCTGCATCCCAGAGGACCCAGGAGGCAGTGTCCACTGAGGCAGAGGGAACCAGTGGGACGAAGGGCGAGGGGAGCACCACAGCGGAGACAGGAGGTGACAATACTGACTCTGATTCCTCCTCCGATGGAAGCTCCTTGGTGGTAGGGGCCACCTCTGTGACCACCCCAGCTGCAGGTACAGCCGCCACCCCGTACCAGCACCGCCATCCCAGTAGCCCCTCAGCCAGTTGCCTGCGCCCGCTCACCCAGGAGGGTGGGCATCTCCTTTGCCCCAGGTACCTCGGCCCTGCCCCAGTGAGCCTTGCTGCCCTGAGTGAGGAGGCTACTGACCTCCTCAGATCCATCACTGTAGGGCAGTCAACCATTGTGAATGTCATCCAGGGGCTGGCAACCCAGATGCAGCAATGGATTCCTGGAGGGCATCCACTGCGGACTGGCGGCCCAACAGAGATCGATTCAGGCTCTGGTCTCCTCTCTGATGGCAGCCATTGTCCCTGTTCCTACCGTCCCCCTCCAACTACCACTTCCCAGTCCCAGTCTCCTGAACCCCAACCCGTCCCATGAACACATACAGACGAGCCGGCACACAAGACATCACACAAGAGTGGTACAATCAAACACAGGCATCACACTTCAGTCCACAAGCACTCACACAAAAAAACAGACAGTTGCACACATCTCCACATCCACTGCCTTCACTATCTCCTCCTCCTCCTCCACTTCCTCACAGTCACTTCCACACTCAGACATGCATGCACTGCTTCAACAGCGACCACCAGCATCACCACACCAAGCAGCACACGCACCTCACTGGCAGACACCTCCACAACATCCATCCATGCGTCCCCTGTGTCCTTTCCCACCCTGTCTGTCCCCCCAAAGGACACAAACGCAGACACCTAGACACCCAACAGCCATCCACCTCACATTAGCACACTGCCCATGCACCTGCGCCCAAGTCCAGCAGACATACTCCTCCTACAACCACTCCCTCAACCTCCACTCCCAACCCTCCTCCTCCATCCCTCCCCACCGTCCCTAAGAAGCTTTTCCTTGCCCATCTTGACCTCTTCCCTCCCTCTCCCCCCATTCTGCCTGTAAGAGCAGGGTCCCAATGACCTTGCCCAGCACCTCAGCCAAACAGTCCACAGAGATAGTGGAGGCACCTCCTAGTCATGGAGACAAGACAGTGAAGGATCCCAGTCTACCAGCCAGGAAAGGGAAGGATCCCACTCCACCAGCCAGGAAAGGGAAGAATCCCACTTCACCAGCCAGGAGAGGAAAGTGCCCACTCAACCACCAATGACAGCAGCGGGTTCCACTCAACCACCAATGACAGAAAAGGTTCCTACTCAACCACCAATGACAGCAGGGGGTCCCACTCAAACACCAGTGACAGAAGAGGTTCCCACTCAACCACCAATGACAGGCAAGAAGCCCTCACCTCCAGCTGGGACACAGCAGCCCTCACCTCCAGCAGAGGCTGCCTAGCAGACACCTCCCCCAGCAGAGACCATGCAGCCCTCACCTTCAGCAGAGGTTGCCCAGGAGACACCTCCCCCAGCAGAGACAATGCAGCCCTCACCTCCAGCAGAGGCTGCCCAGGAGACACCTCACCCAGCAGAGACAATGCAGCCCTCACCTCCAGCAGAGGTTGCCCAGGAGACACCTCCCCCAGCAGAGTCAATGCAGCCCTCACCTCCAGCAGAAGCTGCCCAGGAGACACCTTCCTCAGCAGAGACAATGCAGCCCTCACCTCCAGCAGAGGACATGTAGGCCACCCTTCAGGGACTGTTGTACTGGGAGCCCCCTCCAGAAGAAGTGGGCATTTTCCCCTCCTCAGAGACTGTGACCTTGCACTCCCCAGCATTGAGAACTGGGCATTGAGCCCCGTCCAGAAGCAGTGGGCAAGTTCCCGAATTCAGCTGGGATGCCCCCCACCCGCCTTCCCCCTGAGGTGCCTGTACACTTCAGAGATGTTGCCCCTGCACAGTTTTGAGCGGAGTTATTCAGGCTCCAGTTGGGGCTTGGACTGTGCCCTGTGGCCATGTGGGCCTTATGTACTTTGGACTGAGCATTGGCCCTTTCTGGACAATTATTCATGTATCTTTCTTCTAAAATTGGGTCATATGGTGGCTGTTTCCTTACAATTACAATTTCAGTACTGCCGATCTGTAGTCCTTGTATTATCATGCCGTGTGTCCTGTGCCATTGGTTTACGTCTGCGGCTGGTTGTGTGTATGGTGTGGGTGTGTGGTGTGTCGTGCGTGTGTGAGTCACTCTCCTTTTCCTCCCTCCCTCCCTTGTGTGCTAGGCTGCTGTACTCACCGTCGTCGTCTTCGTTGGTGTTCCGGGTGGAGCATGGCATAGAAGAACATCAGGAAGACTTCAGTTCCAGTTCCATGGCGGCGTTGATCTTCTCTGTGTCTCTGTTGGTGAGACTTTGGTCTTCTGTGATGTGTTTCTGCCAGGCTTTTGATGGTGTTTGTACCGCCCTGGAAATCGTGGCGGTTTGCAGTGTCACAATATGGTAGGCAGTACCTTGTCTTCTGCCTGGCTGTTGATGGCTACTGCCGTGGTGTGTGGTGTTAACGTCCTGGCGGATGGTGTGGTACATTGGCTGTCTATGGGAAATATCACTACCATGGTCTTAATTTGGCGGTAATTGCCAACAGCCTGCTGGCGCTATTACCGCCACTTGAACAATATCATAATAACCACTTCATTGTCCAAACTGATGTTTCAGAGGTAGGGGTGGGGGCAGTTCTTTCTCTGCTCAACACTCGGGCTAGAATCGACCAGTTGCTTTTATGAGCAGAAGTTGACACCTAGAGAGAAGCGTTGGTCAGCTATAGAAAGGCATGCCTTTGCTGTGGTCTTGGCCTTGAAGAAGCTGAGGCCATGCCTGTTTGGCACTCACTTCATTGTTCAATTAGACCACAAGCCCCTTCTATAGCTCAAACAAATGAAGGGAGAAACCCCCAAATTGTTGAGGTGGTCCATATCAATACAGGGAATGAACTATACAGTGGACTCTCCAGATAGTTCAACTTAGACAATGAAGACTCATCTGGGCAAGGTTAGCCTTCTTGTCCTTTGTTTGGGGGGATTGTGTAGGAAAGTACCCTTTTTTCTTGTCATGGTTACCCCATTTTCTGCCAGTTGTCGGTATGTTTGACTGTGTCTACTGGGTTCCTGCTAACCTGGACTCCAGTAATTTAGCTCTCTCCTCTAAATTGTACCTTTTTCTTGTGTGGCTGTTTTTTTTTGGAGGGGTAGCCTCCCCAGGCCACTGGTTTGCTTTGAAAGGCACATTTGGGGCCCTCTGTGCATAAAACAATCCACACCGGTTCAGGGACCCCCAGTCCCTGCTCTGGCACGAAACTGGACAATGGAAAGGGGAGTGACCACTCCCCTGTCCATCACCACCCCAGGGGTGGTGCCCAGAGCACCTCCAGAGGGTCCCTGGGTTCTACCATCTTGTTTCCAAGGTTGGCATGGATCTCTGGGAGCACCTGAGTTGCCAGGCCAGGCAGGTAACGTCAGAGCCCCCTCCTGATAGGTGTTTACCTGGTTAGGTGACCAATCCCCCTTTCCGGGCTATTTAGGGTCTCTGTCTTGAGTGAGTCCTCAGATTCGGCTTGCAAGATTCCAGCAGGACTCCTCTGCAACCTCTGTTTTGACTTCTGGCCTCTGGAACTGCGACTGGAACCTCCAGAACCCAACAAGTTGTTTCCAAGAAGAAAGGACTTTTCAGCAACATTGTTTCCAGGCCTCCTGCCAGCTTTGCAACATTACCTTCACCCTGCATCCTAAGAAGACTGTAACCCTTCAGCCTGCACAAGAAGAAGAAGGAATTTCCCTTGGAGTGAAGGAGTCACTACCCTGCAACCGCCGGCACCTACAACAAGGGACGACTGGCTGTGTGGATCCTGCATCACAGGTGTGGGTCCAGAGTAGCCCCCTTGGTCCTCTCTGCCAGCTGTCCAACTTTGGTGGAGGAAAGCCTCTGCCTTCCCACCCAGGACAGTACCCCCTTGCACCACATCTATTTACTTGTTTGCATCTTCTCCAAGGGATCTTCAGGTTTCATGTAGCTCCAGCCCCCAGCACTCCATCCTGGAAAGCACAGCCTCCTGCGTGGTTCTCATGCTGCGTGGGATCCTCTTCTGTAGTGCTGCATGGGCTTCTTCTGTTACTCCTGTGTCCCGGTCCTCTGGGACTCCTGTGGGCACTGTCTCTGCTGCTGTGGATTTTATGCGATGCAGAGGGTCCCCTGTGACTCCCCCTCCTGGGTTGAGTCCTCCTAGGCCTTGCTGGTCCCCGGCAGCACCTCTTTTCTACTAACCGTGAGTTTGCCTTTGCCAAGGCGTGTTGGTAGAATTTCTGCAATGACAGCCGTCTGCAATCTTCTTTCCAGCATGGTACAACATCTGTATCCATCAGGAACTCTTCACCGGCTCCAGCGCTGCAGTGCTGACCTGTTTTTCATTACCGGCAACCAACGCCTGCATCCACAGCTCGGTGGGTAGCAGCTCCTACTGTTTCTGGACTCCACTGTGGCTCTTGGACTTGGGTCCCTTTCACCACAGGCCTTCTTTCTTCAGGAATACACCACTGGTTTTCTTGCAGTCTTCTCTGGGTATCTTCCTTTTCTTCTTTTCCTCCTTTTGGGTGGTTTGAGGAAAATCCAGTGTTTTACTCCTGCATTCCTGAGCACTGGGGGGTACTGTGTTACTTACCTCTGTGGTTTTCTAGTACTCCCAGCTCCCCTCTACCCATTTTACTTACCTAGGTGGGGGTACCTTGTTCACATTCAATTTTTTTAGTTTATGGTTTGTGCTCTCCCTAGGGTCACTATTGGTTAGTGCTATTTGCGCTGTTTTATAACCTTTCCTAAGCCTGTTTCTGATTATTAGTGTATATATTTAGTGTATTATTTACCTCCTAAAGGTGGGTCACCTGTATAGTATTTTGTAGTGATTTGTTCCATAAACAAAGTACCTTTATTTTTGTACAACAAAGTGTTTTCCTTCATGTGTGTAAGTGCTGTGTGACTACAGTGGTATTGCATGAGCTTTGCATGTCTCCTAGATAAGCCTTGGCTGCTCATCCACAGCTACCTCTAGAGAGCCTCTAGATACTACCTACACTTCACTAAGAGGAGATACCTGGACCTGGTATAAGGTGTAAGTACCTTAGGTACCTGCCACATACCATGCCAGCTTCCTACACATAGTTTGTTTCTAAGTGAAGGTATGAATATGCCCATAACAGCACAAGCAGAACAAGACGAATGAGGTAATGTCTAACTATTATAGAACTGTTAGAAATGAGGTCTTTGGTTGGCATTCAGGTTACCCTCTGTCCAAGCAAGGACCCTCACTCTAGTCAGGGTAAGTCACACACAATCAAAATGATCCTGTGCCCACCCTCTGGTATCTTGGCACTGAGCAGTCAGGCTTAACTTAGAAGCAATGTGTAAAGTATTTGTGCAATAAATCATACAATAACACCATATAGCACCACAAAAAACCACCACACAGTGTTTAGAAAAATATATAATATTTATCTGGGTATTTGCAGGTCAAAACTATCAAAGATGCAATAAGAAAATGTAAAGATATCACTGAAAAGTGATATAAAGTGTCTTAAGTCTTTTAAAAGCAAACAAAGTCTCTTTCAAGCACAAAGTACCAGGTTTGAGTGAAAAATCTCCGCAAAGGGCCGCAGAGGAGGAGAAGCATGGAAACAAAGGGGTGTGCGTCGATTTCTCGGGCCGCACACGTTCGATGTGTTCTTTAGTTTCCACGCAGGGATGGCTGGGCGTCGATTTCCTGTGCTCGGTCGTGGATCCTCTTCGGGTTGCAGGGTTTTCAGACGCCCCGGTGTCTGTGCGTGGAATCCTGGACTTGTGACAAGCTCTGCGTTGTTCCGGTGGGTGGTGCTGGGAAATTTCTCCATCACGGCAGGCGCTGCATCGATTTCCCCAAGTTCTGGTCGCACTGCAGGCACAGTGCCGATCTTTTCTGTGCGAAGTCGAGTGTCGTCGACCCGGTTCGATGTGCGGTGCAGGCTGTGCGTTGGTTTTAGCAAGCTGTGCGTCAAATTTTCGCCGCACAAGGAGTCCAGTTGCAAGAGAGAAGTTTTTTGGTCCTAAGACTTCAGGGAACAGGAGGCAAGCTCTATTGAAGCCCTTGGAGAACACTTCTTCACCACAGCCAGGGAACAGCAAGGCAGCAGGGCAACAGCAAGACAGCAGCCCTTCACAGAAAGCAGTCAGGTGAGTCCTTTGGGCAGCCAGGCAGTTCTTCTTGGTAGGATGCAGGTTTTGGTTATAAGTTTCTTCTTCAGGAAGTGTCTGAGGTGGCGGGGCAGAGGCCCTGTTTTATACCCAAATGTGCCTTTGAAGTGGGGGAGACTTCAAAGAGTGGCTTAGAAGTGCACCAGGTCCCCTTTCAGTTCAATCCTGTCTGCCAGGGTCCCAGTAGGGGGTGTGGCAGTCCTTTGTGTGAGAGCAGGCCCTCCACCCTCCCAGCCCAGGGAGACCCATTCAAAATGCAGATGTATGCAAGTGAGGCTGGTTGTCCTGTGTTTGGGGTGTGTCTGAGTGAATGCACAATGAGCTGTCAACTAAACCCAGCCGGACGTGGATTGAAAGGCACAGAAAGATTTAAGTGCAGAGAAATGCTCACTTTCTAAAAGTGGCATTTCTAAAATAGTAATATTAAATCCAACTTCACCAGTCCCAGGATTTTGTATTACCCTTCTGGCCATACTAAATATGACCTTCCTACTCCTTTCAGATCAGCAGCTACCACTTCAATAATGTATGAGGGCAGCCCCAATGTTAGCCTATGAAGGGAGCAGGCCTCACAGTAGGGTAAAAACAAATTTAGGAGTTTTACACTACCAGGACATGTAAACTACACAGGTACATGTCCTGCCTTTTACCCACACAGCACCCTGCTCTAGGGGTTACCTAGGGCACACCTTAGGGGTGACTTATATGTAGAAAAAGGGAGGTTTAGGCTTGGCAAGTACTTTTAAATGCCAAGTCGAAGTGCCAGTGAAACTGCACACACAGGCATTGCAATGGAAGGCCTGAGACAAGGCTAAGGGGCTACTTAAGTGGGTGGCACAACCAGTGCTGCAGGCCCACTAGTAGCATTTAATCTACAGGCCCTGGGCACATACAGTACACATTACTAGGGACTTCTAAGTAAATTAAATAGTCCAATTGGGTATGATCCAATGTTACCATGGTTTAAAGGGAGAGAGCATATGCACTTTAGCACTGGTCAGCAGTTGTAAAGTGCGCAGAGCCTAAAACCAGCAAAAACATTGTCCAAAAAGTGGAGGGAGGCAGGCAAAAAGTTAGGGGTGACCACCCTAAGGCTGGCAGGTCTAACAAGAACCTTGTGTGCAAACCCCACAGGGAGCTCAGCAGACAGATTGTGAGAATATATAAGAGTAGTGATACTGCCAAACCTAACTGCTTTACAAGCTGAAAAAACAGCTGTACCAGTTACACCAGATGCAATTATGTAAGCATTAAAAGATTAGACTCTGGAAAAAACATCTTGAAAAGTTGCCCTTCTGGCAAAGTTTTATGCAAAGTTCAACACGTTACTTGTACCAAAACATTAACAGATGGATACGGAACAGGGTGAGAAGGAAAGAGTACCATCAAACACCAGAGAGGCCATTACAGTGACCATGCTTAATGGCCATAGTGATCCTCTAGCTATACCTTCCTACCAGCACCGCTCCATGCTAATGCACTATTGGAAATCACAATAGGCCTCCTGTTACCAGAGTGGATCAACTCTGAACAGTCTGGTTTTATGCAAATACGAACTATGTCAATGAGTCTCAAGTGCTGCTTTCATGTCATGAGTAGATGCTCACCACGTGAACACCTGAAAGTAGTATCAATAGACATGGAGAAGACATTCAGTACTTTAGATTGGAATTTTCTATTCATTATCTTAGAGGACATGGGCTCGGAGAGGCAATGGTGTGCTATATCTATCTATTATACTTGCATACTAATGCCAGTGAGAAATGGGAGAACAACCTCTGGAGCATTCACCTCAGCATGCCGCAGGGTGCCCACTGTCCTCTTTCCTGTTCACCTTTGCATCAGAACCATAAGCAATAATGGTTTATAAAGAGGGAGCAAAGTGGGGTATGAGAGTCAGCAACTTAGTACATATGATTTCCCTCTAGGCAAACAACATGTTGCTCTACATGAGAGATAAGAGAACCTAGTTGAGGCACTCAAAATACCCACAAATTGCAGTGCATTGTTGGGGTTACCAATAAACATTGATAATTCATGTCTATATTTGCTCTGAATCAGAGTGGATGAGAGAGTGACAGTGTTACTCTTGATGTGGGAACACAATACTTTTAGATATCTGGATATACACCTCTACCACACAGAGGCACTCTTGATATGGAGGAATGCATACAAAACAAACTTCTGTCACAGGCTCATCAGCTTTCTGGAGGATCCTTTCAGTGTTGGGCAGAATAGCAACAATAATAATGGTATTGCTACTCCATTTTCTGTGTTTTTTCTTTGTAGTTGCAATAAGATTACCACAAAGTATAATTGGAGAAATCAATAGGGTACTGGCAGATGTGATGTAGGAGGGCGATAGACAGAAGACATAGTAATATAAACTGAAGAAAGCTGTCTCTAATGGAGGGAAGACTGATGGTTCCAGTGTGTGAATTATGTTGCCTGGCAGCCCAAATATCATAGGTGGTCCTATGGCAGATGTAATCAGACAACATACAGCTATGGTACCTGCAGAGACTTGAGGTCTGATTTAGGTCCTGGTGGAAGGAATACTCCTTCACTATTGTGACGGATACCCTGTCCGCCTTATTACGATCTTCATGGGATATCATGGGATCGTAATAAGGTGGACAGGAAATCTCTCACATTTGTGACAGAGTATTCCATCTGCCAACATATAAATCAGGACCTTACAGGTGAAATGACAAGAATGACAAATTTGATGCCCAGGCAGACTAAGCACACTATATTCCTGGGATTAACAGAGAGAGCTAGATTCTGATGGAGTAGGACACTAACAAGAACTAAAACGAAAACCGCATATACACTGGATTTATACTAAGGATTACACCTAGGTTAAAAAATGTGGCTGGACAGACAGACAGACACTAATATGTGGATAAGGGCCATATGTACACATTTTCCCATAGACACAGAATGGGTAAAACTATTTGCTACATGTGGCCCTAAGAGTAGGAATTAGCATATTCAAAGGCCTGATGAATGGAGGTCAGTTAAATACATTTCAATCATTAAGATGAGAAAAAGGCATACCAGCAGGTACATTTTTAGGGTTTGGTGTGATACTCAATCATTTTCTAAAGAACTGAGGGCAATAAGGGACAAGTCCACCAACACACACTGGCCCTCATTACAACCCTGGCGGTCGGTAGTAAAGCGGCGGTAAAACCGCCAACAGGCCGGCGGTAAAAAAAATGGAATTATGACCATGGCGGAAACTGCCAACATAGACAGCCACTTTAACAATCCGACCGCCACGGCGGTACAAACAAACAGCATGGCGGTCACCACCAACAGACAGGCAGAAGACAATGTACCGCCCACACTATTATGACAGGACAATCCGCCACCTTTTCCGGGGCGGATTCAACGCGAACAAAAACATGGCAGAAACAGGACTTGGAAGAGAAACACTCACCTCTACACACCCCACTGGGAACAAGGACGCCATGGAGCCTAAACTCCAAATCCTCCCTGCGATAGTCTTCCTGCTCCTCTACCAGGAGCACGAACGACGGCGGCGACAACCACGGTGAGTACTGCACCTACAACATAGGGGAGGGGGGAGGGAAAAGAGAGTTACACATACAGGCAACACTCAACACCCCACCCTCACCCACAACAACATAAACACAAATACATGCTGCAACATTACATTTACACCCCCCCAGCCCCACTGGAAGAACGCAATGACAAAAGGAAATGATTGTAACCATTGTAATCAAGAATAGACCATTAGTCAAAAATGTATATACACTATAAACAATTATGTACACCAAGAATTTAAGTCCAGGTACTGCACTTATAAAGTCCGTGGATCACTGGGCCCAAAATGCATGGGCGAGGCCTACACTCAATACCCGATCAAAACCGAGAGAACTCTGCAGGGGCATCATATCGAAATAAAACAGGCACCTCACGGGGAAAGAAAGGGGGGGCACCTCATCCAGATGAGTGCACGACGCCAGCTCCACGAGGGGGCTCCATGTCCATTGATGTATCCTGGGGAGTGCAAAGCCACAGTCTCTCAAGTCTCTCCAGTGAGTGGTTTGCCCACTGCTGCATTCTGGGGAGTGCAAAGCCACAGTCTCTCAAGTGTCTCCAGTGGGTGGGTTGCCCACTACTTTATCCTGGGGAATGCAAAGCCACAGTCTCTCCAGTAGGTGGTTTGCCCACTGCTTTATCCTGGGGAGTGCAAAGCCACAGTCTCTCAAGTCTCTCCAGTGGGTGGGTTGCCCACTGCTTTATCCTGGGGAGTGCAAAGCAACAGTCTCTCAAGTCTCTCCAGTGGGTGGTTTGCCCACTGCTTTATCCTGGGGAGCGCAAAGCCACAGTCTCTCAAATGGATAACAGTCTCCACTGGTTCTGGAGGGGGCTTTGTGCCCAGAGTGCTTCATCCTGCCAAGGACTGAGGTAGTGGATGTCTTTCTCCACTTGGTTCTGGAGGGGGCTCGGTGCCCAGAGTGCTTCATCCTGCCAAGGACTGAGGTAGTGGATGTCTTTCTCCACTGGTTCTGGAGGGGGCTTTGTGCCCAGAGTGCTTCATCCTGCCAAGGACTGAGGTAGTGGATGTCTTTCTCCACTGGTTCTGGAGGGGGCTTTATGCCCAGAGTGCTTCATCCTGCCAAGGACTGAGGTAGTGGATGTGACACTCCAGGGATGGTGGTGCAACATGCAAGCTGCCTAGGGCCCTGGAACTGACCACCAGCCTCGTACAGATGACCACTGGGGATGGCAACCATGTCTGCGGTGGTGCCACTGGCTCAGGATGTCGCGGGGCCACTGGCGGTGCTGGCGGTGGGGTCAGTACCGGCGTTGCTGCGGCAGTCATTGTGGCAGCGGTGCTGGTGGCGGCCTCACTGACTGCGGTGCAGGTGGCTAGCTCACTGACTGCGGTGCAGGTGGCTGGCTCACTGACGGCTGTGCTGGTGGCTGGCTCACTGACTGCCTTGCTGGCGGCGATGTCAGTAGCGGCGGTGCTGGTGGCGGGCTCACTGACCGCTGTGCTGGCGGTGGTGTCAGTAGCGGCGGTGCTGGTGGAGGGCTCACTGACTGTGGTGCTGCTGAAGGGCACAGTGTCTGCAGTGCTGGTGAAGGCCTCAGTATCTGAGGTGCTGGCGACGGTGTCCGTGGCGGCAGTGCATGTGGCGGTGCTGGTGGCGGTTTTGCCCGCTGTGCAGGTTGACGGCGACGTTGACTTGCCTTTCATTTTCAGGCCCTTCCCCACCTTGGATGGTGGCGCAGCTGTCTTGCCACTTCCAACAATTGTCTTGCCTGAGCCCTTGGTGGCAGGTGTTTTGGCCTTCTCCCTCTGGGATGTGGGCAACTTTTTCTGTTTTGGAGGTGGGGGAATGTCCTTGGCCTCGCTCCTTGGGACACTGGAAGCCCTGTTGCTTGGCGCACTCCAAAATCCGGCTATTGCTGGCACCACTGTGCACGGTGATGTGGTGGCTGAGGTGCTGGGTTGGGACCTGGAAAGGCGGGCCCTAGGGGACGGACGGGGTGGGGGAGGTGTAGGGAAGAGGTCAAGATTTGATAGGAAAAGCTTTTTAGACACACTGGGGCGGATAGATGGAGGGGGTCTGGGAGTGGAGGAAGAGGTAGTGGTTGTAGGAGGTGTTTGTTTGCTGGCTTTGTGTGAAGGTGCATGGGCTTAAATGCTGTCGTGAGGTGGATGGCTGTTGGGTGGGTGTGTGACTGCGTTTGTGTACTTTGGGAGGAGGGCTCACAGACACACTGGGAGAGGACACAGGGGATGTGTCAATGGTAGTTGGGGTGGTGAGTGCACGTGAGTGGTGTGTGGTGATGGGCGTGCTGGTGATGGAGGTAGTGGCTGAAGATGTAGTGCATGCAGGTGTGATTGGAGATGTGACAGGGAGGAAGGAGGGAGATGTGGAGGAGGGGGAAACAGTGGAGGCAGTGGATGTTGGCATGTGTGCATGGGTATGACGCTTGTGTGAGTGCCTGTGGGATGTGTGGTTCTTATGTTTGCCAGAGCCACCCTTGTGTGTTGAGGTGTGTGCATGCTGGTCTGATGGTGTGCTTGGGAGAGGCTGAGGTACTGGTGATTGGGTCTGGGTGGAGGAAGTTGGAGGGGGGAGGCTGGACACAGGGACAATGGCTGCCATCAGTGTAGAGGCCAGAGCCTGAAAAGCTCGCTGTTGGTCTATCTGGCCAGAATGAATGCCCTCCAGGTATGCATTTGTCTTTTGCAACTGCCTCTCTACACCCTGGATGGCATTTAGAATGGTAGACTGCCCAACAGTGAGGGACCTGAGGAGGTCAACGGCCTCCTCACTGAGGTCAGCAAGGCTGACTGGGGCAGGGCCTGAGGTGCCTGGGGCGAAGGAGATGCCCATCCTCCTGGGTGAGCGGCCACAGGACACACGCTGAGGGGCTGCTGGGAGGGTGGTGCTGGTAGGGGGGATGGCGGCTGTACCTGTAGATGCGGTGGGCACAGAGGGCACCGCCACCGCAAGGGAGCTCCTATCAGAGGAGGAGTCGGTGTCGCTGGTCTCAGCTCCTGTCCCCACCGTGGAGCTTCCCTCGCCCTCCGTCCCACTGGTGACTTCAGACTCCGTTGTCTCGCCCTCCACGCCATGTGGGATGCAGCTCCCTCCTGTTCCAGTGGCTCAGCTCCTCCGCCTGATGATGCTAATGCACACAAGAACAGGGAGACCACAAAAAGGGGGGGAAGAAAGAAGAAAGACATGTTCAGTGCATGCAATACCGCTACCGTTGGAGGACACTACAGACACAGCAGCACTCTGCACTACGCCATGCACTTAGAGTTCCCTAATTAATCACAGGGACATGGGGTACATGGCCTATGCCTGATTGCTGCACACATGGAAGTCACAGTAGCCTGACTAGGTGTAGATGGCTCTTACCACTGGTGGGGTTGGGGTGCCACTTAGCCTGCCTCACAAAGGGTCCTTGCCTACAAAGCTCGCTACTCCTCCCCCACCCAGACACCTCCAATGCGCACAGAGTCAGATGGATGTGAAGGTACTCACCCCCTCATGGCTTCTGTGATCCCCTCAAGCGCCCATCCAACTCTGGATACGCCACTGCCAGGATCCGGAACATCAGGGGGTCATCCCACATTGGGAAGCCATCCCCAGCTGGGCCTCCGCCATCTTCTTGCTCCAGCGGTGAATGTCCTCCCATCTTTTACGGCAGTGGGTGCTCCGTCTGTGGTGGACCCCCAGGGTCCGGACATCCTTGGTGATGGCACGTCAAATATCCTTCTTCTGGTGGGCGCTGACCTACAGGAATAGTACAGGGGAAAAGGAAAAACTTTAACCGTCCGGACCGTCATAGTCATTGTCCCACGTTCCCACCCTTGCCCTGACGCACATACACTCACCGTCCGATCATGCAGGCCTCATCACCCCCGTATCTTCCATCTACACCACTCCAAACAGGCATTGCCCATACAGCATGCTCATAGTGTTCTCACCTGTTTGTCTGAAGGACAGTAGAGTAGCGTGTACTGGGGGAGGACCCCATCCATTAGTTTATCCAAATCCTCCGATGTGAAGGCAGGGGCCCTTTCCCCAGACACATGAGCCATTGTCACTTCCAGACCGAGGTCATAGCAGCACTTGCAGTGTAGGTCCTCTGCTGTCAAAGATCAGGTATCAAGTGAGTGAACAGACAGAAAATGGCAGTCACATCCGTGGCTGTGTCTACCGTCACCGCCGGCATACATCGTCATTGGCTCTGGGACCCATAGGGCCCAATGTTAACCAATGCAGGATTGCGCCGCGGTCTTCGACAACCTACCGCGACGGTGTACAACGCCAGCGCAGTTACCTCACATCCCCTTGTCCCACATTAGGCAGCCGCCATTTCAGGGGGCCACATGGCATTACTTTTAAATGCATCACACATATCCAGGCCTTGCATACACACAAAGACAGGCACATAGCGGATTGACAAATGTGTGCAATAAAATTGTTTTTTTACTACCTCAGTGTTGGCTGACTCTGTGCTGTTCTCATCCATAGGGCACGTCCGCTGGGGCAGGTGAGGAGATTGCAGCATCCTCCGGTGTACAGACCGCTGATGGACCTGTCGACAATAGAAGAGAGAGATGTAATAGTCACCTACAGACTTGATCGTGCCACAATCCAAGAACTGTGTGCCCAGTTGGAGCCAGACCTGATGTCAGCTATCCGCCATCCCACAGGAATCCCCCTTCTAGTGCAGGTCCTGTCAGTACTCCATTTCCTGGCAAGTGGGTCTTTTCAAACAATAGTGGCCATTGCATCAGGGATGTCCCAGCCTATGTTCTCAAACGGGTGGTCCAGAGTGTTGTCTGCCCTGCTGAAACACATGCGCAGCTACATCGTGTTCCCTCAGGTGGAGGATTTGCCTACAGTGAAAGGTGACTTCTATGCCCTAGTACATATCCCCAACATCATAGGTGCCATTGATGGGACACATGTGGCCTTGGTCCCCCCCGCAGGAGTGAACAGGTGTACAGAAACCGAAAGAGCTACCATTCTATGAATGTGCAGATGGTGTGTTTGGCTGACCAGAACATCTCCCATGTGAATGCCAAGTTTCCTGGCTCAGTGCATGACGCTTACATTCTGAGGGAATAGCAGCATCTCTTCTGTGATGGGGCAACTCCAGAGGCACTGTGTGTGGCTAATAGGTGAGGACAAGGACCCTATACCCTGTGAATAGTTGTCTGGGTCTGGGGTTGTCCCTAAGGGTTAGTGTGTGTCTAACATTTGTCCCTCAACATTTGCAGGTGATTCTGGTTACCCAAACCTGTCATGGCTACTGACCCCAGTGAGAAATCCCAGGACAAGGGCAGAGGAACGCTACAACGAGGCACATGGGCGAACTAGGAGAGTGATAGAAAGGACCTTCGGCCTCCTGAAGGCAAGGTTCTGGTGCCTCCATATGACAGGTGGTTCTCTGTACTACTCACCAAAGATGGTGTGCCATATCATCGTGGCCTGCTGTATGCTGCACAACTTGGCTTTGCAACGACAGGTGCCTTTCCTGCAGGAGGATGGTCCAGAAGGAGATCTTGTGGCAGCTGTGGAGCCTGTGGACAGTGAAGAAGAGGAGGCAGAAGTAGAGGATATCAACAACAGAAACAACGTGATCCAGCAATACTTCCAGTGAGACACATGTAAGAAGACATCACTGCCTCCTACATCGGATAGAATTGTTAGACCTATCATATGTCTGTCCCTTTTACCCAGTGTATGGACCCTGACCTGTCACTTTGCCTTTCCATTTCACAGATATGGGTCCCACTGTGTGACCTCTGCTATGTTACCTCATGGACTAGAGCTGTGTGACATAGGTATGTTGACAATACAATGGACATTGCTATTTTCCTCAGTTATTGCAAATACACATTTGTGAAAGCACAGACTGACTCCAGATTGTTTTGTGATTCAAGGGTGTTTATTTAAGTGCAAACACGTGGAGGGGGCTGTAAAATGGTCAGGGGTGATGGTAGAGGAATGTCCATGGCAGAGTCCAGTTATTTGTCTCACAGGTGCATTGTCCAAAGGGGCATAGGAATTTGAGCTAGGGCAGTTTAAGGATGGAAAGGGTGACAAAGTGGGACAGAAGGATGACAATCAGGGTGGTCTCATTTCTTGGGGGGGGGTCTTGGCATTGTTCTCTGTCTTTGTCCCGGATCTCAGGGACCGTTTGCGGGGTGGTTCTCCATCTGCAGTCGGTGGGGTGCTGGTGTTGTGGTCTCGTGGCGGTGGCTCCTGTCCACTAGCGCCGGCGGAGGTGGTGGGCAGTTCATCGTCCAAGCTAGTGTCAGGGGCCCCTTGTTGTGCCACAGTGTCCCTCCTGGTGTTCACAAGCTCATTCAGTACCTCTAAAATGGTGACCAGGGTGGTGTTGATATACTTGAGTTCCTCCCTGAACCCCAAATACTGTTCCTCCTGCAGCCACTGGGTCTCCTGAAACTTGGCCAGTACCGTTGCCATCGTCTCCTGGGAATGATGGTACGCTTCCATGATGTTGGAGAGGGCCTCGTGGAGAGTGGGTTTCCTGGGTCTGTCCTCCCCCTGTTGCACAGCAGACCTCCCAGTTCCCTGGTTTTCCTGGGCCTCTGTCCCCTGAACCGTGTGCCGACTGCCACTGCCCCAGGTCCCTGCTGTTTTTGGGTTGGTGGGTTTGCCTGGGTTCCCTGTAGTGGTGGACACACTGATGCTTGACGTGTCCTGGGGACAGAGGTATGGGCCTGCTGGGTGGGTGCTGTGCTGGTTTTTCCTGAGGGGGAGGCTCTGTGGTGGCTTGTGACTGTGTCAGGGGAACCGACTGTCCTGAGGTCCCAGATGGGCCGGGCTGGTCATCTAGATCCAGTTGGACAGAGCTGCTGTCATCATTGTGGGCCTCTTCTGTGGGGGGGGGTTGAACATGTCTGGAACCTCCTGTTCGGTGAAGTTGGGTAGGGGTTGATAAACTGGTGATAACAAAACCGACACTGTCACGCCAACAGGAATATGCCCACACTATCACGACCCATGAATCCACGTGGCGGCCTGTCAACCATTCCATTGGCGGTACACACCGCCACGCTCAAAATTCACACACATTTACAAAACACAACTACATTGGACAATTCGAAATACACACACCTGATACACATACACACACCACTCCCACACACCCAATACAATAAAAAACACACACCCACATCATCGACAAACCCTTACGACCAGAATTGCGAAAGAAGGCCAGAGAGAGACACCACCATCAACAAACTAGCATCCACAGCCACTCAACACCATCACTCACACAACATCCACGCACCTTACACAACACACACAAAAGTATCCCCTCACACATCACAACACACACCACCTCACACATCACCCAAACCATCCCATGGCACTGCAAAGACACCCCAGGTTTTCTGAGGAGGAGCTCAGGGTCATGGTGGAGGAAATCATCCGGGTAGAGCCACAGCTATTCGGATCACAGGTTTAGCACACCTCCATAGCTAGGAAGATGGAGCTATGGCGCAGAATCGTGGACAGGGTCAACGCAGTGGGACAGCATCCAAGAACACGGGATGACATCATGAAGAGGTGGAACAACCTACGGGGGAAGGTGCGTTCTGTGGTCTCAAGACACCACCTGGCGGTTCAGAGGACTGGCGGCGGACCCCCACCTCCTCCCCCACAACTAACAACATGGGAGGAGCAGGTCTTGGCGATTCTGCGTCCTGAGGGCCTCGCAGGAGTAGGTGGAGGAATGGACTCTGGTAAGACAAACTTAATTATTACATCCCCCACCCTACCTGCATGCCATCACATACACCCACCCTCACCCCAATCACCCCAATCACCCCAACTCCTCACATATGTTCCCAACATCACAAACCACCCATCCCAACACCAAGCCCTGCATGCAACAACAAAGCATGGACAACCATCACTAAAGCATGCCCACTGCACATACCCATACAACCCCCTAAACCATACTCACACAAGGTCCCACACAGGAATGCAAGCACTGGGGTACACGGTCACCCACTCATTGCACACCATGACACACACAGACGTAATAACCATCCTTTTATACCCCTGCAGGACCCCTACCCAACGTCACCAGACAGGAGGGCCCACACATGTCCACACCACCAACAGAAGAGGCCCACAGTGATGACAGCAGCTCTGTCCAACAGGATCTAGATGACCAGCCCGGCCCATCGGGACCTCTGGACAGTCGGTTCCCCTCACCCAGTCACAGGCCACCACAGACCTTCACCCCTCTGGTAACACCAGCACAGCACCCACCCAGCGGGCTCATATCTCCGTCCCCATGACACGTCAATCAGCAGTGTGTCCACCACTACAGGGAACCCAGAATAACCCACCACCCCAACAAAAACAGGGACCTGGGGGCAGTGGTAGTGGGCACACGGTCCAGGGGACGGAGGCCCAAGAACACAGGGGAACTGGGAGGGCTGCTGTGTGACAGGGGGCAGACAGGCCAAGGGAACCCACTCTCAACGAGGCCCTCTCCTCCATCATGGGAGCATACCACCACTCCCAGGAGACGATGGCAACGGTACTGGCCAAGTTTCAGGAGACCCAGCGCCTGCAGGAGGAACAGTATATGGGTTTCAGGGAGGACCTCAGAACCATCAGCTCCACCCTGGGCACCATTGTAGGGGTGCTGAAGGAAGTACTCAACACCAGGAGGGACACTGTGGCACTACAAGGGGCCCCTGACACTAGCATGGACGATGAACTGCCCACCACCTCCGCCGGCACTAGTGGACAGGACGCCCTGCCACAGGACCACTGCGGCAGCACCCCACCGGCTGCAGAGGGAGAACCACCCCACAAACGGTCCCTGAGATCCAGGACAAAGACAGAGCACGATGCCAAGACTCCCGCCAAGAAATGAGACCACCCTGATTGTCATCCTACTGTCCCACTTTGTCACCCTGTCCATACTTTAACTGCCCCAGCTCCACTTCCTATGCCCATTTGGGCAATGCACCTGTGAGACTAATAGACTGGACTCTGCCATGGACATTCCTCTGCCATCACCCCTCACCATTTCACTACCACCTCCAATATTGAGCACTTAAATAAACACACTTAAAGCACAAAACAATCTGGAGTCTGTCTGTGATTTCGAAATAGTGTATATCAATTACAGTGACAAAATGCTCCTTCAATTGTAATGTCAACATACCTATGCCACACAGCTCTAATCCATGAGGAATCTAAGCAGATGTCACACAGTGGGACCCACATCTGTGAAATCGTAAGGGAAAGTGACAACTCTGTGACCATACACTGGGTGAAAACGACACACAGTAGAGAGGTAATAGTGTTAAAGTACATGTAGTAGGCAGGTCTGTACTCTTACCTGTGTCTCACTGGAAATATTGCTGGATCACTGAGTCCCTGTTGTCCATGTCTTCTTCCTCTGTTTCCTCGTCTTCACTGTCCACAGGCTCCACAGCTGCAACAACACCGCCATCTGGACCAGCCTCCTGCAGAAAAGGCACCTGTCGTTGCAAAGCCAAGTTATGAAGCATACAGCAGGCCACGATGATCTGGCACACCTTCTTTGGTGAGTAGAATAGGGATCCATCTGACGTATGGAGGCACCTGAACCTCGCCTTCAGGAGGCCGCAGGTCCGCTCGATCACCCTCCTAATTCGCCCACGGGCCGCATTGTAGCGTTCCTCTGCCCTTGTCCTGGGATTCCTCACTGGGGTCAGTAGCCATGACAGGTTGGGGTAACCAGAGTCACCTGCAAATGGTGAGGGACAACTTTTAGACACGCACTAACCTGGAGGGATATCCCCAGACCCAGACAACCATTCCCACTGACTTGCCTCCAGGTGCTCACGTAATAGCCACACACGGTGCCTCTGGAGTTGACCCATCACATAACAGATGCTGCTATTCCGCAGGATGTAGGCGTCATGCACTGAGCCTGGGAACTTGGCATTCACATGGGAGATGTACTGGTCTGCCAAACAAACCATCTGTACATTCATAGAATGATAACTCTTCTGGTTTCTGTACACCTGTTCACTCCTGTGGGGGGGGACCAAAGCCACATGTGTCCCATCAATGGCACCTATGATGTTGGGGATGTGTCCCAGGGCATAGAAATCCCCTTTCACTGTAGGCAAATCCTCCACCTAAGTTAAACGATGTAGCTCTGCATGTGTTTCAGAAGGGCAGACAATACTCTGGACAATATGTTGGAAAACATAGGATCGGACATCCCTGATGCTATGGCCACTGTTGTTTGAAAAGACCCACTTGCAAGGAAATGGAGCACTGACAGCATCTGCACTTGAGAGGGGATTCCTGTGGGATGGCAGATTGCTGACATCAGGTCTGGCTCCAACTGGGTACACAGTTCCTGGATTGTGGCACGGTCAAGCCTGTATGTGATAATCAAATGTCGCTACTCCATTGTCGACAGGGCCACCAACGGTCCATACACCGGAGGATGCCGCCATCTCCTCACATGTCCCAGCGGACAGTGCCTATGAAGGCCAACAGCGAGCACAGAGTCAAACAAATCAGAGGTACCTACCCACAGTTTACCCAGAACACCAAACATACACAAAATGTGGCCTCTATGTGTGTTGAGTCTCGGCCTAGGTATGTGTGACGCAGTTGGAAATGAAGCCATGTGGTCCCCTGAAATGGCGGCTGCCTGACCTCTAAAGTGGGACAATGGGAAGTGAGGTAACTGCGCTGGCGTTGTACACCGTCGCAGTAGGCAGTCGAAGACCGCGGCGCAATGCTGCATTGGTTAACATTGGACCCTATGGGTCCCAGGAGCCAATGACAATGTACACCGGCGGTGACGGTACGCACCACCGCAGACGTGACTGCCATTTTCTATCTGTTCAATCACTCGATACATGATCTTCGACAGGAGAGGACCTACACTGCAAGTGCTGCTGTGACCTCGGTTCTGGAAGAGACAATGGCTCGAGTGTCTGGGGAAAGGGCCCCTGCCTTCACATCGGAGGAGTTGGAGAAGCTCGTGGATGGGGTCCTCCCTCAGTACACGCTACTCTACGGTCCTCCAGACAAACAGGTAAGTACACAGGGAACATGTTGTATGGGCTATGCCTATATGGAGAGGGCTGGATGTAAGAAGGAAGGGGGTTGAGTGCTGCATGCATGAAAGACGGTGAATGCATGTGCCACATGGCAATCAATTTGACGGTGCAGTTGGTAATAACTTCTCTTTTTCCCCTGTACATTTCATGTAGGTCAGCGCCCACCAGAAAAAAGATATTTGGCGTGTCATCACCAAGGACGTCCGGACCCTGGGGGTCTACCACAGACGGAGCACCCACTGCCGGAAAAGATGGGAGGACATTCGCCACTGGAGCAAGAAGACGACGGAGGCTCAGCTGGGGATGGCCTCCCAACGTGGGAGGGGTGCCTGTCGCACCATGACCCCTCTGATTTTCAGTATCCTGGCGGTGGCCTACATGGAGTTGGATGGGCGTTTGATGGCATCACAGAAGCTACAAGGGGGTGAGTACACTCGCATTCTGCTGACTTTGCGTGCATTGGATGTGTCTGGGTGGGGGAGGTGGGCTGTGGGCCAGGGTGAGTTCCGTAGGCAAGGCCCCTCCGTAAGGCAGCCCAAGTGGCACCCCAGCCCACCTCTGTAGAATGCCAAGTACACCTAGTCATGCCCCTGTGTCATCTATGTGTGCAGATGTTGCCCATAGCCTTGTAGGCCATTTCGCAGGAATTAAACAGTGGAGCCCAAGAGCGCGGCGTAGTGCAGGGGGCTTCTGTGTCTGTCGTGTCCGCCAACGGTAGCGGTAATGCATGCACTCAACATGTCTTTTTTCTGTCTTCCCCCCCCTTTTTGTGGTCTCCCTGTTCTTGTGTGCATTAGCATCATCAGGCGGAGGAGCAGTGGCACCGGAGCACAAGAGAGCTGCATCCCACATGACCCTGGAGGGCGACACTACAGAGTCTGAATTTACCAGTGGGACAGAGGGCGAGGGGAGCTCCATGGCGGGGATAGGAGCTGAGACGAGCGACACGGACTTGTCCTCTGATGGGAGCTCCCTTGTGGTGGTGGCAACATCTGTGCCCCCCGCATCTACAGGTACAGCCGCCACCCCCCCTACCAGCACCGCCCTCCCAGCAGCCCCTCAGCCTTTGCCCCGTGCCCGCTCACCCAGGAGGGTGGGCATCACCTTTGCCCCAGGCACCTCAGGCCCTGCCCCAGTTACCCCTGCTGCCCTCAGTGAGGAGGCCATTGACCTCCTCAGGTCCCTCACTGTTGGGCAGTCTACCATTTTGAATGCCATCCAGGGTGTAGAGAGGCAGTTGCAACAAACCAATGCATTCTTGGAGGGCATTCATTTTGGTCAGGTGGCCCTTCAGCAAGCTTTTCAGACTCTGGCCTCAGCACTGATGGCAGCCATTGTCCCCGTCTCTAGCCTCCCCCTCCAACTTCCTCCACCCCGACCCAATCCCCTGTACCTCAGCCTATCCCAAGCACACCTATAGACCAACATGCACACACCTCAACACCCAAGGTAAGCTCAGGCAAACATAAGCACCACACATCCCACAGGCACTCACTCAAGCATCACACACATGCAGACACACCAACATCCACTGCCTCCACTGTGTCCCCCTCCTCCTCGTCTCCCTCCTCCCTCCCAGTCTCGTCTACACTCACACCTGTGTGCACAACCTCTACAGCCTCTACGTCCCTCTCCAGCTCTCCCACCCCCACCCCCACACCCAGCTCACGTGCAGTCACCACCCCCACTACCATTCACACGTCTCCTGTGTCCTCTCCCAGTGTGTCTGTGACGCCCCCTCCCAAGATACACAAACGCAGGCACACACCCACCCAAAAGTCATCCACCTCATGACAGCCTCCAGCGCATGCACCTTCACCCAATGTTACCAAACGTACACCTCCTACAACCACCACCTCTTCCTCCACTCCCAAACCCCCTCCAGCTACCCGTCCCAGTGTGTCCAAAAAACTTTTCCTGTCCATCCTTGACCTCTTTCCCACACCTCCCCCACCCCGTCCGTCTCATAGGTCCCGAACTAGCACCTCAGCCACAACATCTCTGGGACCAGTGGTGCATGTAGTCACCGGAATCTGGAGTGCACCGGCCACCAGGGCAGCCAGTGTGGCACAGAGCCACAGCACAGACGTTGGCCAGTGCCCGGCGGGAGAGGGGGAAGACTCCAGCCACCAAAGCTGCTCCCAGGGGTCCCGTTGGGAGCTTGGAGTCAGCTGTGACACCTTCCAAGGTGGGGAAGGGCCACAAGAAACCCGGCAAGTCTGGGAAGAGCAGCACGGTGGAGAAGACCACCATCATCCCCGCTGCCCAGGAGGCCACCGCCAGCTTCAGCCCTCCTGCCAAGGAGGACAACGCGAGCATCAGCCCAGCTGCCCAGGAGGCCACGGCCAGCATCAGCCCACCTGCCCAGGAGGCCACGGCCAGCATCAGCCCACCTGGCCAGGAGGCCACCACCAGCACCAGCCCCGTTGGGCCACGAAGGACCGCCAGCAAAAGCCCCCCTGGGCCATGAAGGACCGCCAGCAAAAGCCCCGCTGGGCCATGAAGGACCACCAGCAAAAGCCCCGCTGGGCCATGAAGGACTGCCAGCATCTGAGACCCTGCAATGGAGACCGCCATCTCAAGCACCACTGAACAGGGCACCGCCGTCTCAAGCACCGCTGCACAGGGCACCGCCGTCTCAAGCACCGCTGGACAGGGCACCGCCGTCTCAAGCACCGCTGCACAGGGCACCGCCGTCTCAAGCACCGCTGAACAGGGAACCGCCGTCTCAACCGCCGTCTCAAGCACCGCTGAACAGGGCACCGCCGTCTCAAGCACCGCTGAACAGGGAACCGCCGTCTCAAGCACCGCTGAACAGGGCACCGCTGTCTCAAGCACCGCTGAACAGGGCACCACCGTCTCAAGCACCGCTGCACAGGGCACTGCTGTCTCAAGCACCGCTAGCCCATGAGCGGCAGGGGCACTGATGGTGAATGATGCACTCTGGGCACCATGCCCCCTCCAGAACCAGTGGAGGCTGTCATCCACTACCTCTGTCCTTAGCAGGATGAAGCACTGTGGGCACCATGCCCACTCCAGAACCAGTGGAGACTGTCATCCACTACCTCTGTCCTTAGCAGGATGAGCACTCTGGGCACCATGCCCCATCCAGAATCAGTGGAGAGATGCATCCACTACCTCTGTCCTTAGCAGGATGAAGCACTCTGGGCACCATGCCCCCTCCAGAACCAGTGGAGACTGTCATCCACTACCTCTGTCCTTAGGAGGATGAAGCACTCTGGGCACCATGCCTCCTCCAGAACCAGTGGAGACTGTCATCCACTTGTGAGACTGTGGCTTTGCACTCCATAGGATTGAACAGTGGGCAACCCATCCACTGTAGAGACTTGAGAGACTGTGGCTTTGCACTCCCCAGGATGGAACAGTGGGCAACCCACCCACTCTAGAGACCTGTGAGACTGTGGCTTTGCACTCCCCAGGATGGAACAGTGGGCAACCCACCCACTCTAGAGACCTGTGAGACTGTGGCTTTGCACTCCCCAGAATGGAACAGTGGGCAACCCACCCACTGTAGAGACTTGTGAGACTGTGGCTTTGCACTCCCATGGATGGAACAGTGGGCAACCCACCCACTGTATAGACTTGTGAGACTGTGGCTTTGCACTCCCCAGGATGGAACAGTGGGAAACCCACTCACTGTAGAGACTTGAGAGACTGTGGCTTTGCACTCCCCAGGATATGGCAGTGGGCAACCCACCCACTGTAGAGACTTGAGAGACTGTGGCTTTGCACTCCCCAGGATGGAACAGTGGGCATGTGGCCCCCTCGTGGATTTGGGGTCGTGCACTCAAGCGGCTGAGGTGCCCCCCATTTCCCTCCCCCTGAGGTGCCTGTTTAGTTGCTCTCTGATGCCCCTGCAGTGTTATCTCCATCATGGTCGGGGATCTTGTGTGGGCCTCGCCCATACCGTGTGGTCCCAGTGTTCCACGGACTTTCTTAGTGCACTACCTGGACTACTATGCTTGGTATATATTTTGTACATGGTGTATATATATATTTCTGCCTACTTGCTTTTAATATATTACAATGGTTACACTCATTTTCTATTGTCTTTGCATTCTTCCGGGGGATTTGGGGGTTGTAACTGTAATGTATTGATCTGCATTAGTGTGTGTGTTGTAGTGGGTGAGGGTGGGGGTGGGGGTGTTGCGTGTGTGTGTCTCTGTTTTTTGCCTCCCCCTCCCCTGTGTCATAGATGCAGTACTCACCGTGGTCTTCGCCGCCGGCGTTGGTGCTCCTGGTAGAGGAGCTGGAAGACTATTGCAGGTAGAATTTGGATTTCCGGGTCCATGGCGTCCTCGTTCCTCGTGGGGTGTGTAGAGGTGAGCGTTTTCCCTTCGGGATTCCTGTTTCCGCTGTGTTTTTATCCGTGGTGAATCCGCCCCGGAAAAGGTGGCGGATTGGCCTGTCATAATAGTGTGGACGGTACATTGTCTCCCGCCTGTCTGTTGGCGGTGACCGCCGCGCTGTTTGTTTGTACCGCCATGGCGGTCGGAGTGTTAAAGTGGCTGTCTTTGTTGGCGGTTTCCGCCACAGTCGTAAAAGCAATTTGTTTACCACCGGCCTGTTGTCGGTCTTACCGCCACTTTAACACCGACCGCCAGGGTTGTAATGACCACCTAAGTGTAGTGACATAGCATCTTGACAACCTTCAAGTCCCATTGAAATCTCAATGAATGTTAGCTGAATTATAGTTTATATACCTTGGGATTGCTTCTGTACAAAAAACTCAGTTGATGACCCTAGATGTTAGCTAAACTATTCACTGGGATATCAACTGATTTCTAGCTCCATACACAGTAGCCCTATTTGAAGAGTAGCCATTCTTATGCAATAAATGTGAATATGTTCAGAGATTGACTGAGACAATTAGTTCATTGGACAATTGCTAGATTAAGAACAGATTTGAGATTCTCTACAGTAGGTTCGATGTATGGTTCAAATCATTGTGATCCTTTTGTAGTATTCCTCCAAACATTTTCCCTTCACTCCTCCAGTTTTGCTAAGTTAGTTTTTATTGGCTTTAGGGCTCTGTGCACTTTATCATTGCTAACCAGTGCTGAAGTGCTTCTGCTCTCTCCTTCAAACATGGTACCACTAAAGGGGTAAGCCTATTTAACCCTCTAAAGCCTAGGCTACATTACAACATTATATAGAAAGGGGGAGTTTCAGCAGCATAAAATCAACATCAACATCGTAGTTTGCACAATAACTTACTAATTTTTATTGGGATCAAAATGATCAATTTAAAAATGATTGTTTCAACATTTTACTATGCATATTATTATATTGTATATAAATCAAGACATTGCTACTGTGCGGGGTAAACCAAACCCATAGGAAAGAAGATTCAAACATTTATTAGCTTGGTTTTACTACACAAAATTGTTTATATAATATAGTCACAAAAACATGGTTTCTTTAGAAACATATATACACTTATCTTAGGCACAATCCTTGCTGAGATACAATATATTGAAGTGGACAGTCAGATACAGTTATTTGGGAACATGAGTGCCATCTCCAGGTAGAACGCCTGAGGTGAAAGGAACCAGGAGAATGGTTAAAAAATGTCTCTAAAGTTCCGGCAGAGGTCTACGGACAAGTTGTGGCCTTATCATTCTGGCCTCTTCATGACTATGTGCAAGGACATGTACTGATACACTGTCTACGGGGAAATTGCATTAGTCAGTGGCAATTGTGCAAATTAAAACCAGAGCAAAAAATAATTGGTTGCGAGTGTAATGAGCCCAATTGGAGCTGGTACCACAGAGGGGTGTTTTTTTAAAGAAACTCGGGTCATCTATGCTATCCACAAGAGACATAAGCACATGATTTGGCATGCTGCTGCTGGTCGAGGATTCAGGTCCAAGTTTCCCCAAAAACCTCCTTCAAACATGGCCAGATTGTTTACATTAACTGGCCCATTTAATTTACTTGTAAGTGTCTGGTAAAAGGTGCTACCTAACCCAGGGTCCATAAATTAAATGATGCTAGTGGGCCTGCGGCACTCATTATGCCACACACTCAAGTATCTTTTTAAGACATGCCTCAGACCTCCCACAGCAGCCTGTCAATCAGTTTCAAAATACCATTTCAACCTGGGAAAATACCGTTTTGCAAGCCTACACCTTCCTCTTTAATACATATAAGTCAGCCCCAAAGGATCTTAGAGCATGGTTCATAGCAGTTAGCAAGTAGGGCATGTGTAGCTTGTGTACTCACGTTTTATGCGTCCTGGCAGTGAAAAACTCCTAAAGCTGTTTTTCACTGTTGGGAATCCTATCTCTCACATTGACTAACACTGGGTTAGCCTACTACATTTAATAAGTGATCATTTTGGATTGAGAGCAGATAGAAATAGACCTTAATTGTGATGTAAAATCCTCTTTAATAGTAAAGTCAGATTTTATGCCACAATTCCAAAAATGAAACTTTCAAAAAGTTGGCACTCTCTTGTCCTAACCATTTGTGCCTTCTGCCAAAGTCCTGGGACACGTGACTGTGAATGGCACTGTTGTTGGGGTTGCTTCTAAACAGTAACACAAAGAAGGCTTAGGTATGAACAGGATGCGTAATCCAGACAGGATGACTGGGAAGGGCTTCACCCAGCCCACCTTACATTTGAAAGGGATTTGCCTACTCCTCCTTTACACACACAAAGGAATCTGACACCAGGCCTGTCTGTCTTTTATCACCCCGGACTGTTTGGAGCCTTGACAGAAGAAGGGAAGAATTTCCAGTCTCAGATGTGTGGTAGTTTACGTATTGGACCCTCAGAGCCACTCTTTGAAACACACCTCAACCTGTGGATATTACAGTAGGACTGCCCTGCCTCTAGAGGACTGATCTGTTGCTGTCAGAGGAATGCAGGCTGCTTGAGGACCGCCTTGATCTCTAAGAAGAAAGAATGGACCTGATCCCGTCATCCCAGGCTAACTGGCTCCAAAGGTCTGTTGGATGACCTCCTGTCAGAGCTAGAGGGACATGAAAAGCTCTAGAGGCTTCCCTGCAACTGCCCAGCTCAAATGCTGTACTTGGCATGCCTGGATCTGCCTGAGCCCTGCAGGACTCTGCTTGAGTGAGTTGCTGATCCCCAAGAGGTACCTTTCCAGGTCCAGTACATTTAGCTGGCATCAGGTGAGCTCCTCCTAAAGAGAAAGATGAAATCCTGAAGTTTTGGGATCTGCCTGACTGTGAACAATTCTTGTTGAGACTGCTGTCTGCAACAACCTTCAACCAGAAACTCCAGTGAACTGCACTCTTCCCTCTACAGCATCTACTAGAGATGACCAGAAACATGAGATCTGTGCTTTGGGCTACAGCAATGACAGCCACAGTGACCACCAACATGTAGCTCCAGTAACGATCCTCTGCGGTGTGTGACCGGCTCATCTCGTTATTGCTCCTCATGTACTCCACCACTGCAAACAGAACTCTTCATACTGGACTCTAAGAAGGTAACTTTCAGTTGGACTAACTTCACAGTGGATTGGACAGACCAGCACTATGGAGCATGTTAATGTCTGATGAGTGTTCATTTAGAGTATGCTTCTGCCAAAAAGGCAGACACAACCAGCAAGCCTTCTTATTCTAGCACCAAGATGAGGAATGTCTATGTACTTGAACACACACCTCTATGTCATCACCTAAAACAAATCACCTGCTTTTAGCAATAAAAGGAAAGCCTCTACCCGTCATGTTTTTTTCTTTCTCATCACAAAACCTGTTAGGTGTAGCAGCAGCATTCTTGATTTTTTGACAAGTTTATAGTTTGACATTTTTCAATTTTGTTTTTGAAATGGAAAGGTACAAGAACCTTTAGGTTTTCAGACTGAATTGACAGTTAAGGTTGATGAAATTCTGAGGGTTGATCAACAAAGTAAGTGGCCCTTGGCAAAACAAAAACCATGACTCATAGAAGGCGAATGCGGGACATCATATTGGATAAGGTAGTGCAATGACTTCTCACAAGTGTTCACAGGAAGCCATTCGTAAGTGGTAGAAAGACTTATGGGAAATGGTCCATTTCCTTGCATCCAGGGCTCATATGGAAGCCCGGGCAATGGGTGGCAGTTCTACCCAGCCCCTCAGTCTTAATGCCTTGGGATGAAAAGATGCTGCCCATTCTCCACACTGAAGGCATCACAGGAATTGCTGGTAGAGCAGAGACTTGTAAGTTAGCAATATTTTTTAAAGTAAAATTGAAGGATACACCTTACTTATGTGGAGTGTTTTTTTACACCAATGTAAAATAATGAGTGTTGAAGGCCCATTACTATAATTAGGTATTTGCTATTTATGATCATAATAATGTAACATTAAGGCATTCCATTTAGTGTGTGTCCTACGGGGTTCATACTTTACACATATGTAAAGATAAAGCCAGACTCATAATGCTTGTTGAAATTTAAATTATATTTATACATTCACTCAAACAAAACTTCATGGGATTAGTAGTTTAGGTCTTTATTATGTACACAGAAGGATTAAACTCTATTTTAGGTTTTTCTCAATACCTTTTCAGTTCCGGCATCGGCTACTGTCAAAATAACATTGAGTTCTCTTTGACCATAAGGACATGCAGAACTGAAATCAAGATGTTGTTTTACATATTATTTATGTCCACCCTTTTGAAAAAGACATTAACAAAACTTTAAAGTGTTAATGTTTCACTAACAAGTGTATATTGTAAAACTGCAACAGGCAGGTCACTGCATTTGTGTTGTCCCTGCCACTACATTGTGTGCCACAAAAAAGTGCTGCATCCCACTATTTTAACTGCAAATACATGAAATGTTTACACATTTACAATTATAATGTGGATTTACAGATAAATCAAATATGACAATACATTGTACTCTATATACTAATGCCCTCATTACGAGTGTGGTGGTCTTACCGCCGCCAGGCCAGCGGCGAAGACTGCCAAATTATGACTGTGGCGGTTTGGCTCAAGCCAAACAGCCACAACACTGCCGATACCACCAGGGCATTCAGACCACCGGTTCAGAGGTGAGCATCTCCAACCCGGCGACAGCAAGTATCATGCAGCAATATGGACGGCCCAAAAATCCTTCATTGCTTCATATATTGCTGAGGTGGCAAATAAACCTTGTGATCTTTTCAAAATCGCAATTATTTTCTATGCCCCTTCAGCAAAAAGAGATATCCTTGATCCCTCTATGGAACTATGTGAGGACCGTTCTGAGTTCTTCTGCAAGAAAATTAAAACTATTTTTTTATCTTTCAAAGGTCAGTACCCCACTTATGTACGAGTGTTGTCCACCTTAGACCCTGGGCCAATACTCTCGTACTTTACCCACATAACTCTAGAGGACTCTGCAGCTGAACTTGCTTGCTGTAAATCTGGGTCTTCCCTTGATCTTTGCCCCCCGCCAATCTAAAACATGCTTCCCCGGTGGTGAATCACATTTTAAATAAAGTATTAAATGACTCCCTAGACCAGGTGCTGATTCCTTCCAGCTGGAAGCAAGCCCTGCTGCTTCTACTGCTTAAAAAGCCTTCGGCTGACCCTAAAGTCCATAGCAATTTTAGGCTCATCTCGCTCCTTCCAATGGTGGCCAAGTTACTTGGAAAAAGGAAGTGTAATATGCAGATATCACACTTCCTTGAGACGAGCCGTCTGCTGCATGACTCTCAATCTTAGTTTCAACCAGTTTATACTACTGAGTCTGCCCTACTCAGAGTTTCATAATTTATTACAGAAAACTTGAATTTAAACACTCCAGTTATGGTCATGTTATTCGACCTGTCTTCTGCATTCAATACGGTCTCTCATACTATTCTGCCTGAGAGACAAGAAAAGATTGCCATTAGAGATCAAGCCCTGTTATGGCTGAAATCATTCATCACCGATTGATCTCAGGCTGTTTTCCTCCCTCCTTCTTCTTCTTCTTCTTCTTCTTCTCCTAAACCTTTGCAGTGTGGTGTGCCTCAGGCTCTGCCCTGAGCTTCACATGCTTCAATATCTATCTAGAGCCACTGGTGAAACTGATTGAGGCCTGAGGAGTGAGAATTGTGTCATATCCAGATGACACCAAACTTCTTGTTGCTTTCCAAGGAAATGCTCCCTCATCTTTATGATCCTTTTAACTTTGCCTCAAAGCAGTAGTAGACTGGATGAACTCTAGCTTCTAAAAACCAGACTGAACTGAACTGACTGAAGTTATTTTCTTTGGCACCAAATTCCTTTCTGATCCTGCCCTCTGGTAGCCACTTGAACTGGATGCCACTTCTCTCTCGGCCTCAGAAGTAAAAAATCTAGTTGTAAAATTCTACTCTAACCTGACCTTTGAGCCCCAAATTGAGGCATTGTCCTTCGCCTGCTTCTTTACCCTCAGGTTCCTAAGGAGGAAGTTGCATCTTATTCCTATGGAATTCGGCAAAACGATTGTCCATGCCTTGATCACATCTCGGCTGGACTTTGTGAACAGTCTATACCTGGGGCTGCCCGCTTTACTGATCCAGTGTCTTGAAATCGTTCAGAATGCAGCTGCCCATGTTATTCTCAAAATTCCCTCTTGGGCAGCAGTATCAGGTCATCTTTGACTTCTGCACTGGCTCCCAGTGAAAAATAGGATTCATTTTTTTCCATTTAGGACCCATATTCAGAAAGAACCTCTTTATCTTCGGTGCTGCTTCAAACCTTACACTCAGGCGAGACTAGTGAGATCCAATTATATGAAAATTCTCCAAATCTCACATATCCATAAGACCAGAAAAGGTGGGAGATCATTTGTGTTTCGGACTTCAAAGCTGTTGAATACTTTCTCTTTTGAGCTAAAAAGCAGTCCAAAAGAAGCTGCTTCCAGAAAAGGCCTGAAAACTCTACCCTTTGACTCCTGCCTTGATGTCAGTTAGGATCCCCTTAGGTAGATCTCTTTGAAGGTGTGTCTTTCCACTAGTGCTGGGAATGCCTCTTTGGAGGTAGCTCTAAAAGTGCACTGTAGTGTATTATATTAAATGTGTTCCCAAAAGTAATGGGTATCTAAAATAATCTGGAAGACCACTATTGCAAGCCACTCACCTGAACTCCAAGTGATTCTGATGGGTCGACGATAGTCCCTGAATCCCAATGAGAACTGACAGGGCAGAAATAAAGGACACACTGCAACCCTAGAGGTTTCCAAGGGGAAGGGGGTTGGGATGAGGGAAAAAGAGAGAAATACCAGGACTTCTGTGTATTCGGATTTCTCTACTCCGGGCACTACTGAGCTGAACGATATCTGGATTCTGGTTCTGGATTCAAGATGCTGGCAATCAGGATTATTCAGATACAAGGGTCTAGGCTCAGATTTCCCTGAAATAAAAACACACTTTAAAACAGGAAAATCTAAACAGATCTTTGGCATTAACTAACGTCAAATTACCATACTAAAAATTCACACTAGAAACACTCCCCAGTACGATTCAGAGTTATCCAGGAATTATCATGAACTGGAACTATTATGTACAAGGATTACACTGAGAGAAAATACCTGGGTTAATCACAACAAAACTACTTCAAATTCTTCAGTAGTTCAAGAGTCTCAAGAGTTCAAGGTTCGTATGCAAATGTGTAATGCCAATCAGATTATAGTTTTCAATTGTCCCAAAAATCTTTAAAACACCAACATCAGATTCCGTTTGAGAAAACACGGATTGAAAACCAACTATGAGCACAAGATACAGGAAGGTGCAGCTATTGCAAGAAATACAACTTTCCTCTAACGTATTTTCAGTTATGAAATTGATCTGAATATTAATCCTGGCTTTGCATGCGTTTGATTAATCAGTGCTGATCAAGATCCCAAATTAAACATAAACACTTGTGTTACCTTATTTGAGGGTGACATATCTTTTTGCCAGCGCCTTTTACAGGTACAGTGGTAACTGTGGAGAAGATTGGAAATACTAGGTCAGAACTTCAGGAAGTACGTCTCTGCAAGGAGAAGCCTGTCACTGTGAAGGTATGGATCCATCTGTGAGGAGAGGGCTGCCACTGCGAAGGGAAGACTGCCAAAGACTGGAGACAGGTAAGCCTTGGTTCCAAGTTAAATGAGGCTAAGCAGGCTTCAGTCTGAGATGCTGGCTTTTATAGCTGGCTTGAACCAGGTGGAAGGAAACACACTGGAAAAACAACGGAACTTGTTGGTCATTATTGTAATTGAATGTTTCTAAACTGTCTTTTTTCCATTAGGAGGATCAATTAAGAACTCACTCATCATTGTTGAAATTGCACATGTTTCTGAACTGACTTTGTTTCATTAGGAGGATCAATTAAAGAACCAGCAGTGGTAGGCATTTGACATGTGCTTCCTGGATTACCTGGGTGAGGCCCACGTATTTAGAATATATCTTGATGGCCCAGTGCACCAGTGCTTCATGGACCAGCAGCTGGGCTGGTGCTGGCGGTAGCCTCCTCGGCAGCGGGGATGATGGCGGTCTTCTCCGCCGTGCTGCTCTTCCCAGACTTGCCGGGTTTCTTGTGGCCCTTCCCCACCTTGGAAGGTGTCACAGCTGACTCCACACTCCCACCGGGACCCCTGGGAGCGGCTTTGGTGGCTGGAGTCTTCCCCCTCTTCCGCCGGGCACTGGCCAACTTCTGATGCTTCACAGGTGGGGGACTGTCTGTGCTGTGCCACACTGGCTGCCCTGGTGGCCGGTGCATTCCAGATTCCGGTGACTACAGGCACTACTGGTCCCGGAGATGTTGTGGCTGAGGTGCTAGTTCGGGACCTATGAGACGGACGGGGTGGGGGAGGTGTGGGAAAGAGGTCAAGGTTGGACAGGAAAAGTTTTTTTGACACACTGGGACGGGTAGCTGGAGGGGGTTTGAGATTGAAGGAAGAGGTTGTGGTTGTAGGAGGTGTTCGTTTGCTGACTTTGGGTGAAGGTGCATGCGCTGGAGGCTGTTGTGAGGTGGATGTCTGTTTGGTCGGTGTGTGCCTGCTTTTGTGTATCTTCGGAGGGGGCGTCACAGACACACTGGGAGAGGACACAGGGGATGTGTGAATGGTAGTGGGGGTGGTGACTGCACGTGAGCGGGGTGTGGTGGTGGTTGTGCTGAAGAGGGATGTAGTGGCTGTAGAGGTAGTGCATGCAGGTGTGAGTGTAGATGAGACAGGGAGGGAGGATGGAGACGAAGAGGAGGGGGACACAGTGGAGGCAGTGGATGTTGGTGTGTCTGCATGTGTGTGGTGCTTGCGTGAGTGCCTGTGGGAAGTGTGGTGCTTATGTTTGGCTGATCTTCCCTTGTGTGTTGACATGTGTGCATGCTGGTCTAGAGGTGTGCTTGGGATAGGCTGAGGTACAGGGGATTGGGTTGGGGTGGAGGAAGTTGGAGGGGGGAGGCTAGACACAGGGACAATGGCTGCCATCAGTGCTGAGGCCAGAGTCTGAAAAGTTCGCTGAAGGGCCGCCTGACTAGAATGAATGCCCTCCAGGAATGCATTTGTTTGTTGCAACTGCCTTTCTATACCCTGGATGGCATTCATAAATGGTAGACTGCCCAACAGTGAGGGACCTGAGGAGGTCAATGGCATCCTCACTGAGGGCAGCAGGGGTGACTGGGGCAGGGCCTGAGGTGCCTAGGGCGAAGGTGATGCCCACCCTCCCGGGTGAGCGGGCACGGGGCGAAGGCAGAGGGGCTTCTGGGAGGGCGGTGCTGGAAGGGGGGGTGGCAGCTGTACCTGTAGATGGGGGGCACAGATGTTGCCGCCACCACAAGGGAGCTCCCATCAGAGGTTGAGTCTGTGTCACTGGTCTCAGCTCCTGTGCCCGCCGTGGAGCTCCCCTCGCCCTCCATCCCACTGGTGAACTCCGAGTCCGTAGTGTGGCCCTCCATGGCAATGTGGGATGCAGCTCCGTCCTGCTCCGTTGGCACTGCTCCTCTGCCTGGTGATGCTAATGCACACAAGAACAGGGAGACCACAAAAAGGGGGGGACGACAGAAGAAAGACATGTTGAGTGCATGCATTACCGCTACAGTTGGCGGACACAACAGAGACAGAAGCCCCCTGCACTACGCCACGCTCTTGGGCTCCACTGTTCAATTCCTGAGAAATGGCCTACAAGGCAATGTACGGCGTCTGCACACATAGATGACACAGGGGTATGACTAGGTGTAGTTGTCACTCTACAGAGGTGGAGTGGGGTGCCACATGGCCTGCCTTACGGAGGGACCTTGCCTACGGAACTCGCCCTGGCCTAGGGAAACCCACAGCCCACCTCCCCCACCCAGACCCCTCCACTGCACGCAAAGTCAGCAGAATGCGAGTGTACTCACCCCCTTGTGGCTGCTGTGATGCCTTCAAGCGCCCATCCAACTCCGGGTACACCACCGCCAGGATCCTGAACATCAGGGGCGTCATGGTGCGACGGGCACCCCTCCCACGTTGGGAGGCCATCCCCAGCTGAGCCTCAGCTGTCTTCTTGCTCCAGCGGCGAATGTGCTCCCATCTTTTCCAGCAGTGGGTGCTCCGTCTGTGGTAGACCCCCAGGGTGCGGACGTCCATGGCGATGGCACACCAAATATGTTTTTTCTGGTGGGCGCTGACCTACATGATTTGTACAGGGGGTAGAGAAAGTTATTACCATCTGCACTGTCAAAGTGATTGGCCACCATCCCTACCCTTGCCATGTGGCACATGCACTCATCGTCGTTTCATGCACGCTGCACTCTTCCCCCTTCCTTCTTGCATCCACCCCTCTCCACACAGGCATAGCCCATACATCATGCTCCCAGTGTACTTACCTGTTTGTCTGGAGGACCGTAGAGTAGTGTGTACTGGGGGAGGACCCCATCCACGAGTTTCTCCAACTCCTCCGATGTAAAGGCAGAGGCCCTTTCCCCAGACACTCAAGCCATTGTCTCTTCCAGACCGAGGTCACAGCAGCACTTGCAGTGTAGGTTCTGTCCTGTTGAAGATCAGGTATCGAGTGACTGAAAAGATAGAAAATGGCGGTTACGTCCGCGGCGGTGCGTACCGTCACCGCCGGCGTACATCGTCATTGGCTCCTGGGTCCCATAGGGTCCAATGTTAACCAATGCAGCATTGCGCCACGGTCTTTGACCGCCTACCGCAACGGTGTACAACGCTAGTGCAGTTACCTCACATCCCATTGTCCCACTTTAGAGATCAGGCAGCCACCATTTCAGGGGCCCACATGGCTTCATTTTCAACTGCGTCACTCATACCTAGGCCTAGACTCAACACACATACAGGCCACTTTTTGAGTATGAATGGTGTTCTGTGTCAGCTGTGTGTACGTACCTCTGAGTTGTTTGACTCTGTGCTCGCTGTTGTCCTTCATAGGCACTTTCCCTGGGACATGTGAGGAGATGGCGGCATCCTCTGGTGTACCGACCGTTGGTGGACCTGTCGACAATGGAGGAAAGACATGTGATAATCACATACAGGCTTGACCGTGCCACAATCCAGGAACTGTGTACCCAGCTGGAGCCAGACCTGATGTCAGCTATCCGCCATCCCACAGGAATCCCCCCTCAAGTGCAGGTGCTGTCAGTGCTCCATTTCCTTGCAAGTGGGTCATTTCAAACAACAGTGGCCATAGAATCAGGAACGTCCCAGCCTATGTTTTCCAACGTGTTGTCCAGAGTGTTGTCTGCCCTGCTGAAACACATGGGAGCTACATCGTTTTCCCTCAGGTGGAGGATTTGCCTACAGTGAAAGGTGATTTCTATGCCCTGGGACATATCCCCAACATCATTGGTGCAATTGATGGGACACATGTGGCTTTGGTCCCCCCCCCACAGGAGTGAACAGCTGTACAGAAACCGGAAGAGTTATCATTCAATGAATGTACAGATGGTATGTACATCTCCCATGTGAATGCAATGTTCCCTGGCTCAGTGCATGACGCTTTCATCCTGCGGAATAGCAGCATCCCTTATGTGATGGGTCAACTCCAGAGGCACCGTGTGTGGCTATTAGGTGAGCACCTGGAAGCTAGTCAGTGGGAATGGTTGTCTGGGTCTGGGGATATCCCTCCAGGTTAGTGTGTGTCTAACAGTTGTCCCTCGCCATCTGCAGGTGACTCTGGTTACCCCATCCTGTCATGGCTACTGACCCCAGTGAGGAATCCCAGGACAAGGACAGAGGAACGCTGCAATGAGGCACATGGGCGAACTAGGAGGGTGATCGAATGCACCTTCGGCCTCCTGAAGGCGAGGTTCAGGTCCCTCCATTTGACAGGTGGATCCCTATTCTACTCACCAAAGAAGGTGTGCCAGATCATTGTGGCCTGCTGTATGCTTCACAACTTGGCTTTGCAACGACAGGTGCCCTTTCTGCAGGAGGATGGTCCAGATGGCAGCGTTGTTGCAGCTGTGGAGCTTGTGGATAGTGAAGACGAGGAAGCAGAGGAAGAAGACATGGACAACAGGGACTCAGTGATCCAGCAATATTTCCAGTGAAACACAGGTAAGAATACAAACCTGCCTACTACATGTACTTATACACTACTACCTCTCTACTGTCTGTCTTTTTCAACCAGTGTATGGTCACTGAGTTGTCACTTTCCCTTACGATTTCACAGATCTGGGTCACACAGTGTGACATCTGCTTTGATTCCTCATGGACTAGAGCTGTGTGAAATAGGTATGTTGACATTACAAATGAAAGAGCTTTTTGCCACAGTTATTGCTAATACAGTATTCTGAAATCACAGACAGATTCCAGATTGTTTTGTGCTTTAAGGGTGTTTATTTTAGTGCTCAAAATTGGAGGGGTTAGGAAAATGGTCAGGGGTGATGGCAGAGGAATGTCCATGGCAGAGTCCAGTCTATTAGTCTCACAGGTGCATTGCCCAAATGGGCATAGGAAGTGGAGCTGAGGCAGTTTAAGAATGGACAGGCTGACAAAATGGGACAGTAGGATGACAATCAGGGTGATCTCATTTCTTGGCGAGGTCTTGCCATCGTTCTCTGTCTTGTTCCTGGATCTCACGGACCGTTTGCTAGGTGGTTCTCCCTCTGCAAGGGGTGGGGTGCTGGTGTGGTGGTCCTGTGGCGGTGCCTCCTGTCCACTAGCGCTGGCAGAGGTGGTTTGCAGTTCATCGTCCAGGCTAGTGTCAGGGGCCCCTTGTGGTGCCACAGTGTCCCTCCTGGTCTTGAGTACTTCCTTCAGCACCCCTACGATAGTGCCCAGGGTGGAATTGATGGTTCTGAGTTCCTCCCTGAAGCCCATATACTGTTCCTCCTGCAGGCGCTGGGTCTCCTGAAACTTGGCCGGTACCGTTGCCATCGTCTCCTGGGAGTGGTGGTAGGCTCCCATGATGGAGGAGAGGGCCTTGTGGAGAGTGGGTTCCCTGGGCCTGTCCGCCCCCTGTCGCACAGCAGCCCTCCCAGTTCCCCTGTGTTCCTGGGCCTCCGTCCCCTGGACCGTGTGCCCACTCCCACTGCCCCCAGGTCCCTTTTGTTGTTGGGGTGGTGGGTTAGCCCGGGTTCCCTGTAGTGATGGACACACTGCTGATTGACGTGTTCTGGGGACGGAGGTATGGGCCCGCTGGGTGGGTTCTGTGCTGGTGTTTCCAGTGGGGGGAAGGTCTGTAGTGGCCTGTGACTGGGTGAGGGGAACCGACTGTCCTGAGGTCCCCGATGGGCCGGGCTGGTCATCTAGATCCAGTTGGTCAGAGGTGCTGTCATCACTGTGGGCCTCTTCTGTTGGTGGTGTGGACATGTGTGGACCCTCCTGTCCTTTGATGTTGGGTAGGGGTCCTGCAGATTATTGCATCTGTGTGTGTCGAGGTGTGCAATGGGTGGGTGACCGTGTACGACAGTGCTAGACTTCCTGTGTGGGACCTTGTGTGATGATGGTTTAGGGGGGTTGTATGGGTATGTGCAGTGGGCATGCTTTAGTGATGGGTGTCCATGCTTTTGTGTTGCATGCAGGGCTTGGGTTTGGGATGTGTGGTTTGTGATAGTGGGACACTTTTGAGGAGTAGGAGTGATTGGGGTGAGGGTGGGGGTAGGAGATAGCATGCAGGTGGGTGGGGGATGAAGTAGTTAAAGGTTTGACTTACCAGAGTCCATTCCTCCACCTACTCCTGCGAGGCCCTCAGGATGCAGTATCGCCAAGACCTGCTCCTCCCATGTTGTTAGTTGTGGGGGAGGAGGTGGGGGTCCGCCGCCAGTCTGCTGAACCGCCAGGTGGTGTCTGGAGACCACGGAACGCACCTTCCCCCGTAGGTCGTTCCACCTCTTCCTGATGTCCTCATGATTTCTTGGGTGCTGTCCCACTGCGTTGACCCTGTCCACTATTCTTCGCCATAGCTCCATCTTCCTTGCAATGGAGGTGTGCTGCACCTGTGATCCGAATAACTGTGGTTCTACCCTGACGATTTCCTCCACCATGACCCTGAGCTCCTCCTCCGAGAACCTGGGGTGTCTTTGCTGTGCCATGGGGGGGTGTAGGTGATGTGTGGGGTGGTGTGTGGGGCGATAAGTGTGCTGATATGTAGTGGGGTGTTGTGTGAGGTGCGTGGAAGTTAGGTGGGTGATGGTGTTGTGTGCCTGTGGATGCTAGTGTTGTTGATGATGGTGTCTCTCTCTGGCTTTCGGTAGTTATTTGTTGTCGAAAGGGTTTGTGGGTGATGTGGGTATGTGTTTTATAGTGTATTGGGTGTGTGGGAGTGGTGTGTGTATGTGTATCAGGTGTGTGTATTTGGAATTGTCCAATGTGGTAGTGTTTTGTAGATGTGTGTGTATTTTGAGCGCAGCGGTGTGTACCACCAATGGAATACCGCGGTTGAAAGACCACTGTGTGGATTAGTGTGTCGTGATAGTGTGGGTGTATTTCCGTTGGCGTGACGGTGGAGGTTTTGTTTTTGCCAGTTTATCACTGACCTTTGGTGCGGCGGACTTGTGTGGGTGTCTGAATTTTGTCGGATTCCGAACTGTGGGTCAGAATAGCTGTGGCGGAATTCCGCAGCCGCGGCGATGTGGTGGCTGTCTTCTGCACGGCAGTAAGCGTCTTTTACCGGCAATGTCATAATGAGGGCCTAAATCTGCTTTAAAAATCACCACTATGTTAATAACAGTTGCCAAGTTACCCAACGTTCCAAAGGCATAACATGATTCAAACATACTGTGTTTGAAAAGAAAATAACAACATCCCTGAAATCACTTATAAGGGAAGGAATAAGGCATGACTAAGGAATGACTAGCCTTGCTCACAGCAGGGACCATGAAATCATGTTTGTATTACCTATGCTTTGTATGTAACTAAAGCAGTTGCTGTATAGTACTCTTTATTTTGGATAAATAACAATGTAGTTTTTTTTTATAAATAGACAATTCAAATGTTTTAAAATTATAAATATGTTTATTTTATCAGTCGGAAGACCAACACAGTTAATATGAACTCCTCAGTTGTTCACTCTGCCAAAGCAATCAGCTCATGAAGTCTTCAGTGGAGTATGTCTCCTTGCCATGTTGAACATCTTGAAGAACCGCTGGGCCCATCAGCTTTAGTGAAATAACAACCTTTGTAATTCCACTCTAACCCTATCACAATTATATAACCATCATCACAAGTCCAGCATACATTGAATAATGTTGTGATTACCATCCTGCGACAACACCCACTGTGGCTTCTAACATCCTGGCACCAGTTTGTAATCTACTATCAATAATTATTGTCAGCAACATATGATGACCACACACAGATGGGCCATGCAGAGACCACTGGGCCTGGATCAGCTGTGGGTAGGGTGTCAGTGGGAGTTCCAACCTCATCCTACAGAATGGGATAACATCTAATTGTGGCTAGTCAGAATCAGGAGCAAATGGGCCAGATAATAGACCTACTAATAGCCCAGAATGAACTTATGAGGGTCCAAAATGAAATTAACCTAAATTATTTACTATAGCACGATATGAGTGTCCAAATATTAAACACGGGGGGGGGTAAAGGATGGTTTTCAAATTGTAGTTATAGCATTCTCTAGTTTAGTTGATTCATTCCATGGCGTGAAAGAACAGGCACTATTATTCCAGCTAGTTTTCCTTCAATGCTCTCTATGGAAAAGGGAACACTTTTGGCTATGAACTCACCTGCCACCACCTTCTCTCTCGCAACTAAGGCTGCTCCAGTGGCCCTTAGGGCGTGTCACTTTCTGGCCCACTTGAGTAAAGTTCTAAGCAAACCAACACTAAATGAGTGAGCAAATAACTCTCTTGTGAGAAGCAAGAATGTAACTTAATCTACATTCTGTTCCACATTTGCTTTTGGACTAATGGTCATAAGATTGATTCTAATGCATCAAAATATTGTTGGCTCAACGTTCATGTTTCAGTGACCATAATAGTCAATTCAATGTCAAAAAGATATTTTTTATTGTTTTTTTGTAATGGCTGAATAACAAAAACAAAATTTAAGTTATGTGTGAGAGTATTATTCTGACAACATTTATTATTTGCTGTATTTTGTTTGATTTAAGTATTTATATACTTGATTATACACAATGTGCAGAACCTTTGACAATGCAATGCAAAATTCACTAAATATAAGAAGCAGACATCAAAATAAATATATTTTACAGATAAATGTTAATCTTTTAAGTTTGTTATGCCATTTTATGGTGATAATCACACTTCCAAAATTAAAGTTACACATACATTAAAAAAAGAAAGTACAACAACTAACCAATCTGGCTACCGTGCATAGAAAACATACTTAAACATAAAATATTAAAGCATTTGCCAACATTGAACTCCCTTTAAAAAACATCTTCCTACTGTAAAAATATTTTGTTTTTCAAACATTTTTACAGCTGAATATTCCAAAAACTGTATTGTGTTCAGTAGGAGCCTTCACACATACTATCACAGTGTAGTCAGGGTTTGTTAAGAGATACATGGCTAGCATTATGGACATCTACTAAATACAAGCAGAATTACTTATTTTAGGAATTCAAATACAGTTGCAAGATACGTTATCAAGAACTTGATAGAATACCAAAACATGACCTCAAGCAATTATATACATTCCATTACTGTACTCATCCATTAATTTTATAGGAGTTCACTTATTAATGGCCTACAGGTAGGACTTGTGGTAGTCTTCCTTGTATTCACCTGTGGCTTGCTGGTGCTTCAGCAGATGATAGAATGATCTAAAACAGAATAGTCTCTCAAATATTTTTTTCTATTAAATGCAAGATTACCTAAGTTAATCTTTACCTTTCTCCGAGGTCAGCCTGGCTTAGAAAATTGGAATGTTGAAAGCTCCATTGAAGACAATGGAGTAGCTTTGGATTTATAATAGCTGGTATAAGCCTGGGGTGCCAGCCTTCCAATATTTGTCTTCAATTTTCTCCCTTTATGATTTAGAACATTCTACCCTTAGTGGGTGGAATTTTCTAATAACCCTATAGCCCTTCTGCCTCGGGTTGTTAATGGTCATCTCCCTTGTCTTAGCCCTGAGCTGCAAAACCTGTCTTCCAGGCCTTTACCAACTGGTATAGCCCTCGGCGGTCAGCTATAGGGCTAGATTATTGTCCCTTTTGCTAAACAATATATTTGTAGGCCATAACACTCTGCAAACTTTATTCATGCTAACCAGTGGTAATTGTGCTGACCCTTTTAATACAGCTGATTGTCATATGGAACTTAGCGATTACTGCCTATTATATAATCATGAGTGTGCACAGAGTCAAGTATGTGGGCAGCGGACATATTTTTACTACAAATTATTACACATTTGGGTGTATGGCATTTCAATTAAAACAATCCGATATTTAAAAAGTGCTGCCATATTTAATATTACTTGGGGTGTGGCTGTGTAAAATAAAGCAGCACAGACATTGGACCACTGTGCAGGGTTTCTCTGACGTGCTGTGACCTGCTTCCATATCTGTGGGCTGATTTATATGAAGTGTCGCAGAGGCTGGACATGCTGCTGCTCTGGCAGAGCCTCGTCTCCTGCTCTGATGGTCATTTTCTTTTGCTTCTTCTTTAGTGCTCAGATAGGCCCTTCAACAGTACAGAGATGGAATTTTGATGAAGTGCAGCTCGGCCGGTGAGACCCAGACTGACAGGGACCACGATATGCGTGCCAGAGGAGGGGCAGTGAAGGCCATGGCTGTGTCCGGCTAGTGACAGTGAGACCCCCTGAATGTCCCATGTTATGCACATGCACATATATATCCATAGCCCGAGGCTGGCAGTGTATTTTGTTTGTTTTCCACTTTGCTGTGGCCGGCAGTGGAGGATTAAAGACTTAGGGAGTGCTGGGAATGGTTAATGGGGAACAGCATGCATGAAACATGTTATGAGAGAAGAGGGGGTGCAGGGACTGGAAGGTGAGCGGGCACGAACATAAGGCCCGTGCGTAGTGGGCACGGATTCAGCTCAGAAGAACTCAACTGGACAACTATTTGCCACCCTATGAGCAAAAATGGGACCTGCAGAGGTAGTTACAGTGAAGTAAAGCACCTCCAATGACTGCACACCCAGGGAACAGCCAGAGTGACAGGCTGTTAATAACTGTATTGGCTCTAAATGTAAAGAGCTATGAAGGGGTTGTAAGGGTGGGTGGAATTCTGAGGAGTCACTCAGAGTTTTTAAGTAACTACATGGAATTCCGGGGAGTAAAACTCTGTGAGCTCCACCCACCCTAATAGATGGTTAGCGGGATAAATAATCCACTGGATGTAGAGCAAATACCCGATATCTAGGAATGGGTTTGTATGCATGATTTATGTGTTGATCATAATATGGCATTCCAATTATGAATTATGAATGATATATGGATTATTGTTTGTTTTATTTCTTGTCAATCTTGTATCAAAATTGCATTGTTCTAGTTTGCTCTAGTTTATTCAATTGGAGATCCCCTGATGAAGGAACTTCACAGATCTGAAATGCATTGAGGGAGGTTGAATTATACTAATTCACAACAGGAGATTTGGAATGCTCCTTTGGATGGGTACACATGGAATCTATGAAAATAAATATATTGAATAACACTTGGATTATGGAATGGATTATCAATTTTTTATTCACTGCGATAAATAAGAGTGGATTAAAGTATTAAATCAAGAAACCCATCAGGAGAACAGGTGGTGTAAAGGGGAGACACTAACCTAGTTCAGGATTAGTTCTATTGAGTATCATAAATAAAATAAGCCTTTTGATAGGCCTAAATCCTAATTTTTATTACATATGGGTTACCCCTAAAGTATGCCCTAAAAGTTTAGTAGGCCAGGGCGCATTGCATTTACAAAAGTAGGACTTGTGAACTTACATTTTACATCCCCTGGCAGTGAAAAACTCCTAAATTCAATGTAATTTGTTTTAAGGCCTATCTCTCCCTTTTACTAACAGTGGGTTACCTTATAATATGTAATAAGTGATAACTGGATTGAGAGTAGATAGAAACATGCTATTTAGACTCAAATTAATTATAATTTTAAATCCTCGTTTATAGTAAAGTCAGATTTTGACTCACAATTCTAAAATGCCACATTTGGAAAGTTGGCATTATCTTGACTCTATCTTGCCTTCTGCCAGTGTCCTGGGTAACACTTCACATGAAGGAATCTGACACTAGGCCTGGCCTGTCTTTTGTCAACCCCTAGAGACTTGGAGACTTGAAAGGGGAATAACATTCCAGAACCAGATTCGGGAGTCCCCCTATACAAGAGCTGGTACCAGGTATAAATACTTGACCTCCAGAGGTACTCTTCTTAGCACTCTGTATCCTGTGAAAGTTACAGAAGAAAGACTGCCCTGCTGCCAGAGGATTGCCCTTCTGCTTAAAGGAGGAAGACTGGATCTGCTTACTTTCATCCCAGGTTACTCAAAGTGACGCCAAGGGTCAGTTGGATAAGCTCTTGTGTGAGCTACAGGGATGCAACAAGCTTCAGTTGTCCCCCTGCAGCTGACCTCTTGCAAATAAAGCTTCCTGGACCTGCAATTGGACCTGTCTGAGCCTGCTGACCTCTGCTGGAGTGAGCCCCTGATCTAACAAAGGTGCATCCCCATGGCCTGGATCCTTGGTTGACATCAGTGTTTACTCCTCCCCATGAAAAGGTACAAATTCCAAAGTTGTGGCTTCTTTTGACTCTGAATGGTCCTTTTTCCACTGAAACTTTGCTGTCCGTGACAACCACTAATGCAAAGCTCTGGTAAAACCTGCTCTTTGCTCCAATGATAATCCATGGTGACTGGCAATGCAAAACCTGAACATTGCGCATTGCCAACTCACGATAGCCACTAAGAGAATCTACAGCAACAACCATCTATGACGATTAACTCGCTTTTAGCTACAGCAATGACCACGTGACCACCCATGATACCTGACCTGCTCTTCGCTCTACAGTGAAGGCTGTCCGCAACACTTACTCTGCTCCTCTAGGCCTCCTCCAACGGAACTCTTTGTGCCAGACTCAGAAGGTAACTTTTCAGAGGGACTACCCTGCTCTCTATATGTGACCTGTGCTCCATTGTGGTTAGCCTGAACGTATGATTTTTCTTCAGTCAAATGTGTTCAGATGACCGTGAGTGGCGCTTTGTTCTTTTAAGTGATATTTTCACTTAAAACTTCAAAATTTAACATCTCTGGTTATACTGATTGGATTTTGTCATTCCTGTATCATTTAATTTATTAAAATGTTTGCTATTGTCTAAATTGGTTTGAGATTTTCCTTATGTTGTGTTTTCACTTTATTCCCATTTTTGTGTTGCATAACTGCTTTACACATTGCCTCTAAGTTAAGTCTGACTGCTTTGCGCCAGGCTACCAGAGTGTTAAGCACAGGTTTAATGTATTCACTTTTCTGTGGTTTATTCTAACAAGGATTGTGGTTGAAGCTCCCAACCCCCTCAAATATAAGCCCATTTTCTTGCAGGCTTTTTAAATCTTTCAAATAAATACTTATTGTAAAAAATAGTATGTACAGACCAATGTACAAGTAAACTTACCAGTAAACCAGGTCTTCAGTGTTGTTGGTATTTTGTTGTTGAATAGTACTAGCGAGTCAAGGGTAGATCCCATATATCTGGCACACACATATGTGAAGACAGGATAGACAAACAACTTGAACATAGATATAGTGAAAAGGCTAATTGTTTGTAAAAACCTGCTGTCTGTTGTGGAGCAGAACCAATGCTATGTGGGTTCCATCTCTGGCACCAATGATTTGTGGAAAGCCTCCCAAAGCATAGATGTCTGCCTTGATATTGTTCAAAGTACCATTGTCATTTAGAAAATGTATGTAGTCATTCATGTGTTGGAGCCTGCCATCCAAAACGTGACTGAGAACAGCTGAATAAGTGCGTTGGGGCATTCCATTTCAGCCACGAACAGTATATTGAAATGAGCCAGTTGCACAAAAACGTAAGACCAACCTTATCTTGACAGTGGAAGGGATAACTGTTGGATTCTAGAGTCCTGAAAGTAAATCTCATACCAATTGCTCACTTTGGGGCAGATTTAAGAAAAGTGGTGGTGCACCTAGTGCAAGCGCCACTGTCCTTGAGCCCTTTAGCACCCCCCCTACCGCCACCATGTATGTGCCATATTTAAAAAATGGTGCACTATGGTGCAGGGCAGGGGGCAATAGCGTAATTTTTTAACGCTATTGATATACTCTGCAGGAATAATGCCAACATTTTGGCGCTACTCCTGCAGGGCACATAGGGTCTGATTATAAACAATGGTATTCCCCCTTTTCATACCTAGTTTTAGCAGGCATTAAAAGTGCCAAAAAAATGGCCGAAGGAAATCTCCTAGATTTCCTTGCGCCATTTGTTCAGCCCCTCTAATGGGGGAACACCCCCTTGCACCACATTATGCCTGGTGCAGGCATAATGTTGCGCAAGGGTTTACAAAGTGGTGCAATGCATGCATTGCACCACCTTGTAAATATGGTGTGGATAAATTGCCACTTGAGCACCTCCTTAGTGTAAACAAAGTATGCTATGCCGGTGCCAAGGTGGCACTAAGGGCTCTTAAATCTGTCCCTCAATTCTTTAATAATGGCTCCACTCAAGTTGAACATTTTGATGAGATGTCTTTCTTCCATGGTCTCCATATCAGGAAAGAGCTTTCTAGATTATTCCTCCCTTTGGTCTTGGTCTCCCTTGCAGTGGTCCATGAACAAATATAAAAAACATTGTAAAGAAAATTAAAATATAAATTGCACCATATATTGTAAGTCAATCCACATATTGTTTAAAAAGTATGTGTATTTATTTTTTATATTTATCAAATTGATATAATCAAAAGAAACTATTGAAATGGATCCTCATAGATTGTTTCAACATTGATAGTAGAAACAATATTAAATTGTACATCCAGGTGTCTTACAAACCAAATAGTAGTATTACAGTAATAAAGGTTAACATTAGTTTGAGACAATTATAGGAGAACTAAAAGATTGCTTATAATTCATACTTAGTATGTTTTAGCAATATTTTCCAATAAATAAATTGGTGGAGGCTTACACTACTGTTAGTGCAGGTGTAGTTTTTGTATAAATGAACTGCATATATGGTGATGAAAACTTCTATCAAACGTGTTTGTAATATTGTCAGGCAATCAATGAAGGGCAATACAACACTTTAATTATCTAGTGAACGACTGAAGGGTCCATCATCGAAGAGAAACTACTCAGATCAGTATAGGGTGAATTATTAGTCCATCATTAATTGTTTCTTGGTGTATAAGTTCAATGACGGAGGCTTTACACATTACATGTACGTGACATACCCATCCATCACTTAGGTATATAGGCATGCTTGCAGTCATTTTGTCACTTACCTTCTAGACACAACCATACCTCTTCAAATGTTGCTGCTCGTGGGATTGGGCTGGATCATAAAATGACTTAGTCAACTGGTCTTTAAGTTATATGACACATATATTCCAAAATAAACATTTACATTATTAAAAATATTTCTAATCAATGAAAAAAATAATGACAATTATTTTTGCAAATAATGAAAAATAGAGATGCTGTTTTTTTCTGAATCTATTCCATTATTATGCTTTGAGTAATTTTCTAATGATTCTAATTTATATCTGGCCTATAATGGTAATAGAACAACTTAGAAATATTTTTTTCATAAATATGCTTTTTTTGCATTAGGTCAGCCTTTTCTGGAAAAAAAAAGATCAGGCAGGCATTGCCAGGGATATTTGACAACTGGGGGCTATGAATGCTCCTGTCTGCATTGTATGAAGAGGTCTCAGGACCGTCATCATTGGACTTGATAAAAGCGCTTCAGAAGTTGAGAAGGTCTTGCCAACATTTTTGGCAAGCACTGTGCTCCCTGAGCACCCACCCCCTTATGCTGCGTGGTCTGATGGTGGCCTAACATGATGTGGCTAAGAACCTGGGGCAATGGAGCAGCAACAGGGGGAAGGTATTAACATTCCCACATGGATAAACATATTTATTTGCCCAAATATAATACATTGAGCAAGTTTAGTTTGCAGGAGGTATATCATAAAAAGTATTACGTGCAAGTGTGAAAGCCCTCAAATATGATTTTTTTGCTATGATTCAAAATAAAATATTGTTTTTTTTTTAATTGAGGACAATCCAGTAAGATTTTCAATATGTCTTGCCATGATTTTTTTTTACATTTTAAAATGCATGTACTTCTTCAGAGTTACCTGGATGATGTAGAGTGCCACCAAGCTGAGGTCTATCCTATATAGGATATATTTAAACCGTTTTTTAGATTGAATCTAGTATTTAACATATCCAGGACTCTGTTATGTGTGTGCTAGGGTAGTCCCGCTAACAATCTCAATGTTAAATATATTTTTCATTACAATGTGTTAGCATTCTGTCTGCCCATTTTAAATTGGAGCGCTAAGTAAAGAATGTCAGTATCATGACCTGTGTGAATATCAGTACCATGACTTATCCACAAAATGCATCTGAATGTATGAAATTACATAACATTCAATATCTGAAAGATTAACAATGTGAGGTAAGGATGTCTGTATGGCATAAAAAAATATTGACCTAGGCACAGTGTTTGTTGAATTTGTTCAGACAGGCAAATGCTCATGCTGTTGAAATACAAATCAAGCTTTCACAGTGGCAGCTGCTCATTTAATACTACAGCAGGTTCTTACAAAGGCTGGAGTAACAGGAGTCATAACTGTAGGCCATCTCAGGGATGCCTGTAAAGATCTTACAAAGAAACATAAGAAGGTGTTTTGTTAAAGCTGAAAATCAATGAAATGGAACTATTGTTAGTTCTTGAAGGGAAAAACATTTTTTGAATGCATTTGGATATATGTTACTTCATATAAAAAATTATTTCTCGCACTACTATGTGGAAGAATTCAATTCTGAATTATAGCCCAAAGCCAAATGTGTTTGGAAGCATAACTACATAAAATGTGCTTTGATAGCTTTATTAGCTTATGATTGCTAACATTAGGTAGCAACATGTGTGTCATAAGAGTTCTGCATTTGACAAATTTAAGTCCAAATATTTCAGTGTGGAAATGCAAAGACTATGGGCCTGATTTAGATCTTGGCGGTAATGGTCCAGCGTCACTTTTACATCTGAAAATTCATCCGCCGCCATGACAGTCTGCCCGCCTTAATTTGATGTTAGCAGGAGCATAGGTGAAAGACTACTGATAGTCCACCTCACCACCAAGAATTTCCATCTGCATCAATGGTGCCATAGTGGCTGCTGGTGGGATGCCAGACCCTTTTCCCTCCTAGCCAATCATGATGTTCACTTCTGCTGATGCAAGTGTGGCGGCTAATCCTCCACACCTGAGTTGAGGTATTGGGAAGTATAAAAGGACGAAACTCACCTTTTTTATGCTTTCCACATTTCCTGCCACCATGAACCCGCTCATGCCAGTTAAGCCATTGCTCCTGGGCCAGGGTCAAGATGGAAATAAACCCGTCATCGCTGAAACAGAAGGTAAGTCACGGCCATACCACTTATCCTCAGAATTGTTTTTTAGAAGTAGCACTGGACTCGTGCAGGGGTAAACATGTTTTTGGCAAACAACACCATAATGATACACAATGCTTATGTGTGTCATTTCTGTATTTAGAAAATATATCAGAACAGACCTTGAGATATAAGTAGAGCCTCCCAATCAGGTATGAACTGTTTTCATGGCAAAGGACATCTACACAAAAGGACACAGCAATCACAAAGAGGAAGGTATCCTCACTGGTGTGTGCAATAATTACCCAATAAAATTGCATTAACTGAAACAGTATACCCAATAGGAACTAAGCAATCTCAAGATAATGTAGCAATTCCACTGTAACATGCTACACAGAATGTACTACCAATCTTACCTCTAAACTTCAAACATGGCAGAGATGTATGAAGGTCACATGTCCCTTTGGTGTGTGCACTATATCACATACATTAGATGTAATTTAACTGTAAAGTGCCAGGATCCCTGTGTAATACATATGTGCATATCACTGACACGTCATGTCAAAATAAACACACATGCATTCTTCAGGCACAATAACAGAAACACATTTAATTTTGTTTAAAGTGTCAAGTAACAGCATGAATGATTGCACCAAAATAAACATGTACATCACAAATACACAACACAAATTTATGAAATTTTTAAAAATAACTAAAATCTACAAACTGTGCTGGTCACTGTTACAAATGAGAGTCTTTGCAGACATAACATTATCAGCAAACAATAAGAGTAATAATCATTAAATAAATCCAGGACAAAGGTATTTTAAAATTAAAATGATTTATAAAACTGAGCTAATTCTCTCATAATCCAATAAAATGAACTTTAAATAAGAAAAAAGACACTAGGCCTGTAGTCCACAATGTGGGTACATACTCACAACTTCCCTCATAATGTTACGGCCAAAATAAACCTCCTCTGGAAGAGGCATCTATGCGGCAGAGAGAAATTACCTCAATGATGTCACTGGGAGGAGGGCGTTTGGGTTTGAGAGTGGCGTGTTTGGGTTTGGGAGGGTTGGGTTTGGTAGGGGTGGGTTGGGATTTGGAAGGAGTGATTTGGGATTTGGAAGGGGTGGGTTGGTATTTGGAAGGGAGGTTGGGATTCTGAGGGGGTAGAACGATGTTTGGGAGGAATGGATTTATATTTGGGATGGGTGGGATGTGAAAGGGGTGGTTTGGGATGTGGAAGGGGTGGAAAGACATTTGGGACAGGTGGTTTGGGATGTGAAAAAGGTCAAGACCAGTGCAAAAAGCAAGTTCTCCATAGGAAAATGGGTAGGGTGTTTGGTAGGGTGTTTGGGTTGGGTGGCAGAAGGAGTAGCTGTGTCTATTGTGCATGTGTCTGTTAAAGGTCTGGGTGGCTGAGGGTCTGGTGTATGTGCTGTATGTTTAGATTTGTGTTTCTTACTGGGTGTCTGTTGGGTGGGTGAGTGTGGTCATGTGCGTCTGTTTTAGAGGTAGTGTGTGTGGTTGTGGTAACTGTGGGTGTGCTGGTGGTGTGTGGGGGTTTTGGTGTAGTGGTAGATGTGTTGACAGTAGGTGTGCTGGTGGTTTGTGTGGGTGTTGGTATAGTGGTAGGTGTGCTGGTGGGTTGTGTGAGTATTGGTGTAGTGGTAGGTATGCTGACTATGGGTGTGATGGTGGTGTGTGTGGGTGTTGGTGTAGTAGTGAGTAGACTGGCTGTGGGTGTGCTGGTGGTATGTGTGGGTGTTGAGTAGTGGTGGGTGTACCAACTGTGGGTATGCTGGTGGTGAGTGTGGATATCTGTGTCATAGTGGGTGTGGTGTCTTCAAGTATGCAGTGTGGTTGTGTGTGTTTGTCTTGTGGTGGGTGTGCTGACTGTGGGTATGCTTGTGGTGATGGGGTGTGTGGTGTCTGCATGTATATGTCTGTGTTTTTTGTTATATCAGTGTGCTTATGCGCAGCTTGTGGTCATTGTAGTGGGTACTTGCATAAGTATGAGTGTACTTGGGCTATGACTGGGTGGAGGGATTTGGGATTGGGCAGGGGTGGGGAGCCTGGAATCAAAGTTGGGGTGGGTGGGAGTCAGCACTCAAGGAGGAGGCCAGATCCTGGAATGACCACTGTAGTCCAGAGAGTGTACCGTGAATGCCAACCAGGTAAGCCACAATCAGGGTATTCTGGCCAGCCAGCCCCTGGATGGCTTTCAGGTTTGCGGTCTGGCCCACAGTGATCTCCTTAAAAGATCAATAGTCTCCTGATTGAGCGCAGCTTGAGACACAGGGGGAGAGGAGGTGCCAGCAGCAAAGGTGATGCCTCCCCTTTTAGCAGGGCAGCTACAGCCAACTGGGGGGATCAAGAGGGAGGTGGAGATGGAAACGTGGGTGGTGGACGATGACACAGGTGTGACAGTCGCTTCAGGTTCCATCTCCACTAGGGACTGGCCTTCATTGGGGGCCTCCGAAGAATATGAAGAGTCACTTGTGGCCTCCGTGCCAGCCACCTCATCCTCTGTGCCACTAGCTCCCTCAGGGTACATGGTGCCCAAACCAGAACTACAGTGGCCAGCTTCCTCCCCCCCTACATGGCCACAGTCACCTTTGTCTTGCCCATAAGAAGCTGAAAAGACAGATACAACAGCTTGGCTCTGTGAGAAGGTAGCCTCTTTCTAGCATTGCTATCCCACGTTTAGCCTGTTTGTGAGTATATGTTGGTGTGTTTTTACTGTCTCACTGGGATCCTGGTAGGCAGGGCCCCAGTACTCATAGTGAAAACCCTATTTGTCAGTGTGTTTTATCTGTCTCACTGGGACCCTGCTAGCCAGGACCCCAGTGCTCATAGCTTGTGGCCTCCTTGTATATACCTGTGTAGTGCCTAACTGTGTCACTGAGGCTCTGCTAACCTGAACCTCAGTGCTTATGCTCTCTCTGCCTTTAAATTTGTCACTATAGGCTAGTGACCACATTTACCAATTTCAATTGGCACACTGGAACACCCTTATAATTCCCTAGTATATGGTACCTAGGTACCCATGGTATTGGGGTTCCAGAAGATCCCTATGGGCTGCAGCATTTATTTTGCCACCCATAGGGTGCTCAGACAAACCTTTACACAGGACTGCCACTGCAGCCTGAGTGAAATAACACACACATTATTTCACAGCCATTTTCACTGCACTTAGGTAACCTATATGTCTAACCTTCACTTGCTGAAGATTAGGTGCAAAGTTACTAAGTGTGAGGGCACCCTTGCACTAGCAAAGTTGCCCCCACATAGTTCGGGCCATTTCCCCGGACTTTGTGAATGTGGAGTCACCATTGCACGCGGGCACTACATATAGGTCAATAACGATATGTAGCTTCACAATGGTATCTCTAAATATATCCATGTAACATGTTTAAGACCATGCCAAATCTGGAATTGTGATGTCAATTCCTTGCATCCCCGGGGCTCCACTATGGACCCCAGGTACTGCCAAACCAGCTCTCTGGGGTTTTCCCTTCAGCTACCGCTGCTGCCACCCCACAGACAGGGTTCTGCCCTCCTGGGGTCTGGGCAGCCCAGTACCAGAAAGGCAGAACAAAGTATTTCCTCTGAGAGAGGTGTTATACCCTTTTCCTTTGGAAATAGGTGTTAAAGGCTGGGGAGGGGTAGCTTCTCCCAGCCTCTGGAAATGCTTTGAAGGGCACAGATGGTGCCCTCCTTGCATAAGTCAGTCTACACCGGTTCAGGGAACCCCCAGTCCCTGCTCTGGTGTGAAACTGGACAAAAGAAAGGGGTGTGACCACTCCCCTGTCCATCACCACCCCAGGGGTGGTGCCCAGAGCTCCTTCAGTGTGTCCTAGAACTCTTCTCTCTTGGATCCAGAGGTGTGAGGGCACTCTGGAGGCCTCTGAGTGGCCAGTGCCAGCAGGTGATGTCAGAGACCCCTCCTGATAGGTGCTTACCTGACTAGGTGGCCAATCCTCCTCCACGGGCTATTTAGGCTTTTCCTCAGATAACGACTTGCAAGAATTCACCTGGGTTCCTCTGCACCTCTCTCTTTGACTTCTGCCAAGGATCGACTGCTGACTGCTCCAGGACGCCTGCAAAACTGCAAAGTAGAAAGAAGACTACCCGCAACATTGTAGCACCTAATCCTCCCGGCTTTCTCAACAGTTTCCTGGTGGTGCATGTTTTGGAGGCTGCCTGCCTTCACCGGAAGCCATGAAGAAATCTCCTGTGGGTTGACGGAATATTCCCCCTGCTTCAGCAGGCACCAAACTTCAGCGTCACCGGTACTCTAGTACCCCTCTCATTGTGACGAGCGTGGCCCCTTGAACACAAGTGGTGGACCCAAGTGACCCAAACTGTCCAGTGGCCCAACTGTCTAAATTTGGAGGAGGTAAGTCCTTGCCTCCCCTCTCCAGACAGTAATCCTGTGCACCACGTGATCTGCAGCTACATTTCCAAGAAATCCTGCATGCACAGCTGAGCCTAGGTCCCCAGCACTCTGTCCTGCGATGCTCAGCTCCCTGAGTTGATCTCCGGTGTTGGGGACCTCCTTTTGCAGTGTTGAGATGACCACTGTGTTCAGACTTCTTGAACCCATTTTCAAGGACTTCTGTGGGTGCTTTCTTCTTGTGCATGGGCTCTCTACGTTGCTGAGGTCCTCCTCTGTCTCCTCTCCCAAGTGGTGACATCCTGGTCCTTCCTGGGCCCGAGCAGCATCCTTTTTCTTCAACTGTAGAAGTGCAGCTAGCAAGGCTTGTTTGTGGTATTTTGCCAAGGAAACAACTCTGCGTCCTCAAGCACGCTGTGGGGCATCTTCTGCACAAAGGAGAAGTTCCTAGCACCTATCGTTGTTGCTGAATCTTCAGCTTCTTTCACCCAGAGACAGCCATTTTGCACCTTCATCCAGGGTTTAGTGGGCTCCTTCCCCCCCTGGACACTTCCGTGACTCTTGGACTTGGTCCCCTTCCTTTGCAGGTCCTCAGGTCCAGGAATCCATCTTCAGTGCCTTGCAGTCTGTTGTTGTCTTTGCAAAATCCTCTATCATGACTTTAGTGTGTTTCTGGGGAAATAGGAGTACTTTACTCCTACTTTCCATGGTCTTGGGGTGGGGTATCTTGGACACCCTTAGTGTTTTCTTACACTCCCAGTGACCCTCGACACACTACACTAGGATAGGGGTCCATTTGTGGTTCGCATTCCACTTTCTTAGTATATGGTTTGTGTTGCCCCTAGGCCTATTGCATCCTAAGGGAGTATATCCTCTGAGATATTTTTGGCACATTGTCACTCAAATAAAATACCTTTCTTTTTGGTAACTATGAGTATTTTCTTTCTTATGATGTAGTACCTATATGATATAAGTGGTATAATAGGAGCTTTACATATCTCCTAGTTCAGTCTAAGCTGCTCTGCTATAGCTACCTCTATAAGCCTAAGCTGCTAGAACACTACTAATCTACTAATAAGGGATAACTGGACCTGGCACAAGGTGTAAGTACCATTGGTACCCACTATAAGCCAGGCCAGCCTCCTATAGGCTCCAAGTCTAGAAATTCCCCATGTTAGCTCCTATATCACTCAATCAATCAATCAATCAATCATTAGATTAGCAAAGTGCGGCTTCTCACTCTGGGGGTATCCAGACGCTGTGGGTTTTTGCTGAGAACTGGTAGCTTCTAGTCAAAGAGCCGGGTCTTGAGCTTCCTCTGAAGTCGAGGAGGGAACGAGAGGTACGCAGGTGGGATGGAAGGTCATTCCAGATCTTGGAGGCGAGGAAGGAGAAAGAGCTCCCCTTGCTGCAAATGTGGTGATTTCTAGGGACTTGAACGAGAGTGAGGGTTGTAAAATGGAATTCCCTGGAGGGCCAGTGGAAGGAAAGTCTATGGTTGATGAGATTGGGCTCAATGTTGTTGAGGGCTTTGTGTGCAAGGGTGGGAACCTTGAAATTGCACCTTCCGTGCAAAGACAGCAAGTTGAGACCTCTGAAGTGGGGGTGATGCAGGTCCACCTGGGGAGGTTCAAGACAAGTCTCTCCGCTGCCTTCTGGATGTTTTTGAGGTGGTGGAGGAGCTGGGCAGGGAGTCCTGCATAAAGGGTGATTCTATAGTCTAGTCTGCTGGCAATAATTGCTTGGGTTACCATCTTTCTGGTTTCAATGGAGATCCATCTGAAGACCCTCTGTCACATGCGGAGGTTGTGAAAGTAAGAGGAGGCCACTGCTTTTGTCTGTTGTTTGAAGGTGAGTTTGTTATTGATGATGATGTCGAGGTTGCAGGTGTGGTCAGTCAGGATCAGGGGGTTTCCAAGCATGGGGGGCCACCATGAATCATCCCAGGTGGAGAAGTTGTTTCCAAAGATGATCATCTCTGCCTTGTCCGTGTTCAGTTTCAGGCAAGTTTCTTTAATCCATTTGGCGATGTGGGTAATGGCTTTGCTGACGTTGTCTATAGGGTTGGTATGGTCATTGGAGAAGGAGAGTATGAGTTGAGTGTTGTCGGAGTACAAGATGATGTTGAGTCTTTGGGAGTGAACAATCTCAGGTAGTGGTGTCATGTAGGTGTTGAAAAGGGTGGGGCTGAGTAAGGACCCCTGGGGGATGCCGCATATGATGCTCTTTGGTTAGGTGAAAGGTGGGAGGTGGACTCTATGGGTGCATCCTGTGAGAAAGGCGTTGATCCATTTGAGGGCATTGCTTTGGATCCCAATGTGGTTGAGTCTGGAGGTGAGAGTGTAGTGGGAGACAGTGTGGAATGAAGCTGAGAGCCCGAGGAGGATCAGGACAGCCTTCTCTCTGTGGTTGAAGAGGGACCTGATGTCATCTGTTGCAGCAATTAGGGCATTCTCAGTGTTGTGGTTGGTGCGGAAACAGCAGTAGGATGTGTCCAGTAGATTATATCTTTCTAAGTGTTTGGTGAGCTGTTAGTTGATGGCTCTTTCCAGAACCTTAGCTGGGAAGGGGAGCAGAGATATGGGGCAGTAATAATTGAGTTTTCTCGGGTTGGCTGATGTTTTTTTAGAAGCAGCTTGACCTCTGCTTGCTTCCAGGCTTCGGGGATGGTGGCAGACCTGATGGAGGTGTTGAGGATGGGGGGGAATGCTCAAATTTGCTTCTGGCCCAGGTTGAAGATGTAGAGAGGGATTTGGGTCTTTGGGGGAGCCCGAGTGTGTTGAACTCATGAGAGCTGCTGTTTTCTGGGTGGATCATTGTTTTCAGTCAGTGATCAGGTGGCTGGGAGAGTCACCTGGTGGGGTCATAAGCTGGATAATGCCGGTGGGTTGGGAGCGTAAGTTGCTGTAGATGGCTGAGATTTCAAGTCACAGTCTTGCTTGAGGTTGTCAGAGAGGATGGGTTTTCTGGAGTGGAGGACGGAGAGGGGGATTTGGGGGTGTGGTAGAAGGCTCTGGTCTGCTGGTTATGGAGAAATGTTCCAGGTGGTGGTCAGTCAGTGAGCTCCATAGCGTGGGAGAATGCAATACTGTCGGTGGCTGTAAAGATAGGGTCCAGGTTGTGCCCCACTTTGTGTCTGGGGCTGGTGACTAGTTGTAGGAGTCTGATGTTGCTTAGGTTGTTCATGAGGTTGGTGGAGTTGTGGTCATTGGGCTCATCTAGGTGGAAATTGAGATCTCCTAAAAGCATGTAGTGTGTTGTGTTGATGGCCGTGGGGGCGATGAAGTGAGCAATGTACTTGCAGAAGGCGGGGCAGGGTGGGACCCTGTATGCAAGGGTCCCCTTGATGGTTGTTCTGGCATCAATTTCGATAAGGAGGTTAAGGTGTTCCATGAGGTGAGAAGTCTGTCACTCATACTACTGGTACACTGTCTACTGGTCACTGGTAGTAAGGGACTTGAGGTTTGTCTGATGAACCTGGAACTTTGAGTTACATGGACGGATATTACAGCTTCTCCTTTTTATGTGACTTTACATTTCCATGCACAGACATTTCTAAAACTGGCAAACAACATTCTGTCCCCAGCAAAATCATTCAGTTCACTCCACTCACAATACTTCACCCATGAGCAAAAAGGGACAAATTCGGCTGTGGACAAAGTAAGAAACAAGTTAGTCAAACATTTCCCAATCTGACATGTATCTGTTGCTCTGGCGTCCCATAGAGCTAGCTGTATAGGGACAGGGCCTCCCTGGCAAGGAGCTCCAGCTCCTCTGTGTTGAAGGCAGGGCTCCTGTCACCTGCTTTGCCTAGCTTTGCCTCTGGCTCCCACAGGTTGGTAACAGCAGCACAAAATGAGGAGGTCCTGTTGCTTGCAGTATTAGGAGGCAAGTGAACTTTTTTTCAAGACACTGCAAACAAGTATATGACGGATGCTATCGTGACAGAGACAGACACAGTCATTGGCTTCCATGTCTAGCCATCACACATGTTAGCCTATAGCAGGGACCATTATGGAAGGTACCACCTACTGTGTGGTCAACTTTTGCCGATGGCCATCAGGTAGCCAATGTCCTGACAGCAAGGTCAGGTAGCCACCATTTGAGGGTTTGAAGCTGTGCTTTTAGTAATTGTTAGTGTATCAACAGCACTCCAAATGATGGCTAGTGTATACAATAAATATCTAATGTGAACAACATTGTTCTTGGCAAGCTATGACACAATAAAATGTGAACCATGACTGTGCTTGACATCAATAGAGCTATGAGGGAAGTAAAACCTCAGTTGACGGTATTTAAATAAAATATATATAAAAAATATATGTGCAAATAATATATTTCAAATGCATTATTTGCACATATTTAACAAATGTAAACAGAAAATGAAAAACTGGGTTTTGAAGTTCCAAACATTTGATAACAATGTGTGTACATGTATTACACAATGACAGTTCAAATGTCACAAAGACTTAAGATGTGTGTTAATGTTCAAAGTATGGTGTGATCATTTAAGCTGATATTTTCTTTTTCGCACATGCAGACCTTTGAACCCAGGCATGAGTAGGAGACAGCTTTATGTGTTCTTGCCCTTTCCAGACCATTCCACCATGGAGGAAAGCGATGCAATTAAAAAATGTTAGCTAAATACCAAACTATCCTGGATTTGTGTCAGCAGTTGGAGTTTGATCTCCGGCCTCTCAATAGAAATACAAGAGCAATGACACCAATAGTGAAACTCATGTAGTACTTCATTTGGTGGCTCTTTTTAATTAACTGTAGCAGTATCTTTGGTGTGCTACAAGAGGTCCTTGCTTCCTTGATGAGATGTATCAACAGCTACATCCAGTTCCCACGTCAACAGGATTTGGCCACCATGAAGGGATAATTTTATGCTTTGGGTGGACTATTGGATATGGTTGGAGCAACTGATGGCATGCATGTTGCCTTGTTGCTACCACACACAACTGAACAGGTCTACCATAATCAAAAGAACTTCCATTCCATCAATATGCATGTTGTCTGCTTACCCGATTTATACATCCCAAGTATGTGTGCCACATAATTCATTTGTACTATGTAACAGCACCATACCCCTGCAGATGTCACAATTTGGACCAGAGAGGGCCTAGCTTGTTGGTAAGTACAATATGACTTTAGGATAATTTGTGTGAATCCACGTTTTGGAAGGTACAATGGCTTGAGATGTCATTAATCTATTTATATGTTGCTTCTATGTAGAAGGCTCAGCTCACCCTAACAGACCTTGGTTGTTAGCGGTTGTTAGCGCTGCTGAGTAATCTAACAACGCCAGGGGAAATCCGCTTCAATGAGGCACATGGATGAACTCAGAGGCCAGTGGAGCGGGCTCCCCAATGTTTAGGTGCCTCGACAAGACCGGTTGAGCTTTCTTCTACTCACCCGATAAGGTGTGCCAAATCATAGTTGCCTGCCCACTGAAGATGACAGTGGTGAAGAAAGAGTTAACCTACATCAGGATGTGATTGACCACTTCTTCACCTGAGTGTAAGTTTACCTTTACATTTTTTAACTTCCAATATCAGAACAACTTGTAACATAGGGAACATATCAGTCTGCAATGGTTATTTGGTGGGAATGTTCAGTTCAGTAAAGTCCAAGGCAAAGATGTTAGTGGATCAGAGTTTCCCTACATTGACTACTGTGGTTATTGACATAGATTAACTTTGCTTGTGCTACGTATGTGTGTCCTCTTAAGCTGTCATTTGAGTCAAATCTAATATGTGAAATCATGAATTATCTCTTGTTATTCTGTTTCAGGGTCCTTCACCATGTGATCTTCATTTGGACATTTCAAAGTTGTGACATTTGCAGTGATTGGTTGTTTTGGAAAGTACAAAGTGAACATGTGATGATCCTGGGACAGACACCCACTTGAGACAGACAGATTATGTACAGAGACAACTTGCACTCTGATAGAAGGGAAGCTCAGGAGATTTTATTAGAACTGTTTTCTGTGCGATGATGCCATCAAGCAAAAATGTGCCACTTATCTTGCTCAAACCACATGTGTATGTCAAGCCCTTATCATGCTGTTCTTCCCCCACATTGGCTAAATCTTCCATTTATGTTTAGTTGAGTTAACTGTTGATGTTTCTCTTCATAGTTGATAGAACTTTTTTTAGTACACCACTGAATGGTGGTGGTGTCATTGCACCAGATACTGGCACAGTGTCCTGTAATGGTCTTGTGGCATCAAGTGATGTTACTGCCATGATGTAGACTATTGGTTTTATTGATGTAGTATTCCTGTTGTGAGGGCAGGTTGCATGGCTCCAACTGAGGTCAAGCATCAATGATGGTTTGCTTATTATATTTGCTCTCATGCAATATTCCCTTTCTACCATGATGTCAAGGTCGTGGAGTGTCCACCCCTGAATGGCACAGACTTCTGGGGTTATGCGTGTTTTTTTAATTTCACTTCTGGATTCTTCAACGACTTGTTAGCTACATATGTATGTTCCAGTACATTATTAATTAGTTTTGTTTTGTTTGAACGGAATGGGTACACATTACTTCTTTGGCATTTATAATTCTATCTGTAAAGAAATGTTCAACATATTTGACAACATGATGGTGGAAGGCAGACAATATCATCATTTGCATGACCCAAAAGAACAGAATAGCAAATCAAAAAATGATAACATGAACAAAAGCAAGTTTATCATGGTGAATGAAAGTATGGTTGTAGAGCAAAAAACTGTTTGGAGTCCAATGTACAAAATACAATCTTTCTCAGAAAAGGTACATGTGTCCCTGAAATAGTCCACAGAATGAATGGTAGACACACACTGGAGTAAATTAGGATCTGCATCTCTTGGAGGTGATGGTCTTGCCATCTTCTCCTGGTGGTCTGGATGACCATCTCCTCCAGAGAGTGGAGGTGTCTTGAGTGGCAGACAGTGGTCCACTGGCCGGGGGATTGGACTTGAGAAGGATGCAGAAAATATGCAATTAATATATAATTTGTGCATTTTATGTGTCTTTATCTACAAATGGGTTAACCTAAAAAAGTTAAAACAGAGTGATAGACTGATTAGGCCTTTATGCGATTTTCATTGTTTTACACATGCAGGCTTATTTACACAGATGACAACTCCAGTGCTGATGTTGTAAATGAAAAATGAAAAGAGTTATTTCTGAATTTACATTACATATAGCAGATATTCATCCCAACACGTGGTGGGTAGATTAGAGTATTGGACCTGTCGAAGGCCTAGAGGCTACAAAACATAAGAATCAATGTGGTTCAACCTAAATTTGAAACTGTCATATGCACAGTGCAAAGTAAATTGTGTGTGGCTACCACTTCTATACAGCATGCCACATCACATTGTTGGAAATCTTGGATTAAAAAAACTAAGAATTATGTGAGCATTTAAATCACTTCAATGTAGCTATGAGAAGCTGTCAACATGCTTGAGATACACAACAAGTGACACTTTAATTCATAGCATGACATGGTGACTGGCAAATGCACAAGTTTTTGAGATGTGTCCACATATGGAGTAAAGGAAAGTGGAACAATATTACATTACACTTTTGTTTTGCAGATCCAAAAACAGGGCATCATGGTAGTTGTAGTCATCTTTTGACACCATACTTGTTTAAAACATGAGTCACGCATATCTATTTTAAGAACTATAGTGGATATGAACACACATTTACAACATATACACACAAATGGGTATGATGTGAAAAGGTGTAAATACTATACCTTCATGTGCAAATGGATGGCATTTTGGACCTGTTTTTGGGAGAATAGCACATATATTGATAGAAGTCAAGTGACTGAGCAATTGCAAGGGATGATCCATGGGGGACAACACACAAACTGACTACACATATTGCACATTGTTAAAGAGAAAGATACAACCATGATGCTAGTAATAGGTATGAAACACAATTTTTTGTGCAGTCAAGTTTAGTTATATCTGTTTTGCTAAGGGTGTTGAATCATTCTAAACATCTAAGTTAAGGCAATGACTCCATTTGTGATTGTCAGAGACAATGCTAAGTGAAAATTAACAGACTCCACTCCACCAGGGAATCCAGTTGAGCCTTCAGGATATAGGATCTGCAAGACCTTCTCTTCCCAGGGAAAGAGTTGTAATTGGGGTGCTGGGAGAACCACCACAAGTCCTTTTGGCCTCCAGGTGACACTTGCTAGTGAATGGACTCTCCCCGTGGGTTGTTCCACATATTTCTAATTTCCTCCTGTGTACCCAGATTGTCAAATGCAGCATTCACTCTGTCATCTATTCTGGACCACATTTGCCTTTTCTGAGTTGGTTGTATTTTGTACTTTCGCTCCAAACAATTGTGTGCTCTACTCTAATGATTTCATCCACACTGACAGACAGCCCTCTCTCTGTGAAACGTGGATTACTCCTCCCTGCCACAGTGAATAATTGAGAAAAAAAACTAGTGCCCCAAAAGATGAAGGATAATCCACAAAAATAACATTAGCAAGAAACAGAGAAAGAGAGACAGAGAAACACAGAGACAAAACCTGCCTCCTGTTTGGCAATTTCTGCATCCAAATGGTGTTATGCAGTGTGATGGCAAAGGATCATGATCTGAAATGGAGTGGGTTTTATAGTGTTTTTTGCAGGTGTTCACAATCGTCCAATATATAACAGGTGTGGGCACAGCCATTCCACTATGCTGAACAGGTGTCACGACTGACTCCCACCTTCATGTGCCCACCGCTGAAACACTGCTAACATGACTGTGTGATCTAAATATGCTCTGTGGGATCATGCCATCAAGATGGCGGTGGAGGGCCTATTCGTTAGCATTGGAGTCGGCTACGGGAGGCAGCTTTCACCATAGAGTGGAATCCATTGTGGAGCTCTTCGGCTCAGCCGCAATGCGTCTCAATACTTCGGGCAGAAGACCGTTGACTTGATGTTGACTTGACAGCTTTTTCAGGTCCACGGCCGATGCAGCTTGGCAGTGTGATCGCCAATCAGGCCCTGTGTCACACTCAAAATGGATAAAACATCTGTCATATAAAAAATCTAATTATCACTATAACAATTGCAATACAGTGAACACGAGCTCCATATTGAATGTGCAAGAGTATCCCATATTCTTTCAAGAAAAGTATGACTTTACAAAGCACGAACCATGATTTTATAGAATTTAAGAGTAAATTTGGACATTTTGAATTGTGCTAAAGAAAACGATCGAACAGCACCAATTTAGCTTTTCCTAAATTGAAGCAGACAGTATTTTGAAAAATGTAGGCTTTGAATAATCTTCACTACTTTTGGTATGCTAGGGCATAGAAATTTCTTATTTGAAAACAAGATTGAGGAAGTACAGATGTTTGTTTATTTTAACAAGGTCAGCTTAGCAAACGCCTATATAGTATGCAATTAGATGTGAACTGCATAGCTCAGATATGTTTCTAAAGATATCAATACTGTATATCCCAAACATATCTTATGCATTGTGGAAATGTATCCTTACTAAGTAAGTTTTAGACAATATGAAGAAGATTCTGCATTTTTTATCATCCACAGTCAGCCAAATATGGTAGGCCTAAAGGAGAATATTTGATCTTCTCCAATAATAACAGCCAAATAATCATCTAAGGGTACTCTGGCTAATATTAGGCCTGGGCAGAACTCGCAGAGTTCTGTTTCACGCTATTCAGCGCAGTGAAAAAAAAGCCTCAGTGCGTCTTCGTGAATCTCCACGAGCAGGTGGAAGTGTTCATCTGACCGTGTCTGTCTGTTCTCACTACTTATTTACACATCAGAGGATCATGCATGCTTTTGCACTGCCAAAGCTGCCAGAATGGCACCACGTGGTCCTCACGGGTGTGGCCAATTTGTTTCACCTGCTTTCTAGTTCTGTGCATGTGCTGGGCCTGATTTTCCAATCCTAATTACATCTGTGCAATCCTCCCCCACCCCCTTCACTCACCCTTCATTTACCTTTATTTTATTACTATGTGTCTTTGTGTTTGTGCATATTATGTTTTTTTTCTTTTTTTTGTATTCCATTTGCTTCCTTATTCCTTCTTTTCTTCTTCCCATTCCTTACTTTTCCTATTTATTTTTTCCATGCACAGCAGAGCAGGGCCGTGAGACATGGAGTTGCAACACCAGTGTGGTTGCTAGTCGCACATCTTGTGGTCACCCGTGCCATTTTTCTGAGGTGGGGGGACTGCACTAGTTTTTTATGTGCAGTGCTGCCTCCCCTCCATAGTGGCAGCTGGCAGCAGGCATGGGAGCTGCTATGCCCTGCAGGAGCAATGACTGCTGGGGAAGGGGTGTGCCAGTGTGTGTGCAGGCACACTGGGGTCCAGCACACCCAGCAGCAGTTAAAGAACCACTGGACGCACATACCGGACTGCTGGCAGGACCTGCTCAACCTGCTGGGCATTGCAGTGTCTGAGTTTGGTGAGGGATTATTTATTTGTTGTGTTCTACAATGCTATTTTTCTTCAAATAGCATGCTGCTCACCCTCAGAGGTAAGCTAAGTTTATTTTATGACAAATATTATGTGATCCAGTTTGAGCTACCCAGGTGCTTGGCACTACCTAATCGTGCTCTTCACCACTTGTGTGGGATGATTATTTAAGACTCCATGCAGACTCCTTTGTCCTGTCACTAAGAATCACAGTCTCCCAAAGATGTGTAGTATGCATCTATGCATTGAAAAGGGAGACTGAGTTGATGGTTGAGAAGCAAAGATCATTCATTGTCATGCATTAGTAGTTCCTAACCAGTTTAGGTTCAGGAAATTTAGAATAGGGCATAGGTTTTGGAAATTACGAATAGGTCAACTCGATGCTAGTAGTATATGTGATCTGATTTAGAAAAGTACAATGTTACTGCGTTTGCCTTTGCCCGTCAAAGTATTTTTTGGGAGATTAACTGTACCACTAACCTAGTTTTTTATCTTCTTTATTTATGACCTCAACACCCACAGGCAAGAAGAGGGTTTGGGAGGTGGGTCAGAGAGCTAGGGGTGCCACCACCATTGCGGCAGCTGATGGATCTGCTGGCCTAAGTAAGTCCTCCAATTTATATATTATTTTTATTTCCTTAACTTTTACCTCTCTCCATTTACAATAACGTTTCCTTTTTTATACTGTGTCTGTCATTTTTTCCCCCCTCTCATCTTTATTCTATCTAAAGTTTGGTAAATTCTTGTTATCCCTGCATTATCCTGGTTTTATCTATATTTCATGATTCTGTAACTGATTTGCTCCTGTATGTAGTAGTCTGCAGCTTTCTTCTGCTTTGTTAGTAAGCTTTTTCTCTCCCCTTATGTAGCTTATGGTCTGGTATTGTAAGACTAAACGACAAGATTATAGGATAGGTCCTCTAGTGTGAAGACTGCATGCTCAAGTAAGTTATTCTACGCATGTTCGTTGAGAAGGCTTTCTTTTTCTTAACTCATGCTGAAACATTAAAACTAGAGAGTAGCCCTGGGCATGGTGGACCCCCCACCAATGTTGTGTTGTATGTATTATCATTCATTTATACAGTAGCATACAATACCAGCAGTTTCAATGGCAGTAAAGCATGGCTTGAAAGTAGTATGAGGACGGTCCCATTGCATTTTCCAACCAAGACCTCACCATATGTCTTTCATTGACCAATTATTCCACCCCTTCATTGCGCTTCTGTGACTCAGAGTCATCATAGCTCTGCCCCTCCATTATGAAATGCTTTTGGTTTACTTAATTACCTGGCCTTTCTTACATTGTTAACCAATACAATCCTAAGTGATATTTTGGATAGAAGAAGATAGAACTGTAGTCATCTATTGTGGTTGCAGTTTGTTGCATTTGTACGAAAAACATAGAGGAGACATATGTGGCATTTAAAATGTCTAATGTTTTTTCCATCCACACAGACCACCAGTGCCGGGGCCTGTGGCAGTGCCAGTGTACCAGACCGGGCGGCGGTTGGAGGGGGAGAACCAGCAGCAGCAGGAACAGGCTTTGGTAAGTCACATTACTTGCTCTTTGACCATTACTAGTATACTCACTGCAAGGGTGTCGTGAACCCCCCCACTTTAGCCGCTACAGTGGGGATTGAAATCTTAATAGCTTCTTCTATCTACAACTCAGCAGACAAAAGCTCATAATGAATGCTAAGAGTGATGAGTTGATGGAAAAGGGAAAGAAGGATGGAAGGTTAAAAGGAAGGATTGGTGAAATGGTATATGAGTCAAAGGATGTGTGGGTGGGTGAAAGGATGCATAGGTGAGTGATAGGAGATGCCCGGGTCGGTGAAGGGATGGATGAAAGGGTATTTCGGGAAAGGATGCCTGGGTGGGTGAAGGGAGGATGTGTAAAAGAATGCTCAGTTGAGTTATAGGATGGGTAGATGAGTGACAGGATGTATGGGAGAATGGATGGATGGGTGAAAGGATGGTTGGAAGGGTGGATAGGTGAATGGATGGGTGGATATATAGATTATGGATTAGAATGGTGAAAGACTGAATGAGAGAATGTATGTCTTAAATGGTGGGCATCAAAGGGTGTATAGAACAATGAAAGCATGAATATAAAAATGCTTGAATGAAGAAACAAGGAAGCTCTTCTTTTGAAGGACGTGTTAATTGACTTTGCATGCTTTACTTTGGTTCAAAGTAGGGATATTTGAATTTTCTATTTACTCCCTTAACTCACTGTATTTGCTAAGCAAGGCATTCATCACCTCCCTGCTCATGGTATTTAGTCACCCATGGCCTAACGGCAGCATGGTTCAATTTGGCAGTACAATAGAGTTGGCTGTGCAATATGCATCTGCTTCAGTTAATGCGGCATTTACAAAGTTTTCAAGTTTCCCTTCCCTCCCAGCGCCCACTCAGTCATCTCCTAGTACTTTATTCCTTTATTCTTTCTGAAGTTCCATCCCAGCGGCTGAAAACATTTGAAAAATCGACTCTTTGCTTATACCACGTTTTTCTGGACAAGTGATTCATATGTTTCATAGCTTCCATAAAGGATTCATGCGTGTTCAAATTTTTCCCTTTAAACATTCGTAAACTACAGTTACTGACTAATCCTAAAATGAGGCACATGATGATGATCAGTGACACCACACTATTCTATAGCAAATCATCTACCTACCTGGCCTAGTCCCTCTGCCTTACCCTGCAGTACAATAAGCTATGTTTCCTTTCCATTCTGCCAAGCAAATGTACTTTTTGGAAATAATGCATAGTGGAGGGCAAGGCCAGGGAGTAAAGTGGGATTAAGGGCCGGATATACAAAGGCTTTTATCCCTTGCAAACCATCCTCATTTTGTGAGTCGGTAACCCATATGCAACTCACTATTAGGAAAGAGAGTGCTAAGGGCGTCCCTTCCTAATTGTACTTGCAGGGGTGTGTAAGAATGTTTTGTGACCAGGAATGCTGTCGCAAAACATTTGCAGTTACCACCAACTTCAAGTTGGTGATAACCCATTTGCAATGGAGATGGGGTCCCCATGGGACCCCTTACACTTTGTAAATGGAAGCGAAAATATTTTTTCAGAGCAAGTAGGTGTCCTACAGGTGCCTATTCTGAAAAAATGAAAAGAAAACTTTTCATTTTTTTTGTTTGAAATGCATCCCATTTTCCTTTAAGGAAAACAGGCTTCATTTAAAAATAAACTGCTTTATTTAAAAAGCAGTCACAGACATGCTGGTCTGCTGTCCGCAGGAGGCCACCACCCCTTTGAGGCTATTCCTAATAAGGTCACAAATTGTGACCTACCTCATGAATATTGATGAGGTAGGTCATTTGCGACCCTTATTGAGAAATGATAAATGTGTCTAAGACACAATAGTTCATTTAATTTTGGGAGTCGTTAATTGCAAGTCACAAAAAATCACAATTAGAGACTTGCAAGATGAAAAGGTCCTACATCTGGCCCTAAGTGCCTGATTTAGAGTTTTGCAGATGGGATAATCTGTGAAAAATGCACCCACCAAATACAATCTATATATTCCCTTCCTTTACCAGTACTGCAGTGCATAAGTTTTAACACCGTCTACTTACGGCAGACAGGCTATCCAAATTTTATATGTGAAGTATGTGACATACCTTCATTATTATTTATCTACCTCTTTGGAGTGAGGGTAGAATTGAAATGCACTCATTAATGAGCATTAATTTATGTCTAGTTTGACACAAAGTGTCTGTTTTTTTTTATCTAGGAAAAACTGTTTTTTAATCTGGTGTGCTGTTAGCCTGCCGCAGCAAACATGGAGGAGCCATGACCATCATGCACAAGGACAACCTCCCATGCACTACCTTTGAAGAAGAGGAGTCCCACCTAATGGAACACCTAAACTTCCTAATCCAGACCGTAGCCAGAACAACTATCAGCGGAACCCTTGCATACAGACCCCTCAGACCCTGCCCCATGTTCTGCAGGGCCATTGCTGACCTCAACACCGCCATAGCCATCTCCTAGACAACCTAAGCAACATTGGACTCAAACAACTAGTCACCAGCCCCACTCACTTCGAGGGCCACACCCCTGACCCTATCTTCACGGACAGTGAAAAAATCAAGTTCACCCACACAACGGAGCTCACACATCGACCGGTACATTTCACATGGACATGGTACACTTCACCATAATGAGCAGACCGGAACCGCCCTCCACATCCCCTCCTTCCTCTCTCAGCAGATGGGGAAAATTTACAGAGACCCAATGGACCACCGTCCTCTAGTCCAGCAAACCCATCCTCTCCGTCAACCTCAAACAAGATGCCAGCAACCTTTCCGAATGGATCATTAATGGTGCGAACAAAATCACCCCGCAAGGAGCTCTTCTTCCTGAAGATCCAGCAACCCTGCATGGTGGTTGACCCCTGAACTATGCACAACCTGTTGGACATTGGTTGGGGACAGGGTGGTTTATCTGGGGAGTAGATTGGGCCCTTTGCAGATGGAGAGGGTAGGTTTGTTATTGTTAAAACATTAAAGGGAAAAAATATTAAACTTTATTGTAGTTTGTTGTCTTTTCCTTTTACTATGCACTATTGAGTTTTTAATCTTCTTGCTTACCAAAATGTATGCATACCTGTTAGTTATAGTTAGTTTAGTTATACCCACATCATACTACCCTCTGTAACTGGTATATTATTGACCATTATGGGTGTAGGGTATGCTGCCATTGCCTGTATTGCCTACAACAACCTAGGTAAACAAGAAAGGGAGTAAAATCTCCAACAGAAGTTATTTACTAATTAAACTAGTTCACTTCACTCCATAGTTGTCTTACCTGAAGGAATAAAGTGATGGCTGCTACCTTTCTCTATCTTCCAAAACTCCTGGCAAGGATTCACACGGTGCCTTCCTAATGGTGGTGGCAGTAGTAGCAGGCTAGTATGCTAACAGGGAAGGCAACACAGCAAGCGAGGTCCAACTCCCACGTAGGTGAGCTCTAACTGTATGATTAATCAAAAGGAGTATCAAGCACAGGCCACTAAATTGAAAGAAAAAGATAGAGTTAGTGGGTTATGTATTTATATCACACCTTTAGAAAGATTGTGACCAGGCTACTCCCACCATGACACAACAAAGAAAAGATTACCTGATATAATTACAAAAACTAGCAATTGTAACTTCTTCTGAGCAGTGGGGAGCTATTAATTAAAACTGTTGATAAAGCCGTTATACAACACAAGGCCTTAATGATGATCTTGAAGAATAATGTTCCAGATCTAAATCACTTTTAGGTGTGGGTGGGGAAGTGGGACTGGTATGGGCTATTGCTCAGGTAATAGAAGATCCTGCAGTGAGTTGGTATTGATTTCACCACATCCGCTCCACCAGGTGTGTGATCCATTTATGGTGTAAATTAAGTCACCTAAAAAAATCACACAGCCAGGGGAAAGCATGTTATGGTTTGATGAATGGATGGGAAAGGGGATTTGGGCAATTATGTGACAGAGACAAACATTACACAACAACAATATTCATCACGGAATGAGTCTGACAAGGTTCCACTAAATACATTACATTACAAACAGTCCTTCGGGCCCAGAGGAGCACACATTATTATTAGATATCTAAATGGTCTGTCATCTAGGTTTGAAAAGTATAAATTATGGAGGAGTAAAGTGAACCCACCAGTTCTAAACATTATGATTGTTGAAAGAAAATGATACTGTATTGCCAAATTGGGTGGTGCATCTGCATTCTTCTCAGAATGTCCGTCACTCTTGGATTCCTGGCTGAACCGGTCCAGTAGATAAGCAGGAGTGTTGAGCTTTTGCCTTTTGTGCAGGAGAGGAGAAGGCCTGCAGATTGTAAAACAGAAATGGTATTATAGAGTCACGTAGAAGCATAGAAATAACATAAGAGGAGTTTCATGTTATAGCCAGCAGTACAGTGCACACACACACTCAGCAGCATTTCAAAATCAACACACCTCTCCCCAGTCAACAGGGCTGAGTGCTAGGCCTCAGAGTCATCATCATTATGGATTCCCTTTGAAGTTGATAACTTCTTTCTTCTGGCTTTTGAGGTAGTCCCACTCTGAGTCCTTTTATCGTCCTCCTGACTTTAAGTAGCTCTGCCCCATTCCGAACCTGAGTGAGATAGACATGTAGAGCATTACTGTTGAAGAACAAGTAGAGAAACAGCATTGGAGTATTTTGTGTAGATTTGTGTTTGTTAACTAACATGACTGGTCTGGTTGGTCTCTGACGGACCAGAATAAAGGAGTGGACCTAGCGGGTAAATGTTGCTAAGTCTGAAAGAGCCAATCACCTTCAGGAAAAATGTTCTCCCAAAAGGCCCCAATATTTGCAAATCATTGAAATCAAGTATACTAATTAGTTAAACACCCTCCCTCTCTTTCTTTCATCACATAAATCATGAATCATCACTCACAACCACTCAATAGTATATCATCACTTATTGGTGTGATAGTTACCTCTTCTAATCTAAGCACAGTGGTAGGTGCACAATTGTATATCCTCTTTGATGCAAGCAACACATTAGAATTTGGCAGTCTTGTACATCAATGATTTTCTGGGGCAACCCTGCTAGGTGATGCAAAAAAGAGATAGGCATGGGAGGGAGGCAGGCACTGTCTTCAATGTCCTGAAGGGAATGTGGAAGCCTCTTCGTGTACACTGGTCCAACTCCAATCCTGCCATACATGTGACTAAAAATGGTAGAGCAGCATAAATCAGACACAAATATAATGATAACAATGGGCCACATGTACGAAGATCCGGTTTTGCGACTCGAAAACTGTGAGTTGCAAAACCAGATATACAACAGTGTCAATGACACTGTCTGCGATTCGCAATGGGGTCGCAAATGACCTACCTCTTGAATAGTCATGAGTTAGGTCGCAAATTTGCTACCCTATTGGGAATGGTGGCACTCACAGGGATGGTGGCCCGCTGGTGTCAGCAGGCCACCATGTCTGTGACTGCTTTTAAATAAAGCAGTATTTCTTTTTTTTAAATGCAGCCCGTTTCCTCTAAAGGAAAATGGAATGCATTTTGAAAGTTTTCTTTTCATTTTTTCAGAGCTGGCAGGCAGGCAGTGAAAATGTTTTTGCGAATAGGTTAGCACCAATTTGAAATTGGTGCTAACTGCAATTGTTTTGCGACCACATTCGCGGTCACAAAACAATCATACATAGCATTTAGATTTGGTATTAGGAAGGGATGCCCCTTCCTAATCCTGAATCGCAAAACCCAAATTGCGATTGGGTAACAAGTTACCCAATCACAGTTTGGGCTTTGTACATCCCAAAAAGCATTTTTCCTAGTCTCAAATGAGCTGATTCTGCCAATCGGCCCCTTTGCGACTAGAAAAATGCTTCGTACATCTGGCCCTATATCTTTTTTCTTTTTTTTTTGCAAAGAAAGACGTTCAGCAGTAAATAATTAAAAAATACTATGGTGGCATACTCATTCAGGGAAGTAGAGCTCATTCTCAACTCAGATGATTTGACCAAACATTAGTCACCTAACACACTTGATTCTGACCAATCATATTCCTCCTCCTCCTGTGCTGTTTCAGGTACAGTGTAATTCTATGGTATGAAATGTTAGTTTATTTTGATCGTTGTCAATCTCTCTATGTTTTGAAGAGAGAGACTGGTCCTTCTCACTGTGACAACTGTGCCAGCTGCACTGAACACATGCTCAGCAGACACACTGCCTGCCAGACAAACCAGATACTTTATTGCCAGCCTGCTGAGCTCTGGCCATTGGCACCTCTTCCTATACCAATACACCAATGGGTTTTTATCCACATAGACATGTTTTGAGTCATCCAGATAATCCTGAAAAATCCTCTGACTGGTCATTGGTGCTGCCACTTGCTCGTCTTCTTTTGCCTTTGCCTCTGCAATGGACTTAAGACCTGCCATTTGAAACCAAACCAATGCAGAAGCTGGGGCCAATTTTTCTGTCTCTGTAGTTGTGGCTGTTGCCGGTGTTCTTGTTGCTGGTGTTGGCTGCTCTGAGACAGGACTGTTCTCTCTGGAAGCTGAAGGTGGCACCTCAAAACTTCAGAGTAGAATTGTAATTTCCCGCTGTTCTTCTTCCACATCTTCGGCTTGCTCAACAATCCATATCTTGCATTTTTTAACAACCCCTTCAGCAAAAGGAATGAAAGTGGCCAGAATATTTTTGTACTATTGATCAAGTAATAGCACAGATGTACTCTTTGACAACATGATGTTTCTTTGCAGTCTTGTATTAACAGCAAAGTGAAAGATTAAGCTCTCAACCAAGGCATGAGCTTCTGCATTTGTGTTCACACCTGTGAGTGCACACCTTTCAGACACCACTTTTTCACTGGACCTAACAGATTCAACAATGGAATAGTGTGGCCCATCGTACTGTCTTCCTTGTTGACTTCCTGTGTGAAAACCTCAAAAGTAAGTAGCATATGCGTTAGGCATTTGACTAGACCCCATTGTCTGCATCCACACTCATGCTGTTTCCAATTGCATCCCATCCTCTTTGAATGACATAATCATTGATCTATCTGTACTGCTCATGAAGATGTTTCAACACGTACTAGGTCGAGTTCCAATGTGTTGGCACATCCAGCACAAGGGCTTTAACTGCTACTCTACTAGCATGCTGAATGATCCTCAACTGCTTCTGGGCTTTAAAAAAATAGGTCAAATTAGTGCAGATTCTTTTGCAGGTGGTCAGTATGTTGCTGGCTATGGGCCTGATTTAGAGTTTCGTGGATGGGTTACTCCATTACAAACATGACAGATATGCTGTCCACCGTATTACGATTTTCATAGGCTATAAGGGATCATAATTTGGCAGACGGGATATCCATCACTTTTGTGATGGAGGAACCTCCTCTGCCAAACTCTATATCAGGCCCTATATCTTCTTTTTTGAGAATGTCCTGCACAAACGGGGTAATGAAATGAGCCAAACACAGGACGCTGTAATAGCCATCATCTGCCACAGCCTTAACTATATTACTGCCAATGTCCGTGGCAACAAATCCATCTCTGAGACCTTTAGTTCACAGCCATTCATACAACTTGCTGTTAAAGTCTTCTAAGATGTTTGCAGATGTATGGGTTTTCTCCATGGTGAACATGGCTTCTGTTGCATGCCGCTGAATACCCTTAAAAGTATCTTCAGAGCTGAGACCTGTAAATAGCTGTTGCCTAATCCTTGCAAAAGATATCCAGTGTGCAGCGATATACATGTAATCAGTTGCTTGACAAATGGCCCACATGCCTGTTGTCAAGTGCATAGTGTGAACAGCACTTCGTTGCAAAGCTTGTCCAATCAATTGCAGCACATCACGATGGAGTGCTGGAACAGCAACTCTGGCAGAATAAGTCCGACTGGGAACCTTCCATTTTGGGGGAGATGGCCACCACAAATTCCAAAAATCCCACTCCTTCCACAAAAGAAAAAAGGAGGAGGTCCAGCACTAGCATTTTAACCAGCTTTCCATTGTACAGACATGCTATTGGGTGGTTCCAGTCGTGGGGCCCCTGCTGCCTAAACATGCCATATTGGTAGCCTGGAATATTTCTTTTTAAGGGCTACTGAAGTAGGCAATTTCCAAGAAGTAGGAACTGGTGGACTCAATGTGTGTCTTGGGGAAGTCACTATATGCTGTGGTGTCTTCATCTGATTGGTTGCAAAGATGGGTGATACTGCTACTGCTGGGGACAGGGCTGTTTTGCATAAAGATGTCACCCTCTTCTTCCTCACCACCTCCAACTGTGATTGGAGCTGATTCCCTGCTCTCCTCACCTTCACCACAACCACCTGCAGCAATCTTTCTAAAGTTCTCCTCCCACTGGATTGCAGGGTGTTTTTTCATATGGGTCATTTGGCCTCCAGGACCATAGTGTTAACCAGGCTCACCTTAATGATCACTCGCGGGACATATGGCGCAAAATGCAATGTTATCCTCCTGTTCGTTAATCATAAAAAAGTGGCAAACTGGGGAAGAGAACTTTCTTAGCGTGACACTACCAATGTCTGAAGAAAAACTGGAGGTAGATGAGTGTGTTGTTGTTGTCTCTCATCAGGTAAGGGTTGATGCAGGTCTCAGAGGGACCTTACTAATATGGGAGCTGGTGCTGGCGGTGATACTAGTGCCACATTCCACTGAGCAGGTTGAATAGGAGGGGTAATGTCAGTGTCCTCTGGGCCAGCTTCCATAACAATGACTGGCTCACCATGCTCCTCATTCTATTCTATAATTCTTAAGTTTTCAGGAACTTTCTTTTCCCTCGCCTCTCCTGCCGTGTCTCAGACTTTGCCAGGATCCAAACCATGTCCAGATCATCAGAAGGGGTGCTTGGAGAAAAGGGTGGTGTACCGTTCCTTTTTCTTGGTGGAGATCTGGGATCCAATGACTCCAAAAAAGGAAGTTCTTGCTGGGCAGGAAGCGCAACCTCCTGTTCTTCTCCTACTTCAGGACAATCTACATTGCTGGCTGCTGCTGTCTGCTTTGTTCAGTTTCCTCCAACAATGGTGTACTACTTTGCGAAAGGGACAAATCCAAATCAACCTTACTGCTCGTCGGCGTCGCTATGACCTCAGTGGCTGCCCCGCTGACAGAGATGGGCTTGGGCTTAGGTTGGAAGTTGCTGTTGATGTGGAAGTGCTGCTCCCAACTTCCTTCCCAAAGGCTGGTGTGGCAGACACACGTTTCTGGAAGAATGTTGTGGTCAGCACACCAGTGGTAGAAACCTGCTTCTTCTCACTGGCCACTTTTTTTTGGCGTCATCTTAACGCTGTCAATTGATAGTGGTGCTGAGCTGCACAAGCCAACGAGATTGGAGGGCTCATGTCACATGTTGTGTGGTCGTATGTCTTTGTAGAGGCCTTCTGTTTGGCAGTACAGTGGACCTAAAAGCAAACAAACAAGAAAAACATTTAGTGAAACGTGGTATTATTGCAGTTTGAACTAGTACAGGCAAAGACAATATAATTTAGTGTGGTTTGTTACTATCCGAACTAATTAACAACAATATTATCAGCCATTTTAACGTCAAACTACAACCCCATAACAAAAAATGTACTTTCCAATTAGGATAACACCATAGAGATGTAACTCTTTGCTTTATGTGCATCTATTCTAAGGGAGACACCTGTAGCAGTCAGGGAGGTGCATATGAAAATGGAATATTCCCCAAGAAATGAAGACTGGTTTGCACCTGTGGCAGGCAAAGGGGTCCAGGGGGAAATGGAAGAATCCTTAAATGATGCTGGTGTGTGTGCAGTGTACCTACTATGGCAGGCAGGTGGTCTGGGGGGAAATGGAATAATACCTACAAAAAAGAATGCTGTTGTGTGGCTGTGCTCCTAAGGCAGTCAGGAGGTGGATGGATGGAGGCAAAATATAAAAATAAAAAAAGGAATGATAAAAAAAACAAAAAAAATGAAAACTAAGAAAAATAAAAAAGAAATTATTTGCTGCTGTACTACAGGAGTATGAGAAACCGATTGGGAGGCAAGGAGGTACAGGTGAAAATTGCCAAACAAACGCATGTAGGATAAAGCAATACTAATCAGAATCATATTCATAATAAACATATACTGCAATGATCCTCAAGCATGACATTAAACTGATATCAGGGAACTGTAAAAAAATGAACAAAAACAAAAAGCCATAGCCCTCTTCTATAAATCGCCCTAGACAATGGTTTTCAAACAATTGGAAGAAATAAAGGGTAGGTGCACAAAATAGATGCTGGTCTCATGGTCAACCAACAACAGCAAGCAAGAAGGCATGCAGAACAAGGAACACAAGCATGCCCATGGCAACGCACAATGGCTGGCTACACAAAATGGCCTCCAACCACATGGTCAAACAACAGCAATCAAGGAAGCATGTAGAAGAAAGAACATGTGCAAGTCTATGGCACACTGACTGGCTGCACACACTGGACTCCGGCCACATGGTCAAACAACAACATCAAGCAAGAATGCCTTGAGAACAAAGAACGCAGGCAAGCCTATGGCAAAACCACACCGACTGGCTAGACAAAATTGTTGATGGCCACATGGTCAAACAACAACAAGAAGCAAGGAGGCATGGAGAACAAAGAACACATGCACGCCTATGGTAAAGAACACTGGCTGGCTACACAAGATAGCCGCTGGCCACATGGTCAAACAACCACAGCAAGCAAGGGGGCATGGAGTACAAAGATCACATGCAGACCTATGGCAAAAGCACACTGATTGGCTACACAAAATGGACACCAGCCACATGGTCAGCCAACAAGCAAAGAGGCCTGGAACACAAATAACACATTCAGGTCTATGGACACCGACTGCTCAAAATTGGCCCAGGCCACATGGCTTGGAGAACAAAGACAAATGGTGGCCTCTGGCAAATATACTCACACACACTTGCCATACATGGCAACACTGAAGAAAATACTACCATGAATTCAGCAATGCCAAAAATTGAAATTAACTGAGCTATACAATTTTTACAACACACACACATCCGTCCATGGCATCAAATATTACCCCACCTATACACTTTTTGCAGAATAAAATGTGAAATGCAAACAACAACCCATATTTTTAAGTTAACCCAATGCCATCCCTGCCCTAAATGATGATTTCTTTTTAAATTAAAAGCACATATACCACAGCAACATATCTTTCATCCACTGATGACTAGTACTGGGACTACTGGCTTCACAGCACATTGGCAGACTAGGCCACATTTAAAATAAATGAATATTGGAAATGTAACAAACATGGATAAATTGTACTGAACTGTGCAACATTTTTCTTTACAAAGGATGAAAAATGAAATGCACAAAAATAACTAGGCCCCTATTGAAACTACAGGTCATCCACAACAAGGAAATTTATAAATCAAATAAAAGTATAAAGAAATCTTGGTACATGCCCTATCAAACAAAAAACACCCTTATGCAATAGTTTTTGAACTTACTGTTATCCCAAAAACTAAGTCCTTAAATCCAGTGGTATATGTGTAGCAGGCAAACAGAATGACCCTTCTGCCTAAAAATCCAAGTGGCAAGTGATAAGGAGCTGGACAAAACACTGTTGAGGAGATTGATAGACAGGAACAGGAAGTTGGAGTCTCTGGGGCACTTCCTTCCTGTTGAAAAAGAAAGTAAAAAAATAATTATCGGACTAAAAAACAACTTTAATAGTCCATTGGAGTACAATATCCAGTCAAAAACATTTTTTTGGATAGATTTACCTGCTTCTTGAGTAGGAATCTGCTTGAGGTTCAGCTGTGGTCACTCGCACTTGCCAGGGGCTCCAAAAAGGTGCTGTTGTGGCCTGCAGCCATGCTAGTGGGTGTAAAAGTATTGTGGCACTCACCAGCATACCCCAAAACAAGTCAGTTGGATGGTGGAATGTATCAGGAACTCTGCATTACATGTGTAGTGTAGAGTTCCCAAATTCTGCTAACTCCACAAGCAGACTCATTTTTACCACCCACCCCTAGTTTACATATGATATGAATTGCTAAGTACATTTTTATTCTGGTGTAACTAATGTCAGAGCAACACATTGCCAGAGTATTAACAGAGGCCCTTAAATACTGGTTAATAGACTGAAGCCCACACAGATGGTTAGCAATATTATTCTTGATAACCATTTAGAAAAATAAACAAATCAATAATATTCTGAAAGTCAGAAAGTTATATTTTGAGAAGATAATTTCTCAAAAATTATTTATTAATTATGTTTTTACGTTGGAATAATCTTAGCATTCACTTGCAATGTTTTTTATGTAAACATTATAATAGTAGAGAACTTGTAGAAAATATCTATAGTTTTGTGTGTGTAAATTCAGAGCCTAACTATAATGTTTCTGTAACCTTTAGTTTTGTTAGTAAACTTCCAAATTTTTTAAAATGCTACTTTCTAACTATAATGTCCCTGTAACCTTTGTATTTTTCAGTGAATTTCTATGGTATTTTTTTAACACAGTGGGAGGTTAACTCCTGCATAAATTTAGCCCAACACCACACACAGCCTTTGAATCTGTGTGGCAGGGTATTGGCTACAGTGCTAAGAGCAAGGAAGACTCCAGTCATACTCATTATTTCCAGAAAGTACTCAGGGACTTTGAAACACAATAAGCAACTCTATTAAAAACAGGGGAAACAGAAATATGTAAATGAAATAGGTTTCACACGCTGTGTATAGTTCAAATGCAATTTCAGAACTCGATTTTTGATAAAGCAGTCAAATTAGTATGAAGTGAACAGCTCAGATACTTTAGAAGTTGTGAAAGTATGAGTCAGATACTTTCATTGCAGGTTAAGGAAACAGACAACAAAAATGAATAAAATATAGGCTGACTCATGGGGACAGGTGGCTATTGGGAGTGATTAAATAATTAGTCTTTTTCAACATTGTTATGCAACAATATCAAATCAGGATTCTTTTACTGCCCCCTGGCCAAAATCTGGACTGCGGTTGGTTGGTCAATTATTTGATAATGATCAGTTATTGTCATTTGCATGAATTCAGTCTCAGTTTGATATTTCTATCACTGGCCACTTTATATATATATATATATATATATATAAATCACCAAAAGTATTCACTGCACTCCACAAGGTTTCAATAGTGCATATTTATTCCAAATAACAACAAATACCAACACGTTTCAACTCCCTCAGGTGTCTTGTTCACAGTGAGTGAGTCCCTTTTCCCTTTTGCTATTTATACCCCATAGTGTTTCACCATTTCACAGTGCATTCTTGACAATGTAGTTTCCAATACAAAAAATAATAAATAATACATTTTATATTTTCATAAAAAAATAAAAATAAGAATGAAAATATAATTCTCAATGTGTAGTACTCTTTATGTTTGTTCTCTTGTGTGATACTTTTCCTTTCTAATTTGTGATTACATCTGCTACTGATTAGTTACTAATTAGTTACTTCACTATAATTATCTAAACTATGCATGTATGTTTCTATATTTTCTATGCATGTAATGTTTCTATATTTACTTAATCAGAATATTTCTATATATCTGCAATGATCATAAGGTTCTGAGATTTGTTGAATTCATTCATTATTATGCTTATAGCAGTCTTCATCTTTTTTTCACTTGATTAATTCTGTTCTACATAAATATCAATTCTCTCTAACTTGGTATCTGTAATTACTTGACAAAACATATCATAGTTTAGTAGTTTTTAGTAATTAAAAATCAATAGCCATCTTGCATCGTTGTTGCCATGTATTTGTCCATATTGCTTGATCACAAATGCACATGCAATTCTTCGTCCATGTTTAACCCGTGAGGCATCTTTGTGCGGAGCTGGATAATAGGTTTACTCTCCATTTGTCTAAACTTTTTAATTCTGTCCCCTCCTCTCTCACTTTTTTTCATTTGCGCTATACCCATGAATCGCAACGATCTCCAATCGTTGGTATGTGAATTTGCAAAATGTTTTGCCAATGTATAACTCATATCCTGATTAGTAATGGCTCTGGTATGCTCCAAAATCCTTTTCTTTAATGGACAAATTGTACTCCCAATGTATCTCAAACCACATTCACATTCAAGCATATAGACTACATATTGGCTATCACAAGTAATTCTTTGTACAATGTGTTTAGTTTTGCCACTGTGATCCATATAGGTTTTACTGTTTCTTGTAATTTGACATACTTTGCATTTGTTGCACTTATAGAAGCCAGTCGTTTTTCAACCAATTCCTCATAATTGGTGCTTCATAGTGACTTTTTACCAATATGTCTTTCAATGAGCGTGACTTCCTATATGATATTTGTGGTTTGCCACCTATTCTTCTTGCCAAATCTCGATCACTTCTCAATATCTTCCAATGTTTTCTGAATACTGATTTTATCTCTATGATAGAGAGAATTGATATTTATGTAGAACAGAATTAATCAAGTGAAAAAAAGATGAAGACTGCTATAAGTATAATAATGAATGAATTCAACAAATCTCACAACTTTATGATCATTGCAGATATATAGAAATATTCTGATTAAGTAAATATAGAAACATTACATGCATAGAAAATATAGAAACATACATGCATAGTTTAGATAATTATAGTGAAGTAACTAATTAGTAACTAATCAGTAGCAGATGTAATCACGAATTAGAAAGGAAAAGTATCACACAAGAGAACAAACATAAAGAGTACTAAACATTGAGAATTATATTTTCATTCTTATTTTTATTTTTTTAGGAAAATATAACATTTATTATTTATTATTTTTTGTTTTGGAAACTACATTGTCCAGAATGCACTGTGAAATGGTGTAACACTATGGGGTATAAATAGCAAAAGGGAAAAGGGACTCACTCACTGTGAACAAGACTCCTGAGGGAGTTGAAACGCGTTGGTGGTTGTTATTTGGAATAAATATGCACTATTGAAACCTCGTGGAGTGCAGTGAATACTTTTGGTGATTTGTATTTTTTGAGACTGGTCCTCTCCGTCACTGGCACCGGCAGTGGAGTGCGCCGCCCAGCATCTTTCAGACCATCTTTGTTTGAGGATATATATATATATATATATATATATATATATATATATATATATATATATCAATCTCATTTTCTTCGCACAGCAATTTGAGAACTGAACTTGCCTTCCTAGCATCCCATTTATTTAACTTCTTATGACTACTAAGATAATGGGATTGTTTAGTTGAATATGTCAACTACGGGCACTAGATCAACATGATCATTTGCCTCTACTTGCCTATAAGTGGTCTAAAGAGGTAGATAAAGAGGTTATTTTCAGGGAAATTAAATATTATATTGATTTTAGCAATACATTTATAAACGCATCCTGTCTACCAGCTAATCATTATAAGGCAATTCAAGATGTGTATTACATTAGAAGAGATGCATCAATTGGGACTGTCTGTGGAACTCAGATTGACTTAGATGTAAAATTCCTTCAGAAGATATGGTTCATATTTCTGTCCACGTATTATAAGATTTACCCTATTGGGGTTTCGTTTTTACCAGAATCTCAAAATTAGCTGGTGTTTGCATTAGGCAAACACTCGAAACAATAATTTTAGGGAGCTCTGTAGAAATACCTATGAAATACATTTGTATAGTATTTTTTATGATTGAACAATCACAATGGGATGATGGAACTTTAGACTCTTACCCTTTATGTTCCAGATGTAAATTACAATATTCAGTAATCACTTTTAGCAATAATATAAATGAGGACTATCCATGCTGCTATCATTGGTGCTGTTGTGTATACATATGATAACATATTAAAAATGATAAATGTTGTTAGTTAGGGCCCTACCACTTCCTCATTAAAAAGGACATATGTGTTCCAGACATTAAAGAGGCCCAGATTCCCCAGGTTCGAGAGACTGCACACAATATATCAGGAGGGAGCCAGTAGACCACTCCACCAAAGGAATACAGGTAAAAAGACCAAATGTTCCACCACTTTTAGCCTACCATAGCACAGACTGGGTAGCCAGTGCAGTAGCTGCTCCCTATAAAAATGTTCTACTTGGTGTACCCCCTTGACCTTAGAGTCATGGTCAAGGGTCAGATCCCTTGTTAACAGATAGACCCTCATTGGACATGTATATGTTATATTCACTGAGGTAAAATCAAAACCCCTTCAGCAAATTTACAGTGACTTGATAGGAAATCTACAGAAGGTTTGAAAGAAAGTGTGCAGATTATGCCTTGATTCATGCATTTATTTTTGTCAGAACTTTCCCTCCTCAACTCATCTTCCCAAATTGTCCTGCACAGCTTTGTCTTCATTAACGATGGGTGCATCTTGCAAGTGGGAAAGCAATGATTCAGATATCACTCACCACTTTAGATGACATTCGGTGTTATGAGAAACACACCTCCCCCAATTAATAATGTAAGAAAAGTTACAAACCAACACAATGGAATACAGTGCCTGAGTTCAAATCAAAATACTTTGCTATGGTCTCGTGCAACCTATGTCTAAATTCTTCACCTTTGAGCAATAGCTTAGAACATAGGACTATACATTTCCATACATTATTACTAATGAATGAATGATCAGAAATATTGCTAGGTTGATGTCCAGTCTCTTTGTTTTCATCTCTTCAAACACCAAGATCAAATAAATTCTCACTTCAGTAAAATAATCAGGTATTTTATTTCTACTGTTGTAGTTTATGATCAATGAATTGTTACCTTCAAAATCTTACTTTAGCCAATTAGACAATTTCCCAAGGTATCCAAAGTTGACAGTTAGTTAAAATTGCTTCCAAGGATAATATGTACTTGTAGGCACAGTCACCTGTAACAGGTCTGCAATAATAAACCGGAATCACTGGGATCTGGCCAATAATCACAGAATACATCACACTCATCCTTAATCAGTTGCAGCCCCAAAAATTTCTAAATTGTTAATTCCTTTAAATATTGTAGGGGCTTCAGTTCTCTAGTTCCCCACAACCCTCTTTTTCAACCTCTGCTTCTACTTAATTAAAAATACTTTATACTCCAAACACTTCCAGTCCTCCAGCAATACATCCTTCTGTAGACATATTACCATTGTTTCCTCTAATAACACTTTAAGGTCTATTACAGAACATGTGCTAATTTTGGTGAAGCATAAGACTGTCTGTTGAATGGAGAAGAAGATAGACAGGAGAAAGAGTTGTAACTGCTTTGTCTAAGTACCATGAAGATTCCTCCAGGTTAATAACAGTTGTATATTTGTGATAAAGATGCATTACATGTAATGTAAGGAACACATTTTGGTAAAAAAATGGATTATTAGCAGAGGGATGTGAGAACCCATCTATACAAAAAATAATAACGATGATTGTCAGGGTGAACCACTAAAGTCACTAAATAAACCTGTTCTTAACCCTATGGTAGCTTGGCACAAAGCAGTCAGGCTTAACTAAGAGGCAATGTGTAATGCATTTATATAGTACTCAAACAGTGATAAAGTAAAAACACAACACAAGAAAAATTCCAAACCAATTTAGATACAGAAAATGTTTGAATACATGAAATGATACAAAAGTCTCATAAGTGAAAACTGAGATATGATTTTTGAAAGTTTGAATTAAAAATAGTGGCAAAAAGCACAAATCAACGACTGCAGGCACTTGATTGCAATGGATTAGGTTGAAGTGAAAAGTGAAGGCAGACCGAGCTGAATCGCTGATCAAGCGGAGGGGCCAGGTTTGTCCCTGCAGAAGATTTCCTTTTGTGTCTTAGAATTTTTTCTGGTAGTTAGATCTGCGTCAGCGAGGCAAGCTGGCAAGTTGAGGCTGACTGTCAATTCAACGTCAATAGTAGCTGCTTCAACGGCAATCCCAGTCTGTGGAGGTTTTCCAGGCAGAAAGTTGGAACATTTGTAAGTCCCTGTTCTTGCAGTTTGGGGACAGGAGAAGTACACTTTAACACCAGTGAAGGGTGCTTGATCTGGGGGGTACTGCCAAGGGATAGGCCAGCAGCAGGGTCTAAGGCAGGTATGATTGGAAATGGTCAGCTGGGCAGTTACAGAGAGATGCCTCTGGAAGCGTGTTGTGTCTCTGTAGCTCAAACAGGACGTCAGCCAACTTAGAGTCACTTCTGAGGTCTTGGGGTCAGGGTAAATAGAACCAGTTTTCCTTCTCATTATTAAGAAAGTAGAACTGTCTTTCTCCTGATTCTCCACAGGTCCAGGACTGTTCTGAGGAGAGGTCTGTGGGGTCCAATTTTATACCGAGTGCCCATCTGTGGGTGGAGGGTCAGCCTTTTTCTACCCCCTAAACTATACATACCAAGTTATGAGCTTTATCTGCCAGTGACAAGGTAGGCATTCTTTGAAGCTCAGGAAGGGATCAGTATAGCCCTCAGCCCAACCTGTCAAGGGAGGAGACCATAACTCCACATCCAGTGTCCTTTGTCCAACATCTGGGAGAAATACACATCTCATCACAGGGGAGCCATCAGAGGTCAGGTGACAGCTGGTAAGTGGCAGAAGATCCTTTTCTATTTAGGCAGAAAAATAACTTTCTAAAAGTATAATTTCTAAAATAGTAATATACAATCTGACTTGATCATTAAATGGAATTTTAATTTACTACAAAAATGGGTCCTTGAATCATTTTTCTAGCAGACCCATGCTAAAATTAGCATTTAATAAATATAATAGTGTAAACTAGTGCTAACCTATTGAAGAGCCAGACTTGTCACAATGAAAAATGACTTTGGAGGTTTTTCATTCTCAGGACATGTACAACATGAAATATATATGTCCTACTTTATAAATAATATGCACTCTGCCCCAGAGGCTTTTAGGGCCTATTTTAGGTGTGACTTATAAATTTAAAAAAGGAAAGTATAGGCCAGGTAAAAGGTTTATTTTACCATGTTGAAATGTCTGTTTAGAGGTGTAAACCAATGTTGCAATGTCTGGAAAGGAGATCACAAGCACCTTACAACTGATAGGTGGGGGTAAAGCTCTCATAGTTCTACAGCCAAGAAAATCGGGTTCAATAAAAAAAGATAAAAATATCACAACACCCATCCAGCAATTTAGCTTTTCTCCATATTAGCACACCACTGTCTGAGAGATAACAACCTTGAATATGGACAGGAACTTTGAATATGGAGTTGGGTAGCTATGGGAGCCACTGCCCAGAATTAGGCGAAGCACTGTCTTCCAAATTGACTACAAGTGATCATCTTGAACCATGCAAACACTTGGATCTTCAACAACATCAAACCTGACTAGTTAGTCCTAGGCTATACCAAACTACTAGGGGCTTACAAATGAGAAATATGCCTTTACTGAATCTGTCTCTTGGACTGGGGATGTCCTGGATTTGGAGAAAACAATATAGGAATATCCAGAGAGAGACTTTAACCTGCATATAAAATTGAAGCAATCCAGCCATTGTTAAAGATAGCCAAATACAATACACTCCTAAACACAATGCTCCTTTTTCAGCAACTCACTCACTGAAGGATATAAATAATTATAAGGAAGAAATAATTCATAACTAGGGTTAGAATGGGCATTATATTAAAATATAAATCAATTAAATTAATTAAGTTTAATCTAGACAATTAGCTGCCCAACAAGGTAAAAAGGGCAGTTTACTGGGTCTTGCTTCTGAAGATTTATGCTTTCTACAAGCTCTAAGTAAGGGGCATGAGGTGTTGTTGAGTGCCAGGTTGAAAAGCCAACACTACAAGATATTGTACAGCTTATATTTTGCTCTTCCAAAATTGCATAGCTAAGGTAAAAGAACTAACTCAAAAAGCTTTTGATGTAGAAATACTGACGCAGATATTGTGCGCATGTTTTTTCTTATGGGAAATTAGGTGAATCTTGGAACAAATTCTGTAAAATGTTAGGTGAGATAATAAATACTTAAGCCAGAGCTAGCACTATTAGGAGTGGACTTTTATTATGTGAAGAATAGATGCATAGCTTGTCCAATCTTTGTGGCTGTAGGTGTCGGAAGGATATGTATTGCGGCAGAGTGGTTGGACCCAGAACCCCGCTCTTTTCAGCAGTGGCTTGCTAAGTGTCTTTTAATAGGTTATTTAGAAGAGAGTTTATGTCTCTGTAAAGGTAGAAAAGCAAGAACAAGAGAAGTTGTTATCCGGTCAGCAGTGAATAGGTAGGTTGATAGTGCATTGTGCTTATTTTTAGGGGGATACTGGAAAAGGAGTGCAGTAGTTCCAGCATCAGGGCTATTTTGAGATACTAGAACAATTATAAGCAATCTCAATTGAATATTTTAGTAAAGGATTAAATGTTATGATAATGAGCATTGCTATTGGAATTTAAATAAGTAATTTAATTACGTAAAAATGTAATGAAATATGGATAATTGGATTTAAAATGTTGCAATCGCAAGTGTAGATTATTTAGTAGTCCAGATTATTGTGTATCTGTACTAGTATAGCTTTCTAGTTATGTATTTTTGTTGCTCTGTTTAGGGTCGAGCGTGCAAGCGCTCTGGCCCCTGTTGAAATCTCCCTGTGGGCTTTTAACCACACCCATGTCACGCCTATCAGTTTGGATGGTTCGTGGGCTTGCCTTTTAAAATTCACTTGATTTCATTAATGAAAGGCATGCATACGTAATGCCTTTTCTGGTGTTTAGCCCTCCTCTAGAGCACCGGTAAACTACTGAAAACATCCGTGTTTTCGCATTGGCTTCTGGATGACTTTTTATTTTTATTTCAGGGGATCTCACTGGGTAGTCAAGCGTTTTGCATAACATCAACACTGTTACATGGATAATTGCACTTTTGCCGGTTACATGGATAATTGCACTTTTGCTGATACGTTTGACTGCGAGCAAACTTCTGTTTCCTTTTGTGTGTCTCCTTCGCTCTTTCAATGTATATGGCAAGAAAAGTCCGGTTAGGAGTTTACAACGCTAATAGCTTTAAGTTGAGGAAATGCGAGATCCATTGCATTGTAAATGCTTGTTATTTCTTATCTTTCCTCACTAAAAAATAATCAAATGAAAAGTGGTTTCATTTAAAAAGGTCACTGTAACTGCAAGACATCAGTGTTGCTGTGATGTGTAACTATAAAATATATTAAAAACATAGCCTACTGATGTTGCTACTCTCGAGATGGTGGACCTCGAAATACTAACATTGAACTGAGAAAATTCTGTTTAGTGAAGCAATTCAGGTAGAAGGGAAGGGCATGCAAGCATTAAGGCAATCCATAATTTTTAAAGCACAGCAGCAGCTGCCCTCAACCACTTTCACTCTCACTTAGTCCCACATAAGACAAGCAGACAGACTTAACAGGCAACCAGAGACTACCAGATGGTGCTTAAGTACTCCACTGTGGGATTGTAAGCTTTACGGTCACAATCCTTTGATACGCAGCAGATAGAACCTGCCCCATAAGAAAACAATTAAAACTAATGTTGGCAAATCAAGTGTAGGCTGCCAATCATTTGGCTTTGTCATTGCATGTTTTGTTTGTCATAGTCTTTGCAAAACGTTATTGTTAGGGAGACTACTGGGCCATTGCCAATCTAAAAAGAATTCATTGGCTGAAACAAAAATTATTTTTTGTTCTAAAAAAGCAATATTAGCATTGTACTTCCTTGCACTGAGGGGAACTACTTTGTGTGTGAATGTGCACTGTGTGAAAGGAATGATTATCATTGCTTACAGTGAATTAATGAAAGGCTTAAGTGGGCCGACCTATTGGCTCATGCTGTAGGGGACAGAAGAAAAATGTGAATGACAACAACAGACCTGTGAGTGAAGAGGGTTGGCTGAAAGCTCTTATAAGTAAGTATATTATTATATTTATAATTATAGCACATCCAAAGGTCTTGGGGCCAGAACTAAAAACAGCTTCCAGGACTCGCCACGATTGCACACTCCTTGCACTGTCTGCACAAAGATGTGATGATGGAAGCTAGTTTAGGGCAGGGACGTAGCAAGGGTGCCAAGAGCCCTGTTGCAAGCATGGAATATGAATCCCCGGCCCTCAGTTTGAGAGTAAAAGATAGCCATAACTGGGGTGCAGTGGGCCCCTCGAATCGTCGGACCTCGGTGTTAGTTCATCTGCGTCACAGATGATCATATGGCTACAGTTTGGAGACTCAACATTTGTAGCTAAAGTCTCATGATTGTACAGAGCATGGCTAGGCATCCTGTTTTGTTCTAGTAACAAGTGTTCCCATTAGCTAAAGAGTCAAATTGCGCAATTTATCAGTGATCGATGCAGTAGTTTGGCACCAAGCCCTATCAGCAAACACTTGAAAACCTGGTTTGGGATTTATCGTACTGTGGTCATTCTCGTACTATTTTTTCTCATTACTGCTTCCAAGCTGAGAGCGAAATTAGTTCCTGGTCTGAGATGCTAATTATAGCTTGGATAAAATCTTGGATGAAAATAGGTTATTACTTCTCGCCGTGCACTGCAGTAGCCTGCGACAATATTTTTTATCAAAATATTTCACGCTTTGTTGGAGGTTCATTTGTAGACCTCCTGTTTCTTTTCTGTATAAATAGCGTGCAGACGTTTCACCGTTTCCTTTTAAACAAGCCAAATAATTGGCCTTAAGAGAAATGGCAAGGAATCGGCTTGATACAAGGCTAGTTACTCAAAATAGCTATTATTTCCTGTCGGTCATATACATTTTATAAAAAGAACCCACTCCCTCTTTTTTTGTTTAGTGCCTAGAGTTCCTCAGCTATATTTTTGGCAATCTAAACAGTACCACTGCTATCATGTTCTTCTCCTAAACATAGTTTTCGGAGACCACTTCCTGTATGTACTTTTGTTGACAACTACATTATAGAATAACACCTACAATGATATCTAAAACAAGGGGTTAGTTCATGATAATCCTAAAGTGGTATGGGTGCAAACCGTGGTTGCATGCGCAGGTACGGCAGCAATATTCTTTAACAGTCCTTTATTTGTATTCTTTTTCCTCTGTTCTCTACGTTGTTACTTCCACAATCCTTTCTCATCCCAGTCACGACTGGTTGAGGTGTCAACACTCTCTCCCGCCAGCTGCAGGCACCAAGTGACCTAGAGTCCCCCATCCACTGTCCTCCCTTCATGCCCCTCCTCGGGGACCACTGCAGGGACAATAACTTTGCCCGATTATAGCTTATGTATTATTCAGATGTATTTGTTAAGTCAGTCTGATTTGGGAAGTCTCTGTAAAATAGTGTCTGTCTCCATAACTTTAACAACCTCACTTATTTTGATGTTCCACTTTCATGACTCATCTATATAAAAACATAACAGTAAGTACTTTTCACTAAAATCATAATGTCATTGTTGTTCAACAAATGGGTATCTAGGGTGGGCAGAGCTACAAACACGATAGGGTAGAGCACTAACAGAATAACAGAGGTTTCACTGGATAAACCAGTCCCCTTGGGTAATGAGTGAGATGTAGAAAAAAAAAACCTTTTTATGTTTTCTTCCCTTCTGCGTTTGGTAAATGGACAAAATTCCGATCTTTTCTTTGAGAGTTTCGAACGGAGCAAACTTTCTGCACCCTATTTTCAATACATTGTTCATCTGTACAGTAGGAAAGATAGTTATGAAATAAATGTTTGAATAGTTCAGCCTGCTATGGCTTTTAACGCTCATCAGATCTTCAACTAATGCTAAAACAGCACATCTAAGAACAAAAATACAACCAACATTGTAGACTTTTTGGTTTTCTTATCAACTTTTTTGCAGTTCTCGTTCTCTGATTAACTCTCACTAGCTCTATTCAATGTAACCTGCTGAAGAGCAGTGCTAAAAACGTAGTATAGGTACCACACCAGATAAAATCTAATTGCACGTACAGTGAAACACAATTTCCTGTCTTTACTATGCTCCGTAAATAATCAGAATTCATTTGTTTTGGTAAATATTAGACATCAGTATATAGTTTGCACCTGGAAATACCTAGCAAGATATTTGCCATTCCCAATCAATAGATCATTTGGGCAGACCCGGAAATCGTCACTGTGGTGTTCTGGACAGCTAGGAACAAGGTGTAGGTGGCATCCTGAAAACCCTGCTGCACATATTACAACACCCTTGAAAGTGCAAAAAGACTTCCAATTTGGCGTTACATTAGAAGGGGGACATCTTCCCTCCAAAAGAATAACAGTAGGTAGATCCAAAGCTTATTATGGACCTCAGCAAGTTGAGAAAATACACATTTCGTGATTCAGAGCTGAGTGTACTGGTTGAGGAGGTCATCAAACATGACGATTTAATTTCTGAAAATCTGCACATGCTTGTGAAAGGAAATAACTGAAAAGATAATTGACTTCATTACAACTTTGGTTGTCTTCTGGCAAGACTGTGGCAGCTGTCCGCGGCATTATGAACCACACCGTGAAAGACCGCTAAAATACAGCCAAAATCCTGAAACCTCCAGGACACTGGAGGATGGTAAAGAGGTGGTTCCACACCAGCTCTGCCATCCCAACATTAATCTGCCTACCAGATTACGATCCACAAATCACCACAGCAGTTCTTCCATGGTGGTAAAACGTTGGCAGTTTGAGCCTCTACGGTCGGAAAACACCACTTATAGAACACAACACCACATTGAACAGTTTGAATACCCCACACCTTACACACATCCACACACCTGACACACCTACACACACCATTACATAACACACACCCACACAGCCCAGAATCCTTTGCAACAAAATTACAATACTGAGAAACAGAGAGCATGCACATACACAGAGAGAGCACCCTAACACTTTAGGCACACAAACACATCACACGCATCACACACTGGTTAAATGTACACAATACACACATAACGAGGACACAAATACCACAACTACCGCACCACCCACACCCCATCAATCACCCAACACTGCACCCTTTCATACACAACACCCCCCTACACCGTCAACACATTCACAACCATGTCCCCACAAAAGCATCCATGATTCACCAATGATGAGTCAGCGATGATGATGGTCATGGTGGATGAAATTGTCAGGGTAGAGCCACAACTGTTTGGAGCACAGGTCCAGCAAACATCAATTGCCAGGAAAATGGAGTTGTGGCAAAGAATAGTCGACAGGTTCAACTCAGTGGGCAGCCATCCACGCACAAGGGATGCATCAGGACGATGTGAAATGACCTACGGGAAAGGTGCATTCCATGGCATTGAAACACAAGATAGCCGCGAAGAAGACTGGCAGTGGGCCCCCACCTCCTCCCCCTCAGTTCACGTCTTGGGAGGAGAAGGTCTTGGATATACTGTATCCTAAGGGCCTGACTGGAATACTTAGAGGACTGGAGTCTGGTAAGTACCCACAAAACCAATGTCACACAATTGTAGGGTCCTGCATGCTCCCTCACCATCCATATACCCCCTAATTCACTGAATGTCCCACTACACCTACCTGCTAATCACCCAATGCATTCCACTGCCCCGCACAGCCCTCCTGCCCACATAGCCCTTGGCAAGGGCACGGATACCACAGGCTAATTCTTTCACTGCGACTCCCACAATGCACAAAGCTATCAATGTGAAAACCTGCAATGTGCACATCACGTCACATTTCATGCATGTATGACTATTATACTACATACACTAATGAGAATGTACAACTGAGGACCTGTACATGGCTATGACTGCAATGCAATAGCACACCACAATGGCAAGCAAGGCAAAATACAGCTACAGCTCAGTGACAAATCCAAATGGATACGGATCCATATCCCCTAGCCTGTAATGGACTGAGCATGGGTTTGGAAAGTAAGATGCCAGACTCCATGCACATGCACAACATCCAGAGACAGGAACATTACCCTTGCATACCCACACACTGTGCTCCCAACGGGACATCATGGTGCAATGTGCAACCATATTCTGTGACAACTACCATGCCTCACTACTCACTAGATAGCAGAGTCGAATAGGCATGTCAAGTATCAGATAGTAACAGAACCCATCAGCAGTGACATATGTACCAATCAATGATGACAGCAACCAACATGGAGTATGGTACTCTTGTCACAGACCTGTATGTACTTCCAAGCTGTTCTGTGCAGCATCTGTGCAGTCATTGCAGGGAATCATTGTAAGCCACTCTGCATCCCACAAAGAGGGGGGAACCAAACACACTTTCTTAACTGTACTCTGTGCCTCACTCCATCCACAGGTAACCCTGCCATCGCCACCCATACTGGATGTGTATGTTGTGTGTGCGTCGCAACCTTGGCATTATGCAATGTGTAGTTCAGGTTCCATGGCGGCTCCAGACGGGTATGGCTTCCTCAAGGTGAGTGCCTCCATTTATACTGTTGGTTTCCACGAGGGTTTCCACTGAGGTGCGAGAGAGGCAGAAAAAAATGGTTGTGTGCAAATTCGTAATCTGTCTGGCGGAAACATGGTCTCCACCGACCTGAATGTGCCACCGGCCGTCTATGGAGGCCTGATCATTGTCATAATTTGGCGGTCTTCTCCGCCAGCCTGTTAGCGGTATAACCACCATCGACAACAAGGCGGTCATGAGACCTCCAAAGTTGTAATGACCCCCGAATGTGTGTTATCAAATAAAGTGAGCACAATGAACACTAAGGCCCTCATCACAACCCTGGCGGTAAAGTCCGCTGACCGTCATGCCGACGGCCACCAACATACCTTGTCCGCGACAGAAACCTGCAACGGGTATTATGACCCACACTTAGAAATCCTCCACAATACAGACACCCACACAAGTCGGCCACACCAAAAGGTCAGTTATAAATTGGCGGTACCAAAACCCACACCGTTACGCCAACAGGAATACGGCCACAATATCATGACCCACGAATCAACACAGTGGTCATTCAACCACGGTAAACCACTGGCGATGAAAACACCCTGCCACAATCAAAACACACACACACCTACAAAACACAACCACATTGGACAATTCAAAATACACACACCTGATACACATACACACACCACACCCGCACACCCAATCCAATATAAAACACACACCCACATTACCCACAACCCCTTACAACGAAATCTTTGGAAGAAGCAGAGAGACAGAAAAGCAAAGACCACACCAGCATCCAGAGGCAAACAACACCACCATTCATACACCATCCAGCACAAAACACCACACAACCCAAAACATCACCGCACACATCACCTCGCACATCACCTCACACATCACTCACACCACATCATGGCACCTCAAAGACACCCCAGGTTTTATGAGGGGGAGCTCAGGGTCATGGTGGAAGAAATCACCCAGGTAGAGCCACAGCTATTCGGATCACAGGTGCAGCAGACCTCCATTGCAAAGAAGATAGAGCTATGGCGGAGAATTGTCAACAGGGTCAACGCAGTGGGACAGCACCCCAGAACACGGGATGACATCAGGAAGGGGAAACATCCTTTTTTACGACTTTTTTTTTACGAAGGTCGTGGTTAACGAAAGCGCAACAATGCTTTTTTTAACCACGACATCGTTTTTTTGTGCCTTAACTACGTATGTTCTGAACAACGAACATGCGTGGTTAAGGTACAACGAAGGGACTTGGCGAAGGTAAGTGGTGGGTTTAGGTTTTGGGGAGGGGGTGGGGGGTCAGGGGGTTTTAGGTTTTGGGGTGGGGTTGGGGGGGTGGGGCGTTTTTGGTTTTGGGGAGTGGGTGGGGGGTCAGGGGGTTTTAGGTTTTGGGATGGGGTTGGGGGGGTGGGGCGTTTTTGGTTTTGGGGAGTGGGTGGGGGTAAGGGGGTTTTAGGTTTTAGGGTAGGGTTGGGGGGTGGGGCGTTTTTGGTTTTGGGGAGTGGGTGGGGGGTCAGGGGGTTTAAGGTTTTAGGGTAGGGTTGGGGGTGGGGCGTTTTTGGTTTTGGGGAGTGGGTGGGGGGTCACAGGGTTTTCGGTTTTGGGATGGGTTTGGGGGGGTGGGGCGTTTTTGGTTTTGGGGAGTGGGTGGGGGGTCATGGGGTTTTAGGTTTTGGGGTGGGGTTGGGGGGGTGGGGTGAGGGATGTAGGGTGAATGGTGCCTATTGCTAATGATTTTATCAGGAATGCCTTTACAACAAAATATCGTTGTTAAGGCATTCATGGTAAAATCATTATTAGTAGCAACGAGGTCGGTGTTCCGACCTCGTTGTTAAGGCAGTAGTTTTTTTTGCAGTCGTTGTTTCGTCGTATATTCATCAGGAAGAGGTGGAACGACCAATGGGGAAGGTACGTTCCGTGGTATCTAAACATCAGGTAGCTGTACAGAGAACTGGCGGTGGACCCCCACCTCCTACCCCACAAGTAACTACATGGGAGGAGCAAGTCTTGGCGATCATGCATCCTGAGGGCCTCGCAGTAGTAGCAGGAGGACTGGTCTCTGGTAAGGCAAATCTTTACTACTATATCCCCCACCATACCTGCATGCCACCACAAACACCTACCCATACCCTTGCACCCATCACTCCACCACCTCACATATACCCCACTATCACAACCCACCCATCCCAATACCAAGCCCTGCATGCAACAACAATGCATGGACGCCCATCACCAAAGTATATCTAAGGGAGAGACTCACCCAGGGCACACAATCACCACTCACACAAGGGCCAAGGCGATATTGCAAGCACAGTAGTAGAGGGAAACACACCCATTGCACAAGATGGCACACACAGATACAATAACAATGCATTTACACCCCAACAGGACCCCTACACAATGTCACCAGACAGGAGGTGCCAGCCATCTCCAGTCCTCCCACAGAAGAGGCCCACAGTGATGACAGCAGCTCTGCACGCCTGGATCAAGATGAACAGCCCGGTCCATCAGGGACCTCTGGACAGTCGGTTCCCCTGCCACAGTCCTAACCCACCACAGAACCTCCCCCCTCAGGAAACACCACCACAGCACCCACCCAGCGGGCCCATGCCACTGTCCCCAGGACACGTCAATCAGCAGTGTGTCCACCACTACAGGGACCTCAGGCAACCCCACAAACACAGGACTATCAGGGACCTGGGGTCAGTGGCAATGGGCACATGGTTCAGGGGACAGAGGCACAGGATAACAGGGAAGCTAGGAGGGCTGCTGTGCGACAGGGAGAGGACAGGCCCAGGGAACCGACCCTCCACGAGGCACTATAAAACATCATGGGAGCATACCACCATTCCCAGGAGATCATGGGCACGGTGCTTTCCAAGTTTCAGGAGACCCAGTGGCTGCAGGAGGGACAGTACCTGGGGATCAGGGAGGACTTGAAGTCCATTAACACCACCCTGGTCACCATTGCAGGGGTGCTTGGAGACATGGCCAACACCATGAGGGAGACAGTGGCATACCACCGGGCCCCTGACACCAGCCCGAAAGATGAACAGCCTTCCACATCCTCAGACGCTAGTGGACAGGGGGTCCCACCACAGGACCAACATGCCACCAGCACCACACCCCCTGCAGAAGGAGAACCACTCCGCAAATGGTCCCTACGATCCAGGCAGAAGACACAGAACATTGCCAAGACCCCCGCCAGGAAATAAAACTCTCCTGATTGTCACCCTTCTGTCCCACTCTGTCACCCTGTCCAGGTTGAACTGGCATTGCTCCACTTCCTATGTCCCATTGGACAATGCACCTGTGATACTGAGAGACTGGACTTTGCTATGGACCTTCCTCCACTATCACCCCAGCCCCTTCCACATACCCCTATACACATTAGCCCATAAATAAACACTCTTGAATCACAAACTAATCTGGAGTCAGTCTGTACTTTCACAAATGTATATTTACAACTTCATCCACAAATATCAATGTAAATGTTCATTTGCACGTACCAATGTATGACAGTTGTTGGGCAGCAGTAAATATAGCAGACGGCAGAATGAGATACCCAGATCTGTGAAATGGAAAGCCAAAGTGAACTGTCAGTGTCCATACACAGAGGTTAAGAGGCTGACTTATACAATGTCCTACAGTAGTCAGTTATGAGACGAGCAGTGCCAGTCTCTTACCTGTGTCTCACTGGAAGTACTGCATGATGATGTTGTTTCAGTTGTCAATATCTTCTTCATCTGCCTCCTCTTCCTCACTGTCCACAGGCACCACAGCTGCCACAATACCATCATCAAGCCCATCATTCTGCAGGAAAGGCACCTGGTGTCAGAAAGCCAGGTTGTGCAACATGCCACAATTATCTGGCACACCTTCTTCGGTGAGTAGTCTAGGGAGCCACCTGTTAGATGGAGGCACCAGAATCTGGCCTTCAGGAGGCCGAACATCCGCTCACTAATACACCTAGTTTGCCCATGTGCCTCATTGTAGCATTCCTCTGCCTTTGTCCTGGCATTCCTCACTAGGGCCAGTAGCCATGAGGGGCTGGGGTAACCAGAGTCACCTGCAAATGTTGGAGATAATCTGTTAGACACACACTAACCCTTAGGGACTGCCCCATACCCAGACACCTATTCATACTGTGTGGAGATCTTTGGCTCACCTATTAGCTACACCCGGTGCCTCTGGAGTTGGCCCATCACATAAGGGATGCTGCTATTCCTCAAAATGTGAGCGTCATGCACTTGGCATTCACATGAGAGATGTACTGGTCTACAAACACACCCTCTGCACATTCATAGAATGGTAGCTTTTTCAATTTCTGTACACCTGTTCATTTCTGCGGGGGGACAAATGCCACATGTGTACCATCAATGGCACCAATTATGTTGGGGATATGTCCCAGGGCATAGAAGTCAGCTTTCACTGTGGGGAAATCCTGCACCCTGGGGAATACGATGTAGCTGCACATGTGTTTCAGCAGGGCTGACAACACGTTGGAGAACATTGGCTGAGACATCCCTGATGCCATGGCCACTGTAGGTTGAAAGGAGCCACTTGCCAGGAAATGGAGCACTGACAGGACCTGCACTAAAGGGGGTATTCCTGTGGGATGGCGGATAGCTGACATCAGGTCTGGCTCCAATTGGGCACACAGTTCTTGGATTGTGGCACAATCAAGTCTTTTGGTGATAATGATGTGTCTGTCTTCCGTTGTCGACAGATCCACCAGGGGTCTGTACACCGGAGGATGACGCCATCTCATCATCTGCCCCAGCGGATGTGCCCTATGGAGGAGAATGGTGAGCAGAGGGTCATGTACCACATAGGTTGCACAATTGTTTTTGCTGTAATGTGAGTAAATACGTGTGTGGCGTTGTTTGTCTGTATTTCTGCCAAAATGTGCTGTGAGGCAGTTAGGTGTCATGCCATGTGCCCCCCTGAAATGGCGGCTGCCTGACCTGTAAGGAGGGACAAGGGAAAATGAGGTAACTGCGCTGGCATTGTGCAGTGTCGCTGTAGGCGGTCGAAGACCGCGGCGCAATTTAGCATTGCTTATCATTGGGCCGTATGGGTTCCAGGAGCCAATAACGATGTACGTTGGCGTTGACGGTTCGCACCTCCATGGACGTGACCGCCATTTTCTATCTGTTCACTCACTTGATACCTGACCTTCAACAGGAGAGGACTTACACTGCAATTGCTGCTGTGACCTGTGTCTGGAAGCGACAATGGCTCGAGTGTCTGGGGAAAGGGCCCCTGCCTTCACTTTGGAGGAGTTTGAGAGACTAGTGGATGGGTTCCCCCCCTTGTACACACTACTCTACAGTCCTCCAGACAAACAGCTGAGTACACTGTGAGCATGATGCGTGGGCCATAAATGTATGGACTTATGTGGATGGAAGATACATGTGGGGGGGCTGAGCCCTGCATGTAAGGATGGCGAGTGTATGTGCGAAAGAGCATGGGTGGGAACTGGTAGGCAATGATTATGATGGTCCGGACCGGAGAGTAATTTCCTTTCATCCTGTACCTTTCCTTTAGGTCAGCGCCCACCAGAAGAAGGGTATTTGGCGTGCCATCGCCATGGAAGTGCGGACCCTGGGGGTCTATCATAGATGGAGCACCCACTGCCGCAAGAGATGGGAGGACCTGTGCCGCTGGAGCAAGAAGACGGCGGAGGCCCAGCTAGGGATGGCCTCCCAACGTGGAAGGGGTGCCCATCACACCATGATCCCCCTGATGTTCCAGATCCTGGCGGTGGCATATCCGGAGTTGGATGGGCGCTTGAGGGCATGACAGCAGCCACAAGGGGGTGAGTACAGTCTCATTCAGCTGACTCTGCGCGCTTTACGAGGTGTCTGGGTGGGGGATGTGGGCTTTGGGTTCCCATAGGCCAGGGCGAATTTGGCTCCTGTGGGTTCCAGGTGTGCAGCAAATGGTGTTAGGCATAGTCCCCCATGGGCAGGTGATTTTACTACTAACTGCTAGTGCATGGCCTAGTGAATAGGGCTGCTCCCTGTGTGTTGTGTCCACCAACGGTAGTGGTGTTGCTGGCATTGACCATGTGTCTCCTCTGTCTCCCCCCCCTTCTTGTTTTGTCACCCTGTCCTTGTGTGCATTAGCATCATCTGGCGGAGGAGCAGAGGCACTGGAGATGGAGGGAGCTGCATCCCACATTACCCAGGAGGGTGAATTCAAGGAGGGTGAAGGCACCAGTGAGACGGAGGGCGAGGGGAGCTCCACGACGGGGACAGGAGGGAACACCAGCGACAGTGACTCCTCCTCTGATGGGAGCTCCCTTGCGGTGGCGGGCACCTCTGTGCCCACCGTAACAACAGGTACAGCCGCCATCCACCCTACCAGCACCGCCCTCCCAGCAGGGCCTCAGCGTGTTTCCCGTGCCCGCTCTCCCAGGAGGGTGGGCATCTCCTTCACCCCAGGCACCTAAGGCCCTGTCCCAGTCAGCCCAGCTGCCCTCAGTGAGGAGGCTATTGACCTCCTGAGATCCCTCACTGTTGGGCAGTTAACCATTCTGAATGCCATCCAGGGTGATGAGAGGCATTTACAGCAAACAAATGCATACCTGGAGGGCATTCATTCTGGCATGGTTGCCTAACAGAGAGCATTTCAGGCTCTGGCCTCAGCACTGATTTTCTTTGTGTCCAGCCTACCCCCTCCAACTTCCACTACCCAGACCCAATCCCTTCTACCTCAGCCTATCCCAAGCACACCATTAGACCAGCGTGCACACACATCAACGCACAAAAGTGGCTCAGGGAAACATAAGCAACACACATCCCACAGGCACTCAAACAAGCACCCTACCTATGCAGACACACCAACATCCACTGCCTCCACTGTGTCCCCCTCCTCCACGTCCTCCACCTCCCTTCCAGTCTCGTCTCCACTCACACCTGCATGCACTACATCCTCAGCCACTACCTACATCACCAGCACGCCCATCACTACACACCGCTCACGTACAATCACCACCCCCACTACCATTCACACGTCCCCTGTGTCCTCTCCCAGTGTGTCTGTGAGCCCTCTTCCCAAAGTACACAAATGCAGGCACACTCCCAATCAACAGCCATCCACTTCACAACAGCCTCCAACTTATGCACCTTCACCCAAACTCAGCAGACGTACACCTCCTACAACCACTACCTCTTCCTCCACTCCCAAACCCCCTTCATCTTCCCGTCAGAGTGTGTCCAAAACAATTTACCTAGCTAACCTGGAGGTCTTCCCTACACCTCCCCCCCGTCCTTCTCTAGGGCCAGCACCTCAGCCACCAAATCTGCATCCGCTGTGGTCCCTGCTACTCCAGTACAGTCAAAGGGGGCACTCGTCAAAGCTGCCAGGGTGCCACCTACAGAAAAGAAGGACCACCCTTTTCCACCACCTGCAAAGCTCAAAAAGGGACTGGCTTCAAGCAGGGGACAGTCTCACCCAGCAAGGCCTTGCACAAACACAGAGTGGACAGTGCCAAGATCCCTGCAGCGGCTGTCAAGATGGGGAAGGGCCACAAGCCAAAGAGCACATCACCTCTGGGCACAATTGCACCTGGAGAAAGGCTGGTGACCACCAAATCATCAGGGATGGCAGCCACATGCACCCCAGCCACCACCGCCGCTCCGACCGCCACATGCACCACCACATGTAACGCCACCTGCACCACCGCTACCACAACCTCAGTCTGCAGCATCCTCCCCAAGGATCAGGCATCCGAGGCTGCCGGAGACGTTATGATGTCTCCATCCACCCCAACAGTCAAGTGCACCACGGTCAGCACTGGCAGCATCTCCGCACAGCCACTGCCGCCTGCACCACCATCAGCACTGCCACGTGCACAGCCGATGCCACTCTGTCGGACGTCAGCCCCATCCCCAGTGTGCAGCCGTCAGAGTCTGCAGGTGACGTCCTGGACCCTGGACACACCACTTGAGACACCACCTCCAGCACTGACAAGAACCAGCAATTGGCGGCCTAAGTCACAGCAAGATGGAGTGTGAGTCTGCCTCTATGGAGTATCATGCTACCTGTTCCTGGTACATCGCATGGCTTTGACACCCAGGTGAGACAAAGTCAACATGCCACAACGCAGGTGCAGCATCACTGGGCACAAAGTCCCCTCCAGAACCAGTGGAGAAAAACATCCACTAACATAGTCCTTGGCATGATGAAGCACTCTGGGCACAAAGCCCCCTCCAGAACCAGTGGAGAAAAACATCCACTAACACAGTCCTTGGAAGGATGAAGCACTCTGGGCACAAAGCCCCCTCCAGAACCAGTGGAGAAAAACATCCACTCCCCCTATTCTTGGCAGGATGAAGCACTCTGGGCACAAAGCCCCCTCCATAACCAGTGGGGAAAAACATCCACTCACACAGTCCTTGGAAGAATGAAGCACTCTGGGCACAAAGCCCCCTCCAGAAACAGTGGAGAACAACATCCACTCACACAGTCCTTGGCAGGATGAAGCACTTTGGGCACATAGCCCCCTCCAGAACCAGTGGAACATGTCATTGACTTGAGAGATTGTGGCTTTGCAATCCCCAGGACCAAGCAGTGGGCAACCCACCCACTTGAGAGACTTGAGAGACTGTGGCAGTGCACTCCCCAGGACCAAGCAGTGGGCAACCCACCCACTTGAGAGACTTGAGAGACTGTGGCTTTGCACTCCCCAGGACCAAGCAGTGGGCAAACCACCCACTTGAGAGACTATGGCTTTGCACTCCCCAGGACCAAGCAGTGGGCAACCCACCCACTTGAGAGACTTGAGAAACTGTGGCTTTGCACTCCCTAGGACCAAGCAGTGGGCAACCCACCCACTTGAGAGACTTGAGAGAATGTGGCTTTGCACTCCCCAGGAGCAAGCAGTGGGCAACCCATCCACATGAGAGACTTGCGAGATTGTGGCTTTGCACTCCCCAGGACCAAGCAGTGGGCCAAGCACCCACTTGAGAGACTGCGGCTTTGCACTCCCCAGGAGCAAGCAGTGGGCATGGACCCCCCTCGAGGAGCAGTGGCGTCGTACCATCATCCGGCTGAGGTGCCCCCTTCCCCTTCCCCCTCAAGTGCCTGTTTTTTTTCCAACCTGATACCGCTGTAGTGTTTTGAGGCAGGTGTCATGTGTGGGCTTCGCCCATGCTTTTTGGGACCACTGGTCCACAGACATTTCATGGGACAGTGTACGGACTTGTGTACTTGCTGAACATATTTGTGTGTACTGATTATTTACTGTTCTCTTGGGCCATCTGATTGTTCAAATATTACACTAGTTAAACTCATTTCGTTTGGTCCTTGCTATCTTCCAGGGTGTGACGGGTATATCTGTGATGTTATTGGATATATGTGTGTGTGTGTTGTTGTGGGTGGGGGGGTGGGGATGTTGCGTTTTGCGTGTGTGTCACTCTCTTTTCCCTCCTCCCATCCCCTGTGTGCTAGGTGCAGTACTCACCGTGGTCGTTGCCACCTTCTTTCCACTTCGTGGTTTATTAAGAGATATACCAACATGGGCAGGACCTGTAGTTCGGGCTCCATGGCGTCCTGGTTCTTCTTTAAGTGTTGTGAAAGTGAGTGGTTTCCCTTCCAAAGACTGTTTCCGCCGTGCTTTTGATGGCGTTGGTACCACCCCGGAAAAGCTGGAAGATTAGTGCCTTGTAATAGTGTGGGCGGTAGATTGTGTCCCGCCTGTCTGTTGGCAGTGTTTGTTGGTACCGCTTTGGCGGTCGGAGTGTTAAAGTGGCTGTCTGTGTTGGCGGTTTCCGCTATGGTCGTGATTCGATTTTTTTGACCGCCGGCCTGTTAGCGGTATTACCGCCGCTTTATCACAGACTGCCAGGGTTGTAATGAGGGCCTAAGAGCCTGATTACGGCCTTGGAGGATGCGATATTCCGTCACAAATGTGACAGCCATCCCGCCGGCCATTTTACAAGTTTAGTTTGATACAATGGAACTTGTAATATGGCGAACGCGATATCCATCATGTTTATGACAGAGTATCCCATTAGCCCAGGTCATAACAAGGCCCTATGTAAACCCCAGTGACTGCTCAACATTAGGTCAGACTGGTATCTTAAGTAGCTGATGTGCTGAAGCAGAACTGTTTTCCCACCTTAGTCAGTGGTGCATTGTTGCTTGGCACAGGAACATTCAAAATGGTCTGTTTTTGGGTGGAAATGTAGCAGCATGTGTTGATTGTGGTGTGAAGCCCATAGTAAAGATTATAGACCTTATTGGTTCATTGGGAAAACGTATGCCTGATTCCATTGGTTTAGTCAGTTTTTTAAAAACATCATGACAAAGCCAGTAGGCCTGACTTAAGTTAAAGGTGATCTGCTTTCAAGGAATGATTGTTATTTCTCTGTGCTAAAGCCTATACTCAAACATTTTATTATCTGGAATATTCACAGATTACCATAGTAGTGAAGGGTTTGTACGTCAGTGGTCAGCCTGAACAAACCATGAGGATAAAAGATGTGCGTTTCAAAAATCAATATTAGGCTCTCTTCGGAGAGATTTTATATAATTTCGACAACTTAAATTTTATATATCTTTGTTATTTTATGGCTGAATATATGATGTTTACCTTGAGAGGAATCCTATCCCTAACACTATAGATCTGATTTGATTAGGGGATAAGTCAATGATAAAGGCTATAGGGCTGATTGTTATAAAAAAAGTTATGATAAAAGTGGTAAGCCTAATTTACATATTGTGAAAAGCATGTGTTAAAGTCAACAGGTATTTAAATTTGAATTATTCTTACTTTGTACAAAAGCCTACAGAGTGGCATTTTGTGACATGAATTATCACAGATTACCATAGTTGACAAGGGTTTTGGTGTTATTTACCCCCCTGACAAACTGTGGAAACAGAAGATGTGTATTGTGACAGTCCCGGTTAGGCACTCTTAGGAGAGATAGTAGTTTGTTTGACAACTGTACATTTGTTTACATTTGTGATTTTGTGACTGTGTTTCTGAAGATTGCTTTGTGGGACAATTTAGGCCTGAGTGGGTTAAGGTGACGAGCAACAATAACATCTAAAGGGCTGCCTATGTGCCCGGGGTAAAGCTATGCCAGATGCCATATCACTGATTGTTTATTGTGAAAGGTTGTGACAAATGGAGAAAGCCTGGCTTATTTAGTGTGAAAAGCATTTGTTACAGGTAGTAGGCCTTTAAGAGTTGATTGTTATCATGCTGTGTTACATGCTGTAGACAGGTATGATGTTACATGCAATCTCACAGATTACTATAATAATAGGCAAGGGTTTTGGTGTAGGTCACCAACTCTGACACACCATGGAACTAGAAGCGTTTCACATGATGATTATTGTTAGGCCTTATTTAGAGGGGTTGCATATTGGTTTTACAACTGTAATTGTGTAGAGTTTTGTAATTAGATAAGTGCAATGATAAAGGTTATAGGGGTGATTGTTTGTAATGAATTGTTACAATAAAGTCAGTAGGCCTGAAATATTGATAACAAAAACATATGTTAAAGTCTATAGGCATTTATCAGTAGACTGACTCTGGTTGTAGAGAATTTGTACTGTGGGAATCTTCATTAGGAATTCTTAGAAATGAGAATAATTTGCTTTGACAACTGCAATTTTGTATATGTTTGCAATAGGCCCGAGTTGGTTATGGTGACATGCATCTGATAAAAGTTACAGGCTTGATTGGTTGATGAGAAGAAAATATTTCAGGTGCCATAGATCTGATTGTTTATTTATTTATTTTTTATATATATTTCTTTATTGGCATTTCAAAGCACATTACATGGTACAGTGCAATATAATTAGTAAGGGCATCTTTGAACAGCAATTTTATACATATGCCTGCATTTAATGCTAGTGAGACAGTATAACAACGCAATGTGCAACAGGTATTCTGTCATTGGTCAAAGTTAAAGTCAATTACATCTGCCAAATATCAGTTTGAGATTACTGTTATCGACCCCAACAAATAAACATACATGTATTACAAGCTGCAACTGAAACAAACATAGTTTGCATGAACATTATATGAAACATCCTTGTCCCCCTCCCATTCCCTTTCCCCTTAGCTTCCAGTCAGGTATCTTATTACACTTTGAGGGTTGTTCTTGGTATTGTCTACAGTTTCTGCTACCAGGAAACATTGAATGTAGTTATTCATTCATGTTCAAGAATACACGCCTTTTCCCCCAAGACCACTGTACTATCCCAACACAGCCAATCCCCCAGTTCTGGTTAGTTCCTCTCAGGTGTTCCACCAATGCTTGTGTCATTGCATCTCAAGCAAGTAGGACATCTGCCGCCTTCGCATCCCAACGTGTTCTTCTCTCCCCCGCCCCAACCCATTCAAGCAAGTCTCTTTTCCAGGCCTCCATTGTTGGGAGGTTAGGCACTCAGCCAGCTAATTGCCATAATCCTCTTTGCCACAGTGAGCCTCAATAGTGTGTAGCACCTGCTCAATGCTTTTTTTGGGTTGTCATGGAAGAGTCCAAGTACACAATGGGTGATCTGGAATGGCACATCCCTGTCGGGTGTTTATATTGGGACAGTATCTCGGTCCAGTAGGAAAGAAAAGCTATTCAGTGCCGTATTACATAGATTTGATCTGTGTCATGACAAAGTCAGCAGGCCTGATATATTTATGTTTTAATGTCAATGGACCTTTTAGTGTGGATTGTTTTTGCACCATTTTAAAGGCTGCATTCAGGAGATTTGTTGCATGAAATCGCATGAAATACCTTTATACAGGTTTTTGGTGTTAGTTCCCCTTTTGATAAATCCTAGGGGTAGAAGACATGCACTGTAATGCTTCTTGCAAAAATGGCTTTGGAAAGCCTGACAAATTTATCTGTCTGCCAAGATCTTGTGATGTAAACAAAAGCATTAAATAATACATCCATCCATATTATTATACAAATATATTTGTATGCAGATACAGTTAGGGCATTTGGCTAAGTCCTCTTTTGTCATTGGTCTGTTTTGGAGTTATTTACCCTCTGCTTGCCTCTATGACGGTGTACTGCATGGTCTAATAGTCCACATCAGTCATTTGCTCTCTTGACCTGTGAATGACTGCATTTTGTAAACATGTGCACATCAATGTGAAAATGATTGTGCTTTAGTGTTGTGGCTGGTTGGCCAGTCCTTTAGCTTTCAATTTCCTTGTTGTATCGTATACATTTCATTGCTTTGCTTCTTCTCTGTTTATTGTTATTTTTTCTTAAGAGGATACTACAGCTCCACAGGCAGTGCTAAGAGGCAGCTTGCTTGCTGTTCATGTTAGCTGCAGTGCACTGCAACCAGTCTGGATCTGGCACAGTAGTGTGGACTTTGCAGTTATGATGCAAAATGTTCAACAATTTTATTTTGTTAATATGTTCTGTTGTGGAACACAAGATATGTCCGAAGCATTAACATTCAAAAAGGTATCTTCACTTGGAGAAAGTTAGCTGTGCCATTCAATGTATCATGCCCGTTGTAAGCTAAGCGCAGACTGTTATCAAAAAATCAATAATCACCTGGATTTGAATTTTTTATATGTTTGTATTAGCACTACTGTTTCAACTTTACTATTTTAATTCTCTTTTTGGTTGCCAGTAGGTGCAGCGCTGTGAAACTAGGTGTCAGTACCAGAAGTTTCTTGGCTTCTGGAGATTTTAGTATGGACTTGCACTTTCTTTAGATTGTGCATAGTTTGGAGCATTGCCTAGTCAACTTTCATAATGTCCTGACCCCATCTTATGCTTGGTGGCTATTTAAAGATGTGAGTGACATGGACAAATTCTGAACTAAAAGAGTTAATCTGAGTAGTATTAATAATGCTTGATGGCACCCCTCCTGAATTCTACTTTACTTGTATCTAGCCAGGTGTCTGGCTCGCACACTCAATGTTGTTTCTAATTTGCTTTAATACTATTATTGCTGCTATTGTTTTATGTTTACTATTTTCATTCTCTATCATCCGGTGCGGTGCCTAGCGAGGTAGGTTCTGACAACAAGATCTCCTGGGGTCCAGCAAGTTTTTCTTTGGTCTCCTGTTTTTCCTTTTCTCTTGAAATGCTCAGACTGTTGCCTGTTGACCCTTAACCATGACTTTTCCAACAAGTCCAAGCCTGCCAGCGACCATTCTCTCTGTGACCGCATCCAGCAACAGTCATATTGTTAAATCCGCTTCAGCTCATTCCTCTACCCCACTAGATAGTTAGTAATATTTCCTGCTCCAGGGGGGAGTTCTTGCCTCCTTTAAACGCAGCACCTCTCAGAAATTTTCTGACATTATCGCTCTCAGCCATGATTTCCCCTACAGAAGGTACGCTTTTATTCACTGCACCATGATCAGTGGTGGTTTGCACCTCATCCTAGAACTACATCTGATGTAGCTCCTTTCTAAATACAGTGTAGCATTTTCCATAAGATCTACAATTGCTTGCAACTCCTCCTCTCTACGCTATTGTATAATTATCTGGCCCAGTTGCCCCCAACCTCCCTAATAATGTTAAATGATTCAATCGTAACCACCTGCAAGATGAATTGTGCATTTAATAATGCATGTTCCCTCAAAAAGCATGCAGTTGAAATTAGGGAACTCTTGATTGATCTTCATTTGGATGCATTATTTGTAAATGACTCCTAGATTACTGTGGCATCTGGCCCAAACTTTCCCATGGCCTGTTCATCTGGACTCAAAGCCTTCATCTCCCTCAGCCTCACAAACAAGGTGGGGGCATAGCCGTCCTCCATAGGAATAGCTGTGTAATGTGTGTCCACTGGTACTAGAGTCTTTTGACCTGGATAAATTGTTTGGTATTTGTATTGATCCTAATCAATCTTCCACTATTTCTGGTGCACTTTGTTATCACCCTCCTACTTATTGCTCTTCTTTTGGCAAACATTTTGGAAATGTTTTATCAACACTCTTGATGTGTCATATCTCCTATTTTATCATTGGAGCCTTCAACGTCTGTGCTTATCTCCTTGATATCCTTGATAATACAGGTTCTCTTAATTTAATTTTATGGTGGGTTACACTGTGGATGTTGATTTTGCTCCCATTAATCTGGTTGGTTGTGCCTCTTCTATTTCCCAGACTTGGACCGATCACTCACTAATACCATTTAGTCTTAATTTGTTAGTGATTTTTACAAATCGTGCCCGGAGATTAATTCATATTCGACAATAAGAGCTTGTTTAAAACTTTTTCAGGAAGCTTTCTTAGCTGCATTAATTACTTACTGACCCACCATTCCCAGTTCTTCCACTGACAAAAGTTAAGGTAATTTAATTATGTAGATCTCAACAGTTCTTGAATATAAACTCCCACTACAGTGATCACAGCCATAAATCCTCTGTGCCATGGTAAAATATAATTTAATTTAAGGGATGCTAAGTGTTTACACAAAAAAAATGAAATGAAGTGGAGAACTGATTACTCTGAATTAGCTAAAACTGAGTTTAATACTGCTTTCATAAATATAAATATCTAGGCAGAAATACTACCTTTCTAAATATAAATATCTAGGAAGAAATACCAAAGCAGCCTATTTATTAACACTTAGAGATTCTAACATCACACATGTCAGACTGAAAATTGTTCTAAATGTTTAATTCCTGTAGCTTACCTGATTGTATTGCCACTGAAATTGAACCACATCAAGTTCTGTCTGATGAACTATCCTCTTTTTTGATGATAAAATCATATTGATTTGTGATTCTTTCATCTGAAAAATGTGCACTCCTCATCAATTGTGCATATTCAAGTATTTCTACCATCTTACCTTCATCTATTCTCTTGACTAGAGTTCAATATCCATAGTTTACCAATCTCATCAATGAAGTCTCCTCAAAAGTGACCTTTGCCCTCCTGCAGTGTTTCATATTAGTTCCCCAGTAGTAAACACTGCACTGTTGAATCTCTGAAATCAATCAATTGCATCTGCAACAGTACCAGCAATATGGAAAAAATCTTAGTAATTCTGTTACCCTAAAGAATCATCAGCAGACCCAACCTTGATGAGTAATTATTGCCTGATATATCTTGTATACTTGAAAAAGCTATGAATCATCAAGGAAGCCAAAATACATGTTGCTCAATCGTGCTTCCCTTCCAGCAAGGGTACAGTACAGAGACCACACTGGTTTTAGTACTAGATGACATGAGAATATTGATGGATGTTGGACTTGGCCTTCTCTCAAAGGTCACTCCCAATCTTGTTTCCTTCTCCTCTCCTGTTTTGCTGACTATGTTTTTGATGACATGAGGAATCTGTGCACTTTACCACTGCTAACCAGTGCTGATATGCTTGAGCTCACTCCCTAAAACAAGGTCAAAGCTGCCTACACCTGGTTGGCACATTTAATTCAACTGTAAGCCCCTAGTAAGGTGGCACAACATGTACCCAGGACCTGTAAATTAAATGTTGCTGTGGGCCCTGCAGGACCTACTGTGCCACCCACTTAAGTGGTCCCTTAAAACATGTGTCAAGCCTACCCTTGCAGCCTGTATGCTGTTTTAAACAGCAAATTCAATCTTCCAAAATAAATCTGTTGCCAGGTCCAAAACATCCTTTTTAATACATATGTCAGCCCAAAGGTAGGTGCTAAACAGCCGATAGGGCATGGCGCATTGTATTTGACCGTTGAACATATACTTTCATGTTTTGCATGTCCTCCTGGTGAAGAATTCACAAATTTGTTTTTTACTGCTGTGAGTCATTCCTCTCCCATTGGATATCATCTGATTACTTTATTACATTTAATATGTAATAATTGTTGTTTGAGAGCAGGTAGAAGACTCATTTTTGGTATCTAAGGAATTGCAGTTTAAAATAATTTTTAATTATAAAGTTGGATTTTAAGTCACAATTCTGAAAATGCCACTTTTAGAAAGTTAGCATTTTCTTGCCCAACCATTTGGCACCTGAAGCCTGTTTCCTGGAGCACATGACTAGGTGTATTTGGTAGCTGGCCTTTGTGTATTTCTCCCATAATACCAATGGGTGAATGGGTGTTGGCAGGACGGGCAATCCTGGCAGGTTGGGAGGGTGGAGCCCTGTACAGCCCTACATAGACTTCAAAGATGCTGCCTCAGCACACCCACATAGGACTTCACACTAGTCTTTTGTGACCCCACACTCTGTGGAGCCTGCACAAGGTGGCACAAAAATTCAATGTCATCTGTGGGGGGGGGGAGGTCTAGAAGTTTCTTCCACTTCAAACATGACATCAGGTGTAAAAACAGGACCCCTGCACCTACTCTTCAGTCCACTTCTGGACCTGCAGAGGACTCTCAGAGGACTGACCTGCTGCCTCAAAAGGACTGCCTTGTTGCCTGAGGCCTGTTGTGTCCCTTCAGAGGACTGCCCTGCTGCTTGAGACCTGCTTTTCTGCTTGAACCCAAGACTTCCAGACATACTATGAGGGCTAGTTGGCTGGCCTCCTGACAGAAAAGTAGGGGTTGTGATAAATTTCTCTCCACAGGTGGAGTTTGGGCCATTTTGTCTCTCCATGTTACACATGTAATGCGGAGTTCTGGCCATATTCCGCCACCCACTGTTTTTTCTCATGCGCAGCTCACCAACAGAAAGTTGTTAAGCACATGCAAGAACTGGAATCCCCTCGCATGACTTTCTAGTGCTAAGAGGCCCCCGGAGGGATTTTCACTATGTGGGTGATCATGGGTGGTCACGGCCATTCACATTGGGAAAGCTGCATCTCATGTAGAAAATCTACTTGAGCAGCAGCAAAACCAGCCAGAGAAACAGCACCCGCTAGCATGCTGTTTGATGTAATTTGCACTGATTTTTCAGCAACTAGCAATCTCCTGGTGCTATAAATCAGTGTGACGAGCTAACTTCCTGCCCATTTGCAGAACTCTGCAGAGTGTTTATGTAACTCTGTGGAATTCCATGGAATGAAACTCAGCGAGTTCCACTCACCCTGTAGAAAAGGCTCCACCCATCTTGAACTGGCACTTGACCCAGCCTGAGTTCCATTTAAGTGGTGCCCCTCCAGTCCTCGACCCTTGAAATTGGTGTTAAAGGTGCAAAGATAGCCCAAATTCAAAACTTAGAACTTATACATTGTCATAAAGTGCCCTCAGAACTGACAGAGACCAGGACCTAGCTGTTTGCTGATCCACCTAAGGAGCATCACTGGTCAATGTGACTTCATGGTGGCTCTCTCTGCATTCTTTTTTGCAGAATAAAAACCTGTTCAGGGTTTCCTCGCAGGAGTTGTATCTATCCTTGTGGAGCCCTCGCCAGCTACAGTCTGAAGCTTCATCCCAGTGGTGATTTTTGTGTTTCAAAAAAAGAGACTTAGGGCCTCATTATGATCATTATGATACAGTGGGCAGGATGCTGCCATGCCGGCAGCCTCCCCACCACCGTATTATGAGCACTCCGCCGGTCTGGGCGATGTAAAAAGTGCAGTGGCATTGGCTTCGGCTCTCAAGGAGGGCTGAGACCAATGGCACTGCACTATTGGTCCTGCCAGAACACTTGGAATGTGCACTGTCTGCCATTGCGCATTCCAGATATGGAGACAGTGCACATTCTGAGTGTGCTGATAGGGGGACCCCTGCATTGCCAACGACATGGGCATGGACAGTGCAGGGGCCCCCCTGTAGCCCCGTCTCTGCAGTTCCACCAGCCTTTTCATGGTGGGGTCCACTGACAATATGCAACTTCTTGTTCCTCTTGAAGAACATGTGTAGTAATCAGCTTCTAAACTCGGTGACTGCATGAATCAGATGGTAAACTAGATGTATGGGAACTCACATAAACTTACCACTGATAAAACAGAACTTTTGTGCCCCACAATCACTTTCTGCCTCATTTGGCTCTCCTCCTTTTCCATCGTTCTATGTCTGGAACCTGAGCTTCACAAAATCTCTTTAACATCTCAGGACAATAAACTGGTCTCCCATTGTCTGCTGTTTCTGCGCATACTTTGCAAAATCCTTCCTTATCTGTCCAGCCCTTCCACGCATGTGGTGATATGGTATCTAGCCTCAGTTTTCAACATCTTCAGAAAGCAGCTGCCCTTCTTACACTTGCCTTACGTTCTAGATCCTCTGCTTCTAAAGCACTCCGTGAATTGCACTGGTTCCCCATCCATTAAAACATCATCTTTTAAACTCAACTCTCTGTCTCTTTCTAAAGGCCTGCCAGGATCTAGGACTATACTATCTCTAGCATTTTTTAATCCAATATCATCCTCTGGTCTCCTTACACTCCTCCTCAGCCAACATTTTATGGTGACCAGGTTCTGTACATCTAGAGATGGAGGGCACGACTTTTCAATTTTAACACCACAATTATGGAGTTCTGTGCCTGTCCACTTTTGCTCTGTTACCAACACAATGCCATGCAGAAAATGTCTGAAAACGTGGCTATTTGCTCACAGCTAATTGATTACAATGACTCTTGTTCCTCCCCCACTCAGTTCCAGTGCCAGGGCACCTTTGTAAGTAACGGCACACTTCACCAATGTGTTAGATTCATACATACATACATACATGCATTTTCAGAAGGAAGGTTATGTCAGGTTATGTCAGTGATTATGCTCATATTGGAAACTAATACCTACCCAATCAACTCCAGCATGTACCTTTTTGTGCCCACATTAAGACTGGAGTTTTTTTGAGTAGCTCTCCCACTATGGGATTAATGGGATCCAGCCTTTCCTTTCCCTTGTCCTGCATCTGAATACCCTTCTTTGATGCTGGCTCACTCATTATTGTCATTCTTCTGTATGACATGCTGAAGCAGTACAGGGATCTAAGCAGTACTGTGAATTGCCCAAGTAGGGGAGCATCTATGATGGTGTGCCAAAGCATGAGGACTTTCTAAAGGAGACTTATGATTGCCTCGCCCCTCTCTGTGCTTTTTCTTAAATGGGGCGCATTTGTGTGTGTTTGTGTGTTTATTTAGTTGTCTATTTGTTTTAAACCTGTGTTCATGTTATTTCTGAACTGAGAAGTGGTGGCATTTTGCATGATTTTCTGTTTTGAAGTGGCTCATGGCAGGTGTTTGACTGTTTCAGGTTGGAGACATAAATAGCATTCTTACGACTGCTTTCATGTGGAGGAAGGTTTAAGGGGTAAATACCAGCAGTGGGCAGAATGTTTCATTCTGTCCATGCTATTGGCAGAATTTGGTGACTCCGCATTATTCTTGTAATGAAGGGCTCCGTCCAAATTCCTTCAATCGATGCATGGTGAAATTTATTTCTGCAAGGCTCCAGAAATGCAAGTATGAGTGAGATTTGGCATCCCCAGTGTCATTTTCTAACTTGGGCAGGCTGGAGCGATCATGATCAGAGGGCTGCTTCTCAATTAGATTTGCTGCCACTCAAGTAAATTTTCTACTCGAGCAGCAGCTGAATGAACTTGTCTGGCCATATGACCACCGCATGGTGTTGTTCTCCTTGATTTTTCCTCGCTGATCGTGCTAAAGCAATAAATTGCAGCAAGCAGCGTGACATGCATATTTCCACCCATTGGCAGAAGTCCGCGGAGTCTCACAGAGTTTTTAGGTAACTGCGTGAGTTTCGTCCACTCCTAGTAAAAACCATAATTTTCAGTGACTCAGCAAGTATTTAATTGTGTTTGAGTTTTTGCATGTAATATGTATTTCATATAGTAATTATTGGCGTAGGGAATGTCATCAGGAAATACCTATCACAAGCTTTTTTAGCTCAAAATCTAGTGGAACGGCTATGAAATGCAATATTTACTGATACCTGTGGTAATGGCATTAAAAGAACACTTGTAGTCATAGCGTGTTCTCGCTCCACCTCATTAATCTTTCAGATGAAATATCCAAACCAACCAATAAAGCAACTTTTGCATTTTAATTTCGCATTTGTCTGCTTACTAAAGACGCTGGTATCATACTGTACTTTGGGAACATTTCTCCACTGTTTTACTCCTTGGGTCATAGTAATGGCAAAACCTTGTTGGCTTTGAACGGTCCTTTATTTGCGTGGTGGAATATTGTAAAGGGGCCAAAATGGATATAAACCTCAGCCTACAACACAAAGCACAGGCATATCACATCATGAAAAACATGACATTTAAAATACCAATCCATATAGGTGGTTCTAATAAAATGTAATACAAGTTTTGCCAGAGGTTTGTTTTAAGCGACATTGTTATGTTTTGAAACTGTGGCTCTATTCATCAAAATGTTTTGTCTATTTACAATAGAAACATAAACTTCCTCAAAAGATTGAACTTTAGTTTTTGTTAAAAAGAAATCTGCTAGGGGCAAGCGGCTCAGGTTAAATCAGAACCTGTTCTCCTGTTGCTTTACGCGGCTTGAATTAAAAGTAAGCAGTAAGAAAAGCATGTTTTTTCAAGTAAGCGCAGTAAGTGAACAGAGAAATGAAAATTTGATTTGTATTGTCACAATATTTTGATCTCACCAAATGCTATGATGAAGCCCTGGAAATGTTATCATAATATTCTTCTTCCTTGTCAGCAGGATATAAGAAGAAGCTCTACAAATAAAGTCTGCTGAGAGTGAAATCGCTTTGTGAGTAAACCCTTTCGACATTTCCCCTTTTTGTTTGTATGAAATTATAGACCCAAAATTGCAGGTTATTATGCTAACTTGCTTTGCTTCCTAGTTTTCCCTATATATACGTATGTTTTTTAATTTGACATATGTTCTGTGGATGAACCAGCTTTATTTTCATGATAAACAACAACCAACAACAACCAGAAACATTTATTGGCCTGTTTATGACTGTGAATCAATAAATATGAATATGTTATGAAGAGCTGTAAAAGGTGAGAAGTCATTTAGGGCCAGATGTACCAAACATTTTTTCATTTTTCAACTGGAAAAATGCTTTTTTCATGTACAAAGGCAAAGTTGCTTTTGCAATTCGGTATTAGGAAGGGGCGTGTTTAGGGTCTCCCTTACTAAGAATGGCACTGGTATGTATGAATGTTTTGCGATTGGAATGCAGTTTCAAAACATTATTTTTTTTTTACTCTATAGAGAAGGTGGTAAACCATTGCAAATGAGAAGGGGTCCCCAAGCAACCCCTTCTCCTTTGGGAATGAATGCAAAATGTTTTTTAAGGGCAGGCACTGTTCCAAGGACCACTGCTTACTCCCAAAAAACGAAACTGAAAAGTTTCATTTTTCTATTCGAAATGCATCCTTTAAGGAAAATGGACTGCATTTTTTTAAAAAGAATTGCTTTATTTTTTTTTAAAAAAGCAAACACAGATAAGGTTGTAGCTGTCCCCAGCAGGCCACCATCTCTGTGTATTTGGTGATTCCCAATGGGTCACAAATTGTGACCTACCCCCATGAATATTAATGAGGTAGGTCAATTGTGATCCCATTGGGAATCGCTGAATGTGTCAAGGGCACATTATTAATACATAGGTGTTTGCAATTTCCTAATAGAGAATCTCAAAGAGTCACTATTAGGAACTTGCAAAATGAAACCTACATACACGTGGCCCTTAAAGTTCTGTCATTCTCGAAACAGTGATTGGTGTGTGCTTTTGGCCAACCAGAAACGGGTATAATGATTTATGTTTACATTAAGGATTCTTTTAACTGACTCTGAAAAACCACTTAGCCAAACCATTCTCATTGATTCCTAAACAGGACAGTGGCGTAACAAAGTGCGGGGTGACCTCAAAGGGGGGCCCTCAGCACAGTACACCATGCACAGACAGCAGGCCAGGTCCGGGAGGCCCCCTCAAGGGATTTCGCAGGGGGGGCCCTCAGGTTTCAGTACTACATTGAAACAGGTTTCCCTATTTGTTCTGTTGGAGGCAATCTGACAATACAAAATGATTCCTTGTTGTTTACTACGTTTAGTATTATGTAATGTATAATGACTGTTTAAAATAATGTGACTAAGGCTTTAGTCATGATCGTAAAGGGTTGAGGAGAATGTCAGAAGGGAAAATACACAGATTTTTATTTTATTTGGGAACTCCATCTAATTATTCTTTACCATTCAATGCATTCTTCTTTATGTCAATACTTATTTATTTAGCTGTTTTGTATTGCATGTCTATACTACCATTAAGCAGCTCTCTGGCACTTTGAAATGCATGTCAATTAAATATGTGTCGGGTATAGTTGGAGTTTCCATTTTCTGCTGTACAAGGTTAGTCTGGTGGTGGTCTTTAATGGATCTAACTTTGATAGTCAAAAGGTTTTTAAAAAAGGAGTTTGAGATTAGTCATCCATAGTTTTTTATCAGCTGCAAAGTTCTGAAGTTGACTGCTCTGCTTTAACTCAGTTTTAGTTTGTTGCATGAATATAGCTTTGATTGTGAATGTCCAGTTGTAGTAACTGATCACAATCAGCTCATTCTCATGTAAATACGGCTCCCATAAAATAAATACCACAACCCTAGAATTCTTCCAAAGCATTCCAATACTCGTTATTGAATACCTCTGAACAATAAAGCCTCTACAAGGCAGCATAGCTAAATATATATCTGAGAGGGGTCTTCTTGTTATATTAGGCAGTGGGATGGTGTGTTGATCTGCCCATATTCTGCAGCATCTTCTTTTGGAATCACTTAATCACAGAAATTTCCATGTTAGCCCTCATAAAGAAACAAGAACACAGAATGTAAACTGTGAGCATGGAACAAAACATTACAACACCATAAATCATAATGGTTATTGAATGGAGACACTCTGCTACGGGAAATTTGTGACATATCTCAAATTCTGTATACAAATTCTGATGATAAGGCTTTCATAGACATAGATTGGATTGAGAAATGTAATTGTAATTGCAAATGTATTTATATAACACTTACTATCCCTTAAGAGGCCTTGAAGCACTTTTCGGCAAGTAGCACGCTACCCCAGAACCCAAAAGGGTTAGTGGTGGATTAGTACAGGGAAATATGAGTAAAGTATTCGTATAGGGAAATATGAGTTCATTTGAGCGGTGGACATATGAGTCTGTTGGTTGGTTTGAATAGTACAATGGAGGGACAGAAGAGGGAAGATTCCAGAAAGTGTTAATTGTGAGATCATTGTAATAAGATAAGGTTTGGGGTGAGTAAAGGAGAGATGGAGAAGGGAAGAGTCTGTAGAAAGAACTTAAGGAGATGATAGTAGTAGAATTAGGTTTTGAATGAGTCAAAGGAGAGATTCATCAGGGAGAACTTAGTAGGGTTGTTTGGGAGATCATAGTAGTAAACTGAGGATTGGGGTGAGCCAGGAAGGATAGAGGAGGGACAAGTTTAGGATGTGTTATTTTGGAGATCATAGTAGTAGAATGAGATTTGGAACGAGCCAAAGAGTGGAGATAAATTGGAATAGGTATGGGGAAGACAGATTAGTACATTGGGGAGAGTGATTTTTTAACTTTTATTTGTTTTGTCTCTTGTATAGTGGAACTATTGTGATAAATATATAGATACATGATTACATAGAAAGAGAATGTATGTATAAGGAAGAAAATATATTGAAATGTAAAGTTGTTTTGTATAAGCACAGACTCTCAAATGTCTCAGTATTTGAAAGTAATTTATCTGTGTATTTGTGTATGTTTTATAGCACTACTTCTTGTCTTGCGTGAGTTATAGTTACTTAAAAGAACTCTAACTATAACTGCTGAATTTCTATGGTAGAATTGGAGTTATAAATTTTTGAGGTCTAAGGTAAAAAATAGCACCTAAAAGATCAAACCACCAACCATGGGCACCTAGTCACATGAGATGAGGTCAAAGTTGAAAAATATGGCCAACCGCAATGGATCGTAATCTGCCATAAAATGTGGATTAGGCTCAGTCAATGTTTCCGTTTGGGCTTAAAATAAATTTTTACTGAAAGTCTCGGAGAAGATAAACTTTCAATAGGGTAAGGTTATAGGCAGTGTTCGAGGAGGAGGCGTCGTCATCGGGGAACCGCTGGATGACGTTGCAGTGAAGATTTCTTAGTTTTGACTTAGTTAGAAGTATAAAATCTCCAGTGGGACAAAACTGGAGGTTGTAGTCAATGAGAGTTCCTTGAGGTCAGCTACCCCTTGGGCAAAGGACTGCTGAAGAGCATTTTCTGTAGCAGAGAAGAATGTAGCTGGAGTTCTTGTGAATTCAGGCTGACTGGCAATTCACCTTGGGCACAAAGGCAAGCAGGGTGGTCCCTTTTTTCCCCTCAGTTCTCAGAGTAGTTTTTAGTCAAAACATTGGATTTTGGCTATCTGGACATCTTTAACACCACAACCAAGGGTCCAGGACTGGATGGGTAGCAGTGGGGGTTTAGGACTCACTCAGGATAGGTCCAAGTGTTGGTTCAAGATGGTTGGAGCCTTTCTGTCTCTGAGTCTCTGAGTCGCAGATCAGGAGCCCGTTAAACTAGCTCTTGGAGTCACTCTGGTAGTCCTGAGATCAAGTGATGAAACATGACCTCAAGCAGCATGGCAGGCGTTTGAGGGTTCAAGGTAGGCTTTATGCAGCAAAGCAGTCCTTCCAGCTGTACCAAAGCAGTCTTGTAAAGTACACAGCAGGCCACAGCAGCAGGAAGTCCTCTGAGAGACCTTTCAAAGGTCCAGAAAAAGACATGAAGAGTGGGTCTGAGGGACCACATTTTATAACTGGTGACTTCTTTGAAGTAGAAGTTAGTAGAGAATCCCCCTTGACATGCATGAAGTTTCCTGCTTTGCCTGCCATGGCTCCTGGCAGTCTACATGAGCAATGCAGGGATGACAAGTAATTTGTGTGAAGACAGAGAACAGCCTGTTCAGTTGCAAGAAGGACTGTGTCCAGCTCTGCCCTCGCCACCCTGCCAGTTGATGGCCCATCCAGGTACACCAAATTCCTCTATTGTTTTGACTGTCTGGGAGGAAAAAACAAAGTCCAGCTGCCAACTACACCCTGTCATGTAACTCAGGATAAGGCGGCTGGCACCAAATAGCACAGAAAAAGCAACTTTCCAAAAGTGGCATTTTCAAAATTGTAACGTTACCATAAAAGAGGATTTTTAATTAGAATTTCTCATACATCAAATATGAAATTCTTAAATGTTCCCAATCATAAGATAGCACATATTCACATATATTAAGGCAACCTAATGGCATTTTATGGGAGAGGTAGGCCTCAAAGTAGTGAAGAGCAAATTTAGGAGTTTGTCAGTACCAGAACATACTAAACTTAAACGTCCAACCCTTAATTACACTGCACCCTCCCCTATGGGCTACCAACGGCCTACCTTAGTTTTGACCTACATGCAATAAAAGGGGAGCTTAAGGCGTGGCAAGGTGGTTATATTGCCAAGTCGAACCGTCTGTTTAAAGCTGAATTCAGGCTGTAATGGCAGACCTGGGACATGTTTTGAGGGGCTACTTAAGTGGGCGGCGCAATGAGTGCTGCAGACTGGCTAGTAGCATTTAATGTACATGCCCAAAGTATATGGTATACCAATCTACAATGGACTTGTAAGGAAATTAAATATGCTAATCAGGTGTATGTCAATTTTACCATGGCTAAGGAACAGAGCACCTAAGCGCTGGTTAGGAGTGGAGAAGTACACAGAGTTCTAGGGCCAACAAAAACAATTTTCAGCAAAAAGTACACATTAAAGGCTAAAAGTTTGGGGGTGATCATGTAAAGAGGGAGAAGTTGAACACCATCAAAGTAGAAGTAGTGGTTGCAAGGTTATATCTCTGTCCAGGAAACTGTTTAACTGAGGATCTCCGATTTAGCTAGGTTGATTTTTGAACCATGCAACTCTTTATAAAGCTCCTAGTTGGTCCATGAACTGTCTGTGCATGGAAGCAGGAGAAAACAGGGTAAGCAGAACGTCTTTAGTAAAAAAGAGAATCTTATGAACAATTGGGCCATATGGGCCCCTTGTTACCACAGATTATTTCCTTCTTATGCACATTGCAAAGGGTTAAATAGTGACAGTGAATAACAGTGGGCAGAAGGGGCACCCCTGTGTTCCTCTTGAAAACTGAAGAGGGTTTGAAAGTACTCCTTTTAAGATTATTGTTAGAAATTGGGTCTCTAGTTGGCACGTTGGGAAGGGATCAATGTACAGAAAGAAGGGACCAATGTACAGAAAGAAAAGAGTCAAAGTCATTTCTTTGTTTCGTATCTATAGGGGATTCTCCTGGGGACAGAGAAGTGTAACAGTTATAAAATGTGTTTCATTTACCTTCATCAGAGGTTAATTGCTTTCTTCTGCAAGATAATATTTTAGTGACATAGTGGCTCTCTCTCCTTTCTGTCTTAATCAGTCAGCCAGATTTGAGATTTTGTCCTTCCCATACTCTGTTTTCTTGTGGTAGAATATCATAGATTTGGCCCTGTTGGCAACGACATCATTGATTTTTCTGTTTATGGATATAACTTTAGAATACAGTGCTAGGGAGGATGGGCTCTAAGCTCTCAAGCTGATGTTTAAAGTATTTCTTCCAATTGTTCTCTTCCTTTGGTTTACATTTTTTTAACCCTGACTATGAAATGGGTTCTGGTTTTTAGACCTTTATTGTAAGCAAGACTTATCAACTGAGTCTTACTGACAGTAAATTATGTGGAAATGTACTGAGAATACTAACCACCAGTGTCCATTTATTAAGACAAGGCCACTGCTGTGCAGCTAGAATAATAGATTCTGTGCGAGTTGCATGAAAAAACATGAGCACATACATGTGTGCATGTGTCTGGACTGCATGTGTGCTACTACCATCTTGCACTGCTTGGTATCTGTGATCAAGTAGCCTGTCACAGAAAAGACCCTTTAAAGATTGGTGCTGACCTTTCTTACAATGTGAGTGGGCATTCATCCACTTGGATTTACAGTGTACAGGGAGATATTAATTTTAAGGTAAATCTGAATTCTGAGTGTGGAGTCACATTATTTTTTCTCATACCTACACCCTTTATGGCACTTTAAGAATTGTCATGTTTCCCTGTCTCATCCATATTCAGATTCTAGACCTTTTTAATGGGTCAGATTAATTACTCTGCTGCCAACAGGAAGATCACGTACCTCCCCATACAATAGCAGCAAGAACATCAAGACTCCCACAAGGCTAGGAGAACTGAAGAAAAGGCTCCAGGTGGCTGGGACTAGAGACAAGTAGCCAAATAAGCACAAAATAAGCTAAATCATCCCCATGGGGCTAGAGAGAACATCATAATTTCTAACAGACAGACTAAGTGCAGAATGGAACGAGGAAGAATTCCCACATGAAGTGCCAAGCCCCCAGGGGTTGGCACAATCTAATTTGGTGACTTTCCATGAGGGAGTGTACATTTCGCCCCATATTCAGATCCTCTGTACTGCCCCCCAATGTCCATGCCTGCGACTAGAGTCAATGAGGAAGGTACAATCCTTCTGTGATGTGTCTGTGATGACTTGGGAAGGAGAAACAGTATGCCTGATCCTGTGCTGGCACTCGATTGTGTTTTAAAAGCTTCAGATATTCCACTGAATCCTAGCTGTCCCACATCATTGAGGTTAAAATACCTCTCAGTCTGGGACATGAGCTCAGCCCTAAGCACAGGATCTCTCAGCACTACTAGGTGGAGGGTCCATCCTCTCTTAAAGGAACGGTCCCATCCCACTGTTAAGGTTAGTGAATGATATCAAACCATGATCTAAGGTCAATTACTGAATATGTTTGATGAACATGTTAATCATGTATAGTTTTTGCTTTAACAATCTAATTCTCTACATACACCCCAGAGTTTTAATGACTTGATATCTGCCTTAAAACGTTTGGTTAAGGCCCTTAAATGAGGGGTTGAGGTGTATTTTTCAGATCTATCTGCTAATGTCACCCACACTAAGTTGAAGTCTCCAGTGATGATTAGGCTGCCTTTGCAAATCCTGCCAGGGTGTTCAAGATGATTTTTATCAACGTGTCTTGCCTGAACATTGGAGTATAATTTATGGCAATTATGGTCCGCTGGTTGTGCAACCAATCCATGTCCTTGTACTTTCTGCTAATTGGGAGTTTAAATTGTGAGGCTTTTTGAAACAGGAGAGCAGCACCATTATGTTTAGTGTTTGCAGAGGAGAGGAAGACTAGCAATTACTGCCTACCCCTAAGGTGGGTTCTGTTGCCTTTCCGCAGATAGGTTCCTCACATGGAATAATATAATTTGTTCCCTCTAGTCAAAAAACACATTTTAACTCTCTTGTTGGGAGAGTTCAGCCACTTAGTGTTGAATGAGATATCTGGACCATTTTTAGTGTTAAGGAATGACGTTTCCAAGAGTAGGTTGTTTGAGTGCCTTTGGGGATATGTTGAAGGAAATTGGGCATAAGTCAGCCTTAACATTATAAGTCTTAATAGGTGTGATAGATGGTGAAGTGTGCTACTGTGTTTCCTACACTTTCCTCACATTATTAGAGCAAACAGAATGTCACAAGCATACTTTATATGGCCAAGTTTATAACCATACAACAAAATAAAAGTGTATTCTTCAACCTAAAGACTGAGAAATGTCACCAGAGCACACTGTGGGACCTCCCCATCAGGAATATGACTCTAATGGCATGTACTTTGGTTTACCATAAGTATGCCAAAAGAGCTGGTTCAGCATCCCCCACTTGGCTGCTCATGCCCAAGAATGCAAAATGAATAGGAAATAACCATTGCTCAAAGTAATGTAACTAAACGATTCTATTAAGATTTACCTCTAATTTTAAAAATCAGGCAAGTTAGGGTACACACCTATAGATCACACCACTCTACAGGGCAATGGAAATAGGTAGGGCTTTGGATAACTCCACTCACAAATTTGATGATCTTTAAGGCTGAGCATCATCATTATCTCCCTTAGCTCTTCTTCAGGCCTTGCATCAGTACTGTGTTCAATATGTTCCCACATCAGCCCGTTGGGATTCCATTGTGTGTTGCACCACTCCCTAGTGTTGGTGCTCCTTCAGCATTTGTCTCCTCTGGAGCCAGCATCCTTTTTCCATGTCTGTCCTATTAGTTAAGTTTCTCATTCTCTTGGTGTGTTGAAAGGCTAGTTCAAAGGGATAGGTCAGTCCATTTTTAATGTCATGACTCCTAAGTTTCTTGGTAACTGGAATCAATAGGAATCTGTGTTGGAGTGTGGCAGGGGCAATATTTTGCTGGAGTGAGCATTCAATGTTCTGAAAGGTGGAAGTATATTCAGATCTTAAAGCACACAGGTGCTCTTTTTCTTTTAAATTATGGAAAATAAAGTGAACATTTCTCAGGCCTCACAATCTGCTGCCTCCCATCTGGCTGGTTAGATGGACTCTCTCAAATTGTATCTCTTGGTGTTTGGTGCCCAACAGCAAGGAGAAAAGGCCTAAAATGAGTGCTTCCATATCTGTTCCTTCTGCACCTTACACCAGGCCTCTGATGCAAATATTATCCCACCTGGACCAGTTTTCAAGATTTTCACACTTCACTGTTGTGGCTTCTTTTTGACAATAGAGTCAAGTGTTGCCTCAACTTCAAGATTAGCAATCTTGATGCACTGTCCTTTGTTTCATTGTCAACCAACCTTGAGCAAAACTGAGGGCCTGATTTAGAGTTTGGCAGATGGGTTACTCTGTCACAAATGAATATCCCATCTGCCGTATTTTGATGTCCCTGGGGACATAATGAAAACGTAATATGGCGGACAAGATATCTGTCATGGCAGGGGGAATGATAAGTTGGTTATATAGCAAAAGAGTATGTTGGTTTTCAGTGGCCTCCGGTCCATCTCTTCTGCTGTGCTGTTCTGATGTGGGCCCCATAACATTTGGCTTTGCCGATCAGCTACCCTACTTCCTGGGACATGCACAGCTACCCTATAGGTGGCTACCAACAAAGAATCTAGTCCAGAGAGGTTCCACATAATCCTCCCTCCACTCCTATGGTCCTCTGAGATGCTCTTCTTAACCTCATGGAGTGAGCATACTAGTCCATGCCTCCAACCATCCTGACCACCAAGAGCCTTAAGGATGTTATTTTCTTCATACCTCCTGACACCATGGGATATCTCAGTTTATAGTGCATCTGTAACATGCAAAAAGTACTGAGGTTGGATTCCCGTCCTCCTACCAACTTGCGATTCCTTGTTTCTAGAGAGAGCACGTCATGTTATTTATGGCAAAAATAATCTGATTTGACAGGGTCACTCAGGCTTGGGACTGTGGGCTAATCAGGAGCCCCTGAGTCAAACAACCACTCAAGCTGGCATCAGGGCCACTTCCCATCATCTTTGCTTTTAACATGTAATGTAATGGAATGAAAATGTTCACCCAAAAATCTCAACGCGCAACAGTTTTAACACCAAGTGCTTTATGTCTGCAGAACAGCAATACACTTAGGCCCTCATTACAACATTGGCGGTAAATGCCACTTACCGCCGTACAGAAGACCGCCAACACACCGCTGCAGCCGTGGAATTCCGCTACAGCTATTACGACCCACAGCTCGGAATCTGACAAAAACCAGACACCCACACGAGTCCTCCACACCAAAGGTCAGTGATAAACTGCTGATTAAACCGACACCGTCATGCCAACAGGAATACGCCCACACTATCACGACCTACGAATTCATGCATCACAGGCACTCAACACCATCACTCACACACCATCCATGCACCTCACACAACACACACAAACACATCCCCTCACACATCACAACACACACCACTTCACACATCACCCACACCACCCCATGGCACTGCAAAGACACCCCAGGTTCTCTGAGGAGGAGCTCAGGGTCATGCTGGAGGAAATCGTCCGGGTAGAGCCACAGCTATTTGGATCACAGGTGCAGCACACCTCCATAGCTAGGAAGATGGAGCTATGGTGGAGAATCGTCGACAGGGTCAACGCAGTGGGACAGCATCCAAGAACTTGGGATGACATCAGGAAGAGGTGGAACGACCTACGGGGGAACGTGCATTCCGTGGTCTCAAGACACCACATTGCAGTTCAGAGAACTGGCGGGGGACCCCTACCTCCTCCCCCACAACTAACAACATGGGAGGAGCAGGTCTTTGCTATACTGCATCCTGAGGGCCTCACAGGAGTAGCAGGAGGAATGGACTCTGGTAAGGCGAATCTTTAACTATCATATCCCCCACCCTACCTGCATGCTATCACATACCCCCACCCTCACCCTCACCCCATCACTCCAACTCCTCACATATGTCCCATTATCACAAACCACACATCCCAACACCAAGCCCTGCATGCAACTACAAAGCATGCAAACCCATCACCAAAGCAGGTCCACTACAGATACCCACACAGACCCCAAAACAATTATCACACAAGGTCCTACACAAGAATGCAAGCACTGGGGTACAGGGTCACCCACCCATTGCACACCATGGCACACACAAATGCAATAATCATGCCTTTACACCCCTGCAGGACCCCTACCCAACGTCACTGGACAGGAGGTTCCAGACATGTCCACCCCCCACCCCAAAGAAGCCCACAGTGATGACAGCAGCTCTGTCCAACTGGATCTAGATGACCAGCCCGGCCTATTTGGGACCTTGGGACAGTCGGTTCCCCTGACACAGTCACAGGCCACCACAGAGCCTCCCCCTCAGGTAACACCAGCACAGCACCCACCCAGCTGGTCCACCTCTCTGTCCCCAGGACACGTCAAGCAGCAGTGTGTCCACCACTACAGGGAACCCAGGCAAACCCACCACCCCAAGAACAGCAGGGACCTGGGGGCAGTGGCAGTGGGCACACAGTTCAGGGGACAGAGGTCCAGGAAAACCGGGGAACTGGGAGGTCGGCTGTGCGACAGGGGGAGGACAGGCCCAGGGAACCCACTCTCCATGAGGCCCTCTCCAACATCATGGGAGTGTACCATCATTCCCAGGAGACGATGGCAACAGTACTGGCCAAGTTTCAGGAGACCTGGGTGGCTGCAGGATGAACAGTATTTGGGGTACAGGGAGGAACTCAAGTACATCAACACCACCCTGGGCACTATTGTAGGGATGCTCAAGGACCTTCTCAACACCAGGAGGGACACTGTGGCACAACAAGGGGCCCCTGACACTAGCCTGGACGAGGAACTGCCCACCACCTCAGCTGGCGCTAGTGGACATGAGGCACCGCCACAGGCCCACAACACCAGCACCCCACCCCCTGCAGATGGAGAACCCCCTCAAGCGGTCCCTGAGATCCAGGACAAAGACAGAGAACAGTGCCAAGACCCCCGCCAAGAAATTAGACCACCCTGAATGTCATCCTTCTGTCCCACTTCATCACCCTGTCCATCCTTAAACTGCCCTAGCTCCACTTCCTCTGCCCCTTTGGACAATGCACCTGTGAGACAAATAACTGGACTCTGCCATGGACCCTCCTCCACCATCACCCCTGACCATTTTATAACCCCCTCCACTATTTAACACTTAAATAAACACCCTTGAATCACAAAACAATCTGGAGTCAGTCTGTGCTTTCATATATGTGTGTTTGCAATATCACTCTCCTAGTTCGCACATGTGCCTCATTGTAGTGTTCCTCTGCCCTTGTCCTGGGATTTCTCACTGGGGTCAGTAGCCATGACAGGTTGGGGTAGCCAGAGTCACCTGCAAATGTTGAGGGAAATCTGTTAGACACACACTAACTCTTAGGGACAACCCCAGACCCAGACAACTATTCACAGGGTATAGGGTCCTACTCCTCACCTATTAGCCACACACGGTGCCTCTGGACTTGCCCCATCACATAAGGGATGCTGCTATTCCTCAGAATGTAAGCGTCATGCACTGAGCCAGGAAACTTGGCGTTCATATGGGAGATGTACTGGTCGGCCAAACACACCATCTGCACATTCATTGAATGGTAGCTCTTCCGGTTTCTGTACACCTGTTCACTCTTGCGGGGGGACCAAGGCCACATATGTCCCATCAGTGGCACCTATGATGTTGGGGATATGTCCCAGGGCATAGAAGTCACCTTTCACTGTAGGCAAATCCTCCACCTGAGGGAGCACGATGTAGCTGCGCATGTGTTTCAGCAGGGCAGACAACACTCTGAATAACAAGTTTGAGAACATAGGCTGGGACATCCCTGATGCTATGGCCACTGTTGTTTGAAAAGACCCACTTGCCAGGAAATGGAGTACTGACAGGACCTGCACTAGAGGGGGGATTCTAGTGAGATGGCGGATAGCTGACATCAGGTCTGGCTCCAACTGGGCACACAGTTCCTGGACTGTGCCACAATCAAGTCTGTAGGTGACTATTACATGTCTCTCTTCCATTGTCGACAGGTCCACCACCGGTCTGTACACGGGAGTATGCCGCCATCTCCTCACCTGCCCCAGCGGACATGCCCTATGGATGAGAACAGCGAGCACAGAGTCAGCCAACACTGAGGTAGTAAAAAAACAAATTTACTGCACACATTGGTCAATACGCTATGTGCCTGTCTCTGTGTATATTCAAGGCCTATATATGTGTGACGCATTTAAAATTAATGCCGTGTGGCCCCCTTAAATGGTGGCTGCCTGACCTGAAATGTGGGACAAGGGGATATGAGGTAACTGCGCTGGCGTTGTACACGGTTGCAGAAGGCGGTCGAAGACTGCGGCGCAATCCTGCATTGGTTAACATTGGGCCCTATGGGTTCCAGGAGCCAATAACGATGTACACCGGCAGTGATGGTACGCACCGCCGCGGACGTGACAGCCACTTTCTGTCTGTTGATACCTGATCTTCGACAGGAGAGGACCTACACTGCAAGTGCTGCTGTGACCTCAGTCTGGAAGCGATGATGGCTCATGTGTCTGGGGAAAGGGCACCTGCCTTCTCATCGGAGGAGTCGGATAAACTAGTTGATGGGGTCCTCCCCCAGTACACACTACTCTACGGTCCTCCAGACAAACAGGTGAGTACACTGTGAGCATGCTGTATGGGCAATGCCTGTTTGGAGTGATGTGGATGGAAGATACGGGGGGATGAGGCCTGCATGATCGGACAGTGAGTGTATGTGTGTCAGGGCAAGGGTGGGAACGTGGGACAATGACTGTGATGGTCCGTACGGTTAAAGTTTCTAATTTTCCCCTGTACTATTCCTCTAGGTCAGCGCCCACCAGAAGAAGGATATTTGGCGTGCCTTTGCCAAGGACATCCGGACCCTGGGGGTTTACCACAGACAGAGCACCCACTGCCATAAAAGATGGGAGGACATTCGCTGCTGGGTCAAGAAAACGGCGGAGGCCCAGCTGGGGATGGCCTCCCAGCGTGGGAGGGGTGCCTATTGCACCATGACCCCCTGATGTTCCGGATCCTGGCGGTGGCGTATCCGGAGTTGGATGGGCACTTGAGGGCATCACAGCAGCCACAAGGGGGTGAGTACGCTCTCATTCAGCTGACTCTGCGCGCATTGGAGGTGTCTGGGTGGGGAAGTTGGGCAGTGGGTTCCCCTAGGCTAGGGCGAGCTTTGTAGGCAAGGACCCTTTGTGAGGCAGGCTAAGTGGCACCCCAACCCCACCAGTGGTAAGAGCCATCTACACCTAGTCAGGCTCCTGTGACTTCCATGTGTGCAGCAATCGGGCATAGGCCATGTACCCTATGCCCCTGTGATTAATTAGGGAACTCTAAGTGCATGACGTAGTGCAGAGGGCTGCTGTGTCTGTAGTGTCCGCCAACGGTAGCGGAATTGTATGCACTGAACATGTCTTCCCCCCACCCTTTTTGCGGTCTCCCTGTTCTTGTGTGCATTAGCATCATCAGGCGGAGGAGCTGTGCCACCGGAGCAGGAGGGAGCTGCATCCCACATGGCCATGGAGGGCGAGACAACAGAGTCTGAAGTCACCAGTGGGACGGAGGGCGAGGGGAGCTCCACGGCGGGGACAGGAGCTGCGACCAGCGACACCGACTCTTCCTCTGATGGGAGCTCCCTTGCGGTGGCGAGCCCCTCTGTGCCCACCACATCTACAGGTACAGCCACGACCCCCCCCACCAGCACTGCCCTCCCAGCAGCCCCTCAGCATGTGTCCCGTGGCCGCTCACCCAGGAGGGTGGGCATCTCCTTCACCCCAGGCACCTCAGGCCCTGCCCAAGTCAGCCCTGCTGCCCTCAGTGAGGAGGCTATTGACCTCCTGAGATCCCTCACTGTTGGGTAGTCCACCATTCTGAATGCCATCCAGGGTGTAGAGAGGCAGTTGCAACAGACAAATGCATACCTGGAGGGCATTCATTCTGGCCAGGCAGCCCAACAGCGAGCATTTCAGGCTCTGGCCTCTGCACTGATGGCAGCCATTGTCCCTGTGTCTAGCCTCCCCCATCCAACTTCCTCCACCCAGACCCAATCCCCAGTATCTCAGCCTATCCCAAGTACACCATCAGACCAGCATGCACACACCTCAACACACAAGGGTGGCTCAGACAAACATAAGCACCACACATCACACAAGCACTCATACAAGCATCATACCCATGGACACATACCAACATCAACTGCCTCCACTGTGTCCCCCTCCTCCACGTCCTCCTCCTCCCTCCCTGTCACGCCTTTCGAGGTCCCAACCCAGCACCTCAGCCACCACAGCAATATCTGGATTCTGGAGTGCGCCAAGCAACAGGCCTGCCAGTATCCCAAGGAGCGAGGCCAAGGACATTCCCCTACCTCCAAAACAGAAGAAGTTGCCCACATCCCGGAGAGAGAAGACCAAAATCCTGCCACCAAGGGCTCAGCCAAGACAATAGTTGGGAGTGGCAAGACAGCTGCGCCACCATCAAAGGTGGGGAAGGGCCTGAAAAAGAAAGGCAAGTCAACGTCACCGCCAACCTGCACGGCAGACAAGACCGCCACCGGTACCGCTACATGCACCACCGCCTGGGATACCGCCGCCAATACCCCAGATACTCAGCCCTTCACCAGCACCGCAGACACTGTGGCCTTCAGCAGTACCGCAGTCAGTGAGCCCGCCACCAGCACCGCTGCTACTGATACCGCCGCCAGCACCACGGTCAGTGAGCCCGCAACCAGCACCACCGCTACTGACACCGCCGCCAGCACTGCGGTCAGTGAGCCAGCCACCAGCACGGCAGTCAGTGAGCCAGCCACCAGCACGGCAGTCAGTGAGCCAGCCACCTGCACCGCAGTCAGTGAGGCCGCCACCAGCACCACCGGCCCAATGACCGCCGCAAGCACCGCCGCTGAGGATGCAGCAGTGGGCAACCCACCCACTGGAGAGACTTGAGAGACTGTGGCTTTGCACTCCCCAGGATGCATCAATGGGCATGGAGCCCCCTCGTGGAGCTGGCGTCGTACACTCATCCAGCCTAGGTGCCCCCCCTTCCCTTCCCCCTGAGGTGCCTGTTTTATTTCGATCTGATGCCCCTGCAGTGTTCTCTCCGTTTCCATCGGGTATTGAGTGTTGGCCTCGCCCATGCATTTTGGGCCCAGTGGTCCACGGACTATATATGTGCAATACCTGGACTTGAATTCTTGATGTACATAATTGTTTATAGTGAATATATATTTTTGGCTAATGGATTTTTCTTGATTGCAATGGTTACAATAATTTCATTTGGTCCTTGCGTTATTCAAGGGGGGGTTGATGGGTGTGAATGTAATGTTGCAGCATGTATTTGTGTGTATGGTGTTGTGGGTGGGGCTGGGGGTGCTGCGTGTTCCATGTGTGTGTCACTCTCTTTTCCCTCTCATTGAGAGGGAAAAGAGAGTGCACACTGTAGGTGCAGTACTCTCTGTGGTCATCGCCACCGTCGGTCGTGCTCCTGGTAGAGGAGCAGGAAGACTTTCGCAGGGATTATTTGGAGTTCAGGCTCCATGGCGTCCTAGTTCCTCGTGGGGTGTGTAGAGGTGAGTGTTTTCCCTTTCAAGTCCTGTTTCTGCCGTATTTTTGTTTGTGTTGAATCCGCCCCAGAAAAGGTGGCGGATTGGCCTGTCATAATAGTGTGGGCGGTACATTGTCTTCCACCTGTCTGTTGGCGGTGACCGTCATGCTGTTGTTTTGTACCGCCGTGGCGGTCGGAGTGTTAAAGTGGCTGTCTATGTTGTCGGTTTCCGCGATGGTCATGATTCCATCTTTTTTCTGCCGGCCTGTTGGCAGTTTTACCTCCGCTTTACCACCGACCGCCAGAGTTGTAATGAGGGCCTTAATATTCACTTTTCAAAATATTTAAAGGTGCTTAAACTTGAATATGCTAAGGTATGTGGTAAAATAGCAAATTTCCCTCTCTCTATTTTTAATTGTTGAAATGAGGTGAATGTCAATATCAAAGGAAGTACCAGCATCAGTCATTTTGTTCCAATAGATCAACTATGGACCTTCTACAAGTATGTTTGTTTATTTTTTTTCTTAGACATATGCACATGACCACATTTTCCATTTCTGCTTTTATTAGTATGCAAGAGAACCCAATGTCCCATCCTCCCTTCATGCAGCCCTGCCTCTACCACATGGATGCTTAATGCCTTCTATGTCTGCCACTCCTAATTTTTCTATTCTTGTGTGCCACTCCTGAACTTTTTCCTCCACAGATCATCCATATTTGCGGCTCCTTTCTCTCAGCCCTGCCCTCACTTACATTTTTGTTTTGGTGGGCACATCCTACAATAGCAACTGTTTTAATGAGTCATACACAGTCATGTATCTGCTAAAATGCAAGCCTGGGTGAGACAGTTCAAAATGGGTAGTTAAAATAACCCTCATTCTGTGCACTGAAACTCCACACTGGAAGCAAAATAAAATGCATTTGATGATATTTTCAAAGGACCTCCCCAGCAGGAGGTTCTAATGTTTTCTTTGCCCTCACTTATCTTTTGCGATTTGAAACTTCCATTTCGCACCATGTAATATAATGTTGAGCCAAAATAGAAATTTTTTATAAGACATTTTTATGTAAGTTATTCTGTTACCTGGTCACACATTAGCTATTGTTAAAAGACATTTTCTTAATTTTGAAATTCAAATTTTCTGATCAAGCCAGTGAAGGAAGTCATACAATACATAGGGGGGTTATTCTAACTTTGGAGGAGGTGTTAATCCGTCCCAAAAGTGACGGAAAAGTGACGGATTTACCACCAGCCGTATTACGAGTCCATTATATCCTATGGAACTCGTAATACGGCTGGTGGTATATCCGTCACTTTACCGTCACTTTTGGGACGGATTAACACTCCTCCAAAGTTAGAATAACCCCCATAATTTTTTCATGATTTCAGAACAAAACATATTATTACAAACAAATACTCACATCCCTTGACAGGAATTCACTTTACCAAAGTATCTAGCTCTTGGCTGACATTCTGTTTCCAGACTATTGCCCTCATTATAACTTTGCTGGTCTTTTCCAGGACTGCAGTGGTGACGGCCACCAACAGACCGCCACAGAGGCGGGACTCCGCCCACCAGATAATGACACACAAACACAAAACTGACAGAAACCAGCCACAACAACAATTCTGTCAGACCCAACAGAGGAGAAAAACTGTCGGACCCACCACCCTTCCCACTATGCCAGCAATACACTGCCCTAATGGACCACGAATCACCACAGCGCACACTCAACTGCAGTCACCCATTGGCGGTGTAGACCGCCACAGTAGAATTGGGCACCCAACACCAATAGAAGCCAACATTGACCAGATGAAAAAACACACACCTGACACATATACACACACCGTACATACCCAGCACAGCACTAACACAACCTCACACAAACCAAATCCTTTGCAAACACGAAAAACGAACCACACCTTGACAGCAAGGCAGTACAAGAACTGCACTCACAAACCACAGCCACCTATACACCTTTCACGCATCAAACACCACACGCCATACCTCAAAAATCATCACACTCTGCACAATAGACACACAACACCCACCACACAATAGGCATGTCCCCACAGAAGAATCCCCATTTCACAGATGAGGAGTTGCGGGTGATGGTGAAGGAAATCATCAGGGCAGAGCCACAGCTGTTCGGTGCACAGGTCCAGCAGATATCCATTGCCAGGAAGAAAGAGCTATGATGGAGGATCGTGGACAGGGTGAACTCTGTGGGAACATATCCACACACAAGGGATGACATTTGCAAGAGGTGGAACGACCTACGGGGGAAGGTGTGTGCAGTGGCCTCCAGGCACCAAGTTGACATCATGAAGACTGGCGGTGGACCACCGTCTCCTCCCCCACAGGTTACAGCATGGGAGGAGCAAGTCTTGTCAATCCTGCATCCTGAGGGCCTCACTGGAGTCACTGGACGGATGGACACTGGTAAGTCACCATTACTACCCCACCACCACCGATACCTGCATGGCATGTCACCCCTCACCCTTACTCCCTTCACCCCACTCCAACCCATACAGTGAACCACCCAATTACCACCCTCAATTGTGTACCCTGCATGCCCTACCAACTGCAAGCACACCCCTCCCAGTTCTGCATGCACACACAACAGTAATGCATGTGCAGCATATATTACTACCAATCCCACAATCCACCAGCATACACTGACCAAAGGTGGGAGGACAAAACCCTTCCCATAAGGAAAGCCAGAAATGTGGAATATGTGACAGACAATGACAGTATCAAATCACTTACATGTCCACAGGTGCCCCAGACAATGTCAGAGGTGAGCATGTCCCACGGTAACCCAGTCCTTCACCAGAAGATGCTCTCAGTGATGACAGCCACCCTGGATGTCCCGATCTGGATGAACTCCCTGGCCCATCTAGGATCACTGGTCAGTCGGCTTCCAAACCCATACCCAGTCCACCACAAGCCCCCCATCCGACTCCAACACCACAGCAGCCACCCAACATCCACAAGCCTCATTCCCACAGGACAGGTTGATAAATAGTGTGTCCTCCTGTACAGGGACCCGAGTTCACACCACACAGGCAAGACCATGTAGGTCCTGGTGTGAGTGGGAGTGGGCACATCATTCAGGGGACAGAGTCACAGGGGGCCATGGGCCAGTGGGAGGTCAGCTGTGCACCAGGGGGAGGCCAGACCCAGGGAAGCGACTGCCCAGGAGGCACTCACACATGTCCTGGGGGCGTACCAATAATCCCAGGACAGGATCGGGCAGGTGATTACCATCTTGCGGGAGCACTAGCGGCTGCAGGAGGTACAACACCAGGAGGTCATGCAGCAGTTGCAGGGTCTAAATGCCAACATGGTCTCCATTGCAGGGGTGCTGGGTGACATGGCCAATACTATGCATGAGAACAGAGCACACCAGCGGGCCCCTTCCACTAGGCAGTCTACTTGCAGCCAACAACATCTGCTGCGGCTAGTGGACAGGAGGACCTGCCACACCACTTGCAGGCCATCAGCACCCTTCCCCTGCAGAAGATGAACCACCTAACAAACGTTCCCTGTGACCCACACAGACACCAGAGACCGTTACCAAGACCAAAACAACCGCCAGGAAATGAGCCCCTCCAGAATGTCTCCCTTGTGTGCCACTGAGTCATCTTGTTCACTTTGGACTGCTATTGCTCCTTTTCCTATGGATGCATGGAAAATAGACCTGTGCCACAAACCAACTGGGCCACTACACAAAAGTTTTCGTCCACCATCACCTCACTCTATTGCACCATCCCATCCTTTTTGTCACTTAAATAAACACCCTTGAACACAACTGAAATATTTGTGTTTTATATGCAATGTATTGAACTGCATTATCCTGTACAAATATCCTGTAAATGTGTGAATCCATCCAACAAATGTGTTTAAGCAGTCTGTAGTCCTCACATCAGTACACAGTTGTGACCACACCAACATCTGCAAAAAAGTAAAGCATAAGTGACAGTCTATTGAGAAGTAAAGGTAGTGCTTGACAGAACAAAGCAGGCACACAGCACTTAACTGTAATGGAGATATGACCAGAAGTACAGTCTTACCTGAGTGTCAATGGAAATACTGCTGTATTATATGTGTCCCGTTGTTCACACCCTCCTCCTCCTCTTCACTGTCTAGAGTGCCCACTGCTGCCACAGGTGCATTGTCTCAAACATCCTCCTGCAGGTAGGGCACATGGTGTCTGAGGGCTAAATTGTGCATCATGCAGCAAGCCACCACTCTCTGGCAGACCTTCTTAGGGGAGTAGCATAGGGATCCACCAGTCAAACTGAGGCACCAGAACCTGGATTTCAGTAGACCAATGTGTGTTCAACAACCCTCCTGGTACAGCCATGTGTTTCATTGTACCGATCTTCTAGCCCAGTCATCGGTTTCCTCACTGGAGTCAACAGTCATGACAGGTTTGGGTAACTGGAGTCAACTGGAAGTAGTGAGGGACGCACATTACTCATGTACAATGGACTAGAATACAACTTTGGTTGGCATACACTGACGTACATTGGATGAAGACCCAAGCTCACCTATGAACCACACTCTGTGCCTCTGTAGTCATCCCATCACCTGTAGGACACTGCTATTCCTCAACACATAGGCATTATGTACAGATCCAGGAAACTTGGCAGTGAGGTGGGAGATGTATTGATCAGCAAGGAACACTATCTGTACATTTAGAGAGTGGTAACTCCTCCTATTCCTGTAGACCTGCTCATTTGCCCTGGGAGAGACGAAGGCAATATGGGTCCCGTCAATGGCCCCAATCACATGTGGTATGTGTCCCATGGTGTAGAATGCAGCCTTCACAGTGGGCAAATCTTCACTCTGGGGGAATGAGATGTAGCTGCTCATGTGTTTGAGCACGGCAGTCAAAACCCTTCCAAGCACAATCGAAAACATTGGCTGTGACATTCTTGCAGCCAAACCCACAGTCACCTGGAAAGAACCCCTTGCCAGGAGGTAGAGCACTGACAATACCTGTACTGCAGGGGGTATTGCTGTAGTGCTACAGATAGCAGGATTCAGATCTGGCTCTAATTGTTGACACAGCTCAGTAATTGTGTCCTTGTCCAGACGATAGGTGATTATGATGTGCCGTTCCTCCACTGTAGCCAAGTCCACTAGGGGTCGGTACACGGGTGCTTGCCTCCTCCTCCACAGTGGTAGGTATCTAAGTACCACCAAAAATGAGATGTGTGTGACTACAGAAAGTATGAACACACAATATCACAGTACACAGACCACATATGTATGTAGCAGACTGGAATTGTCTTGGTGTGTACCATCGATACCTATGACACACATTAAATTCTCAGACATGAGGACCAGCATTAGGAATTGACAAAGGCCTGTCCTGTACGCAGGGACAGGTGGAAGTGACCTCACTCCGCCAGCATTTGGCGTCATGGCAGAAGGCAGCTTGCACCGCCGTGTTACTCCTCATTGATTAACATGGAGCTCTATTGAGCACAGGAACCAATGATGATCATCGCCGGCGGTGACGGTGTTCACTCCCACAGACGTGACCGCCATTTTCTCTGTCCAACTTCACTGCTGACTCTCTACAGATCAACACCTCCACTGCGTGTGCTGCTGTGTCCTGTGTCTGGAACACGTGATGGCCCGTGCTACAGGGGAAAGAGCCCCAGCCTTCACATCCGAGGAGTTGGAGAAGCTTGTGGATGGGGTCCTACCCTTGTATGGGCAATTTTATGGGCCTCCAGACCAACAGGTGAGTACCTCACGGGTACGTTCGATGCGACATGGCTGCATGTGGATGTGTGTGTGTGCAAGCAGTATGTCATTCGGAGGGTGTTTTGCTGCATGGAATGCGTATGCAGAGGTACGGGTCATTTGTGTGCTTAATGTGGGATCTATGCAGTATGTAAGCCATTTCTGTTACAGAATGGAGTGTTGAGTTAACGGTGTCCATTCGTCAGTGTTCCCCATGCATGTCAGCACCCATCAGAAGAAAGAGTTATGGAGTGCCATTGCCAAGGACGTGCGAACCCTCGGGCCCCATAGCTGGCGGAGCACCCGATGCAGGAAACAGTGGGAGGACCTGAGACGCTGGGCCTGTAAGACCGCAGAGGCCCAGCTGGGGGCAGCCTCCCAAAGAGGGAGGGATACCTGTCAGATCCAGACCCCCCCTGATGGCCCGCATACTGGCGGTGGCCATTGCTGAGTTGGATGGGTGCTTGAGGGCAGCACAGCAGCCACAAGGGGGTGAGTACAGACTGTGTGATAATTTATTGTTGTTGCCTGAGATGGGGTTTGGGTGCAAGGTTCTAGTCCGTGGATGCCCCAGTATGCCGGCTTAGCTAATCTTGTGGAGTCCTGCTTAGCAATGTAGGGTGGTATGTATATTTGGTATTGGTAAGTAGCTGGCATACCATAGCGGACATGGATTAGTGAGTCCCATTAGGTGTGCAAATGGTTGTGTTTGGGTCCATTTCTGCTGCTGATCACAGGTAATGGTTTGTCATTGTGGTTCATACTGCACAGTGTTAGTCCCAGTGAGTGATTGTGATGTGTATGCCATATGTGCTGTTGTTGCTATGATTGACCCTGTGCTCCTTTTCTTTCTCCCCCACCCTCTCTCCTTTTCTCATCCTGTCCTTGTGTTCATTAGCATAATATGGCAAAGGAGCAGGGGCACCGGCGAGTGGGGGAGCTGCATCCCTCAGGACCCAGGAGGCAGGGTCCACTGATGCTGAGGGGACTAGTGGGTTGGAGGGCGAGGGGAGCACCACGGGGTAGACTGGAGCTACGTCTACTAACTCTGATTCCTCCTCTGATGGAAGCTCCCTGGTGGGGGTGGACCCCTCTGGGACCACCCCTGCTACTACATCTTCTGCCACCCCCCGTACCAGCACTGCCCTCCTAGTAGCCCCCCACTCAATTGCCCGTGACCGCTCACCTAGGAGGGTGGGCATCTCTTTCGCCCCAGGCACCTCAGGCCCTGCCCCAATCAGCCCTACTGCCCTCATTGAGGAGGCTATTGACCTCCTGAGATCCATCTCTGTAAGGCAGTCAACCATAGTTAATGCCATCCAGGGGCTGGTATCCCAGATACAGCAATGCAATGCCTACCTGGAGGGCATTCGTGTTAGCTTGGCTGCCCTACAGAGATTGTTTCAGACTCTGGCCTCCTTCTTTGAAGGCAGCCAGTGACCCTCTGGTTCTTCCATCCCCCATCCAACTACTTCTTCCCAGTCCCAAAGCCCTCTCCCCAACCCACCCCATCTACACAATCAGACAAGCATGAACCCGAGACAACAGACAGGGCTCCCACAGACAAGCAAAAGCACCGCACTTCACTCCACAAGCACACACAGAGCCAACACACAGAAGCACATACAACAACACCCACTGCCTCCACTGTCTCCCCCTCCTCCCTCACAGTCACATCAACACTCATACCTGCAAGCACTGCATCATCAGTCCCAGATCCTGCCAGCTTTACAGCCTTGCTCACAGTCACCACAACACCAGACAATCAGACTAGCACCCCATTCACCACATGCTCAGTCACCACCACCACCATCACAACCTCAAGCAGCACACCAACCTCACTTGCAGACACCACAACAACATACATATACACGCCCTGTTTGTCCTCTCCCACCCTGTCTGCCCCCCCAAAACCTCATAAACTCCCCCACTCAGACACTCAATAGCCATCCACCTCACACATGCACACTGCCCATGCACCTGCTACCAAATCCAGCACAGCTACTCCTCCTACAACCACTCCCTCTACCTCCACTTCCAAACATCCTCCCACAACATGCCCCAATGGACCGAAGAAACATTTCCTTACTCCCCCCATCCTGCCCGTAAGAAGAATGAGCCCTCTACCCCAGCCTAGTACCTCCAGCTCCCAGTCCATGCCAGTTCCTCCCCTGCAGCTATACCTGCCACTAAGGGGCACAAGAGCGGTACTCCGGCCACCTGCTCCAAGCAACCACCTCCGCCTCCAATGCAACTGAGTAAGGACCTGCACCCTCCCAAACCCAAGTCCAAGAACATCCCTCTCAAGAAACCCCCCAACCCCACTTACCCCTCTGCCCCCCTGCCCCCTGAGGTGCCTGCCTACCATCACCATGATGCCCCTGCCCAGTGGAGTGACTTGGACTGTCAGGAGTCAAGTTGGGCCTTGGATGTTGCCCTGTGGCTTTTACCTAATATTGGACAGGCCAATGGCCCTTTGTATATAGTTGCCTCATCAGTTGTGAGCACAGGCCAACCGAAATACAGAGGTTGGACCAAAGGTATGTGTCCTGGCTTTCTTTACTTCTGGCTTATGTTGTTGTAGGATATCTCTGCAGATTGTTCTGGGTGTGTGGTGTGTGTATGGTGTGTGTTGTGAGTGTGGGTGTGTCACGTTCCTCTCCTTCCTCTGTGTGCTAGGCAGCTGTACTCACCGTCATCGTCTTCATCGGCGTTGCTGCTCCTAGACTGCCATTGTGTGGTACAACATCGGCAGGACTTCTAGTTAGGGTTCTATGGCGGCCGCTGACTCCTCTGTGTTCCTGGGGGTGCGTGTCTCCTTTTCCATGATTCGTTTACACCAGGCTTTTGGTGGCGGTGGTCCCGCCCACCCGGAAATCCTGGCGGTCTGCTATGTCATAATATGGTGGGCGGGATGTTGTCTTCCGCCAGCCTGAAGATGACAACTGTCATGGTCAGTGGACAGACCACACTGGCGGTTCGGGTGGTACATTGGCTGTCTATGGGAGAGATCACCGTCATGGTCATAATTTGGCGGTCTTCACCGCCAGCCTGGCGATGGACCTACCTCCATCACCAGCGTGGCAGTTAGATGACCTCCAATTTCATAATGAGGGCCTATATCCAGAACTGTCCCCAGATGTTTTCAAAACTGCAATAGAATCTCACATCTTGAAACAGGTCATTTCTTTACACTTGTCTATTAACGTCTTCAATTGATACATCTGTGGTCACTTTAGTCACTGTTTTGAAATTGTGGGCATGGGTAACCCCTAAAATTTAACACCCCATAATGTCACAGCAACACAACACCCATAAGTGGGTGAAATGGAGACTGTGTTAAACCTTAATTTTATAAGGCAAAATGTCCCAAAGAGAAGGCACCACAGTGCATATAAAAAATACGGTAAGTTAAGTCGGGACAGACTCAATAATTGGGTTTCAGGGTAGGAATAGAAATTCAAAAAGATTTATTGCAACAATTCAAAAAGTATGGTGCAGAAATAGCAAATATAAATGCAAGATGCTATTGCCATAAAAACTCTCAGAATTAAAGTAAAACAGAATGAGGAGCAAAATCAAAAAAATGAGTGGCACAATCAATCGGAAATCGAGCAGGATGCCTAATAGCATCAGAAAGTCTTGGAGAATTCTTCTCGTTTACCTCTTAAAATCTGGGGTTATATACAATTTTCCTGCACAGGAAAGTATTAATATCTGCAAAATCATCATCGTGTTAACAAATTGATTAGACAACTAGCTGATCAGAGCAAATTTCTATTAACCACCATATTGCTTTGCTTTTTAAGCACTACCTCTCTACATGAATATTGATTATGCCCATTCTATGCTTATGGCATCTGGAGATGGTAGGACAAACTAGTTACAAAACAATAGCATACTACCGTAAATGAAAGTAGTACATTGTGGAAGGACCTTGGCACAGTTATTATGCCCACAATGTAATTTTTTTTTGGTAATGGGAAGAATGACATGACTCATAAATGGAAATAACCAAACATGACTATGATTGACTGTATACTGTAGAAATAAGGAACAATGAACATACAGAAGGAGGCATCCATTTTGAACAAGATGGTGTTGAGACCTAATTGGGGCAAAGTTAGCTTAAGCCAAAAACAGTTAAATTTATTTATAATCCAGTTCTATTGCAGTTCATATTCAATTTTCAATTTCTCCAGTCAAATACATGTTCAGCTAGCACTGAAAATCTCCTGACACATCTGATGGCTTTTGAAATTTATCAAAGAGAGTTTTGTCCATTGTTTAGCTTTTACAGAGTGCATATTTATATTATATGTATATTATATTATATATTATATTTATATTTAGCTGCTCCACCGGCTCCCTTTCTTCATGGCTGTCACAGCTGGTTGCCCTAAATGGCATTATTGCAGAATAGCTATATCTGTTTTTGGTTTTCAATTCTAACAAAATTGTATTTTTTATATTAATTTCATGTACATTCCAACTCATCCCATTCAGTCATTTACACTGTTCAGATGGAAATGTCACTTACATGGTAGTGGACGTGTACCCCTGCTCTGAGTTTCCTAACTGTAATGAAGTTTAGATCGCTGACGCTGATTTTATTGTCATGGGCAAATATGGATCATGTGTGTGCGCCATGAAATAGGCCTATGTCACAGATTGTGGCCTTTTTGGACGAGAGGGGCTCCCAAAGCTCTACCCTCATAGTGATATAAAGCACTTGCCTTTTCCAGGAAACGCACCCTTGAATTGGTGGGAGCATACCATTCAGTGATCAGTAGGAGTGAACAGTCCTTTTTAACTGTCACTGGAGTGAGGCTTACTGGCTCACTCATTTAAAGTTCCACTGCTGTGTGCTAAACTCACCATTGGACTGCATCAAAATGGGGTGCACTGCTGCTCAGTGAATGTGTGTCATAAACATGAGCTGGGTGTATGTGCACCTGTGAATAGTACAATACAGGATGATGCAGTGGTGGGAAGTGCATGTGTGTCATCTACATGTGCTGGATGTATGTGTGACTGTGAATAGTACAATACATGTAAGATGCAGTGTTTTGCAGTGAGTGCATGTTAAATGCATGTGCTGGGATTATGGTTGCTTGTGAATGGCACAGTTCATGCAAGTTGAGTTCCATTTGGGAGATACAGGGCTAACTGGAGGAGAATGATGAGATTGAGGAATCCCAGCCGGACAGATTGGTAGATTGCTGCATTCCTGTGACGTGTGTGAAACACTGTTAAAAATGGGGTCTCTAGTTGTCAGAGGTATTCACCTTTCTCCAAATAGGGACCACAATCCTATTCCGGGTGAGTCACACACAATCTAAATTATCCTGTGCCCACCCTCTGGTAGCTTGGCACTGAGCAGTCAGGTTTAACTCAGAAGGCAATGTTTAAAGTATTTGTGAAATAAATCATACAGTTACAGTGAAAACACCACAAAAATACACCACACAGGTTTAGAAAAGATTCAATAAGCTCAAGTTGAGATATCACTTTTGCAAGATGAAAAAGAGTCTTAAATCTTAGAAATCAACAATTGTCTCTTTTTTGCTCAAAGTACCTGGTTTGCGTAAAACATAACACGCACGGAGACCGCAGAGGAGGAGATGGAAAAATAGGGTGTGCCCCAGAATTTCTGGTATGGCACAGATGATGTGTTGTTTCTTACTACACTGCAAGGGGCTTTGCATCGATTTCCTGCACACAGTCTGGGTTCTCCACTGCAATGTGGGGATCTTTTTGTCACCCAGGGATGATGCAGGTAAAAAATCCTGGGCATGCGGGAAGAAGTCACAGGCGTTGCATCGAATCTTCATTCGGGAAGTCAGTTGCGTAGTTCTGATTTGGCTGTGTAGCGATTTTCGCTTTGCAAGGCAAGCTGTGCTTAGTTTCCCACAGGCAGTGTGTCGATTTCTGGTGCACAAGGAGTTTCCTCAAGAGGGGAAGTCTTTTTGGGCCTGAGACTTTAGAAAACAGGAGGCAAGCTCAATCCAAGCCCTTGGAGAGCACTTCTCAGCAATCAATCAATCAATCAGGAATTTGTAAAGCTCACTACTCACCCGTGAGGGCCTCAAGGCGCTGAGGGGGGGGAGGAGAATGACGGGGTGAGGTGCTGCTACTGCTCGAACAGCCAGGTCTTGAAAAGTTTCTTGAAGATAAGGAGGTCTTTGGTCTGGCGCAGGTGGGTGGGAAGAGTGTTCCACATTTTGGCGGCGAGGTGCGAGAATGATCTACCGCCGATTGTAGTTCTGTGGACACGTGGGACGGTTGCGAGGGCGAAGTCGGCGGAGCGGAGATGCCGGGTAAGGGTGTAGAAGGAGAGCCATCTGTTGAGGTATTCTGGTCTGGTGATGTGTGAGCATGGGTGAGGAGTTTGAAGGTGATTCTCTTGTTGACTGGGAGCCAGTGCAGGTTTCTCAGGTGGTCTGTGATGTGGCATTGGTGGGAGAAGTCCAGGACGAGGCGTGCGGAGGTGCTCTGGATGCGTTGCAGCCTCTTCTGGAGTTTGGCCATGGTTCCTGCGTGGATGGCATTGCCGTAGTCTAGTTTGCTGCTTACGAGGACTTGGTTACTGTTCTTCTGGTTTTGGTGGGTATCCATTTGTAGATCTTTCGGAGCATGCAGAGGGTATTGAAGCAGAAGGAGGAGATGGCATTGACTTGCTGGGTCATGGATAATGAGGAGTCCAGGATGAATCCTAGGTAGTGTGCGTGGTCGGTGGGAGTGAGAGCGGCTCCGAGAGTGGCAGGCCACCAGGAGTCATCCTATGCGGAGGGGGTGGAGCCAAAGATGAGGACTTCTGTCTTGTGGGAATTGAGTTTGAGGCAGCTGCTCTTCATCCTTTCGGCGATGGCTTTCATTCCTTCATGGAGGTAGGTTTTGGCAGAGTCCTTGGTGAGGGAGAGGATCAGCTGGGTGTCGTGGACGTATGAGATGAGGTTGAGGTTGTGGGATCTGGTGATGTTGGCGAGTGGGGCCATGCAGACGTTGCAGAGGGTCGGGCTGAGGGACGAACCCTGGGGTACACTTCAGATGATTTTGGTGGTCTCCGAGCGGAATGGGGGGAGGCAGACTCTCTGGGTTCTGCTGGTGAGAAAGGAGGTGACCCAGTCCAGGGCTCTGTTGTGGATTCCTGCATTGCTGAGGCATGAGCGTAGGGTGTGGTGGCAGATGGTGTTGAACGCGGCTGAGAGGTCCATGAGGATGAGGGCCGCGGTTTTGCAGCTGTCCAGTATGGTTCTGATGTCATTGGTGACGGTGATGAGGGTGGTTTCGGTACTGTGGTTGCTGCGGAATCCACATTGGGCAGGGTCCAGGGTGCAGTTCTCGAGGAAGTGGGTTAGTTGTCTGTTGACAGCCTTCTCAATGACTTTTGCTGGGAAGGGGAGCAGGGAGATAGGCCAGAAGTTCTTGAGATTCTTTGGGTCCGCTTTGGGTGTTTTGAGGAGGATGTTGATCTCGGCGTGTTTCCAGCTCTACGGAAAGATGGCGGACTCGAAGGAGCTGTTGATGATCTTCCGTAGTTGGGGTGCAATGACAGAGCTTGCTTTGTTGAGGATGTGGTGAGGGCAGGGGTCAGATGGAGAGCCAGAGTGGATGGTGTTCATGATTTCGATGGTGTTCTTGTCATTGACGGGTGTCCAGGCGAGCAGGAGATGAATCTGTGGTGTTGGTGGTTGTCGGGTAGGTCTGGGTGCTGAAGCTGTCGTGGATGTCTGCAATCTTGCGGTGGAAGTAGGAGGCTTGGGAGTCACAGAGGTCTTGGGATGGCGGGATGTCTTTGGCATTGGGGCTGGGGTTGGAGAGTTCCTTCACGACATTGAAGAGCTCCTTGTGGCTGTGTGTGTTGCTGTTGATTTGGCCGCTGAAGGCAGTTCTCTTGGCGGCTCGGATGAGTTGGTGGTGTTTGTGGATGGTGTTTTTAAAGGCTGTGTTGTTGTACAGAGTCTGATCTTGGCGCCACCTTCTTTTGAGTCTTCGGCAGGTTTGCTTAGATTCGTGAGGTCAGCGGTAACCCAGAAGGCCTTTCTGTTGGTGCGTCTGTTGGAGGAATTTTTGATTGGGGCAAGAGTACTGGCACAGGTGTCGACCCATTGCCTCAAGTTGTGGACAGCTGCATCTGCGTTCGGTGGTGTCGATGGGTGGGTTCCGGGGGAGGGTCGTGATAAGTTGGTCTTCGGTGAACTTGTTCCAACTGCGGTGGGGGATCTGTTGTGGGTGGTGGTGTGTTGTGGGTTTCTCAAAGGAGAAGTGGATGCAGCGGTGGTCTGTCCAGTGGAGTTCAGTGGTGTGGCTGAAGGAGATGTGATTGCTGGCAGAGAAAATAGGGTCGAGTGTGTGTCCTGCAGAGTGGGTCGGTGTTGTGATGAGCTGTTTGAGGCCGAGGTTGGAGAGGTTGTCCAGCAGGGTGGTGGTGTTGTTGTCGTTGGTGTTCTCAAGGTGGAAGTTATAGTCCCCGAGGAGTATGTAGATAGTGTGTGTGCTGATGATGTCGGTGATGGCGTGGCTGAACTGCTGTCAGGGGCCGGGGGGCCTGTAGATGAGGGTCCCTCAGAGGGTGGTGTTTGGGTCAGTGTCGATCTGTAAGTGCAGGTGTTCGGCAGTGCTGTGGGTGTCTTTGGTTCTGGTTGTGATCCTGAGGGTGTTCTTGTGGCCAATGGCGATGCCTCCTCCTGGTATGTTGGAGCGGTCCCTGTTGGTGATCCTGTAGCTCTGGCCATCCCGGATAGCTCGTTCAGGAAGGTGACGTCTGGGGAGGCTGAATCGAGTAGATTCCATGCCTCTGCTGCATGCGTGTTAACGCAGCGGGTGTTGAGGAAGATACATCTGAGATGGTTGCGTCCTGCCTTGTTAGGTGGCGTGGAGGCTGGTGAAGGTGCAGTTACGGCAGGAGAAGGGTCCGCGGGTGGTCTGCTGAGAGGCTTTAAGGCAGGCGGGAGCGCAGCTGGTGTTGAGGTCACGGAGGGTGGCGGCATCATAGTGAAGACGTGCATGGTGACGGTAGGGGGGATGGGAGCCAGAGGTTCTGGCACTGGGCATGGTCCAGGCGCAGACAGGCTTGTCTTTGGTGCGCCTGTGGTGCACCAGCAGTGCATCTGCTGCACGGCCACGCAGTGGCCGCCATTAAAGTCAGCAAAGTCAGAGGGCAGCAGGGCAGCAGGGCAGCAGGGTAGCAGTCGTTCTCAGCAAAGCAGTCCAGATGAGTCCTTTGGGCAGCCAGGCAGTTGCTCTTGACAGGTTACAGGTTCAAGTCCAGAAGTGTCTGATTTGGTGGGGTCAGGGACCCAGTTTACATACCCAAAAATGCCTTTGAAGTGGGGTAGACTTCAAAGAGTGGTTTTGAAGTGCACAAGGTCCCCTTTCAGTACAGGTCTGTCTGCCAGGGTCCCAGTAGGGGGGTTGGCAGTCCATTGTGTGAGGGCAGGCCACTAGCCATTGAAATGTGTCAGGCCCTCCACCCTCCCAGCCCAGGAAGACCCATTCAGTATGCAGATGTGTGCAGGTGTGACTGAGTATCCTGTGTTTGTGGTTGTCTGGATGAAATGCACAAGGGAGCTGTCAACCAGCCCAGCCCAGACATGGATTGGAAACAGACTATAAGGCACAGATGGATTATGAGTGCAGAGAAATGCTCACTTTCTAAAAGCGGCATTTCTAAAATGGTAACATAAAATCCAACCTCACCAATAAGTATGATTTTCTATTACCATTCTGGCCATACTAAATATGACCTGGTTACCTCTTTCTGATCAGAATCCACCGCGCAAACAGAATATGAGGGTAGCCCTAATGTTATCCTGTGAAAGGAGCAGGCTTCACAGTAGTGGAAAATGAATTTAAAAGCTTTCCACTACCAGGACAGATAAAACACACATGTACCTGTCCTGCCTTTTACCTACATAGCAGTCTGCCCTATGGGTTACCTAGGGCCTACCTTAGGGGTAACATACAAGTAGAAAAAGGGGAGTTTATGGCTTGGCAAGTACTTTTAAATGCCAAATCGAAGTAGCAGTGAAACTGCACACACATGCCTTGCAATGGCAGACCTGAGACATGGTTAAGAGCTACTTATGTGAGTGACACAACCAGTGCTGCAGGCCCACTAGTAGCATTCATTTTACAGGCCCGGGGCACATGTAGTGCACTTTACTAGGGACCTACAAGTAGATCAAATATGCCAATTGGGAATGAACCAATGTTACCATGTTTAAGGGAGAGAACATATGCACTTTAACACTGGTTAGTAATGGTTAGCAGTGGTAAAGTGTGCAGAGTCCAGCAAAAACAGTTTCAGAAAACTGGAGGGAGGCAGGCAAAAGTTGTGGGAGGACCACCCTAAGGCTATCAGGTCTAACAGGCACTCTGGAGGAAGGGAGAGCCATGCTCTTCAGTGTAAGTCAAATGATTCTCTTTCACAGAGAGGTCACTGAGAATGGGCCTGTGCACATATCAGGAAAGAGATTGGGCTGATAAGGAGATCAAAGATTAGGGTTGAGACCCTAGAGTAACCTTTTGACACATATCACTGTTTTGGACTACCTTCTGCTGTGACAGACTGCTTCCTGGAAGAATGGCAGGACACAGGAGAGAACACTATAAAGGAAATATGACCCCCCACACATAAAACTGAAATACTCAGAACCTAAATCACATATGGTGTCTGGAAGAGGTCTATAAGAAGGGGAACTCAAGGCCTCCAAATTTGCCAACTCTTCCAGGAGGGGCTGCAGTAAAGATTGCTACCATACTGATTGGGCTGGAGCTGGTGTGCAAAGTAAAATCAGTGACCCCGAATCCCAAGTGGGGCCACCATGAATATTGCTGCTGTGCCAATTGGGTTGTAGACCCTGTGCAGAGCAAAGTGGGGTGATCCTCTATACCATGAGAAGACTCTGTGAAGATTTCTGCCATGCTGATTGTGCTGAACCCCTTGTGGGGAGTGAAGTTGCTGACCCTGTATGCCAGGAGGGGCTGCCATGAAAATTACTGCCATGCTGATTAGGCCATAGCCTGTCTGTGGAGTGAGGTTGGTGACCCCATATTCCAGATGGACCCACTATGAAATTTGCTACCGTGGTGATCAACCTGTTGCCCATATATAGACTGAGGATGGTGACCTCGTATGCAAGGTGTGTCCATTGAGAAAAGACAAGGAGTAGTCTGGTTAAGGCCTGCGTTGAGAGGAAGAGGTGCCTTTAGAGACCCATGCAGGCTGAAACCCTGACTAGGGATCCAGCAGTGTCAATTTTCCAACCACCAGAGAAGAGGTTTCTTTCTAGGAGCATTGAGGATCCCCAGTCCACTCCCACCACAGGGCCACGTGTGAGGAAACTGAGGATATCTGACTGCTATCCCTGCAGATCTGTGTGTGAGAAACTCACCTGTGCCAAATGCTGCAGGTGCAGTGCACAGAAAGGAGGTTTGCCTGGATACTCTGGTCATGCAGGTCCTGCTGGTGTGGCTAAAACTGATTTATGGGCCAGACGGCCCTGACGGAACTTGCATTCCATATATCTCCTTGGCGCTGGAACACTTCTGACTTAGAGGAGTGGGGGTGGGATTCCTGAGACTCTGACTACTTCTGCAGCTTAACCTGAATGTCTCCTATAGTGACTGAGGAATAACCACTACCGCAAGTGAGAGGGGAGTGTGATTCAGGAACCCACTTGCTAAGACACTAGGAGCCAGATGTACCAAAGGGATTTCCCATTCTGCGTCAATGGGAAAATGTGTTCGTACATATGGCCCTTGATCCCTGACCTCAGGGGACTGTGTGTATTGTTTATGAATGCTGCATTTTACTTTGTATTGGTATATAAATGCTCCTTTTTTCCTAAAAGCAAGTATTAGATTGGACAATCATATATTGCTGCTGCTGAACGTATTTTGAGTTATGAGTTTGTATCCATTCCCTGTGTCTGGCTCCCCCCAAGGAAGCCTTAGACTTCTTGGCCTGTGCTACCGATGAGAGTCAAGTGCTGAAGGGGCACTTGATCCAGTTGCTCAAGATTCATAGTAGATCATGCCGTCAGACATCAGGGCAAGAGCTACGGTTGGGTCCAGTAGCTCTCGCTTGACTGATGGCCCTCTGGGGTTCTGACATACACATTTTACAGCATTAGCAAAATACTTTAGAAGAAACAATCAAATGCATTAATTTAGATCTGTGTAACCTTGCATGGTGAAGTGTTTCGTTTTTTGGTCAGATTTACACATTGGCTTTTGAAGTGAAGTGTTATCTAATGGCAAACATAAGTATCTTGTTGTATTATTCTAACATAATTCATTTCAGATTCAGTATACATCCTGAATATTCAGGGGCCGATTGAAAAGGGAGGGTAGGTCTTTGAAAAAAGAACACTGAGTTTTGATAGAACCATTTAACAGCTATGTCACTTGATACTACAGTAGGCTTTTTTGTAGTACGTTTAATTGCTACTGGGTGTCTAAGTATGCAGACTATTTCCCACTGGTTAGGGGTTATCACAATGTATCGTGTTCAGTAGGTAGGCTGATTTTTACTATCTACCACAAAAATTGAGTGCGTGGAGGTTTTCTATATTAGTTGTTGATTGAATGGCAGTATCTTCCTGGCCCAGTATGTGGCATGGGTCTTTTCTCTCCCAGTGTTGGAGTGCTTTCTTCACCAGTGTTGATGTGTTCACAGAATTCTGTTTGAGGAGAACAGGCGCTTCCTAATACCTATTTATCAATTAATTTGCCTGTGGAGCCCAGAGAGGAAGGAAGGGGGAGCACATGGACTGCTGATTGATGACTCCTTTACTTATTTAAGGACTCAAGGGTTTGTAGGAGAACATGGTCATTGGTCTTTAAGATAGGAGGTTCAGCCACTCCTGCAGAGAAGGAAAGCAGGCTCTCTAAGATTCCATAGAGAGATGCCAGTGCACCAGGCTCAACCCGTAAAGTGCTTTGAAGGTTGTTCAGGTGATTCCACAGTTTTCTAAGTCCTCATATGTTTGTAGCCGACGACCCATGGTGTAAAGTCCTATCAAATTACCAGTTATTTAGGAGAACAGAAGGTTGTTGAAGACCATTCCAATCTCTGGAACTATTGTCTCCAACACAGAGACAGAATTTAAGATGAATGTAGTGCACTTTAGCGAGCAGGATAAAAAATGACTCCAGGCTTAACATGCATTTATGTTGATTAAGATTACTTGTCCATACTTTAATAATCATGCTTGAATGACACAATAAACATTTCAAAGCCCTTTTTATTTGAAAGTCCGTTCTGAAAAATAGAAAAACACATAATTTCACTGCATTTAAAAGTTCAGTTTGAATAATGAATATATATTTAAGCTCTTAAAGCTAATTACCACGGGGTAATAGTTGACATTATTCACCAACCATAACTTGAATATTTATAATTTTAGAGACCATTCCATCATTGCGAATTACAGATCCAAATATGATTAAATTAAAACATATTTGTATACATTCTATTTTCTGACACTACTTAACAACACTATAGTGGCAGTCGTTCTGTATATGTTTTGAAATATAATTGAAGCGAAAATCTAACAGCCGTTGACAACAAACCCCAGCTAACAGTAAAAAATGACGCCTATGATTGGATTGTTTTTGTCTTCGTCCCTCTCTTGCTATGTTTATCTCTTTTAAAATAACACTCTTTTAGAACGAATCAACTGCCATCGTTTCCAGTGTTTACCAATGCTGGGTCTCATCCACGCCATGTTAAGACAAGCCTATGAAATTGTCGAACAAATGTATTATTACCACGGTATTAATTTAATTTTATGATGCAACATAATTGAGGTCTGGCACACACGAGGTTTTTGTATTTGTTCTTTTCCTTTCCAGCTTCTGTGCTGCTTGCGGCGAAGAAACGATTTGGAATCTATTATGCTTAAAACAAAATGTTATCGTTCTAAAACGACTGCCAAACGTTTTACTACATCATTCTATGAAAATTGTGGCACTACATATTTATAAATTATTGTTTGTTTACGTTTGTTTACGTTTCTCTTAGGCATCTCAAAAGTCGTCGCTTGAGTGAAAGAATGCCAGTAAATTTGCAGTATTTTGCTGTCATAGGTGAGGTGTCATTTTGCAAAGGGTCGTGCTTAATGCCAGGGAACGCGCAGCTTTGAGAAGCAATCATGGGGCAGATCTGCTTAGAATCCACGCAAGAAAGTGCATCAAAGCAAGTTGCTGCGCTGCGCTGAGTTGTGGGAATGGCAGAGAGCTAAAAAGCACCGTGGGTCACATGTTCAAAAGTCGTTTGTGATTACCAAATAGAGAAATTATGTGATTCGCTATTTGGTCATCGCTAACACAATGTACAAATGTGTTTTTGATAGATTTTGTGACTCCCAGGCGGCGCAAATAAACCTAACTCATGAATATTAATTAATGAGATAGGTCTTAGTTTGCAACCCATTGGGAATCACAAAACACACGGCTGGTGGCCTGACAGAGTCAGTAGACCACCATGTCTGTGATGGCTTTAAAATAAAGCAGTCTTTTTATTTCGAAAATACAGTCTGTTTTCCTTTCAGGCAAATGGGATGCGCTTAAAAAAATGAAAAGCTATCTTTCCATTTTTTAGGAGTAGGCGAACCACTGCCTGCTCTTAAAAATGTTTTTACATACATTCACAAAGGGGAAGGGCTCTCCTGGGGACCCTTTCCCATTTTCAAATGGGTTTTTACCTACTTGAAGTAGCTAGTAAAAAGCAGATGTAGTGCAACCGCATTTCAGTTGCAAACATTCACACATGCCACTGAGATTCAGTATTAGGAAGAAACGCCCTAACATGTCCTTTCTTAATATCGAATCTCAAACCCAATTTATGATTCGGTAATAGGGTACCGAGTTGCAAACAGGGCTTTGTACATCTCAAAAAAGCCTTTTTGCAGTCGGAAATGGTCTGATTCTGCTAATCGGCCCTATTGCAACCTCAAAAAAGCTTTGTAATTGTGGCCATTTAATTATGGCCCTCCTCAGTTCTCTCTCTGCTCAAGCGCACTTGAGGATGCTTAGCGCTAACGCAGGCACCCTTACACTATGGTGCAAGGGTGCCTGCGTTATAGTCAAGAATGTTTTTGTGTAGGAAGGTACACCTTCCTGCACAAAAACAGTTGTAAGAGGCGGATTCCTCTATCTATGCATGCTGCAAAATGAAGCACATGTGGAAAGATGAAATAACGAGAATAAAGATATTTATTCTCGTTACACTACACTTGAGAAGGCGCAGCATTTTGATGCATTTCCAGGTTTACTAACGCTAGTAAATCTGGGAATGTGCCAAAATCCCTGTGTGGATTTATAGAAACGCCCATGCTCTACCTATGGTATTCCTTCCCAATGAAATGTAGAACAAGGCAGTGGCATTCCCTCCATTGCATTGCTTTGTATTTACTAAAAGACATGAACTGGCTTTGGACGTGTTAGTAAATACAAAAAATGAGCTTGCATCAGGATGGAATCACAAAAGTGATGAGGCCCAAATCAAAATCTTGGGAAAAATCTTTTCCCATGCAGCCTTTATCACAAAATGCTATTACCATGCAGTCTTTGCCACACGTCTGCCTTTACCATGCATGCCTTTTCCACACACATTGGTAAATATGGTAAGTGTATGAAAATATTAGTAAGTTTTTTTTTTATTCTTTAAGGTAATGTATTTTACACACATATATATATATATATATATATATATTTTTTTTTTAAAATAATTTTTTCACCCAAAAAAACAACGGTCACACAGACATTATAGTTAGGTTCTGAATTTACATGCATAGAACCATAGGCATTCAGCTGTTATAGTTAGTTCAGGTAACTATAACTTGCGCCCTAAGGTAACTAAAGCTTGCACTCACACCATGCACAGTTTTCTCATTAATAATTTTACTGCAAATGTTACATTGATATTATCAATGATGTCATAGAAGATGTCCTTAGTGATGTAATATCTGGGGTAATTAGCAGTGCATGGTGAGGGTACGGGTTCTAGTTATCTTAGGGCGCAAGCTATAGTAACTTAAACTAAGTCTAACTATAACAGGTAAATGTCTAAGGCTTTGGGCGTGTAAATTCAGAACATAACTATAACATCCCTGTAACCTTTTATTTTTTCCTGTGAATTTCTAAGGTGTTTTAAATGCTAATTACTGAATGTAACGTCCCTGTAACCTTTGTTTTTTATATGAATTTCTGTGTTCCTTTTAACATTAAGTAATATTTATTTACTTTACGTTAATCCAACCACCGCCATGCCTGGCTTTCAGCTGTGCGTGGTGGAGGTTGGCCGCATGGCCTGACCTGTGGCCAGGCCCTGCCACCAACACCCCGTAAGCACCCAACCCTGCTCTACGTAGAGTCTTGGGTGGGGACAAATCTCCATAAGCACTCAACCCACGCCACGCACTGCCTTTGACCATGTGTGGCAGGAGTTGGCCACAGGGCCTGGCCTGTGGCCAGGCCCTGCCACCAACCACCCATAAGCACCTAACCCTGTGCCACACACTGCCTTTCGACTTGCGTAGAGCGGATTGGCCACAGAACCTGGCCTAAGGCCTGGCCCTGCAGCCAGCTCCCGTAGGGCCTCTGTTCGACCTGGCATGCATGGTGTAGTCTAGCCTGTCATTTTTGCCTCTGATTCCCATGTTTTGACTGTGTGCTGGACTTGATACTCTGGGCACTTTACCACTATTGACCAATGCTAAAGTGCAGGTGATACCTGTGTTTATTGTATGTGTAATTGGCTTTTCCATGGTTGGAATATTTTATTTACTAGTAAGTCCCTAGTAAAGTGCACTAGAGGTGCCCAGGGCATGTAAATCAAATGCTGCTAGTGGGGCTGCAGCACTAATTGTGCCACCCACATGACTAGCCCTGTAAACATGGCTCAGACCTGCCACTGTAGTGTCTGTGTATGCCATTTTAAACTGCCAATTCGACCTGGCAAGTGTACCTAATACCCAGGCCCAAACCTTCCCTTTTTATACATGTAAGGCACACCAAGGTTGGCCCTAGGTACCCCATGGGCAGGTTGCTGTGTATGTAAAAGGTAGGACATGTACAGCTGTGTTTTACATGTCCTAACAGTAAAATACTGCCAAAGTCAGTTTTCCCTGTTACAAAGCCTATCTCTCTCATAGGTTAACATGGGGGCTGCCTTTAAATAACTTTTAAATGCAGTTTCCCTTTGAGAGCAGATAGAGATTTGGAGTTTGGGGGTCTCTGAACTCACAATTTAAAAATACATCTTTTAGTAAAGTTGTTTTTTAAATTGTCAGTTTGAAAATGCCACTTTTAGAAAATGTGGGCATTTTCTTGCTTAAACCATTTTGTGGCTCTGCCTGCTTGTGTATTCCCTGTCTGGGTCAGTCTGACAGTTGGGCTGTTTGTGAATCTCCAGTAGACAGTGAAACAAAGGGAGCTGGGGTAGAGCCTGTATATCCTGATGGGACGTCTGGCTTACAGTGGAGGGATGAGTGGTCACTTACACCTGAAAGGACTGTGCCTGCCCTCACACAATGCAGTCTCCAACCCCCTGGTGTGAGTCTGGAGCCAGGCCTGGGCAGGGCAGAATCTTGGCAACAACAGAGACTTTCCTTTGAAGTTTGCCAACTTCGAAGGCAGAAAGGGCTATCAGCAGTGGACCCAAAACCTTGGACTTTTAGATTACTTCAAAATTCAAGAGAACCCTCTGCCAAGGAGAAATGCTGAAGAGCAGTTAGGAAGATTACTGCCCCTGTGACTGTGCTATGCTGGATTGGCCTGCAGTTTCTGCTTCTGCGTGAAAGAGATCAAAGACTGGACTTTGTGGAATATTCCTGCTTGAGAAGTGTCTCCAAGGGCTTGGATTGAGTTTGCCTCCTATTTTAAAGTCTCAGGGACAGCAAACACTTCGCCACCAGTCTCTGAGTTCACTTGCTGTGGACTCCTGCTTGCTAGGTGGTGCCACTCCAGTTCCTGAGCCCCTGGAAGTGGGATCTGGTGAAATTCTGTGTGAAACACCTTCAGGCGACTCCATGCGACTTTGCAAGGATGACTCTGCAGGAAACCCGAAACGCCGCCTGCACCTGAAGCAGTGGACCTTGCTGAAGCACGATGACCCCGAACAGATCTCAGCACGAGATCGGGAGTATTTGCAAAGCCTTCATGCCTCTCGATATCTATATTTCTTTTTCCTTTAATAGCTCAAAAACTACTGCACAGATTTATATCAAACATCAAAAAGGCTTCTTTCCAGACCAAAAACTACCTTTCTGCCAAATTTGGTGTAATTCCGTCCAGTAGTTCAGGATGTAGTCGTGTTCAAAATCCCATTTGGGAATTATAAAGGGAAATATACTTTTTTTGACCCCCGCTTTTTCTCGGCCCCAGCTTGACGGATCATCTCAAAACTTCCCATGTACAACAAGATTGTCGGGTACACTTTTTTCTGATAATTTTGTGAAGATTTGTTGAACGGCCTCAAACATATTGGCAAGTCAAAAAGTGCAGTCTATGAAACATGATTCTAACTATCACTACCTACTGGCGAATGCCAATAGGTAATTTATATATATATATTTTTTTTAAAGTGAAGGTTACAGGGATGTCATAGTTAGGTTCAGATTTTACACACAGAAATTCAGCAGTCATAGTTATGCTTATCTGAAGAAACTATAACTCGTGCCCTAAGGTAACTATAACTCGTGACCCCGCCATGCACAGTTTTCTCATCAAAAGTTTTATTAGAGATGTTGCAGTGATATTCTGAATGATGTCATACAAGACGTTATGACTCATGTAATATATGGGGTAATTAGCAAGGGCAGAAGTAATAGTTACCTTAGGGCATGAGTTATAGAATATTGAGATAAGTATGGCTATAACATCTGAATTTCTATGGTTTTGTATGTGTAAAATCTGAACCTAACTATAACGTCCTTGTACCCTTTGGTTATCTTAGTGAATTTCTCCTCTTTTTAAAATTTCCTAACTATAACAATCGTGTAACCTTTGTTTTTTCTGTGAATTTCTAGGTATTTTTTTTATAAAGTAATATTTAAATGCCATACATCCATCCAACCGCCGCTGCCTGCAGGCAACCCCCTGCATGCAACCAAGCCCACACCATGCTCGGCCGTCAGCATGGCTTGAGGTTGGCATCAGGGCGTGGCAATCCAGGCACCCCATTGTCCTGTCGGGAGTCAGTTTTGGTATCTGTGGGTTTGGTTTTGGGAGAGCTGGGCCTGAGCTTGTGAGGAGGATTCTTTTTTGAGGTATGGCTATGTTCAGTGGGGGGATCAGGTGTCACAGGGGAGGACTTGGATATGGAAGGAATGGGTTGGGGTCTGTGGTGTCCTGACTGGATGTACTCTGGCTAGCTGCTTCCCCAAAGGTGTCGGCCCTGTCTCCTCCACTTGTCTAGGATGCTACTAAAATGACAAATACAAATAGGTTTATTGCATGTGTCAGAACACACTTGACCAATAGTAAGGATCACAGAACATTACTATAATGTACAGTAGACCACAACTACAAGATCCACCAAAGTGGCTTCAACTTTTGCAAGACCACATGCATGCACGCTACATGAACTGTAAATATGCAATCACAATACCCATGTATCAAGTAGGAAACCTTGGGCCAGATGTAGCAAAGGTTTGCGACTCGCAAACGGGCAGAATCGCAATTTGCGACAGTGCAAAATCGGAAATGGGATGCAAAAAGCCCATTTCCGACTCGCAAAAAGCGATGGGACCCGCTGTGGCAGGTGGGGTATCCCAAAGTGCAGTGTCAAGGTTCCTCAGGGCCTTCCTAGATGCCTTAGTCACGCACATGTCTCACTTCATATACTTACCAAGGAATGAGGCAGAAATGAACAGCACCAAGCTGGACTTTTACCGCATTGCCCACTTTCCCCATGTCATAGGGTGTGTAGATGGGACACACATTCAAATATGCCCCCCTGCAAATCTGGAACACATTTTCCGCAACAGAAAGTGTGCCCACTCACTCAATATACAGGTTGTTTGTGACGCCCATTATGTCATCACCGACATTGTAGCTAAGTTTCCAGGCAGTACCCATGACTCATACATTTTTAGGCATAGTGGGATACATCAACGCCTGGAACGTGGGGAATTCGGAGACGGTTACCTCCTAGGTAGAGCCACAGACACTTGCAGACATACACACAGGTCACTGTGCACGACAATCTGGACTTCCTAACAGTGTACTTTTGTGCCCAACAGGTGACAGTGCAAATGCTCTCAGGCCTTGGATCATGACTCTGTTTTTAACACCCAGCAATGAATCAGAGAGGCAATACAACAGTGCACATAAGAGGACCAGGAACCTGATAGAGCGCACCTTCGGACTCCTGAAGGCAAGATTCAGATGTCTCCACCACAGTGGAGGTGCCCTCCAATACACCCCCATTACCGCATTCAAAATTGTGGTCGCATGCGCCATCCTCCACAACATAGCCACTCGACGTGGGCTACCTCTTACCCCTGCAGACCCAGATCCTGATGATGAAGAGCAAGAACAACCACATCGCCATCATGGGGATCGGAGTATAGCTAATCAAGGCAGACTGAGACGGGACCACATTGCAACACAATATTTTGGACGGTACGTGTCAACTCCCACCATACTCACCTATTAACCAAAAACAATTTGTTAAGTGGAACAAAAATAACTGTTTAATTAGTGTATTAAAGAAACTATTTACAAGTATAGATTGTCCATGGGCAGGAAAATGCCAACCAGTCATATGGCACATTAACGCCATGTGCCACATTTAATGGTCCTGGGTGATCGCTAAGATCTTCTGCCCCTCCTGCCAGCCTGGCTGGTCCCTGCTGCTTCCGTGGTGCTCTGCCTACCACTCCTGAGCACCCTGCTGTCAGTGGCAGAGACACTGCTCACTGTTGAGCCCTCCTCACTGTCTTGGGGTGTTTCCCCTGTGGCCCTCGACATTTCCTGTGTCTCCATCAGTTCGATGATGTGGGTGAGACGTCCCAGGCCCCTAGCCACATCCCCAGCGAAATGGCCCATCTCCACTTGCAGCCCAACTGTCCTCCTCGACAGGCCTGCGGTATTCATGGCGAGCCTGCCGATGGATGTGGCCATCCTGTCCAGTCTGTGCATAATCTGCCGATCTCTGCGCCGCCCACCCTCTGCCTGGGCCAGTAGTCCTCCCGCCAGTTCCCTCATGGCAAGGGCAAGGTCCCCAGTGTTCCTGCAGATCATGTCCATCCGTGTGTTGAGGTGCTGCATGCTGGCATGGTTGTTTCGCACAAAGCGGTGCAGCACACCACTAATTCTGCCCAAAATTCTATTCTGCAGGCGCTGACCACGCAGCAGATGTGCCTCACTGGTGGTTGGAGGAAGTAGCCCAGATGCAGACTGCAGCCCAGATCGTATTGACCTGCGACGCCTGCGCAGCGGTGGCTGCCCTGTGCTTCCACCTGTCTCCTCCCTGCCTGTTGCTGGGGCAGCCTCTTGCAGAATTGTTGCAGCAGGTGTGGCTACTGCAGGGATGCTGCTGACCGTGCAGGTGGGGGTGCTGGCGGGTCCTGGGGTGTCCTCATGGGCCTGGGTGCTTGGGGTGTTGGTGGTGTCTTGCTGGAGACCTGTGGGACATGGGAAACAGACTGTCAGTGTCTACTATCTATTGCACACTTCCTAATAAACATTTGCCTATAAACTGCCTACTTGACTACATTTCCCATAATGCATCATTCTGGCATTTGCTACCCTGAAATGGAGCTATTTTGGTTGTGCATGCCCCTGTGTACATGGTGGGTGGGGGCATGGCATTGATAGGGGTACAGGCATATCACATGGTACTCACCGGTTGATGTGCTGGGCTCTGAGGTGTCCAGGTCCCCAAATCCAGACACTGCCTCCTGCTCCAATGTTTCTTCCACCCTTTCTTCCAGGGGTGTGGGTGGTGGCACAGACGATGGTCACCCTCCTGTGCCTCTCATCTCCCGGAGCCTTTCAGCCACCCTCTCCCTGCTCCGGGAGCGGAGGTCATCCCACCTGCTTCTTCTCATGAGTGTATGTCATGAGATGTCATGGCTTTGATTGTGCAATGAACTCTGGTTGTGATGATGTGAGGAGTATGTTTTTGAAACACTGTTAGGAGGCGTAAGCTGTAGAAAAATCTGGCAAGGCGGTTTAGTAATGGAGCTTTTGACACATTCACATTTAGTAAATGCTGCTTTGTTTATGTCAAGTTTTTGGCATGAACTGCATTCTCCAGAAGTTTGCTATATGAAGTGTGTCATATGTATGGTTTCATAACTATGCTCTTTGTTTTTGTTTAGGTACCTTCACCATGGCATCTTTATTTGGACATTTCAAAGTTGCGACATTGGCAGGTATTTGATGTTGTTGGAACATATGAAGTGGGCATGGATTGTTCCTGGGAATGTATGTCATAGACTTTGGGTGTACAAGACCTGTGCCAAGACATCTTGCACAGTGATAGGATGGAAGTTAGGGAGACTCCATTGGACTTATTCCTTGTTGTGTGGTGGCCATGATGCATTGTGTGGGTCATCATGTGGTCAGTGCATATGTAGTTGTACCCCAAAACCATGTTAGTTCTATATAACATTGGCTAAATACTCTTTTTGGTCAAACTACATGTAGCTGTTGATGTATTTCATCATTGTAGGCCAAAGTGCCTATGGCACATCACTGACATTTGTTTGTGTCATACCACCAGAGGCAGAAGTACTGGATTGTAATGACCCTGTGATCAGAAACTGTTGTGCTGCCATATGTCTGAATACTGAATTATGTGATGTTGGATTCCTTTTGTGGGGCAGGTGATATGGCTCCTGCTGATGACATCAACTAAATTATTTTTTTACTATTGTACAGGACAATGTCGGATACATCCCTTCCTTTCATTTTCTGAAGGTCTGCACCTGTAATTTGATCCCTTGGACAGTACAATTCAATCATGTTTGATTTTCTATGTATCTGACATCTTGCCAGGCTAGGATTTGAACAGTGTGATAAAAATCTTCTTGGACAAGTCACTTGTATATAACTATTGGTGTGCCATGGTTGTGATCCTGAGCTGAACATTGTGTACATGTAACATATTCATGCTTATTTTGTCATTGTATAGTTCACATGGTCTAACATATCTACATTGCCCAATGTGAAATATACTACAAAGGACAATGAGTTTGTGACTTGTGAAGTTCTTAAAGTGTTAATGGTGAAGACATACTTGGGGAAAACTCAAATGTAAATATAAAGTGAAGGAGTCAGTCATAGTGGATAAAACCATAGATGTAGAAGCCAAATCATCTGATTTCCAAAGTCCAAATTACTCCTACCATCAGGAGTGGAAAAGTGTCCAGAATTAGTCCACAGAGTGAATGTATGACACCAAAGATGGTCATTAAGGTTGACGTTTCTTGCTATCAATGGTGGGTGTCTTGCCATCCACACCTCCTTGATATTTGCATGGTCATCCCCACTTGCAAGGGCAGGGGTGTTCAACTGCTGCAAAGTCAGAGGTGTCTGATAGTGTTTCTTACTCTGGGAGGACCTCCCTTTTTGTGTCTGCCACAGATGTGCATGGCCTTGATGTACTTGCACCACAGAAAGGGGTAGATGGTGGTGGAAAAGCCCTGTTCAGGGCTGTATGGATGTCCATCAGCACCCATGTTAGGGTGTCCATGCTAGAGTGATGGGCCTCCATCTCTTGGTACATGTCCCTTTGCAGCTGTTTGAGTTCCTGCAGTTTGGTTACTATCTGGCCCATCATACCTTGGGACTCCTGATAGACCCTCATGACTTGGCTGAAGGTGTCCTGGTCATGAGTGGTTCCAGTGGCCTTACTTTGCCAGCCCATAGCATCTATCCCACGGACCCTACTCCCACGAGCCTTGGCCCCTGGGTCCTGGTCCCTCTGTGTCATGAGTGGTGATTTGCACTTCAGGATCCATGACTGTGGGGCACAAGATTGTACTGACTGTGCTAGGTACACAGGTTGGGGGGTATGTTGCTTGCTGAGTTGTTGTAGCATCTGGGTGGGAGGTGTTAATGTAGGCACAATGAGACTCACTGTTGCTGTCTGACCAGGCTGACCAGATGTGCCAGGTCCATCATCCACATCTACATGTCCAGGGGTGTTGTCATTAGGGGTGGATGGTGAATTCCACTCCACTCGCGGAGTTTGCAGTTTTTCCTCCTCTGCGCTCCGCTTAGAGCGCAAAGTTGCAAAAAACTCTGCACAGCTGAGTTTTTTCTTCATTCAAGATTGAAGAAAACGTTAAGTTGGCAACCGCAACCAAGGAAAATCTTTCTTCAGGTCACCTCCCGGTGAGATTTCTCAATGCAGGCTGTCACTGAGAGTCGTTCCTGCTTACGTTGAGAAACCTTCCATTCACGTTGAGGAAGCTGCTACTCGACTAGAAAATCTACTCAAGCAGCAGAAAAGAGGCAGCACCCTTTTGCGCAATGCATGGTGGCATTCACACTGATTTTACAGTGCAGGACAAACACCCAGCGCTAAATATCAGCATGAAAGCATACTCCACTGCTTGTGAAACTTCATGTAGTGCAGCAGAGTTGTTTGGTCACTTAGTGGAGTTCCATGTAGCTAAACTCCACAAATTCTGCCCAAGCCTAATCTAGTTGTCATCCCTGAAGGTTTTATCTGGGGGTGCGTTGGGAGTCTGTTTGATGGGCAGTATCTGCCTAGGTGCAGTGTCAGTTCGACCTGTTGAGAAATAGAATACATTGTTATTGGTGGAAGTGTGAAATCTTCATCCAAATGTTTATTTCCAGTAAGTAAAGACCAAGGAATTTTTAATAGATAGGGTTTCCTAATGTGATATGTTTCCATGGTATTGCAGTTGTTAACAAGACAGTTATGGAGGTTGCAAAAATTATTATGATTTAGCAACTCATTAGACGTGCTGATAACTTGCATTTTGGATTAAGGAATGAACATGACATCTAACAAACAGTTAACGCTACACAGTGGAGAAGTAACATGTGTATTTGACCATTTCAGGGCCTAGTTGTATAAGATACAGATGAACACACAACTTGGTTGCATATGTAGCAGTAGACATCATGTGAGCAGTGCAGAGGCAATGGGTTACCTGCCACTTCCAATCAACTGAAGCAGTTTAATGCCTTACAAATATTCGATGTACACAGTTGGTAAGGTGTCATTCATGGCATCAATAGTGTCATTTGGGATTACCAGAACAACATCAAGCTAGGTAGGCATACACAGCTCAGAGGTATGCATGATATGTAGATTGCTCCGTCCATGATGAATACACAGTGGCCTTTTGTTTTGAGTTACAAAGAGAGGGCCTTGTGGTAGTTGTAGTCATGTCACTTTCAGACTTCCTACCCTAGACTAACAGTGAACTCCATGATGGGTGAACTTCAGATTTGACATGGTTAACAAGTGTCTTCATGCAAGTGCACAATAGCCTCCTGTTTTTAGTTACAGAAAGAGGGCCTCATGGTAGTTGTAGTCATGTCACTTTCAGACTTCTAACCCTAGGCAAATGGTGAACTCCATGATGAGTGAACATCAGTTGTAACATGGGTAAGTGTCTTTGTGCAAGTGCACAATGGTCTGTTGTTTTAGGTTACAGGAAAAGGGCCTCATGGTGGTTGTAGTCATGTCACACTCTCTAACTCATAACACTTGACAAATGTCTAGCCTGACATGCATGTTACCACACTGCAGTTAGGTTGTACCATATATGTACATGTTGACATGTATCGTGTGTCCTGGGATGATCTTTTTATATGAAAACACAGACCCAGTTCCAACATATGACATGTGATGGCGCTTGATACATGTGATGCTATATACAACAATAAACATTGACAATCTACTGTCTCTGATACCTTGGGTATTTCAGGTTATGAAAGTAGATGAACATCACAGTGGCAACATTTGAGATGTGACCATACTTGACATTGAAGTTTTGTGACAGTTTTTATGGTGTGACTTAGCAGATTCCGCAGCCCTAGCTATTCCTGTCAAGCCATCAGGATGCAGGATGGTCAAAACCTTCTCCTCTTGGGGAAAGAGTTGTAATGGGGTGCTGGGAGGGCCATTGCCAGTCTTCAGGGACTCTAGGTGTTGCCTGGAGGTAATTCCACCTCAGGTCATTCCACCTCTCCCTAATATCCTTCTTTGTGCACAAGGTGATGCCTACATCATACACTCTGTCAACTATTCTTTGCCACATTTCCATTTTTCTACTGAGAGGAGTAAGTTGGATTGGGATCCAAACAATCTAGGCTCTACTCTTATTATTTTGTCCACCATAACCCTCAACTCATCCTCTGAAAAAAGTAGATTTTTGAGGTGTGACATTACTGAAATTAAAGTGAGTGACAGTGACATCCTAAACAAGCCAAGTAATATTTGGGACAAAAAATGGAAAATTAGAAGGAGTGTGTGAAAGGTGTAAAATGAGATAGAAAAAAGGGCTGTCTTATGTAACAAAAGTTACAAAATGTAGAGTGGTTCTTGTCTTGCTGTGCTGCAGTTGAAAGGCAAAGGATTATGGACTGGGATGGGGTGTGTTCTATAGTGTAATTTTCAGGTGTGCCTACGTGGCCAATGGATGCCAGCTCTGTTGTTTTTTTAATCCATTCAATGGCTCCACTTCGGGTGCTTTGATGTCAGCATACTGCAACACCCGACTGCTGTCAGCTAACCGCCGCAAGGGAGAAACCATGTCAACTGTGCTTTTGTAATAGACTCGGTGGTTAGCCGCGACCATGACAGTGGGAGAGTATGCAGCACCAGTATTGCAGCCTGCCCCACCATTGGCAGGCAGCAAAATGTCTAAGCGGTCAGTGGTTTAACCTGCATACGGTGTAATACGACGCCTGGTGCAGTGGTCTTCTTGGGACTGCTAAACTCGTAATTGGGCCCTTTGTCAGCCATCTTGGTTGAGGACAGGATGTTTGCTTATGTAGAAACGAAAGAAAGTCAGAATTTTTCAGTGCAAAGTTACTATTATAGAAGATGGTTTCACAGTGTTGTGATGTGTTGCTTTTTTGTGATTATTTTTGGATGCATTAGTGAAGGGTTGCAAAATTTTACATTATGTTGCATTGATATGTAATGATGTGTAGTGTTGCATTGTTTTGTGTATTGTTACAAGGTAGAATCATCTTGGAATTTTTGCTTAGGGTTGTGAGGTATTTGACTTGCAGTGTGTTGCATTATGTTATGTTCTGTTGTGTGAAAACAAACTTTGCAAAAATATTTTCATAAAAATGTTAAAAAAATATATGAAATGTCACATTATATTTATGTCATCTGTGTAGATATCACTTAAATTTTGTATCCACATTTATTAGCAATTGTATATTAAAAGGTTGTCTGGAGAAGGTTTGCATGGTAAAAGTCTGTTGTTAACTGTATGAATGGTTATGGTTCTTATAATGTATTTCTAAGTATGTTTTTGGTAAAGACATGCATGGTTAAGGTGTGCATGGTAATGGTGTATGCGTGGTAAAGACTGTGTGGTAAAGGCATGTGTTGTAATATCATACAACCAAAATTATAGTAAACCTGCCTCCTTGTGTCATGCCAAGTGCACTGTCCAGGCCAACCTGCTCAAATAATCGGCCTTGCTCATACCTGGATTTGGTTGCTCTTTGTCCCCCCTCATAGCCCCAAGTCAGCACCACAGGTCATGGACACGGTTTTATTTCCCCTGGAGTATGACACGATGTGCAGTAATTTGTGATGTGTATCTTTAGTAGTGGGCTGACAGTTTGGAAAATCGCTAAGTACAGTACAGTGGGTCCCTAAAATCATCACAGTCACACTTCGACTACAATAACATGTGACCAGATGGTGTTTGAAATACCTGGAACTGACGTCAATTGTATCTCCACTTTCCTAAATGCCAAAAATACCTATGATGAGCGATAATCTAATGAATTTGGAAATGCATTCTGTTGGTGCTTTCCACAATACCATAGGGAATATGATATTAAAAAAATTCTGAGGCCCATCTTGTCCTATACGAAAATTGGTCTAGGGTCACACTTAGGGCCTCATTGCGAGTTTGGTGGTCCGTGCACCACCATGGCAGTGGTGGTGGTCTGACCACCATTGGCTTGGCGGTTGGACCACTGTATTATAAGTCATGTGGGCCTATGGAACGAATGGAGCACAACTAGGTAGCACAGACTGCCATGATCACGAGGCAGCACAAGCAGGTCGGCAGAGCCAGTGCTTCCTCCGGATACATTATGAGGTTGCACACCGCCTATGTGGCCGTGGCACCCCAAACACCATGCCTCAACAGGCGGAAATGGAGAGTATAAAATGAGCAACCCACCTGCAGGCAGCCTAACACGTCCGGTGCCACCATGGAGCACATCACACATGTCCTGCCACTGCTGCTGACCATTGAAGGAGCCCAAAATCCATGAAGCTGTGGACACAACCAACTGTAAGTACACACACCTACCTGTGTCATTGCTCTCAACAACAGATCCTCAAGCCATCATACACATGATATTGCGGTCACGCTACGGGCACAAACTACACATGTCATTGTGTACACAGCTCAAGTCATTCACTAAGAAGGACACATTCACAGCCACAAAATACCCCATCGGGAAGGTCCCTCACACTGCACCACAACACTACATAAAAACACAAGACTGCACATTTTAGGCACCCAAACAGTGAAGTGTACACTACATTACGTCACACAACCCAAACAACACAGCAACATCACATTTACCAATACAACTGGCACCCTCACATTTCTCACATGCAAAGGACTACCGTCACATTCAACACATACATGTATGGATGAGTCATGGAACACAGGCACCACTGCCCATAAATAGCCCTGCAATGGACACACACATCATACACATTTCAACACAATTGAAGGACAATGGGTAGCACAATAGACAAAGAGACAAATATGCGAAGCTCGCTATGTAAACAATACCTGCACAATAGGGATGGGGGCATCAGTAGCACTCAGTTAAGGATGCTACACAGGGACACATTACACTTTGCACATGGCCCTAAAACAACATTTGCACAGGAAGTGGCCCTCCAGGAATCTCTGGGATAAACAATAGTAGAGCTAGGTGACATGCATATCTGCACAATGTGGAAGTGCAAGTTAAGAATAAACATATAACTGCAACTGCATGGGTCAGCTATCTAGATGAAGTAGCTGCAAGCTACACATAGGAAAATGGACACATACACAGTCAAAAGCTAAGGAAGATAGCACAATTGAAAACCCTCCATGTCTGCACAAACAAAACATGAGATCCCACACATGAGATGAATGTACAGGTCATATCAGGGGAACAAGTCTAACACCATACATGCTCACATTGGACAACACAAGATGAAACACTTCTCATAACAAACATAATACAATGCATTGACACCACAATTGTATTTACACCCACATACCCATACAGTCAACATTTACCATAGTCTTGGGTGACACCAGCACTGCCCAAAAAGTCATAGTTTGCAAACAACAGCAAATTGATCAGCAAGCAGGCTGAAACACACACAACTGTGGGCATTCAACACAAGTTACTCAGAAACAATAATATTGTAGAAAAGTAATGGCAGGACAAATGTATAACTAAAATAACAACTGTTTGGGTTGATTAACAAGTAATAGCAAAATGTCCAAGGCCATTTCTCAGTCCATTAGTCTTTCATTGCACAGTACTGTGCCAACACTTGACTCCTATTACTGCCAGGGAACCTCTACAGGAAGGGGCATCAAGTGGGCAGGCAGGCACCTCAGGGATCATCCTTGGGTGGGGGGGGTTGGATTTAGGATGGGTAGGTTGGGTTTGGGAAGGGTGGAATCTTTCTTAGGAGGGGTGGGCTTCTTCTTGGAGGGAGGGGTATTGATGCTTGCAGGGGTGCAGATGTGATAGGGGAGGACTGATGGGTTGGGATGTGGGTTGGGGCCTTATGGGTTTGGGAGGAGGTGGAAGGAACAGGGGAAAGGGCAAGTTAAAAATGTTTTCCTTAGGAACACGGGGACTGTCATCATAAGGGGATGGGGATTTCGAGGTTAAAGGATTGGTTGTCTGGTGTGTCGGTGTTGATGACTTGGGTGTGTGCATATGTGAGGTATGCTTGTGTTGAGGTTGTGATTTGTTTGTATGTATGGGTGTGTGTGTGTGTGTGTCTTAGGGGCTGGGGGTAGAGGTGGAGGTGCTGGGTGATCGAGTCGTAGATGTCTGTGTGTCTGTTGGGGTAGTGTCTGCAGGTATGGTAGATGTGGTGGATGTCTGTGTGTCTGTTGGGGTGGTGTCTATGGGCACGGTGAGTATGCTGGATGTGTGTATATCTGTTGGGGTGTGTCTGTGGGTATGGTGGAGGTGGTGCGTGTGCCACTGCCTGTTGTGGTGGTACCTGTGTGTTGGACCTGGCCCTTTTTACAGGGTCATCCCCAAACTTTTTGCCTCCTTCCTCCTATTTTTCCTGACCTGTTTTTGTTGGTTTTAGAACTCTGAGCACTTTACCCCTGCTAACCAGTGCAAAAGTGCATATGCTCTCTGTGTAAATCGTACTGTTGATTGGTTTATCCATGATTGGCATATTTGATGTACTGCTAAGTCCCAAGTAAAGTGCACTAGAGGTGCCCAGGGCCTGTAATTCAAATGCTACTAGTGTGCCTGCAGCACTAGTTGTGCCACTCACATAAGTAGCCCTGTAATCATGTCTCAGCCCTGCCACTGCAGTGTCTGTGTGTGCAGTTTTAAACTGTAAATTTGACTTGGCAAGTGTACCCACTTGCCAGACCTAACCCTTCCGTTTTCCTACATATATACGACACCCCTAAGGTAGGCCTTAGGTAGCCCATTGGGCAGGGTGCAGTGTATGGTTAAGGTAGGACATATACTAGTGTGTTTTATATGTCCTGACAGTGAAATACTGCCAAATTTGTTTTTCACTGTTGCAAGGCCTATCTCTCTCATAGGTTAACCTGGGGGCTTTCTTTAAACATGATTAAAGCGTAGATTCCTTTGGGAGCAGATAGACATGTGGAGTTTGGGACCTCTGAACTCACAATTTAAAAATACATCTTTTAGTAAAGTTGGTTTTAAGATTCTGTGTTGGAAAATGGCACTTTTAGAAATTGGGCATTTTCTTGCTCGAACCATTTTTGTGACTCTGCCTGTTTGTGGATTTCCTGTCTGGGTTAGTTTTACAGTTGGGCTGTTTGCACCTCTCTCCAGACAGTGACATAAAGGGGGCTGGGGCGTAGCCTATATATTCTGATGAGCTCTCTGTGTTAGGAGGAAGGGGAGGAGTGGTCACTCACACCTGAAAGGGCTGTGCATGCCCTCACACAATGCAGTCTCCAACCCCTTGGTGTGTGTCTGAGGCCTTGCCTGGGCAAGGCAGGATTTCACAAACAAGTGAGACTTTTCCTTTGAAGTAAGCCTACTTCAAAGGCCAAAATGGGTATAAGAAGATGACTCAAAACCACAGACTTTAGACACTTCTTAGGGTAGACACTCTACCTCACAGACACTTCTGGACAAGAAACCTGCTGGTGAAGAATCCCTGAACCACACCTGCCAAGAGAAACTGCCTGGCTGCCCAAAGAACTCACTGGGACTGCTTTTCTGAGAAGGACTGATGCCTTGCTGTTGCCCTGCCGCCTTGCTGCCCTCTGACTGTGGTGAAGAAGTGCTCTCCAAGGGCTTGGATAGAGCTTGCCTCCTGTTCCCTGAAGTCTTAGGACCAAAAAGACTTCATCTCTACAAGAAGGACTCCTTGTGTGGCGAAATTTGACTCACAGCCTGCCATAAACGACGCACAGCCTGCCCGGTGATGAGAATATCACTGCACGCCGAACCGGAATGACGCAGCCCGACTTCGCATCGAGAAGATCTACACAATGTAGCAACCGGAAATTCGACGCATGGCCCACCAGAACGTTGCACAGCCGAAACGGAACAAAGCAGCTCGACTTCCAGAGAGGAATTGACGCAGCGCCTGCCGTGCGGTAGAAAATTCAACGCAATGCCCACTGAATCGACACAGCTCCTGTGACTCATCCTGCCAGTGTAGGAAAGCCACGCTTCGTCCCCAGGGCACCAGAAAACACCACAACCTGAAGAGGAACCAAGTCAGCGCGCCGGAAATCAATTCACTGCCGTCCCTGTGTGAAACTTAACTATACCCCTTTGTTTCCACGCATCTCCTCCTCTGCGGTTCTTTGTGGAGATTTTGCACGTGAACCAGATACTTTGTGCTTGAAAGAGACATTTATTACTTCTAAAAGACTTGAGACACTTTATATCACTTTTACAGTGATGTATTAACATATACTTATGCCATTTTAATTGTTTTGACCTGCATTTACCCAGATAAATATTATATATTTTTCTAAACACCGTGTGGTATATTTTTGTGGTGCTATATGGTGGTATTGTATGATTAATTGCACAGATACTTTACACATTGCCTTCTAAGTTAAGCCTGACTGCTCAGTGCCAAGCTACCAGAGGGTGGGCACAGGATAATTTGGATTGTGTGTGACTTACCCTGACTAGAGTGAGGGTCGTTGCTTGGACAGTAGGTAACCTGTCTGCCAACCAAAGACTCAATTTCTAACATTGGTGATCAGGGGTGAGGATAGGACTTGTATTTGTGTGGTGTCATACAGTAGCTAAGTATTCACTACCTACCCACAGTTGAAGGTCCAAGTGATTTTTCATCTTTTTGCTTTTGGTTCTCTGATGTCCTCCTGGATATAATGTTGCTATTTTTGGACTGCACCTGTGAGGCCTTGGCAGAATGGAAGTCAATTTATGGCACCTATTCATCTGTAAAGAGAAAGAACTAAGGGCCAGATGTAGGAAGCCTTTTGCATGTCACAAACTGCGAAAAATGCAGTTTGCGACATGAAAAGGCCTAACGCGATGCACATCCTCAAATTGCGAGTCGGTACAGACTCACAATTTGAGGATGCGACTCGCAAATAGGAAGGGGTGTTCCCTTCCTATTTGCGACCGCATCGCCATGCTGAGTTGCTTTGTGACCGCGAATGTGGTTGCAAACCAACTCGCAGTTACCGCCCACTTGAAGTGGGTGGTAACTCATTCGCAAAAGGGAATGCCTTATTTTTCAGAGCAGGCAGTGGTCCTATGGACCACTGCCTACTCTGAAAAAACAGAAACCAACCGGTTTCGGAATTTTTTCTTTTTGCAACTCGTTTTCCTTTAAGGAAAATGGGCTGCAAAAAGAAAAAAAACTGCTTTATTAAAAAAGCAGTCATAGACATGGAGGTCTGCTGTCTCCAGCCGGCCACCATCCCTGTGAGTGCATGGACTCGCTATGGGGTCGCAAACTGCGACCCACCTCATTAATATTCATGAGGTGGGTCTTTGCGAACCCATAGCGAGTCGCAGAAGGTGTCTGAGACACCTTTCTGCATAACATTTTGCGAGTTGCAAATTGCGAGTTGCTATGACTCGCAATTTGCAAGTCGCAAAATATTTGTTTGCTACATCTGGCCCTAAGAGTATTCTGCAAGGAAAGGGGACTTGATCTAAAGAAGAAATCCAGAAGGGAGGATCTTGAGTCAGCCCTGTTTCAGTATGAGTTGAAACGCTGGTAGGCAGCACTACCAGATGAGTCTGAGGAGGAGGACTACTCGGCTGAGGAAAGGGAACCAGCAAAAGATGAATGGCTCCTAGCTCAGGAGCAGTGGATGGAAAAGCTAGATGCAGAGATTGAGATGGCTGAGGCGGAGAGAGCCTTAGCCCGGGAAAAGGAAAGGATTGCAGCTCAGGAGCAGAGCTGCGAAGAGCTGAAACTGGAAGCCATGAGGGCTGAGTCCAGTTCAGATGGTGGCAGCAACAATCTTGTATCCAGTACTGCTGAAGAAGTCCACATGCCCAGAGATGTGGTATCCTACTTGAAGGAGGGAGTTGACACACACCAGGAGGTTCAGGAGTATGAGGTAGTTCCCGTAACGCACAGGGTCCCTGAGGTGGATTGGGGGACTGGCACAGGGAGTCATATTCCTACTAAGGGGAGGGACACTTTACTGGCTCTCGGTGAGAGTGATAGGGAGAAGGGTTCCCCCCAGGTAGAAGTCCTGGTTATGGAGTGTGGAGACATCCCAGAAGAGTGTTGGTTGTTTGTCATGAACAGTCTGTCACGTACCGCGCTGGACTTCTCACCTCTGGATTTCGGATTGGCGAATACACCAAGGGGCTCATTCTGAGCCCGGCGGGCGGCGGGAGCCGCCCGCCTGGAGGGAGCGCCAAATGACCGCACCGCGGTCAAAAGACCGCGGCGGCCATTCAGACATTTCCTCTGGACCGGCGGGCGCTCTCCAAAAGAGCGCCCGCCGGCCCAGAGGAAATGCCCCTGCAACGAGGACGCCGGCTCAGAATTGAGCCGGCGTAGTTGCAGGGGTGCGACGGGTGCAGTTTGCACCCGTCGCGTATTTCAGTGTCTGCATTGCAGACATTGAAATACACAGTGGGGCCCTCTTACGGGGGCCCCTGCAGTGCCCATGCCATAGGCATGGGCACTGCAGGGGCCCCCAGGGGCCCCGCGGCACCCCCTACCGCCATCCTGTTCCTGGCGGGAGACCCGCCAGGAACAGGATGGCGGTAGGGGGTGTCAGAATCCCGATGGCGACGGAGCGCGCTCCGCCGCCATGGAGGATTCCCCCGAGCAGCGGGAAGTCGGTGGGAGACCGCCGACTTTCCGCTTCTGACCGCGGCTGAACCGCCGCGATCAGAATGCTCGTGGGAGCACCGCCAGCCTGTTGCCGGTGCTCCCGTGGTCGGTGGCCCTGGCGGCCACCGGCCGCCAGGGTCAGAATGACCCCCCAAGTCTTCAACAGGTCCTGGATGCTCCCAGATAAGGGCGACCCCTTCTAGTAGCCACGGTGCCGCTTGACAGGCTACGCCAAAGCAGACCGTACCCTCCAGAAGGAGTCCCAGAGGGAAAAAACCCCAACACTGGGGAAAAAACCTCTAACAGGAACTCCAGAAGGAAAACAAGAAAAAACAGGACTTGACAACAGGAAACAAAATTAGGCAATATCCAGGGTACAAGGCAGGAAAAAAGGAACAGGCAAAAATATCCCAAGGAAAAAACAGGAACAAAGAACAGGCAAAAATCTCCCAAGGCAAAAGCAGGAACAAAGAACAGGCAAAAATCTCCCAAGGCAAAAAAGCAGGAACAAAGAACAGGAGCGAACAGCACAACCAGAAGGAAGTGTTTGCAACGCAAGGAGGAACAAGACTGACTGACTTATATACTGAGAAAAGGGAAGTGACATCACAGGAAAGGGAAGTAACACCATCTTGGATTGGGAAAGCCCATAGACCAGTATAGGAAAAAGGAAGTAGTATAAAGAGAAACAGAGCATGCTGGAACAAAAACACGAAGAAGACAAGATGGACACAACATGGATAGAGACAGGCAAAGGCCCAACAAAAAACCCACCACCAACAAGAAAAGAAGAAAAAAGGCTACACGTAAGTGTAGCGTGACCGGGAGCGAAATATATGCTTCCCAGAAAGCTTAGTCAAAAAACGCGGGGAACGGCGCTCCGAATATCGGTACCACGTTCCACCCGCGAGGACAGAAAGAGACGCAGCGTCAGAGCGCGGCGTTACAGTAGGTCCCCTCCCCGAGGCTCCAGGTTTGTCAGGATGATTGTCAAAAAACAGGCGAACCAAACGGGGAACATGGACGGAGGAAGCATCTTCCCATGAACAGTCACTGAGGGGGTATCCTTTCCAGTGGACCAAAAACTGTAGTTTGCGTCGGAAAATTCTGGAATCACAGATCTCCTGGACTTCATACTCAGGCTGTCCGTTGATAGAAAGAGGAGTTGGACGTTGGAACTGGCAATGGTAAGGATCAGGAACGAAGGGTTTTAACTGGGACACATGGAAAACAGGATGAACCCTCCAGGTATGAGGTAAGCGGAGACGCACAACTACAGGATTCAGGATGTGCGAAATTCGAAAGGGTCCATAAAAACGTGGTTTGAACTTATTGGTGGAAAACCGGGATGGTAGAAATCTGGAAGAAAGCCATACCTTGTGGCCCACTTGATACAAAGGTGCGGCTTGCCGATAACGATCCACCTTTCGCTTCATAGCTTGTTTCGAAGCTAGGAGAGTAGTGTGAAGTAGGCCCTGGATTCGACGGATCTGTCGTGAAAAAGAAGTGACTGCAGGCACAGAAGAGGATGTTCGAGAAACAGTAGTGAAAGTCCTCGGATGAAATCCATAAGTACAATAAAAGGGTGTGGTCTTGGTCGCACTATGTATTGTGTTGTTATAGGAGAACTCGGCAAGAGCAAGATATTCTGACCAATTGCTTTGTGTGGCATTACAGTAACATCTCAGATACTGCTGAAGTTCTTGATTCACTCGTTCAGTTTTCCCATTCGTTTGTGGATGGAAACCCGAGGATAAAGAAATCTCAATATTAAAGAAGGCACAAAAGGCTCTCCAGAAACGTGAAACATATTGAGGCCCTCTGTCCGAAATGACCTCAAGAGGAAGACCATGGAGGCGAAAAATATCTCGTAGAAAAATGCGACTCATTTCTGGGGCCGTTGGTAGTTTCCTCAAGGCTGAAAAATGGGCCATCTTGGTGAATGAATCTACGGTTACCATGATTACTTGGTTACCAGAGGAAGTAGGTAGAGAGCATATGAAATCAGTGGATAGAGTACACCAAGGAGCGGAAGGAACAGGTAAAGGTCTTAATAAACCTGCCACCTTAGTCCGGGGTGTCTTAGTCTGGGCACAGATTGGGCATGCTGACACATAGGTTTCAGTATCTGTCTTTAGCGAAGGCCACCAAAAAGATCGCTGAAGCAGTTCCTGGGTCTTCCTGATACCTCGATGACCGGCTATAGGAGAATCATGGCACATTTTCAGGGCTTCTGTCTGCACTTTCTTGGTAGGTAGGAAGAGAGCATGTTGATGATAGAAGTAGTTGTCCTTCTTCTGCAAAAAAGGAGTCACTTTATCCCATTCTGAAGCAGACAGAAACTGGTACTCGGATTGAATGCGTTCTTGAAAAGATTGAGTAGCTCCGATGATTCTGCTAGACTCAATAAGATGTGGAGAGGAGTTCTGGGCTATGTCAGGATATCTGCGGGATAAGGCATCTGCCACTAAATTCTGGGAACCAGGTATGTAAGTGATCACGAAATCGTACTGGCTAAAGAAGAAAGCCCATCGAGCCTGACGACTGTTGCGACACTGAAAGCTCCGAAGACACTGGAGATTACGGTGATCAGTCCTAGCTTCAAAAGGCTCTCTGGAACCCATCAGGAAATGCCTCCATTCCTTACAAGCTACTTTGAGAGCGAGTAGCTCTCGTTCCAGTACAGAATAATTTTGTTCAGCCTCTGATAGAATATGCGACAGATAAAAGATTGGATGTTCAAATCCATCATTGTCTTGCTTCTGCAGCAAAACTGCTCCAATAGCTCTGTCTGAGGCATCAGTCACGACGATAAATTTTTTGGTATTGTCAGGATGACGCAACACGGGTGCTTGGGTAAAGGCTGTCTTTAATTCTTGAAACGCGTGTTCAGCCTCCTTGGTCCAAATGAAACCCTTCTTCAGGTTCTCTTTCTTAATTGTTTGTGTTATGAAACTTTGTAGGTGGGCAAAGTTCTGAATAAACTGACGATAAAAGTTTGATAACCCAAGAAAACATTGCGTTTCTTTAATGGACGTTGGAGAAGGCCAATCTAATATGGCACTGACCTTGTCAGGATCCATGGATATTCCGTGTTGATTAATACAAAACCCGAGATACCTTACTTCAGATTTATGGAACTCGCACTTCTCAGGTTTACAAAACAATTGGTTTTTCTTGAGTCTTTCCAGGACTTGCAGGACATGATCTACATGGTGCTCAGGATCACGGGAATATATCAAGATATCATCCAAATAAATGACCACATATTGATTGAGTATATCAGAGAACACTGAATCCATAAATCGTTGAAAAACAGAAGGGGCGTTGGTCAGTCCAAAGGGCATAACACGATACTCATAGTGCCCAAAAGGGGTACGGAAAGCAGTCTTCCATTCATCTCCTTCCTTGATCCGAAGGAGATGATAGGCACCCCGTAAATCTAATTTAGTAAATATCTTGGCTCCTTGAATGGCATCCAGTATATCTCTGATTAAAGGCAGTGGATATCGATCCTTAATCGTTATTCTGTTAAGTTCACGAAAGTCCACACAAGGACGCAGATCCTTAGTCTTCTTTGGGACGAAGAAGAGAGGAGCCCCAGCGGGAGACGTGGAAGGAGCAATCAAACCGTTGTGTAAGTTGTCGTCTAAATATTCCCTTAACACCTTCTTTTCTTGGTCTGTCAGAGAATACATTCGACCGAAGGGAACGACTTCATCAGGAATTAAAGGAATAGCACAGTCATAACTGCGATGAGGTGGCAAAATAGGATTACTGGGTTTCTGAAAAATCCTGATATATTCCTGATAACAATCTGGAACCCCCTGGATAATATTGATAGAGTTAGTGTTATCCTGAGTTGACTGACAGGACCTTTTTGGAGTCCAATAAGAAGTAGTAGAATAACAATTCTGTTGACAAAATGAAGACGTTAGGGATATAGTTCGTGTTTCCCAATTGATATAGGGGTTGTGTCGAGCTAACCAGGGAATTCCCAAAATCATGATGTGATTTGGTGAGGCTATGAGATCGAAGGCAACGTGTTCTTGATGCCCCCCAAATGTCAAACAAAGAGTTGGAGTTGAGGCCACCACAGGTCCTGAGGTTAACGGAGAGCCATCGACTGTGTGAACCTGCTCAGGGGTTTCATTAGGAATGCAGGGAATCCCTTTACTAGTAGCCCAGGTCTCATCCAGATAGAGTCCACTGGCTCCACAATCAAGGAGAGCCAGAAGATGTTCTTCTTGATCTTGTGAACTCTGTAACTTGACCGAGAGGATAAACAGGGAGGACATGCTTTCTTTGGAGGAACATATTGATGGTACTTCAGCTCCTCCCGTCTCGTTCCTCCTTACAGGGGACGGGAGCTGGCGTTTCCCGCAGGCCTTGCGGGACGTACCGGACAACTACGGATCAGGTGGCCAGCCTTACCACAATATAGGCAAAGTCCCCTTCGTCGTCGTTCCTCCCTTTCTGATTCCGTGAATGGCCCACAAACCAGATCTATCTGCATGGGCTCTTCATGGGGAGGTGGAGAGGCTTCAGATGGACTATCTTCCGTTCGCCGACTGCTAGCACGGAAGGTACCGGGCTGGTATGGAGCTCTAGTTCTACGTCTTTCCATCTTGCGCTCTCAAAGTCTATACTCGATGTTCATAGATTGATCCATTAATTCTTTCAAAGAACAAGCTGGGGAAGAGTGTACAAGCTCATCTTTAATTTCTTCACGCAGGCCTCGGCGGAAAAGGGTTTCGAAGGTGCGTTCTACCCAGGAGGTTTCAGCTGCCAGCTGTTTGAAGCGGGTTATATACTGTAGTACATCCTGATTACCTTGCTGAATGTCACATAAGGCTTCTTCAGCTGCTGCTTCTACCCCAGGTCTCTCAAACATTTGTTTGAAAACAGTCAGGAAAGCGGAATAGTTAGCTAGGACTGGGTCATCTGCAGAAACCAGAGGAGTCGCCCAAGCAAGCGCTGGACCAGACAAGGCGCTGATCAGATAGCCCACCTTAGTCTTATCCGAAGAAAACTGGAGTGGACGAAAGGCAAAGTAAACCGTCAGGGCGTCCAAAAATTCCTTCATCTTTAAAGGATCTCCGGAATATCGAGGAATAGTAGCAGATACGGGTGGTATGTCCATTGATGGGGAAGACAAGACCTGTCGTAGCGCAGTGTTCTCTGCCCGTAACTGTTGTAACTCTTGGGCTTGTTGTTGGACAGTCTGTAACATAGCTTGAGCATTTTCTGACACCTCTCCCTGTGGATCTTCCATGGCGCTCTCGCAACGCAGAATCTTTTGGTGTTGCAATCTGTCACGTACCGCGCTGGACTTCTCACCTCTGGATTTCGGATTGGCGAATACACCAAGTCTTCTACAGGTCCTGGATGCTCCCAGATAAGGGCAACCCCTTCTAGTAGCCACGGTGCCGCTTGACAGGCTACGCCAAAGCAGACCGTACCCTCCAGAAGGAGTCCCAGAGGGAAAAAACCCCAACACTGGGGAAAAAACCTCTAACAGGAACTCCAGAAGGAAAACAAGAAAAAACAGGACTTGACAACAGGAAACAAAAATAGGCAATATCCAGGGTACAAGGCAGGAAAAAAGGAACTGGCAAAAATATCCCAAGGAAAAAACAGGAACAAAGAACAGGCAAAAATCTCCCAAGGCAAAAGCAGGAACAAAGAACAGGCAAAAATCTCCCAAGGCAAAAAAGCAGGAACAAAGAACAGGAGCGAACAGCACAACCAGAAGGAATTGTTTGCAACGCAAGGAGGAACAAGACTGACTGACTTATATACTGAGAAAAGGGAAGTGACATCACAGGAAAGGGAAGTAACACCATCTTGGATTGGGAAAGCCCATAGACCAGTATAGGAAAAAGGAAGTAGTATAAAGAGAAACAGAGCATGCTGGAACAAAAACACGAAGAAGACAAGATGGACACAACATGGATAGGCACAGGCAAAGGCCCAACAAAAAACCCACCACCAACGAGAAAAGAAGAAAAAAGGCTACACGTAAGTGTAGCGTGACCGGGAGCGAAATATATGCTTCCCAGAAAGCTTAGTCAAAAAACGCGGGGAACGGCGCTCCGAATATCGGTAGCACGTTCCACCCGCGAAGACAGAAAGAGACGCCGCGTCAGAGCGCGGCGTTACACAGTCAGGTACTATCTCATCAATCTCAGGAGGATGATGTGGGGTACTTTTTCAAGGCGGAGTCACTGGATGGTTTGGTGAAGGGTAGTTTGGTTAATACATGTGAGGGGTGAGTGATGTAATTGCTGGAGTGCATATGTCCAGTACTTATTTTCCAGACCTACGCCACCACCTGGTGGAGTGTGATTTCTCTGACCCCAAGGAGCTTACACTAGAGGCAGACCTCTGCGTGAGTACCAGAGAGTCTGAAGAGGCATTTGGGGGTGCTCCTGAAGGGAGTGGTCTAGGTGTTTCCCAACCAGATGAGGTGGGAAAGGGTTGCAGCGTCCCAGGTAGGTCCCAGTGTAGTGGGATGGGTGAGGGACCCCATGTCCATTCTCAGAAGAGAGGGCATGGGGATGGGCTGAGGCCCAGGATGCCCGAGATCCAGTCCCAGGTGCTGGAGGGTTCCATGAGGGAATGCCAGGAGGGGTTCCTAGCCTGTACCGTAGGGCCATCTGTTGAGGGAGACCCTACAGTGTCAGGAGAACTTGGGGGGTGGCTGTAGCCAGCCTCCACCAGTTCTGGTGTCTGGCAGCACCACTCCTAGTGAGGGGTTGCAGAAGTCCAGACAGAGGGCTGAGAGGAGGCTGCGGACCCCAGTGGAGGACCTGGAGGGTCAGGGGTCAGCTCTGAGAGCAGGGCCCCCCAGGAATGACCTAGGTGAGACCATTCCTGATTTGGGTGGATCCAGACTCTGCCAGATGGGAAGGGGGTCAGGAGACCTGTGCCAGCCAGATTCTTTTGTGGCCCTTGGGGATGGTGTGTCCCTTGTGGGGGTGAGTGTGCCCCCCAGGAAGTCCTGGTGAGCCAGCCAGTGGTCCAGTCTGAGGGTACAGACCCTGGACGGGAAGGCCAGTTTCAGGGTGTCCCCCTGACCTGGAGGAAGGGGCTACTGCTAACAGTGCCTCTACCATGTTGTCTTCTGGTGGGCCACTCCTAGTTGGGGTGTGCAGGACCCCAGAAGGGAGGGCAGGGGGAGGGAAGCCTCACCACTGGCCTTATTCTAACCTGAAGGTACAGACCCCAGGTTGGAGGACCAGTTGCAGGTTAACACCCATGCACTGGTGGTAGAATTATGCAGGACTGCTTCCATAAGCCCCCTGACAATTTTGGACTCTGGGGGTACCACTCCAGGAGGGAAGGTACAGAACCCCAGAGGGGAAGACCAGAGTCGGGCTGTCATGCCTGACCTGGTGAAAGGGAGAGTGGTCAAAGGGTGCCCAGCACCTGGGCCTACTGCCTCCCACTCTCCACAGTGGTTAGAGAGCCTCGAGAGGCCTGGGGCCTTGCTCTCATCCCTGACAGCTGTCAGTGGCCACTGTGGCTTGCTGTCCTGGTGGACAGAGATGCCCCTGGGGGGGGGGGGACAGGAGTCACACCCGGAGGGTGGAGTGGGCAACAGCACTGTGTTGGCCCTGGTTGTACTATCCGCCCCCTGGGATACATTTGTGAGCAAAGTAAGGTTAGGTGTTGCACAAAGGGTATCTGCAGGAGAGAAGAAAGGTTCCCCATGGGTTAGCTTAGTTGGCCCTGAGAGTATAGACAGGGGGATCCAACTGGATTCAGGAAGGCGTAGAACTGGAACATGCCCCTGCTGTTGTGGGCCTGGGTCCTTGTTCTATCGCCTGAATCAGGGAAGTATACCAGGATAGTGATTGTTCTCCCGTGGCTTTAGGCTGGTGGGGAGTAATGTTGGACCTGGCCCTTTTTACAGGGTCATCCCCAAACTTTTGGCCTTCTTCCTCCTACTTTTCCTGACCTGTTTTTGTTGGTTTTAGAACTCTGAGCACTTTAGCACTGCTAACCAGTGCCAAAGTGCATATGGTCTCTTTTTAAATTGTACTGTTGATTGGTTTATCCGTGATTGGCATATTTGATTCACTGGTAAGACCCTAGTAAAGTGCACTAGAGGTGCCCGGGCCTGTAAATCAAATGCTACTAGTGGGCCTGCAGCACTGGTTGTGCAACCCACATAAGTAGCCCTGTAACCATGTCTCAGACCTGCCACTGCAGTGTCTGTGTGTGCAGTTTTAAACTGTGAATTCGACTTGGCAAGGGTACCCACTTGCCAGGCCTAACCCTTCCCTTTTCCTATATATAAGACACCCCTAAGGTAGGCCCTAGGTAGCCCTAGGTGCAGTGTATGGTTAAGGTAGGACATACATATAATAGTGTGTCCTGACAGTGAAATACTGCCAAATTAGTTTTTCACTGTTGCAAGGCCTATATCTCTCATAGGTTAACCTGGGGGCTGCCTTTAAAGATGATTAAAGTGTAGATTCCCTTTGGGAGCAGATAGACATGTGGACTTTGGGACCACTGAACTACGCAATGCCCACTGAATCGACACAGCTTTAAAAATACATCTTTTAGTAAAATTGGTTTTAAGATTGTGTGTTGAAAAATGCCACATTTAGAAAGTGGTCATTTTCTTGCTCAAACCATTTTTGTGACCTTGCCTGTTTGTGGATTCCATGTCTAGGTTAGTTTTACAGGTGGGCTGTTTGTATTGTATTGGTGCTACCGCAGGCCAATTAACAAGTCTATTGCAAAATAATGAACTTCCATTCCATCAACATGCAAGTTGTTTGGTGGATCTCTACATTTTAAATGTCTGTGCCTGTTATCCTGGTTCAGCCCATGATTCCTCCATAATGCATAATGTGGAACAGCACCATATCCTAGCCGATGTCACAACTGTTCCCAGAGAGGGCATAGCTGGTTGGTAAGTCATGTCTGTCCTAATTGTGTGTGAGCAATGTAAGGTGTTACAATCATGAAGGGAATGACTCATTGTTGCACTTATGTCCCATTGCTTGACTGTATACTCATCATATTCATGCTGTCCTTGGTTATTGACACCACTGAGGAATCCAACTACACCAGGTGATATCCACTTCAATGAGGTCCATGGAAAAACATTGGGCCAGTGGAGCGGACTTTTGGGCTCCTGAAGGACAGTGTTTGCTGTCTTGACTGGACTGGTGGATCCCTCCTCTACCCACCCAGAAAAGTGTGCCAGGGAACGAACCTTGTCCCTGAGGTTATTCGACCTCTTCCTGATGTCGTCGTTTTTGGCGCGGGGTGATACCTACAGCATTCACTCTGTCAACAATCCTGTCCCACATTTGACCTCTTGCACTCAGATGAGTATGCTGGATTTGCGCTCCAATCAATTGTGTCTCTACTCTTATGATTTTATCCACCATGACTCTTAACTCATCTTCTGGAAAATGGGGATTATACAACATGATATGGTGGAAAAAAACTACGGGTGACAGTAACTCAGTAACCAGGGGAAGTGTAAAAGAGTATGAATGGACACAAATGTGTACAGTGTGTTCTATGGGATGGTGGAGGAAAAAAAGGTGTGCCTAATCTATGGAGTGTTTGTGAAAAAAGTTGTTCTGACCTCTGTGTGTTGCATTAGAAATGCAAAGGATTGTGGTCTGTGAAGAGATGTGTTTTGTAGTTTCGTTTACAGGCGCGTCCACTGTGGCAATGTGTGTCAGCTGTGTTGTTTTCAAATTCATCCATTGTGCAGTTGTCTATTGCTTTGCTGACAGGGAACTGCTGTGGTTTGGACCGCCATTGGCTGACCACCAATGGGGACCTCCACGGTGACTCTGTGCTTGTCATATACTTGATGGTTGGTCACGGTGCTGCCAGTGATGGAGGTCAGACCTCCTATATCCATGCTACCACGCCGCTGGCGGTCTGCCATTTTTGCTTGGTGGTCGGTGGTTCTGCCTGTATAACTAATAATAGGGCAGTCTTTTTGGGAGCGCCAACATAGCGGTCCGGTGGTCTAACCGCCAAACTCGTAATGAGGCCCTTACACTCACTCCAAAAGAAAACACACCAATACTCAGTACATAAGCTAAAATATATTAGAGGAAGCATACCACGTGACTCTATGGGTTTTTCTCATGCTTGGCTATCACGCAACTCACATCCTAGTCTTTGGTGCTATCTTGTCCTCCTGGCTTACCCAGTAGAAATGGCCAATGGAAAGAGCCCTGTGGAAGAGGAAGTGCGCTGCTCTGGACTATGCCACTGCCCTCCTTTAACATGGTGTGCTGAGCACATACATGGTCATTGTGGGCTACTATAGAGAAAGTGCTGTGCCTAGGGCAACTGTAAACTTGTTCCTGCCATTGGTGAAAAATAAAAGGTGGACTGGCGGTTTGAAGCAGCCGATTTGTGTTTCTCTTTGCAGGTGACAATGTAGCCGGTCTATCAAAGCCATGCTATTTGGAGCAGGCTGAATGGGAAAGGTGCTGGGCCTAGTGCAGTCTTCAAACAAGTCCCAAGCTCTACAGTGCTATCATAAGACTCCACTGGGCAATGTCTTTCGCCAAGCCCTTCATTTAGGTCCTGCATTCAGCAGCATCTATTATGAGGGTACACTGTCCTTCAGCTATGCCTAACTCTGGATACAAGGTCTGAACTGTAGGATCTATACCCCTTTTTAGTCACCCAATGTAGTCTTTTGCTGCAACTCATGCTCTTTGGTCTTGCACTCAGCCCCCTTCTTGCCAGAGCCTTCTGAGTCTCATCTTCATAGTGCCCAGTCCAATCTGGGAATTGCCTTCATCTTGCCCAGTGGACTCTGAATGTTGGCCTACATCTGATGTCATAACACTTATTAAGCTTGTTTGGGCAGACTCTGATCATGGGTCCAAGCCATCGGTCAAGTCCTGCTCTCAGGATCCCAACTTCTGTGGCTGCTTCAGTGATTTCATCAATGGTGTCAATGGGGATGCAATATGTGATGTTACTAGTGATTGCTCCAGTGAAGTATTTTTTGTTCTCATCAGTGATATTATGAGTAAGGCCATAAGCAGTGAATTGGGGGGAGTTATGGTGTATCTTCTGACTTTATCTGTTGAATGTTTGCACACAACCCCACTTACGTCTAAAACAATACATGAAGCAGCAAGCAGCAGACACAACAAAATACTGGCAAACAACCAATGTCAACCAAGAACAACTCAAACCTAGAAAAGGAAATGCAGGACAAAGATGTAACCAAAAAACAACAACTGGTTGGCTTTAATATATTTACAGTTCCAATATATATGAAAGTCCATGGCCAGCCCGTAAGTAACATTTTTGCACTGAAGGCACAGAATGGTACCCCAACTTGACTCCTGACTGTCATGTAACCTCCACAGGTAGGGGCATCAAGGGGGCAGGCAGGCACCTCAGGGAGTATTGGGAGTGGTGGGGGAGGGTGGGGGTTTAGCTTGGGTTCTGGAGGGGTGGGTTTTAGCTTTGGTTTGTGAGGGGGAATCTTCTTTGGAGGGGTAGACCTCTTTTTGGTAGGGGGAGGGCATGGGTGGTGGAGGGGGGTAAGGGAGGACTAGGAGGTGAGAGGTATGGCCTTGGTGAGGGAAGCAGATCTTCTGATGGTATCACGGGGGGACAAGCACGGAAAAGGTCATGGTTACAATGAAAACATTTTTAGACACACAAGGCAGTCAGCAGAGGGGTTTTGGGTGTGGAGGTTGAGGGAGGGTTGTCTGATGTTTAGGTGTGGATATCTTGGGTGTGTTTTTGTGGGAGGTGTGCTTGTGTGGTGGGTGGGTGAGTGAGGGCATTTATGTTTTTTGGGCTGAGAGGGGGTGGAGGTGCTGGCGGATGCTGTAGTAGGTGGGTTGCTGTCTGTTGGGGTAGTGACTACAGGTATGGTGGCTGTGCTGCATGTAGGCGTGTCAATGGTTGTGATGTCTGTGGGTGTGGTGACTTGGGTGAATGTCTGAGGGTCTCCTGGGGTGGTGTCTACAGGAAGGATAGGTGTGGTGGCTGGATCAGTGAATGTTGGTGTGGTGTCTGCAGGTGTGCCAGGTGTTGTGTCTGTGACGCTGAGGGTGGTGGGGGTGTCAGGGCATGTCATGACTGTTGCTGTGTCTGTGGGTGGATGTTGTTTGTGTGTGTGCCAGTGGTGTGCTTTGTGGTGCTTATGTTTGTGTGGGCTTCCCTTGTCTGCTGAGGTGGATGCATGCCTGTCTGTTAATGTACTTGGACTGGGTTGGGAAGGGGGATTCAGACTGGAAAGAAGAAGGTGGAGGTGTGACGGTAGACAAGGGGTGACTGGCTGCCATCAGTGTGGAGGCCAGAGCCTGAAAAGATTTCTGTAGGCCAGCTATTGCACCATGAATGCCCTCTAGGAATGAAATGTTTTTTGGACCTACGTTGCCAGTCCCTGGATGGCATTCACAATTGTGGACTGATCCACAGAGATTCTTCTCAGGAGGTCAATAGCCTCCTCACTGAGGGCAGCAGGGGGGACAGGGGCTGCGGCAGAGGTGCCTTAAGTAAAGCAGACACCCACCCTCTTGGATGAGTGGTCATGGTCAACTGAATGGGAAGCAACAGGGAATGTGGTGATAGAACGGGGGTGGCTGACAGAGATGGTACTGGAGTGGTCCCCAATGGGTCCACCACCACTAGGGAGTAGCCACCAGAGGAGGACTCAGATAAAGATGTTGCAGATCACTATTCTTCCTTTTGTAACTGAATTATGAGTCAGTCAACACCGGACTCATTGTGTAGTGGTGCATAGACATTTTGGTTATGGTACCTTGTTTTGCCAGCTCCACTTATTTTTATTAAAAACTTGTGGGTTAATGTATCATAGGATCAGTCTGCATCTAGGCCCTCTTTGGTTCACTACATTATATCATATTATTTCATATAATTTCATATCATATCATGTAATATCATCTCACATCATATCATATATGAATGAAGAAGAGGGCTCTTTCAATGTTAATGTTTCTGTTAATGGTGAAATGATGAACCCCTAAAACACACTAAGTTAAATCAATTTTCTCTCTTCCCCTGGAAGATATTTAGGTTGTTCTGAGGATTTCTGCAATAGATTCACTTTATGAGGGATAGATTTCTTTGGCAGATATATCTAACCTCAGGTTTTCAGTTTATGTCTGTTTTTTTTCGGTATAGGGAGAATTGAGGCTTGTCACTATTCTCTTGAAATCTGCCTTTCCTTTTTTACTTCTGCATTTTAATGAGAATCAAAAGGATATGGGGGTGATGCTTCACTCCCAGATGATCCAGGCTTCAGAGGAACATTCCACGAGTCAAGTGGCAAGTATTAGATCTTAAAGGGGTAGGGTGGTCTTCCCTTAACTTTTTACCTTCTTCCTCCATTTTTGTACTGATGTCATTTTTGCTGGTCTTAGGACTCTGTGCACTTTATCACTGCTCTAAACATGGTAATATTGGTTTATCCTGAATTGGCATATTTAATTTACTAATACTGATAAGTCCCTAGTAAAGTGGTATTATATGTACCCAGAACCTGTAAATTAAATGCTGCTCGTGGGCCGATAGCATTGATTGTGTCTCTAGGTGTCTGTAGGTTAGGCGGGCCCTGGCCAGCCCAGAGGGCAGTATATAATGTATTTAAACATAGGACATATACTTTTGAGTTTTACATTTCCTGGCAGTGAAAAATGTTTATATTCATTTTTCTCTACTGTGAGGCTTCTCTCTCCGATAGGATAGCATTAGAGTTGTCTTATTACATTTTATAAGTGTAATTTCCAAATGGGAAGTCATGTTTAAGGACTCTGGAATCACAATTTAAAATCCTAACATGGTGAAATTGGATTTTAAATTGCAATTCTGAAAAACTTTCACTTTTAGAAAGTTGGCAGTTTTGTGCCTGTAGCCTGTCTCTGGTCACATGACAGGGTTTAGCTGACAGTTGAGCTTTGTGTATTCCTCCTAGACATCCACACTCAGTAGGGAACTTTGGTGTGCCTGGGTGGGCTATCACTGGCAGGATGGGAGAGAGGCACTGGGCACAGTCCCAATTGCACCTGGATAGGCAATGGCCTGTCCCCACACAAATTGGTGTATGTCCCCTCTAGTTAGTCTGGAGCCAGACAGAGAAGGCAGGATGCCTGACGACTTCAAAGGGAAACCTCTAGAAGCTTTTCCCCATTTCAAAAGTACACAGGGGTATTAATACTGGACCTCACACTGCAACTTGTTGGTACACTTCTAGACCTCTGGCTACTCTGCCAGGAAGAATGACTGCTGTGCTGCTGCAGGGACTGCCACTCTGCTGGACTGCTGCTCTGAAGAAACTGTTGCCCTACTGTGCTGACCTGTTGCCTGCTGCCCTCTTGCTTCAGGAAGAAGAACTGGACCTGCAACTTAATCTTGAACCAAGGATCCCAAAGTGAATCCAAGGGCTAGGCTGCTGGCCTTCTAATCTGGGCCTCAGGGACATAAAAGGCACATCAACCTGCTCCTGGACCCAGCTGCATAAAATTCCTGACCCCCAAGTGGTGCCTCTCAGGTCGTGGGCGCTTGGTGTGGCTCGTGGGCTTCTAAATCAAGCTTTTGGACTCTATGCAACCGCAAACTTGCCCATTTGCACTGAGACTGTGCCGCTGGCACTGAAAACTAGAGCAAGCTGCTGCCAGCCCATCTCTTCAGACAGCAGCATCAGCAGTCCACAGGGGACTACCAATGTGAAGCTCCAGCCACTAGTTTGCAGTGCCCAGCCTGCTGTTCGCGCCACACAGACAACCACCTGCAATGCTCTCTTTGCTCCCTGCATCCCAATCCAGTGCAAACGGGGCTCTTGGCACAAAGTTTGAGAAGGTAAAACTTCAGCAGGACTAATCTGGGACTGTATCTGACCTGCACTCCATCCTGTTTGGCATTAACTTTTGACTTTGACCTGGTGCAACAAGACCAGATAGCCGCGATCGGTGCTTTACTCTTGTAGGCACTGATTTGCAATTAATGTTTTAGAAATTCATAACTCTGGTTCTACTGAGTGGATGTTTGTTGTTTTGGTTGCTTTTTATATTACATTTTGTTCTATTTTTCTAACCTGGGGTAGGATCTTTTTGTGTTATGTATTCATTACTGTTTGAAGTGTTGCACAAATACATTACACTGTGCCTCTAAGTTAAGCCTGCTTGCTCCATGCCAAGATACCAGGGGGCTGAGAATAGGTTAATTTAGGGGTTATTTGAGCCTTACCCTGGCAACAATTGTGTCTGCATGACTAAGGCTCACACCCTTCTCATCCAACAATCCAAATTCATACATCAAGTATGTGACTCCTGGGAATTCCTTCAATGCCTTAAGTGTGTGTCCGTAGGAATCCTCCAATTCTTGAAGGCTGTTTTCTATGTTAGTCTATCTGCTATTCATCCCTCAAGGAACTTGATGAGGAAGGAGATAAGAGGGTAATGATTAGATTACTTACTGTTCATATTCATTACTCCAGTATTTTATTCCTTGTCACAGTACTCCTTGTTTAAGGCTTTTTGGTGATCTTAGGTTTTTGCTTATTATTAACAGGAATTGCTCTGTGCACCAATCACTTTCATTGACCACAACAGCACACTAGGGGAGAGTGGTGAGGGCTTTGCATGAGGTACTGGTCTGGAAGAGGTAGGCTTCTCCTCACCATATAAGTACTGGATGAAGAAGGAAGAATCAGAGTAATGGAGATTACCAGTAAGTAATCTAAACAATCCCTTACTTAAAAGATGCATTTGCAATCCTAAAACTAGTGAAAACTCTAAGGCCCCGGTCATGACTGGGGTGGCTCAATATGAGTTACTTACCGCACTTGGGTTGAAGTGTTCACCATGCAAGTATCTCATATTACCAGTCTTCTACTGTAAATAGGAAATTACACAAGGAATTTGGGGCTAGATGTAGCAATATCAGAAATTGCGACTCTCAAATTACGCGTCTGAGCGACTCGCAATTTGAGAGTTGCAAATGCGGATGCAGGATGGTGTCCCTGACACCATCTGCAAATCGGAAGGGGGTCGCAAAGACCCACCTCATTAATAATAATGAGGTGGGTCGCAATTTGCGACCCCCTTCTGATTCCCAGCACTCACAGGGATGGTGGCCTGCTAGAGACAGCAGACCACCATGTCTGTTACAGCTTTGTTAATAAAGCGTTTTTTTTTTGTATTGCAGCCCGTTTTCCTTAAAGGAAAACGAGTTGCAACACAAACGAAAAAAAATTAAATGTCCATAGGACCACTGCCTGTTCTGAAAAAATGTTTTCAGGGCCATTCACAAAGGGGAAGGGGTCTCATGGGAACCCCTTCCCTTTTGCGAATGGGTTAGCACCCATTTGAAATGGGTGCTAAATGCGAATTGCTTTGCGACCGCGTTCACAAAGCAATTCTACATCACGATGCGAATCGCAAATAGGAAGGGGGACACCCCTTCCTATTTGCGAGTCGCATTCCCATTTTGCGAGTCGGTAACCTGGTTACCGATTCACAAAATGGGAATGAGCATCGCGATGTGCGTTTTGCATGGCGCAAACAGTGAAATTCGCTGTTTGCACCAAGCAAAACACTTCCTACATCTGGCCCTTGGTGTTATAACACAGACCTCCACATGTATCAGTGCTTCCCGTGCATTTTTCCTGCTAAATATGTGTAGTGTGGGCTGCAGAATATTAACCACAACACTCTTGTTTGAGTATGTGTGGTTGCAGTATTGATTGAAATGTTATCAGCACGTTGTCAGGAACACTGGTGTTATACAGTTCTGCATCCGTGGCATTTTCTGCATGGGTATGGATTTGCCTAATATGCTGCATGTCATCATATGCTGCGTAATTTGTACATTTTAATAAAAAACATTCTAAATCTAATGATCAATAATTACTATTAACACACCAACACGTGCTGCCGCATAGTGGAAGGTCCTTTGCAAAGGCTGGCTGCTCACCTTTTAGTTGCTTAATGCGGTATTTGGCTGGTAAACTGGTGCTAATGTGTTGAAACCTTAGCCCAGACTATGTTTACGTGAAAAATACAAAAGTAAAGCTATTACAAACTTTTTTTCCTCATTACACCACATCATTTTCCTTTTCCTGCCGCATAATTTAGTCAATCCTGTCACAGAATTTGGTCCTTTCATAAGTCAGTGGCCCTGGTCATTGCAAAAGGATGCAAACGGATACTTTTACAGTGCAGCGCAGGGCGAATTTCACTCAAGAAGCTCATTTGTACTGGCTATGTCAACCCCTGGGTCAACGTGTGTAATGACAGTGTCCACCGCCTCACTGATCTCTGGAGTCTGGAGACTTCATCACGCCACAACACTTTATCATCCTCAAACAAGGAGTTGTTTGGACACAGTCGGATGTTCGCAGCAGGTGCCAAAAACACTTTAAAGATGCTTCAGAAAACAACAAAAAACATGGGAGAACCCCTTCTGTACGCTGCTTCACTGAGCCAAAAGGTGATCCTATTTCAAGTACGGCATGGCTCCTCACAGTTGTTGCTGACCAAACTTGTGGGTGGTCTGAGAAGATGATTTGGAAAATGATGCTGGGATAGCCACCCAGAGTTCCTGAAGTCAGATATCCAGATGTGTCAATAATCATTGCAAATGAGAAGCAGATGCAAATCCCCCATTGAACAGTAAGTGAAACGAAATGACCTGCTCTGTGGAGCACTCAAGAACATACAGTGGGCGCTGGATCCTTTCCTTTTCTTTCTTTCATGGTTTTGATATCCAGCTGCTTGCCGACCTATCCCTGCTGTCCTCGGACACATGGTTCTAATAAATGTGATGCAGCATAAGTGTTACGATGAAATATTTCAAGTCGCCTTACTTTTAATCGCGAACTCACTGGCTCACTTGCTCTCAGTCACTCACTTGCTCACTGACTCACTCACCGCGAATCTGCGACTATAGCAACTTTTAAGGCCTAGTCGCTGAAACCTTAAAAAAAAAAAAAAAAGAAATATTCACTCACGCAAGGCCATAAACCTACAGATGCAAAATTCTGATTTTTTGAGATTCCGAACAGTATGACTTTGCCAGGTACTATAGCAGACCTATATAAATATACGATTGCACATGCAATATTTTCAGTTGATGTGGCTCGCTTACTTTAAGGAACTAATTTCCAGGGCCACTTTTAGGTGAATTCACAATTCAGAAGTCACTCATAGTCCATGTGTATCACTTTACTTGCTGTGTATCTGTTCTTTTGGGGCCTAACAGATGTTCAGCTACTTCATGAACAGATGATCCTCTATGGACATCTCATTAACATGTAATTCCCTTGTCCCGTGAATGATGATTTAATTTTAAGAAGGGTAGTTACTCATGTTGATTTCTTTAAAACGTTGTTTGCAAGCACCACAGCAGCAATTCAGCAAAAATGTATTACTGCACCAAGTCAGCCACCAATAATAAACTCTTATGTGCCATAATATCAATGCAAGTTTTAAAGGTATCTGCATTTGGGGAATACCTTCGCTGTACGAAGCAGCTAATATTTTGTGCCATAGGCCCAAATATAAAATGTTTTAAAGACCCAGTTATTAAAGGTATTTACTTAACGGAGTTAAAATAAAGGCCCAGATTCACTAAGGTTTGATTCAACGCAGCAGCAGAAGTTGCAGTGTTGCATTAAAGTGAGAGAACAGAAATTTACTTTATCTATTAAGATATGACGCAGTTCTGTTCTCAGCGCTGACATACTTCTGCTTGCCCAGCATCAATGCAGACACCCTTGCACCACTATGCAAATATGCATCTGTTGTGCTCAGAACCGTTTTTTTGTAGGAAGGGATATTTTCTTGGCCTACAACAATCTTAAAGCCTTATTCTTCTTTGTATATGTGCTGCAGAATGCAGCACACATGCAAAAGGAAGTAAAGTGGAGTAATAGAGATATTTCTCCTTCTTACGCTAGCCTACGATTGGCCACCATTTTGGCACAAACTCATGTTTACTGACCTTAAGTAAATATGGGTTTGCTTCTGTTGGAAAGTGGATTATTCGTAAGGGCAGGTAAGTACCTACCTACCTTTAGCAACGAGCCAGGTAGTTTCAGTTAGATCTCAATAAATAAACTCCAGCTCAACCGTTGGTAACTTGGCAACCAGCAACAAGGCTTCACTGAAGAGACAAAGGCCCTCATTATGACATTGGTGGTAAATCCCACTTATCGCCATGCTGACTGCCACCAACATACTGCGGCGGAGGTGGATATCCGTTCACTAAATTATGACACACACACACCAATCCGTCACTATTCAGCCACATACACAATTCTGTCACACCAAAGGTCAGTGATAAACTGGCGGTATCAAAACCCACACCGTTACGCCAACAGAACAATGCCCATCACATTATGACCCACGAATCACCACAGCGGACATTCAATGGAGGTAAATCATTGGTGGTACATACCGCCGTGCTCAAAATACACACACACAAACAAAACAACACCACATTGGACAATTCAAACAACACACACCTGACACCCATACACACTATACGCACCCACTCACACCCCTATAAAACACACACCCACATTACCCGCAACCCTTTACGACTACAAACAATTGCCACCAGAGAGAGACAGCAAGACCACTGACACAACCAGAGCCACACACTACTCACACCTATACACCACTCGCGTACCCCACAGCACACACCCCAACACATTACCCAGCACACCCTCACCTACACATCTCACACAACACCCATGGCACCACAAAGACACCCCCGATTCTCAGAGGAGGAGCTAAGGGTCACGGTGGAGGAAATCATCAGGATAGAGCCACAGCTATTTGGAGCACAGGCGCAGCAGATATTGATAGCTAGGAAGATGGAGCTATGGTGGAGAATCGTGGATAGGGTCAATGCCGTGGGACAGCACCCTTGAACTAGGGATGACATCAGGAAGAGGTGGAACGACCTATGTTCCATTGCACCAAGACACCAACTCGATGTACAGAGGACTGGCGGTGGACCCCCACAACTAACAGCATGGGAGGTGCAAGTCGTGGCAATCATGCATCCTGAGGGCCTGGCTGGAGTAGGAGGAGGACTGGACTCTGGTAATTCAACTTACTACTACTACTACCCCCCCTACCTGCATGTCATTACATACCCTCACCCTCACTCCCATCACTCCACCATCTCCCACACACCCCACCATCACATCTCACTCATGCCAATGCCAAGCCCTGCATGCTGAACCAATGCATGGACATCACTCACAGCCCTGCATGGACACCTATCACTAAAGCATGCACACTAGAGAGAATCAGCTAGCCCACCACATACCAACTTACACAAGTGAAAGCTGTCAGGGCAAATACAACCAAAGAGGACAAGCCACTGATGCACAATATGTCACACACAGAAACAATAACACATCATTTACATCCCCACAGGTATCCCAGCCAATGCCACCAGAGAGGAGGTGTCAGCAATATCCAGTCCTCCAACTAAAGAGGCCCACAGTAATGACAGCAACTCTGGTCCCCTGGATCTGGATGACCAACCTGGTTCATCAGGGACCTCTGGACAGTCGGTTATCCAGGCCCAGTCACACACCACCACAGAGCCTTCCCCATCTGGAAACACCACCACAGCACCCACCGAGCATCCCCACACCTCTGTCCCCAGGACATGTCAATCAGCAGTGTGTCCACCTCTACAGGGACCCCAGGACACACCTCATACCCAAGACAATCAGGGACCTGGGGTCAGTGGCAGTGGGCACACGGTTCAGGGGTCAGAGGCACAGACCAACAGTGACACTGGGAGGACTGCTGTGCACCAGAAGGGGGGACAGGCCCAGGGAACTGACTCTCCAGGGGGCACTTGCAGAGATCATAGGAGCATACCAACATTCCCAGGACACGATAGGCCAGATCCTGGACAATGTGCAGGAGGACAGGCGGCTGCAGGAGGGACAGTACTAGGGGATCAGGGAGGACTTGCAGGCCATCAACACCACCCTGGTCTCCATAGCAGGGGTGCTGGCAGACATGGCCAACATTATGAGGGAGGCAGTCACACAACAGCGGGCCCCTGCCACTAACCAGACGTCTGAACTACCTTCCACCTCCGCTGCCACTAGTGGACAGGAGGCCCCGCCACAGGACTCACAAGCCACCAGCACCCCTCCCCCTGCAGAAGGAGAACCACCCCGCAAACTTTCCCTGTAATCTAGGCAGAAGCCAGAGACTATTGCCAAGACCCCTCCAGGAAATGAGACTCTCCTGGTTGTCACCATTGTGTCCCACTCTGTCACCCTGTCCTCCTTGAACTGCCATTGCTCCCCTTCCTATGTCCCCATGGACAATGCATCTGTGCTACAGACTGGAACTATACCCTGGACTTTCCTCCATCATCACACCATCCCTTGCACTTGCCCCTCAATATCTTAGCACTTCCATGAACACCCTTGGAAAAAAAAGAAGTGTAGAGTATGTCACATTTTTTAAGTATGTATACGTTTAACCAGGTACAAACATTGCAATTCAACTGTACAGTAAATGAGCACATATGAAAGACCTGTAGTTGGCTTCAGTGATCACACCGGAAGATATTGTGAGGCACCAACATATGTAAAAAGAATTGCCAAAGGGTATAGTAAGTGGGCATAGAAGTGGGAAATAACAGCATGCCAGTGCCAAAGAATTTCAAAATAATGACAATGAAATGTGAACTAACACTGTCTTACCTGTGTGTCTTTGGAAATATTGGGGGTTATTCTAACTTTGGAGGAGGTGTTAATCCGTCCCAAAAGTGACGGAAAAGTGACGGATTTACCACCAGCCGTATTACGAGTCCATTATATCCTATGGAACTCGTAATACGGCTGGTGGTATATCCGTCACTTTACCGTCACTTTTGGGACGGATTAACACTCCTCCAAAGTTAGAATAACCCCCATTGTCTGATCACTGCTGTTCTGTTGTCCTCATCCTCTGCCTCCTCATCCTCACTGTCCACAGGGTCCACTGCTGCCACATGGGCATCTCTAGCCTCCTCCTCCTGCAGAAAAGGAACATGGCGTCTCAGGGCAAGGTTGTGCAACATGCAGCATGCCACTATTATCTGGCAGACCTTCTTGGGTGAGTAGCACAGGGATCCACCTGTTAGATGGAGGCACCGAAACCTGGCCTTCAGGAGGCCAAAGGTTCTTTCTATGATTCTTCTGGTTCGCCCATTGTAACGTTCGTCTTCCCTTGTCCTGGTATTCCTCACAGCGGTCAGTATCCATGATAGGTTAGGGTAACCAGAGTCACCTGCAAATATTGAGGGACAACAATTAGCTACACACTATCCCATATGGCCCACACCAAACCCATACATCAACATATACTGGGTGGGGACCAGGGCTCACCTATTAGCCACACCCTGTGCTTCTGTAGTTGGGCCATCACATTTGGGATGCTGCTATTCCTCAGGACAAAGGCATCATACACCGACCCAGGATACTTAGCATTGACATGGGAGATGTACTGGTCCACCAAGCACACCATCTGTACATTTATTGAGTGGAAACTCTTACGATTTCTGAACACCTGTTCATTTTGACGGGGGGAAAATACAATATGTGTTCCATTATTTGCACTTAATAAGTTGGGGATATGTCCGATTGCATAGAAGTCAGCCTTCACTGTGGCCAAATATTTCACCTGGGGAAATACAATGTAGCTCCACAAGTGTTTAATCAGGGTAGACAACACTCTGGTCAGCACAATTGAGAACATTGGCTGTGACATTCCTGCTGCCAAGCCCACTGTCACTTGGAAAGAACCAGTTGCCAAGAACTGGAGCACTGATAGAACTTGCACAAGAGGGGGTATCCCAGTGGGTTGACGGATAGCAGATATCAGGTCAGGCTCCAATTGGGCACACAGCTCTGTGATTGTGGCCCTGTCCAGTCTATAGGTGAGGATGATGTGCCTGTCCTCCATTGTTGCCAAGTCCACCAGGGGTCTGTACACAAGGGTATGTCTTCATCTCCTATTCATCCGCAGCGGTAGCCATCTATGGGGCAAAAGAGTGAGGAGCCGGTTACAAACTGAAAAATGGGGCAACAACAGTACAATGCATGCTGTCAAATTGTAATAGGTCTGTGAGAATTGTCCTGTATGTTCAAATTTAAACAGTGACGATGTGCCTGCCCCCCTGAAATATTGTCCACCTGTCCTGTGTAGAGGGACAGGTGGAAGTGAGGCCATTCCGCTGACGTTGTGTGCCATTGCGGGAGGCAGTCGGGAACCGAGGTGCAACTCCTCATTGGCTAACATTTGGCCCTATGGGTTACAGTGGCCAATGGTGATGTACGCCGGTGGTAACGGTATACACCGCCGCGGACGTGACTGCCATTTTCTACCTTATTCCTCACTTGCTATCTGACCTTCAACAGGAGAGGACCCTTACTGCATGTGCTGCTGTGACCTGTGTCTGGAACCTACCATGACCCGTGTGACTGGGGAAAGGGTCCCTTGCCTTCACTTCGGCAGAGTTGGAGAGACTGGTGGATGGTTTCCTACCTCAGTACAGACTGCTGTATGGGCCTCCAGACCAACAGGTGACTACACTGTTGGCACGATGCATGTGGCATGAATGCATGGAGTGGTTTGTTAAGACCTCGTGTAAGGGGGGGATGTCCCCAGGGCAGCGTACAGGTTGTGTGCTGGGCCATGTGTGTGTAAATGGTGATGTGAAGGGGTATGGTGGGCCATAAGAGTAACAGGAAGGACTGTCTGACTAATACTATTTTCCTGTGTGTATTCCCTCTGCAGGTCAGTGCCCATCAAAAGAAGGGTATATGGCGTGCCATCGCCAAGGACGTGCAGACCCTGGGGGTCTATGGCAGGCGGAGCACCCACTGTCGCAAATGGTAGGAGGACCTGAGATGCTGGGCACGGAAGACAGCGGAGGCCCAGCTATGGATGGCCTCCCAATGAGGAAGGGGTGCCCGTCGAACCCTGACCCCCATGAACTGGATAGGCACTTGAGGGCATTACAGCAGCCACAAGGGAGTAAGTACAGTGCCCATCATTACAACTTACGCATGGTAGGGTGGTATCCGGGTGGGGTATGTGTGTCAGTGGGTGCCCCTAGGCCAGAACTGCCATTACAGCGTAGGTCCCATGGTGGCAAGGGTTCCAAAGGGATAATCCTGCTACCTAGCTCGTAGGCATCCACTACTGGTCAAGGCTGCGTGGGTCCCAGGTGTGCTGGATTTACCGGTGTGTGCCCCTCCCCATGCCTTGGTAGCTAGCAATATCACTGGTAGTGCAATGCATAGTGCGTAGGCCTGTACACTGTGTGCGAGTGTGTTGTGTACAGCAACTGTGGTGTTGGTGCAGCCATTGACCAAGTGAATCCTTTGTCTCACCCCCCCCCATTTTTGTTTTGTCACCCTGTCCTTATGTGCATTGGCATCATCTGGCGAAGGAGCAGAGGCACCGGCAACAGAGGGAACTGCATCCCACAGGACCCAGGAGGCAGAGTCCACCGATGGTGAGGGCACTAGTGGGACAGAGGGCGAGGGGAGCACAATGGCGGAGACTGGAGGGGACAGTTCAGACACAGATACCTCCTCAGATGGAAGCTCCCTGGTGGTGGCGGACACCTCTGTGGCCACCCCAGTTACAGGTACAGCCGCCACCCCCGTACCAGCACCACCCTCCTAGCAACCCCTCATCGAGTTGCCCGTGCCTGCTCACCCAGGAGGGTGGGCATCTCCTTCCCCCCAGGCACCTCAGGCCCTGCTGCAGTGAGCCCTGCTGGCCTGAGTGAGAAGGCTATTGACCTCCTGAGATCTATCTCTGTAGGGCAGTCAACCATTGTGCATGCCATCCAGGGGCTGGCAGCCCAGATGCAACAGACTAATGCATTTCTGGAGGGCATTCACACTGGCTTGGTGGCCCAACAGAGATTGATCCAGACTATGGCCTCCTCTCTGATGGCAGCCATTGTCCCTGTTTCCACCCTCCCCCTCCAACGTCCTATTCCTAATCCCATTACCCTCAACCCCAACCTTTCCCATGCACACAGGCAGATGAGCATGCACACAAGACAACGCACAAGAGTGGCACAGGCAAACCCAAGCACCACACATCATCCCACAGGCACTCACACAAACACCATCCAGATGCAGACATATCAACATCCACTACTTCCACTGTCTCCCTTCCTCCTCCTCCTCCACCTCCCTCCCAGTTCTGTCGACACTCTCACCTGCATGCACTACATCCTCATCCACTACAAGCATTACCACCACACCTAGCAGAACACACACCTCACTGGCAGACACTTCCACAACAGCCATGCACACGTCCCCTGTGTCCTCTCCCACTGTGTCTGCCTCCACTCCTAAAGTACACAAACGCAAGCACTCAGACACCCAATAGCCATCCACCTCACAACAGCATCCAGCCCATGCACCTGCATCCAAAATCAGCAGACAAAAGACCTCCTACAACCACTCCCTCTTCTTCCACTCTCAAACATTCTCCCTCTTCCCTCCCCAATGTCCCTAAAACAAATTCCTATCCACCATTGACCTCTTCCCTACCCCTACCCCCGCCCTGCACATCTGGCCAGGGTGTCAAAGATCCAGCCAAGCACCTCAGCCACCCAGTACACGGACCCAGTAGTCCTCACACCCACTCGTGGTGGGAAAGTATTGAGGGCACATGTCCTGAGGGTGAAGGAGCCTGCACCAGGCAACCTCAAGGGTAAGGAGCCTGCCTCAGCTGCTGCCAGGAATACCAAGGACCCTGCCCCAGCTGCAGCCAGGAAGAACAAGGAACCAGCACCAGCAGGCAGGAAGGGCAAGGGGCCTGGGTCAGGAACTCTGACGAAGCCCCCACCACCACCCATGTTTGTGCAGCCATCTGAGGCTGCAGGGGATGGGCTGCAGCCTCCCCCCCCAGCAGCGCCACCACCACCAGTGGGCTGACATCTGAGGCTGCAGGGGATCGGTTGGAGCCTCCCCACACCAGCAACACCAGCACCACCACCCAAGGTTGCAGGGGATGGGCTTGGGCCTCCCCCCCAACAGCTGCGGCAGCACCACCACCAGTGGGCAGCCATCCGAGGCTGCAGGGGATGGGATGGAGCCTCCCCCCACCAGCAGCACCTCCACTGTTCAGCCATCACCGCCGGCGGATGGTATGTAATCCTGCGTTCATGGGCTGCTGTGCGGCCTGCCCCCTGCAAATCCAGTGGGTATGACTCCCACCTGAAAGACTGTGACCTTGCACTCCCCAGGATCAAGAGCACAGGGCACGATGCCCCCTCCAGAACCAGTGGGTAAGTCACCCACCTACCCCAGCCTCCCCAGGATCAAGAGCACAGGGCACGATGCTCCCCCTAGAACCAGTGGGTAAGACACCCACCTACCCTAGCCTCCCCAGGATCAAGAGCACAGGGCACAATGCCCCCTCCAGAATCAGTGAGTAAGACGCTCACCTACCCCAGTCTCGCCAGGATCAAGAGCACAGGGCACGATACCCCCTTCAGAACCGGTGGGTCAGTCATCCACCTACCCCAGCTTCCCCAAGGATCAAGAGCACAGGGCACGATGCCCCCTCCAGAACCAGTGGGTAAGACCCCCCCTACCTCAGCCTCCCCAGGATCAAGAGCACAGGGCATGTTGCCCCCTCCAGAGCATGTGGGCAAGTCACCCACTTGAGAGACTGTGGCCTATCACTCCCCAGGACCAAGCACAGGGCATGTTGCCCCCTCCAGAGCATGTGGGCAAGTCACCCACTTGAGAGACTGTGGCCTTGCACTCCCCAGGATCAAGCACAGGGCATGTTGCCCCTTCCAGGACCAGTGCTCTTGTTCCATCTGCCGGCTGAGGTGCCCCCCCTCCCATCCCCCTGAGGTGCCTTCCTCTTTCCCAGCAGATGACTTGCAGTGTTCTCTCCGTGTTGAAACAGGTGCCATGTGTGGCTTTGGAATTTGGCCTGTGGCCATGTGGCCTACGAACATTGTGGACTGGGCTGTGTCCCTTTTTGTGTACATATGTATATATCTATTATCTTGCCTAAATTATTTATCTTGATGTGTTGCTCTCATTACATTCACTTTTTCAAAATCATTTTGTCCTTGCATTATTTATCTGAAGTACGGGGTGATTATGTTTTATTACTGCAGCTGATTGTGTGTATGGTGTTGGGGTTGGTGTGTGTGTTGTGCGTGTGTGCCACTCTCTTTTTCTTCCCCCCTCTCTTGTGTGCTAGGTGTCTGTCGTCACCATCGTCGTCTTCGCTGGCGTTGGTGGTCGTGGTGGAGCAGCACGTAGAAGACCATGGGGAAGACATGCATGGTCCCTGTGTCTCCAATGGTGAGTCTTTTCCCTTCTGTGCAGTGTGACTTTTGATGTTGTTGGTACCGTCCCGGAAAAGGTGGCATGTCATTATATGGTGGGCGGAACATTGACTTCTGCCTGGCTGTAGGTGTCTACCTCCATGGTGCCTGTTGTTTCCGCCCTGGTGGTCGGTGTGGTAAAGTGGCTGTCTATCTGATATCTATTCGCCATGGTCATAATTTGGCTGCAATTAACGCCAGCCTGTTGGCGATATTACCGCCACTTTTACACAAACCGCCAGGGTTGTAATGAGGGCCAGTGTGTAAAGCATTCAAGAAGCACAAAACAGAAATAAAATAAAACACAGGAAACAATTTAAACGCTCCAAAACCAATTTATAAAAATAGGAAATATTTTTATTTTTAATTTGACACCAACACAAATAAAATCGGATAAGGGGATCTTTAGATATTAATTTTTAAAGAGTTAATGTTTTCTAGCGCATAGAAACTAAAAGCGCCAATCTGGTGGCACCTCAACCGGGGCAAAGTCCAAGTTTCAGGCCTACCGCGATGGAGCCCTGCTCAGCTACAGCAAGGGGGAGGTCTCGGTCAAAAGTTTACCTTTGGACTTAGTCGTTTTAAAAAAAAATTCCTTCAGTGGGAGTAAGTAACCAATCCGATCCATCCTCCCTGGAGTCCTCTTCAGATACGCATCGCAGGAGACCTTGGTGAAGAGTTCTACGTTCGGACTTAGATGATTTTTCGGATGGAAATCTTCGTCCGCCCCAAAGCTGAATATTGATCTGAAGTTTCTGGAGTCCTCCTTGGATACCCTGCACGGGAAGTCCTGGTCAACTTTTTGCCTTTGGCCTTAGTCACTGTTTTGGAACTTTTTCTCTCCGACGTCAGTCGACCCTCCACAGCAAGCCAATTTTGAGTCTACATTATCGTATTGCCTTTCCAGGAGCCCCCGGTGAAACCCTAGAAGTCTGGGGCTCCGGAGCTTTTCAGCGGGACGAATCTGCAAGTCAGGCTGGCCACAGTTGACGTGAGCCAGCTTAACTTTACACGGCAGATTGGTCCCTTTCTGGAGCTTTTTTTCAAAAAGTTTTCCAAATTTCTCCAAACTTTTGGATCTTCTTCCAGGAGGTCTTTGAATGTCATGTAGGCGTCCACAGCTCACCCCAAGGTTCCAGAAGCTCTGAGTTGCTCCATGAGGGTTAGGACTTCAACTCCCAGAATGCACCTGGCTCAAACTCCAAAATGACTACTGGAAGGAGGCCAGCTGGTCAGTTTCTTTAGGATTTGATGTACGGGACACTGGTTAGCTATTTTTCACCTTTAGCAAGCAGGAAGTCCCTCTTGAACCAGTTGAAACTAGGCAAAGTCCTCTTGGTGTGAAGCCCAAGTGCACAGCTGGTGCAGTTCTTCAGAGTGCAGTGTCCAGGTGTAGGTCAGGGGTCCAGAAGGGCAGTCCTTCTTCTTCTGATGTTCTTCCCTGTAGGGATCTGAGGTGTGAGTGCAGTCTGCCATAGTTATTCAACCTCCGGGGGTGAAAAGCAGGGCGGCCCAACTGTCCAATCACACGCAAGCCACTTCCCCCTTTGATGACCACTTCCTGGGAAGTGTAGCAAAAACCAATTCCAGGGAGCAACATTCTTCAAACATCCAACATGGCTGAAACTGATTTTTGGAGGTTAGATCTGGCTGAGCCCACCACCTGGTGTGGCTAAAAATCCTAAACACACCTCTCTCTTGCCCTCTCCTAATCTAATCTAAGAGCACCTAATTGTCTGGGGTTGCAGGAAATGGGGGAGGTCATGCGCTGCTCCAAATGTCCTGCTCTGCCTTTGAAGATCAGTTTGACTGCTCTCCCCCATCCTGTTTCACCATCAGCTGAGGCCAATCTCCTCCCCTAGGCACATCCTTTTTTTTCAGCCCAGGCCACTTCACAGCTCATCAAGGCAGCCTGGCCAGGCTGCCAGAGGCTGGCCAATCAGAGAAGGGCAATACAGATCTGAGGTTGGCAACTTTCAGGTAGAGTTTTAAAACTCTTTACCCAAACTAGTTATATTAAATGCAAAAGTGCCAAGTTCTGGGATTTATTATAGCAATTAATTTGATACCAAACTCAAGGTATCTGTCTCTTATGGTGACTGTTAATTAAAATAAAGTCTCCCCATTTTATGGCCTATGGAGGTCATTCACTACAGTGAGGTAAAAACAAATTTGGCTATTTTACCTCACCAGGGCTTATAACACAACTTTCTATAAGGTCCCTGCTTATAGGTACATGACACCAAACCCTAGGGGCACATAGGACACATTTTAGGGGTGACCTATATGTAAAAATAAGGTAGTTCAAGACTTTGGAAGTAGTTTAAATTCCAAAGTTGTATTTGGATATAACTTTAAAAGCAGCCAGCAAGGCAGGCCTTCCTTTAAAATGACACTGGGCCCCTCAGCAGTGCACCTATGGGTGCACTACCTATACTGGGGTCCCTAAACCTACATGCCCTACCATATACTAGAGACTCATAGGTAGGTTGATATTGCCAATTATATGTAGCCTAATTTGCTTATCCACTTTACACAAGCACTAGCCCTGGGACTGGTAAGCAGTACCCAGGGCACAGCCTAGAGTCAGTAACCACTAGTATCTGTCCAAAATGTTTGGGGGGCCAGGGCAAAAGGAGGCCATTCCTACAGCTTCACAAAATGTGGGTGCATACATAGGAATGCCCAGGCTCCCCTCATCTAATGCCTTCCCATTGCAAAGTAACATGAGACAGTTGAATGCACTTTTTCTAACAAAGCCAAGCAAATTGGGCTTTGTGTGCCTTTGTCATTCCCAAATATATATATATATATAAATATATATATATATATATATATATATATATATATATATATATTTTGTGTGGGCTGCAGCAACAAAATTGATGGAACCCTGTTCAAAAATATTAGTAAATCTGGACCAAGGTGTGTAAATACCACTTTAATGAGAGTAAGCTCATCTTTGTGTATTGTGTGGCAATAAAACATGAAGTTACACTTATGTATTTGTGTATAAGGAGTGTCATACTTGAATGTGGAATTGCACTTTTCAGTAAATTGTATCCATGGTGTATCTTGGGGGCGTTTGAGGATAAGATATCTGCCTAATTAGGAGAAACTGTACAAACATGTATATTCAGACACACCTGTCAAGGATATTCTCAAACCAGATATGGCCAGAGATTGACCCCTGTCAATTGCATTTGCATATTTCTACTAAAGAGCAGGAAACAGCTCCAACATTGTTGGAGATGTAGGGAAGGTGTTTATTTCCCACTGGGAAAACATTTTCCCTAAAGAGCAACAAAAAGTTAGTATATATTACACTTGCCTCACACGTTTACTCAATCACTTTTATGTCTGTAAAAGCTACCTGAGAATCTAACTGCAACATGTTTTCTGTTCTCCAAGAATTCTCTAAAAAGTCACACATTTACTATCTATTGGTAGAATTGAAAAACAAAACATTTAGAAAATTGACATTTTATTAAAACCCTGCAATCTTTGCAAAGTGCAAAGTTATTGAATATTTTAAAAGTGAAAAAGACACCAGTGGGGCTAGGCTCCTCCGATAAGACAGAGGAGCCACCCCTGCTACCTTCAAATAAAAGTGTGAGGTAAAGTGACCCTTTGCCTCAGGAATGGATGAAAAACTGGATGATTTTTCCTGTGTTTATAGGCAAAGAATTAATTTTGTGCACCCCTCGCATTTATCTTAAACACAGGGTTAAATGTGTAGCATTATATCTACAACTTTTTCTACGAACCAGCCCTATTTACCCTAGTCACTGGAATGGTTACAATTAGATCCCATGATGCAGCAAGTTAAGATTAGACATGAAGTGCTCATATAGGATGATATGGGTGTAAATGTTCCTTAAGGTATGGGAAACTAGAATTGGAAAGAGCTTTGAAGACCACACAGATATGTGAATAACAATCTTTTCTCAATGGAGAGTGAGTGAAGCTCCTTGAGTTTGCGAGTTGGAAGAAAAAGGATCAAATGGGCAGCTGACGTTTTAAGCACTTGGAGGTAATAAAGTAGATAGCCTGGAAGGACAGGATAGAGGGAATTGCTCTATTCTAATCATAACGTTACCTAGGGTTGTATCGCCATCCTGCGAGTGGAGTCAAGAAGAAAAATCACAATTTTACTTATGGTTCTTAATAGGTAAAACACATACACTTATTACCTGTGTGAGTTTGTTATAGAAGGTCATGTTGTAATCAGTTTGGAAGCCCAGATATTTAGCAGATGGTACGGCAGTCTGAGCTAGTTCTAGGTCTGAAGGCTACCAAGAGGCTGATCATATGGAGTCTTCTTTAAAGAACATCTGAACTTAGTATTGTTGCTGTATAACTTCAGGCAGTTAGCTGCTTTTCATCCAATTTTCGAAAGAAGGTATGAATATGAAGAATATTTCTCGAGTGGATGTTAAAATTGCAACTGTCTGAGAAACAAATTATGATTTCTGTGTAATCAGTGTAATATATGATTTGGAAACATAAAAACTGGAAAAAGGACCCACAAGGAGTAATGTGCATAATGAAGGGCATGGGACTTAAATAAAGGTGCTGCGGCACAACAAAGGAAGGCACATAAATGGGAAAGGGATACGAGTAACATACTAAGATCTGTTTGTAAGGAAAGAGTGCACCTCATTAAGGGCTGAATTACAGAATGGCTATGCTGTAAAGGCAAAGGATAAGTGTTTTATGTGACAGGTGATCAAAAGTATGTGAAATATATACCCTTCGCACCTAGGATGTAAACTGCATGTACAACAAGGTGATGGATGGAATGCTTTAATGAATTTCATCCACTGGTGATTGCCCAGGGCCACATTCCAGCCATTCACTTTTCACTCATCATACCATTCTCGATGAACGATGGATTGGAATACTACTCCAAATGATTGGCAGTGGTTAGACTTATTGCAAGCATTCCTCCCATCACCTTTTGTATGTTTGATGTAACACCCTCAATGGCCTAGAGTATCACCACACGTGGGGCCCATTCTCACTGGGTCATTGAAACTAAGCTACAACCAACTGAAGATCTCCAGTAGGGTGCAACTGGTCTTGAGTTCCTTGTTGTTGGTTCAAGGAGAACTTGGCCAAGCAGTTTGGGCTTGACTTTTAGTATTGGAGCCGAATCAAGATTGATTTTCAAATGGCTGGGCCCAAACTGAGGTTTCATGGTGGGCCACAGAAAGATGGGTTGGAATTCTACCTGAGTGACTGCCATTGGTTAGACTTGTTTCAATCAGTCCTCCCATCACCTTTTAGGTGGTTGAGAGGGCAATTTAGTGGCTTACTTTTCAAGAATATTTGCAGATAAAAGTAGAAACAAGATGAAAGTTGATATACTAGAAGGATTAGCTGTCAGTTTTGTTTAGAAAGAAACACAGACACAGCATGTTTTCAAGAACCCAGAATGGTGGCTAGTTTCAGAGGAAGATTTCAGATGTTCATGAGGGCAGGGCATATAGGCCCTCATTATGACAGAGGTGGTAAAAAACGCCTAACGCCACGGCGACAGCCACCAAAAGACCATTGCCGCGGCTATCAGACGTCCGCCATGTTATGACCGTAGCCGTAATTACACCAGCAGGATGCCCGAATTCTGGCTGCGGTCATGGCATCAGATGGTGGTAAAGTGGCACAGTAGACCGCCGCACACCATATCATGACCCATGATACGGCCTGGCAGTGTTCTGCTGGGAGGCGCTGCTTCTGGCAGCAGTGCACCGTCCCGTCTCCTGCCGGAGAACCCCGTGAAATCAGGTAAGTTGGGTGCTCCGACAGGGGAGGCAGTGGGGGTGTTGTGTGTGTGTGGGGGTGTGTGTATGTTTGTGTGTGCGTGAATGTGGGTGCGCATTGCCTGTGGTATGTGTGTATATGTGTGAGTGCGAGTATTGTGTGTTGTGTGAATGCGTGTGTGCTTGTATGTATGTCAGTGTGTTAGGATGTGAATGGATGTATGCATGCGTGGGTGCATGTGGGTATGAGTGTGTGTATGAGTGTGTGTTATGGAGCTTGAAAGTGCGTGTATGTTGGGGTTGGGTCTGGAAAGGGAGGGGTGGCTGGGGGGGAATTGGGGGAGAGGGTGGGGAAGACCCCTATCAGTGACAGGGAAGGAATTCTCTGTCACTGATAGTGCCTACCGCCATGGTTTTTGTAGCCGTAAGGAAGTCACGAAAACCATGGTGGTAGGCGGGGTCATAATCCCACGGGCAGGCTAGTGATGGCCGCCTGGCTAGAGACTGAAGTCTCCAGTCTGGCGGCTATTACTGCTGTGGCGGACAGAGTGGTACATTGGCGGTTTGGCTTGAGCCAAACCGTCAATGTCATATTGTGGGGAAAAGTACTGCCAGCCTGTTGGCAGTACTTTTCTCCATAATACCACCGTCCATCAGGGTCATAATGAGGGCCATAGTGTCTATGACAAGATTGAGGATTTGAGGTTAACAGGGCTCTAGTGGGGAGCCTGATGAAATTGCAATCTCTGCAAAAAAAACAGCCAGTTGCTGAAATAGATGGCTGGATGAGACAATCGGAGATATCCTAGGAGAATAAGGTTAGAAAATCAGTATACATCTTAGATATCTTATCCTGAAAACATCAAGAGAGACTGGAGAATAAATCCAAAGAAAGGACAGTGTTAGTTTAGACAGCTATAGGATGAGATAAATGTTTAAGTAAGGCTAAAACTAGTGGCACATTCAGTAGCATTGGCATAGTAAGAGATCTTGGCAACAAAGAAGCAGTTGTGGTATTTTTTGTAGCTGTTCTGTACAAAGTTTTAGATTGAGTACCATAAGCTTTTCTCCATTTTCAGAAGTGTCCAGTGTTATTTAGCTTTGCGGATGGCATCTGCATATAAGAGTAAGGAGTGAGACATGTGTCAGGAGTGGCAAGACTTTTAGAAGAGCAGACGAGTCAAGAACAAAGGAAATCCAGGTGCTGAAATTTACAACTGATGTTATGTTTGAACATATCAGTGTCCAAGGAGAGAGGAGTAGTGACAAGAGCTTGTTGAATATTAGATAGAATGTGTGTCACCTGAGGTGCACAAGTAAAAGGGATCGAGGCACCCGAAAATGGAAATGAGATAGACAATGGATCCAGCTATGTAAGAGGAAAGTGGGAGATACACCAAAAGATTGAAGGTTAGAAAAGATTGAGTCATGGATGTAACAAGCCTGATAATTAGGGGATATTACTGAAAGTGGTAGCTCTAGAGAGAGAAGCCATTCAGTTAGAGAAGCAGACTCGGGGTGAGCATGATTTTTGAGATAGAAGTTCACATCTCAAAGAATACTGTGATGGCATCCAATCATAGTGGGTCCCAATTCACAACCTACCTCATGAATATTGATGCGATAGGTGAGATTGCGACCTGTTATGATTCAATATTCTGTGAACTGACCTATTTGTACATAGATTGCAAATACTATTCCATTTGCAAAAAGTCAGTGCTCAATTTGTGACCACTTTTTGCAATTGGAAAATTCATACATCATTACTTTATGTTACTTTATGAGTTTTCAAAATGTAGAACTGGTGAAATAGAGGAATCTTTTTCTACCTGGCCAGTAAGGTTGGATGTGAAGTAGGTTTGTATACATATTGTGTAAGAATTAGTTGTGTTGCATATATATCACTTGCCTCCACAATTGTTCAGATCATTACAAAAGATGTTTTTCTTGTGACCTTGATTACAATTAGCATGAACCTGCCTTTAGCCAGTTTTGCATAATTGTTTGCATGGGCTCTGGCTGTAATCACTTTTTATCTTCACTAGATGAATTATGTTCCATCTCTCCACTGATCACTTCTTTTAGTGACCCCAGGTCAGCCTTAGCACTGGACCTCCAATGAAGCAAAACTTGTTTGTTAGCAGCTAAAGAAAATTGTGTTCTACTGCATTGCAGGTAATATATGAAATTTGGAGGACGCAAAACTCACATTGATAATATTTTATGATATGACCAGCTGACAATCATCATTGAACCGACTTTCCAGGATGGCCAAGGATCCCTCCAGACACCACCTCCAGTTGCAAGAAGGACATACAGAGTTGCGGGGTCTCCACATGAACCACCGAACATACAAAATATATCACCTGCCAGTACTGACACAGCCCTAGACTCCGAGGACCCAGAGACCAGCTTTCAGAGGACAGTGGTAGGAGTCCAGCGGGAGCTGGCTAAGCAGGTGTGGGTGGGGATGGAGACTGTGGCAGGCAGCCTAGAGGGAGTGCAGACACTGCTGCCATCCGAGGCACACACTCCCCACTGCGTGGACTCCAGCAGGCCCTGGTGGACATAGCTGCTGCCATGAGGGAGAGGCTACAACAATTCCCCTCCCTAACTGGCAGCAGCACAGCAGACAACAGGCTGGAGTCCAATCAACAAAAGTGGTCTACAAACACGATGTTGCAGCTGTATTGAAAAAATCTGTAGTTCCTCCTTGCTGCAGTGATGCCTCATGTCTGATCACAAATGGCAGCTTCTGGGAACTTGGACTCCACATCTTTATCTCCTGAAGTGTGTGTGGCCCCTCTACCTCTACAACAGCACCACCAATGGCACAAGAGGCAGCACACACATCAGAGGATGAAGATGTGGAACAAGTAGGAAGAGTACCCAGTAGTACCAGTCTGTGCCTCATGGAATATTCTCCGTAGTTCTGGCCTTAAGTTCATGCCAGTTTGTGACAGTAGGAAATGTGCTCTCTTCACCCACCCACTGTTGACTTGTCTGCTATATACTGTCATTGTCTCTGATATACCAGTTCACAAATTGTGTTCCTCCAGACTAAAGGACACTACTCCTGAGCATGCCTCATGACATATCCCTCAACCCTAGACTCTGATTGTGCCACATATCCATGATATTCACTAATTGGGTCTAAGGCCAGGCCATTGTAAATATTTCACTTTCACACTTCCAGCTTTAAATGAACACCTTGTACACATCTAGCATGTCTACATTTTCTGTGATCCATCTACTCAGCTAAATGATTGAATTGTGTGAATCCATGTCATTGATTACAGTATAGCAGTACATGAGTGCAGGACTGTGGGTCACAAAGCTACACACAAGGATGCTAACATGAGAAAGGTGTATGATGGTTTTGTCTGATACAACCAATTAACTGAGTATAAAAACTAAAATGTTTGAATATATAATTTACTTCTTATATACGGCATGTATGGCTGAGAACCAAGTCAATGCCAATATAGACAGCTGGGAGTCCCAAAACAACTCATTTGTGTGGTAGAGAGGTAGCTAACCTCAACAGTGATGGGCACCTGTCAGTGTTGCAGGATATAGTTCCAATTGTGCCTTTTGTCAGATGTCACAGTTCCCAATATTGAAACTACAGGACCCCACCAAAGACAGCTGAAGTACCAGACTTACATGTCCAATCCAAAGTACACATAGACATTGTGAATGGCAGGTACAGTAGATGGCAAATGCATGGACCAGTAGACGTGATGTTGCAGCTAATGTGAAAGCTCCTTCGTCAAGAGGGGAAGCACATGGTAAATTAGGGATGACAAGAAAGTAAGGATTCCATTGGCCATTCCCCCAATTTGCCCAGTGCACTCATGAGAAGACCCAGAAACCCATGCAACTGAAACAAAATGTATGATAAAAGAAGAAGGATTTATTATAAAAAACGTATATAGTGACTAAAACCTACCCTATCCTATGCTAACCTATACTAACTATACCATCAAACAAATACATCTATCTAACCTAATCTAAACGTATCTTACACATGGAACACCACACTCTAAACATTGGCCACCCACCCCCTTAAGAAATAAAATACAAGTATGACAACAATTACTAAACTACACATGTACTAACTTATCCCATGACCTATACAATTAAATACATTTTTAATTTTCTTTTTTTTTTACATAAATACATATACCCCAATATGACCCCCACCTAACCCCCACCAAAAAAAACATAATAATAAAAATCCACCCCCCCCAACGTACTTAACCTAACTAATGCCTACCCTACACTAACCTAATTCTATCTATCTAAAACCCAGCCCAAAACTAACAAATCCTCAATAGGGAGGGGAAGAAACTGAGAGGTACTCCAAAAGTCCTAAAGTTCATTTTTTCTGCTTTTTGATTTTTTTCTTGATTAACTTAATTTTAACATCCTCCGGTTGTCAGACGATTCCTCTTCCGATTTCTCCAGCCGCTTGATTGCATTCAGATCCCTTCTGAGGTCCTGCTCAAACTGCGTGGGTACACCGCCTGCTGGTGGCAGTACCTGTTGTTGTGTGCTGACAAATGGTGCAGAAGTTGAGGGTGTAGTTCAAGCTGCCACCCCCTGCATCCCTGAGGTGCTGGCTCCTGTGTCCCAAGGTGCCTGCAGTGTTGGACCACCATGTGGAAAGGCACGGCATTCTCCAGAAGCTTTCTCATGCATGAAACGCCTGGCAATCCTGCAGTATCCCACTTCCACCTCAAGGATGTGGCGGTAACATTCTGCCCTCTTCATGAACATACACCTCTGCTCATGAGCCATGTTGGCAGCTGAAATATGAGGACAAGCAAGCATCACTATCACCATTGAGTGTAGTTTGTACAGAGTTTGGAATTACACTGCAGCAGCAACTAACACATACGGTACCACACACATCCCACAGCAATGACTTCATCCTCATCTATGTCTAATACCAAGCAGACATCACCAGTATCATGAACATGTCAGTGAGATGACGGCAATCCATAGTAAATCAAAAGGTTCCAGAGCTGATAGAGACAAATACACCCTCATCGACATTTTATGTCATCTAACTTGTGAGGATCACATGCCTCTACAGGTCTGAATTGACTGTCTCACCTGCCATAAGGGGGCCTGGGTATACTATCCATCTCCTCAACACCTCTGGTGATACATCACGGCCTGACCACTCATCATGGAATCAAGGTGTGGCCCATCTCATTGTGGGGCTGCTAACTATCAACCTGCTATTCTGAGGTCAGGTAACTCTACATTCATGTGTTGTGGTGTAAGACCTGGTTTGAGCCTATGTTACAAGGGGCCACCCCATATCCCATTATGTGCCCACATGTACAACTGATGCAATGTTGGCAGAGGAACGGTTGGGCAAAGTCTGAGCTGCACATCACAGTTGTCAACACATTACAGAACTGAAGGCCCCTACGCTGTGCTATGTAGTCCTACATGTGTAAAACAGCACACACAAGGTGGCTGTATGGATGGCCTTAAGCCCACAGTGATATTGGAACTGCATTGGATGCTGAAACTGTATCCTGAAAGGTGTTACATCATTAGCACATGTATGTCCTACATCATCAAAGTACCAGAGACACACTCACAATTCTCATCATTTTCATTTGTGATGTGACCTACATCAGTCACAATTATAATGGTGGCAGGACCATGTTGTGAAAACTGCAGACATCTGGGCCCATATTTATGGGAAAATGACAGAGCATGATGCAGTGCCAAAAACTGGCGAGGCAGCATCAAAATGCAATGGGTGTCACAGCAAAGCCCATTGCACGTCCGTCTGACTCCAAAAACTGAGTTGGAGGGGCCCATTTTTACAAACAGGCGTAACGCCACAAAAAATGGTGTTACACCTTCTTGTAAATACGAAGCAGAGGTTAGCGTGACTGGAGCGTCACGTTAAGTGATGCTCCACTGGTGCTAGGGGCTCTTTAATATGCCCATTGGAGTGGAGTTGTCCACAAATTGTATACATTACTGACTATTGTGCAGCACATTATGGCTCCTTGCTGTCCCACAAACTCATTAGATTTGAAGGTTACTGAGGCACTTGTGGTGTGTATGTTTGCTACATAATCTCCCTAGTGACTTCTGCAGATAGAACCCACATCTGTACCATCATGTCAATAAGTGTGTGCTATGTGTGGCACACAGTGCTGACAATAGTGCTGTGACAAAGTGGTTGTCAACAGGCATGCTATATACATGTACAGTTGCACTGTGACCCATTATAGTAGGCAGCAATGAATATGTGGTCAGTCATAACTATTCCTATTACACACAATTCCATGCCAGCACACGTTGGCCCGTGAACTACATGCAAGCCGTTCTCATTGCTTAACATTCTAACATAAATGATGTCACTATCCATCCTACTATGATATCAGATCATTGGTCAGGACCAAATACTTCTGTCATTGCATTCCACACCTCTCACTGACTCACAGAAATCTCTCGATAGGCTCACAGGATGCACAATATGACACTTACTGGATGCTTCGTCTCTTGTAATCGCGCTACCTCTCCTATGGTGTAGGGGGCTGGTCCACCTGTAAGACATAAATGGAAAACATTGCTTAGTGTAAAAGCCAAGTTTAAATACATGGACAACATTGCACAGTGTAAACTTGTTAGGCTGAATGAGGTAGTCGTCATAGTGATAGATCAAAGTAACTGACCAACACCTATGATCACTCTATCACACATGCTCTCAGATAAGGTAGACTCACGTACCTACAAACCATCACTGTCCCCGACACTCCTGTGGTGCTTCCCACTCCACCATTTATACATGACATTGTCATGTAGCTGTCTAGTAGCACAACACCTCCATTACCATATGGGAGTGCTTGATAATGTTTATTCCTTGCCCATTGTAACATCCATGGCATTCCATCCAGCATCTGATGTTGTTAACATCTACATCATTGTCACAGCAAACTGACAAACTACTACCCTGAGGTTGTGTGGGTATTCTAAGGTGTTGAGGAATGGCAACATACATCCTTCAGTTAAGTAAGTAATCTGTGTGTGCCATCTCAAGACACACATACTTTCAAATTAGCTATGGGAGTGTACACAAGTGATGTTGATGTACCTACCAGAATGTTGACTTGATGAAATCATGGATGTAGTGCCAATAGTGTGTGGTCTGCCATTGTTGCCATGGTATACCATTGTTAGTCTAGTGAGGAGTTGGTACATGGGCATAGAAATACAGCTCAAAATGGACACACTTGCTCAGTGGTCAAAGGATACATCTGGTGGTGCAGGTTAGTGATTTCAATGCCAGTGATGGAGCTGATGCAAGGCAGCCCCATACTGTCAGTGAGAAGCGGCAGGTCTGTGGAACTGACTCAGTACATGTGTCTGGTTTTAGACATTGTATAGGCTGTCTGTCATGCACAATGAACTGGGACATGGAACCGCCAGTAGTCTGGAGCATTGCATGATCAAGCACCCTTACATGGCCTTGGGTAGAACTACAGTGGCGCATTACCAATTGCACGTGTACTGTTCTTGTGGCCCTCAGTGTAACCCTTGCTCACCACCATGTGTGTGCGTAGGCAGAAATATGTCACAGCATGATGCATGTGTCGTCCAACGATGTGAAGGTCAATGATGCACTCAGCAGGAGATGGAATAGATCATCAAAACTACTACTGAGTACATGAGGACCCTTCGCATACATTTGTATGCTCACATTACACAGCTTCTCATAGCAGCTGTTCTGAGTGCTGGAAAATGATACCTAGGGAATTATCTTGTGACTTAGCAGATGAAACTTTGGGATCCCAGCAATGTTTTGGGGCCCCTTTCATGCATGTTGCATGGCACAGTTACACTATGCATGCATCACAACACTTGGAGATGGTTGTGCATTGTCAATTATTCATCTATCCTGCATTTGCTCCCTTTTGGTACAATTGAAATGAGCCCTAACATGGGGCATAGACTCTTCATACAGGTGGCACACGACATGTCCACATCCATTGCATGCAGCACTCAAACTTCCCAGCAACTGTCATGCACTTGCTAACAAAATGAGGGTGTATGGCAATGGAAGACTTACCAACTGTTCCTGAGCAGATCCTGCTCCCTCAACACCAGATCTGCTTGATTTGGTGCTCAGTCCTTCCTGTTTTGAAAATCCAGGTAAGGTGGTGGAGCACCTTGCCCCACCGCAGCTGTCTTGCCTCCGTGGGGTAGGCTTCGATCACACTGCCACCCAGTTGCCGCATCATGGGACGGTAGTGGTCCATAAGTCAGATGAACTCCCCCAGCTCATTAGCAGACATCTGGCTCATCCTCCCTTGCCCAGACATTCCCAGTGGTGAATTGAGTTCAAACAAATAATAAAGAAATGAAACTTAACCCCTGCACCTACCCCAACTACCCAAACTACTCCAACTACTAAACTACCCCAGACAAACTCCTGACAATACAGAGACAATAACTGTACACTCACTAGACAAAATACAAGTATTGAGACAACAATTATACAAAATAACACAGGACACAGCACAATGTACACAACAAACACATCACACAATCCACAAAACCATCAGCACCAAAAACACACAACCTCACACAGTCGCAGAAAAAAACGTTCTGTAAAGTGAAAGTGAAACTACAGTCACTGTAGCATGTTTGCAGGCAGGATGTCCTGGTACATCACTTCCTAGGTGTGTGTGTCATGTTTTTCAGACATGCGACGTTTTTTGATGCATGATGCTTTTGCATTGTACTGCTACACATTAGCGTGAAAAAGGCCTGGGGACGTGCGATAGACGCACAGGGTCTTTGCGTCTATTAGTTTAGGGGTATTGCAGGGCAAATGCAAATGCTTGAAAATTGCATTACAGAATTGCCTGGATTTTTGCACTGTGTCCCTGGAGTGTACCTGAGTGACTTCACGTGTTACATGGGGTGTGCTACTATGGCGTTTATGTGTTATAGCAACATGTGAGTGTATGTCCAGTACTGTCATTACGGTGACAATGGTGTGTTGGACCTATGGGTTGATTTGTGAGTCTGCTGCATGCGATTACTCAATACCTCATGCACATGTTGCTACACTGTGTCCACAGACATGTTGGCACATGTGTGCTATGTGTGTATATATGTGTACATAAACTAATTTTGGTGTGGACTACATTGTTATGTTTGAGATACAGATGTACACATACCTACAACACCAAACACGTTTGGTGGCCTATGTCCAACACATGATAATGCATGTGACAACCATGTAAATTTCTACACACAGTACTCAGTGGACTTGAACTGCATTAACATCACATCAACCCAGCCAATTTGCCTGTGCATGGATGTTCACTCTCTGCTGTGTCGTTGGATTTCCCTTACATGTTGTTCTGCTACACGTGTGCCATGTGTGCCCCCATGCACCGTAGTTGCAGAAGATATTATGTACACATGTGTTGTGCAAGATTGGTATCTGGTGTGTGTGTGTATGGACATATGTTTTGTGATTTCTGTCACAAATGACAACAGTGGTGTGTTCATGGGATGTGAAACCTCACATTACAAACTTCCTGCATGGACACATGTTGCCATTTGACAAATGCATGTGTTGTCACATCAGTGCCACATATGTTTCCGTATGTTGGAACACATGTGTATCTAATTTCTGTCAGTCACTGCTCTAGTGACACCTATGCCCTACTTTTGTGCTAGTTTGCATTTTGCTCTCAATCCATACACATTTCCATGGCTGAGCCAATACAGTGGTCCATGTGTGCTGACATATGTGGCATATGTGTGCATGCTATCAACTAGACACCCATAGGTGTCCACATCAAGTTAGTAATGACTGTCACTGACAATGGCATACCACTGTGTCACAGTGTTGCAGTCTGGCATAGCTGCCAGCCTACTCATCATCACAACAGTGTGAGTTCCTATAGCAACACAAAACAATTGTTGCATGTGAAGAGGTAAGTCAATGGAGCCCAGTTTAATCACACCCCTGTGCACATGCATCAGGTCCCTGACAATGTGATTTTTTCAAGTAGCTAGAGCAGTGGTGTGTGGGTTCATTGAGCAGGGACCTAGCCTCTTCATGTTTGCCACTCAACAGTACTTTGCACACTCCCCAGCAGACAGACACATGCACAATCATGGTCATACTGTCCTGGATCTCACATTTACCACTGACGTACTTGATGTCAGCTTTCCCATCTCACGTACATCACTCTGGCCTTGGACATTTTGTACATGTGACATGGTTTGATGTCCTTAGCATTTCCCTTGGGCATCTTTTTGGGCTTGTATCTCTGTTGTGACTTCAACATTTGAATTGTGCCAGTGTACAGATGGTGTTATCTGTCGCAGCCTCCTGTCACAGTGGCATGCAAAGGGCAAATACCACAGTATGCAAGTGGCCAACATGACTGGGTGATGTACTGACCTGGCCTCCCTCTCTGTATATAAGTGAAATGTTGACATGTAGACACTGATGTGTTATACAGTCAGTACTGGTCTATGTGTGTCCCTTCTCCATGTATTCCTGCTCTACTGGTGAGGTATGTATTGTCACCTATATTGCTCCCATTCTTTAGTCTGTTTACACTTTGTGCACATCTAATACTGCAACATTGTCTATACATTGATGGACATGATGCAACATGTGACTTGTGTTCATGGAAGATGTTTAGGTCTCCTTCTCCTGCCAACTTGACAGATACGGTTCCATTGTCTGTATTTTTGAGTTGTCATGTGTTATACACACACATGACATCACTCCGGCCACACCACTTCTGTTTTCTCCATTTGATGTCCCATGTTGTAGTTGCAAGTATGTGTGGGTGTCTGGAAGCAGTCCATCCAGTATGTCCATTGAACATGTATTTGCATTTCTTGCAGCATGGCACAGCCTAGGTAACTCTTATTGTGACTGACTGATATTTAGGTGTCACATCATCTCAGTGCTGGGGAGTTAATTAGCTAATTTCAACATGTATGGGTAGGTCTACTCCCACTCTGTTTGGCGTTGTGTCTCAGACATATTACAACAATGCTGGACAGAGTAGCACATCCTGCACCTGATTGCAATGTTGGAGGCCATGACATGTAAAGAACTAATTGTCAATATTGCCATCATGCACTTGTCCTGTCATGTGGGTGACAATGGGTGGTGTGTATTGCTTTATTCTGAGTGATGTAGCTGTACACAGCATACTAGACATACATGCTGGCACATCACGCATTGTTGATCCTGGCAAAACCATTGCTACCTAGAACAGACACCCATACATCAGTCTGCACATGTTTGCCTAGAATTGGGCTAGCCATGTGTCAGGACAGGAAATTTGTGTGACAAGTGTGTACCTTATGTACATCGTGATTATTTGCTATTCTGCCTAAATTCAAACCAGTTGAATATGTGGTGGTGCATTGTCCCAAAATATCCATGGTTGGTGACAATGGGTCATGTAGTGATTCTACACCCATAGCTGCTTATGTAGGCAAGGCAACCCATTGCGTGCTCCACAGCCAACGTGTGTGTGTGCCATACGTGAGGTACAGCCCACCATGTGCCCGGGTTGTGCACATTGTCAGTGCTGGGACACATTCCCATGGATACATTGTGCAGGCTCAGCATGGGACATTGGTTACAATACCTGGGCTTTAACTGAGGGACCGCAGTTCACAATGATGTACCACAGTTGCCACACATGTACCATGCAGGTAATGCTACTGTAACCATGAGTTGTGACAGTGTACTGTTCTTACATAACTTGTTATCCATTTGTTGACCGCTCCTACCTCATGCATACATCCTGTTATGCATGGTGTTGTTGTGGTGGATGGGCTAGGTGTTAGCACCTTTCCCACTTGACGGGGCAACATATGTGGTGGTGCATGGATCTAAACCTTCAGGATTCCACTGCCTGCAAAATGCGTGTCACTGTTATTTGAAATGGGGGCAGTAGACCCTCTCATGTCACAAACGTTGTTGCTACCATACTGGTCACCTTTGTGTTACCCACCTGCTCACTGTGGTTGGAGTCACATTCCAACGGAGTATGTAGTCAAGAATGAGTAGACCAAGGAGATTCAGGTGCAAAGGGATTTATTAGTGCTATTACAAGGTGATGTTGAAAGTATTGTGGTTATGTGTAGAAGTTCTCCACAATTGTGGAGTCTCCTACGAACTCTGGTAGCAGTGTTAATTTGTTCCTCCTCCACATGATCTGCTCCATCGCCATCCTCGTCCTCGCTGGAAACATCATACTGTTCATCCCAGGGGATATTTGTCTGGACACAAATGTTGTGCAGTATTGCACATGCCAAGATGATCTTCCAAACAAATGAAGTAGCATATAAGAGGCTTCCTCCTGTCAGGGCCAGACACCTGCACCTGGATTTCAGAAGGCCAAATGACCTCTCCACCACATTGCGGTTTTTCTTGTATCCCTCGTTATAGGACTGCTGTTCCACCATTGTGGGATTGGCAAAAGGGGTCATCACCCACGGCTGGATGCCATACCCTTGCTCAGCTAAAGGTTAGAGAGGAGATGTGTTGGTAAGTGTTGATAGTGGTTTGGAATGTCCCATGGCAGTTGTACTTTTCAGTTGGAGCTGTGACACAAACCTGTTTGTGGTGTAGTGTATGTTCCTGTTCTTGTGAAATGGTTTCTTTGGACTGTGTTGATGGACATGACAAACTTGGGTAGTGGCTCAAAGGACTGGGACGTTTTTATGTTGTTCCCTGAAGTGATAGTAATGATTTGGGCCCTTGTGTTGTGTAATCGATATTTGGAGCAGTGTACTCTTCTTACATGGCACATACCACTTCCTAGCAGCACAATAGTGTCAGATATTGATACAGCATTGTTGCCCTTCAAAGCAAGATTGTGCAGTCCATTTTAACATGTTGCACTATGCATGCAGTGTGACACATATTTTTTAGCCCCTAGCGCCACCAGAGCGTCACTTTTATAGAAGTTGCAGTGCTCTATGCCCGACCTCGTGTTTAAAGGTGGCGTTATGCCAATTGTTGTAGCTTGACTATGGCCTCTTCACACACAACCCTTTCCGTGGAAGGGGCGTGCAATGAGTGTTGCTGTGGGTGTACCACAGCAAACCCCATACCATTTTCTTGCTGCCTCAGATTTGCGAGTTGTTGTAAACCTGAGGCAGCATCATTACCTATCCCCACCCCAGGGGTGGCTTTAGCAAGGGGCAACGAGAAGGAATGCTTTTATTCCTCCTCATGTTTTTGCAATTTCGATTTGTGCTGCACACTTCTGCACTCATAGAAGGAGCGAAATGCCATACATGGTAGTTTTATGTACAGGAATGTGTCACTTCTTGCACATTAACAATCAAAGCCCTCTACACAAAGACATCATTGCACGATGGTGAAAGGATGCCTGGGTTGGTGCTGGTAGCTACATTTTGCACAGGCACTGGGGACAACACAGGGGTGTGCTGTATTCTATTAAATTAGGCGCATCCCTGCGTTGTGTAAATGAGTGTCCCTGGCGCGGCCTATTTTGGCACAGCATTTCACCCTGTCATTTTCCTTTATTTATATGCCCTAGTGACCCTTTGTGGCAGAAGATGGTTGTGCCAACCATGAATTGTACCAGAATATGTGTCCCACATTTGTAGGATGAAGTAATTTGTTGCAGAGGTTTCTCCTGCCTTCTATTACATGATTTCTGACAGACACTTAGAACACATGAACACTGCAGGCTTTGGGAGGGGCCACAGATATTTTTCACATGTGTTCCCTTAGTACTGTGCATATAAGGTCAGATATCTCCACTGTACACCTACCACATCTGACTATGTCATCCATGAATGTCAGCGTTTTTTGACAGTACAGGTAGTTGGAACAGACTTAGGGGGTCATTACAACCCTGGCGGATGGCAGAGAACCGGCGGTAAGACCGCCAACAGGCTGGAGGTCATACCTTGGTGAATTATGACCATGGCGGTTACCGCCATGGTCATCCGCCAGTTCTCCGTCCCGCCCGCCAGGGCGGAGACGACCACCGGGCTGGAGACCTGGCCGCCTGGGTCTCCAGCCCGGCGGCCGTCAGTATACCGCCGGCGGTATTTGGACCCGGCTTACCGTCGTGGATTTCCAGCGGTTTCAACCGCCATGAAATCCATGGCGGTAAGCACTATCAGTGCCAGGTAATTCCTTCCCTGGCACTGATAGGGGTCTCCACCACCCCCACCCCGACTCCCTCCCCTACACCCCCACCACCCCTGCCACCCCCCAAAGGTGGCAGGGCCCACCTCCCCACCCGACCCCCAACATAACATTACTCACACACACACCTGACACGCATGCAGGCACCACCAACACACACACGCACACACCCCGACATACATGCCTACATCCACACACACAGTCAGACACGCACACCCACATTCAAACATACACGCACACATCCATACAGCCATACCCACAGCCATACACGCACTCATTCCCATACAAACAACACCCCCGCAAGCATACACGCACCCACACACCCCCTCTACATACACACATGCACACCCCCATGCACGCACACAACACACAACACCCCCCATCCCCCTCCCCTAACGGACGATCGACTTACCTGGTCCTTCAATCCTCCGGGAGGGGACGGGAGCTATGGGGGCAGCTCTGCCGACACCACACCGCCAACAGAACACCGCCACGGCGAATCACAGGACGTGATTCGCTGGGTGGTGTTCTGTTGGTGTGGCGGTGGAGGTGGAGCAACCTCCACTTCCCCGCCGCCCGCAAGTATGGCTGTTGGCGGCTCTCCGTCGGAATAACGACGGAGAGCAGCCAACAGTCATAATACGCTGAGCGGAAAACCGCCTGCATAGGCGGTCTTCAGCGCGGCGGTCCCTCGGTGGTCTTGCAAAAAGACCGCCGAGGTCGTAATGACCCCCATGGTGTTCTTAGTGGGCACTAGGGGCACATGTGAGGTGGCACTGGAGTAGGTGCTGCCCCGTTTCTCGTGATTCAACCCCAGGGTCTTCAATGGCACATATATTATTTTTATACATGTGTGTGGACACAGTGCAGCAGACAGGTGTATTTGAACCCTACGGGTATGTCAGGTATGTGTAGCTGATGTATACTTGGTTATGGCACCAATTGGTAGCATTGGATATAGGTTCTGCCCGAGGCTTGCACACCATGGTTGATGTGGGACTGTGCCTATGTGTGACTTCCTCAACATGACCATAGCATATGCCAATGACATACCTGTGCGCTTCTTTGTTTGGTGTAATGTGTGTGTGTGATCTGTATTTAGTTGTCAACCTGTGGACACTCGTAGTGATTTGTGAACAGCTTCTGCATTCAAAGGAGACTTGGCTCCACCTGTCCACACGTGGTTTGCCTGTCAGAGTGTTGCGGTGTTATGTAGATTTGAGTGTATGTGTTTGTGACATGCAATGTATGGAGTGTAGTGTGGCATGTGGCTTATGTGTTGTTGCCTGTACAACTCTGTGGCCTTGCCCATGTGTATTTCTTCTTGTGTTTGTCTTGTCTGTCCTTGATGGTTGGTATGTTGTGTGGTATGATTGGTATGGTGACCTACCTATGAGTAGCCCATTGCCATATTCGCCATCCTAGAACCACTGGTTGATGGTGCAATGGTGAAAGATGTATGCGTTGTGGACGCTGCCGGGATATTTTGCCAAGAATTTTGTGAGGAGCCCACAGTGGTCCACAATGGCCTGCACATTGACAGAATGTGTGTGCTTGTGGTTCCTGTAGAGGTGTTCAGTTGCTGCAGGTGGCACCAGTTGGACATGGGTACAGTCCATTGCACCCAGCACATGTGGAAACCCAGCTATCTGATAGAAACCTTGCTTGGTCTTGTGTTGCAGCTGCTGGGTGTTTGGGATGCAGATGTGTTGTGGTATGAGGAGTAGGTTTGTGACCAGGACCTTTGGTAGGCAGATGGAGAAGGATGACTGGGAGATACCAGCCACTAGAGCACCCGTTGTCTGGAATGATCCTGATGCCATCATGTGGAGGACAGCGAGGTGTTTTGTAATGGGTGGAATGTTATGGGGAGTTTGCAGCCTTGCCATGATGTGTGGCACCATCAGGTGCAGCAGGCATACAGTGAACTCCTGGTTGAGTTTGTACATCTGGACCACATCTTGTTTCCTCATTCCTAAGATGGTGATTCACTGTCTAAAAATTCTCTCCCTCCTTCTGCGCTGCCTCTGTGGCTGTTGTGGTTGGGTTTGAGGTTGCTGTGTTGGTGGTGGTGGTTGGATCTGCTGTCTTCGCAGACATCTGCGGCATGTGCCAAGCCGGAGCAGTAGCTTCCTTGTTGTCCTGGCAATTTCCAGAGCTCCTTCTGGGTTTTTTCTATGGATGGTGGTGTGTGAGCCTCTTTTTAACACTTGGGTCTGACCAGGCATTAGTTTTTGGTGCTAATTGAACTTTTTTTTGTATCAGGGGATAAGTATGGCGCTAGATGGTTAGCGTTGTGTTTAGGACGGGAACGTCTACCTTGTATCTCCTTGACACAAGGTGGCTTTGTGCATCCTAAACATGGCGCTAACTTCAATATTTTGATGCTAGATGGGTCAAGTGTCAAAATATAAATATGTAGTTAGCTATGCGCCTTTTTAGCGTCATCATTTTTTACGCTAATACGGTGCAAGCCAAGTAGAAATATGCATCACAGTTTGTATAACACTAAAAAACATACAGCACAATATTTATTATTCTAACACATTTATTTGTTGCAAATTCAGCACCATACATATTTCCCTTTTACAAGTGGTCTGTCATGGAACCAATGAAAAATCTACGAACATTTTATAATTGGAAAACCAAGTCTACAGTAAAATACAGCCCTGATAATAACAGGATGCTGTCAGTTAATATTTAGAGAACCTGCCCAAATGAAATGTCTAGAAAAATATGCCCCTCTCTCTTTCTCTCTCTCTCTCTCTCTCTCTTCCTCTTCTGGACTTCCTTGTCACAAATGTGCACTGGTTATTCCACAAGAACTTTGGTTTGCTTATATGTGCACTATGTTGAAATTGTTGATTGCAGTGTACCCCCAAAATCTACAAAGGCTCTCGTTTCTATCTTAGGTGTGGAATACACACAAATATGCAGGTCTTCTCATAAAGCATCTTCAGTGAGTATATCCTATTGGAAAGGGAATGTCACCTGCATGGTACATGGTGTGTACTGCTGTACTGATTGCCCAACTGCATGGGTATCTGGTACCCAACTTTTGGTTTGGCTCTGGATATACACTTATCTAGTGTGTGTGCAGAGGCTGAGGCCTGTCCAATCCAATGTGAGGTCAAGAAACTGTTCCTTTGCCTGAAGGGGCACACCTAATGTCCCTCATTGTGGGAAGAGGACTGTTGTCATTGGCTTGTGTTTAGCACAAAAAGCAGCAGAGGTAGCATACTGTGTTTGAGATCTTTTTATCTGTCAACAAGACTGTGGCATATCAAGCCCTTTTGTATCCCAGAACCATCACTGAATTAGATTCTGTTACTCAGATTACGCTTTTTGTTGTTTGTTCCGAATCCGTTCAGTAGTTTCGGAGAAATTTAAGGCCAAAAAATTATAGTTATATAGGGACGCGGATGCTCTGCGGATCCAACTGTCACCGTGCTGATATCAGATTTGCTCAGAGTACTTCAGCAAGGAAGTGCTGGCAGCTGTCTTGGTACTCGGCTTCAGCCAGGTCCCAGAAAAAAAGATAAAAAAAAGAAAAGGGGCCAGGGTAGAGTCACCCTGACCCTATACCCTGGTGATAAAAAGCATTTTTTTCAACAACATCTGAAAAATCTTCAGATCTGTCCGCAGATCCCTGAAGGAGAAGGGTGCATGGGACGCATATAAACCCCAGGGACCGCCACCTCCTCAGGGCGAATGTCGAAATAAGACTGCCCCCGCACCCTGGAGACCACCACTCCACAGGGGAACATTTTTTTAAGTAAGTGCGGGAGGCCCAATGGCCTTCCCCACACCCTGAGGACCACCACCTCCCAGGATACACTTTATTTGGAGTGGGGGACCACACCCTGGGGACCACCAGCCCCTGGGACAAAAAGCAATTTATTTGTGGTGGGCCACACACCACCACCCGCTGCTCCGGAGACCACCACCACGAGGCAAATGATTAAAAAAAGAAAGTGAGTCCCTGGGGACCACCAGCCCTCCACTGCCCCAGGGACCACCATCTCCCCAGGCAATGTCCACATTGGAGGGGGGAGCTGTGTGGGCCCCCCTTGTGGAGCCAATGATAACCCTTAGACTGCCATCCCCCAGGGTCATCTCACCCCGGGACATAGCTGTTTGCTGTGGCTTGGCTGCAGTTTGAAAAGGTTATGGGTGATTTGTCAAGCAGGGAAAAATGGATGGTGCCAAAACACATTTTCCCCATGCAATTTCCCATAGAGATTTTAGGCATGACTACAGCCCTAACTGCTGAACGGAATTACACCAAATTTAGCAGCAAGATCTCATTTTGTCACTTGGTGTAAGTCTGTTTAGTAGTTTTGTAGTTATTAAAGAAAAAAGATCTATGGATATCTAGAGACGCTGATCCAGGTGCCATAGCAATGCCATGATAGACTGGCTGCAACCTGAGAGGAAAGTTGCAACTACCATTTTGTATAGGGACACTAGTCCCGGGGAGGAATAAAACTGATAGAAGGGACAAGTGGAAAGGTACTGATGGAGTGGTGTGTAAATGACACCTCATGGGTAAGATATTGGCGAAAAACATTCTTTGGTGTGTAAAAGGATCTGCAGATCCTTTGCGGTGCTCAGTGCAGCCCCCTGTGTGAATCTGCAATATATCCATGAATCCAGACCTCAGTTAAAAAAATAAATAAATACATCCACTCACAGACTCACAGTCCCAATCACACACTCACTCACACACCCATTCATGCACTCACATACCCACATACCCACTCACAAACCCACAAAACCACTATCATACCCAGTCACAGACCCATACAGCCACTCACACATCCACTTACACACCCACAACTCACACACCCACTCTCAGACCTATACAGCCACTCACACAGCCACTCACAGTCCCACAAAACAACTTACACATTGACTCACAGACCCTCACCGCCACTGATATACCCACTCACATACCTACTCACGGACCTACAAAACCACTACCACACCAGTCACAGACGCACATAGCCACTCACACACCAACTTACGCACCCATACAACCACATAACCCAGTCACACACCCAGAGTCACACCCACACCCACTCACAGAGTGGGAATGGCAGCATGCAGGAGTTTGGCTATAGGGACTGACTCCAGACCCTGCACTCAACACCCCACCATGCATGGCCAAGGGCCATGTGCAGCGCGGGTTTGGATACATGCAGTGAGATGGATGCAGGGGGTCGGCCGCACCACCAACCACGTGGGTTTAGCTGCATGCAGAGGATTAGTTGCTTTGGGGGGATTGGGTGCATGCAGGAGGTTAGTCAACCCCAACGGTGCCCAGCCAAAGGTGCACAGCCAAAGGTTGTGCATAACAGCAGTTGGATTAACGAATAAGGAATAAATAATAATGTTTGGTAAATAAATATTAGTTTACATTAAAGAACCATAGAAATTCACTAAAAAAACAAAGGTTACAGGGATGTTATAGTTAGGTTCAGATTTTACACATATAAGTCGATAAGATCTTAGTTGATTTTGCCTAAATTAAACACTTGAAAGTAGTTATGCCCTATATCTGCTTCTAAAATACAAAAGAGGGAACCTGATTTTTGCCTCAATTAAAGACTATACTTTGCTTCACATGGTCACCCTTGGTGCGGTCAATCATGGGAAATGACTCTATCTGTTTAAATAGGCCACCAGTAATCAAAGTAAAAATCTACAGGTTATGTTGGGGCACCATGATATATTGAAGGGAAATTGATAGTGTTTAATCACAGAATTAATCTTTATCTGCCTTTTTTTAATTATAATTATAATTGTATCTATATAGTGCTTACTACCACTGACAAGGCATCAGAGTGCTTTTCGGCGAGTAGCAAGGTACTTCGGAACCCAAAAGCATTAGTGGTGGATCAGTATAGGTAAATATAAGTATAGTATTAGTTTAGTATAGGGAAATTTGAGCTAATTTGAGTGGTGGACTTGTGAGTCTGTTTGGTCGGATTGAATAGGAAAATGGAGGGATAGAAGAGGGAAGAATCCATAAAGTGTTAATTGGGAGATCACAGTGGTACAGTGAGGTTTTGGAATCAGTAAAGGAGAGATGGAGAAGGGAGACATCTCTAGAAAGGGATTGGGGAAATCACAGTAGTAAAATGAGGCTTGTGGTTAGTCAAAGGAGAGATACACAAGGGAACATTTGGTAGGGTTGTTTGGGAGATCATGGTAGTAAACTGAGGTTAGGTGAGAGCCAGGAGGGCTAGAGGAGGAAAATGCCTAGGAAGGGTTAATGTGTACTGTGGAATTTGAAGGGATTTTTTTGTACTTTGTATAAGATTATCTTTTCCTCAACATTTCTAGTTAAGATATTTACCCATTGTGGTAGATAAATACAACAGACTCATAAGCATTTAATCAAAGCATCTTATATAGAAACTATGCAAGGATCGAATAATATATATATATATATATATATATATATATATATATATATACATATATATATATCTATATATCTATCTATCTATAGATAGATAGATAGATAGATAGATAGATAGATAGATAGATAGATAGATAACCTTAACTAATATATCCATTTGTTAAGCAGGCCTGAAGAGCAAGCATATATTTTGAGAGAAAAAACCCAGTTATTATGCATATTTGTTAAAGAAATACACGTCTAGATATATACATATAATCAAATTATAAATGTTTGCATACACTGGGATAGGTAGTACATAGCTGTTTGAGTATGGTGGCTATGTAGTAAAGAGCCAACTCTTGAGTAGTCCTCTGAAGATGAGATAGTTATCCCTGGATCTCATATTTGGGTGTGAAGAATTCCATAGTTTGGCAGCTTGAACATGTACCACCTATTGCATTTCTGTTGTATGGTGGGGTTTTGAGATGAGGTGTCAATCCCAAGCAAAGGTCCCTTTTTTGAATGCATTTGGAGTTTTTAGTCCTGATGAAAAGTAGTCCTGTTCCATGTATTGCTTTGTGGGTGATACAAAGCAGCTTGAAGGTGGACCTTCTGGAAACCCATAACCAATGTAGGGCCCTCAAGACAGAGGAGATGTGGGCTTGTGGCTTTACATGTAGGATTAGTCTGGCAGTAGAGTTCTGAATCCTTTGTAGTCTTTTTATAGTAGATAGAGTGATCCATGGTAGAGGCCATTGGCATAATCCAGTTTAGACAGTCCAAGAGACAGAGTAGCCTGGACCTTGTGTGGAAATCCCAGGTGGGGGAAGAGGCGTAACAGAATTTTCATGGTGCTGAAACTTGATCTTGCTAATTTGTCTACGTAGGCATTCATTTTTTACTCAGAGTCCATGGTAATTCCAAAGTTTGTTAAATCTTCGAATACTTTAGGAGGTGGTCCCAGATCGTCAAGCCATGGGCAGAGTGGGTCATAATTTTTCCAATTGTGAATGAGTATTTCAGTTTTGGAAGCATTCAGTATGAGAAGGCTCCATGTCATCCACTGATCAACGGCTCTGAGGCTACTGAAGACTTGTGAGCTTTCAATGTCTTTGCGGCATTTCAGTTTAAGGAATATTTGTGTGTCATCTGCATAGTTGGAGCAGGTGGGCTGAAATTCATTGATGATATCAGGTAATGCATATATTGAAAATCATGGGTGAGATGATTGAGCCTAGAGGGACCCCTGCTTTTGTGAAGTAAGGTTTGCATGGGGAAGGGGAAGCATGGATGATATTTGTTCTGTTTTGAAGGTAGGATGCGATCCAGTCAAGAGCAGTCCCCTCTATTCAGACTTCATCTTTGTATTAGGGTGCCATGGTCAACTGTGTCAAGACAGATGAGAGGTCCAAGAGAAGTAGTGCAGTAACACCAGTGTGGTCTGTGGTCTACTGTACGGTCATCCCAGATGCAGCTGAGGGCTGATTCTGTTCCTTTTCCTAGGCGGAAACCAATTTGATAGTCTGAAAGTATGGAGTTATGTTCAATGAATTGTGAAATCTGGGCAAATGCTGCTCTTTCTAGTTGTAGAGCACAGTATCACCTGGGAGGGTATGTTGGCGCATATAAGCTCCACTCAGGTATACCTACATCAATTACTTTATAAGGCTTGTTTGTACCCTCAGCCACAGAGCCCATCAGTAGATATTCTTGACCAGAGTGTAAATCACTTGTTTGAGAACTTGTTAGATGAGACAAAAAGAGTCCATTTCACAGAATGGGCAGGTAAGAAGGCAGTGAGAATTCTGATCAGAGTATCCACCAGAAGGCACACTACCTAAGGAAGTAACTTGTTCTTCTGATGAATATTTCTAACTGCAGATTCGTCACCTTGTGAATAGATACCAAGGCAATACATCCCCAGGTAGTGGGTCTGTGGAGTGGCTCAGATCAAAACGTCCTACAGGACTGAAAAGGCAAAATTGTCCATCCAGATTGACCAGACTGTCAAGATAATAGTGCTTTGAGAACATATGTGCTGATGCCTATGAAGCAGCTTGACAGACAAAGGACAGGCACTCCATGTCCCAATGCATTAATTGTAACCTTGGCTCAAGTAGAATGAGCGCTTAATCTTCAGGTGGCAGTTTCTTTAACAGCGCAAGCAGAGTTTAATGCAGGACACTATTCACCTACAGATGGTTCTTCTTTGCACTGACTTGTCTTTCTTTGCTTCAGAGAAGCCCACAAAGAGCTGATCATCCACCCAATGATCTCTAGTAGAATCAATGTAGAAACTGAAGTCTCTCTAAGGATCCAAGCATTTAGAGTCTTGACTCCTCTTTCACGGTGCAGAGCTACAAAGAAAACCAGAAGAGTGATAGACTGTGCAACATGAAAATGTGTCACTAGTTTCGGCAGTAATGCAGCTTGGGTTCTCAAAACCAATTTGTCCCAAAAAAATGAAGTGTAAGGCGGTTGGGACTGAGGTGCTTATTTCGATATCGGCCGTCTTTTGCAAAGACCGTCGTCCAAGTGGGCGCCAAAAGACCGCCAGTGTTGGCGGTCCAAAGACCGCAATATTACGAGTCACCTATGGATTTCCACCCATGAACAGGCAGAAATCCGTCATCGTCGGCCTGACCGATGACGGGTGAGAGGCGGTTCTACCACCAGCACAGCCACGCCACAAGGACTCCGGGTGCCATATTACAAGAAGGAATATGGCACAGCGGTCCTTGCACCGAGGTGCAGCATTGGCGGTGGAACCGCCGCCATCAACCCCCTCCCAGACTACCACCTTGATGTGGCCTGCTGTGTGGTCCAGATAGGTAGGTGGACCGACCGAAAGGGGGGTGTGTGTGTGTAGTAGGTGCATGTGTGTTTTTATGTGTGCAAGCATGTGTGTGTGTCAGAATGGGTGTGCATGCGCGTGTGTGGGACTGTATGTGTATGTGGAGGAGGTGTGTATGCATGTATGCTGAGGGTGGAGATGTGTGTGTGTGTGCATGTATATGGAGGGTGAGTGGGTGCATGTATGCGGAGGGTGTTTGTGTGTGTATGAATGCGGAAAGGGGTGCATATGCGTGCGAGCGAGTGGGGGTACGTGTCTGTGTGCGAGTGAGTAGTGGTGCACGTCTGTTTTTGTGAGAGCAAGTGGGGGTGATTGTATGTATGCGTACCATCGGGTAAGGTGTATTTCTGCAAGTGTGTGATCTTGTGGGGGTGCATGTGCTGGTGACAGGAATGGGGATTCCTGACGTCGGGTGCGTTACCACCAGGATTTTCATGGCAGGGCAACCACCGTGAAAACCCTGGTGGTTTGCACCCTCGTAAGACTGTAGGTGGTGTAAGGCATGCCGCTAGCCTAGATAAGGCCCCCGCCAGCCGCGGCAGTCCACCCACCCTGGCGGGACTGGTGGCGGTGTGGCTGTTTCCATGCTCATTGTGTGTTGGTATTCACCACTGGGCCCGCGGCAGTGAGACTGCTACCTCCACTGCGTCAGTCCTCTGACCGCCGCAGTCGTAATGAGGGCCTGAGTGTCTGAAGATCACTTGCATGCTTTAGTGATGTTATGGCAATCATCAGTTCAAAAGGCATGCACATGAGGAAGGTAAGAACTAAATGTATGTCTTACTTGGCATCAAATAGGCCTTTGGCAGGAACTTATGTTGTGAACCCTTAAGAAACCTCCTTACAATAGATGATTTGAGCAGAGAAGGGTCTGGCAACCATAAAAAGATAGCAAATAGACTTTAACAGTGCCCAAGGCAAAGCCTTACTGAATGCAAGATAAAACAAATAGCACTATTTGCTTCAGATGGGCTATCTGGTAGTGGGCCAATATGGTGGGCACCCACCAAACCACTAGCATGTTCCAATTCCCAGAGCACACAGATTGAATAACTAGGCAGCAAAAATATCACCAATCAAGGGGGGATCAAAGGAAACCAACTGTTCCCATCAAACTGCCAATGAGGTGCAGATTCTAGAGGTCCAGGAGGAGGACCCTGCTTTGTTGTTGCAAAAGTGGAGCCTCCCAAAGCAGCAGCTTGATGGAAGGACTGGTGCTCATGGTCAGGAGTTTGGCGTACTACACTCTGCAGACCCACTGTGGAGTCACTTGGATGACTTGGGCAAGGTTGTTCCTGGTGATCTTCAAACCTCAAGCAGGAGAGGTAATGACAGGAAAACATAAAAGAGTTCCAAGCTTCACTCAAGGTGGATTGAGTCTTAGAGAAACGTCTAGGGAACTCTAGTGTGCATAACCACTGACTCTGAGCATTCTCTGCAGTAGTGAAAAGATTGGGACATGGTTCTCCCCAATGCTTTATCTTTTAAGATCATCTCTGGAATATGCCAAAAGGCATCATACATGTCTGGATTTAGCATTTCAAGACGCCCACCATATTAAGACACCGGAAACCACCAGCATTTGGGGGCGGTACCAATGCCATCAAAAGCCTGGTGGAAACATTTTACTGAAGAGAAAAGACTCACCATCGGAGACACAGGGAAGAACAATGCACCATGGAACTCGAACTGCAACTCTTCCCGATGGTCTTCTATGTTACGCTCCACCTGGAACACCAACGCCGACAAAGGCGACAACGGTGAGTACAGCCACCTAGCACACAAGGAAGGGAGGGAGAAAAAAACAGAGAGTGCCACAAACACGCATGACACACACCTGACACACACAACCAGCTGCACATGAAAAACAATTTGTCCCCGAAAAAAAACAGAATAATGCAAGGACAACAGGAATGTACGAAATTGATTGTAATCAGATCAACATCTAAATAACTAATACGTTTTGTCAGTGAAACAGATATGTACACATGTACACAAAGGGACACTCCCCAGTCCAATGTTCAAAGGGCCCACATGGCCACAGGACACAGTTTAAGGCCCAACTTGAATTCTGACCACAACTAGATAGTACTCTGCAGGGGCGTCAGTTTGCAAATGGGCAGGCACCTCAGGGGGAAGGGAGGGAACCTCAGCTGGATGCGAGAACAAGACCACTGGTTCTGGAGGGGGGAACAAGCCCATTGCTTTGTCCTGGGGAGTGCAAGGCCACAGTCTCTGGAGTGAGTGGTCTTTCCCACTGGTTCTGGACGGGGCAACATGCCCATTGCTTTGTCCTGGGGAGTGCAAGGCCACAGTCTCTGAAGTGGGTGACTTGACCACTGGTTCTGGAAGAGGCAACATGCCCATTGCTTTGTCTTGGGGAGTGCAAGGTTACAGTCTCTGGGGTGGGTGATTCGCCCACTGATTATGAGGGGGCAACTCATCCAACAGCCCCTGGAGGGTGTCCTACATGGCGTCCGCTGGCAGTGATGGCTACAGTGTGGTGGTGGATGGAGGAACCTCCTGTGCAGCCCCCGCACCTACTGATGGCTGCAGTGTGATGGTGGATGGAGGAGCCTCTTGGGCAGCCTCTGCACTTGCTGATGGCTGCAAATCATCACCTGGCGGTGGGGGTCCTATGACATCTATTGGTGGTGATGGAGGTGTCACTCTGATGGCCTCTGCTGGAGTAGAGAGCTTCGCCTCCTCCAGTACATGAAGAATGTACCATCCCTGGTAGGGGTGGATGGGCCTTTCCCCTTCCTGGATGGAGGTGCAGGCTCCTTCCTTCTCTTGCCTGGTGGTGAAGGCTCCTTCCCCATCTCGCCTGGTGATGAAGGCTCCTTCCCCATCTTGCCTGGTAGTGCAGACTCCTTCCCCTTCCTGCCTGGTGGTGTAGGATCCTTCCCCTTCTTGCTTGGAGGTGCAGGCCCCTTCCCCTTCTTGCCTGGAGGTGTGGTATCCTGTGGACTGTTTGGCTGAGGTGCTGGGCTGGGTCCTTGATACCCTGCTCATATGTGCAGGACTGGGGGAGGGAAGAGGTCAAGTTGGGAAAGGAAAAGTTTTTTAGGGATGTTGGGGCGGGAGGAGGGAGGAGTAATGGGAGTGGAGGATGAGGGAGTAGTTGTAGGAGGTATGTGTGTGCTGGATTTGGGTGCAAGTGCATGGGCTGTATGCTGATGTGAGGTGGATGGCTCTTGGGTGCGTGAGTGCCTGCATTTGTGTCCTTTGGGAGGACAGACAGGGTGGGAGAGGACAGAGGGGTAGGTGTGTTTTCTGCTTGGTGTGGTGATGCTAGTAGTGGATGTTGATGTAGTGCATGCAGGTGTGAGTGTGGATGTGACTGGGAGGGAGGTGGAGCAGGAGGAGGTGGGGAGACAGTGGAGTCAGTAGATGTTGTCATGTCTGGAACTACATGGTGTTTGCATGAGTGCCTGTGGGAAGAAGTGTGGTGCTTGTGTTTGCCTGTGACACTCTTGGGTGTTGTCTTGTGTGCATGCTCATCTGTATGTGTGCCTGGGATGGGTTGTGGTTCAGGAGAATGGGACTGGGAAGTGGAAGTTGGATGGGGGACAGTAGAAACAGTGATAATGGCTACCATCAGAGAGGAGGCCAGTGCCTGATTTGATCTCTGTTGGGCAGACATTCCACTGTGAATGCTCTCCAGGAATGCATTGCATTGCTGCATCTGGGATGCCAGCCCCTCGATGGCATTCACAATGGTTGACTGCCCTACAGAGATTGATCTCAGGAGGTCAATAGCCTCCTCACTCAGGGCAGCAGGGCTCACTGGGGGAGGGCCTGAGGTACCTGAGGAGAAGAAGATGCCCACCCTCCTGGGTGAGCGGGCACAGCAACTTGCTGAGGGGCTGCTGGGAAGGTGGTTCTGGTATGGGGGTGGCGGCGGTACCTGCAGCTGGGGTGGTTACAGAGGTGTCCGCCACCACCAGGAGGCTTCCATCGGAGGAGGTATCAGAGTATGTGTTGTCTCTTCCAGTCTTCCCTGTGGTGCTCCCTTCGCCCTACATCCCACTGGTTCCTTCGGCGTCAGTGGACTCTGCCTCCTGGGTCCTTTGGGAGGACAGACAGGGTGGGAGAGGACAGAGGGGTACGCATGCATAGCTGTTGTGGAGGTGTCTGCCAGTGAGGTGTATGTTCTGCTTGGTGTGGTGATGCTAGTAGTGGATGTTGATGTAGTGCATGCAGGTGTGAGTGTGGACATGACTGGTAGGGAGGTGGAGCAGGAGGAGGTGGGGGAGGCAGTGGAGGCAGTCGATGTTGTCGTGTCTGCAACTATATGGTGTTTGCGTGAGTGCCTGTGGGAAGAAGTGTGGTGCTTGTGTTTGCCTGTGACACTCTTGGATGTTGTCTTGTGTGCATGCTAATCTGTATGTGTGCCTGGGATGGGTTGTGGTTCAGGAGAATGGGACTGGGAAGTGGAAGTTGGAGGGGGGACAGTAGAAACAGTGATAATGGCTACCATCAGGGAGGAGGCCAGTGCCTGATTTGATCTCTGTTAGGCAGCCATTCCACTGTGAATGTTCTCCAGGAATGCATTGCATTGCTGCATCTGGGATGCCAGCCCCTGGATGGCATTCACAATGGTTGACTGCCCTACAGAGATCGATCTCAGGAGATCAATAGCCTCCTCACTCAGGGCAGCAGGGCTCAATGGGGCATGGCCTGCGGTACCTGAGGCGAAGAAGATGCCCATCCTCCTGGGTGAGCGGGCACAGATAACTTGCTGAGGGGCTGCTGGGAAGGCGGTTCTTGTATGGGGTGGCGGCGGTACCTGCAGCTGGGGTGGTGACAGAGGTGTCCGCCACCACCAGGAGGCTTCCATCGGAGGAGGTATCAGAGTATGTGTTGTCTCCTCTAGTCTCCGCCGTGGTGCTCCCCTCGCCCTACATCTCACTGGTTCCCTCGGCGTTGGTGGACTCTACCTCCTGAGTCCTGTGGGATGCAGCTCCCTCTGTCGCTGGTGCCCCTGCTCCTCCGCCAGGTGATGCTAATGCACACAGGGACAGGATGACAAAACAAGAAAAGGGGGTGAGAGACAAAGGATACACTGGGTCAATGACTGTATCAAGACCACAATTGGCATACACATCACCGTCACACACAGGGAACAGGCATAAGCACTATGCATTGCACTACCAGTGATATGGCTAGTCACTAAGGCAAGATGAGGAGCACAGTCCGCCATCTGCAGCACTCCTGGGACCCACGATGCCCTGGCTGAAAAGGACTACTAACAAGCTAGGTTACCTGTATTTGCCATACACCCATTACCTTTCAGATGACCCACACTGCAATGTCTGGCTTGGCCTTAGGGGCACCCACTAACACTCATCCACCACCCGGATACCATCTCACCAGGCAAAATATGTAATGATACCCACTGTACTCACCCCCTTGTGGCTGCTGTGATTCTCTGAAGCACCCAACCAGCTCAGGGTAGGCCACCGCCAGTATGCGGGCCATCAGGGGGTTCAGGGTCCGACAGGCACCCCTTCCTTGTTGGGAGGCCATCCCCAGCTGGGCCTCCGTGGTCTTCCGTGCCCAGCGTCTCAGGTCCTCTCACCGTTTCCAACAGTTGGTGCTCTGCCTGCCATAGACCCACAGGGTCTGCATGTCTTTGACGATGGCACGCCATATTTCCTTCTTTTGATGGGCACTGACCTGCAGAGGCAATACAGCCAGGAGAACACTATTAAACTAACAGTCCAGCCTGTTACAAAAATGACCAAAGATTCCCCTTTCCATCACCATTGGCAGTCACATCGCCCAGCGCACACCATGTACACTGCCACAAGACATCCCCGTACTCCCCCTTGCACAATGTTTACACACACATCGCCGTGCATCCTTCCCACAAGCATCGTGCCCAAAGTGTACTCACCTGTTGGTCTGGAGGCTCATACAGCAGTCCGTACTGGGATAGGACTGCATCCACCAGTCGCTCCAACTCCTCCAAAGTGAAGGCTGGGGCCCTTTCCCTGGCCACGTGGGCCATGGTAGGTTCCAGACACAGGACACAGCAGCACACACAGTGTAGGTCTTCTCCTGTTGAATGTCAGGAAACAATTGAGGAATCAGATAGAAAATGGCGGTCACTTCCACGGTGGTGTACACCGTCACCACCAGCGTAGATCCCCATTGGCCACTGTATTCCATAGAGGCCTATGATATCCAATGAGAAATTGCACGGTGGTGCAAGATCGCCTTCCACCACAATGCCCAACGTTGGCGGAATTACCTCACTTCCACCTGTCCCTACATACAGGGCAGGCGGTTACCATTTCAGGGGGGGAACAGGCATATTGACAATTACTGCCTCACAGATTAGAATGGCACATACTTCACTATAATCACTGTCACAATACATAAGTGCACCATGTGGACTGCAGTTGTGCGTTTGTTGTTCCAATTGTGACAGCCTACTCACTCTTGTGTCCCTTAGATACCTACCGCTGTGGATGGATAGGAGGTAGAGACATACCCCGTGTACAGACCCCTTGTGGACTTAGCTACACTGGAGGACAGGCACATTATCCTCACCTATAGACTGTACAGGGCCACAATCACAGAGCTGTGTGCCCAGTTGGAGCCAGACCTGATCTCATCTATCCGTCATCCGACTGGGATCCCCCATCTTGTGCAAGTGCTATCAGTGCTCCATTTCCTGGCGCCAGGTTCTTTCCAAGTGACAGTGGGCTTGGCAGCAGGAATGTCACAGCCAATGTTCTCAATTGTGCTGGCAAGAGTGTTGTCTGCCCTGATAAAGCACATGTGCAGCTAAATTGCTTCCCCCCAGGTGGAAGATTTGGCCACTGTGAAGGCCAGATTCTATGCAATGGGACATATCCCCAATATTATTGGTGCGATTGACGGGACACATATTGCGTTTGTCCCCCCCGCCAGAATGAACAGGTGTTCCGGAATCATAAGAGTTTCCACTCACTGAATGTGCAGATGGTGTGCCTTGCGGACCAGTACATCTCCCATGTCAATGCTACGTATCCTGGGTCGCAGCATGATGCCTTTGTCCTGAGGAATAGCAGCATCCCAAATTTGATGGCCCACCTACAGAGGAACAGGGTGTGGCTAATAGGTAAGCCTTTGTCCCCAACCAGTGTATGTTAGTGTATGTCTCTTCCTCTGACCCCATAGGCTTGTGTGTGGCTAAATGTTGTCCCTCACTACCTGCAGGTGACTCTGGCTACCCAAACCTATTGTGGCTGCTGACCCCTGTGAGGAGTGCAAGGACAAGGGCTGAAGAACGGTATAAAGAGGTACATAGGTGAACCAGACGGATCATCGAGAGAACCTTCGGCCTCCTGAATCCCAGGTTCAGGCGCCTCCAATTAACAGGTGGATCCCTGTGCTACTCACCAAGAAAGTCTGTCAGATAGTGGCATGCTGCATGTTGCACAACCTGTATACTGTGTGGCTATGGCATGATGGCATTGCCTTCCTTTTACCTTTACTTACTGTCACCAATCGTTTGTCATTTCACAGATGTTGGTGCTTTGACAACTGTGTACTGATGTGATTACTACAGCCAGCTACAGGTTATTATTTCTATGCTCTAACAGTGTACAGTTCATTTCCAATGGATGTAACTGTTTACATAAAAACACAATTTCAACACATGACATACAAGTAGTTGAGTTGTGTTCAAGGGTGTATATTTTAGTGCTAACAAATTTCGGGGAAGGTGCAATGGAATGATGGAGGAAAGTCCAGGGTATTGTTCCAGTGCGTTTGTAGCACAGGTGCAGTGTCCAAATCGCCATAGGAAGGGGAGTAAAGGCAGTTCAAAGTGGACAAGGTGACTGAGTGGGACACAAGGGGGACAATCAGGAGAGTCTCATTTCCTGGCGGTGGTCTTGGCAAGTGTCTCTGGCTTGTGTCTGGGTAGCAGGGAACGTTTGTGGGGTGGTTCACCTTCTGCAGGGGGAGGGGTGCTGGTGGCCTGTGGGTCGTGCGTGGAGCCTCCTGCCCACTAGCGGCAGCAGAGGTGGAGGGCTGGTCAGTGGACTGGCTAGTGGTAGGGGCCACTGCTGTGCTGTTCTGCTATAGAGATGAGGGTGTTGTTAATGGCCTGCAAGTCCTCCCTGATCCCCTGATACTGTCCCTCCTGCAGCTGCCTGGTCTCCTGCACGTTGTCAAGGATCTGGCCCATCGTCTCCTGGGAATGTTGGTAGGATCCCAGGACCTCAGAGAGTGCCTCCTGGAGTGTCGGTTCTCTGATCCTGTCCTCCCCTGGTGCACATCTATCCTCCCAGTGTCCCTGTTGCCCTGTTCCTCTGCCCCTGAACGGTGTGCCCACTGCCAATGACCCCAGGTCCTTGATTGCCTAGGGTATGAGGTATGGACTGGGGTCCCTGTACAGGTGGGCACACTGCTGATTGACGTGCCCTGGGGACAGAGGTGTGGGTACGCTGGGTGGGTGCAGTGGTGTTAGATACAGAAGGGGGAGGCTCTGTGGTGGTCTGTGAGTAGGCCTGGGTGATCGCCTGTCCAGTGGTCCCTGATGGGCCAGGAAGTTCATCCAGATCCTGAAGCCCAGAGTTACTGTCATCACTGGGGGCATCTTCTGTTGGGGGACTGGAGAGTCGTGGCACCTACTCTCCACTGACATTGGCTGGGGTACCTGTGGGGATGTAAGTGATGTATTATGCTTCATGTCTGTGACATATTGTACATCTCTGGCTTCCCTCTATCGTTGGAGTTGCCCTGCTACCTTTGCATGTGTATGGTGATGTATTGTGTGATTGTTAGTTTCCCTATGCTGTGCATGCTTTAGTGATGGGTGTCCATGCTGGGCTGGGAGGGCTGTCCATGCATTGGTATGGCATGCAGGACTGGGCATTGGGGTTGTCATATGTGTAGGTGTAGTGTGTGGGATGGGCTGGAGTAATGGGAGTGAGGGTGAGGGTGTGTATTGGCATGCAGGTTTGATGGGTGATAAGAGTTAAATTTTGACTTACCAGTGTCCAGTCCTCCAGCTACTCCAGCTAGTCCCTCAGGTTGCAGGATTACCAAGACTTGCTCCTCCCATGCTGTGAGCTGTGGTGGAGGAAGTGGGGGTCCACCACCAGTCCTCTGTATGACGAGCTGGTGCCTTGCTGCTATGGAACGTACCTTCCCCCATAGGTCATTCTACCTCTTCCTGATGTCGTCCCTTGTTCTTGGGTGCTGTCCCACAGCATGCACCTTGTCCACAATTCTCCGCCATAGCTCCATCTTCCTGGCAATAGAGATCTGCTGTACCTGTGCTTCAAAGAGCTGTGTCTCTACTCTGACAATTATCTCCACCATGACCCTTAACTCCTCATCAGTGAAACGGGGGTGCCTTTGTGGTGCCATGGGTGTTGTGTGGTGTGTGTTGGTGAGAGTGTGTTGAGTAATGTGGCGAGGTGTGTGATGTGGGGTTCATGAGGTTTGTATGGGTGTACGTGGTGTGTCCCTAGTTGCTGCAGTGGTCTTGGTGTCAGTCTGGTGGCGCTTATTGGTTTTCATAAAGGGTTGTGGGTAATGTGGATGTGTGTTTTATAGTGCTGTGGGTGGGTGTGTGTGGTGTGTGTATGAGTATCAGGTGTGTGTTTTTTGTATTGTCCAATGTGGTGTTCTTTTGTATGTGGCTGTCCATTCTGAGTGCAGCGGTATGTACCTCCAATGGTTTACCTCTGTTGAATGTCCGTCGTGGTGATTCGTGGGTCATAGTGTGATGGGGGTTGTTTTGTTGGTGTAACGGTATGGGTGTTGGGACCGCCACTTTAGCACTGACCTTTGGGCTAGCGGATTTGGGTATGTGGCAGTATTCTGTCGGATTGGTGTGTGTGTGTCATAATATGGCAAACAGACATTCGCCATCGTGGACGTATGTTGGCGGCCGTCAGTGTGGCGGTAGGCGGCATTTACCACCAATGTCATAATGAGGGCCTAAATGCCTTATTTTAAAAAACGAGTTTAAGTATTTGAATGCAACTTCTAAAGAAGAGACCTTCAGAGCACATTGGTCTTTAATCAAGATAGCCATTCCACCTGAAAAAAAACCTTTACCTGGCAGTCTAATAGCTGTTTTTCGCTCATTAAAAACAATTGGCAACTTCTTATTGCCCATTGTCTAACACTTTTGATTGCAAATAATATTGTAACTTACCAGGAACAGATCAAAGGTGTTCCTCCTGTATCATTCAATGACAGTAGCATACTTTTAGAGCATGATGTTGTGGGAAGGCATCTTTTGTGATTATGGGCTAGATGTATCAAGCTCCTGATTTGCATTTCTTGAATAGCAAATTTTAAGAAATGGCTATTTAAGAAATGCAAAATGGGATGTATGAAAATTGCAATTCGGTAATAACGATTTCTTAAAAATCTCAATCGCTATTAGCGAATCTCAATTAGGGAATGGGACTCCATTCATCCGTAGGGGCCTGTAGGCCCATAGGTGCGAATGGTGTTGCATTTCTGAATTTGTGAATTCCTGTTAGGAATTCGCAAACTAGGTAATGCAAATCCAAGGGTGCCGGGGCCCTAAGGCTCCCTTTGATGCACCCTAAAAATATCTTTGGACATGTAAAGTGCACACATGCCCCCCACATGTCAATTTTAAAAATGCATTTGTAATGCATTTGAAAAAATTGCACATGCTTACCACCAAACTTCAATTCGTGGTAATTGCATTTCCTAAATGACAAATTCGCATTTAGGAAATGCATGATACATGTGCAGTGGTAATCACAAATAGGTATTCCCTATTTGCGATTACCTATTTAGGGAATCGCAATTTGCGATTCCCTAAATGGGGTCGCAAATTCAGGGAATCACTATTTCAGTGATTCCTTGAAACTGCACTGCAAATGACTTTCATACATGCTGAAAGGCATTTTTGCATTTGCAAACGGTGGAATTTTGCAATTCAAACCATTTGCGATTTCAAAAATCTTTGATACATCTAGCCCTAAATCTAATGGCTTCTTTTACTGTGATATTAAAGTAGGAGGTTGTGTAGGAGGTTGGCCCTCTATGTAGTGTGCAAAACCAGGCACACTGTGTAGAGGGTACAGACAAGCACAAGTTAGTTTAAATAGGCAAAAACTAGACCAACTAATGCTCTAATTTTTATAGTAGATTGGTGAAGCAGTTAGGCTTTTCTTGGAGAAGATCAAAGCATTTGTTGTACTTACAGTATCAATAAAGCAAGACACACTCAAAAGGCTAACTCAAGATCAATTTACAAAGATACTTCAGATTTTTACAGAACTTTTAAGAACAGGATCATCAAAATTAGATAAGTACTTTTTAAGTTATGAAGTTTCAAAAATGTCTCTTGGAAAAGCACTGCACAGGTGGACTTCAAGGTGAGTCCGGTGGGTCCCCATGGAGTGATGAGCTCGCAAGGGGGGGGGGGGGTGGGGGGGGGCTTTGAACACAGCTGGGTCTTTGGTGCAGGGCACAGGTGCAGTAGGATTTCAGTTCTCAAGCTGTGGGTCTTCTTTGTTGCTGGTCTTCTTTTGTTCTTGAAATTGGACTCTTTGGTCTAGGGGTGCCAACTAAGCACTAAGTTTAGTGGGTGTTGGACCTAGCCCTTTTTGCAAGGTCATCCCCAATCTTTTTGCCTCCTTACTCCTATTTTTTCCGACCTCTTGCTGTTGGCTCTAGGACTCTGAGCACTTTATCACTGCTGATCAGTGCTAAAGTGCAGGTGCTCCCCCTTCTAAAGTTGGTATGATTGGCTTCCACCTAATCGGCACATTTAATTTACCTGTAAGTCCCTTGTACAGTGGTATCCCTATACCCAGGGCCTGTAAATTAAATGCTACTAGTAGACCTGAAGCGCTGCTTGCGCCACCCACAGAAGTAGCCTTTCAAACCTGTCTCAGGCCTGCTAGCACAGGGCCTGTGTGCACATTTTACTACCACAGGGACCTGACATCTAAATTTACTTGCAAGGCCCAGACCTCCCCTTTCACCACATGTAAGTCACCCCTAAGGTAGGCCCTAGCTAGCCCTATGGGCAGGGTGCTATGTATGTAGAAGGCAGGACATGTGCCTGTTTGTGTGGCCTGTTCTGTTAGTTAGAAACAGCCCATTTGGTTCCTCACTGCTGTGAGTGCTGCCTTGCTCATAGGATTGCATTGAAAATGCCCTGCCTTATGACTAGGGGGGTATTGTCTGATTTGTGACGGGTAGCGTAGGCATGTTTGGTATGGTTGAGATGGTGGTGAGAAATGCTGCTTACTGGTGTAGGAGTTTTTATTACCATTTTAGAAATGCCACTTCTAGAAAGTGAGCACTTCTCTGTGCTTATGACTTTGGTGTTTTGCAGCTTGACTCCAATCCATGTCTGGGGCAGAGTGACAGCTGGGCTTTGTGCATACTTTTCAGACAACCTGTACACAGAGAGGGTGGAGATGTCACAGAGGTGTAGCTACATTTTGAATGGTCATCCTGGGCTGAGTGAAGTGGAGGCGGAGCACATCTGCTTTTATAAAAGCTGTGCCCTGCCCTCACACAAAGGGCTATTTTACCCCCAACTGATTTCTGTGCTGGAGGAGAGAGGGGACACTCCTTGAACCAGTTATAACTGTGCAAAACTGAGTATAAGTACAGGGGATTTTCCCCATAAAAAAGTGAACCAATGCCTTTACCAATGTCTCATACTTGGAACTGGACATAGAATGCTGCTGGAGGGACTCACTAGGAACTGTCTTGGACTGCTGCTGCTGTGCTGACCTGTGACCTGCTGGGTCACTTGGAGGAACTGCCACTGACTGCAAGCCCCTTGTGCTGGCCTGTTGCTGGGCCACTCTGCTCTGTGCCCCCTTGTGTCCCCAGAGGCTCGGTGCTGTGGTCTCTGCCCCCTGTATACCTTAGCTTCCTAGCACGAGGGAAGTGCTGTGTTGGAATCCCACTGTGTTGGATTTAAGCACTGGGTGAGCACTTTTCTTAGTTTGCCACAGAGCCTTGAGAGTGCCTTTCTTTATTTGCTAAAGTACCTTGAGATTGCTTTCTTTTATAAACATCGCGCTTTGCTGTGGAAAAATCACCACCACAGCCCGGGTGGGCTGCATCATTGAGTGCATCGTGACATGCTTCCTTAGGTGCCCCTGGGGCATGGAACGACAAAGGTTGGAGTGAGCACACTCCTAACGGTGCCCACGGGGTAAAGGTGCTGCAAGGAGCATCCCCGGGGCACCAACCAACATCCATGTGGGTCCAAAATCACTGCTGCGGCCTGGAACAACTCACGCACTAGAATTGGGTGCGGGCATGCTGGGAAGTGAGGCACCAGGCTCAGGAGAGCGCGCGATGCACACCGTCCCTTCTCTTCCAGTGGATGAGACTAGGCCTCGCAAGGCCTCCCCTCCCTCAAGGAGCCGTTTGCCAGTTTCCTGCCTCTGACCGCAACAGAGGTACGTGCAACAGGGCGGGAGCACAGGGGCATCTCTACTGAGGCTGTGGGCTCAATGAAGCTTGTGGCCCCGTCCCCAGAACCAGGAGGTCCTTGTTGAGAGGGGGCACCCGTGTGAGGAGTGAGGTCCCTCCCTTTTATGGGTGCAGGCTCTTCTTGCCTCTCCCCCAAGCCCAAGGCATATTTTGGGGATAGCTGGGGCCTTCAGTTGTGGGGGCATTATTCTGCGGGACAGACGGAGGCCCCATCCCGCTGAGAGCCGGTCTGTGCCCCCCATCCTGTTGATCAGAGCGTAGGAGCTCCTATGTGAGATACCATCTCCTCCGAAATAATAGTGCAGTTACTTTCTGTCCTGCATAAAGACCGCATGTTTCAGAAATCTGTTTTTTTATGACTTTTCATGTGTTTGCTGATGTTCCTGTTATGGGCATTCATGAAGGTGTATTTACTAGGGCAAGTGCAGTTCTATTGACAGGTTTACTATGACCCATGCATGTATGATAATGTGTTTTCATGACTGGCCAGGTGTTTTCAGATGTTCCTTTTATGGGAATTTATGATGACTTTATGACACATCCCTTATTTTAGTGATGTTTTCCTGACTATTGCTTTTGTTGCTGAATAATTAGTAACTTGTGTGTTTTATGTGACTACTGTTGGCTTTTGCAGAGTAGTGGTACTGTGTAATATTCTGACAACTGCTTGGGTAGCAGGATATTGCTGACATGTTGTGTTTGGTCTAATAATGATGTGTACAATACAGTTTATTTTTATATGACTTGGTGTTGTGTTTCCTTTGTGGTAGGGATAGTGCGTCACGTGTGTTGTGTGTATTGTGCAATCGCTTTATACATTGCCTCTGGGATAGGCCTGACTGCTCGTGCCAAGCTACCAAGGGGGTGAACAGAGGGTATCTTAGGTGTGTAACTCCCTCGCCCTGACTATTGTGGGGGGGTTTGCCTCGCTTAGATGCATATCCTAGCCAACCTGAAACCCCATTTCTAATAGTGGCCCTTTAGGGGAATACCTAGTAGTGACCAACGGGTCATCTACATTAGAGTCGCTACACCCACTATGTGACCACTTCCTGTAGGCAGAGGTCACTTCCTTAAACCTGATCGGCTATTTTACTTCCATGTATGATGGAATAAAATGAAATGAAAGAGTCACCTCACACGCAACACCTTTAGGTGGTTCAAGCTGGAGCTGACCACTCTTCCTGTCCTTGTGCGTTTTCCCGCTGTTGTTCCACAGGAAGTGAGGGTTTGCAATGGGAGCGGCCACGTGCTGCTAGCAACAGGCTTTGTTCACTCACTATGTCCCAGGCTTGGCAAGGACACAGTAGGGGCATATTGCTCATGCCTCAATGCCCACACATACAGTATAGTACACTCTGCCTTATGGCTGGAAGGCCTGCCAGAGGGGCAAATTACCTATATTGGATGCAGTGTATAGTGGAGAGGGCACGCAGGCTGTGTTCCATGTCAGGTTTGTATTTTAGGATTGCGCCAGGACACTCAGCCTGCAATGGCAGTGCAGGGTGCATCTGGATACATGGCCATAGAGGGTGGCACAATCTGTGCTGCTGCCCTCAGGGGCCTACCCTTAGTACCCCATGCCCTGCATACTTAAGTACCATTTAGTAGGGACTTATAGTGGCAGCTAAAGGTGTTGCCAATTGTGCTAATGCATCACAACAGTTTTGGGAAAGAGATCTGGCCCAGGGAATCTGATTAGCAGGGGTCCTGGGCACTAACAACATTGAGACCACATCAAATACCAGGCAAAAAAGTGGGGGCTAACTGGCATCCTTAGGGGATCCTCAGATGCTCACTTACTCTATCATGAAGGACGCCCTACTCACAAGATATGGTCTCACCCCCTGAGCAGTATAAGGACGAGTTTAGGTCCTACAAAAGGAAGGAATCCCAAACATGGTTGGAATGTGTTGACTCCTTTTGCAGGTCACAGGACAGTTGGGTGAAGGGCAGTAAGGTCCAGTGGTGTAGCGTGGGTTGTCAGCACCCGGGGCAAGGCAAGTAATTTGCGCCCCCTAAGAGCTGCGAGTGCGGGGCAAGGCAAGTAATTTGCGCCCCCCAGATGTTGCGCCCGGTGCGGCCGGCCCCCCTGCACCCCCCACGCTACACCACTGGTAAGGTCACAACATTTGAGGGGCTGTACAATTTGATTGCTTGGGAGCATTTGTACAGTCTTTGTTTTCCAGAGCTGTGCCAGAATCTGATTGACAGCAAGTTAACTGACCCCAGGAAGCTTGCACAGGAGGCAGACCGCTGGGAGAGCATCAGGGTCCAGAAGAGGTATGGGGAAGACCATGCCAAGGGTGGGCAGGGTCCCTCTCAGAAGAATAAGGGGGGTAAGAGTAACATTGGGGAGTTCTCTAGAGGGCCCCAACCCAGTTCCCAGGATAAGGATACCAAGCCCCCATTTGAAAAGAAGCCTTGGTTTTCTAAAGGGAAACCTGCAAGGGGAGTTCATGGAAATGTTATGCATGTGACCAGGTGGGTCATGTCAGGGGGACCCCAAATGTCCCAAGTGGGCACCGGCACCCACTGGTGCGCAGTCACAGGGTTTGGCCAGTGTAGCGCTTGGGGAGGAGTTGGTTCCAGGTGGGTGGGAGCCAGCTGAGATGACCCTTGTCTCACTAGGGGACAGTGAGATGGTCCAGAACTTAGTGTTCTTCAGAACTGAGAACACTAAGAAGTTCAGGCAGTGGGTGACCATCAATTGACAGAGGTTGGAGGCCCTGAGAGGCACATGAACCAGTGTGACTACTGTGAGAAGTCTCCTGGTGTCTGAAGAGTAGATAGATCCCAATATACTTCACCAAGTAGTTATGGTAGACAACTCAGAGCGCCTGTGCAGAGAGGTGCATGTTCCCTTTGAATGGGGGGGTCTCAGGTACCTTGAGAGTAGCTGTGAGTCCAACTACACATGTAGACTGCTTGGCAATGACCTGCAGAAGGCAGGCCTCACTTTTAAGGCTAGAAAGTGCCAAATAGGGCAGGGTTCTTTGGTGTACTTGGGACACCAGGTGGGGGAGGCCAGGTGGCACCTCTACAGCCACAAACTGACATGCTGGCTTGGGAGCCTCCCAAGACCCAGATTGAGCTGAGAGCCTTTTTAGGTCTCACCGGATACTACAGGAGGTTTGTCAAGGAGTATGGCACCATTGTTGTCCCCTTGACTGAGTTAACCTCCAAGAAGCAGTCTAGGAAAGTGATCTGAACTGAGTCTTGCCAGACAGCTATCAGAGCTAAATGAAGAGGGCCTAGACCAGCCTGTAGATTTCATTAATAGGAGGTTACTTCCCTGGGAATGTAGGTGGAGTGCAATTGAGCCTGATGCTTTTGCTGTGGTCTGAGCACTGAAGAAGCTAAGACCCTACTTGTTTGGGACTCACTTTCGGGTTCAGACCAACCAGAGGCCACTCAGATGGGCAATGCAGATGAGGGTTGAGAATTTAAAACTGTTGTGGTGGTTCATATCCCTTCAGGGGATGGACTTTATGGTGGAACACCGCCCTAGAACAGAACACACCAATCCTGATGGTCTGCCCACATACTTCCACCTTAGTGAGGAGAACTCCTATGAGTTAGGTTAGTTCTCCCCGCTTTCAGCTGGGGGGGACACATGTTAGACCTGGCATCCTTAGCGTGGTCTCCCCTGACTTTTGTGCCTCTGCTTCCCATATTTGACTGTGTGCTAGACTCTGTTTTTGCTGTTTTTGGTACTCTGGGCACTTTGCCACTGCTGACCAGTGCTAAAGTGCAAGTGGTCCTGCATAAAGTGTATGTGTACTTGGCTTTTCAATTATTTGCATATTTGATCTACTAGTAAGTCCCTAGTAAAGTGCAAAAGAGGTGCCCAGGGCCTGTACATCAAATGCTACTAGTGGGCCTGCAGCACTGGTTGTGCCACCCACATTAGTAGCACTGTAAACATGGCTCAGACCTGCCACTGCAGTATATGTGTGTACAGTTGTAAATTGCCATTTCGATTTGGCAAGTGTACCCACTTGCCAGGCCTAAACCTTCCCTTTTTGTACATGTAAGGCACCCCTAAGGTAGGCCCTAGGTAGTCCCATGGGCAGGTGCCATGTATGTTAAAGGTAGGACATGTACTGATGTGTTTTACATGTCCGAACACTGAAATACTGCCAAATTCATTTTTTTACTGTTGCAAGGCCTATTTCTCTCATAGGCTGCCTTTAAATATTTTAAGTGAAGATTCCCTTTGAGAGCAGATAGAAATGGAGTTTGGTGTCTCTGAACTCGCAATTTAAAAATATATCTTTTAGTTAAGTTTGTTTTTAGATTGCTCGTTTGAAAATGCCACTTTTAGAAGGTAGGCATTTTCTTGCTTAAACCATTCTGTGACTCTGCCTGTTTGTGGATTTCCTGTCTGGGTCAGACTGACAGTTGAGCTGTTGTGAATTCTATCTAGGCAGTGTGGGAGCTGGGGTATAGCCTGCATAACCTGATGAGCCATCCGAGCTGGTGTGGACTGGGGAGTGGTTACTGACATCTGAATGGGCTGTGCTTGCCTTCACACAATGCAGTCTCCATCCCTCTGGTGTGTGTCTGGGGCCAGGCCTGGGCAAGGCATGATCTTGTGAATAACAGAGACTTTCCTTGGAAGTTTGCCTTCTTCAAAGGCTGAAAGGGGTATAAGTAGTGGACCCAAAACCCCAGACTTTAGATCACTTCTGGAACCAGATTGTTGGGCTATCCTGCAGTTGCTGCTTCTGCCTGTGAAAGGGGACAAAGACTGGACTTTGTTGTGCATTCCTGCTTGAAGAAGAATCTCTAAGGGCTTGAACTGAGCTTTCCTCCTTTTTTGAAGTCTCAGGGCAATCAAAGACTTCCTTTGTCAGCACCTGGACTCTCTGCTAAGACTCCTGTCCTGCCAAGTGGTGCACTTTCCAGTCCCTAGTCCCTTGAGAGGTGAAGTTGGCAGAACATGAGCTAAAATCCATGTATAGAATGCCGTGTGGGAAATTTTCGTCACACCTTCTACAACGAGGCTGATAAACGACGCGCCACACACTTCAGTGCAAGAATCAATGCGCCACCGGAATTGCAGCTGGGAGATCGATGCATTGCGGCTGGAGAAACGATGCAACACCCGCTTACAGCTGCTGATAATGATGCAAATTCCACGCAGGGCGGTTTTCTAACACCGTGCGTCTGGATTTCTCACTCATCCTGGGCGTCAAAGTCATCGTGAATCTGCATGGATCCGAGGTGCTCTGTTGGGACAGAGTGCAAACTGACTGCCAACCAGAGACCCCATTTCTAACCCTAACCATTAGGTTGATTCCAGGTTGACCAGCACTCCCAAGATCCATGAAGGAGCTGTCACGTGTAGGATTGTTGTAACCCTTGTAATGTCTCCCTTTTAAAGGTAGGACTGTGATCCTACTTTGAATATGGGGATGGGACCCATCCCTACCTCAGGAAGTCTTTAATTCTCAGGTATGAGTGGCAGTCTTTGGTAGCCTCTTTATATAATTAGTTCTTTCTTCCGCAAATACTTTTAGGTGTGTGGTATACTTTCTCATGCCTTTAAAGATCTCTGAAAATATTTAGGTATGCATCACAACTAAATCAGCACTCTGTACATTTCTCGATTGCATCTCTGTGATCTCTCTCTAGAATAACCACATGTTATAGTGGAATGTCTTCCTGTGTATAAATTTCACTTAGCTTAGAACTTTGTGATACACTTGGAATTGCTGCTGCCTGTTTCAAAATTGTGATCCTGTTTAGTATGTATGACTGTCCTTCAAAAATATAATTAGGAATCAAAACCAAAATATTTGAAATGTATTGTTCATTCGTAGAACCTATGTGTTGGGAGATTTTATATGACATAACTGACATGTAAATTGGCACTCCTTCTTGCATCATCTGTTAAGGCTGGGGCACAGAACTGCAGGATTTTAAGGATTTCAAATCTGTAGGTTCCGCCCTACTACGGGAGCAAGATTTTGTTATTTCATTACTGAACTATTATACCACCCTCTTAATGGTCTAGTTCAGAGCTCCCTCAAAGTATGTTAATCCTTGTGCCCAGTATGTAAGGCTCTATTTGTATGAGTCAAGTGAGATATATTTCCAACTTGTGAGGCACCATCTCAGTTGTATTTTCACTCTTCTTTGCACAGTGATAGAGAAACTTCTAAGGCTTATGTTTTGTGTAAGATACGTTCTCTGCCAGTCTAACTGTACATATGTTTTTAGAGGAACGTTCTCTAAAGTCATCAGAATGAAATGATCTTACCCACCCACTCACTCCTTGGTCTTTTCCTTAGTATCCACATCAATGTCAATTCTCATAGTGGCAGCTGGTGTCTCATTCCGAGATCCTTTTTTTCCAGTACAATTCCAGTCTAGGGAGAGGTTATGCAAGCTAGGAGTTCACCCATTTGAAAGTTTGCTGTGCCAGTATTCTGTCTACATTTGCACAGTTGTTGGTAGGTTCCTTAATTTAGCAATGATCCTCCTGCAAGGACAATTGATGGAGAGCCCAGTGCATTCTAACATCTGACAGAGGTGCCCCTTAAAATGTATTGGGTTTATTGTACAATTGTTTGGAAATGTGCTAGAGAACATTTATTTTTACATCTATTTATGTTCATTGATTGTGAAGTCCATCTCCATTCACCTTGTGGAGGAAAGACGTCAAGAATGCTAAACAAATCTTTGTTTTTGGTCTGTATATTAGTTCTGAGCAGTGAGTCAAGTTCTATATTGCTCTATATTGTTATCGGGAGGTAGTGGTGGTATCATGTATCCCCAGCATGTTAGTTGATGAATTTCATTGTTGTGAAACTGTAACTTTGAGTTGGAATTAGAATAAATAATTTTATTTTTTTCTGTATATGCCAGTGAGTTGGAACTTTCATTTACCAGTGTGCCATCAAAGTAACTTTATGCAATGGGAGAACGTACTGACACATTTGATGGTGCTTGTACAATGACATGAGTAGTGAATATTAGACTCTCAGAACCAGGTGACAATATGTGAGATGGGGAAGTGAGCTTGTTTTGCTATAGTATAGAACAACAACTTACTTGAAAAAAAAAGGGATTCAGACCCTTGCCTTACACTGGTCCATTGGTCAGCCCATCAGTAACATGCTTGTCAGGCTGGGTACCATGACGCACCACTGATGGTCTTCATTGAATTTCTGTCTCATAAAAGAAAGTTGGGCTTGGCCTAGGATTGCTCCACCCAATCCTATTTCCTCAGCTATCAAACAGCCTCCTGGATGCCTTGACCACTCTCAGTTAAGTACAGCTGCAACTGAGCTAAGGTACACAGTTTACATTGTATTGACAGTAGCAACATAGACAGAGGTGAAAAAGTAATAATGTCCTTTATAGAAGTAATCACCCTACCAATTATGGGGGTATTCCGTTTCCCTTCCTCTCCTGAAAAAAGATTTACTGCTGACCTTTTTAGGAGATGGGTTCCAATTTGTTCCATGGAAGTAAGGGCTTGGAAAGCAGTTTGTGAACACCTACTGATATTTATGTTTGTGTATGGACATTATGCCCTGGACTGTCCACTTTTATTTCCAAGTGATTCCTGACATTAAAATATGTGTGTAAATCCTTTTATGAGTACAACAACTTTTTTTGTTATTTGCAAAAGCTATTTGCCACTCAAAAGATGCTACCTGTGGTGCATCTTGCCATGTGTCTTTGCCACCATCTAGCCATGTGTCTTTACTATCAGTGCTACTCAGTCCGTTTTCTTACCACCTTCTCAGCTGGCCAAAATATTTGCTAATTGTGGTTTACAGCAATTAGTTTTTTCAATCATATGTAATGCTGGCCATATGGTGTTTAAATCTACTTTGGATTATGCTCTAGGTGCTCTATCCTGTCTAACATGGACAGATCATGCATCATAATTTTATGTTCTTCAACCAGCTACTCATTTATAAGTTGCCCACACTGATTACCTCTAGATGTTGCCTGGCCTTAATGGATGAGAGCTCAAGGAGGAACAGATGTATTTATATAACTCAGACCTCCCCTGCTTTGATGCCTAGAGACATCTCTAAAGTGATTTTTGTTAGCTGAATCCAGCTTAAATGACATTCTGCTAATAAAACCAAATAAATCCAAGGCCAAAGTTCTCTTATTGCCCAGTTTATGGACGAACTGTCTTTACCTACTCCCTACTCAAGCGAGTAATGAAGAACTTGTAATCTTTTTACAACAGGCCCTCAAATCAATGCACTTCTTCCATCTTGCTGGAAGTAACACACAAAAATTCTTGTTCGGCTACACTTGCATCAAAGAAGCTTCATAAGAGCAGCCATGATAAACTTTCACCTGCAATTCTATTGTTGTGGGGGTCTAAACTGGGCTCCCGACACATCAAATGTAAAAACTATGATTGTATTCATAGCAGATCATTCTATGATGGGAAAGGATATTACCGCCATTTAACAATATCTGCACTGGAACACTATACATTGACAAGCAGTATAAAAGAATCTTGACATAGCTCTTTGGCTTTTCCATGGATCTGAATCTAAAAATCTGAATGCTTGTGTGGTAAACTAGAAATTAAAGACTGATCTAGGATCAATTGATAATTTTCTTGTACAGATTATGAAAACAAGGAAAGCTATAGCTAAAGCATGGAACATAATTTAATTATATTAAGGAAAAATCAGGATGTTGGAGATTCATCAACGTTAATCATCCTGCACCCTTCAAATAACAACCGCACTGGCGTACTTTGGACAAAGTCAGCAATCTATGCTCTTTTGTGAAATGGGAATACTGATGGACGTAGGTTAAAATGTTAGGAACAATAGATGACAAAGGGCAGCTCTGCAGCAAGTCAATTATGACAAGTATAATCAGAAACCGGACATGCAGGTCAACTGGGCACTTCCTAAGTTAAAAGCAAGAGCCCTCACACCCAAGTGGGTGTCATGCTTCATCATCAGGCCTGCTCCTCATCTGGCCAGTGGTACAATGGCCAATGGGCCCCACAGGCGGTGAAGGACTGGAAAATGTGGGTTTAGAGAAAATTCCTCTAAAAAATATTTAGAGTTAGACTGGCAGAGAACGTATCTTACACAACACATAAGCCTAAAAAGTGCCCTCTTTTCCAGATATAGGTGCTGTGATCAGTTGCAGAAGAATCTTTGATACCTCAATTGAAAATGGTGAAGGACTGGAAAATGTGGACTAAAATTGACGATAGGACATAAGACCAATAAATATAGTATACCCTAAAGGGTCTATGTCAAGGTTAAAAACAGACAGGTCGGGTGACAAGGAGAATGATGTTCCTATACCCACTAGAAAATGAGGGGCTGGTAAACAAATTCTTATTACAGTATGTTGGTCTACATATTTCATGCCTTTAGTTGTCAAAAAGAGATCAAGTAGTGTTTCTTCAGGACCAAAATAAACCTAAAAATACTTAGTCCTCACTACAGAAACCCACAGTGTGTCTGCAATGTTTATGTGTGTGAAGATAACGCATATAAGAATACATGATCTATTTAGATTGACCCTCTTAAATTAAGGAAAGGGCCCCCTGGGAATGTGTGAGCCATAGGTCTGCTGCAAAAGGTTTGCTGGTCTCGTCCCTTCCTAGGAACCTACCCAGGTCCCCGGTCAACATAAGTTCCCTAGACCTCATTGCAACTCACCTTATTCATCTCAGCACCTTCATTCTTTTTTGGGTGACCTAAACTTTCACTAAGAAGACTGCACTGACCCTAACTCTATGCAGCTTCTGGAAAACCTCAGGAACCTCAACCTCGCCCAACACATTACCGGACCCACCCAAATGGCCGGTCACCTCCTGGAACTGATATTCTTCTCCATCAACAACATCACAGTCAACAAGCCTACCAAGATGACCAGGACAGACCACAATTCATCAGCTTAAACATACCTGTTGAAAATGACCCTTTTTGCATGTTTATCCCCATACTTTTTGACTTCTTCCTCCTATTTTTTTAGGTCTGTTTTTACTGGTTTATTGCCCCTGTGCACTTTACCACTGCTAATCAGTGCTAAATTGCAAGTGCTCCCTAGGTAAATTGTATTGGTAATAGGTTTATCCACAATAGGCACATATGATTTACTAGTAAGTCCCTAGTATAGTGCACTAGACGTGCCCAGAGCCTGTAAATCTTACTTTTACCAGTGGGCCTGCAGCACTGGTTGTGCCACCCACATTAGTAGCCCTGTAAACATGGCTCAGACCGGCCACTGCAGTGTCTATGTGTGCAGTATTAAATTGCCAATTCGACTTGGCCAGTGTTCCCACTTGCCAGGCCTAAACCTTCCCTTTTCATAAATTTAAGGCACCCCTAAGGTAGGCCTTCACTGATTATTATGTGGGTGCTGCCTTTAACCTCCCTGGTGCGGGTCACGACCAGTGGCCGACACCAGGGAGGGGGTTAAAAAATCCTCGGGTGCATTGCACCTGAGGATTTTTTTATTTAAAAAAACCCCGGGAGACACGGAAGATCATCTGTGTCTCCCCACACCCTCCACCCACCCCTTTGTGACTTCAGTATGCCGCAACACGTGCTGATGTCACTATCTGTTTTCCCCAACGGAGTAGGAAGCGGCCTTGTGGTACCACTGGGGAAAAAGGGCCCAAACTGACCCAATCGGGCCTTCCCAACATTTGGGAAGGCCAGGAAACCCCACTAGACACCAGGGATTTTACTTGGGGGGTCAGCCCCCTTTTTAAAAAATAGGTAGGATTACCCCGGGGGTGGGCGCGATTTTGCCCGATTGGGCCCCCAAGGGTTTAAAAAATTAAAAAATATATAATAAAAAAAATAAAATGAAATTGACAGTGGATCACCCGTGAGCAGGGTGACCCCCTTTTTTTAATAGTTGTATGGTTTCCCTGGCGGCTACTAAGGCCCCCAAGGAAACCATACAGCTATTAATTTTTTTTATAGATCTATATATATATATATATATATATATATATATATAGAGCTATATATAGACATATATCTATCTGTATCAATAGGTAAATATATATATGTAGATATGCATATATTTATATATATATATATATATATATATATATATATATATATATATATATATATATAGCGATCACTTTTGTCAACGCATGTGTGGTTTCCCTGGGGGCTGCATCTGTACTTTCTGTAAATAGCTGAGTAGATTAGTAAAGTCAGTTATTACCTGCGCTATAATACAAATTAAATGTTGTGCAGGGGGTTATGGAGAGATGAAAGGCACTTTTTCTGGGTGGTATTGAGGGAATCTGAGGAGGAGGTCATTGGAGTGGGAGCACCAATAATGATTGTTGGACTGGGCGCTAGAGGGGCTAAAGACTGTGACGACTGGTATGAGACAAGGTGAACTAATAGTGTGGTTTTTTTTGTGTGCCTTGAAAGAACGTGCTGATTGAGGGAAGAAGTGAAGGTAAGGTGACCTCTACTGTTGCACAATACACACACACACAACACCAGCAATTTTGTGACTGTCTACGTAAGCTAGTGTTTTAGAGCGACAGTTTAGCCAGTAGCAGAGATGGCATCTCGTTGGACGACTGCTGCTCAATCCCCCACTCGGGTTATATAGGACAGCTCAGAGGTAAGATCAGATACTGAGACAGCATCTGAGGGATAGGACAATGGCGTAGTCTTTGGGAGTGATTCTTCAGTTAGAGGAGTTCCATTCGATAACTCCTCTTCCATTGATTATGAGGGAGGTGATGAGGACAGTCCTGCCAACCCTTTGCAAGCACAGCCTGTGCAGCGGGACAATAGCGAGTTAGCCCAACCGAGAGAGCAGGTGCATGCGGCGGCAAGCACTGTGAGAGCGCTCTCTTGGGAGCTCCCCAATTTAGTTCAGCCCCAAATTCCACTGCCCAAATCGTATTGTGGAGACATCAAAATTATCACAAAACAACCTGGTTTTGTGAGGCAGGCACCTGCGTTTTTGTTTTTCGGCTCAGCAGCCATATAGGGAAACCTACCAAACCCAGACAATTCTGGAATCTAGACATCCAGGGGAATGCACGGATGTGTGACTTGTGTGGATTCCCAAAAGTTTTCTTACCCAGAATACCCTGCAAAGGTGAAAAAAAATTCAAATTTGTCTTGCATTTCTGTCACACAATCTACAAGAATGTGCTGGAATCCAGAAAATTCCTACCACCAAGTGTTTCCCCACCTGTACGTATAAAAACGCTACCCACTTGAGTGCCTGCACCTAGTGCCTGGATCTGGAATGGATCACCCCAGGGTCAACAGTTGCCCTCATGTAAGAACAAACATTGACTGTTGTGTAATCTATTTCTGTCACGGGCACTAGACCTACCCAGACAAGTGAGGTGCCATTTTTATCAGAAGACTTGGGGGAATGCTGGTGGAAGGAAATTTGTGGCTCCTGTCAGATTCCAGAAATTTCTATCACCGAAATCTGAGGAAAAAAGTGTTTTTTTTTGCCAAATATTGACGTTTGCAAAGGATTCTGGGTAACAGAACCTGGTGAGAGCACCACAAGTTACCCCATCTCGGGTTCCCCTAGGTGTCTAGTTTTTGAAAATGCACAGGTTTGGAAGGTTTTCCTAGGTACCGGCTGAGCTAGAGACCAAAATCCACAGCTAGGCACTTTCCGAAAAAACACGTCAGTTTTCAATGTTAAAATTTGATGTGTCCATGTTGTTTTTGAGACATTTTCTGTCGCGGGCACTAGGCCTGCCAACACAGTGAGGTACAATTTTTTCAGGAGACTTGGGGAAATGCTGTGTGAAGGAAATTTGTGGCTCCTCTCATATTCCAAAACTTTCCATCTCCGAAATGTGAGGAAAAACTATTTTTTTTTGCCAAACACACACACCGCAGTTTGGGTATCCCCAACGACGCCGCTCCTGCTGACACTGGCACCGCTGCCTGCACAGTGGCCTGTGGACATCATTCATTAGGGTCACGAAGCAACGTCCCGTCCCCCACCGCTGGCTTGGGCCTTCCGACAACAGCGCTTCAGCAATGACAATGCAGTTGCCTGCACTGCGACCTGGTGACACTGCACATCGCACCGTCCCACTTTACACTGCAGCCCTGGTCTCACCGACACTGCTAGATGCCATCACCGAGCCACTGCCTGCACGTGACATGTGGGCACCTCACTTCGCATCGTCTCACTTCACACCGCAGCCCGAACGCCATCCACTCCGGCTCTCCTGACTTCATTAGCCCAGAGTTCGATCTGCAACGCGTGTGACTTTAAGGGCCCGACAACTCCCTCAGTGACTCCAGAACCGACATCGCAACGCCAGCAACGCTGCTCTCCGGAGCTCACTGCAAGGATCATGACACCCTGCAATTCCAAAGGTACTGTTTGCGTGTCAGCACGACACAGTAGCTGGGCCGCGATTCTACGGCCGACCTGAACTGTTGGTTTTGTTGATCACGATGCCGTGATAGCCCCAGGTGGAGCCACCAACTTTAAGGAACTGTATTTTTGAGTAAATCTTGCAGAATTCATATTTTTATTACTGTATGTTGGATTTTTAGCATATTCGGTCCTGTCTTATATAGATAAATATTGGCTATTTTTCTAAAACTGGTATGGTGTCCTTTTGTAGTGCAAATGCTTTACACATTGCTTCTGAGATAAGCCTGACTGCTCATGGCAAGCTACCAAGGGGATGAGCAGGGGTTATCTGAGCAGGTGTCTCCCTTATCCTGACGAGAGTGAGGGTCTACTTGACAGGGTGCAAACCAACTGCCAACTAGAGACCCCATTTCTAACAATACCCGTCTCACACCACCCGAGGCATACCACCACCAAATCCACCTGCCACAGCAGCAAAGATGCAGCAGAAGAGGGATGGCCTCTGCCCTCTACACACACCCATCAAAGCATATCCAAGCTTACCAGAAATTACTGAAAACTTCAATGGCTGAATTACTGTATGCTGCCACAGCCTGACTTCCGTCAAACACAACCCGACAGCAAGAACCTGACCACAGGTCAATTTGCATAAAGAGGAAATGAGGATGATGAATCTCCCCTGTAAACAATTGAAGTGGAAGTGGAGAAGAAGCCCGGGTAAAAACAAACAAAGTCTTTAAACTCCCTAAGACGCTGCCACCTGCAGATCTGAAACACCAAGCACACCGGTCTTCCAGACTGTATTGACACCAGGACAAACAGCAGCAAGTACATCTTTTCTGTCATTGAATGATTTATGATGCTTCTGGCTGCTTCCAGCAGCATCTCAATACCAATGAGTTCACTTAATTCTTCTGTTACAAAATCACCTCCAATTACAGGAATTTCAAACCTCAAGTGAACCCCGTCACCATAGCAGTTTAACTTGCCACCAGAGCCAAGAACAAACTCTGACCTCATGGCCCACCCTTACCACAAATGAAACTGCTGCTAACATGAAGACCAGGCACTCAGGGTCCCAATCGGACCCCTGGTCCCACTGTGCTTTCATCAAAGGAGTCCAACCGATAAGTGAAAAACTAACATCTATACTCAATGCCTCTATTGACTCAGCCACTTTGTCAGACACCAGGAATCACACCACCAACAAGACCGTGCTCAAGAAGCCATTCGCAGACCCAGCCACATTTGTCAAATACAGGTCCATCTCCCTCCTATCGATCCTGGCCAAGGTCTTAGAGAAGTTACTTTACTGACCACCTCAGCAAACACCAACCCTTCAACACCACTTAGTCCAGATTCAGTCCCAATCACATTACAGGATCAGCACTCATCACCATCATGAATGAACAGGAACTTTGACAGAGGAGACACAGCAGCCCTCAATCTCATAGACTTCTCAGCAGCACTCATCATGATCTCACACCCCATTCTCATCTGATGCCTACATGAGATTGACATCAAAAGACCCGCTCTCCTCTCAATCTGCTCCTTCTTAAGAGATATCATGCAAGCTTGCAGAATGGCACCCCACTTGTCAGAAGCCTGCAAGCTCATCTGAGGGGTGCTTCCCTCTGGTCAACATTATCTATGCACACAACATCAACATCCTCTCCTACACTGATGACATGCAGTTCATACTCTCCCACTTGGAGAAGCCCCCAACACAAGAAACAAGTTCAGTGCCTGCATGGCCAATGATGCTAACCGGATGAAAGCCAACTGTCTCAAACTCAACATCAACAAGACAGAAGTGGTCATTATCAGCAACCTTGGAGTTACACCCACAACAAGAACCTCAGAATCAACACTGAAAGCATACTGGACATGACTGCATAAGTCAATGCTGTCACTGAATCCTGCTTCTACACCTTGAAGATGATTAGGCAGATCCTCAAATAGCCTCCAAGCAATACCAGAAAAGCCATTGCTTACACCCTTGCCACCAGCAACTTAGAGTACAGAATACCCTCTATGCCAGTATCACCAAGCAACACACTGGAAAGCTACAAACCATCCAGAACACAGCAGCAAGACACATCCTCAACCTCCCATGCAGAACTCACATCAGACCACACTTTAGGGAGTTTCACTAGCTCCAGTTACATGCACACAGTCATTTCAAACTCCTCACACACATATTCAAGGCACTACACAACTTAGGCCCTACTTACCTGAACAACCACATCTCATTCCACCAACCACCAAGCACCTACTCTCCACAGGACTTTGACTCTCACAGATTCCACAAATACACACAACCAAACCAGGAGAATGGATGTTCTCTTACATCACTCCTAAGTGTGGAATTACCTCCCACTTCACATCAGAGCCCTGTTATATCTCCTTGAAAAAGCTGAAAACATGGATGCTTCAATTAACATACATGCCCTGGGCTTGTTAGACAAACACCTGCTCAGCACCAGGATACACTCAGGGTTGAGAGTGCACTACCCAAATGCAGATAGCCTAATATAGCATAAAATAACATAACATAACATGACTTGACATGGAAGGGTTGACTGCGTTGACAATGTTGGTCGCGTGCCCACTCCCTGGCATGAAAAAGACCTATAGGATGAACAGCCAAACACCAGTGGGCAGTTTCCATAAATCTCTTCATGTAAAAGAGCCTGCCTTGACCAGGCACAAAGCAGAGAAGCTAAAGAGGAGTACCAGACCCACACATGTAATTTGGTGGGTAGTATTAACTGTGTGCCATGCATCAGGTCACAACTAAAACCTGCTACATGGTGAGGGAGTTATTGACATTAGGGCAATCAGATTTCTTAAAGAGTGATCCTTCCCATAGTCTTTGGCTCACTGGCAGTGATATATGCCTTTGCACATATCACCTATGTATCATTGGAAAAGCCTATCGCCGATGTCACTTAAGTGGACCAGAGGGGTCTGTGAGTCACCCAGTGTCACATGGTTCAGGACAGAATGTGTATTGCAAGCATCTGATTGTATACGGCTATTAAAAGAGCTACTGTCATAATTTTTGCATCATGCTGTACTGTGTCTTGCTATCAGCATTTCAGCGCTGGGCAAAAACCTACAGGGTCGTTTTTTAGGGCAGGAGGCTCCCCCTGGTGCCACTGTAATTCAGTTGCGGCTTGCGAGAGGGAAAGAGGTGGGCGGCACATGGAGGGGGGAACCAAAAAACTAAAAATATATAATAATTTTTTTTTTAAACGTATCTTTGTCACCATGTCGTTCCGATCCACTCCGATCCTTCACTGCAGGCAAAGGTTCTCAGCCTGCCCTTCATCCAGTCCTAACGCTGCTTTCATGCTGCTGGCAGCAGGAAAGCAGTGGAGGCAAAGCGAGAGTCTCTGCCTGCTCTCCCACCTGGCAATGCAGTGCCAGGTTGGAGAGAGTCTAGTGTGCACGTATATTTGGCCAGCCCGAGACAGCTAGCCAAAAATATATGCGTATTAACTCACCCTTTGTCCCTCTCACGCCCCATGGCCCCACCCCTTTTACAGTAAAACTATAATAAACACAGTTTATTGTGGTCTCACTATAAAGGTTTTGCAGCTGCTGCTGCTTGGCACCCTAGAGGAGGAGCCCCCCCTGCTGTCATTTCCCCCATCTCCCCGAGGTTAATAGCTGGAGGCAAGGGAAGGCTTCAAGCAAGAGAGAAAGAGAAAGAGGCAGGTAGAAATAAGCGATCAGAGAGGGAGAAGTGAGAGAGATGAGACAAGGAGAGAGCTGATGGTTGGAAACAGAGAGACTGACAAAGGAGCTGAAGGGTAAGGGATCTGAATTGGTATGAACATTATTGCCAGGCTGCTTTGTTTCCCCAGTCGGTCCTGAATATGACATCGGGCTAACTTTTGAGGTTTTTTATGTAAGATGCATGTTGGAGGAGTTTGTGGTTCTGACAGTAGAATAGAGTCTCTTGGATTTATACAGCCTATTACATGTCCATACACTATACTAAGACAAACAGGGTGAGAAATACGCCCAGTCCTGTTACCAGACCTACAGAGAAGAATGCCACCCACGGGGCGATTCGCAGCTCTTTGGTAGGGAACTAGGGATTAAATGTAGAAGGCTTCAAGCTGGATGATATGCTTTACACTGACTGACTAATGCAAAATGACATTTTCACAGACTGAAAATTACATTTACACTGGTCTGTTGGTTCACATACGGGTAAAAAATAGGCCCAGCAATTGATACATAGTAGCTGGTCATCAGGGAAATGCATTTCATTTGGACTTAAATTATATACCAATTTACAGGATTGTCTAGGGCCAATTCACCTGCATAAACTCCTGACATAGTTCCCAATTCCAGGGGTACGCCAGGAGTACTACAAGAAAGAGTACCTCATATTTATCCATGCTATAATATTTTTGAGTCAGGCCCAAGGATTTCTTCTTTCTTCTTTCTTTTCCCAGACTGTCCCAGTGTTCGCGTCTTTGTACCCACTCTCTCCAAAGCCTTCATGTACTTAAGACAGTAGTGTAAGTCTACACTTAAACTAAAGCCAATAACGTTGCTTTTTAGTGTGTGAGAAATAAGCGTAGGAGTAAATTGTGTGTGTTCCATTTAATCTAGCATGATAACAATATTTCTTCCCTGCCAGAAAAAAAACAGTTATTGAAATTATTAACATGTGTGCTGTGCAGACCAAGAGAATGATGTGTTTTTAATGAGCATAAGTTGCTCTTGGTTGCTAAATGCATAACCAATTAAAGCGTGAAGCATATTTGCCTGCCCGCCTCTATTGGCTGTTTGTTGACTAAAGTTTATCTCTGCCTCGGGTACTGATCTTCAACCTCTCAACCAACACAGAATCAACAGATACTATCAACTAAGTAGAGCACTACTGAAATATTTGTTCTCATTTAGTCCCGCGAGTTTACTTTTCAAGTCGTACAATGGTAGTTGACTGTCGTTTCCTAGGTTAAGAGAAACGAAAACCGAGTTAATTCTCAGCTTTTGCTGATAATGCTATCTTGGTTCCCAAATGGCTGCTATGTTTTCCCAGGGGAAATGTACATTATACTGATCGTCGATGTGAGTAAAGGCTTTGACTTTTTTAAGACTGGTTTGCAATGAAATCAAATGAAATGTAGTTTGAAACAATGCCTCTTTTAGGAGAACACACGTATAACTGAATTTAATGACACGTGAGGTATTTTTTCTGTCTTGCATAACTTATTTTTGAAAGAAGCATTTTACCCCAGAATGAGGGCAATAAAGTTAAATGAGATTCCTAGTCACCACTAGGTTAAAACTCTGCATTCTCTAATAAGGCCACGGAGCTTCAATGTGAATTGATTTATTATTTTTTTGCTCAGTTGGGAAAAGGTATTCATAATAATACACGGCGATGCTCTCCGAAAACAATGACAATGATTAAGTCTTACTCCCTCCCATGCAAGGGCCACTTATGATGAAATGGAATCTGGAATTCGTTGCAAAAACATGATTTAAGATATTTAATATATGCCCTGCACTGAACTTCAAAACATCACTAAATAAACAGAATGTTCTAAATGTCTCCTCTCCTTATCAACAAAACACCGTGCGGGTAAGAAAAGTCAGATGAAAAGAATCCGAAATTAGGCATCCAATAAATTATTTCAGTGGAATTTGGTTGCAGTGTGTGCTGCTTTTTATTACACTCTGCTAGACATGGGTGCTGACAGGATTCTGTCCTCGTGGAGGTGGAGAGGAAAGACAGAAACAGTTAATACATCTACTAGACTCTGTAGGCTGCAGCACTTGATCGATGCAGAGGACAAACATAGAGGCAAAGGAAACTGCTTGGCCTGCTATTTTCTTTACAGTGTCCATGTCTCTGGAAGCATATATTGAGTCGGCACATTTTAACTGCAACAAATTGTTTTACTGCCGAGTAGAGATGCTACTACCTTATTACAGAGGTCTGGTAACAATTGGATAAAGGGAAATTATGTAAACAAATCCATATATGTAAATTAATCACCAACTTAGAACAGTGTAGGCCCCAAGGAATTGCACAGGTGCTAGTGTTTATTTATAATTATCTTAGCGCTCAACCTTTTTGTGACTCTGCTATTAAAGAGTCACTTCTTCTGAATACGACTAAAAAAGAAAAAGGAATGCCACAGTTCACCAGATGAAATGTCCTTGTTCTAGAAGTTCGGCAAATCCAAAGGATGATCCATATCCAAGCTGAAGAAAAAGTTCTTCTTTTTTTAAAATCATTAGAGGGAACCATACTTCAGTATCAAAAATCAATTTTATTGGTAACAAAATCCAGCTCAGCAAAATATCCAAGGCACCAATCCATATTCGGTAATACATAAACCAATCACAGAACTGGTTCAGAGGAGGGGCACCAATCAAGCACTGGCGATTTCAAGGCCACTGGAACAGTGAGGTGAAGTGTTCCTTTTTGCTCAAGTATCTAAGGCACCAATACATACAGGATAGTGCATAAACCAATCACAGAACTGGTTTGGAGGAGAGGCACCAATCAAGCACTAACGATTTCAAGCCCACTGGAGCAGCAAGGTCAAGTGTTCCTTTTTGCTCAAGTATCCAAAGTACCAATACATATTGGATAGTACATAAACCAATCACAAGTTTGGAGGAGAGGCACCAATCAAGCCCTACTGATTTCAAGCCCACTGGAGCAGCAAGGTCAAGAGCTCCTACATTATTCGTCACAGTATTAGTAAACTCTAACCAATCACAATCTTAGACTTGAAAGCACCTGTCATAACAGCACTTGCAAGTCAAATACCGTAATTAGACTAAAAGTTCCTAGTGGTCGGCAGTGCAAATGTAAAGAATATCTTAGACCAATAGCCATTCAAGTGTCTCTACTGGCGCAACTGTCCAAGGCACCAATCCACATAGGATAGTATTTAAACCAATCACAAGAGTAAAGTGTGATGGAGACACTAATCCAGCAGAGCCTATTTCAAGTCAACTGGAAAAACAAAGTCAATTGCTCAGGTATCCAAGCCACCAATCCTTACTGGATAACTTGAACAAACCACAGAACTGGCTTGGAGGAGAGGCTCCAATCAAGAGCTACTGATTTCATGCCCAATATTTCTAGAACTCCAAAAAATGGGTCAGGTATATTGATCACATATTCCTTCTAGTGGGATAAGAGCAAAACTTATTAAATCTATCAGATCATTAATTATATAACTAGACCTAATTTCCAAGCCACAAATTAAGCCAAAAAGAATAATAATTACTTCCAAATATTCATACACTATTATTCACTAAAACAACTTACAGTGGGATAAATGCACCAAAAAAAGTATCAGTACATCATCTGCCAAAACATGACAAAAAGAATCAGCAATGGGTACTAAATTAAGCAATGCCAAACCCTAGCCAAATAAATCTTAACACCATACCTGCAGCATGCACATCCATTAATAAGTAGCAGAGGACTGAAAAACATGTTTGTAAAAAATATAATACAACTCATTCGCTAACTTCAATCCTTTAGACAGTTTGTAATCTCTTAATCCATTTTGCGTCTTCCTGACAAACTCTGTGTTCCATGTCTCCCACCTTCAGACCCTTTTCTATCCTCTGTATGCCATGGAACCTAAAGTCTGTCTTGTCAGGATGATACCCTTTGATGTGTTGAGCCAGTAGAGATCATACATAAAAATTCTTGTGCCCTAAGGATACTATGGGGCATATTTATAATCCCCTAGCGCCACATTGTACCACATTAGCATCATTATTTTTGATGTTTATATGTCTCAACGAGGCCGAAATCCCTGTGCCATATTTACAGAGTGGCACAATGCATGCATTGCGCCATTCTGTAACCCTTTGCGCAACATTGTGCCTGCGCCAGGTATAATGTATGCTAAGGGGGGGTGCTCCCACATTAGGGGGGCTGAGGTGCAAGGAAATCTATGAGAGAGCATATTTAGAATGTGCCCCTATGTACTATGTACTCTGCAGGAGTAGCACCAATATTTTGGCACTACTCATGCAGAATACATCAATTGTGCCACATTGAATGATGCTATTGCCCCCTACCCTGACCCATGGTGCACTGTATTTTAAATACGGCGCACACATGGTGGTGGTTGGGGGGCACTAAAGGCCACAGGGAAACCTTGCATAAATCTGCCCTTTTATCTCGCTCCCCCTCCATGAAGTTTTGTCATCAGTCATTTTTTTGCAAATGTTGCAGTGATAATATCAATGATGTCATAGAATATGTCATCAAGGATGTAATAAGTGGAGTAATTAGGTGCACATGGTGAGGGCACAAGTTAGAGGTACCTTAGGTCACGAGTTACAGTTACTTGAAATAATTTTAACTATAACAACTAAATTTCTGTAGTTTTGTGCATGTAAATTCGGAACTTATTTATAACATCCCTGTAACCTTTATTTTTTCAGTGAATTTTTAAGGTTTTGTAAATGCTCATTCCTGACTACATTGTCCCTTTAACCTTTGTTTTTTCCCCTGAATTTCCATGTTTTTTAATACAACAAGGCCCTGCGCCCAACCCTCCACATCCACCAAACTCCATGTAGCTCACTGCTAATCCCAAAATAGCTGCAAACAGTTCCTGGTTGAAGTGTTGGCAGCTAATCAGATATTAGCACAGGGACTATCAGATCTGCAAAGGTTCAGCGCCCCCACATATCTATTTTATTTTACCTTTTTATTTCTCCAAACCAAACTGAATGGACTTATCCCAAGTAACAGAAAAGGTGCTTTGTGAACTAAGAGCTACCTTTCTGTGCAGTAAGAAACTGGGATTAAATGTACCAGTTAGCACAACATTTTGAGGAACATTTATGTAGTGAGGTGAAATGTTTAGTCTATTTTGTAATAGATGCGATTCTGCTTTGCAACAGAAGAGGAGATAGAGAAAAGGAAGGTTAGAATCACATTACAACAAAGAGCTGAACATGAAGACTCCAAATGGATTGAACATGGAAGAGGATCTGAATACACACTTCTAAATCCCAATAATGTTCCAGCCTGAATTGAAATATTTCACGATGCACTTTATATCACAATTGCATAAATTGCCTGTTTTTACTGTTTATGATGACGTGTAGGTGACAACACTGTGAATGGTGTATGAATGGTGTAACAAAATGGTGCTTCATTTACTGTGAACAAGGCTATGTAATAGCCGAAATGCGTCAGTGTAGCACAAGCACGTTATGGAATAAATGCTGAGTGGCTTTTCAGAGAAGCATTGTTTCCTTGTGTATGGAGTGACAAGGAATATGAATGCAATGAGTATGCGGAGTCGCTGAATCTGCGCAAACAATGCACTGTTTGGTTAGGAACATGGTGGATCATGAGGTGGTCAGCAAAAGTCAGAAGCAGATATATATATATATATATATATCTTTAAATACATCTCTCTCTATATATATCTATACATATACATATCTCTCTCTCTCTCTCTCTCTATATATATATATAAATATCAACTGCTCCTGCTATTCTTCCAACGCTGGCCTTACGGAGCTGTTGCACCATTATGGGTACAGGACCCATATTTAAATATCTCAATTTGAATTGTAGAAAAACGGCACTCCCAACAACTGCTGGATAATGACGAGATTTATTTACAAAGCCATTCTACAAGGCTTATCAAGCCTGGAGCGATCAAAGGGACCATAACTGATTTAATGAGCCATTCGCAGTTTCACTGTACCCGCCGTGTGTACTTACACGTGCATGGCTTAATCTTTGAGACAAGCATATGCTACTGGCAGGATCAACCAGGTACCTTGATAAACCTTGTAGAATGGCTTTGTAAATAAACTTGTCATTATCCAGCAATTGTTGGGAGTGCCGTTTTTCTACAATTCAAATTGAGATATATATAAATATATACATATAGATACATATATATATATATTAGCCACTGGCGGTCGCCACAACGCAGTTATAGTTAGGACCATGTTTTCATAGGAAAAGCATTTTTTGACTTGCCTATATCTTTGGCACCATTTGATGCATCTTCTAGAAATTCTCCCGAAAAAGTGTCCCTTTGGTTCTGGTTGCGCATGGAAAGTTTTGGAGTGATCCGTCAAGCGGCAGCCGAGAAATAGGGGGTTCAAAAAGGTTGCATTTCCATTGATAATTTCCATAGGATCCATTAGACATGACTACAGGCCAAACCACTAGACAGAATTACGGCAAATTTGGCAGAAAGCTAGTTGTCGGTATGCAGATTACACTTTCACTTATTTGGAGTAAATCCATTCAGTAGTTTTTGAGAAATGTATGGAAATTCAAATTTGACTATCCCTGGCCTCGAAGTATTTGCAAACACAGACAACCTTGTGCAGCGACATGCACAGCTCTGATTTGCCTCCAACACTTCCAGGAAATGTTGGCAGCCATCTTAGGACTCGGCCTGAGCCCAGTGCCAGAAGTAAAAGGGGCCAGGGTAGAGACACCCTTACCCCTTAGCACTGCTGCGGAGGTATCACAAAGGGACACCACCAGATCAAAAAGCTTTTTTAAATTTTTTTTTTTGCCGTGAGATCGTGATATTCACGAATTTGCAGAGCAAAAATAAAAAGCAAAACAAGCGAGGGGTTGCACGAATGTTTTTTTTTTTTATAGGCCCCCTGGTGGGCCAGATCCTAGGTGCATTAACATTTTGTGTGTGGGGGCCTCCTGGCCCCTCACACACAGCTTCAGGGACCACCACCTCTTTGGGCTTTCATATTAAAATATGAGGGGGGCCTGTGGCCCTCCAGCTGCCCTGGGGACCACCACCTTCCCAGGGTTTCCAGTTAAGTCTGTGCGGTGGGGTGCACCAACCTCCAGGGCTTTGGCTTCAATATATGTGAGGGCTCACAGCCCCACGGCATCCCAGGGACCACCACCCGCTGGGGCTTTTAATTAAATACATGCAGGGGGCCTGCAGCCCCATGCCCAGGAACCACAACCCTCTGGGGCTTTTAATTAAATAGACAGAGGGGGGCCACACCCCGTGCCCTGTTGACCACCACCCCTCGGGCAAATTGTAAAAAAAGGAAAGGGAGCTACTTTGGGACCCACAAGCCCCAACGACCACCACCTCCCAGGGCTCTTTGTGTTGCAGAGGGCCGACCTTGTGAAGCCTCTGATGGCCCTGGGGACAGTCACCCCCCGTGCCGGCTCCTCCTATGTCTGCAGTGCCCCTGGGACATAGCTGTTTGCTGTGGCTTGGCTGAAGCTCTGCAGCTGCAGCCAAGCCACAGCAAACACTCTACTCTTTGATGGCGGGACCTTTAAAGCAGGTCCTGCTGTCAAACAGCAGAGCTTTCATCTCTGTCCCCTGCATTCGTGCAGGAGACAGAGATGAAATGCTCCAGCAAGCACGGAGGAGCTGCTTTCAAAGCAGCTCCGTGCTTGCTGAAGCAATGATGCTATGAGGGAAGCCTTAAGGCTTCTCCCGCAGTGTCAGGCATCCCGTAAGGACATTTTATTATTACAAAAAATTATTACAAATAAATAAATAAGGAGGGATTACAGGGCAGCCCTTAAGGGCTGCCCTGTGGTCCCAGTTAGCCCATTAAGGGCTAAAAAGGGGAAAAAATACAGTATTTATGTTTGAAAATTACATTTTTGATTTTATTTTGGAAACAAATAAATCTTTCTCAGACATTAAAGATTAAAAACTCTATCTCTCTCACTTTCTCTCACTCTCTGTCTCTCCTTCAATCAATTCTCCAACTCACACACCCACTCAGACACTTACACACCCACTCACAGTCCACTCAGACACTCACACACCCACTCACAGACCCACTCAGACACTCGTGCACCCACCCTCAGACCCACTTAGACCCTCATGCACTCACTTTGAGCTCCAGGCTGACCCTCACTCACACACTCGGATAGTAATGCTCCCACTCATACACCCACTCAGACCATTACACACCCACTCACAGACCCACACACATAACAATGCACCTACTAAAACACTGATGTATGCAGTCTCACACCCAGACATTCTTACCCTCAGATACAGCCTCTCACACCTATTCTCACCCAGAGAGGCCACGTACTACTTCTGCAGTGCATGCGCAATGGGCCGTGCACAGCACGGTTAGGGGTTTGGCAGCCGGGAGTGGCTGCAGGCCAGCCCCTGTGGGCAACTTCTACTGTACACAGTAGAAAGCAGTGCACGATGCAAGGTGGCCAATGGCAGACACGCACGGCCAAAAAGCTTAATGTATAGTAATGAAAATTACTACACATTGAAAACAACATAGAAATTCACTCAAGAAAACAAAGGTTACAGGGACGTTACCCAACGTTTACACAATGTTTGGATGTGACTGGATATATTGAGGATAACAAAATACAGACAACTTTACACCGTAAAACAACAGCAACCAACAGTGTACTGCATGGGTCAAGCTTCCATCCAAGATCATTAAAGAAAAGTATCCCTAATGGGGAATTCATCAGGATGAAGAGAAACTGTTCCAATGCAAATGAAATGGAAAGCAAATTCAGAGAAATACAACAGAGGTTCCTCAAGGGAGGATACAAATATCGGGATGTAAAACAAGGTGAAAATAGAGCAAGATCCATGACACATACAAAGAAACTTATAAACAGTCAAAATTCAGTGAAAGAGGTGGATGACATAACCATCAGATTGATTTTGACTTACAGTAAAGAAAATCATAACATTTTAAATATTCTAAACAAATATTGTACTGTGATAAAAAAAGATCCAGATATTGGCCAATTCATAGGGATGCGACCAGATGTGACCTATAGGAGGGCACCTTCGTTGAGAGATCATTTGGTAAAGAACCATTTTGAGTTGACAGCACCAGAAAATTGGTTACAAATAAGGAACAAAGGATTTGTGCATTGCAATAAGTGTAAGGTCTGTTGAATTGGCATTAATAAGAAGGACTTTCTGGATTTTAAAGGAAAGAACATACCCATAGAAGAGAAGATAACATGTGACTCCTCATTTGTTGTATATGTCATAGAGTGATTTTGTGGGTTAAGATATGTGGGAAGCGTGATATGCCCTTTAGAGTAATGGATACTGGAACACATAAGGGCAGTACAAAATGGAGGTGTGTTATGCCTTAACTAAGCACATACAGTGTCATGATGGAGCAGATTGATTACACATGCGCTACAATGGAGTAGCTTGTGTAAAGAAACATGAAAGAGGAGGTGACAGGATACTAAATGGGGATAAGGAAATGCACAGTCACTTATAGAAACTGTACTATCAGGGGTCGGCATGAATTGATTATGAGTATTGAAGTTCACAGACTTTTGTATTAAAAATCAACATACAGAGAGATTTTGGTGACTCACATGTATGATGTGAGAGTATTGATGGAACTTATTGACAAAGTTGTAAAATGTGCAAATGTAATGATCATGTTAAAAGAAAATGTGCACGATTCACAACAAAATTAACAAATCTCATATTGGTTGGAAGGGAAAGTGATCTTGAAAGGACGTACAGATGTAAAGTTGTGGTAATCGACAAACTCCATTATAATGGGCATGTCTCCATGGGACTTGGGCTCCGACTACACTATAATAGTGCCACTAGGGAGGTGGCAGGGTTACTATATCCCTTCACTATGGAAGAACACATATTAAAATATATACAGAAACCTACATTAGTAGGGATCGAATATGACTGATAAATATTGAAGTTCACATACATTTGCATTAAGACCAGTGTACTGATCTGGGTTTATGTACATGTTGTGATAGTTTTGAAGGAATTATTTGTGATGATAGGGATACTATATCCCGTTACTATGGAAGAATATATGTATATATAAATATACTTATACACAATAGAATCAGCAATGCAATAGGCTGGGACAGGTCACATTAAGATCAGTGAGAGGAATGGAAATGATATAAAATTCGACTACGTATCTCAGTAGTATGGACCAGTCAATTAAGAGGACCCCAATATATCCATGATGGACAAATTGATTAATTTGCATGGGAGATACTGTCCATAGAACATTAGAAGTGGGACAAGGGAGAATATTGTCCAAGAGAAGGCCACAATAATAAAAATGTAAAGTACCATAGAACATCACAACAGTGGCCGCAACAGGGAGAGATGGTATACAAATCAATGTATTTGAAGGATATAGCTTTACATATTTAAAATTGTGGGAAAAGGGAATATCAATGTCAGTTAAAATGTATCAGGCACTGTAATGGTGGTATGTTATTTGTTTTAATTGTATTAGGGTTGTATCACGTTTTAGTTGCACTACATCTCCCAGAATGCTGCATAATGGCATAGATTGGAAGTGTATATACAGGCAACACAAACAATTCACTCACTTACTAGGATCAAGACTGTGATAGTCGAAACGCAGTGGTGACGATGATAGTTTGTTCTCAGGATCATTAAATATTGATACAAAGGTGGTCATTTTGAACATGGTGGGCCACACCGCCACATTAAGAACACCTTGAGGGCCGCCATCGGCAGCCCTCACTCACCGCCAGGCTGCATCCGTCAGGCAGCCTGGTGGTGGTCGAAATCATTACCCGACAGGGCAGCGGTGCTGCCCCTCGGATAATGATCTCTAATCCTCCAGACTTTACTTGGTGGGGAAACCCGCCAGGGAAAGGCTGGCAGAGGGGGTGCCCCTGCACTGCCCATGCCCCTGTGCGGTGCCCCATCGCGCTGCACCCACAACATAGAGGCATTGGAGCTGCCGTAATTGTCCCGGCCAGGCATTACTCTGGGCCGGCGGGCCGAAACAATGTTTCCGCCCGCCGGCCCAGAGGAATGTTCCTAATACGTCCGGCGGGGATCCGGGGACGCTGGCGGTCAGTGTTTTGACCGCCAGCATGAACACGACGGTTTCAACCGCCATGTTCATTATGAGGGCCAAAGTCTTTTGGAGTGCTGCGCATTACTTTTGAAGCAAACTATCTGCAGGGAAATGGTCCATGGTCCATCCCAGACGCAGGCACCAACCGATGAGCACGCTGTGAGAGGACTGTTTTGCTTGGGGACATATATGTGTATATATATATATATATATATATATATATATATATATATATATGTTACTTGTAGTGGTGGTCGCCATTAGGTAGTTATAGTTAGGACCTAGTTTCTATGGAAAAAGTGTTTTTTGACTTGCTTATATTTTTGGCGCTGCTGGACAAATCTCCATGAAATTTACCAAAGAAAAGTCTCATCAGCTGCTGTCTGGAAAGTTTCAGGGTGATCCATCAAGCGAGGGCTGAGAAAGAGTGAGAGGTCCAAAAACACATTTTCTCTAGTCATTTTTCCATAGGGACTTTAAACAGCGATAGCGTCTGAACCACTGGACAGGATTACATCAAATCAGGCAGAAAGCTAGTTCCTAGCCCACAAAGTAACCTTTTTGTGTTTTGGTGTGAATACATTCATTGGGTTTCTCACAATTAAGTGAAAAACAAAATTGCATATATAGGGACGTGGATCCATTGTGACTCCTACGCGGAGCGTCAATGCCACCATTTTATGAACCGGGCAGTGGTCCTGGGTGATGGAATTAGGGGCTAAAACCAATATAATTGGTCAGGGTAGAACTACTCTGACCCCGGAGGCTGATTATTGGGTGACTCAGGGACCTCTTATTTGGTTAAAATATTAAAAAACCCTTTTTTTGGTCATGATCGTGGAGTCGTCACTCTGTCATGGAACTCAGCGCAGCCCCCACATGTAATGCGGCGATGGAGTCGTGAACCCTGCTGAAAAAAAACTATAGATCCACACACTTACTCATACATTAATACACACATTGTCAGACCCATTCAGACACTCAGACACCCACTCAAAGCCACTCTCACACAATTATACATCCACTCACAAACACAGTGACATACTCATGCACCCACTCACAGACACAGTGACAATCATACACCCACTCAAATATGCACTCAGACACTCATGTAATCACTCAAAGTCCTATTCAGATGCTTAGACACCCACTCAGTCACATACACCCACTCACAGATGCACACAGACACTCATGAACCCATACATATATGTACTGACTGTTATACACCCACTCAAAGACCCATTCAGACACTCACACACCCAGTCACAGACCCACTCACAGTCCCAAATACCCACTCACAGACACACTCACAGTCTCAAACACCCACTCACAGACCCACACAGGCACTCATGCACCCACATAGAGATGCACTGACTGTCATATACCCACTCAAAGACTGATTTAGACACTCAGAAACCCAGTCACAGACCCACTCAGACAGTTATACACCCACTAAGAGACCCACTCAGTCACTCATACACCTACTCACAGATCAAGTGACACACTCTTGCACCTACTCACTGACACAGTGACACTCATACACCCACTCCAATACCCACTCAGACACTCATACGCCCATTCAAAGACTTAATCAGACACTTACACACCTACTCGTAGACCCACCCACAGTCTCACACACCCAATCACAGACCCACGCAGACACTCATACATCCACATAAAAACACACTATAATACACCCACTCAAAGACTCATTCAGACACTCAGACACCCAGTCACAGGCCCACTCAGACGGTTATACATCCACTAAGAGACCCACTCAGCCACTCACACACCTACTCACAGACCCACTGACACACTCATGCACGTTCCGCACACAGTGGCACTTGTACACCCACTCAGATACCCAATCAGACACTCAGACACCATCTCAAAGACCTATTCAGACACCCACTCACAGACCCACTCACAGTCTCACACACCCACTCCCAGACCCACACCGAGGTGCAAGGACTGCCATACACCCAGTCAAATAACCATTCACACACTCAGACAACCAGTCACAGACCCACTCAGACAGTTATACACCCACTCAGAGACATACTCAGTCACTCATACACTCACTCACAGACCCACTGACACACTAATGCATCTTTCTCTCAGAGTGAAACTTATATACCCACTCAGATACCCATTCAGACACTCATACATCCACCCAAAGACCTATTCAGACACTTGGACGCCCACTCACAGACCCACTCACATTCTCACACATCCACTCACAGACTCACACAGATATTCATGCACCCATATTGAGATGCACTGACTGTCATATACCCACTCAAAGAGCCATTCAGACACTCAGACACTCAGCCAGAGACCCACTCACACCATTATACACCCATTAAGAGACCAAATCAGTCACTCATACACCTGCTTACAGCCCACTGATACAATCATGCACCTAATCAAAGACTCACATACTCCCACTCAAATACCCACTCAGCCACTCATACCCCCAGTCAAAGACCTATTTAGACACTCAGACACCCACTCACAGACCCACTCACAGTCTCACTCACAGTCTCACACACCCACTCCCAGACCGACACATACTCTCATGCACCCACACAGAGGTGCAATGACTGTCATACACCCACTCAAATAACCATTCAGACACTCAGACAACCAGTCACAAACCCACTCAGAGAGTTATACACCCACTCAGTCACACATGCACCCACTCACACACCCACTGACACACTAATGCACCTTCCTCACAGAGTGAAATGTATATACCCACTCAGACACTCATACATCCACGCAAAGAAGTATTCAGACACTTGGACACCCACTCACAGATCCACTCACAGTCTCACAAACCCATTCACAGACTCACACAGACACAGACACTCATGCACTCTCATAGAGACAGTCTGACTGTTATACACCCACTCAAAGACACATTCAGACATTCAAACACCCAGTCACAGTCCCACTCAGACAGTTATGAACAAACTCAAAGACTGTCTCAGTAACTCATACATTCACTCACATGCCCATTGACATACTTATGCACCTACTCACAGACACAGTGACACATACATCCACTGAAATGCCTACCCACACACTCATACACCCACTCCAAGACCTATTCATACACCCAGGCACCCACTCACAGACTCAATCACAGCCTCACACACCCACACAGACACTCATGTACCCAGATAGAGATGCACTGACTTTCATACACCCACTGAAATAGCTATTCAGACACTCAAACACCCAGTCAAAGACCCACTCATATAGTTATACACCCACTCAGAGAATCACTCATTCACTCATATACCCACTCACAGACCCACTGATACACTTATGCAACTATTCATAGACGCAGTGACACCCATGCACCCACTCAAACACCAACTCTGACACTCATACACCCACTCAAAGAGCTATTAAGACACTCAGACACCCACTCACAGACCCAATCACAGTCTCACAAACATACCCACTGACCTGCACAGACACTCATGCACCAATTTAGAGACACACTGACTGTCATACACCCACTCAAAGACACATGCAAACACTCAGACAGCCAGTCACTGACCCACACAGACAGTTATATATTCACTCAGAGACCCACTCAGCCACTGATGTACCCATTCATAGACCCACTGACAGACCTGTGCACCTACTCACAACAGACTGTCTCTCACACACCCACTCACATACCTACTTAGACTCTCATACACCCACTCAAAAACATAGTCAAATACTCAGACACCCACTCATAGACCCACTCACAGTCTCACACTCCTACTCACAGACCCACACAGGCATTCATGCACCTACATAGAGACACATTGACTGTCATACACCCACTCAAAGAAACATTCAGACACTCAGAGAGCCAATCACAGACCCACTCAGACAATTACATACCCACTCAGAGACACACTCAGTCACTTATAATCCCATTCACAGACCCACTGACACACTCATGAACCTACTTACAGACAGGCTGACACTCAAACACCTACTCAAATACCCACTCAGACACTCAGGCATGGATTCAAAGCCCTATTCAGACACTCAGACACCCACTCACAGACCCACTCACAGTCTCACACACCCACTCCCAGACCCACACAGACACTCATGCACCCACATAGAGGTGCAATGACTGTCATACACCCACTCAAATACCCATTCAGTCACACAGACAACCAGTCACAGACCGACTCAGACAGTTATACATCCACTCAGAGACCCACTGAGTCACTCATACACCCACTCAGATACTCATACACCCACTCAAAGCCCTATTCAAACACTCAGACACCTACTCACAGACCCACACAGACACTCATGCTCCTACATACTGTAGAGACACACTGACTGTCAGGCACCCACTCAAAGAAACATTCAGACACTCAGACACCTAGTCACAGACCCACTCAGACAGTTATACACCCACTCAGAGTCCCACTCGAGCCACTCACACACCTACTCACACACCCACTCAGATACTCATGCACCCACTCAAAGACCTATTCAGACACTCAGACACCTACTCACAGACTCACACAGACATTCATGCACCTACATAGAGGTGCACTGACTGTCATATCCACTCAAGACCCATTCAGACACTCAGGCACCCATTCACAGACTCACTCAAACAATTGTGCACCCATTAAAAGGCCCACTCAGACACTCAGACACCCACTCTGAGACCCAATCACAACCTCATGCACACCCACTCAAAGACCTACACAGACACTCATGCACCCAGATAGAGATGCACTGACTTTCATACACTCACTCAAATACCCATTCAGACACTCAGACACCTAGTCACAGACCCACTCAGCTAGTTATACACCCACTCAGAGACTCACTCATTCATTCATACATCCACTCAGAGACCCACTGACACACTCATGCATCTATTCACAGACACAGAGACACTCATACACCCACTCACACACCCACACAGTCACTCAAACACCCATTCCAAGACCTATTCAGACACTCAGACACCAACTCACAGAACAACTCACAGTCTCACACACCTACTCACACACCCACAAAGACACTCAGGCACCCATGTAGAGATCCCCTGACTGTTATGCACCCTCTCAAACACATTGAGACACTCAGACACCCAGTCACAGATCTACTCAGACAGCCATACACCCACTCCGAGACCCACTTGTCCACTCACACATGCCGCCACCGACGACATCAGAACCATACTAGACAGCGGCAAAACCACAGCCCTCATCATCCTGGACCTCTCAGCCACGTTTGACTCCGTCTGCCACCACACCTTACGCTCATGTCTCAGCAATGCTGGAATCTGCAACAGAGTCCTGGACTGGGTCACCTCCTTTCTTACTGGCAGAACCCAGAGAGCCGGCCTCCTCCCATTCTGCTTGGAGGCCACCAAAATCATCGGCAGCGTGCCCCAGGGTTCGTCCCTCAGCCCAACGCTCTTCAACGTCTACATAGCCCCCGCTCGCTAACATCACCCAATCCCACAACCTCAACATCATCTCATACGCCGACGACACTCAGCTGATCCTCTCCCTCATCAAGGACTCCGCCAAGACCTTCCTCCATGAAGGAATGAAGGCCATCGCTGAATGGATGAAGAGCAGCTACCTCAACCTCAATTCCGACAAGACGGAAGTCCTCATCTTCAGCTCTGCCCCCTCCACATGCGTTAACTCCTGGTGGCCTGCCACTCTTGGAACTGCTCCGACTCCCACCGACCACGCACGCAACCTAGGATTCATCTTGGACCCCTCACTATCCATGACCCAGCAAGTCAACGTCATCTCCTCCTCCTGCTTCAACACCGTCCGCATGCTCTGAAAGATCTAGATCTAGAAATGGATACACACCGAAACCAAAAGAACAGTCACCCAAGCTCTCGTAAGCAGCAAACTGGACTATGGCAATGCCCTCTACGTAGGAACCACAGCCAAACTCCAGAAGAGGCTGCAACGCATCCAGAAAGCTTCCCCACGCCTCATCCTGGACATCCCCTGCCACTGCCACATGACAGACCACCTGAAAAACCTGCACTGGCTCCCATTCAACAAGAGAATCACTTTCAAACTCCTGACCCACGCTCACAAAGCACTGCACAACACCAGACCAGAATACCTCAACAGACGACTCTCCTTCTACACCCCAACCCGACATCTCCGCTCTGCTGACCTCGCCCTTGCAACTGTCCCACGCGTCCCCAGAACCACAACCGGCAGTAGATCATTCTCGCACCTCGCTGCCAAAACATGGAACACTCTTTCCACCCACCTGTGCCAGACCAAAGACCTCCTTACCTTCAGGAAACTTCTCAAGACCTGTCTGTTCGAGCAGTAGCAGCACCTCCCCCACCACTTTCTCCCCCCTTCCCTCCTCAGTGCCTTGAGACCCTTGCTGGTGAGTAGTGTGCATTACAAATCCCCAATTGATTGATTGATTGACTCACAGACCCACTGACACACTCATGCACCTTCCTCACAGACCCACTCGGGCACTCACACACCCACTCAGATACCGACTCAGACACTCATTCATCCACTCAAAGACTGATTCAGACACTCAGACACTCACTCCCAGACCCACTCAGATACCCAGTCACAGACCCACACAGTTATATACTCACTCAGAGACCCACTCAGCCACTGAGGTACCCATTCATAAACCCACTGACACACTCACACACCTACTCACAGACAGACTGACTGCCACACACCAACTCAAATATCCACTAATACACTCATAAACCCACTGAAAGACCTAGTCAGATACTCATACACCCCCTAATAGACCCACTCACAGTCTCACACTCCTACTCACAGACCGGCACAGACACTCATGCACCTACATAGAGACACACTGACTGTCATACACCCACTCAAAGACACATTCAGACACTCAGAGAGTTGGTCACTGGCCCACTCAGACAATTATACACCTTCTCAGAGACACTCAGTTACTAATAATCCCGTTCACAGACCCACTGACACACTCTTGCACCTACTCACAGACAGACTGACACTCATACACCCACTCAAATACCCACTTAGACACTCATGTATGGACTCAAAGCCCTACTCAGACACTCAGACACCCTCTCACAGACCCACTCACAGTCTCATACACCGCTCCCAGACCCACACAGACACTCATGCACCCACATAGAGGTGCAATAACTGTCACACACCAACTCAAATACCCATTCAGACACTCAGACAACCAGTCACAGACCGACTCAGACAGTTATAGACCCACTCAGAGACCTACTCAGTCACTCATACACCCACTCACAGACCCAATGACACACTCATGCACCTACTCACAGACACAGTGTCACTCATACAGACCCACACAGAGACTCATGCACCCACATAGAGACACACTATCATGCACCCACTCAAAGACATATTCAGACACTCAGACACCTAGTCATAGACCCACTCAGACAGTTATACACCCACTTAGAGTCCCTCTCGAGCCACTCACACACCCACTCACCTACCCACTGACACACTCATGCACCTTCCTTGCAGAGTGACACTTATATACCCACTCAGATACACACTCAGACACTCAAACATCCATGCAAAGGCCTATTCAGACACTCGGACACCCACTCACAGACCCACTCAAATTCTCACACACCCACTCACAGACTTGCACAGACATTCATGCACCCACAGAGAGACGCACTGACTTTCATTCACCTACTCAAAGACCCATTCAGACACCCAGTCACAGACCCACTAAAACCATTATACAACCATTAAGAGACCAAATCAGTCACTCATACATCCACTCACAAACCCACTAACACAATCATGCACCTAATCACAGACACTCATACACCCACTTAAATACCCACTCAGCCACTCATACCCTAGTCAAAGACCTATTTAGACACTCAGACACCCACTCACAGACCCACACAGACACTCATGCACCCACATAGAGACAGGCTGACTGTCATACTCCCACTCAAAGACACATTCAGACATTCACACACACAGTCACAGTCCCACTTAGACAGTTATGCACCTACTCAGAGACCCACTCAGTCACTCATATGTTCACTCACAGGCCCATTGACACCTCATACACCCACTCAGACACTCATGCACCGACTCAAAGACCTATTCAGACATTCGGACACCCACTCACAGACTCACTTACATTCTCACACACCCACTCACAGACCCACAGAAAGACTCATGCACCCACATAGAGATGCACTGACTGTCATACACCCACTCAAAGACCCATTCAGACACTCAGACAACCAATCACAGACCCGCTGAGACAGTGCTTCCATTCCAGGGAGGACCTGGCGTGGCAGTTTGGGCTGGACTGTTCCCATGGGGAGCAGGTTTAAGACTGATTTGCATATGTCTGGGTCCAAAATGGGGGGGGGGGGGAATGGTGAGCAAAGGAATAATGAATTTACCCAGATTTGTGACTGGGGGTGAGTGTTTGAAAAGTTTCAGCAAGCCGTCCATTATCCTTTTGAGTTGCTGAGATCATCCTAAGTGGCCAGGCTATGCCCTGATGTGGGTCCCTTGCACACTGTGCCACTGGATTCATGCTAGCCTGGTTGTTGAGGGGTGATACCCCCCAACCGGTCCCAGGATGGTTGTTTACTATCCAGGGAGGACCTGGCCTGGGAGTTAGGGCTTGACTGTTCCCATGGGGAACAGTTTTAAGACAGATTTACATATGGTTGAGTCCAAACTGGGGTGGCATGTTGAGCAACAGAACAATGGTGGATATAACTCAGATCTGTGACTGGGGGTGAGTGTTACAAATGTTTTAGCACTCTGTTCATCATTATTTTGTGTTGCTTAAGTCATCGTAAGTGGCCTGGGTATGCCCAGACATGGGTCCCTTGCTCACTGTGCCATTGGTTTCAAGCTAGTCTGTCTGATGAGGGGTGATACACTGAAACTGGTCCCAGGATGCTTGCTTCCAGCCCAGGTAGGACCTGGCCTGGCAGTTTGGACTAGACTATTCCTATTGGGAACAGGTTCAAGAGTGATTTGCATATTACTGGGTCCAAACTGGTGTGGCATGGTGAGCACCCGAATGATGGATTTAACCCAGATCTGTGACTGGGGGTGATTGACAAGTGTCAGCACTCTGTCCATCATCCTTTTGTGTTGCTGTAGGTTTCTAACCAATTTCTAGACTTGTAAATCTGGGAATGCATCATATTCATTTTCATCCACATAATGAGTCACTGATGGATAAATTGACACACCATTGACAGATCTATCTACACACCAGCACATATAATTACACACCTATACACAGACTGATACACCCAGCTATATTTTAATCCATACAATAATACAGGGAGGCATATAGTTATGCATACAATTACACACTCAGGCATAGATGGGCACATATGCTGACACAGTCAGGGTCACAGTTACATATAGACCAATGTACCGAGAGAAACATTATCGTAGGTGATAAGATACCTTGATACATACCTGTTGGACTTTTGCCCTTTTGCAGGGTCATCCCCAATCCTTTTGCCTCCTGCCTCCTATTTTTTCTGACATGTTGTTGTTGGTTTTTGAACTCTGAGCACTTTACCACTGTTAACCAGTACTAAAGTGTATATGCTCTCTGTGTAAATTGTATTGTCGATTGGTTTATCCATGATTGGAATATTTGATTTACTAGTAAGTCCCTAGTAAAGTGCACTAGGAGTGCCTGGGGCCTGTAAATCAAATGCTACTAGTGGGCCTGCCGCACTGGTTGTGCCACCTACATTAGTAGCCATGTAATCATGTCTCAGACCTGCCACTGCAGTGTCTGTGTGTGCAGTTTACCCACTTGCCAGGCCTAAACCTTCCCTTTTCTTACATGTAAGGCACCCCTAAGGTATGCCCTAGGTAGCCCCAAGGGCAGGGTGTATTGTATGATTAAGATAGGACATAAAGTCATGTGTTTTATATGTCCTGACAGTGAAATATTGCTAAATTCGTTGTTCACTGTTGCAAGGCCTGTCCCTCTCATAGGTTAATATGGGGGCTACCTTTAAGTCTGATTAAAGTGTAGATCCCCTTTGGGAACAGATTGACATGTGGAGTTTGGGGTCTCTGAGCTCACAATTTAAAAATACATCTTTTAGTAAAGTTGATTTTAAGATTGTGTGTTTGAAACTGCCACTTTTAAAAAGTGAGCATTTTCTTGCTTATACCATTTCTGTGACTCTGCCTGTTTGTGGATTCCCTGTCTGGGTCAGTTTGACAGTTGGGCTGGTTGCACCTCACACTAGACAGTGACACAAAGGGAGCTGGGGTGTAGTCTGCATTTCCTGATGAGCCATTTGTGCTAGGAGGGAGGGGAGAAGTGGTCACTTACACCTGAAAGGGTTGTGCCTGTCCTCACACAATGCAGTCTCCAACCCCCTGGTGAGTGTCTGGGGCCTGGCTTGGGTAAGGCAGGATTTCACATTCAAGAGGGACTTTGCTTTGAAGTAGGCCCACTTCGAAGGAGAAATTGGGTATAAGAAGGGCACCCAAAACCACAGACTTTAGAACATTTCTGGAAACCAAGAGGAACCTCTGCCTGGAGAAGAGCTGAAGAGCTGAGGAAGAAGAGCTGGCCTGCCTGTGACTGTGCTTTGTGGAGCTATCCATCAGTTGCTGCTTCTGCCAGAGTAAGAGGGCAAAGACTGGACTTTGTGCCTTCCATCTTGTGAAGATCTCCAAGGGCTTGATTTAGAGCTTGCCTCCTGTAATTTGAAGTCTCAGGGACAGCAAAGACTTCTCTCTGCCAGCACCTGGTGTCATCTGGAGAGACTCCTACTCTGCCAAGTGGTGCACATCCTGTTCCTAGGACCCTGAAAGAAGAAGCTGGCAGCCTAAGAGGAAGAAATCCACGCACAGAACGCCGTGCGGGGAAAAGATTGACGCAACTCCGATCTGTGGCTATAAAATCGATGCGCCGCCGGCTTTGTGGCTGAATATCGACACTTGTGTGCAACGCGACCGAAAGATCGACGCACGGAGCTGGGGAAATGACACGCAGCATCGCTGATGGAGGCTGGTGAGATTGCAACCCACGGTGTGTGGTTTTGGAATCATCTTGCAGGTGGTTTTCTGACGCAAACACCACTGGGCGTGTAAACAGTACGCAAGGCCTGTCTGGACCTGAGAGTTTTGACCGGAACGACACGTCGCTCTCCTGCGTCGAGAAGAAACAACGCACCCCGACAAAAGGAGAAACTATGCTAGGTCTCGCTTATGAGTGAAATCAACTCATCACAAGCCCTTTTTGACGCACACTCGCCCATGAGGGGTTATTTTTGACACACCCAAGGTACATTTTCACGCTAACAGTGTAGTGTGTGCTTAAAACTACATGAAGACTCTTTTTGCTTTTTAATTGATAACTTCACTTGTGTATCGTGGATTTTTGTTGTTTTGGTCTTGTTTTGTTTAGATAAATATTCCCTATTTTTCTAAACCGGTGTTGTGTCATTTTTTAGTGTTTTCATTAAGTTATTGTGTGTGTTGGTACAAATACTTTACACCTAACACTCTGAAGTTAAGCCTATTGCTCGTGCCAAGCTACCAAGGGGGTAAGCAGGGGTTAGCTGAGGGTGATTCTCTTTTACCCTGACTAGAGTGAGGGTCCTTGCTTGGACAGGAGTAACCTGACTGCCAACCATAGACCCCATTTCTAACAATACCAAACTGCAGTGAAGAGCACATTCATAGATAAAGTGAAACATTGAGTCAGGCAGTCATACGTATGATAACAGAGAGTGGCATACTCTTAATTAAACAGAAAACTAACACGTAGAGTGTGAGAATATAGTGATGCATTTGCTTCTATGGCTATAATATATAATTGATTAGTGTATGATGAAAAAGTAAACATTTGGCTATTTTTTCTTTTCAGAGATCTATTCCTGCATTACAAGAGATTCCAAAAATGCCAAAAAACACAAGCGAAAAAGAAATTGAGGAAAATATACTACCTACTCAGAAACAAAAAGAACAACATGTGGACAATGTCACCAGAGAGAAAGGAGATGCTGGTAAGAAATCCAAAATATTTTTAAAATCTGTGTGTGGGAAACCAAATTTTTTTCAACATGATAAGCATAAAAAGGAAACTTTAAAGAAGTTTTCAGAATACAAGCAAATAATCAAAGAAGAAATCCCAAAGGTTGACTAGAAGATAACAACAGTTCAAAGAAATTAGAGTGAGACTGTTTTGTGCCAGGGTAATTCAGAATCTTATTAAAATATAAAGCAATACAAAAGGAGTAGAGAAGTAGTTAAACAAAAAATGTGGTGATGCTGTAGTTGATAAGGCAGTTGCCTTAAAGAGGAGCTTTTTATTTTGATTATCAATGACTGAGAGCTTTGGATAAAACAATGTTGGGTATGAAGACAAGCAGCAAAAGAAAACAACCTGTTAACAAAACTAATTTATGTAAAATTTTAGTGATGAATGGACGCATACCTTCAGCACAGATCTTTTCAGCACAGAAGGTTATTTCCAAGACAACACATTAATACATGTAGTTGATTCAACGGGTCGATGTTATGAGATGAAGGATAGAAGTCCTATTGAAAAAGAAGAGATTGTTCCTAGTAATATGGAAGAGGTGATAGCTGTAGTGGTTCAATGAAGGCGTAGGCAGGGCCCTGTTTATAAATGGAACTGTAGCAGTATTTGTAGCATTCAGCGTTAATCCATTGATTTATTACGAACATTTGTACAGGACTTTCCATGTAGAAGTTTTAAGCAAAAAAAACAATTTTGCAAGGATTAGATCCATGCAATGTAAGTAAGTATTGTAATTTACAAGGCCATTCATTAGCATATTTATCCAAGAAAGTGTGCCAAAGCACCTTTCATCACTTTAGAATGTTGGCAGTTCACCATTCAAAAATACAAACTTTAGTTGGGAGACTTTACTATGTAAAGACTCCAGCATTGTGTTTAGGAGAGATGAATAGAGTATGTTTGCATTGTACTGTACAAGTGGTAGAAAAAATTTGTGAGGATGTTCATTTTAAGTACTTATATCCTGAAGAGGATTGTAGGGAGAATGACAAATGTGTAGGCATACGTTTCGAGGAAGAGAGCACAAGTATTTTTACTGAGAATTGTGAACAAGAAATTATAAAGTTTAGCACAGCTGGTTCAGAAAAAACAAACTATGTTTGCATCGCTTGTCGACACACTCACTATGAAATTCAAACATGAAATGTAGATGTATTTTCCTAAACTGAAGCGAAAACAGAGAAAAGTGGCACAAATTTACTGCTAATTGATTTGTGGAGGAGCGTTTTGACTTGTCCATCCAGCAAGTTATATGTAAGTACTGCTATGATAAGTTAGAGGATCAGAAAACACCAGCATGAGCAGTTTATGACAGGTTAGGACTTGCGACTATTCCAGAAGAACTACAAGACTTAAATGTATATGAATCTATCCATATATAGCCTTTACATCCATTGCAAGTGATTATATGATTGGAACCTAAAACAGGTAAAATGCATCCAACATAGTTACTGAAAGGCCTTACGGAAGAGTAGTGTATTTGCCATTGGATTTTAAAAAAATGTAAAAGTATTGGAATATAGAAAGACAATGAAGAGCCCCTTATTATCCTTGTAAATAGCGTACCGACTAAGAATAAAAAGAAATGACAAGAGTTGATTGATGTTAATAAAGTTAACCAAGCAACATTATACCTGGTACAAAGTATTGTTTATTATAACATTTTTGATGTGGAACCTGGTGTACCAAGTGTTAATAATGACAGTTTGGCAGCAAGTGGACAAATAGAAAAAGTAGATCCATCCTGATCAGAACAAATGTATGAGCACTAGAGCATCCATCCATTGCATTCCAAATATGTCAGTGATGATGCTACTGACCTTTTCCGAATGAAGCAAGCTGAAGGAGCTCCCATGAGTTTGTGGGAAAAAGGTTTAGAGGCTCATTGTTTTCCTCATTTGTTTCACACTGCAGTAGGAGGTCCATATGATGACTGGCCTATACAAATATCTGCAGCTGAGTACACAGATCAGCACAATTATATTCAGGGGATCCCAGATTCAGACAGTGTACCCCATACATATTTCACCTTTTATTTGAGAGTGACTTGTCTGGACTTTCGTATGCAGTAAATCACATTCTGAAAACAGAAGTTAATCTTCAAAATCTGTCTGTGAGAGATTTTGATAAAAAAGTTTGAGAAAGGGATGAAAACCTGGAATACCACTTGATTAATGTAATGGCGTGCCAATGTGGTATGTAGAAATATTGGTTGTCATCATGGAGAATTGAAGTGTATGCTGAGAAACTTGGGAGCACCAACGTGGTTTTTTATGCTAAGTTGTGCTGGGTGTGCATGGGATGACCTGATTCAATTCTTAAGAGAAGCAAAACTAAAATCTAAAATACGTCAAGACAGCTGGAGAACATTTCCCGTTAGATCCTGCTAATGGTTGTAGATATTTCAACCATAGGTTCCAAGCTATACTTGCTTTTATCTGCAACAAAAGTAATCTTACTCTTGGAGAAGTAAAGGATTTCTTTTGACAGGAAGAGTAACAGGCAAGAGGTGCTTCTCACATTCATATGTTACTATGGATAAAAGATGCACCCAAATTTGGAACTGATAGTGAGGAGTCTGTGTTGTCTTCTATAGAACAGTTTCCACATGTACCATACCAAAATACCGTGGTGAAAAAGGTCTCAGAGAACACGTTTCCAAATGCTTAGCTGTGGGAAGTACTGTTGTCGTACATGCAAGTCCTAAGAAAAGTTTAACACAAGATGTCAATTTGGATTTCCACGACCTGTCATTTCAAAAGGAGTAAGCAGCTTCATGTCTTCAGTTAGACATACTCTGATATGAAAATCACCAAAGAACACATATAACTTAAAGAGAACTGAAGATCCAAATATATTATTGACCACAATCATGTGATTGAAAAAATGTGGCATGCTAACATGGACATACAATTGGTTGCAGAAATTTGCATCTCTGTGGCTTAGTATGTCACATCGTACATTATGAAATCTGAAAAAACTGAGATGTGGGAGGAGATTTCTGCAGAGAAGACACATAACAAGAAATTGTATTCCTTCAGCTTGAAAATGCTTTCCCAAAGGGAAATTGGGTCCTATGAAGCCTGTGACAGTTTGAGGTTGGCAAGTTTGTTCTCAAAATCAAAAGGAATTGTCTGGGTAAGTCTTGATCTATATACTACAAGGAACAGAGTATTGAAGTCTTTCCCTGAAATTCAGTACCTGGCAGGGTTTGAACCAGAAAGTAAAGACACTGTAAAATCAAATATGTAAGATTCTACCTAATAAGTCAACATCTAGAAGACAAGTGTCTTTATGACATTTTTCAAAAGTACAGATATAGAAGCAATGTCAGTGAAACATAGAAGAAGGAAAATATGCAGTATGTGGATCTGACAGATGTTTATTGAGACATGAAAAACAAAATTTAAATAACCATTGAACACTTAGTTGACAAATTCCTGAGAAAAGAGAATATTCATATTTAGCTCTTCGTCAGTTATTCAAACCTTTGCGTACTGAATTGGAATTACTTGGAGATTATGGGCCTGATTTCCAGTTCGCTGGATGGAATGACCCATCCGCCGAACTTCCGATGGGGAGGCTACTGCCATACTGGCTATCTCCCTGCCAGGCCCATTACAACTTTCCCGCTGGTCTGATGGGCAGAAACAAAAGTGGCGGCAGCATTGTCGCCTGCTCAGAATCAAGCCGGCAGAAATGCTTCCGCCCGCAGGGAGCACCCTGGCAATGAACACTGTCTGCACACCAGACAGTGAGCATTGCCAGGGTGCTGGGCAGAGGGATACAGGGGCCCCTGTGCCCTCTTGCACCTGTTCCCCACTAGCCTTTTCATGTTGGTGAAACCACCATGAAAATGTTGGCTGAGAACAAGGTCGTAATCAGCAGGGCTGCGCTGACTTCAGCACCGCCCTGGCTGATTCCGACCTTCACCCCCGTCAGCCCATCAGGATCAAAGATCCCGGTGGAGATGGCAGTAGGTTGGCGGGGCTGACCGCAAACCTTGCACTGTGGCTGCCTGACTGCCACAACCACAGCGGTCCGATAGCCACCACAAGTGTGGCAGTCCTTCGACCACCACACTCATAATCAAGCCCTATGACTGCTACGAAGATTCTTTTAATGCTGTGAAGGATAGTATTCAGTGTCCTAACTTTAAAATAAATTTAGAAATGTTAAATAATGTTGTTCACAATGTTCTATTCCATCTACCACATGTAAATACAATTCAGGAAAAACCATGGAACAGTTTGTGTACAGCACTATTTCATTGTCTTCAACGCTTACCTCATGATAGAACTGTAGTACATTCTGCTTCAGGCATTCAAGAACTAGTAGCTAAATATAGTGGATCTGTATTATTTACTCTAACACTCAACAAGATGCACAAGAATTTATTATCGCTATTCTTGGAGTTTTAGAAGATGAGGATGTAAATATTGATTATATATTTGGACTTAGTTATACATGAAGCCTCAAGTGTGAAGATTGCTCCTGCTCATCTACCACTGAAATCCAATCTGAGTGATTTCTCTACTTAACTCTGCTGGATTGCAAAAGTGCATCTTTTGATAAACTAATAAAAAAGAGTGACCAAAACATGACCTGTCCAACTTGTAAATGAAATGTGTTGTCGATATTGCTTATACAGAGAAGTGGTAAATACATTATAGCAATGTTTCAACGATGTGGAGCAGATGGATCAAAATTGGACACTGAGATTGTAAACTTTAAAGCAGGACAAATATCTTTTTCTGGGAGAACATACTGTACTTTAGCTATCATCTTCCATAATGTCCTTCGTATTACTTCTGGACATTATAGGGTATATATAAAGGTGCAACATGGCTGTACAAAATGCAATGATAGCAGTCAAACAAAAACTGCCTTTCACACTTCCTAATTCTTACCTATTATTTCTTCAGCGAAAGTTCTAACAAGGATTTGTGACAAAAATATGAGATATAGGGGCATAGTTAAGAGCCCCTAGTGCCACCGGAGTGTCACTTTTTGTGACACTCCCGTGGCGCTATGCCCTGCACCGTAACTACAAGGTGACGTTAAGCCACCTTCACATGCAGCACTTTGCATGGAAGAGGTGTGCAATGGGTGTTACTGTTGACGTGCAACACCCATTGCATCTTGAGGCTGCCCCAGATTTATGAGTTTTCATAAACCTGAGGCAGCGCCATTATCTAACGCCATTGCAGGAGTGTCATTATCAGGAACGAGGAGAAATACTTTCATTTCTCCACTTTTTTGCTCTATGTTTGCTGCATTCTGCAGCACACATAAGAACAAACCTCTATTTCAGATAGTTTTTTTCTGTAGGAAGGTGTCCCTTCCTACACAAAATCAATCTCCCCCTCAATGCAGCCATCCTTGCACCATGGCGCAAGGGTGGCTGCGTTGGTGCTTGGCTGTAAATTTTGCACCGGCGCTGGGGACAACACAGCGGTGCGCCGTAGTCTATTAAATAGGGCACATTCCTGCGTTGTGAAAATGATGGAGCACGGCGCAGCCAATTTTGGCGCAGTGTTGCGTGCCATCATTTTCTTTTAAATATGGGCCACAGTCTTTTGTTTATGTTGATCATTACTGCTTAATATATCATTCAGCCTATCAGGGGGCATCTTTTGAAAAACATGTAAAAAAATTATGTGTGAATGAAATGTGTTCAAATGTCTTCTGGTAAAGATATGGTTTTCTCTGCACATGGATCATCAATGTTTAGCACATCATTCAGCCTATTGGGGGTGATAGCAACAAAAGAATATCCAAAAATGAAGTGTGGATGGGATATCTTCATAGGATTTCTGGAAGAAAATTAGTATATGGTGTTCTGTCTGCATGGCTCATCACTGTTTAAGACATCATTTGGCCTATCAGGGGTGATGTCAAGAAGAAGATTTCCAGAAAGGAAGTGTGGATGAAATATCTTCATGGAATTTCATGAAGAAAATAAATGTATGCTCTTCTCCCTATGTGGATCATCACTGTTGAAGACATAATTCGGCCTATCAGGACTGGTTTCCACAAAACAATGTGGAAAATTCAAGTGTGGATTATATTTGTTTGTAGTTTTGTATCAGGTATAATAATAACAAAAATGTTTTACAATATGGCCTTTTGGTTACTTTAGTAATTGTGGCTTCGTGAGATACATAAAAAATTATAGTGAGTGCAATCCACAGTATCACTTACTTGTAGTTTAATACTGTGGAGACATGTTTCTTTTCTACAGTCTAAATGATTGTTTTTCCCCAACTGTTCAATGATGAATATACAGTACTCTGTTTATAGGTACTAGTATAAAGACTGAGAACAGGAAAGAGGGAAAAAACGTAAATTGTGATGTACTTAAATAGTATAATTAATGTATACTGCTTTGTTTTATATCTCTTACAAGCATGATACTAACATATTTATATTCTTTTTGTCAACGGTATTTGGAGACATATCTCATCAAAACTTTGAAGATAAGAGGAGTGGCAGAAACATATTGGGTTCAGACAGCTATGTAACAGTCTTTATCCTTAGTAGTCTTAATCTGCTGTCTCTAGTGTGTTTTCTGGTTACTACACTATACAGTATCTGACATACAAACTCAGTCAGTGTGTTGGGTAAGTACTCACATAACTGTACATATATGACTTATACATTCACTCACTCATTCTGACAGACATACTATTACTCACTCATGCATACACCACTCATATGGTCATTAGGTCATTCATACATCACTGCTACACCCACTCACACATATACTACTCATACACTCACTTAGTCACACATGAACCCACTCATGAACCCATTTACCTATCCATGCAGCTATGAAATCACAAATAGATCTACTTATGAAAGCAGCCACTCCTACACCAAGTCATTTATGCATACAGCCATTGATGCACCCTGTCACTCACCCATACACCCACTCACGCACCCTTTCACTTAACCATACACCCACACATGCACCCAGTTACTCACCCATAGAGTCACTCATGCACAGTCACTCACCCAAACAGCCAGTCATGAACCCAATCACTCATCCATACAATCAATCATGCACCCAGTCACTCACTGATTGAGCTACTCAGACACTCTATCACTCAGCCTGACATTAACTCATGCATCCAGCCACTCACCCATTTACCACTCATGCTCTCACATACCCATACACACACACTTATTCACCCACTCACTCACACATTAAAGTACTCACACATTCATACACTCACTCATACAGCCACTCACACACCCTATTGGTCACCCAAGCATCCACACAAGCACCCATTCACTCACTCATATAGCCACTCAAGCACCCAGTCACTCACCCATACAGCCAGTCATAGTCCCAGTCATTTACCCACACAGTCACTCATGCACTCATTCACTCATGTATGCAGGCACTCATGTACCCAGTCACTCACTCACACACCCTTTTATCCACCCGGTCACTCACCCATACACTTACTCATGCAACCAGTCACTCACCCATACAGCCACTTATGCACAGTCAGTCAGCCATTCAGACTCTCATGCACCCATTCACTCACCCATACAGCCACACATGCATCCTATCGCTCACCCATACAGTCACTAATACACCCAGTCACTCACGGATACAGGCACTCATGTACCTATTCATTCTTCCATATAGCCACTCATCCACCCGCTCACTCACAGATACAGGCACTCATGTACTGTATCACTCACCCATACAGCCACTCATACACCCAGCTACTCACCCAGACAGAGACTTACACATCCTGTCACTCACCCATAAAGTCACTCAAGCACTCTATCAGACATCAATACAGCACACATGGTCCCACTCACTTACCCATACAAGCAATAATGCACCCATTCACCCACTTGTACAGCCACTCCTGCATCCATTTACTCACCCACACACCTACTCAGGTACCAATTTACTTACCCATGCAGTCACTCATGCACCTACTCACTCACCCATACAGCCACTCATCCATCCTATCACTCATCCATACAGCAACTCACGCAGCCAGTCACTCATCCACACATCCACTGTCACACTCAGTCACTCACTCATACAGTCACTCATGCAACCATTCACTCACCCACACAGTCACCCATGCACCCATCCACTCACCCATACAGACACTCATATACCCATTTCCTCATCTACTCACACACCCCTCACTCACCCAAACAACCACTTACGCACCCAGTAACTCATCCATACAACATTCTGCATCCATCCATTCACCCATTCAGCCCCTCATGCACCCATTCACTTACCCATACAGTCACTCACACACCCATTCACTCACACATACGGGCACTCATGCACCCAGCCACTCACCCACACAGCCACTCATGCAAGCAGTCACTCACCCATACAGTCACTCATACAACCAATCAATTACCCATACAGTCACTCATGCATCCTATCACTCATCCAAACAGCCACTCATGCACCCAGTCACTCACCCATACAGCCACTCACGCTACCAGTCATTCACCCATACAGTCATTGATACACCCAGTCACTCATGTATACAGGCACTCATCCACCCATTCACTCACCCGTATAACCACTCATGCACCCATTTACTCACCCATAGAGCCACTCATGCACCTATTCACTCACCCATACAGCCCCTCATGCATGCACTCACTCACCCATACAGACACTTACACAATTCACTCATTCATACAGTCACTCACACACCCATTCACTCACCCATAATGTCTCTCATACACCCATTCACTCACCCACACAGACATTCATGCTCCCATTCACTCACTCATACAGTCACTCATGCACACATTCACTCACACATACAGGCACTCATGCACCTAGTCAGTCACCCCCTCACCAACTCATCCACCCAGTCACTGACCCATACACTCGCCCATGCACCCATTCACTCACCCATTCCACCCCTCATGCACCCATTCACTCACCCATACAGTCTCTCATACACCCATTCACTCACCAATAGAGCCAATCATGCACCCAGTAACTTACCCATAGAGCCACTCATGCACCCTATCACTCACCCATACAGCAACTTGTGCACCCAGTCACTCACCCATACAGCCACTCTTGCACCCAGTCACTCACCTATACAATCACTCATCCACCCAGTCACTCACAGATACAGGCACTCATGCATCATATCACATACCCATACAGCCACTCATACACCCAGTCACTCACCAATACTTCTACTGATGCACCCAGTCACTCACACATACAATCACTGAAGCACCCTATCAGACTTCTATGCAGCCACTGGGGCACCCACTCACTCACTCATACACCTACTCAGGCACCAATTCACTCACCCATGCAGTCACTCGTGCACCCACTCTCTCACCCTTACAGCCACTCATCCATCCTATCACTCATCCATACAGCACCTCGTGCATCCAGTCAGTCACCCACACACCCACTTATACACCCAGTCACCCACTCATACAATCACTCATGGCAACTATTCACTTACCTATACAGCCACTCATGCAACCATTCACTCACCCATACATACACTCACACACCCACTCACTCACCTATACAGTGAATGATACACCCATTCACTCACCCATACAGCCATTCTTTCATCCAATCACTCACCCACACAGCGACTCATGCACCCAGTCATGCCCCATACATCCACTCATGCAGAACGTCACTCACCCATACAGTCAATCATACCCCCTATCACTCACCCATACTGCAACTCTTGCACCCAGTCACTCACCCATTTAGTCACTCATACACCCAGTCACTCACATATACAGTCACTCATACACCCAGCCAATGATGCATACAGACACTCATGCACCATACCACTCACCCAGACAGCCATGCATGCACCCAGTCACTCACCCATAGAGCCACTTGTGCACCCTATCACTCCCACCAATACAGGCACTCATGCACTCTGTTCCTCATCTTTACGAATACAGGCACTCGTGCACTGTATCATTCACTCATGCAGCCACTCATGCACCACGTCACTCACCCATTTGGTCACTCAAGCACACTTTCAGACATCCATACAGCCACTCATACACCCACTCACTCACCCATATACCTACTCAGGCACCAATTCACTCACCTATACAGTCACTCATGCACCAACTCTCTCACCCCTACAGCCACTCATCCATCCTATCAATCATTCATACAGCAACTCATGCACCCAGTCAGTCACCCACACACCCACTTATACACCCAGTCACTCTCTCATAGTCACTCATGCACCCATTCACTTACCCATACAGCTACTCATGCACCCATTAACTCATCCATACAGACACTCATGTACCCATTGCCTCAGCCATACAGCCACTCATGCACCCACTCACTAACCCATATAACCACTTATACACCCAGTCACTCATCCATACAGCCACCCATGTACCCATTCACTCATTCATACAGCCCCTCATGCACCCATTCACTCACCTATGCAGACAGTCACGTACCCATTTGCTCACCCATAAAGTCACTCCCGTACCCATTCACTCAGCCACTCAAGCCCCACTCACTCACCCATACAGCCACTCGCGCACCCACTCATACACTCTTACAACCACTTACGCACCCAGTGAGTCATCCATACAGCCACTCATGCACCTACTCAGGCACCCATACAACCACTTACACCGCCAATCACTCACTCATTCAGGCATTCTCACACCCTTTCACTCACCCATACAGCCCTTCATACATGCTTTCACTCACCCAAACAGCCATTCACTCACAGTCAGTTACCCATACATTCACCTAAACGTCCAGTCTCTCATGTATACAGACATTTTACACCCACTCACTCACCCATACATCCACTCACACACCCAGTCACTCATCCATACGGTCATCCACACACCAACTGACTCACCCATACACTACTCATGCATCCATTTAGGCACCCATACAATCACTCATGCACTCTATCACTCACCTATGCAGCCAATAATACACCCATTCACTTACCTACACACCCACTAATGCACTCACTCACCCATACAACCACACATGTACCCACTCACTCACCTTAACATTCACTCATGTGAACACTACTTAGCCATCCAACTAGTCACACACCCTCCCACCCACCCATATAGCCACTCATGCATCTGCTCACTCACTCATACAACAACTCATGCATTGTGTCACTCACCCACACAGCCACTCACTGATAGAGCTGCTCAGACATCTTGTCACTAAGCCTGACATTAACTCATGCATCCAGTCCCTCACCCATTCACCACTCATGCTCTCAGAGACCTATGCACCCGCTTATGCACCCACTCACTCACCCATCGAAGCACCTACACACCCATTCACATAGAGGAAAGGCCATGAGAAAAATCAACTGCATTTCTTCTGTGTGAATCCTATACCATCAGGTGAAAGAGGAGGAGACAGGGTACAGAAATTGAGATGACTGTGACCCCACTATAATATAGATTTGCTCAATACTATCAATATTTCTTTGAATTATGATTTGAACTTTTTGAATTATGCAGAAGAATTTCTCATATAGGGCATTCACGAGTGAGAATTTTCTCCTTCAAAAACGATTATTTTTATAATTATGTCGCCATCATGAGATTTCCCCTTATGAACCAAAACGTGTGACTGGAATGAAGGATATGGGGCAATAAACGTGAGTGCATTGACAAAATTGATAAATTGTTTAAACATTGTACAATGTGACTGAAATTAACTTTCAATTATGTATAAGAAAGATGTTTACAATTCTTTTTCATTTTCTTTTTAATTTGATGTGTGAACCATGCAGAAGAGATGGTTGTTTTAAAGTTAAACAAACCAGTTGAAGATGGCGACCACTGTTGCAAAAGATTAGCTCTACTTTCTTTTCCTTGAAAAATGCAGGGTAACATGGTCATTGATGTGGGTATATATGTGTGACCTTCTTCAATGTGCTGGCGACATTGAGAAAGGCATCTGCCGAACCAATTTTGTTGTTTGTTGCTGTCATTGTTGTAATAAATAAGCGAATTCCCGATCTGGAAGGAGTGCTGGCTGATCCTTTGTGTTTGGCACCTGCCCACGAATTCTCCAGCAAACGGTGGATCAAGAAGCATATATACATATATATATATATATATATATATATATATATATTTATATATATTATATATATATATATACGTTATACTTCTTGCCCAAAATTCATAAACATTCAGGCCCTCATTATGACATTGGTGGCGGTAAATCCCGCTTATCGCCACGCTGACGGCTGCCAACATACTGCCGCGGTGGCGGATATCCGTTCGCCATATTATGACACACACACCAAACTGACAGAATACAGCCACATACACAAGTCCATCAGCCCAAACGTCAGTCGTAAACTGTTGGTACCAACACTCATACCGTTACGCCAACAAAACAACGCCCACCACGTCATAACCCACGAATCACCATGGCAGACATTCAACGGCGGTAAACCATTGCCAGTATACACCGCCGCGCTCAGAATGAACACCCAAATACTAAACTACACAACATTGGCCAATTAAAAAAACACACCCCTGAAACCCATACACAAACCATACCCACACACTCACTCACACTTCTATAAAACACACACCCACATTACCCCAACCCTTTATGAATACAAATCATTGCCACCAGACAGACATCAATACTGCAATAACTAGATACAAACCCATACATCACTCACGCACTCCACTACGCACACCCAATCACGCTACCCAACACCCACACACTTACACACACCACACAACACCCATGGCCCCACAAAGGCACCCCGTTTCACAGATGAGGAGTTGTGGGTCATGGTGGAGGAAATAGTCAGGGTAGAGCCACTGCTGTTTGGAGCACAGGTACAGCGGATATCCATTGCAAGGAAGATGGAGCTGTGGTGGAGAATCGTGGACAGGGTGAACCCAATGCGAAAGCATCCAAGAACAAGTGCCGACATCAGGAAGAGGTGGAACGACCCACGGGGGAAGGTACGTTCTGTGGTAGCAAGGCACTAGCACGCCATACAGAGGACTGGCGGTGGACCACCACCTCCTCCTCTCACAGCATAGGAGGAGCAAGTCTTGGCAATACTGCATCCTGAGGAACTCATTGGAGTAGACAGAGGACTGGACACCGGTAAGTCAACATTTACTACTTATCACCCCCCATACCTGCATGCCATCTCACACCCCGACCCTAACTCCCATAACTCCACTCCATCCCACACACTGCACCAACACAGAAGACTAACCCCAAAGCCAAGCCCTGCATGCCATACCAATGCATGAACAGCCCTCCCAGACCTGCATGGACACCTATCACCAAAGAATGCACAGCATAGAGGTACTAACAATCCCACAATACATTAACATACAGATTCAAAGGTGGCAGGGCAACAGCAACGATAGAGGGGAAGATAGGGATGTCAATATGTCACAGGCATGAAGTATATTACATCTCTTACATCCCACAGTCAGTGCCCCAGCCAATGTCAGCAGAGAGGAGGTGCCACAACTATCCAGTCCTCCAACAGAAGATGCCCCCAGTGATGACAGTAACTCTGGACTTCAGGATCTGGATCAAAAACCTGGACCATTAGGGACCACTGGTCATTCGGTCACCCCAGCCCACTCACAGTCCACCACAGAGCCTCCCCCATTAGTATCCAACACCACAGCACCCACCCAGCGTCCCCACACCTCTGTCCCAGCGCATGTCAATCAGCAGAGTGCCCACCTGCACAGGGACCCCTGTCCACACCTCACACCCAAGACAATCAGGGACCTGGGGTCAATGGGCACACCGTTCAGGGTACACTGGCACAGGCAATAGGGACACAGGGAGGACCAGGGGGAGGACAGGCCCAGGGAACAGACTCTCCAGGAGGTACTCACTAATGTCCTGGGGGCCTACCAACAATCCCAGAACATAATGGGCCTGATGCTGAACAACATGCAGGAGAACAAGCAGTTGTAGGATAAACACCATCAGGAGATCAGGGAGGACTTGTAGGCTCTCAGCACCACCATGATCTCCATAGCAGTGGTGCTGGCAGACATGGCCAACATCATGAGGGAATGGACTGCACACCAGTGGTCCCCTACCACTAGCCAGTCTATAGACCAGCCCAACACATCCACTGCAGCTAGTGGACAGGAGGCCCCACCACATGACCCACAGGCCACCAGCACCCCTCCCCCTGCAGAAGTTGAAACAACCCGCAAACATTCCCTGCGACCCAGACAGAAGCCAGAGACACTTGCCAAGACCAAAACCACTGCCAGGAAATGAGACTCTCCTGATTGTCCCCTTGTGTCCCACCCTTTCACCTTGTCCACTTTGAACTGCCTTTGCTCCACTTCCTATGGCCCATTGGACACTGGACCTGTGCTAAAACAGACTGGAACAATACCCTGGCCATTCCTCCACCATCAACACATTCCATTGCACTTTTCAGTCACTTATTTGCACTACTATAAACACCCCTGAACACAATTTGAGTGACACAGTTTTATGTGTTGAAAATGTGCATTTGTGGGAACAGTCACATCTAGTGCAAATGATCTTAGCACTGTGAAAGCATACAAATAATGACCTATAACCTTCTGTAGTGATCACACCAGGACATTGTTGTCATATCACCAACATCTGGAAAATGAGAAGCCATAGGTGACAGTAAGTTGAGATGCAAATTAAGTGAATGCCATCATGCTACAGCCACACAGAAAACATCAATAGTCAGAGTATTGGTCAGTCCCACTGTCTCACCTGTGTGCCATTGGGAGTATTGACGTATAACTGATGTACTGTTGTCCTCATTCTCATCCTCTGCCTCCTCATCCTCACTGTCCTCCTTGTCCACTGCTGCCACAGGGTCATCTCCAGTCCCCTCCTCCTGCAGAAACAGCACATGTCGTCTGAGGGACATGTTGTACAACATGCAGCATGCCAAAACTATCTGCCAGACCTTTCTGGGTAAGTAGCACAGGGATTACCTGTCAGATGGAGCCATCTGAACCTGGCCTTCAGGAGGCTGAAGTCAGCTCGATTATTCGTCTGGTTCGCACATTTGCCTCAGCCCCTGTCCTGGCATTTCTCACAGGGGTCAGGAGCCACAAAGGGTTTGGGTAGCCAGAGTCACCTGCAAGTACTGAGGGACAACATTTAGCCTTACACAATCCTATGGGGAGAACACCTGAAGTCATACACTGACATACAGTGGGTGGGGACTCTGGCTCACCTATTAGCCACACCCTGTGCCTCTGTAGTTGGGCCATCACATTTGGGATGGTGCTATTCCTCAGGACAAAGGCATCATGCACCAACTCAGGATGCTTTACAGTGACATGGGAGATGTACTAGTCCACCAGGCACACTACCTGCACATTCAGAGTGGAAACTCTTACGATTCCTGAACACCTCTTCATTCAGCCGGGGGGGGACAAACGCAATATGTGTACCGTCAATCGCCACAATAATATTGGGGATAAGCCCAATTGCTTAGAATCCTGCCTTCACAGTGGCCAAATCTTCCACCTTGGGGAAAGCAATGTAACTGCACCTGTGTTTCACCATGGCAGACAAAACCCTTGCCAGCACAATTGAAAACATTGGCTGTGCCATTCCAGCTGCCAAGCCCACTGTCACTTGGAAAGATCCAGTTGCCAGGAAATGGAGGACTGATAGCACTTGCACAAGAGGGGGTTTCCCAGTGGGATGACAGATAGCTGATATCAGGTCAGGCTCCAACTGGGCATACAGCTCTGTGATTGTGGCCCTGTCCAGTCTATAAGTCAGTATAATGTGCCTGTCCTCCACTGTAGCCAAGTCCATAAGGGGTCTGTACATGGGGGTTCGTCCTCTCCTCCAATTTATCCGCAGAGGTAGGTATCTAAAGGACACAAGAGTGAATAGGCTGTCACAATTTGAACAATGGAACCACCACCTCAGTGTACATAGTGCATTTATGTGATGGAACAGTGTGAATGGCAAGGTATGTGCAGATCTAGGCAGTGGCGGAGTCAAGGTTAATCTGATCATTGTCCACCACTATGAAATGGCGACTGCCTGTCCTGTATGTAGGGACAGGTGGAAGTAAGGTAACTCCGCTGATGTTGGGCATCGTGGTGGAAGGTGGTCTTGCACCGCCGTGAAATTCCTTATTGGATAATATGGGAATCTATGGAGTACAATGGAGATCTGCTCAGGCAGTGACGATGTACACCACTACAGACGTGACCTCCATTTTGTATCTGATTCCTCACTTGTTTCCTGACCTTCAACAGGAGAACACTTACACTGCATGTGCTACTGTGACCTGTGTCTGGAACCTACCATGGTCTGTGTGACCGGGGAAAGGGCCCCTGCTTTCAATGCAGAGGAGTTGGAGCGATTGATGGATGGGGTCCTACCTCAGAACAGACTGCTGTATGGGCCTCCAGACCAACAGGTGAGTACACTTTGCACACAATGCCTGTGGGAAGGATGCATAGAGATGTGTGTGCAAGCATTATGTCTTCGGGAGGGATTTCCATGTGGTGGTGTTCATGGTGTGTGCCGGGCAATGTGTGCGCCAGTGGTGATGGAAATGGGATTGGTGGGCCATATGTGTGACAGGCTGGATTGTATGTGTAATGATGTCCTCCAGTCTGTATCGCCTCTGCAGATCAGCGCCCATCCAAAGAAGGGATTATGGTGTGCCGTCACTAAGGACGTGCAGACCCTGGGGGTCTATGGCAGGCAGAACACCCACTGTTGGAAATCGCGGGAGGACCTGAGACGCTGGGAACGGAAGACTGCGGAGGCCCAGCTGGGGATGGCATCCCAATGAGAAAGGGGTGCCTGTCAGAACCTGCCCCGCCTGATGGCCCTTATTCTGGCGGTGGCCTTCCCAGAGCTGAATGGGTACTTGAGGTCATCACAGTAGCCACAATAATTCATAGGTGGCATGGGATCCAGGTGGTGGGTGTCAGTTAGTGTGTGCCCCTTAATACCGGGCCAGACACTGCAGCGTGATCCAGCTCCAGGGTAATGGTTGAAAGGGAAAACAAGTTAACCTAGGTAGGTTGCATTCCATGTCAGACAGGGCTTAGTGGGTCCCAGGAGGGGTGCAGTTGGCAGTGGTTGGCCATCATCTTGCTGTGGCATATAGCCAATTGTTTGGCAGTGCAATGCATAGTGCTAAATCCTGAGCCCTGTGTGTGACGATACTGTGTATGCCTTCTGTAGTGTTGGAACAGTAATTGACCTAGTGCTCCCTTTCTCCCTTCCCCCTTTTTTATTCTGTCATCCTGTCCATGTATGCAGTAGCATCTTCTGGTAGAGGAGAAGAGGGAATTGCAGCAGAGGGAGCTGCTTCCCACAGGACCCTGGAGGCGATAGAACCAGTGGCACGGAGGGCAAGCAGAGCACCACTGCAGAGACTGGAGGTGACAACACAGGCTCTGATGCTTCCTCCAATGGAAGCTCCCTGGTGGTGGCGGACACCTCTGTGACCACCCCAGAAGGAGGTATAGCCACCACCCCCATACCAGCACTCACCCAGGAGAGTGGGCATCTCCTTCGCCCCAGGCACCTCAGGCCCTGCCGCAGTGAGCCCTACTGCCCTGAGTGAGGAGGCTATTGACCTCATGAGATCCATCTTTGTAGGGCGGTCAACCATTGTCAGTGGCATCCAGGGGCTGGCATCCCAGATGCATCAATGCAATGCATTCCTGGAGGGCATCCACGGTGGACTGGCGGCCCAACAGAGATCGACTCAGGCTCTGGCATTCTCTCTGATGGCAGCCTTTGTCCCTGTTCCAACCGTTCCCCCTCCAACTACCACTTCCCAGTCCCAGTCTCCTCAACCCCAACCCATCCCATGCACACATACAGACATCACACAAGAGTAGCACAGTCAAACACGGGCACCACACTTCATCCCACAAGCACTCACGCAAACACCAGACAGAAGCACACACAACCACATCCACTGCTTCCACTGTCTCCCCTGCTCCTCCTTCACCTCCCTCACAGTCACGTCCACACTCACACCTGCATGCACTGCATCAATATCCACCACCAGCATCACCACACCAAGCAACACACACACCTCACTAGCAGACACCTCCACAACATCCATGCTTGCGTCCTCTCCCACCCTGTCTGTCCCCCTAAAGGACACAAATGCTAGCACTCAGACACCCAACAGCCATCCACCGCACACATGCACACTGCCCATGCACCTGCACCCAAGTCCAACAGACATACACCTTCAACAACCACTCCCTCAACCTCCACTACCAACCCTCAACCCTCTTCCCACCTCGACTCCTGCCATGAAGGGGAAGAAGTCCTCAACTTCAGCAGAGGCTGGCAGGTGACACCACCACCACCAGTGGTCATGGAGCCCTCACCTCCAGCTGAGGCAATGCAGCCCACTCCTCCTGTAGTGGCTGCACCTTCACCTGCTGACACAGTGCATCCCTCACCTCCAGCAAAGGCTGCCAAGGAGGCACCTTCACCTGCTGACACAGTGAGGTGCTCACCTCCAGATGAGACAGTGCAGCACTCACTCCAGCAGAGGGCATGTAGGCCACCTTCCTGGGACTGCTGTACAAGGATCCCCCTCCAGAACCAGTGGGCAAGTCACCAACTTGAGAGACTGTGACCTTGCACTTCCCAGCGCAGAATAATGGACATGGGGCCCCTCCAGAACCAGTGGGCAAGTTACCCACATGAGAGAATGTGAGCTTGCACTCCCCAACAAAAACAAATGGGCTTGCAGCCCCCTTCAGAAGCAGTGGGCAAGTCAACCACCTGAGAGACTGTGAGCTTGCACTCCCCAGCACAGAGTAATGAACATGGAGCCCCCTCCAGAACCAGTGGGCAAGTTCACGACTTCGGCTGAGGTGCCCCCCACATCCATCCCCCTGAGGTACCTGCCCACTTGCAAAATTATGGCCCTGCAGAGTTCTGTGTGGATGATGTCAGGAAACAAGTTGGGCCTTGGACTGTGCCCTGTGGCCATGGGGGCCCTTTGTGGACATTTGTACATATCTCTTCTTTTTACGATTGGTTCATTTGGTGGCTCTTCCCATTAAATACATTCTCATTACTGCCTTCTTGTTGTCCTTGCATTATTATGACGTGGGTCCTGTGCCATAGGTTTTCCTCTGCAGCTGGTTGTGTGTATGGTGTGTGTTGTGTCTGTGTATGTGTCACTCTCCTTTTCTTTCCTCCCTCCCTTGTGTGCTAGGCGGCTGTACTCACTGTCATCATCTTCATTGGTGTTCCAGGTGGAGCATGGCGTGGAAGATCATTGAGAAGACTTGCAGTTCAGGTTCCATGGCGGCGTTGGTCTATTCTATGTCTCTGTAGGTGAGTCTTTCGTCTTCAGTGATGTGTTTCCTCCAGGCTTTTGATGGCGTTGGTTCCGCCCCAGAAATCATGGCGGTGTACTCTATCATGATATAGTGGGAGGCACTTTGTCTCCCGCCTGGCTGTTGATGGTGACCGCCGGCGTGCAAAGTGTTAATGCCCTGGTGGATGGTGTGGTACATTGGCTGTCTATGGGAGTTCTCACCTCCATGGTCATAATTTAGCAGTAATTACCGCCGGCCCTGTGGCGGTGTTTCTGCCACTTTATCACTCACCCTCAATGTCATGATGAGGGCCTCATTGTACAAACAAGAATTAATCTGTATAAATATATACACAAAATCAAACTTGCAAAAGTATTTAATGAGGCAGAAAAGAACAAAATTAAGGATCTACCTAAACCAACATATGATGTTACAGTCTAGGACAAAGACAAACTCATGACTTTAATGAATTTAAGTGAAAAAGAAAGTGAGAATCTGATAACGAATGTTGAGGCAATAACACCCTTAGGAACAGACCTCACAGGCAAAAACCTAAATCAGTGTTTTATCCAGCATTACCTTTGGGCAATAAAGTAGATCAATTTGCGGAATTAGTAACTCATAATCTATATAAAAAAAAATTGAATCTTTGTGATCTTCAGTTGGATACGACTATTGAAATTAAACCCCCTGATAAGGGCGTAAATATTATAATATTAAACAAACAGGATTATGGTCCTCATTACAACCCTGGCGGTCGATGGTAAAGCGGCTGTAATACCGCCAACAGGCCAGCGCTAAAAAAAATGGAATCAAGACCACGGATGAAACCGCCAACACATACAGCCACTTTAACACTCCAACTGCCACGGCGGTAGCAACAAACACCGCAGTGGTAACCACCAACAGACAAGCAGAAGACAATGTACCACCCACCCAATTACAACACGCCCATCCGCCAACTTTTCCGGGGGCGGTACCAACGCCATCAAAAGCACAGCGGAAACAGTACTTGGAAGGGAAACCACTCACCTCTCAACACTCAACGAAGAACCAGGACGCCATGGAGCCCGAGCTGCAGGTCCCGCCCATGCTGGTCTACCTTCTCATATATCAGGAGTACCAAAGGTGGTGACGACGACCACGGTGAGTACAGCACCTAGTAGACAGGGGAGGGGGGAGGAAAAAGAGAGTGACACACACACACAACATGCAACATCCCCACCCTCACCCCAACACCATACACACAAACACATGCAACAACATTACATATAAACCCTGTAGCCCTCTGGAATAATGCAAGGACAAAAGGAATTGAATCAAATTAGTGTAATATTAGAATTCTAGAGAAATACGTCATAAATAAATAAACAGTATGTACAATATATACAATATGTACAAAATGAGGGACAATGTCCACACAAAAATAGTCCATGGCCCACTGGCCCAAAACACTGGCCAAGCCCACACAGACTCCTGTCTCATAATGGAGAGAACACTGCAGGGGCATCAGGTCGAAAACACACAGGCACCTCAGGGGGACGGGAAAGGGGGGGGAACCTCAACCGGAAGATGGTACTACACCACAACTCCTGGAGGGGGCTCCATGCTCACAGTGAGGTCCTGGGGAGTGCAAAGCCACCGTCTCTCAAGTCTCACCAGTGGGTGGGTTGCCCACTGCTTGGTCCTGGGGAGTGCAAAGCCAAGGTTTCTCAAGTGGGTGCTTTGCCCACTGCCTGGTCCTGGGGAGTGCAAAGCCACAGTCTCTCAAGTGGGTGCTTTGCCCACTGCTAGGTCCTGGGGAGTGCACGGCCACAGTCTCTCAAGTGGGTGCTTTGCCCACTGCTTGGTCCTGGGGTTTGCAAGGCCACAGTCTCTCAAGTCTCACCAGTGGGTGGGTTGCCCACTGCTTGGTCCTGGGGAGTGCAAAGCCACAGTTTCTCAAGTGGGTGCTTTGCCCACTGCTAGGTCCTGGGGAATGCATGGCCACAGTCTCTCAAGTGGGTGGTGTGCCCACTGCCTGGTCCTGGGGAGTGCAAGGCCACAGTCTCTCAAGTGGGTGGCTTCTTCCACTGGTCCTGGAAGGGGCTTTGTGCCCAGTGTGCTTCATCCTGCCAAGGGTAGGGTGAGTGGATACCTTTCTCCACTGGTTCTGGAGGGGGCTTTGTGCCCAGTGTGCTTCATTCTGCCAAGGATAGGGTGAGTAGATGCCCTTCTCCACTGGTTCTGGAGGGGGCTTTGTGCCCAGTGTGCTTCATCCTGCCAAGTGAGTGAATGCCTTTCTCCACTGGTTCTGGAGGGGGCTGTGTGCCCAGTGATGCAGCACTTGGGGGGTGCCAGGTCACAGTCCTTCACCTGGGTGTCAGAGCCACGAGATTTTTAGTGTTCAGGATGCATGGTAGTCCATAGAGGCAGGGCTAAAGTCCATCCGCCGGTGGCTATAGCTGCACAGTGGTGGTAGTGCCAGTGCTGGTGGGGGTCTGCCAGTGGGGGTGGGAGGCTTAAGCCATTCTTCTGACAGGGGCTGCTGCTGCTACTGCCAGTGGTGCTACTGTCAGCAGTTCAGGTGGCGGTGCTTGCGGCTGTCCAGCAGGCGGTGCTGGCCACGGTGGATGTGCCGGTGGTGCCAGTGGTGGGGGGAGGCTCCAGCCCTTCCGCTGCAGCCTCGGATGGCCGCCCACTGGGGCTGCTGCTGCTGACAGTAGTGGTGCTTGTGGCGGTGCAGGTGGCAGTGCTTGTGGCGGTGCAGGTAGTGGTGCTGGCCACAGCGCAGGTGGTGGTGCTGGCTGTTGTGCTGGTAGCCACCAGGCCTTCACCTGCAGGCACGGACGGGTGAAGTTTTGTGGCTGGTGTTTTCTGCCCCTTCCTGCCCTTGGCAGATGGTGGTGTCACTTTGGGTCTGGCATCTGGAGTCTTTGACATGGCCTTGCTGGGTGTCTGTGGCTCCTTCCCCTTACTGGATACTGTCCCATTCTTCACCATGCCAGGTGGGGGAATGTTCTTTGCCTTGGCAGGGGTTGGTGGGTGGCACACGGGCTGGCCTGACGGGTGCCCCCTTTAAGCCTATGGCAGCTGCAGGAACCACAGTGGACGTGGACTTGGTGGCTGAGGTGCTGGGCTGGGTTCTGGCCACCTTGGCCCGAGGGGAAGGACGAGGGGGGCGTAGGGAACAGGTCAATGTTGGCTAGGAAAAGCTTCTTAGCGACATTGGGGTGGCAAGAGGGTGAAGGTTTGGGAGTGGAGGGAGAGGTAGTGGTTGTAGGAAGTGTCTGTCTGCTGTGTTTGGGTACAGATGCATGAGCTGGATGCTGTTGTGAGGTGGATGGCTGTTGGGTGGGTGTGTGCTTGCGTTTGTGTACTGTGGGAGGAGGGGTCACAGACACAGTGGGAGAGGACACAGGGGACGTGTGCATGGATGTGGGGTGGTGACTGCCATTGAGGGGTGTGTAGTGATGGGCGTGCTGGTGATGGAGGTAGTGGTTGAGGATGTAGTGCATGCAGGTGTGAGTGGAGACACAACTGGGAGGGAGGTGGATGAGGAGGAGGAGGGGGACACAGTGGAGGCAGTGGATGTTGGTGTGTCTGCATGGGGATGGTGCTTGTGTGAGTGCCTGTGAGATGAAGTGTGGTGCTTGTGTTTGCCTGAGCCACTTTTGTGTGTTGATTTGGGTGAATGCTGGTCTGAAGGTGTGCTTGGGATAGGTTGAGGTTGAGGGGATTGGGACTGGGTAGAGAAAGTTGGAGGGGGGAGGCTAGAGACAGGGACAATGGCTGCCATAAAGGAGGGAGGCCAGAGCCTGAAATGCTCTCTGTTGGGCCGCCACACCAGAGTGAATGCCCTCCAGGTATGCATTTGTTTGTTGTAAATGCCTCTCGACACCCTGGATGGCATTCAGTATGGTTGCCTCCCCAACAGTGAGGGATCTCAGGAGGTCAATAGCCTCCTCACTGAGGGCAGCCGGGCTTTCTGGGGCAGGGCCTGAGGTGCCTGGGGTGAAGGAGATGCCCACCCTCTTGGGTGAGCGGGCACAGGAAACACGCTGAGGGGCTGCTGGGAGGGCGGTGCTGGTATGGGGGGTGGCAGCTGTACCTGTTGTTAGGGTGGGCACAAAGGTGTCCACCACCGCCAGGGGGCTTCCATCGGAGGAGGAGTCGCTGTCTGTAGTGTCCCCTCCTGTCTCTGTCGTGGTGCTCCCCCCGCCCTCCGTCTCACTGGTGCCCTCAATGGATTCAGCCTCCAGGCCCATGTGGGATGCCGCTCCCTCCGTCGCAGGTGCCTCTGCTCCTCCGCCAGATGATGCTAATGCACACAGGACAGGGTGACAAAACAAAAAGGGGGGGAGAGACAGAGGCTACACTTGGTCAATGCCAGAAACACCACTACCGTTGGCGTACACAACAGTCAGGGAGCTGCCCTATATGCACTAAGCCATGCACTACAGTTACATTGCTAGTCACCAGCCCATGGGGGACATGGCATAACGCCATCAGCTGCACACCTGAAACCCACAGGACCCTGCCCACTAGTAGATGCCCACTAACACCATTGGGTTTGGAGTGCTTCAGAGGCTGCCTAACAAGGGAACTACCCTGCCATGTTCGCTCTGGCCTAGAGGCACCCACAGTCCACATCCCCCACCCAGGTAAAACCTTAAGGCGTGCCAAATCATGATTCTGAATTTGTACTCACCCCCTTGTGGCTGCTGTGATGCCCTCAGCGCCCATCCAACTCCAGTTAGGCCCCCGCCAGGATGCGGAACATCAGGGGGGTCAGGATACGACGGGCACCCCTTCCTCATTGGTAGGCCAGCCCAAGCTGGGCCTCCGCCATCTTCCTTGCCCAGCTGCGCAGGTCCTCCCACCGTTTGCGGCAGTGGGTGCTCCACCTGTCAAAGACCCCCAGGGTCCGCACCTCCTTGGCGATGACACACCAAATACCCTTTTTCTGATGGGCACTGACCTGCAGGAAAAATAAAGCAGAGAAGGGATTAGTAATATCGTCCGGACCGTCACACTCATGACCCACCATATCCCTCCCATCCACTATCGCACATACATTTACCACCATACATGTAGCACTCTGGCCAGGACCCCTCAGACCCCCCCTACACGGGTCTTACACACACAGCAATTCATACATTCATGGGCCACGCATCATGCTCACAGTGTACTCACTTGTTTGTCTGGAGGACCATAGAGTAAAGTGTACTGGGGTAGGCCCCATACACAAGTATCTCCAACTCCTCTGCAGTGAAGGCAGGGGCCTTTCCCCAGACACATGAGCCATTGTCGTTTCCAGACACAGGTCACAGGAGCACTTGCAGTGTAGGTCCTTTCCTGTTGAAGGTCAGGTAGCAAGTGAGTGAACAGATAGAACATGGCGGTCACATCCACGGCAGTGCGTACCGTCACCGCCGGCGTACATCGCCATTGGCTCCTGGAACCCATAGGGCCCAATGATGACCAATGCGAAGTTGATTGACTTGGATGAAGCAAAAAATCTAATGATGGAGCATCTGACCACTCCCACTTTGTACTTCTTGTCCAAAATTCATAAACATGCCACTAACCTCCCAGGGAGACCTATAGTATGAGCGGATGGATCGTTGATGGAACCTATGTCAAATTACAAAGATTATTTTCTGGCACCATTAGTATGTAATTTAATTTTTTATTTACGTGATACAAGGGATTTAGTACAACATCTAGAAGGTATCCCACAGCAGAATTCTTATAAATTGATAACAATGGATGTAGTATCTCTATACACCAGTATAAGACAGTTTTTTCCTACAACAAGGGAACATTCAATTCTTCCAACATAATGACAAGCTGTTAGGATTGATCAATGTATGCCTTACAAATAGTTTTTTGTTTTCAATCAGCAAATATATTTACAAATAAAAGGTACAGCCATGGGATTTTCTTTTCCCCCAAATGTTGCCAATCTAACAATGGGTTGGTTTGAACAATGCGTTGCATGGGCTGAAGAAAACGAAAAGTATTTGCAAAAATTAGTAGCCTGCCTTACATTCATAGACAATTTATTTCTTACATGGGATGGAACAGAATCACAATTTAAAGAATACTTTGAAATATTGAATAAAAACCAAGCACAATTGAGCTTCATATATGAATTTAGGGCTCAGAAAAGTGATATTTTTGGACATGGAAATTTAAATGAATGAGGGCTCAGTACAAACTCCACTTCATATAAAAATTACAGCAACTAATTCAATAGTACCATCCACCAAGTACAAAATGGAACATTCCTTATGGTGAGTTCCTTCATATCAAAAGAATTTGTTCAGAACCAATTGAATGTGAAAAGCATCTTGAAGCCTCTGCAGAAAGATTTAAAGCTAAGCAATATCAAAAGAAAAGCATAGCTACTGCAACAGAACATATAAGTCGAGTTTCAAGAATGGAATTAATTAATAAAAAGTCAAAACCCGAAAAGAATTCAGAGAATTCAATACGATTCATCACTACGTATTCTAAAGGGGCTACAGAAATTCAAAGTTTTGTTAAAGAAACATTGGTTCGTATTAAAGATAGATTTGATGGTTAGTGACATTATGAGGGAGGAACCACAAATCATATTGAGGCATGCTCCTAATTTAAGGGATAAATCGATTAGAAGCCATTTCAGTTATGAGAAGAAAAATTGGTTACAACAACTGGGATTTTAGAAGTGTGCAAGTTGTACGGCTTGTAAGATCGACATAAATAAAAGAGAATATTCTATTGTGAACAGACATGTAAAACAAATTAGACAACACATTACATGGAAGAGTCCATTTACAGTTTGTCATTGAATGCCCTTGTGGTTTAAATATGTGGGTAGCACATTATGTGAGATAAAAAAACGGATTTTAGAACACATTCGTGACACCAGAAATTTAAACAGGAGTTATGTGATTTCAAGGCACATGGAGTTGGCACACAATAGTGAATGGCAGTTACTGAAATATGATGCTATAGATCAAGTACCCAAAAATGAACAAGGTGGGGATAGAAAGAAATAGTTACATCAATTAGAATCAAGACATATAATGGAAATTCTCTCTCTAGCCCCATTAGGAAAAGAAGGAAGCATAAGTTAGCAGTTTAAAATATAAATTTTAACTTGTCGTGAATTGCATAGATTAAGTAGGTAGATGGAATACTGAAATAAATATGGTGGGCGATCAAGGCTTGGATCATAAATAATAGAAGGTGAGTACTAATACCCGAGATTTACTAATGGGATGTTTGTAATATTTGGGCAAGATAAGGTTTAGCAATTTCCACACATATAGAAAAAGGGAACCAATATCCGCAACTTTGTAATCAGTATACATGTTTAATAAAAAAATCATGCACATTCACAAGTACCCATCATATAATTGAGAGGTTATGTGCCCATGAGAGAGTTATATAAATATGATTGTAAAGTGACAGCTTACTAATAGCAAACATGTAAAGAAACATATGAATTGGTAGTAATAATTACAAACACCACAGTGCAATGGGAAATGGTGTTAAACTGTATTTAAATGAAATTAGGTAATTAAGATCGTAAAATCATTTAAAAAGTATAAACATTATAATTCTGCCTTTTTTGGGCAATATATTGGACATGGACGATTGATTTTGAAACATTGTTTGTATGGGTATAGTATTATTGTTGAATATTTAGTATTTTGTAGATAAATACTGAAGAGAGACTAAGAGGAAATGCTTGTGAACAAGGTCTGGGTGACTGAAACGCGTTGGGCTTTCTCATTTAACTGCAAAACAGAGTTCTACAACAAAAAATGAAAGTGCACAACAACTCTGGAGTGCAGTTGATTTCCTTATAAAGGCGAGGAAAAACAGAGTCATATATATATATTCACATATATATATATATATATATATATATGTGTATATATATATGTGGAGAGAAAGAGATAGCTATATATATGTACATACATACACATACATGTATATATCAAGGTGTGTATGTGTGTTATAATTAGGTGAATTTCTCAGTGACAAGTTAACATTGAATCTAAAAACACAGAAATCCACCAGTTATAGTTAGCAGCACTAACTATAACTTGCACCCCGACATGTACTGCTTATGACCCTACATATGGCATCACTGATGATACGTTCTGTGACATAATTTATGCCATCACTGATGACATCTCAAATGACATCATCAATGACATCACTGATGACATCATTTAATGAGTACGTCAGTTTGTTTTATAGTTCACATAAAGGCGGGTAATTACCATAGCACTTCTCAATATAATTGTGTACAGGCTGGGTCCAGCTAATAGGTGTGTTTAAAAAAAACCATGTGCTCCTAATCCACCATGGCTGTGTAGAGGTATTGAACATGTTAAAAATGTTTGCATTCTGGATTGTCTCTGTGCAGGTTACAGTTGACTTGTATTCATTATATTCCACACAACTTTTTGCTTCTGCAGAAAAAGGTTCTAACACGAGAAAGATTTGATGTAGTAAATAATAACTTCCATAAGGAGCCTTGAGTTATTAGAGAGAATTGTGTCAGTTTGATCATATATGCTACACATGAACAAGTGTGTACAGCGGGTACTACCCTATGTATGCATGCTTGTTTTATTTCAGAAAAAGGGCTATCTGTAAAGGATTAACCACAGTATGAAGGGTGCAGGTTATATCTTGGTTATTTGTAGCAAACAGTGCCTTTTTTTTACCACAGATGCTTGAATGTACACTGTCCTTATTAGATTCTTTTGAATACTTTTTCACATATTTCTCATGAGATGTTTACTGTTTGCAAACAGTGAGGTTTAGAATTAAATCTGGCCATAGAGTAAACACTACCTACAGCACTGAGGGCCAGATGTGTGAACAGATTTCGCACTCGCAAACAGCGAAATCGGCAGTTTGCGAGTGCAAAATCGAGGTCTGCAATGCATCAAATGCATTCGCAGACCAAAAACAGAAAACCGCAAAAATTGCGATTTTCTGCATTGCGACCTGGATTTTGCGAATCGAGGAAATTGCGATTTTTCGCAGAATGGTATTTTGCAAATGCAAAATACCATGACCTGCAAGCAGGTGGTAACCTGGTGCAAAATTTAAAAATGCAGTAAAACTGCATTTTTAAATTTGATATGTAAAACACACATGCCCTTTTGGCATGTGTGTACTTTACATGTGGAAAAAAACAAATGGGGTGCAGGAGAGGGGGCCTTAGACCCCCAGCACCCAGGCCCTTTGCTTTTCCCAAATTGCGATTTCTGTTTCAGAAATCGCAATTTGCGAAATGCAAAAAAAAACGCAGCTATGGGCCAACAGGCCCATAGCTGCGAATGGGGCCAGTATCGCAATTTGCGATTCGGTAATTGCATTTGCGATTTTAAGAAATCGCAATTACCGACTCGCAAATGTGATACATGGCCCTTTGCGAGTCGGTAATTGCGATTTCTTAAAAATCGCAATTACCGAATCGCAATGGGCCAGATTCATACATCTGGCCCTGAGTTCTTTACTGAGTTCTTTACTGATATCAACTTTATTTCTTAATATAGGTTCAGTATGTCTCAGTGGTATAATACAGATTAAAGCTATCTGCTTTGACTATTCCCTATTATATTCTGTTACAGTATTCTTCAAGAATACTGATAACTTCTCTGAATAGTCTGCACTTTTGAAAGCTTGTTCTCTCTATTTGATAAATTTAGTTAAACATTCCATTAATTTAGACCATCTAGAACAGGGATTCCATTTTGGACATGCTACATGCAATGTTCTGTAAATATTGATTGATTAAGAAAAAAAAAAACCTGCAAACTGATAAGAAAAATAAATCTTTTAAAAACTAATTAACTCTATTATTGACTCCTAATTAAAATAACTGTGATGTTAATTTACTGATTTGAGAAATTGCAGCTTATGCCTATACCTGTCACAAAGATCCCCTAATATGGGCCGTAGATGCAGAGTATTTTAGTAATTTTCTAATTCTCCGCTTGCCAAAAAAGTTAATTAAAAAGTACCCAAAGTTAGATAAAAAGATCAAATTCCCAGAATCTGAGAGCAGAGGCTGATGAGGTGCAGTTTCTGAAGGGATTACATATTGTGGCTGAAGAGTTCGGGTCTGAGTATCAATAGGGTCGATGCGTCAAAATGTGTATATTGTGATTTGTATTGAAATGGTTTTGTGATGTTTTGAATTGCGATTTTTATGGTTTACGTTTATGTGCTTTGTGGTCATCGGGCTAAAATCTAGTCTAAGATCCCGGGATAGATATAGAGAAAAATATGAAATTCTTTCTGCTAGAACAAGTGTAAGTCATGAGACATTGATGACTTTACATACAGATAGGGACCTAATAAACTTTTGAGATTGTATTAATATTGATGTTTGTGAAACCTAATGTGCAAAAGTGATACAACACTGATTAGGTGATTTCCCGCAGGTCGAGCATTCATTATTATGAGTGGTAAAATTCTTATTGATTGGGAATCAGAAGGGGTACATTCTTATTCAGGTTGCTGGTTTGCACTATTAGTTTTCTTTAGAAGAAGCAAAGAGAAATTGATGCCTTTTTATGTTGCTTTATTATTAGATTTGTCATTCATTCATTTAGAGTAGAAAATTGTAAATAAGGGTGAACTGCTGTAAGGAGCGAGTTGTTGGGTCATATTGTGCCACGTTGGTATTGCTTGGTTAATGTGAAGCGACACCGTGATTGGTTAAATCTTGTCAGCAGACATGAAATCATTGGTTGGTTGTACTATAGAACTGTTGTGATTTTGTAAAGGAGGTCTGGGTTCTGATGACTACGAAACAATTTAAAAACATTTGAAAAGCTGTGATTTTGATTAATGAATTCTTGACTTAATTTTGAAATACTGAAGTTTTTCACAACTATATAGAGTTTAATGAGAGGTAATGTAATAGTTCCAGTTAGAGAGGGTGAGAAAGTGCCTCCTGAGGATACACCTGCATATCATATCAAATGTTGGTTGAAGAAGGGTTACATACATGTGTTTGGCTTCATCAGTGGTACAAGATCACTGAGAAAGAAGGATCATTGTGTTTTCCTGAATGGGATACATTTACTTTAGGGATAATTGGCAGATTACATTAATTTAATCCATCTCCTATATCTGCACAATTTAAAGTGCTAAGCACATGGGAGAAAAGAGCCAAAAACAAAGATAGAAAAAGATTTTTAAAAAGAACTAAAAGAGCAGTCAAAAATTATGCAGTTGCAGAATTGAATGAAAAATGTGTGGAGGAAGGGTATAGTAAAAGGTACTAGATTATATCCTGTACTTTCAAAAGAAGAAGGTGTAAAAGCTAAAGATTCTAAAAAGCCAGTAAAGGAGACAATGAAGTAAAAGCAGATGCAAAGCATTATTTACATTCTGATTTGAGTGATTATATATTAGAAAAATTATTGGCTACATGTACACCACACATGTTGGTCCTATGCCAAATGATGGAACTCAATTAGTAAATAATATAACCATAGCTACAGCTCCAACAGGTCCAGGTGCTTCACAAATCATTAGTCAGATGCAAGCAGTACAGCCTGCAAATATACAACCTATACTAACTCAGCCGATTGTTGCACAGCCTGTTACTACACAGCCTGTATTACAGCAAACAGTTGCCAATGCTCCAGTACGAATGTGGACAGCTCAAACAATAACTCAAAGTGGTGTTCCAGTTACTGTTGTTACAACAGCACAGGTTAAGGAATTGGTTACACCACAAGCAATGCCTGCACAGATTATTCATACTCCAACTACAGTGAATCAGCAACCAACCGGGGGTACACCAGTAAATGGGTTTATTCTGACTTCACAAAATTCACAAATTGCAGTATGGTCACCTCCCCGGACTCTTCAAGCATTAATTTGTATTTACAACCCAAATGTGCCAAGTGAAGGTAATTTAGCAGATGGTTTATTTCCTTTAAGTTTGAAGAAGCTGCCAGAAGCTGCCAGAAATTGAGTGAAAATTGAGGATGCAGAAAGTCCAACTACTAGTTCAAGTTCAGAAACAAGACAAGCTCCTGCAAAGGAGAAATCTTTAAATGCACCCAATTGAAAGTCACATTAGAGGAAATAATTAGAGGGTTTTTGAATCTTGTTCATATAAATCAATATCAAGTAAAATACTTGGTTTACTTATGTAAAGAAATCACGAGAAGAGCTGCAAGCTGTTCATGACATATTAATTGAATTGTCAACTAATATGAGGTTGATATTTCTCAAAGCATACTATTGCAAAGAGGTTTTGGGGTACAATTAAATGATGACCTAATTGAAAGCATGCATCTTTCAGGAATGCAAATTCACTCACTGAATTAATTAAATAGGTATGCAAATGGAGTAAATTGGCTGCGAAAACAGATGGTAACAAAAACATGAAAGGTAAAAGAAACCGGCAAAAGGGTCTGAGGAGAAAAAAAACAAGAATTATTTTCAGAAAAGAAAGAGACAACAGCAGTATCCTTTGAGGCAAATACCAGGAGGAGGACATGTACATGTCCCTTGCAGTATGGGAGATCTTGTAGTATATACAAACAGGTTTTTAAAGTTGAGAAGAAGTACAGTGCAGTGGTATACACAAGTTGAAAGATTTGCTAAGATTTCAGAGGTTTTATGGACTGATTTGAATACATTCTTTGATATTATGGCTTTGAGTGATTTGTGGGCAGAATGTAAGATTGCTCTTCAATGGCCAGATACAGAATCAGTGAGCGATCCTGATACAAATGCACCTTTGTCTGTGGTAATGACTAAATATAATGAGTCAATTACATTTTTGAAGGGTAGAGTTCCACCTAAAGATATGGATTATTTAAAGTTAAATCAAATGCAACAGGAAGTGAAGGAAACGGCACATGATTATTGTGAAAGGTTGATGAAAGCTTTTCAGCAACATACAGGACAGACACATCTTGATCTAATAGATATGGGATTTTTAATTACACAGTTTGTGCTTTGCTTGAGACCTGAGGTATGTCAGAACATACAGAAGAATGAGATTTGTTGGCAGATAAAGACTTTTGATGAGTTTAAAATATGCACAGTAGTGCAGGTATGAGCTGGAGATGAAACAGTGTAAGGTTAAAGAGAAGTTTATGTTAACACAGACTAAATATGTGCAATGTGTTTTTTCGCTTCAGTTGTTTGTTATAAATTGTAGTGCAGCCCAAGAGATCAATGGAGTATAAGTAGGTAGTTTTCAAGCAGGAATGTAGGGTGTACAGGGAGGAATTAGGGTGTCTCAAGGTAGAGGTGCTTCTATTGATCAGAGTACAGGTGTTGATGTTGCAACGCCGATGAAGATGACACCTTGTCACCAGCGCAACAGGTTGGGGCATTGAAGCGTGAGTGTAGGTTTAATACAGATAGAACTGTTAATAATCAGAAGCAGGGACTGAATCAAATGCAAGTGACAAATACTCCTAGGAGGCAAATGTAAGTGCCAATGCAAGATCAAGCTCAAATGTTACCTGTGCTACAAACACCTATGGCACAGTCAAGTGTAAACAATGCCAGATTAAATCAAAACCAGTTCCCTCAAATTAATGTCATACGCACTCAAAATCAAGATGTAGTTCATCAGTTCCCTATGTTTGATAACCTTGACATGTTAAATTTAGGCACATCACAATTATGGTGTCTGAGAGGGGAGGTGGATTGAATACTTGGCACAGTCTTAGAGGTAGATCAGAGTGGACCATTTGCAAGAGGTGATGTAAATGGTGACCAAGTGTAATTTCTAATCGAGACAGGACCTACTTGTTCTACTGTGGGAACATTGGAAGTACCAGCCCTTCCCCTCTCTGTAAAAGAGATCCAAGGTATAGGAGTTACAAAGAGACAAATGACTGATCCAATTTCAAAAGAAGTATCTGTAGAAATAGAATCCTTTAAAAAACATATCCATTGTGGTGTGCAATTCAAGTCCTGTGAATCTGTTAGGGAAAGATGTATTGTGCAAGTGAAATTGCACTATTTATTGTACAGCACAAGGAGTAGAGTTTCAGACCCATGATGAAAATGCAGATTTTAAAATTGTTTAGCAAGAAATGGTAGGGATTTACCCACTTTTTACAACAAAAGTCTTACCTGCAGATCTAGTTAAGAAAGTGAGCCCTACAGCATGCAATTTCACTGGAAAATATATTGGATTGATGAAAAGAGTTCAACCAGTTAAAATAAATGTAAGACTAGGTGCAGTTTTCCCTAGAACACCACCTTATGCCATAACCCTCAAAGTGATAGAGGGAATAACATCCTTGATAAATTAAATGTTAGAGAAGGGCATTCACAGTGAAATAATTGGGAGTTTGTGCAAGTCACCAATTAAGGGATTATGAAAGTCAAATGGAAAGTTCAGAATAGTTGTGATCCCATGTTGTTTTGTAGTACTGCATCTAGCCACCATACTTTATCAGATTCCATGCACAGCTAAATGGTTTTTGGTCATTGATCTCTCCCACAAAGACGTCATGTTCCGAGAGAAAGTAGTAGCATGGTGTTGTGTCCTACAAGGGTACACTAAAAGTACCTCCATTTTCAACCAGATTCTAAAAAGGAATCTGGAAACATTAAGCTCCTCATTATGACATTGGCGGTAAGTGAGAAAGTGGCAGAAAACCCCCCAACAGTCCGGCCATAATTAGTGCCAAATTATGACCATGGTGGTGAGAACTCCTATAGACAGCCAATGTACCACACCATGAGCCAGGGCGTTTACACCACGCACCATGGTGGCTGCCATAAACAGCCAGGTGGAAGGCAAAGTACCGCCTACCATATTATGACACAGGAAACCGCTAGGATTTCCGGGGCGGTGCCAAGCCATCAAAAGCCTGGTGGAAACAGAACACAGAAAATGAAAGACTCACCAACAAGCGCACAGAGGACTCCGCTGCCGACATATAACTGGAACTTCAAGTCTTTCCAATGCTCATCTACGCTATGCTCCACTGGAACACCAACACCGATGAAGACGACGACGGTGAGGACAGCCGCATAGCACACAAGGGAGGGAGGGAGGAAAATGAGAGTGACACACACACACACACAACACACACCATACACACAACCAGCTGCAGACAAAAAACAATCGCACACGACACACGGCACAATAAAACATGGACCAGATTTCAGAAGTACTGAAAATATATTAGCAAGGGAAAAGCCACCACATGAACCTGATCAATACAATTGTCCACCAAGGTCCAATGGCCAGTCCAAAGTACAAAGGGCCCACATGGCCACAGGGCACAGTCCAAGGCCCAACTTCTCTCCTGACATCAACTGCACAGAACTCTGCAGGGGCATCATTTTGTAAGTGGGCAGGCCCTCAGGGAGATGAGGGGTGGGGGGCACCTTAGCTGAAATCAGGATCTTTCCCACTGATTCTGGAGGGGGCTCCATGCCCATTTCTCTGTGCAAGGCCACAGTCTCTCAGGTGGGTGACTTGCCCACTGGTTCTGGAGGGGGCTCCATGTCCATTATTCTGTGCTGGAGAATGCAAGGTCACAGTCTCTCAAGTGGGTGACTTGCCCACTGGTTCTGGAGGGGGCTCCTTGTACAGCAGTTCCAGGAGGGTAGCCTACATGCCCTCTGCTGGAGGTGAGGGCTGCACTGTGTCAGTAGGTGAAGGTGCCTCCTGGGCAGCCTCTGCTGCAGGTGAGGGCTGCACTGTGTCAGCAAGTGAAGGTGCAGCCTCTGAAGGAGAAGTGGGCCGCACTGCTTCAGCTGGAGGTGAGGGCTCCATGACCACTGGTGGTGATGGTACCATCCTGCCAGCCTCTGCTGTAGTTGAGGGCTTCTTCCCCTTCATGGTAGACGTCAAGGGCTTCTTCCCCTTCATGGCATGAGTCGAGGGCTTTTCCCCCTTCATGGCAGGAGTCAAGGGCTTCTTCCCCTTCATGGCAGTGGCTGTGGGATCCTTACCCTTCCTGGCTGGTGGAGTGGGAACCATCACTTTCTTGCCTCCACGACTAGGAGGTATCTCCACTGTCCACATGGACTGTTTTGCTGAGGTGCTCGGTTGGGTCTTTGGGACCCTGCTCTTACGGGAAGGACGGGGGAGAAGGGGGAGGGAAGAGGTCAAGTTGGGCAAGTAAAAGCTTTTTAGGGATGGTGGGGCGGGAAGAGATAGGAGGGATGCAAGTGGACGTTGAGGGAATGGTTGTTAGAGGAGTACGTCTGCTGTCTTGGGTGCAGGTGCATGGGGTGTGTGCTGATGTGAGATGGATGACTGTTGGGTGTCTGAGTGCTTGCATTTGTGACCTTTAGGAGTAGGGGGACAGACAGGGTTGGAGAGGACACAGGGGACGCGTGGATGGATGCTGTGAAGGTGTTTGCTAGTGAGGTGTGTGCGCTGCTTGGTGTGGTGATGTTGGTGGTGGATGTTGAAGCAGTGCATGCAGGTGTGAGTGTGGACTTGACTGTGAGCGAGGAGGAGGAGGAGGGGGAGACAGTGGAGGCAGTGGATGTGGTTGTGTCTGCAACTGTCTGGTGTTTGCGTGAGTGCTTGTGTGTTGAAGTGTGTTGCCTGTGTTTGACTGTGCTACTCATGTATGTTGTCTTGTGTGCCTGCTCGTCTGTATATGTGCATGGGATGGGTTGGAGTTGACGAGACTGGGACTGGGAAGTGGTAGTTGGAGGGGGAACGGTAGGGACAGGGACAATGGCTGCCATCAGGGAGGGGGCCAGAGCCTGACTCGACCTCTGTTAGGCCGCCAATCCACCGTGGATGCCGTCCAGGAAAGCATTGCATTGCTACATCTGGGATGCCAGCCCCTGGATGGCATTCACATTGGTTGACTGCCCTACAGAGATGGATCTCAGGAGGTCACTAGCCTCCTCACTCAGGGCAGAAGGGCTCACTGGGGCAGGGCCTGAGGTGCCTGGGTCAAAGGAGATGCCCACACACCTGGGAGAATGGGCACGGGCAACATGCTGAGGGGCTACTGGGAGGGCTGTGCTTGTATGGGGGATGGTGGCAGTACCTGCTGCTCGGCTGGTTACAGAAGTGTCCGCCACTTCCAGGGAGCTTCCATCGGAGGAGGTATCTGAGTCAGTGTTGTCACCTCCTGTCTCTGCTGTGGTGCTCCCCTTACCCTCTGTCCCACTAATTCCCTCGGCGTCAGTGGACTCTGCCTCCTGGGTGCTGTGGGATGCAGCTCCCTCTGTCGTTGGTGCCCCTGCTCCTCCACCAGATGATGCTAATGCACACATGGGAAGGATGACAGAAGATAAAGGGGAGAGAGAGAAATAGAACACTGGGTCAATTACTGCACCAACACCACTGTTGGCATACATAGCACCATCACACACAGGGATCAGGATTGAACACTATGCATTGCACTGCCATTGATTTGGCTAGATGCCACAGCAAGTTGAGGACCAAACACTGCCAACTGCACACCTCCTGGGACCCATTAAGCCCTGTCTGACATGGAATGCAACCTAGCTAGATTACCTTGTTGTCCCTTTCAACCTTTACCCTGGAGCTGGATCACCCTGCAGTATCTGGCCTGGCATTAAGGGACACCCACCATCCGGCTCCCATGCCACCCATCAATTATTGTAGTAATGCCCGTTGTACTCAGCCCCTTGTGGCTGCTGTGATGCCCTCAAGTGCCCATCCATCTCTGGCTAGGCCACCTCCAGTATGCAGGCCATCAGGGGGGTCAGGTTCCAACGGGCACCCCTTCCTCGTTGGGAGACCATCCCCAGCTGGGCCTCTGCGGTCTTCTGTGCCCAGGGTCTTAGGTCCTCCCACCGTTTCCGACAGTGGGTGCTCCGCCTGCAATAGACCCCCAGGGTCCGCACGTCCTTGGTGATGGCACGCCATAATCTCTTCTTTTGATGGGCGCTGACCAGCAGAGGCGATATACAGTAGAAGGGAGGACACCATTACACATACAATCCAGCCTGTCACAGATATGGCCCACCAACTCCGTTTCCTTTACTATTGGCACACACATCAGCCGGCGCACACCATGTACACCACCACATGACATCCCTCCCCATGACACGATGCTTGCACACACATCTCCATGCATCCTTACCACATGTATCATACCCAAGGTGTACTCACCTTTTTGTCTGGAGGCCCATACAGCAGTCCATACTGGGGTAGAACCCCATCCACCAATCTCTCCAACTCCTCCACATTGAAGGGAGGGGCCCTTTCCCTGGTCACACAGGCCATGGCAGGTTCCAGACACAGGTCACAGAGACACACGCAGTGTAGGTGTTCTCCTGTTGAAGGTCAGGAAACAAGTGAGGAATCAGATAGAAAATTGCGGTCACGTACACGCGGGTGTACACCGTCACTGCCGCCGCAGATCTCAATTGGCCACTGTACTCCATAGAGCCCCATATTATCCAATGAGGAATTGCACGGCGGTGCAAGACCACCTTCTGCCACGACGCCTAACGTCAGCCGAGTTACCTCACTTCCACCTATCCCTACATATAGGACAGGAGGTCGCCATATCATGGTGATTGACTACCATCAGACTAACCTTTACTGCGTCACTGTCTAGATTTGCACATACCTTTCATTCTCACTGTTCCATCACATAAATGTGACATGTACACTGAGGTTGGTGGTCCATTGTTCAAATTGTGACAGCCTACTTACTCTTGTGTCCCTTAGATACCTACCGCTGCGGATGAATGGGAGAAGACGATCCCCCGTGCACAGACCCCTTGTGGATTTGGCTACACTGGAGGACAGGCACAAAATACTCACCTATAGACTGGCCAGGGCCACAATCACAGAGCTGTGTGCCCAATTGGAGTGTGACCTGATATCAGCTATCTGTCATTCCACTGGGATCCCTTCTCTTGTGAAAGTGCTATCAGTGCTCCATTTCCTGGCAACTGGTTGTTTCCAAGTGACAGTGGGCTTAGGAGCTGGAATGTCACAGCCAACGTTTTCTATTGTGCTAGCAAGGGTCTTGTCTGCCTTGGTGAAACACATGTGCAGCTACATTGCTTTCCCCCTGGTGGAAGATTTGATCACTGTAAAGGCAGGAGTCAATGCAATGGGCCGTACCCCCAATTTAATTGGTGCGATTAATGGTACACATTTTGCGTTAGTTTCCCCCCCGCTGGAATGAACAGGTGTTCAGGAATGGTAAGAGTTTACACTCACTGAATGTGCAAATGGTTTGCCTGGCGGACCAGTACATCTCCCGTGTCACTGCCATGTATCCTGGGTCGGTGCATGACTCCTTCGTCCTGAGGAATAGCAGCATCCCAAATGTGAGGGCCCAACTACAGAGACACAGGGTGTGTCTAATAGTTGAGCCAGATCCCCCACCCACTTTATGTCAGTGTATGCCTTCAGGTGTTCTCCCCATAGGATTGTGTAAGGGTAAATGTTGTCCCTAAATACTTGCAGGTGACTCTGGCTACCCAAACCTATTGTGGCTGCTGCCCCCTGTGAGGAATGCCAGGACAGGGGCTGAGGACCATTATAATGAGGCACATGGGCAAACCAGAAGAATAAATGAGCCGACCTTTGGCCTCCTGAAGGCCAGGTTCAGGTGCCTCCATCTGACAGGTGGATCCCTGTGCTACTCACCCTGAAAGGTATACCATATAGTAGTGGCCTGCTGCATGTTGCACAACCTGGCCCTCAGAAGACATGCCTTTTCTGCAGAAGGAGGGGGCTGGAGATGACCCTGTGGCAGCATTGGACCCTGAGGACAGTGCGGATAAGGAGGCAGAAGATGAGGATGAGGACAACAGAACATTAGTCATACGATAAATTCCAATGACAAACAGGTGAGACAGTGGAACTGAACATTACTCTGACTATTGATTTGCCTGTGGCATGATGGCATTCACTTCCTTTGCATCTCAACTTACTGTCACCTATGGCTTCTAATTTTCCAGATGCTAGTGAAATGACAACATTGTCCTGATGTGATCATTACAGACAGTGCCAGGTCATTATTTGTTATCTATCACAATGTTCAGATCATTTGCACGCGATGTGACTGTTCCCACAAAGGCACATTGCAGGAACATAAAACAGTGTTACTCAAATTGTGTTCAAGGGTGTTTATTGTAGTGCTATAAAATTGAGGGTGAAGTGCAATGGAGCAGGGTGATGGTGAAGGAACATCCAGGGTATTGTTCCAGTCAGTTTGTAGCACAGGTCCAGTGTCCAAGGGGCCATAGGAAGTGGAGCAATGGCAGTTCAAAGTGGACAAGGTGACAGGGTAGGACACAAGGGGGACAATCAGGAGAGTCTCATTTCCTGGTGGTGGTTTTGGTCTTGGCAAGTGTCTCTTTCTTCTGTCTGGTTCGCAGGGAACGTTTGCAGGGTGGTTCCCCTTCTGCAGGGGGAGGGGTGCTGGTGGCCTGTGGGTCCTGTGGCTGGCCCTCCTGTCCACTAGTGGCAGCGGAAGTGGAGGGCTGGTCAGTAGACTGGCTAGTGGTAGGGGCCCGCTACTGTGAAGTTCATTACCTCATGATGTTGGCCATGTCTGCTAGCACCCCTGCTATGGAGATTATGGTGGTGTTGAGAGCCTGCAAGTCCTCCCTGATCTCCTGATTGTGTTCCTCCCACAGCCACTTGTTCTCCTGCATGTTTTTGAGGATTTGGTCCATCGTGTCCTGGAACTGTTGGTAGGCACCCAGGACTTTGCTGAGTGCCTCCTGGAGAGTCGGTACCCTGGGCCTGCCCTCCCCCTGGTACATGGTGGTCCTCCCAGTGTCCCTATTGCCCTGTGCCCCTGTCCCCTGAACTGTGTGACCACTACCACTGACCCCAGGTCCCTGATTGTCTTGGGTATGAGGTGTGAACTGGGGTCCCTGAACAGGTGGGCACACTGCTGATTAACGTGTCCTGGGGACAGAGCTGTGGGTACGCTGAGTGGGTGCTGTGGTATTGGTGACTGATGGGGGAGGCTCTGTGGTGGACTATGAGTAGGCTGGGGTGACCGTCTATCCAGTGGTCCCTGGTGGGCCAGGTTGTTGATCCAGATCCTGGAGTCCAGAGTTACTGTCATCACTGGGGGCATCTTCTGTTAGGGGACTGGATAGTCGTGGCACCTCCTCTCCACTGAGATTGGCTAGGGCACCTGTGGGATGTAAGAGATGTATTATGCTTCATGCTATCGTCCCCTCTATGGTTGCTTTTGCCCTACCACCTTTGATTGTGTATGGTGATATATTGTGGGATTGTTAGTTCCCCTATGCTGTGCATGCTTTGGTGATGGATGTCCATGCAGAGCTGGGAGGACTGTCCATTCATTGATATGGCATGGAGGGCTGGGCATTGGAGTTAGTCGTATGTGTAGGTGCATTGCGTGGGATGGAGTGAAGTGATGGGAGTAAGGGTGGGGGTGTGTGATGGCATGCAGGTATGGGAGGTGATAAGTGGTAAATATTGACTTACCAGTGTCCAGTCCTCCGGCCACTCCAGCAAGTTCCTCAGAATGCAGTAATGCCAAGACTTGCTCCTCCCACGCTAGTCCTCTGTATGGCGAGCTGGTGCCTCGCTGCCACGGAACGCACCTTGCCCCGTAGGTCATTCCACCTCTTCCTGATGTCATCCCATGTTCTTCGATGCTGTCTCATGGCGTTCACCCTGTCTACGATTCTCCTCCATAGCTCCTTCTTCCTTGCAATGGATATTTGCTGTACCTGTGCTCCAAACAGCTGTGGCTCTACCCTGACTGTTTCCTCCACCATGAGCAGCAACTCCTCATCTGTGAAACGAGGGTGCCTTTGTGGGGCCATGGGTGTTGTGTGATGTGTGTGTAAGTGTGTGGGTGTTGGGTGGTGTGATTGGGTAGGTGTAGTGGAGTGCGTGAGGGATGTATGTGTGTGTGTATTTGTCGCAGTAGTCTTGATATCTGTCTGGTGGCAAAGATTTGTATTTGTAAAGGGTTGTGGGTGTGTGTTTTATAGTGGTGTGAGTGGGTGGGTGTGGTGTGTGCATGAGTGTCAGGTGTGGGTTGTTTAAATAGGCCAATGTTGCATAGTTTAGTATTTGGTTGTCTACTCTGAGTGCGGGGGTGTATACCGCCAATGGTTCACGGCCATTTAATGTCTGCCGTGATGATTCGTGGATCATGATGTGATGGGCCTTATTCTGTTGGCGTAACGGTATAGGTGTTGGGACCGACAGTTTAGCACTGATCTTTATGATGGCAGATTTGTGTGTGTGGCTGTATTCTGTCAGTTTTGTGTGTGTATGTGTTTCGTAATATACCGAACAGATATTTGTCACCGTGGCGGTATGTTGACGGCCGTCAGCATGGCGGTAAGCAGGATTTACCACCAATGTCATGATGAGGGCCTTAGTCTGCCCCGAAATTCAGTCTTGGTGCAGTATATTGATGGTCTGCTTGATGTATCAAGAGCAAAATAATCTTGCAAAGTCAACTCCATTGCAATTGTTTGGTAGAAAATGAACATAAAATGCCACCAAACAAACTGCAATATTGTTAAAAAGAAGCCCAGTATTTGGGATATATCGTTGAGAAAGGAACAAGAAAAGTGTCAAGAGAAAAAGTCAAAGCAACTTTGAAAGTGAGTCCACCTAAAATGCAGAGAGAAGTGAGGATGTTTTGGGAATGGTTGGCTTCTACGGGCAGTGGACACTCAAATTTTCCTTAGTGGAAAAAGCATTGTTGAGATTGACACATAAAGATCCAACAGATCCAATTCCATGGGACAATGAATGCATGGAAGAATTCCTAGAGCTGAGAGAAAGTCTTTGTCATGCCCCAGCACTGGGAATGCTCGATTACACAAAATATTTCATATTGTTCTGCAGTGAGAGGAAAGACTGCACCTCTAAGTGGTAACTTAAGTTTGTGGAGATGCCAAAAAGCCTGTGGCATACTTCTTGGTCACTGTTGATTCTGTACCTGCTGCTTTGCCTAGCTGTTTAAAGCAGTAACTGCAGTTAGTTTGTCTTATGAGTAAGTTATGGTCCCTCACTCAGTTGAGGTACTGCTAACTAGAACTAAAAGTCAGCATCTTACCAATTCAAGGTTGACTCGTTATGAGCTGCAAATCCTTGTGGGAAGCAATGTGGTGCTGAGAAGTTGTCAAGTACTGAATTCTAGCACACTGTTGCCCATCCCCGGAGGAGGAGCATCTGATTGTTTTGAACATGATTGCCTTGATGTCGTGGACTTATGCACCAAATCTAGACCAGACATAAAAGATGAGCCTTTAATTGGCCCATATTACATTTTATTTGTATACAGCTCATGCATAAAAACAAATGAAGCTTCTCTGAGAGCAGCTTATGCGGTCTGCCCAATTCTTCAGCACAAAATGCAAAATTAATTGTTCTTACCAGAGCTTGCAGCATGTCAGACCAAATGAGAGTGACTATATTTACAGATAATCAGTACAGATTTAGTGTTGTCCATGGCATTGGGCAAGTGTGGACCCAGAAAAGGTTTATAACCTCATCTGGTTTACCTGTTCACAACGGGGGACAGGTCAGAAACCTTCGGGAAGCTTTGCAACTTCCAACTGAAATTGCTGTGGTAAAGTGTGCAGCACACAGGAGCAACAGTGGTTTTGTCATTGTCAGCAACAGGTATGTTAGTGAAGTGGCATGTGGCTTGCACATTCAATAACTCATTTACATGAGTTTTACAAATAAAATTCCAGGTAAAAATTTATTTTCCGTGATGTTCAGAATGGCTAACCATTGAAATGAAGTCAGCAAGTGCAAGAAAATGCACCAGAAACCGAAAAGAAGGGTTGTATTAGAGCAGGTTGCGTAATAGATGAATCTAATGTTTGGGTTTCAGAGGATGGAAAACCAGTATTGCCAGATAATTTGCTACCTCCAATAACAAGACATTTTCATGGCCAGACTCATTTGGGCAGAGTTGCCATTATTCGCACTTTTAAAACGTTCTGGTTTACTCCCAGAATCAGAGCACTAGTTGAAGGATTATGTCATCGATGTGTGACGCGTCAACAGATGAATGTAGGCAAACAAATTCATGTTCCACTGAGTCATGTGGGAAGATCAGGAGAACCTTTTAACTAGATACAAATGGATTTCATTTAAGTGGTGCCTGACTGTAGCCAAGTTACTTTTGAGAAAGCTAATACCAAGGTATGGCATGCCTGTCTCTCTAGAATCTGATCAAGGTATTCACTTTAACAGTGAGATTAAAAAAAATTGTGTGCAGCATTGCAAGTTGAACAGAAGCTCCATTGCAGTTATCGTCTAAAAGCTTCAGGCATAGTGGAACAGTAAATGGGACAATTGAATAAAGATTGGCAAAGGTTTGTGCTTCCACTTCCCTGAAATGGCCTGAGGCTTTACCTATAGTGCTGATGAGTCTTCAGACACCTGATGGAAAGACTGGTTTGTCACCCCATGAGATCCTGATGGGTAGAGCAATGAGGCTACCTGCAGCTCCACCAAATGCACTTGTGAATATAACAGATGACATGGTACTCAATCCTTGTCAGGGACTGGCTGATGTGGTATGTTCTGTCTCTTGGCAGGTTGTTACCACTAATCCAAACTATGAGCAGTGCCATGACGTTAGTCCTGGAGACTGGGTCATAGTCAAAAAGCATGTGAGAAAGTCCTGTTCACTTGTCCCTATCAGGTGATTCTGACCACAAATACCACAGTCAAATGTGCTTGAATCCCAAACTGGGTTCATGTACCTCATAAACAGAGAACAAAAGATCCATATGAAGAAATATTGTTCTATGGCCCAGACAAAAGAACACTGGTGTACGTACCACTGCACGTTGTATGAGAAAAAAACTCTAGAGAGAAAAGACTGTGATAAGAGAGAGCAAGAAGTGATAAGGGGTAAGGAATCTCAAGCAGGTGAAGAAACTGCCGGACAGCTCTCAGAGTGGCACTGGAAAAGAACTAACAACAAAGTCTGATGGAGTAACTTCTGAATCTGCTTCAGGACAAACAGAGAAGTGTAATGATCCAGGAAAATAAACAAGTTCTGGAATAGAGACAAGAACTGATTCACTTAGCGAAAAATGGCCAAAAGATTACAATAGAATGAAAACATGATTGAGTCAGCTGAATCAATAACACTGACTATCAGAGAAAAAGGAGTCTAGTTGTATAAGTGACACAGAAGGAGAACAAAAGCAATGGATGGAATGGTGAACAATGCAAGCATTTACCCCCGTCTCAAAGATCTGGATTTAATCCATCCTTTTTTTGCCCACTGCGCCACTCCAGTTTGGACCCAACCATATGAAAATCAGTCTTGACCCGTCCATCACTTGTTTTTTTTACAGAAGGAGAACAAAGCACACTCAGAAGGTCTAAGAGATCTAGAGTACCTTTTCAGAGATATTCATCACTTGAATGGACATACTCTGTGAGCCAAGACCTGAATGTTCCCATTTCTGATATACTTGATTGGAGCAAAGATTTGTTAGATCCTCGTTGAAAGTTTTTTTTGCTTGCAAATAACCTTTGAACAAGAATTACAGAATTTATAATATATGAAAGACTGAGCACCTGATTTAGATATTAGCGGAATGGTTACTTCGTCACAGTGGTGACAGATATCCTGTCTGTTGAAATCTAAACCCCATTATATCCAATGGGATTTCGATATCGGTGGATGCCAACATCTAAATCAGGCCCTGAGATATTATTTGAACTATTATGCAATACAAAGTCTAACAAAACAAACTGAAAAAGAAGATAAGAAGAGCACAGAGGAAGCAGCTGAAGAGAAGGGATAACACTTTAGAAGAACACGGAGTAGGGATTCTCTATACGAAGATCATATTATCATTAACAAGACTAAAAGAGACAAAAAAAGAAAAACAGAAAATCATTAAACAAAAAAGGCTGTATTTGCTGTTAAAAACAATTTATTGGGAATAGATCTGCTTTTAGAAACATCATGTGAAATGCCAACAGAACTAGATGCAAAATACGTTTAGGGACTTTACTGACACATATTTTAGTAGGAATAGCAATAGTATTAGGTATACACTTTACACCTGATACAGAGAAAGCTGTGGTAAATCATGTAAATACAGCACAAAAGCCATTTATTAATGAAGATGATTTAAAGCCATAATTTGAGATGACTTGAATGAAGATTATTCATTGAATGCTTATTCTAGTTTAGTACACGAATACACCAAGGCTTTAGAAGTTAAGGACTGCTATGTCCATGAAAATATACCATCTTCAACAAATGAACAGGTTTCTTGCTATTCCATTCCTCTTTCCTCTGCTATATCTTTCTCAGTTTAGTGTATATGCAATGCCATTTGAATATTATTACCCAAACATTGACATGGTGCTTTCTAAAGTTCTACTAATGAAAAGCATGAATTTACATCCACTAGCTAAGGACATGGGGACAGGAAGGCATCAGTTTAGTCTATTTCTTCTTATAAATTGAGAAAATTGAGAAAAAAATGGGCTGACTGCAGAGGCCCATAACTTTTCCTGACTCTGATGATGCCCTAGGTACTCCTAACCAGTCCCGTGGCCTGTGTTCTGTGCAAAAATAATATGCAAATTAGGCTAATTATAACTGGCTATGTCAATCTACCTATCAGTCCCTAGTATATGGTAGGGCATGCAGGTTTAGGGACCCCAGTATAGGTAGTGCACCCATAGGTGCACTGCTGAGGTGTCCAGGGCAATTTTAAAGGCGGGCCTGCCTTGCTGGCTGCTTTTAAATTAAACCCTTTGCTGCCAGGCCTTTTCCCCTCAGGTGCTGAGCTTTGTTTGGCTACTTGGGGTAGTTCACGCTTAGGCCCCCATAACTTTTTGTCCACATAAGCTAGCTACCCCATATTTGTGTCCTTTTTTTCCAAACTCCTAGGGCTTCCAAGGATACCCAGAGTTTGTGGGTTCCCCTGGAGGAGACAAAGAAATTAGCCAAAATACTGCTAAAGTTTCATTTTTTTGCAAAAAATGGGGAACAAGTGCTGCAGAAGAAAGCAGGTGTTCAAAAGCGATATCCCAATAGGTCTGCTGGACTCTTCTGGTTGCGGGAAAATATAGGACTCCCGCAACCGGGAAGAGACAAAAACGTTTAGAGATTGAGGGGATATCACAGCAAGTCGATAAGCACAATTTTCTTTTATAGATTTTTAGGCTGGCTCTGCTTTGGGGACCACACACAAGTGAAGTATCATTTTACTTGGAAGACCAAGGGGAATGCTGGGTGGTAGGTAATGTGTGCCAGCACGGTGATCCGACAAAGAAAAGTGAGGAAAATTTGATTATTTTAGCAAATTTTGGTTTGCAGAGGATTATGGGCAAGAAAATGTTGGAGGATCCTCGCTAGCCACAGCTCCCCGGACTCCAACAGGTGTCCAGTTTTCACACTAATCTAGAATTGGTACTTCTTCCCTTGAGAAGAAGCAAGCACACTACCAAGATTCTTACTTCTGTGATGATCCAAAAACTAAAACTGTGAAAAGAAACGCACTTAGATTATGTTAAAAAGACCCCTCACCTACGGACACAGTTGGTGGCATGCTTCATCATCGGAGTCCCACTGAGACACCTAGCATGTCACGGGTGTGCTTCGATGCCTGATTACAGCAGAGCAGGGTTTTTTAAATTGTTACCACACATAATGGTTGAATTTGGCACGAGGGTGAGTGATAGTTCAATAGATCAAATTTTATTAACAAGAGATTTAAAAAAATGAAATTCACTGTTAATAACTGAAAAGCCAAAAAACTGAACCAATGACTCATAGCTCATGAGCTGTAAAGCCACGTCACGGCACCAACCGCTTTACAGTCCATTCACATACCTTTCGTATGTGACATGCACAAGACCATTCACAAGGCTCTCTATAACTGACTCCTAAAATTTCACAAATGTCATCCTTGACTCTGGAGAACTATTCTTGAAAACAACAAAATCATTTAAAGTTGCCAAATGGAAAAGATGAAGAGTTAACTTCTTATACCAAATACAAGACTTACGAAACAGCAGTGTAAGGGTCCAACCTCTGATCAACTCTATCTACAACACCCATGTGCTTCTGATAATTTAAAATGCACACAGGTGTTCGCACTTAGGCAACCTGACCCCAAACAGCCACATGGAAAGTACGCTCATCATGGATGGTAGTCAGCATGTACACATCCCTCCTGTCTGCAAATTTCAGAGCTAGCAGCTCATCATTACGCAAGGCACTGCAGGGTTCCCTCTCAAGTTTTTTACAGACAAGCTCCCTTGGCTAGCCTTTGCAGTTAGAGCAGATTGCGCCACTAGCAACAGTGCCCACTCTGAACAATTCCCTGAACAATTGCACTCCAGTGTAGAAGTTATCTACTTACAAATGGTGACCTTTGTAAAACAGTTGTCTACGAAGTTCCCACACAATTTTCTCACTAACTCCAAAAGTGGGCGGACAATCAGGGGGGTCAATACTGGAATCCCTACCAGTGTAGACCTGGAAATTATAAACATATCCTCTACTACTTTCAGACAGCATATACATTTTAATTTCATACCGTGCCCTCTTGCTAGGAATGTACTGCCAAAAAAACAAACAACCCTTGAACATGACCAAAGACTCGTCAACAGCTATTTCTTTACCTGGAACATAGACCTCTGAAAACTGATCTACAAAATGATCAAGGACAGGCCTAATCTTAAAAAGACTGTCAGAATCTGGGTGACCTCGTGGCAAGGCTAAAACATTATCCACAAAATTCATCATCCGAAGAAGAAGCAAATACCGATTACGACTCATGGTTGCAGGAAATATAGCTGTTGCCATGAAGGGACTAGTAGACCAATGCGAATACAGGGATGTCTTCCTTATCATCAAAAATGTTAAACCAAATAACTTCTTCAACTCTTCCAGATTTGTGGGAATCCACTGGGTAGCTCTAGAGTGTGGCCTAAGTCTAGCACTGTTTCCCTCAAGTACTGCTCAGCATACAAATTAGTCTGCTCAACAATCTCTCCCCAAAATACATCATCTATATATAACTGAAAACAATTGATAGGCAAAAAGTTTTCCGTATTTTCTTTACACGCCGAGAGAGCAGTAAAGACAGGTAACTCAGTCAGCTACATGTTTGGGGCAACCCCGAGGTCAGGTCTTCCAATGGGATGCCTTTCCAACGCTGGCTGCTGTACTTTTGGCACATCAGTGTCCTCCTCTGAAACAGGCAATTCATCAGCACTGAGATTGACTCCTCTCTGACAGAAAATTCACTTCCAGAATATTGCACTTCCTCCTCTGCCTCAGATGCAGTCAGTCTCATAATCATGGTCAGAAGAAGACTTAAAAAGCATACCAACAACCTGCTGAGCAGTCATCCTGCGGCAAGCCATGATGCTTTCTACGAAAAGTAACTCGACAAATGCACCACTAAAACCAGCACTGTGTAAGATAAGTAGTAAACAAAATGTGGCTTTATCACAAAAAGTCATAAACTCAAACACTACACCACTCACTTGCCTGAAAGAGCTAGACTTACCACCAACTACTCTGCACAGACACAGCAATCATCAATGATATCCCACTTAAAAGGAAAAATAAAAGAAAATTACAAATAACAGAACACAAATATCATTGTGCACAAATCTAAGGACACTTTCACACACAATCCTGCATATAGTACACCAGTTACAAAAAAGTCATTCATGAATGGCAACACAATTAATTTGGAGTAAATAGTTTTTTCTTACCTAAAACATGCAACTACGCAAACTGCAGGCCCACCACTACCAAAACCGCAAGGAGTCACAGGAACGGAAGCAAAAGCTTTGAGCTAGAACAAAAGGGAGAAATAAATCACTATAATCAGAAATGTGAATACTTCACCAGCTGACAAACACCCGCCACCAAACATTTAGAAATTTTCCCTGGTGCCTTAGTGGTTTCTTAATAATAGGCCGATCTGCCCCCAAGGGTGCAGAAATCGCCCTCAGTTGTATACCCCCTTTGGGGATGACCCTTGCCCTAGGGGTTGCCCCCCTCACAAAAATACAAACTAAAAAAAAAACCTGGCTTCTTTGTGGCTTCTGCCCCCCTTGGCGGCAGATGGGCCCAAAAATAATAGGTGGATCTGCCCCGGGGGCAGAAATGGACAACTGTCATGTGTCCCCTTTGGGGGGTGACCCTTGCCCAAGGGGCTGGCCCCCCACACAAAAAAACAGAAACAAAAACAATCCCTGGCACCGTAGTGGATTCTGCCCCCCTTAGGGACAGATGGGCCTAAAATAATACATCAATCTGCCACGAAGGGAGGGAGTATAAAAGGCCAACAGTTATGTACCGCCTTTTTAGGAGCGAACCTTGCCCAAGAGGTCCCCCCCTCACAATAAAACAAACAAAAAAAACCCTGGCATTTTTGTGGTGATCTGCCCCCAAGGGAGGCAGAAATGGCCAATAGTCATGTGTCCAGTTTGATGGGGTGACCCTTGCCCAACGGGTATCCACAAGAAACAAAAACCACACAAACACAGGCACACACACAGCAATCCATGGGGCCTAGTGGGTTTTGACCCCCCAGGCCAAATCGGCCAAAAAAATGGCAGATCTAGCTTTGGGGGGGGGGCTGAAACATTGAAAAATGTATTGCCCTCAGAGCGGCGACCCTTGCTCAAGGGGTCACTGCCCTAAAAATACAATTAAAATGAATCCCTGGTGTCTAGTGGCTCTCGCCCCACCTGGGGTGCTAAATCGACTAAAAAAATGGCTGACTTACCCCCCCGGGGGGGCCGAAACACAGATCTGTTACTGCCCACAAGGGAGTGACCCTTCCCTAAGGATTTGCTCCCCTAAACAAACAAAAAACATACACACAACAATCCCTGGTATCTAGTGGATTTTGACCCCCCCAGAGGCCAGATCAGCCAAAATAAATGGCCGATTTAGCCCCAGTGGGGGGTGAAACATAGAAAAATATTTTGCCCCAAGGGCAGTGACCCTTGCCCAAGAGGTCATTGCCCTAAAAAAGAAAAAATATCACAAATCCCTGGTGCCTAATGGGTTTCGACCCTTCCAGGGGGAAATCGGCCAAAAAAATGGCCAATCTTGCCCCTAGGGGGGCCGAAATATGGATCTAATATTGCCCCCAGGGGAGCGACCCTTTCCTAAGGGGTCGCTCCCCTAATATACAAAATAATCCCTGGTGTCTAGTGGGTAGATTCCTGCTCAAAGATCACGGGCCTCGCCCGCGATCGTGGAGCAGAAATTCATTCAAAACAGGAAAGGGGGAAATCAAAAACTCTTTCCTTTCCCCCTGTGTCCATTCTCCCCCCATCAAACCCTGCAGGAGAGGGACTCACCTAAAAAGGATCCTCTCTCCAACATGCGCTGGAAGCAAACGGCTTCTAGCTCGTCCCCGGCAACATCTCATGACGTTGGCATGCTGCGAGCCTGCCGATGTCATCAGATCGGGAGTGGCAGGGGAAGTGCTTCCCATGCCATCCCTGCCCAGGGGGGTGGGTGGGAGGCCCACGGGGAGCACTAGCACCCCCGTGGGCCGGGTGCAGGACAAGCTGGTCTTCTCCTCTGCACACGGCAACCGTGGCCGAGACCATCTCCACGGCACTGATGGGGTTAAAGTTACATGCAAATTCCACTTTGGAATTAAAAGTACTTCCAAAGTCTTACACTACCTTATGTTTACATTTAAGCCACCACTAAGGTGTGCCCTAGTTCCCCCCAGGGTTGGCTGCAATATGTTTTATAAGCCATGGTGAGGAAAAATAGCCAAATTGTATTTTTCCCTCATTGTAGTGAATAGGCTCCATAGGCTAAAATGGGGATACTTTATTTTAATTAATCAAGTATCCGAACTAGATATGGCAAGTCTGGTCTCAAACTGATTGTTACAATAAATGCAACAACTTGCCGTCATTGGATTTAATATAACTAGTTCAGGGAAAGAGGTTTCAAAGTCTTCCTAACCGTTACTGGTTTCAGCTCTGCAGTGCCCTTCTCTGATTGGCCAGCCTCTGGCAGACTAGCCAGGCTGCCTCGATGAGGTGTGAAGTGGCTTGGGCCAGAGCTAACCTCCAAAATTCAGGTTTTGACATTTCGGGTTATTAATGAATGTAGCTCCCTGGGATAGATTTTTTGCCACACTTCCCAGGGAGTAGTCATCCAAGAGGGTAGTGGCCTGCCCGTGATTGGAAGTTGCCCCCCTGCTTTCCACCCCAGGAGCAAGGATAAATATGGCAGAGCTGCACCCACATGTCAGATCCCTACAAAAAACAACATCAGAAGAAGAATGACTGCCATGCTGGACCCCTGACCTGCACCTGGACACTGCAATCTGAAGGACTACACCAGCTGCACACTTGGACTTCACCACTAAAGCGACTTTGCCTGTCTTCAACTGGTTCAAGAAGGGACTCACTGCTTGCTACAGGTGAAAAATAGCTAATCAGAGTCCCCTGCACCAAAACCTAAAGGAACTGACCAGCTGACCAGTGGCAAGTGGTCATTTTTGGATTTGAACCAGGTGCATTCTGGGGGTTTGAGTCCTAACCCTCAAGGAGCAACTCAGAGGTTCTGGAACATTAGGGTGAGCTGTGGACTCCTAGAGGACCTTCACAGACCTTCTGGAAGAACATCCCAGAGTTTGGAAAACTTTTGGAAAAAAGCTTGATAAAGGGACCGACCTGCCATGGTGAGTCAAGCCGGCTTACCTCAACCGTGACTCGGTCTGACTTTCAGGTTCATCACACTGAAAAGCTCTGGAGCTCTAGACTTCCAGGATATCACGGGAGCTCCTGTAAAGGTAATCCGACAACCTTGCATCGAAATTGGCTTGCTGTGATGGGTCGACACAGGTCGATAAAGCTCCCAAAAAGTCAAAACGTAAAAAGCTGACCAGGTCTTTCCATGCAGCGTATCCGAGGAGGGCTCCCGGACATTGGATCAAGATTCAGCTTTGGCCTGGATGAAGATTTCCATCCTGAAAAATCATCTAAGTCCAAAGTTAGAATTCTATACCAAGGTCTTCTGCGACACGTATCCGAAGAGGGCTTCAGGGAGGTTGGATCAGAGGGAGGGCTTTGTCCCGCTGAAGAAAATCTTTAACAAAAAAGACTAAGGGGCATAGCACCATTTTTGCGTCATTTAATAAGTTGAAGTAAGTATTTTATTTAATTTTAGGTGTGCTATTGGGGACAATGGGCCCCCTGTCTGGCACAGGATCCAATGGCCTTACCCAGGGGACACTGGCCCCCTGTGGTGGTCATTGGGGTGGTGGGCATGACTCCTGTCTACATTTAAGCAGGAGTCATGTAAATGGCTGCTTGTGCATCAGAAAATAACGGTTGGTTAGTGGCGTATATTTTGCTGCTAACCTGCCTAACGTCATTTCAGACGCATTAGCGTCATATTCTCTAACACCATCCCTGCCCAGCTAGAGTGTTTTTATTTGACGCTGGCCACTCCTTAGTGCCATCTTCTATCATTCCATAAATATGACATTAGGATGGCTCTAGGGAATGGCGTGCGCTGGCGTTAATATTTTTTCCACAAAACTGCGTTAGCGCACTTTTGAGGCATACCACATAAATATGGGCCCACGTCTGAAGGTAAACTTTTGACCGAAGCCTCCTGCTTGCTGCAGCTGAGCAGTGCTCCTTCGCGGTCGGCCTCAGACTTTGACTTTACCCCGGTCTGGTGCGACCAGATGACCAGATTGTCTCTTTTAATTTCTATGTGCTAGAAAACATAAACTCTTTAAAAATTAATATCTCTGGTTTGCCTTATCCGATTTGAATTGTTTTGCTGTCATTTTAAAGATAGAAATTTACTCTATTTTCATAAATTGGTATCAGATTTTTATTATAGTTTTGTGTTTTACCTATTTACTGTTTTGGAGATTTTTAAATGATTTACACACTTGTCTCCTAAATTAAGCCTTGTCGCTCGTTACGAATCCACCAAGGGTTGAACTGGGGGTTAATTTATTGGGACCTAACTGAACCTAGTGGGGGTTAGTGGCCTATTACTAATTGTAGGTACCTACCTGCCCTTACCAATAATCCACTTTCCAATATAAATACTGTCAAAGCTCACGAGAAAAAACTAACATACTTAATGAACTTGCAAGAAAAAAGCTTTTATTCTGATGTTAGAAGAAAGAAACAGTTTGCAAAAAGTGCATACAAAAGAGGGGATGCTGAAAAGAATGTATGAAGAAAATAAGAATTAGAAAGAAAATATTTGTCTCTAAGTATAAGCTAGACAAATGATACAAAGGAAAGATTTGTGTGTTTAAAAGAGGAATCAGTGGGAGAAAGACATCAGTGGGCAATAGCAATGGTGAGCATATCTTTGAATTGTCTGGTGGATCATAGCAGATTTTGCAAGTAGATGACCCTAGTATACCTGGGTTATAATTTATATGTGGAAAGATTGCATATTTTAGATAGTCTGCTTATTGTGAGGGTATTTGTTACTTAGGTTTACAGTTTTCAATGATGTGTCATATGCAAAGCTTAGATGCACTAACAATGACATGAACAAACAAAAGGTACACATACAGTGTGAATTAAGGGACACAGTTAGTGGGAGATATATTTGGCGCAGTCATACCTGCTGTAGGAGTAATTGTGAATGATAAAAAAGTAGTTGATAGATTAGTAACCAGTACTTCTGGAGTTTTATTAGTAGAAAACGCTTACCCTATTAGCGTTTAGATATATGGTTTTACAGAACAGATGTGTGTTAGATGTCTTATTAGCTGAGAAAGTCTGCAAAATGTTAAAAATTAAAAAATGTTTTTTATACCTACTGGATAAGAGCAGCAAGTGTGTAGAGTATGCAAATACTATAGCTGATTCAAGCCTTGATCTTGAACCTTTGGAGACCACTAGTATCGTCCAACGCATTGGAAAGAGGTTCACTACAGTATCTACTTGGGTTGAGGAAATAGGGGGAGGAGTTCTCAGAACAACAGTAGTACCTGTGTTATTAATGATAACTTGCTTCTTAACCACATTAGCCATATACAAAGCAATAAACATGATATTGGTGAAAAAGAGAGCTAGATACATGAATAAGAGAATGAAGAGAGATTTGGATTTGAGTGATAAAGTGAATGAAGAATATAAGAGATTAAAATAATTAGAAAATGTGAAAAGGAATATATGAGATACTGAGGAAGAAGATGACAGTGAACTTTGACGAATACATTTGTAAATGAGTTGTGATGGTCCCAAACCATCAAAGGGGGAAGTTGCACAAACGTTTATTTGAAAATCAGATTACATTCATTCATAACTCATTTAGGTGAGAATCTAAGTCTAACCAGAAGCCGCATCAAAAAGTGTACTTTCCTCTCTAAACATTGCATAAACCGCGTTTGTCTGACTTGTTGGAATTGCTAACTTTGACAAATTTTAGCATGCTTTAACTAAATAGAAATGTTTCTATCGTAACCTTTGCATGATCTATGCAAGAAGCTAATTTTCTTCTAAAACAATAAAAGCAATATTATTTACTCTTTCCTATCTGACTGACCTGCTTTAGAATTCCAAAACTTGCTACATTCATCTGATAACTTGCTTCTTTATGAATAAACTCATGTTGTGGAGATGTATGAGAAGGAAAATTCACATGAGTGTTTTGTTTTTTTGAAAGCAAAGCATGTGAGAATATTCAGCTATGTACCAAGAGTAACTGATAAAGAGACAAGTTATGATACAACTTAGACTGCTCTTCATTTTGTCTGCTCTCTCAGCTGAAGCTGTTCGGCTCTTAAAGAATCCTTGAATGACGATTGGCTGTTCTATAATTTGTGTGATACAATTTGTTAAATTGTAAACATTCCTTTAAATGCATAAAAACTGTCCCAGAGAAATTACAGAGCAATCTGGGATATTGGAGATTCCCTTAGACATAGATGCTTTGAGCTTTCTGCTTTGTCTATTCCCTCATATATTCTGTTACAATATTATCCAAGAGTACTGATAACTTATCTGACCAGACTGCACTTTCAAAAGCGTGTTTTCTCTTTCTGATAAATGTAATTAAATGTTTTATTAATTTAGACTAGTTAGAAAAGGGATATAATATGGAGCTAGGTAGCAGTTTTTTAAAACATTTTTTTCTGCATTTTTCTCCTCTTTGTTTTGAAGGAGAAGTTGTGTTTTTTACTCCCCATTTTTTTGTTTTTGTTCTATCCCTTTGAAAAAATAGCTTTTTTCAGAGCCATCCTATACTTTCATAATATATATTGCTTGTGTAAGGTACCCATTTTTTTTTCTTCATCAAGATTCTGGCGGAACAGTCACAAGAGCCATGATGCTCTCATACATAGCAAGGTTGACTCTCATGGGCCTTTATCTAGAGCCAGGTGCACACTGCTCCATGTCCACTCTGAGGGAACAGGGTTTGCTGCTTTATGCTTGCAGGCCTCTCATGAGACCCTACTTTGGTTAATAGAATTTGCATTTTCACTGAACATATTCTGTTGAATAGCGATAATTTATATGCACCAGATTTCTGCTACTCCCATTTTTCATACAATCCCACAAGACTCTAGCAAGGCCGTAAAAATGACTTAGAGGAGGAATTTACATTTTTCTTTATTACAATATTTACCTTTTGTAATCCACACTACTTGACTATGGGGAGACACTGCCCTCTCCAGTCAGACCTTGCATGAAGATAACTAGTGTGTAGAGTAGGGTGTAAAGTGACACTGCCTTTCCATTCACATCTTTTCCAGGCTCAGTAGAATGCATAGTAAGGTGGGGATGGTATTCACCTCACAAATACTAGTCTCCACACCAACACCTCTCCCCAGGAAAATAACCATATTTATTAGTATGCGAGAATAGATTTCCCTATTCACTCACAGATTTCCCCAGCCGGACAGACATATACAGTAGTATGTAGGGAACATGATAACGTGGATATACCTCACATTGAGGTTAACCAGTGGCATCTGTCCTTACACTACTTCTTAAAATAATAGCGATATGTAGTGTTGTCTGGGAAGGAAGTCATCTCTCTGATAACATATCTTACCAGGATAACAGGTGTCCCTAGTAGGGTGTGAGAGAAATGCATTTCTACAATTAGACCTCCTTCTATGTTGACATGTTTGCAGAGTAGACTATGGGGAGTAACTGCCAAGTCTATTGCGTGATAATGGTGTCTTGTATAGTATGCCGAAAGACTGACCTCTATTCTGTGATGTGTGTCTTGGATAATGCTTGTGCAAATTAGGGTGTGAAAAATGGCTTATCTTTGTGGTCACACGTCTCCCCATTATGAAAGAAGTACAAGTAAAGTATGCAGTTGAAATTACCTTTATAATCATAAGTATAGCTTGCATATCAGCCATAGAGACTATGGGCCTAATTTAGACTTTGGCAGAGGGGATTACTCTATCACAATCTTGACTGCTATTCTGTCCCATATTACAATTCCATTGATGTCTATGGAACTTGTAATATGGTGAATGGAATACCTGTCACAATTGTGACAGAGTAACCCCTCCTCCAAACTCTAAATCAGGCCCTCTGGCATGAAAACACACTGCTCTCTCAGCTGGAACATCCCCTCAGAGTAACACATGTGCAAATTACCATGTGGGTAGAGACTGCTGTCGCTGCACATACCTCTGTTCATGATAATGAACGTCATTAGTAAAGTGGTAAAATGGACTATCCTCTCTGTTGATAATTTTGTCTTGCACAACCGGTGTGCACATTTGAATGTAAGGACATACTCACCTTTCTCTTAGACAACTCCTTATGGGAACAGGCATGTTTAGTACAGTGTACAAAAAGACAGAGCTCTTCACTAAAACTTCTTGCCAGAGTGATAAGCATATGTACTAGATTGTGCAAAAGAACTGTCCTCTCCACCAGCAGACAGCAGTGTGTAGAGTGCATTTGCCTCCTCGTATCAGGTTTTGGCAGCTGCCTACAAGCATTTCAGCCTACCCTTTTTAATTTAGGAGCTCCAAACCTGTCAGCCCTGGTAGCATTGCACTGAACATTACCCACACTGCCGACTCACCTGGATGAACAAGGAACATTCTATTATTTTTAGTTGGAAAACCCAGCAGTACAGTTGTAAATCTGGGACGCCCAATCTGCCAGCCCCAAGTCTCCTTCTCAGTTTTTTCCAGGAAAGTCGAATACCCCTGCTAGCCCAGATGAAAGATGTTATTTTCCCTTGTATTTTCAGGAGAGCCTTCTTGTCAATGGAATGTTATCAAACAAGAAGGTGACTTTGGGTGGGACTGACATCTTTAATAAGTTGATCCGTCCATATATGGTGAAGGGGAGGTTCTGCAACGTTTTTAGGAGCCCATTTATTTAATGCTTTAGCCTTTCATAGTTCACTCCCTCTATTTTCCCATACTCCTTGGTAATCTTTAACCTTAAGTACCTCAATTCTGCTACCCTCATTGTCTCATTAGGATTCTGGTTCCACAACATTATCTCTGTTTTTCCTTGCTGGCCTCATAACCAGAGAATCTACCAACGTTTCCCACCTGAGTCCTAAGATGAGGAAGGCTGAAACAATTTCCGAGGTGTAAACCATTAAATCATCGGCATATAGGGCAATCTTCCTAGAGTAGGAGCCAACTACAAACAACTTTATTCCCCCACACAATCTTAAACATTGCACAAGTGGCTCTACATAAAGATCAAAAAGGATAGGTGAAAGGTGACAGCCTTGCCTAGTCCTCCTTAAGTTTTCACGGGTGCCGAAACACTATCGATCACTAAAATCAGTGCACTTGGGGCTCAGTAGATTTTGACCTGGTATAAGGTTAGATCATTCCTAGGTATTGGCTACTATAGTAAACTGCCTCCTATATGGGACTCTCTGAGGACACCGGAGTGCCTGCTTGATACTTTAGTGGAACCTTTGAGACAAAGTGGCATAAAGAATTGGGGCCAGCTGGTGAATGATAGGTCAAGGATGTCCTGAGCCTACTGGAACAGTAGAACTAAGAGATCTCTCTCCAGATTTAAAATCTACTAAGTGAATGCTTGGCTTAAGAGCCAGGGTTGGTCTGGTACCGAGTCTGGACAAATGAAAAAATGGAACTCCAGGATCCTTGTGTAGTGAAGAAGGAAGTGGCAAGTTGGTATCAACACCTGTTGTCAGCCTCAGAAGAGAAACTTGCCGTGTGCGGAGCTGGAAACAATATGGCAAGTATCTCTGTCTACATTTGACTAATTGGTGAAACCTGCTGCATTAAGGAGAAATCACTTCTTCACTCTCCACAGAATGTATTAGTCTCTGACAAAATTGGCTAAAATAAGGGGGAGTGAGTAATCGAAGTGTGAGAAATGTGGCCACAGAGGAGCTGACGACATCCACATGGTAGCTACCTGCCCAAACCTGGAGAAATTCTGGTCTGAAGTGGGTAAGACTATTTCTGAATGCATAGGCACTACCCTATAGGTACGCCTCATTCACTTACTTGCAAGAAAGGAGACTTGTAAGGTTTGGTCTCAACCGCTTGCCCCCATAGCAAAGATAGATGGTGTTTTTTTAGGGTGCTGGAGAAGGTGAGGAATAGGGGAATAGGGCAAAAAGGGGGAGAGACATTTTGGGACTCATTAAAGCTCTAGCAATTCTTGTACATCCTATGATTATGCTCTCTTAAATCAGTCAAGGCTGGGATGGGCCAGAACCCACAGTCGTAGCCCAGCGAATCTCTCTGAATGTGAGTCCAACACTAAACAAGTGGGTCTCTTACTTACTTATGTCTGGTGCTGGTCGGAGGTTTTGTGAGGGCAAAAAAACAAAAAAGAGTGCATTCACCTCTGTACCAAACCCTGCCTCTTGTATAAAAATCTTTATTTTACAGTGAGAAGAAGAACTCATCTCTCTATACAGTACCTTAAATATACATTTGCATGCAAGAGAATAGTTACATTTCTTGAAGACTGAACTGCCATGGTACGTTAACATTAGAAAACTGTACACATTTTCAAATCTTTAAAAGCTGTTAAAGAACTAAATCAGTAGTGACTTCAAACATTTTATTTAAATAAAAACAATTTAACAACATAACATACATTATGTAAACTACAACAACAGTAAAAACAACAAACTTTACAAATTAATATTTATATTTACTGATTTGTAAAATATACAAAAATGAGTTCAGGAGGGGCAGAAAAAACAAAGAATACCCCGTGAGTACCACTAGTATGAGGTGACATTTGAGGGCTCTGCACCATTAACATCTTGCTCAGGCTGAGTTAGCCCATGCTGCAGAGCTTGATAACTTCTCACAGGTGTTCTTATCTTTTGAACCTGGCGACACTGTGACTCCCCAGGTACTCAATGCTCAAGCAGATAACAACCCTCCTTATATAAATAAAACCATTTTTGCTGCTTAAGTAAGCTGATCATTTTGTCATCAAAAACAAGTGGAGTGGAGCTACATAGGACAAGCTTCTCCAAGGGTATAAATGATACCGTAGGCAGTAAGAACAACGTCAGCTGTGCAATTCCATTTTTTCCCTGTGTTTCCTTACAGTCATTGTTCCATCATTCTTTCAAAGTAAACAGTATTTGTGTTACTCCTCCATATACTGTGTGACATGATAGTTCTGTTTTTCAGAGCTTCTGTTTTCCATTTTCTCCCTAGTAAAAGACAACATAATCAAAAATATAAAATTACATACTGATCAGTAATTGATAACAATGATACATCACTACATTCTCTGAAGATTTGTACATTTTTCAGCAACAATCATAAATGTAATTGTACTGCACCACTAATGCCATGTTAATTTCTATTTAAAAATTCCACAGCCTCAAAAGCTGTATCTTTTTATTCACAATTAAGCTAAGACATGCCTCAAAACATAGTTTTATAACAATTTGTAAAGTAACATTTCTCTTTACACACCTTTCCTAACAGTGAGCACATTGTTTTACTCTATAAATGGCAGTATCTCCACTCAAACATATCATAGGGGTAAAATATGTTCACAGTAAGGTTCATAAAAACCCTAGGCCTTGTAGTAATAGATTGTGGAAGCTTTATTTTATAATCTCAGAAACACTGACTCTTTTACTTAACGATATACAGATTGAATATCTCATTTTCTAACACACCATCCAATAATTGGTGTTATTGCTCCACAATCTAAAGTCTACCTTTCAAAACCTAAATTAATAAATATTTGCCTCTACAAACAGCTTTTTTCTCACTAAACTCACTATTGACTAAATGTGCTAGCAGTAGTGCACTTACTGACACTTGTCAACAAAGTTCACAAAGAATATTTCTAGCTACCTGAAATTACAGGATTTTCTTATATACAACTGAAGACACCAGTCTGTCTCAGTTCCAAATTCAGTCACTTCTGCTGAGCACAACTCCAACAGGCTTCCTTCTCCTCCAAATGACCAAGAACAATCTGAGCTATCCCTGTTTCTACACCCAGTTACATTACAGCATTTCTTCAACCATGCAATAACAGTGGTAACTATTGATTGAGCCTTGGCCCTTTTTTTACTTCCCCACATACAATCTTGCAAGGCTCTCATAGGATTGCAAAACACCTTGTGGCAGGCCCAGTAATTTCTCATGCACATTTTATAAGAGGCTTGCCAGAGCTGTGTTAATTTTGGAATAAATGATGCTGATGCACACAGTGACAGATTCACATATAAGAATAGAGACACATCACCATTATTAGATTCCCCAGTATTGAACTCTCCATCAACCCCGGCATATAGGTAAATGGGCAGGCTATGAGACCTAGGCCTGAGGTCACTGACTGCCAAGTCATAGGTGGGGTGGTGTGTAGCCAGCAGGCAAGCATGTAAACAAGAAACTTAGAACAAATCACACAGGTAGGTGGACCAACACCACAATGGACCCAGGGAATTGGCCCCACTAAAACACACATGGCCAGACAGGTGCGTGCATTCCCAAAAACACCATAAAGTTAGATGCTACATTTGGTTAGGAACACTTAACCAATCAGAACAGCACACACAGCACATGTAGCAACCACACACCCCTCAGGCCGAACATCTGGAACCATTACCGGCTGGCCCACAATGTGCCCATGCAAGGTCGAGGCCCACCTGCTTATGTTATCAGGACCTTAATTATGGCCCCATGAGTTCACATTCTTAACCAAGAAAGGAATGTTTTAATTATTTTATGGTACTTAGAGAAATGTATAAAAGTCCACTCCAAACTGATGTACATTGAGAGACAGTCCTCAGACCCTGGTTCTGTAACTTCTTTCCGGGCTGTAATGTTTAATTAAGTTACCTGTTCCTACTTTGTCAGACGCCTCTTGTGTTTTGTTTTTTAAAGGTAAATTCTCATTCAAGCAACATTTTGGTGAGGCAGTCAGGAGCTTATTGGTTCCTCTGACATAATTGCGACCGAAGGAAGGGGAGCCTGCTCGGATGGATTCCAATTTGTGCTACAAGGAAAGGTGAGCAGACACCACAATTGAGTGAAAGGTCAGCGGTCCATCCCAAAGTTGCCATCAGAAGGGTAAGAGACTACATCAGAGCCTTAATCCAGCAGTTGGTGTATGCCAAACTAGGAAAACGTAACCCAGTGGAAAGTCACTTTTTTCTATAGTCAGAGCACTAGGAAAGGTGAATGTTGTTTTTTTTTTTTTCACTTGGACCGCTGGGTGTGACACAGATGGTATGCATAGGTCCTAGGTGTGATATAGGGCCAGCACCTCTGTTTTAGGAGGTGCTTATCACTTGAAGCAGAGGGTACACGTATGTACATATGCTGTGGGCCCCTACTCAATCTTATCTAGGCTAAACAGGTTATTTCAGTGCTGCTGGTTTCTTAACACTGTTGGTATCTGAAATAAGTGAGAAGTGTGTCCGCTTGGACTGCTGGGTGTGACATAGATGGTATGCATGACCCCTGGGTGTGACATAGGTGTGATTCAGACATTAGGAAACAAGAATGTCTGGGGTCCAGGAGATTAGGTATAGCTTGTGTTTGGCCAAGAAGTGCCTATGATTGTTAACGTTATTCCTTCTCTTCTGCATATATATTATTGTTATCTTTACTCTGGAGCCAATATCAATGAGATTATTAGGCTCACTTAGGCCCGTATTTATACTTTTCTAGTGCCGCATTTGCATCATTTTTTGATGCAAAAGTGGCACAAACTTGCAGAATTCAATTGTATTTTGTAAGTTTGCGCTGCTTTTGCGTCAAAAAGCAGCGTAAATGCGGCACAAAAAAAAGTATAAATATGGGCCTTAGGGCCAGATGTAGCAAAAAAGCAAATTGCGACTTGCAATTTGCGAGTCCGTGCGACTCGCAAATTGCAATTTGCTATGCAGAAAGGTGTCTCAGACACCTTCTTCAACTCGCAATGGGGTCGCAAAGACCCACCTCATTAATATTAATGAGGTGGGTCGCAGTTTGCGACCCCATTGCGAGTATGGGCACTCACAGGGATGGTGGCCTGCTGGAGACAGCAGACCACCATGTCCGTGACTGCTTTTTAATAAAGCAGTTTTTTTTTTTCTATCTGCAGCCCGTTTTCCTGAAAGGAAAACGAGCTGCACTTAGAAAAAAAAACGAAACCTTTTGTTTCGGTATTTTTCAGAGCAGGCAGTGGTCCATACCACTACCAGCTCTGAAAAATTATTTTTGTTTCCATTCACAAAGGGGAAGGGGTCCCATGGGGACCCCTTCCCTTTTGCGACTGGGTTACCATCCACTTCAAGTGGATGGTAACTGCGTTTTCATTTGCGACCGCGAAATTGCATAGCTTTGCGAGTCGCAAATAGGAAGGGAACACCCCTTCCTATTTGCGAGTCGGAAATGCATTTTGCGAGTCGGATCCGACTCGCAAAATGCATTTCTGCATAGCGGAGAGGCTTTTGTGCCTCGCAAATGGCGTTTTTCACCGTTTGCGAGGCGCAAACCCTTTCCTACATCTGGCCCTTAGTCCCTAGTACTGCCCAGAGCTTCCCCTGGTCACAGGATATCATCCGCTAGGAGCTAGCTAAAGTATTTCTGGCAGGATAGTCCCTTTATCTTTTATATGCCTTGTCAGCTTTTCTTCATGCCAGTTGAAATGGTGTCACTTTCATATTATGGTAAATTAATGTAGCTGTGTTTGTCTTAAGTACTGTGTTTTGTTGATGACATAATTTGCTATGAAGATGTTGTTAATTCTCACGGACTGGTATTTGATACCAAAGTAAGGCTCGCTATTTTGAAGTCTGAATTAACAACTGCACTTTCTTCTAGGTTGTAATTCTGCAAATGCATTGTTATTTGTGTTTGTTAAATGTTTCTTTTGCAGTATCTGTAAATAATGTTGAGTTCATTAGATCAAGCAGCCCCTGTGTGTATATTTCACCACTAATGGATTAAAACTAGTAATCCCCATGTATATATATTTCCCACCACCAGAGGAAAAGCTTCAGATTCTTTAAAACGAGAAGAAGATAGACCTGTATAATTTAAGATTCCTAAAGCCCTAAAAAATTTAAAGTGTAACTGTTCCCTAAAAAAATGCCCAAATTCATCAACGAATCACCCCTGAAGCATATGCACAGTAGGTTCCCCGAACAGGCAAAAAAGTTTAACAAGTTTTGCTAAGAGCTGCACACTCACACTACGGCACACACGTTTCCCTGGCCAAAGGAGGGAACCTTTGACACCAACATAGTAGAACACGTGAGAACACACATATGGACAAACTCTGTAGAGCAAAATAAGGACAGAAGAGAAGCATTACTAGAATTATTGGTCATCTTTGAAGAGGCCCAAACCAATAACAATACTCTGCAGTCAACAAGCAAGGTGTCTGTGCCTCCCTTGCATATGTAGGTATAGATGTGCTCTCCCTGATGCCTGCTATTTACTCATTAGATTACACCAATCCACCGGTTGAGAAATCCAGAGGGGGCCCTACCGAACAACGAGCTGTTAGGTCTAAGCATGACAGTTTAACAGGCCAGCAGACCCAGGCAATCCCAGTCTGACTCCATTCCAGTGCTAGAGCTCCCCAGAGTTCGACCCCGTCCACCATGGCCAGCCCATCAAAACCCTGCGGTACAGAGGAAATGCACTCCCACAAGTCCTGGTGAACACATTGGAGTGACAGGTAGATTCATAGCGGTTCTGGACCGTGAGATAACTAGTGGGGGTGGGGAAAGGAGTCCCAGTCCTCTGGGATCCGATGATGAGGGTGGAACCACAGGGTATACTCAGGTAGCCAAGGAAACAACAGAAAGCAAGTTTGAGGGCTGGTCCTGACCAAGAAGAACAGCGCAAAGCTCTGAGCAAAGGAGGCAATCTAGGTGTCATTTAGAAGAAAAATGTGACCTAAGGAGGGAGAGAAATAGAGCTTGCATCCTGCAAGCACAATGAGAGAGTAGAGCAGTGAGCCCTCCACCTTAAGTAAGCAGGTGTTGGCACAGAGTTTTGAGGAAGAATCTGCATTAGTGTCAGAGGAGAGGCTCTGGGCTGGGGTCCGAGCCTCATTAGACTGTCAACATAGGAGAGGTGCTAACCAGGAAAGTAGGGACCAAGGTAGCCTGGTGCAAACCCAACTTAGATGCAGGAGAACAATTATGGCAACAATGTGTGTGCACAAGGAAAGCTGCAACAAAGACGTCCATTACTCCTTTCGAATGTACAGAGCAGACAAAGTATCCCCTAGAGAGATAGTGGCTCAAGAGGAAGGTGAGGTTTTGCATGACTGTTCTGTCACCTGCTAGCTCGATCGACCGAGGGAAGTGACCAGTAAGACAGACCCTGGCTGGAGGAGGGATCCTTTGAACCAGAGGACATAGCTGTTGCAGAAGACTACATCCAGCATGGGGGAGAGTTCTCAAGTGAAACCACCCCTAGATGCAGGATTGTCAAACGAGATGGGAGTGTTATGTTAAAGAGAGGCCAGTGGAGCTACCCAAAGCCAGCATATGCCCACTACTGCAAAAGGTTATGTCAGGGACAGTCTATGTGACATGAGCTCAGATGGACAAAGAAGGGCTAAGAACCAAATTGCCACTGTTGTTGGGTGGAGCAGAGAAATGAATCTCATGTTTTGAGAAGAACACTGCGGGAATAAACCTAGTGATAGTTGATGTCAAAAGTCTGCTAGGTATCCTTATCAGAGAACAGACTAACATGGTGTTCACCCAAGCTCGCATCCCAGCAATCACGCTGACATACACTGAGCATGACAGAGCCTCATTCAATTTGTTCAGGCACCAAATATGAATGAGCGTGAGGGAAATGTTCCCTGACCGCCTAAATGTAGGAGGGTTAATGCCAGAAACCATGATACCTAGGGAGACCATAACAGATTTTCTGGACAGAATGAGAGAACAATGGTGACAAGAGGCAGGACAGCCACGAACTGATACAGGCTCCCAGTCACATTATTCTACAATATTCTCAAAAAGGGGCTGCCCACCGAAATACAAAGTGGTTTGGGCAGCGTAGTAGGGCTAGACACCATACTTTGGCAGGAGATACAAGCTCACATATTACATTATCACAAGAAGAAACACGAAAAGGACAGAGAAAGACGGGAGCAAGCCCACAGGGTCACCGGTAATTTGGTCCAACACAAATTGAAAAACAAAATCACTCGAGGGGGCAGCATTGGTCGCGAATTTGCAAATGCCACCAGTCCTGAAGGGAACTTCACCACAAAGTCCCAGAGAACTTCAACTCAGCTGTAATGACAGACCCAGGGAGGTTGGCAGCAACCAGACCTTATAGAATGCTACTATTGCCACAGAATGGGCCAGATGGCTAACAGATGCCGGCTAAAGGCATTCACAAGCAGAAGTCGATGGGCCTGGGCCAGTCACCACAAAAATATCATCCACCAAACCGAGCTCAGGGAAATCTAAATGCAAGTCAGACTCAGCAGCATGGAAGTCAGTCCACCACCACACCACCGCTAGAGGGGTCAGGTAGTAGGACAAATGTATGGCAGTTGCCACAACAGTCCGGGAACCCGTCCCAAATAGGGCTTGGGCCGCAACCATAACAGGGATGGGTAACTGGAGAAACAATGCCTTCACGCAACAGCCAAACCAAAATGTGCAGTAAGTTAAAACCCCAATGCGAAGCTTCCATTTTATGTACATCTCAAAATTCCCTTCTCCCAAAACTGAAAAGAAGGACCAACAGGACAGCAGTAGAGATCCAAATTTTTACTTGCACTTGGGAAGTTCAGGATTGCTGTGTGGCTGTCAGTCAGGTATCTCCACTAGAATCCATCATTCATGGTGCCTGTAGGAGCCTAGGCCCCACTCTGCTGCTGATCCCCAAGGTGGGGTCAGTTAACCATACCCCAGGGAGAGGGCAGGCTGCTGAAGGGGGCATGGCAGGACCCAGACTAGTGCTTTACAAGCAGGCACCAAGGTCTGCGCACTCACAAGTCAAATGGGACAGGTTCCACTTGCCAAGTCAAAAGGTCCCGATTCCCGTGCTCCCAGCCGGGACTGGAAAGCCTTTGTCCCGTACTCCCAAAGGCAATAAAGCCCCCAAAAACTAGCAGTCCCCAGCCAAATAGGGACCCTCTTTTTGTCCCAAAACGAAGCTGTCCTTCAGGTCCAGGAGCCAGGTTTCCCATGTAGCAAAGACCCAGTAACCTTCACAGCACACGCATGAGTTCTGACAGATTGTGCAGAACGGCCTGGCTCAAAGTTAGAAGAAGGGTTCAGCAGAATATCCAGCCATACAAATCCATTCCCATAATTCAGGCAAATTTTGATGAGTTTTTGTCTTTGCTCTAGACTCTCAATGCGGCAATATTTTTGCCTCCTCCTTTCCCTCAACCTTTTCCAAGTAACAAGCAGGAATCACAGGTCCCAATACGATGTGGTCCAAGGGAGAGTGGGAATGAGGGAAAAGGGAGTCACACAGATCTGTCATAGCTCTGAGCAGAATGGAACACAGAGGTATGCTCAACCGCACATCAGGCCAAGCAATCAGCTAACACACAAGACCTCACACACACTGTCTGAAGGAAGCAACAATCCCAATTTCGAATATTGCAATTTCAGATACACATGGGGTGCCCCGAACAACCCTCCAACCCCCTCTAGTTTACGATAATTGAGATAACAGATCATGCAAAGGTCTAAGGAAGTACACTAAGACTAATAAAAAGAAGCCGAAAGCTGCCCAAAGGAAGCCTCTTAAAAAAGGCACAATCAAGACACCTGACGCCAATAGGGAGGGTCATGTTGCATGCCACATGCCAGAACTAGCATACCGTCGCCCCTGCAGACATCCTGCTTTTCAGGTGAATGGCCCCATCTCGACATAAAGCCAAGCCACAACATACAGGGCTGCCTGGGCGATTGATATCTCAATGGATACTTTCAAAGGTTTAGCACATGATTTAACAGCTGCTCGAGATGCTCCATCTTTATTAGATTTAAGTAGGGCCCTAGCGGGATTACAGAAGGAAATTCTTTCCTTAAAGCAAGAGAACCTGTAGTTGCACACTGAACTACAGCTGGATAAACCAAAAGACACCCCCTGGGGAGGAGTCAAACTGTAACAAAGATCTCCAGTACTCAGGCCCCTCGATTTGACCCATCTAATCATGTTCCTAGACCCGATTCAGGCCCAACGACTTCCACCACAGAACCCATGCAGGTAATGGTCACAACACCAACCCCTGGGCCCTTAGCTCCTCCAGAAAGGTTTTTTGGAAATGGTGCCAAGTTCAACATTTTTCTTAACCAGTGCCAGCTACAGTTTTTTTGTCAGGGAGCTGCATTCCCCAACGATGCTGCAAAGGTAGCTTTTATTATCTCTTATTTGGGAGGCAATGCTGCTAATTGGTCTATGCTGCTGGTGGAGCGCAGTGACCCTATACTTTATGATTTTAATTGGTTCAAGGAAGCCTTGCGGAAACTGTTCGCCAAACACCTCTTCGTGCAAGCCAGTTGCAAGGAGTTGTTGAATTTGTGCCAGGAAAACAAGGATCTACAGTCCTATATCACCTATTTCAATCGGTTGGTGGCAGAGACTGAGTGGCCCAAGGAGAAGAGGACCTCCCTCTTCTATTGTGGCCTTCAGGACGATCTCAAGGATGTTCTAGCCCAAACTGTGGAGCCTCCTACGGAGTGTCCCGAGTTCATTGCCCTGGTGGTACGATTGGATCACTGCTTGAGTGAATGTAAGGGAGAAAAATTCCAGAGTGACACACGCTTAGTGGTGCTCAAAACTGAGAAAAAGGAGTCCACCATTCCTACTCATGAGACATCTGAGCCCAAGCAAATTGGCAGTGTACAGGGCCCACTATCTAAGGAAGAGAAAGAACGTAGGAAGAAATTGAAACTATGTTTATAGTACGGTAAGGCAGGGCTTTTTGCTCGGGAATGTCCTAACAAGCCTACTGCTCCAACGAAAGCCATCGGAGCAGTAACAGGGCCTGACTTCTCTCTTCCTGACCAGGTGTAAAACTAACTGGCTCAATAACTTCTGAGACCATTTTATTGAGCGCTTCTTTCAATAAAGTCTCACATCTTCTGGCTAATAACACCAGTCCAGTACCTCAACATCTAACTCTTATTGTGACGTTAGTGTTGTCCCCTCAGGTTTGTAAGGTAATCCCTATATTGCTTGACTCTGGGACTACCAGAAACCTTTTAGACTTGGGCTTGGCTAAAGCCCTAAATACTATGACTGTCAGAAAAGACGTCCCTGAACCAGTCAGAGTAGTGGATGGCTCAGAATCGTCCTCCGGGCTTATCGTTTATCAAACAATACCCTTGTCAATGCTTTGTGCAAACAACCATACAGAACAAATTCAGTTTGACCTCATAGATACCCCAGTATTTGGAGCCATTTTGGGGATACCCTGGCTTCAGTTATATAATCTCAAAATTAACTGGGTAGCAAGGACAGCGACATTAGACTCTAAACATTGCAGGCCTCTTGTTACCAAGACAATCCATTACTAGCAACACCTTTGCATTGTGGGTCCTCACATAGTACAGCTATCAAGCCAGATGACACACTGGCCATTCCTGCACCATATAAAGACTTCCATGATGTCTTTAGTGAACAGAAGGCCACCCAGCTGCCGCCACATAGGTCATAGGATTGTCATATAGACTTGATTCCAGGGGCAACGCTACCATGTAGTAGGGTGTATGCTCTTTCTGAGACTGAGAATCAAAACCTGCGAGGCTACCTGGATAATCTATTGTCTAGGGGTTTCATTCGTCATTCAACGTCACCAGTATCGTCGTCTTTGTTCTTCGTGCCCCAGAAGAATCGCGAGCTGCGCGCCTGCATAGATTATCGCGCAGTGAACTAAGTGACCATAAGAAATCGGTATCCCCTTCCGTTGATCCCGGTACTTTTAGTTCAGGTATGTCATTCGACCATTTATACTAAACTCGACCTCCGGGGCACCTACCACTTGATCCGAGTGATTATGAGGGATGAGTGGAAGACGGCGTTCCGAACTAAATTCGGACTCTTTGAGTACACAGTGATGGCCTTCAGGTTGTGTAACGCTCCTGCAGCGTTTCAATTTTTCATCAGTGAAGTGTTGCAGGAGTTTCTGGATATCTGTGTAGCGGTATACATAGACGACATTTTGATCTAATCGTCTTCCACTGAGGAACATATATGGCATGTAAGAGCGGTTTTACAATGGCTTCGTGAGCATCATCTCTTCGCCAAGCTGAAAAAATGTGTTTTTCACACTACAACTGTAGAATTCCTGGGATATGTGATCACTCCCCAGGTAGCCCCAAGATCCATCAAGGAAGTGCAACAGTTTTTGGGCTTCGCAAATTTTTATCGGAGATTTATACCCCACGTTTCTACTGTGGTATCTCCCATAACTCGTCTCCTACGAAAGGGGGTTAGGTTCCTCTGGGATGCAGAAGCTGAGAAGCCTTCCAACATCCTAAAAACACATTCACTAAAGCACCCATTCTCCATCATCCCAACCCGGTTCAGCCATCTTTCGTGGAAGCAGACGCTTCCCAAATGGCAGTGGGTAGTGTCTTGTCCCAACGAGATCCTGAGTCTGGGCATTTCTATCCAGTAGCTTACTTCTCAAAGAAATTGCTACCAGCAGAGCAAAGTTACACGGTGGCAGAGTGGGAACTTCTGGCTATCAAGCGTCCCTACCAGGAATGGTGTCACCACCTACTAGGAGCTAGACACCCTGTAACTATTTACACAGATCACCGTAATTTACAGTTTTTTCAAGCAACCCTAACACCTCGTCAATTATGCTGGCTTCTATTCCTTAACGAGTTTGACTTCATAATCACCTATAGGCCCGACGCTACACAACACAAGGCAGACAGGTTGTCTAGGATGAGTTTCTCCTCTGATATTGCGCTAGAACAGGTCAGAAGCATTATACCCCCAGAAAACAATCGTGGCTGTGTGCACTTCCCAAGAGTTCCTTGAGAAAATACGTGTAGCCCAACACAAGGTTCCCTGTTCAACTGATGTGTATGAAAAAGAGGGTTTATTATACCATGCTGATTAGTTGTACGTCTCTAGAAAAGAATTACGGGATACAGTGTTACATTCGGGACATGATTCTGTCCTCGCAGGTCACCCGGGTGAGAAAAAGATGTTAGATCTCTGTCAAAGATGGTTTTGGTGGCCCGCACTTGTGCAGGATGTCAGAAGCTATGTCCAGACTTGTTCCACCTGTTATCGGGCTAAAACCCCACATAGTCCAGCCACAGGATTGTTACTTCCCATGCCAATTCCGGTGGCCCCATGGCATACCATAAGTATGGATTTTGTTTCTGATCTCCCAGCTTCCAATGGACACACTGTCATGTGGGTGGTTGTAGATTACCTAACTAAAATGGCTCATTTTGTTCCATTAAAATGCCTCCCTATGGCTTCCAAGCTCTATGATTCATTTGTCCAACACATTGTACGACTTCATTGGTTGGCCACCATAATTGTTTTCGATCGTGACCCCCAATTCAGATCACGGTTTTGGCGTAGCTTCTGTTCCTCCATCGGTATGAATGTCCGCTTGTCCTCTGTACATCATCCACAAACGGATGGGCAGACGGAACATGCCAACCAATCACCGGAGCAAATCCTGAGATGTTACATTGACACATGGTCTACTGAGTGGGATAAGGATTTACCTCTTGTTGAATTTGTATATAACAACAGTGTCTACATGGCTACAGCAGTATCCCCATTTTACTGTTTGTTTGGTCTGCACCCAAGAATGCTACCTATAACTGGGTCCCAAACACCCACAAGAGTCCCAACAGTACAGAAACACCATAAAGAGTTACAGGAGATTCAAAAACAAGTACAACACCATTTAAACTCCACCAAACTCAAGTAAACAAAAACAAGCAGACAAAAGAAGGACACCTGCTCCCTCTTATCAGATAGGAGATCAAGTGTGGCTCTCATCAAAAAATCTCCATCTTGCAGGATCCAGAAAATTAAACCTCCGATTTCTAGGTCACTTTCCTATTGCAAAAATCATCAATCCTGTGATAGTAGAACTGACGTTGCCAGATGATTTCAAGGTACACCCCATGTTTCATGTGTGGTTACTCCGTCCCTATTCCCCTGATACCTGCAATGCCTCACCACCTCCCCGGTAAAATTACACGGGCAATGGAAATGTGAAGTGGCTAAAATTCATCCATAAAATGTAATTTGAATGAATTGTTTCTCCCTTTTTCTATTAAGTATGGCTATGAAGTGTTTTCTGGTTGAGCACCTTGAGCACTTTATGTATAAATCATTTTTGTATATGTATTCATAAGAAAAAAAAATAAAAAAAAATATATATATATATATATATATATATATATATATATATATATATATATATGGTATCCATAGACCTAGAGAATACATGTATGTGGTGGCTTAAAGAATAATTGATGACATGTATTATGAATACATTACTTGTACAAGATATCAAAAACATGATTTTACTGTAAAGATTGTATTTATAGATTTTTAATGAAATTTAAATGTGGTCTGGATGTTTTCTTTTGCACAATAAAATGGGTGTGAGTATAAGAAGGAGTCTCCTTTAAATAGGTACTTGCACTGTATAACGTGATGGCCCAGTTAAAGGCTTTTTGCCGAAACGTGTAGGCCGGTTTGTTTGCTGAACCTCACACTTTGCATTTTTTAAATGAAAACAAAATAAAATATCTTTCTTTTTTAAACAAAATTTTTACCAGCTTGTCCTGTTCTCCTGTTTCTGCTCCAAACAAACAGCATGGTGATCTGGGTAGTTTCTCTCAGGTTTATAAGGAATGCAGCACTCGAACCGCACGAGACGAGCATCCGGACGTGAGGTGTGGGCTTTTTCCGGCGTGAAGGAGGGGAGAGGAGCTGAATCCGTGAAAGCCACACCCTACTCAGGTTGTTGAAATTAATTCTGAATGGAAAGCACTGAGGTAAACATGGAGTAAAGGTGGAAGTGTGTGCAGGGGCAAAGAGCAGGTAACTGGGCGAGTGTGAAGGTGACAGTGTGGTCCTCAAAGGAGGATTATTGGAGATGACTATTTCGTTTTCCGTAATCCTGTCTCGAGCCTTGTTGGTGACAACACGACTGTGCAGAGGGCATTTTTGACCATAGTACGGATCCTAACACTGGAAATAAACATGCAAAAATGGTGGCAAACTTGGTGGTGAATTGAGTTATTTGAATAACAGTGTGAATAAGGAGAGCCAATGCATTTTGCTTTAAAGGCCATTAAAATTATGAATTGAATTGTGTATGACAAAAACAAGGTATGCTACGAAATTAGCGCAATGGTGCAGACTGCAACTTTTGAAATCTTGGGTTTTATTTTGGAATAAACACACAATAACTTGAAACAAGACTTTCATAGTCAGAGACTACAATTAATCATATGGATTACAGATTGATGTTTAAATGTTGGAATGACAAAGGAAACAATTGTCTTTACATCTGGTGTTCTTGATGAATGTGTAACTGTGTACAAAGGTCACTTTTTGCAGTCAGTTTAAGTGGTAGAATGACAGAGGAGAGGGTAGTCACTACACTTGGTTGAATTGATAAATGGGCATTTGTGTCAGAGGGAATAATTCGCAGCCAGAGCCCCTGTTATAGTGGCAACGAGGGATTTGAGTTCAATTACAGATTTTCAATTTGAATTAACGGAGGAAAATATATGAATTCTTTTTATGAGGAACAACTATGTGAAAACACTTTTTGAATAATCTGAGGTTCTCGCATGCCTGACTGGATGAATATGCAAACGTTGATGAGGGTTATTACTGATTGAGGATTAAATTAAACAACACCAGTAATTTAGCCCTGCCCAAGGTGCTCTTTACATCTGGGATTATATCAGCAATTTGCTGCATCACTTACATATAGAGCGGAGTATGTTTGTGAGTACACAAGTAAAAAAACTGTTCTATTAAGTATGGCTATGAAGTGATTTCTAGTACCACATTGAGGCCCTCATTCTGACCTTGGCGGTCGGCGGAGAGGCGGCGGTCGGACCGCGAACAGACCGGCGGTATTAAAAATGGCATTCTGACCGCGGCGGTCACCGCCGCGACCGACCGCCACTTCCCCACTCCGACAGCCACGGCGGTCATGACCGAGGGGCTGGAGTCTGCGCACTCCGGTCCGGCGGTCGACCCAAGACCGCCAACGGTATCATGACCCTGCTTACCGCCGCGGTTTCTGGCGTTCGGGAACCGCCATGCGAACCATGGCGGTAGGCACTATCGGGGCCAGGGAATTCCTTCCCTGGCACTGATAGGGGTCTCCCCCACCCCCCACTGCCCCCCGAGTCCACCCCCCACACCCTCCACCCCCCTGCCACCCCCCAGAGGTGGTACGAACCCCCTCCCCACCCCACCCCGACATGCACATACACGCACCCCGACATGCACACACCCCCAACATGCACATATACACACCCCCTACACACACACATACACAACGGGGACACATACCCGCACACATACATGCCGACATGCGCACCCGCCGAACTACACACATTGCCCAAAGGCACAGCAGCACTCCCCGCCCGCATGCACGCACTCACACACCCCCTCTACACACTCACACGCACACCCCCATGCACGCACACATCACACAACACCCCCCCACCCCCTCCCCTCACGGACGATCAACTTACCTTGTGCGTTGGTCCTCCGGGAGGTGACAGGAGCCATGAGGAGGTGACCGCCAACAGAAGACCGCCAACAGAAGACCGCCACACAGAAATGTGGGTCGTAATTCTGTGGGCGGTGTTCTGCTGGCGTGGCGGTGGAGGTTGACCAGTCTCCACTTTCCCGCCGACCGCCAGTGTGGCTGCTGGCGGTTTTCCGGCGGAACGCTCCCAGCGGTCAGAATGCGCACAGCGGCATACCGCCGCGGTCGGCGGTCTTCACCGCGGCGGTAACTCGGCGGTCTCGCGAAAAGACCGCCAAGGTCAGAATGAGGGCCTGAGTTCCTTAAGAACTTTTTGTATAAATATTTTTTTTGCGTTATAACACTCGTGAACATCTGGCACTTATTGTTGGAGGCATGAGTATTTTACTGTAATTTCTCTCTAAGCCTCTGACAATTAAAGAGTTTGCAATAGCCGCAGTACTTCACCGTGAAACATGTTTGTATGTGTAGTCATAAGAAGAAAAAATATATATATAAACAAACATAAATATATATATGTATAAATATAGATAGATAGATAGATAGATAGATAGATAGATAGATAGATAGATAGATAGATAGATAGGTAGATAGATGTGGTATCCATTATCCATAGGCCTAGAGAATGCATATATGTGGTGGCTCAAAGAATACTTGATGACATATTTTATAAATACATTACTTTTACAGGGGGTCCCAAAATGTTCTCTATGCAATTTCCCATAGCGTATTTGAACAGTGCTACTGTCAAAACAGCAGAACAAATGTACATCAAATAAGGCATAAACTTAGATCTTGATCCAGAAAGAGTGCTTTTTGTGTAATTCCAGTTGATAACTTTTGAGACAGTAAGGTCAAAAATGTATGTTTACAGAGAAATACTGTAGTAGCTCAAAAGGACGTGATCTGGTTGACTGAAATCTGAGGAAAATTTTGAGGCTGCCATTTTATGACACAGCGACTCAGACCCCGTGTCACAGGAAATACAAAAAAAAAAAATCAGATGTAAGGCGTAGATGGCAAGTACCCTGGCTTTGTGGGGAAACAAATGGAAAATAAATTATTGAAAATTAATTATTATTTTTGAAGTGGGGTGTTGCCATGGTACAGCTGAGACGCAGCACCATGAACATTTGTAGTAGAACCGCAGAACCTTGCTGCAGTGAAAAAAAAATTGTTGGGTGTTGCTTGACCATTGCAGGTTAGTCTGCAAAGGGTGGTGGGGTGCCCGTGGGGTTTAGCACATAGCATGTCTGCAGGCTGAAGGCCGTGCACAGAGTAAGGTTGGTTAGAAAAGTATGATAATAAAATATTCCTTTAGGTTTAAAAAAACCTAGACATTCCCAGAAAGAAAGGTCAATTGACATTATAGTTAGGTATGGTAATACTATCTTACTTTACACCAGTGGTCTTGAAATATTTTAATGCCGGGCCCCCCAGTGGAAAAAAAAATCATCAGGCCCTCCTCTAATTTTTTCACAATTATTTTATTAAATTGACAATGATTAAATATGTTTAGACTTATTTAAACATTGCAGTTCTGTCATTGTTTTAAAAAGGCTTCAAAGACATGATACTAAACATACTATTCTGGTCCGACAGGCCTTAATAACATGCCAAAATATCCACAGAGTGATTATTAGAAGTGAGAGTGTGTATTTTCAGATGTATTTGGAGTCTCTTCCCTTGACACATACTCCCTGCGTGGATATAAATGACAAAACATGTCCGTGATGGCCCATTACAGAGCGGTTTACTGCCACTCATTTTTTCAAGCTTAAAACAAAGCCCTGAAATCAGCATGCACCTTTATTTGGCCAGAGCCTGGTGCCCCCACCCCCTGGAATTACTTGAGGCTCCCCGGGGGGGGGGATCCCCCAGTTTGAAGACCCCTGCTTTACGCTAAAAAAAATCAGAAATTCACGGAGAAAACCAATGATTAAAGTGACGTTATAGTTAGGTGAAAATGTCAGTTGAAAGATAATTTTTAAATTCTAAAATCACTGACCCCCTTCACCAATTGTAGTTAACTGAAGAAACTATAACTTGCGCTGTGCATGGTGCTGGTGTGAGTTATAGTTTCTTCAGTTAGCTATAACTGGTGAACTACAGTGATTTTTTAGGTATGGGCTGACATTGTAATCTAGCTGTAACATCATTTGAACCTTTGTTTTTTTCAGTGAAATTAAATAAATATACACATATACAAACACACCCACACACATGCACACACACCCACACACATATATATAACACAGACACATACTGTAAAAACTGTGGTTAAAATGAAGTTAAGTTTATCCAACAAGACTTAAATGCATTTCTCCCAACCTTACTATTGATATGAAAGATGCAATTTAGTCTATCATAAGTACTCATACAGATGAGAATACATTTCAAATTACAATCAACAAGATGAAAGAGACAACTACGATTAAGGTATTATTTAGTGGTGTAAGTATGTGTTATTAGCTAATTACTACCCTGTTTTTATAAAAATGTTTACATTTTAATTGTGCCTACATTTGTTAAGAGTTCACAGACCATTTTGTCAGTACCACAGAGGCCATCAACTCATTAAATAAAGTCTTTAATCTGTAGCCTAAGCAATGGGATCTCAGACTGTAAAAATCTTACGGGCTCTTACACTTGTGAGTAATTTACATTTGACACTTTCACTTTTCTGTAATGTTACTTATTTTGGCTATTCAAAATTCTAAGTATAAAGTTACTCTAAAGTGGAGACTCATATGTCAATGACGCCCTGAAAAAGGGGGTTGACTCAAATGTACAAGTGTAAGCTAATTCTGCCAGAAAAGAAACAGTAAAAGGTCCTTCACTACACATGGCCAAAAAGTGAAATTGCAACAGCCTCCCATAATAATGGAGTTAGGAAATTAAAATAAAACCCCATGGGAAATAATGTGAAACTAAATTAAAATAGATGGCCTTCTTACTGCTCACACTGGGATCATCGACTCCAGCGAAAACATAAGTGATGGTCAAATTTTACGGTGTTTCCCTACCTAGCAACACAAGGGACCACTGACGCCGTAGGATCATTGCAAATTGGTCGCTCTCCAGCCATAGTCATGTCCAGAACAATCTAAGGAAAGGGGGGTTGGAGCACATTGGCTCATTTCCCATCACTTAATTTGTCCCATGCATAATGGTAAATGCAGTACATGATAACACTTACTTCAGTGGCAGGGTTCAGTTTTTCCCCCTTGTTGGTGCAGCCAGTGCTATGTATCTCTAGACATGTGTTCCAGGATAGTTGCCCTTCTTCAGAAGAGAGCAATGCTGGAAATGCTGTGCAAAGTCTTTTCACATCTCTGTACCACTCACTGGGTGCAGGCACATCAGCCAGAGCTCGTCAGTTCATTAGCTTAATGGAGCCTTTTCAAACAAAGTGTGGGTGGGAGCATACTGTCTCACATCCCAGCACTCAGTTTGCCCGATTACAACATGGTAAATGTAGTTTATGCTGACACTAACTGGAGTGACAGTCTTCAGTTTTTCACTCTTGTTGGTGCAGCCAGTGCTGTGTATCTCTAGACATGTGTTTCAGGATATTTTTCCATCTTCAGCAGAAAGCAACACATTGTTTTGGGGGTGCTGTAAATGCTGCCTAAAGTTTTCTCTGGTCTTTGTACCAAGTTACTGGGCGCAGGTGAATCAGTTAGAGCTCGTCAGCTCATTAACTCGAGGCAATCTAATAGTGTGTCCCATTGTCTTGCCATGTCTCTAGTAGCTCTCCCCGTGATGCCTCTTGATGAAATACATTACCCTCTGCTTCTGCCCATTTTATCATTGATTTTTTCTGCCACCTTTGAATGTGGGGGCCCCCAGGGTCCTTCCAATGACTTGTAATTTCTCTTTTGGCCAAAATTAGTGCTAAGTCAATATATTTATTGGTTGTCTTTTTGGCAGGAGGACGGGGAAAACCCCCTAATAGTGCTGTCAAAGGAGACAGCCTCAGTTTCCTGTTCGTAACCGTGGCCAAGTTCTTAAATACCTCTTCCCAATAAGGCACTATTTGCGGACAATTCCATAACATGTGCTCTAATCCTGATTCTGGTTCTGGGCATCTGGGGCAACCCCCCACCTCCTGTAGCATACATCTTTGCGATTTTTGGGTGGGTAAGATAAGCTCTGTGATAGACATAGAGGTTTATTAATTTAAAGCGAGCATTCCTAGTTGCGGAATATATATGTGTAGCGATCCTGGCCCATCTCTGCTCGTCTATGGGTGTCCCCAACTCCGTCTGCCACTTCAACCTGAGTTTGTCCAAAGGAGTGGATGTGTCTTTGTATAAGGCTTTGTAGATTGCTGATATCGCACCCCCGTCTCCCCCCTGAACAAATAATTCGGAAACCTTCATGTATAGGTGGTTTGTGAAACCCCAACTTCCAGGACCTCTGTATAATCCTAGTATTTGCGTTATAGATAAGAAACATTCCTGAGGGGACATCAAACTGCTCCTGCAGCTCGGCGAAGGTACGTAACTTCCCGTTATAATACAAGTCCCCCAGTACTGTAATATTATATGTAGCTAGTTTCTTGATCCCTGTTATGGCCCGCACCCCGTTATGTGTATCAGACCTACTATTGTTACTTCCAGAGCATATGGGAGTGCTGTATGGGAGCGCCGCAGACTTCACTCCCAACACACCTGCACAGCATGCAATTCTGGTGGCAGCCGTTGTTGTTTTCCTCTTGGGTTTAGCAGCACGCTCAGGAGAGTGTGAAATGATCCGCCTAGACTATACTGTAAATTTCGGTCCGCTGGTTCTTCACCTAGAGATCTTGACATCCATTGCAGCTGACCAGCCCAGTAGTATATCTCCATGTCTGGTGCAGCCATCCCCCCTCCAAGGTGGGTCTCTGAAGAGTGCCCAATGCCAGTCTGTGTCTGCCTGATCCACAGATGAAACTAGATATCATGGAGTTAATGTCTCTCAATACTGATTTTGGGATAACCAGCGGGAGAGTAGAGAAATAGTACAACAATCTTGGTAGCATTACCATTTTTAGCAACGCCACTCTCCTCATGACCGCTAGCGGGAGCGTCCCCCAAAACTGCATGTCAGTTCTCAATTTCCTTATTGCTCTATGTACATTCCCCTCTAGTAAGTCTTCTGATTTATGGTATATGTTGACTCCCAGGTTACGGAATGTAGTGGGTGCCCAAGGGAGCACTCGCGTGCCATTGATCCTCGGGACCCCCTCCATTAAGGGGGAAATTGAAGATTTCTGCCAGTTTATCCGTAAACCTGATGCTCCCCCAAAACACTCCAACACAGCCATAGCTCCCGGCAGGCCAGCTTCCGTGTCCCCCAGGAAAATTAGCATGTCGTCCGCATACAGTGCAATGTGATGCTCCTGCATTTTTTCATGTATTGCAAAATGGTGGGGGTCTTCATAACAATGACTCTCTTCTTCACAATACTGTTACTTGCTATATTCATTATCCTAATCATTGCAGTCTATGCAACTTATCGCAAATTGCAGTTATGTTAAATAAAAGCTATTATAACTTTACTGCATCTGTGTCATTGCCTGTGTTTGTATGAGACATAATATATCTGTGAGAAAAGGGTAATCTCCGTTTAACCACGACATACCCTGAGATATCTTACTTTGAGTCCATGCGTAAGCGACTGCCATAAATCACCTTTTACTATTGTGTTTCTGGTGAGGTACTGCTAGTGAGCCGGGAAGGTTGGGACAACAGTTGCGACTTGTTGTAGGAAAGACTCAGTCGCCTACAAACAAAAGTACTGTTATCCTTAAACCAGCAGTCTTGCTCAGAGCAAGAGTCCAAACTACGACACCACCTTTTCAGGGAGTCCGACCAGTCGTATATTGCTTCTACGAGCATGATTTTCGGCATCCTCCGCTATTGTTTCCAGCAATTTTACTCGAGAAGTAAGCCCTATCGGGTCTGCAAAGAGGGCTTTTTGGCCTGGGGCCAGTTGTTCCAGGGTCCTTTTGTTGGAAACCACTCTGTCCGTTAACCTACAATAGTAATCTCTCAGCAATGAGAGATCCACCGTTAGAGTGTCTATTTTCTGTTCAAGGGCCTCTCGAGAGTCTTGGATCGCTTGGAGTATAGTGTCCAGTGTGGTCTCAGGGGTTGGTGCATTGACGTTTGCTCCAGCGTTAGTCACTTGCTCAGGTGGTTTAGCAGCACCCATACCTTCCATTTCTTGGCCCTCTTTTCTTTTCGGCTTGCCCATCGTGCCAGGTCCTGTCTCCCACTTCTTTTGGGATCAAGCGGCGTCGGCAGCTACAAATTACTAGTCTTTATTTAATCCAGGGAGCCCATCGACCAGTACCAACCTCCACCCCTGTGAGTCTCCAGTAGTGTTGTGGGGGGGATCAGCTCCCATGAACCAGGTCTCTTTTGTTTGGTCCTGGTGCCCCTCGCTGGGGAGTGATGCGACCCTACAGTTCCACCGAGTCGTGTGCCTTTTCTTTACTTTGCTGCAACTCCGTAAGACGGGAACCACAGAGACTGCTATGCCATTCTACTCGGGGCTCCCGATCGGCAGGATACCTGTGTCCCGAGCAGTGCACCACTGCACTGAACAGTGCGCTGAGGGGCAGTTGCAGCACAATAGGCACACGCTCTTATCCCCAATCATTTCGCGCTGAGTAGGGGCAGGAGGGGGTATTACCGCAGGCTCCCGCTTTTTCCCCCAATCTGCAGGAACCGGTTCGAAGCAATGGAGCAAGCTTCCTTTTCACAACAGCTCAGGTGCGGTCTCTTTTCATCTCCACACCTCTCTCTCTTCCACTCATCTCTCCCCTTAAAAAAGGGGGAAAAAAATCCTCCGATATGCTTGGGGGGATGCAGTCGCTCCCGCCATACCTGGTTGTAGGTTCCCCCCGACTCCTTGCACATCCAAGTCGCCTCCAGCACCGTAAAAGTGAAGGCAGAGCGGCCCCGTCCGATACTCGAGCTGCAGCCGCCATTTTAGCTCTCCCCGGCCTGGGACTCAAGTATTCCGTGTGGCGTCGTGCCGCCTCCTTCAAATTGGGCATCAGCTGGCCACGGCGCCCCAGGCACTCAGAGCCCCTAGGCGCCGCTCGGATCCGTTCTTGGCGCCGTTGTGGTGTCAGGATTTTGCGGGCCCAGTGACTGCTGCCGGGAGCCCCGCATTAGGCGTGCGGCTTCATCGGCTGCAGGCCACGCCCCCAAGCCCTGTGCTTTCATAACGGATCCCACAAGCTTCCATGTCAAGTACCATCCACACGCGGCACATGCAGCTCAGCACACACACACAAGTATTATGCACTGACCTGCAGGGGTGCACGTCCTTCACAATGCAGGAAATGTTTCCATCCCACCAGCCACATTGGCTTTCCGATTGGGTTCCCTCTGATACCTGAGGTCTTAGTATAAAAACCAGAGACTATGGATTGTAAACACAGAGGGCCTATGTCTTGTCGGTGCTCACAAACCTCTCTCAGAGTTTTTCTTGCAGCCTGCCAATCAAAGTCTTCAGATTCATTGTTTCTGTTTTGGGCCAGTGGATCCAAAATAGCCAACAGGAAAAAAGCTCTCTCTTCCAGTCCAATTTGATTTTCTTTTTATTTGGGTGTGCAATTCATCCATGAATGCAGTTTCAAGGAAAGTTCATAAACGTATGGTCCAGACATCTCTTACTTTCAACCCTTTCAAGCCCACCTAACCCATTGTTGTGAATTTAATTTCTCAAACAGTTGAATAGATTTGCACCAAACCATGGAACTTTCTGAAGTAAATCTCTACGTTTATGTCAGCTTGCCCTAGCATAAGGACCCTACACAGAGTCCATAAACGTTTGCTGTGGACCCACTAGTGGCCCACAGGCTTTATTGTATACTAAATATGTACATAATCTGAAAACTACAGCAGGAGAACTTAAACAGGTCCACAAGTTTTATAGTTTGTGGATTTTACTTAGCCTGCAATCTTTAGGAATTTGTACAGCTGTAACTTGTCTACACTGCAGCCAAAGCTCTGTACATTCTTGTATTTACCTTTTAAACTACACTGGGAAATTATTGTAAATGGTGGGCTTTGTTTTAATGATTTGCACTGTCAAAGTGAATTGGTAGGTTTTAGAAATTTGAGTTGGGTTCAATTCCGGCAGTGTCAGACATTTTTACTCCTGGTTGGAGCTATTCTGATGGGTGCCAATTTGAATTAGCATTCTAGTATTGTTTTAGGAGGCAACTCAGTTTTCTTTGCCTTCCCATAAAAGGGCAGCAGGAGTACAGACACACAATTTGTAGAGCTGTAACTTTTCTATATTGCAGTGAGAGCTCTGTGCATTTTTTATTTACTTTTTGAAATACTTTAGTTTTTTAAATACACTGGAAAATTATTTTAAAGGAGGTGGGGTTTGTGTTAATGATGTGCACTGTGAAAGTGAATTAGATGATAGAGGTTGTTTTTAGGATATCAGGTTAGGTCCACTTTTCTGAGTACCAGCCATTTACACTCCTAGTTGGAACTACTCTGCCGGGATGTCATTCTGAGTTAGTGCTCTATCGGCATTTTCAGTGGGGACTCACCTTTCTTTGCTTGTCCAAAATGTGGCAGCAGTAGCATGAACGCACTGCTGGTGTGCCAAAGTCAAGCCTATCTGCACACATCTGCATTCCGAACATGATGAGTGCCTGCTGCCCTGTCTGAACGACACCCTTTCTGTATAGGACACGCAAGGTATACAGTAAGGAAGTCATAATTGTGTGGGCCCTCCTATTTTTTCGGGGGAAAAATACAAATAGTTTGGTCTATTAAACTTGCCAGCTTACACTGATTCCACACATTCAGTCATCTCATCAAGGCATTGCAGGTTTCAGAGGATGATGCTATTTTAACAAGGGGGAGGCTCCTATTTCTCACCATCAAAGAGCTTGCCTATTCAACCCTAGGTCCCTAGTCAAGCATAAACAGGACATCTGGGAGATGCTGGCAGACAGTTATTGTGATGTCTTGTTTATTACTGAGACTGGCTGAAAAATACCTCAGGTCTGGACATTGCACTCGCCCTAACGGATGGCTATACGGTAGTCCCTCTTATGGCAGTGATCCAATGTTCCTATTTTAATTGCACGACCAAAACATTGGAATATCTAGGAATTGTCTTTCTCTTTGAAAATCACTAATAACCTGTCTTTCAGTTGTGCTTTAATATGTTGATCCACTGGCTGCTTTGAAATGTTGCCAAAGTATTCGCAAATAGCCCCTTTATACATCCAGTACTCAAATTTTACTTTGCTAGGAGACTTTAATGTCCATATGGATGAGCTTAACAACAAATGGGCCCTAGAGATCAGGAAAGTGACGTAAGACTACAACGTTCCGTGAAGAGGCAGTAGACCAACTCATATATATTTTTTCTAATCTGGCCAACCTGGTATGTATCACATTATACCCAGTGATCTGCTCTGATCATTACTTTGTTCCTTTTCATTAGAACTCAACAGTTTTGGCCGAATATGATGTCAAGATAATTACAGAAACCTGTCTCTGTCATAAGATCACGGAGGCAAATATAAGTAACTTACTGAATAGAACAGATTAGAACGTGGTTCTTGATAAGGATGCTGAAGTTGAAAGTTTTAACAGAAAATCTCCATAACTGGCACTGGACGAAGTCGAGTCTATAAAAAATGGTACTTCAAAACATAGGCCTCCCTCAGCTGTCTGGTTAAATCTGGAATTGTTTGAAGAAAAAAAGGAGCTGCATACATCCTGAAAGAAAGTGGAGGAAGGGCTAGGATCTTAATGATAAGGTCACCTACAAAGCAGCCGCCAGGGATTTCTGAAAGAAAAACCTGAATGTCTGGGCAGATGCTTTTACAGAAGAAGTTGATAACGCTAAAAAGAGGGCAATGCTTCTAAAGCTATCTTTCAGATAGTAAAGTCAATTCTCCGCTCAACCAGCACTAAATAAAATGCGGAGGTTTCCCATGCACTTTGTGATAACCTTTCAGACTACTTTCAGTAGAAGATCACTAACATTTTCTCCAATCGGCTACTGACAACAAGGCTTATGCCTTACTCCCTGTTTGGAAGTGTTGCCACTTTCACACAGACCAGAATTTAAGAATATCTCATTGGCAGGGACTGCAAAAGCACTCTTGATGGTTAATTCAGGTTCTCCTCTTGATTTCTGCTCTCCATGTATTCTAAAACTGGTGACATCAAAGGTTAACAAACAGGTAAATATAGACTTTAATCAATCCCTAAAAGCAGGTATCTTTCCTAAAATATGACCCCAGTAGGACTTTACACTCCTCTAATCAGGGGATAGAATGTGTATCCCTAGGGAACATAAGGAAAGGCTAGAAGGCTTTGTTCCTTTCTTTATTACAAAAAAAAAAAAACATGGACTCCCCCTGTACAAGTAACTACAGATCAATCCCCTTTCTTCCAGTTCTGGGGAAAATTTTAGAGCAATTAGTTAACGTTCAGATCTCACAATTTGTTGACAACAATGCCTCTTTGCACTACATCAAGTCAGGTTTCCTTAAAAGCTTTAGTACAGAGACAACCCTTTTACAGGTGGCTGAATTTGTCAAATCCAACTTAGGTAGAGGTGAAAAAGCAGTGGTTATTCTGCTGGACTTTTCAGCTACATTCAAGACAGTTTCTCACAAGATCCTATTTGGCTGACTGATGACTGATGACTGATGGCTGCGGCATCACCGACATGACCGATCATTGGCTAAAAAAAAATTCTATTTGAGGGGCAAGCAATATATCTTTCACTGTTTACTTTGAGATGTGTTGCTTGGTGCCAAACTGCTCAGCTCTGAGCTACACATTATTTACTGTCTATCTGGCACCTCTGGGTAGATAGTTGAGAGCTGGGGTTATACCCAGCTGATGCTATCCTTTAAGCAAATGGATAGCTCATTGATGGAAAATGACCACATTTGTCTGACTGCTGTAGTGAAGTGGATGAAACACAGTTAAGAATTTTAGTTTTTCAGAGCATCTGGCTCTCCTGCAGCCATGTTTCTGTGGCCAAATGGTATGGGTCCTCCTCCAGTACCTAAATGTGAGGTGAGAAACTTGGGTATACAATATCACAGCCACCTGTCATTTAGTACAGAAGCAAGAGCTATTACAGCTGTTTGTTTTGCACTTTTAAAATCCTTGAAGAAGATCTGTATATTTCTATCTGATCATGTCTGAAAAATTGTGGTTCATGCTACGATCACTACAAAGCTGGATTATGCGAACGCTCTGTATCTTGTACTCGGCTGGGCTCCTTAATAGGCTACAACTGGTCCAAAATGCCATTTGCACAACTAATTCTGAAATGCTCATGACAATTCACCAGGAAAAATCTGAAGACACTTGGGGCCAGGTTTACAACAAACTGGTGCAGTGCGACGCTGCGCCAAAATCAGCAGCACCGCACTGCACCAGTTTGGAAACACAGAGATGCACCATATTTACAAGAATACGGTGTACCCTGTGTTTCCCCCTGCGCCAGTGCTAAATTTATCTGCCAGCGCCAATGTAAGCACGCTTGCACCATTGTGCAAGGGTGCCAGCATTGAGGGGATTGATTCAGGAATGTGTCACTTCCTGCACATAAACAAACATTCATGGTGGTTTTGCTCTTCCTATGTGTGCTGCTGAATGCAGCACACACAGAAAAAGCAAAAATGAGGAGAAATTAAAGCATTGCTCCTCATTGCGCCATGCTAACACCACCCCTGGGGTGGGGTTTGTTTTTGACACTGCCACAGAGTCTTGTAAGTCTGGGTAAGCATCAAAAGCAACACCCTTTGCATGCCCCTCTGCCTCAGAAAACTGCATTGGGGGGCATATTTACAAGGCAGTTTTAAGCCACAAAATTGGCTTAGCGCTGCCTTGTAAATATTCGTAATGCACAGCGCCACCGGAGCGTCAAAAAAAGTGGTGCTCCAGTGGCACTATGGGGTTTGCAAATATGCCCCTTCATTCATTTCCGATTAAAGAGAGAGTAATTTTTACAGCTTTGAGACCTACTCATAGGCTCTGCATCAAACAGCACATCTCTACATACAAAGGAAATTTAAGAAATATTTCCCCAGTAGTGCTTTCCGCTCCTCTAATCAGGGCATAGAAGGTGTTTCCCTAGGGTAGATAAGGAAAGGCTAGGAGGATTGTCATTCACCTATATGGCTGCCAAAAACTGAATTTACTCCTTTAATAGAGATGGGGAGAAGGTTTTTAAGGCCTCATGAAAACCACACCTTTTTCAGGAAATGCTAGGTTTTACCTGTTCTGCTCTACAGGCTTATTTTAGTGCTGAGGCGCTTTGTGGGAAGGTGCTGTGCACTCTACAATCAACATTCATTCATTCAAAGGATGCCGAGGTGGAGGGTCCAGTGCCTGTTGGGTCTTGTAAACTCTAGGGTGAGTTTGAAAACCCTTTTTATTCTTAAACATTGTGAGTGGGGACCTTGAGGATCTCCCAACAAAGCTTTAGGAGTAGCCTTTGCTTTTTTACTTGAATTTCAGGGATTGGGTCATATATCCTGCAATGGTGATTGTATTAGAACATTTTCCCTTCTGGTCAGCTAAACAAAGCGTTTCCAGGTTGGCGAACTCCACGCTGTTTTCAGGGATCCAACATGGACAATGGGAAACAAAGGCCCATACTTATACTTGTTTAGTGCCGCATTTGCATCCTTTTTTATGCAAAATCGGTGCAAACTCACAAAATACAATTGTATTTTGTAAGTTTGCACTGCTTTTGCGTCAAAAAATGACACAAATGCGGCGCTAAAAAAGTATAAATATGGGCCCAAGTTCCTTTGTCCAATGAAATATATTTATTTTATCAATTTGGGTCTGTGAATTGCCCATGTTTTGGCAAATAGTTCTCATAATAACAGTCCAGATATTTTTCATTTTAATACTTCAAAGCCTACCTGAAATTGTTTTATGATAATTTCGCAAAAACTACAGAAGGATTTATACCAAAAATGCAGAGCGAACCTGTGACTAAAGTTATAGTTTCATGACAAGTTTGGTGTAAGCCGCTTTAGTGTATTTGCTCTAATGGAGAGCAAAGTTTGCAGTTGGAGAAAAATGGAAAACACTAAGGTGGTCATTACAACGCTGGTGGACGGTGTTAAAGCGGCAGTAAGACCGCCAACAGGCCGGCGGTAAACATTTTGGAATTACGGCCGCCAACAAAGACAGCCACTTTAACACTCCGACCATCACGACGGTACAGACAAACAGCGCGGCGGTCACCGCCAACAGACAGGCGGGAGACAATGTACCGCCCACACTATTATGACAGGCCAATCCGCCACCTTTTCCGGGGCGGATTCACCGCGGATAAAAACACGGCAGAAACAGGCATTTTGAAGGAAAAACGCTCACCTCTACACACTCCACGAGGAAGGAGGACAGCATGGAGCCGGAACTTCATATTCTCCCTGCGCTAGTCTTCCTGCTCCTCTATGAGGAGCACCAACGCCGGCGGCGAAGACCACGGTGAGTACTGCACCTACGACATAGGGGAGGGGGAGGCAAAAACCAGGGACACACACATGCAACACACCAACCCCCACCCTTACCCACTACAACACACACACCAATGGATATCTATTAATTACAGTAACACCCCCCAACCACCCCGGAAGAATGCAAAGACAAAAGGAAATGAGTGTAACTATTGTAATATATCAAAAATCAGTAAGCAAAAATATATATATATATATATATATATATATATATATATATATATATATATATATATATATATATATATATATACACTATAAACAAAATATACACCACGATTAGTAGTCCAGGTATTGCACCATTCATAGTCCGTGGACCACTGGGCCCAAAATGCATGGGCGAGGCCCACACAAGATACCCGAACATGACGGAGAGAACACTGCAGTGGCATCAGATAGAAATACAACAGGCACCTCAGGGGGAAGGGGGGCACCTCAGCCGGATGAGTGCACGACGCCAGATCTACAAGGGGGCACCATCCCCATTGATGTATCCTGGGGAGTGCAAAGCCACAGTCTATGAAGTCCCTACAGTGGGTGGATTGCCCACTGCTGCATCCTGGGGAGTGCAAAGCCAGTCTCTCAAGTCTCTACAGTGGGTGGTTTGCCCACTGCTGCATCCTGGGGAGTGCAAAGCCACAGTCTCTCAAGTCTCTACAGTGGGTGGATTGCCCACTATTCAATCCTGGGGAGTGCAAAGCCACAGTCTCTGAAGTCCCTACAGTGGGTGGTTTGCCCACTGCTGCATCCTGGGGAGTGCAAAGCCACAATCTGTCAAGTCTCTACAGTGGGTGGTTTGCCCACTGCTGCATCCTGGGGAGTGCAAAGCCACAGTCTCTCAAGTCTCTACAGTGGGTGGTTTGCCCACTGCTTCATCCTGGGGAGTGCAAAGCCACAGTCTCTCAAGTCTCTACAGTGGATGGGTTGCCCACTGTTCAATCCCGGGGAGTGCAAAGCCACAGTCTCTCAAGTTCCTACAGTGGGCGGTTTGCCCACTGCTGCATTCTGGGGAGTGCAAAGCCACAGTCTCTCAAGTTCCTACAGTGGGTGGTTTGCCCACTGTTCAATCCTGGGGAGTGCAAAGCCACAGTCTCTCAAGTTCCTACAGTGGGTGGTTTGCCCACTGCAGTATCCTGGGGAGTGCAAAGCCACAGTCTCTCAAGTGGATGCATGTCTCCACTGGTTCTGGAGGGGACTGGTGCCCAGAGTGCTTCATCCTGTGCAGGACAGAGGTAGTGGATGCCGTTCTCCACTGGTTCTGGATGGGGACTGGTGCCCAGAGTGCTTCATCCTGTGCAGGACAGAGGTAGTGGATGCATGTCTCCACTGGTTCTGGAGGGGGACTGGTGCCCAGAGTGCTTCATCCTGTGCAGGACAGAGGTAGTGGATGCTGTTCTCCACTGGTTCTTGAGGGGGACTGGTGCCCAGAGTGCTTCATCCTGTGCAGGACAGAGGTAGTGGACCCATGTCTCCATTGGTTCTGGAGGGGGACTGGTGCCCAGAGTGCTTCATCCTGTGCAGGACAGAGGTAGTGGATGCTGTTCTCTACTGGTTCTGGAGAGGGACTGGTGCCCAGAGTGCTTCATCCTGTGCAGGACAGAGGTAGTGGATGCATGTCTCCACTGGTTCTGGAGGGGGACTGGTACCCAGAGTGCTTCATCCTGTGCAGGACCGAGGTAGTGGATTCATGTCTCCACTGGTTCTGGAGGGGGACTGGTGCCCAGAGTGCTTCATCCTGTGCAGGACAGAGGTAGTGGATGCTGTTCTCCACTGGTTCTGGAGGGGGGCTGGTGCCCAGAGTGATTCATCCTGTGCAGGACAGAGGTAGTGGATGCATGTCTCCATTGGTTCTGGAGGGGGACTGGTGCCCAGAGTTCTTCATCCTGTGCAGGACAGAGGTAGTGGATGCTGTTCTCCACTGGTTCTGGAGGGAGACTGGTGCCCAGAGTGCTTCATCCTGTGCAGGACAGAGGTATTGGATGCATGTCTCCACTGGTTCTGGAGGGGGACTGGTGCCCAGAGTGCTTCAGCCTGTGCAGGACAGAGGTAGTGGATGCTGTTATCCACTGGTTCTGGAGGGGGACTGGTGGTCTTTGCCCTGTTCAGCGGTCCTTGCCCTGTTCAGCGGTGCTTGCCATGGCGGTCTTTGCCCTGTTCAGCGGTGCCTGCCCTGTTCAGCGGTGCTTGCCATGGCAGTCTTTGCCCTGTTCAGCGGTGCTTGCCATGGCGGTCTTTGCCCTGTTCACCGGTCCTTGCCCTGTTCAGTGGTGCTTGCCCTGTTCAGCGGTGCTTGAGTTGGCGGTCTCTGCCCTGTTCAGTGGTGCTTGCCCTGGCGGTCCGTCATTGCCCAGCTGGGCTGTGGCTGGCGGTCCTTCATTGGTCAGATGGGCTGTGGCTGGCGGGGCCCTCCTGGGCAGCTGGGCTGTGGCTTGCGGGGCCCTCCTGGGCAGCGACAATGGGGCTGGCGGGGGCCTCCTGGGCAACGACGATGGGGCTGGCGGTGGCCTCCTGGGCAACGACGATGGGGCTTGCGGGGCCCTCCTGGGCAGTTGGATTGTGGCTTGCGGGGCCCTCCTGGGCAGCGACGATGGGGCTTGCGGGCCCTCCTGGGCAGCGACAATGGGGCTTGCAGGGCCCTCCTGGGCAGCGACGATGGGGCTGGCGGTGGCCTCCTGGGCAGCGATGATGGGGCTGGCGGGGCCCTCCTGGCCAGCGGGGATGATGGCGGTCTTCTCCGCCGTGATGCTCCTCCCAGACTTTGCAGGTTTCTTCTGCCCCTTCACCACCTTGGGAGGAGTCACAGCTGAGTCCACACTCCCCCCGGGACCCCTGTGAGCGGCTTGGCTGGCTGGAGCCTTCACCCTCTCCCGCCGGGCAATGGCCAACTTCTGGTGCTTCACAGGGGGGGGACTGGCTGTGCTGTGGCTCCGTGACAGACTGGCTGGCCTGGTGGCCGGTGCACTCCACATACCTGTGACAACAGGCAGCACTGGTCCCGGAGATTTTGTGGCTGAGGTGCTAGTACGGGACCTATGATTTGGATGGGGGAGGTGGTGTTTAATAGGTTAAGGGTGGACAGGAAAAGTTGTTTGGAGACACTGGGACGGTAGCTGGAGGGGGTTTGGGAGTGGAGGAAGAGGTGGTGGTTGTAGGAGGTGTATGTTTTGTGGCTTTGGATGCAGGTGCATGCGCTGGAGGCTGTTGTGAGGTGGATGTATGTTGGGTGGGTGTGTGCCTGCGTTTGTGTATCTTCGGAGGGGGCGTCACAGACACACTGGGAGAGGACACAGGGGATGTGTAAATGGTAGTGGGGGTGGTGAGTGCACGTGAGCGGGGTGTGGTGGTGGGTGTGCTAGTGCGGGACGTATTGGCTGTAGTGGTAGTGCATGCAGGTGTGAGTGTAGACGAGAATGGGAGGGAGGAGAGAGACGAGGAGAAGGGGGACACAGTGGAGGCAGTGGATGTTGGTGTGTCTGTATGTGTGTGATGCTTGCGTGAGTGCCTGTGGGATGTGGGGTGCTTATGTTTGCCTGAGCTTCCCTTGTGTGGTGAGGTGTGTGCAGGCTGGTCTGATGGTGTGCTTGGGATAGGCAGAGGTACAGGGGATTGGGTCTGGGTGGAGGAAGCTGGAGGGGGGAGGCTAGACACAGGGACAATGGCTGCCATCAGTGCTGAGGCCAGAGTTTGAACGGTTCGATGAAAGTCAGCCTGACCAGAATGAATGCCCTCCAGGAATGCATTTGTGTGTTGCAACTCCCTTTCTACACCCTGGATGGCATTCAAAATGGTAGACTGCCCAACAGTGAGGGACCTGAGGAGGTCAATGGCCTCCTCACTGAGGGCAGCAGAGGTGACCGGGGCAGGGGCTGAGGTGCCTGGGGCGAAGGTGATGCCCACCCTCCTGGGTGAGCGGACACGGGGCGAAGGCTGAGGGGCTGCTGGGAGGGCGGTGCTGGTGGGGGGGTGGCGGTTGTACCTGTTAAAGTGGGGGGCACAGATGTTGCCGCCACCACAAGAGAGCTCCCATCGGAGGACGAGTCAGTGTCGCTGGTTGCAGATCCTGTGACCGCTGTGGTGCTCCCCTCGCCCTCCGTCCCACTGGTGTATTCAGAGTCCGTAGTGTGGGCCTCCATGCCCATGTGGGATGCAGCTCCCTCGTGCTCCGGTGCCACTGCACCTCCGCTTGATGATGCTAATGCACACAAGAACAGGGAGACCGCAAAAAAAGGGGGAGGGAAACAGAAGAAAGACAGGTTGAGTGCATGGCTTACAGCTACCGTTGGCGGACAAGACCGACACAGCAGCCCCCTGCACTACGTCGCGCTGTTGGGCTCTACAGTACAATTCCTGTGAAATGGCCTACAAGGCTGTGGACGACATTTGCACACATACATGACACAGGTGCATGAATAGCTGTACTTGGCACTCTACAGAGGTGGGGTGGGGGGCCACAGGGCCATGCCTTACGAAGGGGCCTAGCCTACGGAACTCGCCCTGGCCTAGGGAAACCCACAGCCCTCCTCCCCCACCCAGACCCCTCCACTGCGTGCAAAGTCAGCAGAATGAGAGTGTACTCACCCCCTCGTGTGTGCTGTGATGCCCTCAAGCGCCCATCCAACTCAGGGTAGGCCTCCGCTAGGATCTGGAACATCAGGGGGGTCATGGTTCGACGGGCACCCTTCCCACATTGGGAGGCCATCCCCAGCTGAGCCTCCGCCGTTTTCTTGCTCCAGCGGCGAATGTCCTCCCATCTCTTCTGGCAGTGGGTGCTCCGTCTGTGGTGGACCCCCAGGGTCCGGACGTCCTTGGCGATGGCACGCCAAATATCCTTCTGGTGGGCGCTGACCTACATGAAATGTACAGGGGAAGAACATAAGTAATTAACAACTGCACCGTCAAAGTGAGTGGCCCCCATCACTACCCTTGCCATGTGGCACATGCCCCCACCGTCTTTCATGCACGCAGAACTCTGCCCCCTTCCTTCTTACAACCAGCCCTCTCCACACAGGCATAGCCCATACAACATGCTCCCTGTGTACTTACCTGTTGGTCTGGAGGACCGTAGAGTAGCGTGTACTGGGGAGGACCCCGTCGACGAGCTCCTCCAACTCCTCCGATGTGAAGGCAGGGGCCCTTTCCCCAGATGCACGAGCCATTGTCTCTTTCAGACCGAGGTCACAGCAGCACTTGCAGTGTAGGTCCTCTCCTGTCGAAGATCAGGTATCGAGTGATTCAACAGCTAGAAAATGGCGGTCACGTCCGCGGCGGTCACGTCCATGGCGGTGCGTACCATCACCGCCGGCGTACATCGTCATTGGCTCCTGGGACCCTTAGGGTCCAATGTTAACCAATGCAGCATTGCGCCGCGGTCTTCGACCGCCTACTGCGACGGTGTACAACGCCAGTGCAGTTACCTCACATCCCATTGTCCCGCTTTAGAGGTCAGGCAGCCGCCATTTCAGGGGCCCACATGGCCTAATTACCAACTGCATCACACATACCTAGGCCTACTCTCAACACACATACATGCCAGATTTTGTGTATGAATCGTGTTCTTTGTAGACTGTGGATACATACCTCTGACTTTTTTTACTCTGTGCTCGCTGTTGTCCTCCATAGGCACCGTCCGCTGGGACATGTGAGGAGATGGCGGAATCCTCCGGTGTACCGACCGCTGGTGGACCTGTCGACAATGGAGGAAAGAAATTTGATCATCACCTACAGGTTTGACCGTGCCACAATCCAGGAACTGAGTACCCAGTTGGAGCCAGACCTGATGTCAGCAATCCGCCATCCCACAGGAATCCCCCCTCAAGTGCAGGTGCTATCAGTACTCCATTTCCTTGCAAGTGGGTTTTTTCAAACAACTGTGGCCATGGCATCAGGGATGTCCCAACCTATGTTTTCCAACGTGTTGCCCAGAGTGTTGTCTGCCCTGCTGAAACACATGCAGAGCTACATTGTTTTCCCTCAGGTAGAGGACTTGCCACAGTGAAAGGTGACTTCTAGGCCCTTGGACATATCCCCAACATCATAGGTGCCATTGATGGGACACATGTGGCTTTGGTCCCCCCCACAGGAGTGAACAGGTGTACAGGAACCGGAAGAGTTATCATTCGATGAATGTACAGATGGTATGTTTGGCAGACCAGTACATCTCCCATGTGAATGTCATGTTCCCTGGCTCAGTGCATGACGCCTACATCATGCGGAATAGCAGCATCCCTTATGTGATGGGTCAACTACAGAGGCACTGGGTGTGGCTATTAGGTGACTCTGGTTACCCCAACCTGTCATGGCTACTGACCCCAGTGAGGAATCCCAGAACCAGGGCAGAGGAAGGCTACAATGAGGCCCATGGGCAGACTAGGAGGGTGATCGAACGCACCTTCGGCCTCCTGAAGGCCAGGTTTAGGTGCCTCCATATGACAGGTGGATCCCTATTCTACTCACCAAAGAAGGTGTGCCAGATCATCGTGGCCTGCTGTATGCTTCATAACCTGCGACGACAGGTGCCTTTTCTGCAGGAGGATGGTCCAGATGGTGGTGTTGTGGCAGCTGTGGAGCCTGTGGACAGTGATGAGGAGGAAGCAGAGGAAGAAGACATTGACAACAGGGACTCAGTCATCCAGCAATATTTCCAGTGAAACAGGTGAGAATACATTCCTGCCTACTACAAGTACTTTTACACTTCTACCTCTATCCTGTCTGTCGATTTCACCCAGTGTATGGTCACTGAGTTGTCACTTTCCCTTACAGTTTCACAGGTGTGGGTCCTAACATGTGTCATCTGCTTAGATTCCTCATGGACTAGAGCTGTGTGACATAGGTATGTTGACATTACTATTTCCTGGAAATGTTGTCACTGTAATTGCAAATAGACTATTTAAAAATCACAGACAGACTCCAGATATTTTGGTGCTTTAGGTGTGTTTATTTACATACAAAATATTGGAGGGGGAAGTTAAATGGTGAGGGGTGATGGCGGAGGAGTGTCCATGGCAGAGTCCAGTCTATTTGTCTCATAGGTGCATTACCCATATGGGCATAGGAAGTGGAGCTGGGGCAGTTCCAATATGGACAGGGTGACAAAGTGGGACAGTGGGTTGACAATCAGGGTGGTCTCATTTCTTGGCGGGGGTCTTGGCATCGTGCTCTGTCTTGTTCCTGGATCTCAGGGACCGCTTGCAGGGTGGTTCTCCACCTGCAGGGGGTGGGGTGCTGGTGTAGTGGTCCTGTGGCGTTGCCTCCTGTCCACTAGCGCCGGCAGAGGTGGTGGGCAGTTCATCGTCCATGCTAGTGTCAGGGGCCCCTTAGAGTGCCACAGAGTCCCTCCTGGTGTTGAGTATCTCCTTCAGCACCCCTACGATGGTGCCCAGGGCAGAGCTGATGGTTCTGAGTTCCTCCCTGAACCCCAAATACTGTTTCTCCTGCATGCACTGGGTCTCCTGAAACTTGGCCAGTACCGTTGCCATTGTCTCCTGGGAGTGGTGGTATGCTCCCATGATGGAGGAGAGGGCCTCATGGAGAGTGGGTTCCCTTGGCCTGTCCGCCCCCTGTCACATAGCAGCCTTCCCAGTTCCCCTGTTTTCCTAGGCCTCCGTCTCCTGGACCGTGTGCCCACTACCACTGCCCCCAGGTCCCTGTTGTTGTTGGGGTGGTGGGTTAACCTGGGTTCCCTGTAGTGGTGGACACACCGCTGATTGACCTGTCCTGGGGACGGAGGTATGGGCCCGCTGGGTGGGTGCTGTGCTGGTGTTACCTGAGGGTCGAAGGTCTGTGGTGGCCTGTGCCTTTGTGAGAGGAACCGACTGTCCCGAGGCCCACGATGGTCCGGGCTGGTCATCTAGATCCAGTTGGACAGAGCTGCTGTCATCACTGTGGGCCTCTTCTGTGGGTGGGGTGGAGACGTCTGGACCCTCCTGTCTGGTGACGTTGGGTAGTGGTCCTGCAGGGGTGGAAAAGCATGATTATTGCATCTGTGTGTGTCATGGTGTGCAATGGTTGGGTGACCGTGTAACCCAGTGCTTGCATTCCTATGTGGGGGCTTGTGTGATGATGGTTTAGGGGGGTGTATGGGTATGTGCAGTGGGCATGCGTTAGTGATGGGTGTCCATGTATTGGTGTTGCATGCAGGGCTTGGTGTTGGGATGTGTGGTTTGTGATATTGGTACATTTGTGAGGAGTTGGAGTGATAGGGGAGGGGGCGAGGGTGGGGGTATGTGATAGCATGCAGGTAGGGTGGGGGATATGGTACTTAAAGGTTTGACTTACCAGAGTTCATTCCTCCACCGACTCCTGCGAGGCCCTCAGGATGCAGAATCGCCAAGACCTGCTCCTCCCATGTTGTTAGTTGTAAGTGAGGAGGTGGGGGTCCGCCGCCAGTCTGCTGAACCGCCAGGTGGTGTCTGGAGACCACGGAACACACCTTCCCCTGTAGGTCGTTCCACCTCTTCCTGATGTCGTCCCGATTTCTTGGGTGTTGTCCCACTGCGTTGACCCTGTCGACTATTCTTCGCCATAGCTCCATCTTCCTTGCACTGGAGGTGTGCTGCACCTGTGCTCCGAATAGCTGTGGCTATACCCGGACGATTTCCTCCACCATGACTCTGAGCTCCTCCTCCGAGAACCTGGGGTGTCTTTGCTGTGCCATGGGGTGGTGTAGGTGATGTGTGGGGTGGTGTGTGTGGTGATAAGTGTGGTGATATGTAGTGGTGTGTGGTGTTTTGTGCGTGGAAGTTGTGTGGGTGATGGTGTTGAGTGCCTGTGGATGCTAGTTTGTGGATGGTGGTGTCTCTCTCTGGCCTTCTCTCTGTAATAGTGGTTGTAGGGGTTTGTGGGTGATGTGGGTGTGTGTTTTATATTGAAATGGGTGTGTGGGAGTGGTGTGTGTATGTCTATCAGGTGTGTGGCGGTTTTTTGTAGAAGTGTGTGTATTTTGAGCGCCGCAGTGTGTACCGCCAATGGAATACCGCGGTTGAAAGACCGCCGCGTGGATTCGTGGGTCGTGATAACGTGGGCATATTTCTGTTGGCGTGACGGTGGAAGTTTTTTTTTCACCAGTTTATCACTGACCTTTGGTGTGGCGGACTTGTGTGGGTGTCTGAATTTTGTCGGATTTCGAGATATGGGTCATAATAGCTGTGGCGGAATCCTGCGGCCGCGGTGGTGTGTTGGCGGTCTTCTGCACGGCGGTAAGCGGCTTTTACCGCCAATGTTGTAATGACCGCCTAATTGTTTGATTTTTGACCCTCTATCTATTCTCCTCTTCAATGGCTTGCAGGAAGCTGGACGTCCTAAAAGCTAACAACTTGTCGTGTATGACATGTACGTTTCATGAAAATTCATTAAGTGGTACATTGTTATAAGCAACACAACCATTGCTTTTTCAATGTAAAGTTAGAATTACTCAAAACTCCAGTCAATGTTTCAGCCTGTATATATATTGATAATAATGCATTTCATTTGCAGTGCTGCGTTGGTTTGCAAAGCTGTTGTAAGAGGTATGGATTGTGGAACTAACCACAACTGTTGCAGTTCAGTAATTTTTCCGTTTAAATTCATAACCATAACTTTATTTTAATTTTGCTTTTTAGAATTTTAGAGTTTTATTTAAATTTATGCTTAGGACTGACAACTAAACCTGGATGAATGTTTTTAAGCTAAAAAATTCACTTAATTTCACAAAATGTGTGCTACATTAAATTTGCAATATTTCTCAGAAATTCACTTTATGTCATTTTGTTTACTTGTGGGTTGTTCACACAGAACATATCTGGCCAAGAGACTTTTTATGCCAGATCTAGCTCTTGCCATCATCTCGTGGCCTTCTGCGATTGAAGTGTACACTTGTGTCAAAAAGTCATATGAGATGCCCACATACCACATTTTGCTCCACAAGCAGCACTTTGTAAAATTGTAATGGCAGTTCATGAAATATTGTGAACACATATGCAACTTCCTAACCAAAATATTTGTTCAACTGTGTTTTTTCAGTGAATTTGTAGAATTTGTTATTGATATACTTCATTCAACTTTGAATTGCACCCAGTCTTCATCACCACACCCAACTCTCAGTCCACTGCCAACTCCCAATGTGTATGGCTTGGCCATGTGCTGCAGGGTTGGTTGCAGGGCCTGGCCTTTGGAAAGCCTTGCTCCCAACTTCTGAGTGTGGCCATCCCATATTGCATGGCATTTGGATTTGTGCAGTGGGTGTTGTCTGCAGGGTTTGGGCTTTGTCCAGACCATCATTCAAACCACATGAACAGCCAAGGCAGCACTTGCCCTGTACCACTGCCGTAAGTGCTCCACAAAAGGACAATTTTTGTAATTTGTGTTAATTTTGTTATTTTTGGGATTGTAATTTTTGTGCTTTTGGTGAACATTTGTGCTACTAATGTGGCAAACAGCAATTTTTTTTTTTAATGTTAATTCATTTTTTGTAATGCTCTCTCATTTTTTCATTCCAAATTTTTGCTCTATGTTCTCCATACTATACATGTTTATGGATTTGAATGACAAATAAGGCAAATATTTTTAAATAATGATTATTTTTCTGCACTGATTGCCACAGCAGCTGTGCAGGAAAGTTTTGCTCTGTTATTGCATCCTGTGTTTCAGTGTATCCCTGCATTTTCTAAATGATACAACTCATTCTTCTTTGAACCCCCACTGGTTTTTGCCCTTTTCACCCAAACTGGATTAGGCAGCCCACCCACACTTCAGTTTTACAGTTGAAGTGACAGGCAGCCATTAACCACTGTTTAAGAATGTTCAGCTTTTTAAGACACTAGTCAGCCCAAAACTGTGGCAGAGACCTACTTTAAATTAGCAATTCCAATGCTCACTCTATGTAATATTATCCTGTGAATAATGAAGGACTGTAAATCTCCTGCATTAGGCAATTTCAGAAATAGCCAAGCAGATGCAGCACATAACAAAAGAAAAGAAAAGAAAAGAAAATCACATCAACCCAGATAATTTGAAAGGAGTGTATCTAGCTGCCAATCCACCTGCATGGAGATAACTCATGGAAAAATGCCAATTCCTTCTGGAAAGATCCGGAACAACACGTCCCAAACCACGCCTGTGTTGTTCACTTAAGCAGAACGATGCTTGCCTGAACAACACAGGCCGTTTTCTCTGCCTTAACCATGCCTGTGCTGAACAATGCACATGCGTGGTAAAGGCAAGGACAAAGGAAGATCCATTGGGAGAGGACGAGGTCAGGTAAGTGGGGCTGGGGCAGGGTTGGGGGTAGTTGTATGGGTGGTGACGGGAGGTGAAGGGGTTGGGGTGGTTAGGTTACATTTTTTTTAAGGGGCAGGGGTGTGTGGGTCGGTACTATGGTTTTTAGGGTGGGGTGAGGGTTGGGGTTATTTTGTTTTTAGGGGCAGGTGTGGGTGGTCGGGATATTTTTGTATTTGGGGAGTGGGGGATGGGTTTTTGGGGTGGTGGTTGGGGTAATTTTGTATTTAGGGTTGGTGGGGGGTTGGGTTTTTAGGGGCGGGGTGGGGGGTCAGGATAATTTTGTATTTGGGGGTTGGGGTAATTATGTTCTTAGGGCGGATGGGGGTGGATATTTAGGGGTGGGGGTTGGGGTAATTCTGTATTTAGGGTGGGTGGGGGGTCAGGTTTTTAGGGGTGGGGTGGAGGGTTGCGGTAATTTTGTATTTAGGGTGGGTGGGGGGCAAGTTATTAGGGGTGGGAGTGGGGGGATCGGGTAATTTTGTATTTAGGGCGGGCTGTTTTTTAGGGGTGGGGGTTGGGGTAATTTTGAATTTAGGGCGGGTCGGGTTTTTAGGGGCAGGGTGGGGGGTTGGGGTAATTTTAAATTCAGGGCAGGTAGGGGTCGGATTTTCAGAGGTGGGATGTGGTTGGGGTAAATTTTTATTCAGGGCAGGTGGGGAGTCAGGTTTTATGGGGTGGGGGTTGGGGTAATTTTGTATTTATTTATTAGGGGTGGGAGGTTGGGGTATTTTTGTATTTAGGCCGGGGTGGGTTTTTAGGGGTGGGGGTCAGTGTAATTTTCTATTTAGGGCGGGTGGGGGGTTGGGTTTTTAGGGCTGGGGTGGGGGGATGGGTTAATTTTGTATTCAGGGCATGCGGGGGTCGGTGTTTTAGGGCAGGAGGGGGTGGGGTAGTTTTGTTTTTAGGGGTTGGGTAGTTTTATTTTTGGGGTAGGGTTGGTTTTAGGGCTCAGGGTGGGTGGGGGAGCATTGGGGTAATTTTTAAGGGTGGGGGTGTCATGCGACAACCACACATGTCGTTTCCACACATGCCTTTACTAGGAATGCCTTTACAACTAAAATTCATGGTAAAGCCATGAGTGGGTCGGTGTTTTAGGGGCAGGAGGGGGGTGGAGTAATTTTGTTTTTAGGGGTTGGGTAGTTTTATTTTTGGAGTACGGTCGGTTTTAGGGCTCAGGGTGGGTGGGGGAGTATTGGGGGAGTTTTTAAGAGTGGGGGTACCTCTGTTTTTAGGGTGAGGAGTGTCATGTGACAACCACACATGTCGTTTCCACACATGCCTTTACTAGGAATGCCTTAACAATGAAAAATCATTGTAAAGCCATGCGTGGTAAAGGCATGCATGGAAATAACACGGTTTTTGTTCTGACTGTGTTGTTCAGGCATGCACAGTTGCTGCATGCATGGATCTATCATACAACCAATTCCTTCACTTTGTGGGCTGTAAACCTACAACAATGTCATCTTCAAACTGTGAAGGTAGCAATTCAAAAACTATGTTTTGTTTCTTCCTTATGTGTTCCAAATGTCAGGTTCCAGCAAATGGAGATAATGACCCCAAAAGAGTACATGGGGTAATTGGGAAATTGCATATTTGTGTCTACCCATGCACTACTCACTGTAGCCAATGGATTTTCACTTTAGTACACTTGTTCTTTGTCTTGGTGGTTGTTCGTACTACCACTCTTCCCTTGCAGGGGTCTAAGCACACTGAGACTGATTTACACAGGAATTTATGGGAAGGTAAATTCGTACTGCATGCGTACTGCTTCATGTGCTCACCAAAGCCTTTGAGCATTAGGCCTGAAATATACAAATCCATATGACTAAAAGTGCAAGGTTAGTACAAACGTTCTATTTGTACTAGCTGCATTTGACTATTTCTAATGTATTCCCATTGTAGATGCTTTGGGGCTGATTCAGAAAGGAATCGCAGAGTAGATTAATTTGACAGCTTAAAATGAGAATGCTCAAGGGGACTCTCGATTAGACCGGAAGGCGGTTCAGGTCAGCCGCAGGTCCCTGTGAGAAGTAAACTACCTCTTTATGGAGGGCTTCCAAAAACAAGAAAAAATACGATGAACGCTGAGAGAATTTATTATACAACATGGATATAATTTTGAGCTCTCCACACCTATATATGGAAGATCCTGTCCTTGTCTTCAGCAGCACTGAGGGAACGCATCAAGGATAGCTGAAAGACGAGTTGGCGGCAGTAACGCATTAAAAATCATCTTTAGGACATAACACTGAATGGGCGTTTGGACTGTGGTTGAATTATTGGGGCGCAATTATCGAATCTGAATTTTCTCAATAGGTGGTCCGTTGTGCTTTCCAGTACAAGGTTAATTAAAATTTAGATCCATATGTGGATATGAAGGTTTTTCTGGTTCTTGAGTAAGTGAATTTGGCAGGTCAGTAAATGAGTGGGTGGGAAATGTCAACTGGTTTTAGACTAAGTTGCAGAACCTTTCCTCTCTGGGGTGTTAGTTGAAATCTAGTATAGGCCAAAAGGGAATGTTGTTCAGTTGCAAATCAATTGGTGGTCTTAGATCAGCTCTCAATGGAAGACTTTGCACACTGAAAAAAAACGGAATCACAGCCGTTTTTACTTATACGGATTACTGAAGGAGATATATTAAATGCTCTTAACTGCAGAAATCAAGATTACCTTTGTAAATTAAGTAGATTACATTATTTTAGAAATTCATTCAATAAATGTCATAATGCTTTGATGCTTCGAGATAATATTTAGGTAAGAGAAATAGTTCAGATCGTACAACGAAGCATTCCTGCCAGGTATGCGCTAGTGCTAATATAAAACAACAGATATGTGCCTACTTCTAACCTCATGCTAAATTGTAACTTCTTTTAAAATATATCTTTGCAAGTCAGAAACCAGGTAAAGCAGAACACATATGAATCAGACGTAGAAAATACACCCCTCCTGTACCATAACCTAAATAATTTTTGATCACAGAATTTAAGATGCTAAGTACAATATTCATACTCCAGAAACGAAGGGCCTGATTTAAGAAAAGTGGCGCCGCGCTGGGTGCAGAGCCACTTTTCTTGAGCCCCTTAGTGCTCCCCTAACTCTACCATGCGTGTGCCGTATCTAAGATACGCCGCACCATGGCAGTAGTTAGGGAACTAGTGTCAAATTTTTTTTACGCTAGCTCGTAGCTTTACAGGATTAGCATAAAAAATGTTGACGCTAATCCTGCAAAGCCCATTGAGGTCCACTGTAAAAATTCTGTGCCTCCTTTTAATGCCTGGTCTGATACTTCTTTGTGGTATTTTTTAGGCCCCCTTAACAGGGGAATGCCCCCTTGGCATACATTATGCCTGGCGGAGGCATTATGTAGTGCAAAGTGGCACAATGCATGCATTGTTCAACTTTGTAAATTTGGCGTTACGATTTTGGCCTTGTTGGGCCACATTAGCGTAAAACAAATGACGCTAATGTGGCGCAAAGAGCTCTTAAGTCCGCCCCTAACTTCTTTAAGGAATCCTCAATCAAGTTCAATATTGATTAGTTTGTGCATTAACTGTTGAATCTACACAAGGCTATGTTGTAACTAATGTATAAATCAAACTTACAAAAACCTAAATATTGGGAGTTTGATTGTGCAGGCAAGAGGCATTAAAGTGAGTTTTTATCTGAGTGTCTATATAATTCAAGCAGTATAGTTTCCCATCTGGCCTTTTCAGAGTAGCTCTCAGTAGCACACACTCCATGTTCATCTAGCTGATCGCATCTTAGAGCCATCTCACCAGTGTTGGACTTATTTAGATTTCCATATCACCGATACCTTTGGGCCAAGTTACTAAGATTTTGTTGTTGCTTTGTCTTGTTGTACTTATGATTAACTTACGAATTCCGGGAGTAAGCCAGGAGTATTACAAGTTGAAATAACACCTACTCAAGATAATTTTTATGAATCATTCATATCCAGTGCTTTCCATTAATAATAGTACTGGGTCAAGGGTTCTGTTTTTTTGTTTCATGGCTTACTTACACAGGATCTGCCCGAGAAGGCACACCTCAGTAGGTCTGGCAAGAAGGTTCTGTTGACCAGTGTTATGGCCCCTGGAGCTGCCAATTAAATTTTTCTGATTTGTGGAGCACCTGGAGGTGGCAGTCATTCCTAGGCCCATATTTATACTATTTTAGCGCCGCATTTGCATCATTTTTTGACGCAAAAGTGACGCAAATTTACAAAATACAATTGTATTTTGTACGTTTGCGCCGCATTTGCATCAAAAAACGGTGCAAATGCGGCACTAAAAAAGTATAAATATGGGCCCTAGTTTTTTGTGTGTGACCAGCAGGGGATTCCCTGCATTCATGTGCCAGGGCATCAATGTTGCATTCTCAGCAATGTAAAGGTAGTGCTAAGGATGTGACTTCCATGTCCTTAACTCTGAGGAGGATAACTGAACATGGAGTGTGTCACCCAAAACAAAAGGGATTGGTGGAATTATGTATGAATGCTACTCCTGAATTTTGTACATGCCATCCCAAAGAACAGAAGTGCAGTCACAGATAGCAACATGATTGAATGCAAATATTAACAACGCACCTTACTATATGGTCATGAAAGATCAAAGGTGCAAACCACTGGCTCTCACCAAGATGGAATAGGTAGGCAATTTTCTCCTGAGGTAACAGCACCAAAGTGCTTTTAAGGGTGGAAAGCTCCTAGTGGCACCATTGTGAAAATGTCAATTGTCATTATAAGAAAGGCTGAATTGCCACAGTGCTTCAATGGTGTACTTCCATTTTAAAGAAATTACATTTACGCAAATCACCACAGGCCAGTTCACAGTAGTCAGCAGGTTTCAATGAGGGGAACCTTTATTTCCCTTTGCTGGCTTGGCCTAAGCAACAAGCCCAACCACAGACAAAGTACATTTGGGTGTTGTGTCTAATATTCCAACCATAAGTTAACAAATGGAAACTTAAAATAATAAAATGCAATTAGAAAAATAAAATAATTAAAAACAATAATCATATGTTACATAACAAAACAATGACAAATGTCAGTAGCAAAACCTTAAGGTGCAAGAAAAGTGGCAAAACAGTTACAATGTTACCCATTAACCGTTAAAAGGTTAACCTTAAAATAAATGGAAACCAACCACAATAGAAAAATCCCAAAATAAATTTATCAGTGACTATGTTACCATAAAAATCACTTTGGGGGCAAAATAGGGCGACATAATAGCAATTGACATAAATATCGATTAATTGTGAGAATCTTGCCTTCATAAAACAGGATGAGGGTGTGAATTTTTTTTTTTTCATAGAAGCACGAGCAAGTCCTCTCTACGCTGTATGAGCATTCAAAGTGGTACACATGCTTCAATTATAATTTGAACATTAATTGGCAACATGAAGGCCACCCGGGTGCAATGAGCAATACAGATGCCCTTCTAACAACGTCACCTATTTAAGTGAATATCTTTGATAAAACCCTAACCCAATTTTTGTGTGTTGCTTCTTCCTAGGATTATCCCCTTGCTTTGTGGAAACTTCTTATGAGTTGGCCTCTAGGTTTTGTCTCTCAACACTTTTTTTCCTACACAGTAGAAAGGTTCCACTCATCTAACCAATACCAATAACGGCGTGAGGGTCAGCAAAATGAAAATGATTAGGGCTTACCTGCTACAAAATCAAAATCATAACAATTACACTCATAGAGGGTAAAAGTATAATGGCCCCTTATAGTCAAAGAGAAATACAAAGAAACATATACCCAATGAAAAATAATATTAGAAAGTAGGATTTCTACAAAGTGGACCAGGACTGAGACATGGCAAATAACCAAAGAGGGGAGTAAAATGTTGTTTCGTTGGTTCACTCTGCTTCTTGTTACTTAAACATCTATTATAAAAGGAGAGAGAAATCACTGAGGTTCATGCTAAAGAATTTCCATATGACCAAGGGAGATCATCCCTATTTGTTGAAAAGGCCCCTTCCCACTAGGGGCTCTAGAGATGTTTTATCCTTGGGTCTCACCCAGGTTACCTTGTGTACCTGGGGGTTCTATAGACTGCAAGCACTTGTTTGTTCTGCGGTTGAATCTCGATATAAAATTGCATACAGGAGGTGTAATCTATACTATTGTATCTATTCCTGTGTTCTTTGCAAGATCAAGAACAAAGGGTCTGATGTTTTAGGAGTTTCAATAGGCTCCAACATTAGTGGATCTACGTGTTGCAGCCATAAGTTGCTGCTGGCTGCAAGACTACCGTTTTAGTTGCTAGTTTATGACTCATGTATTATTCGAGTCATTAATTTGGTCTGTGAATTTAAATAATTCACTCCTCATTCATCCTTGCATGCCATGCTATACTGTTCTGCCATGAAACCTAATGCATCTGTATAGCAGTGTGAAAACTAGGGCTATTCATTGTGGGCCCGATTCACAAAAGTAAACTTATACCAAAAGTCTAACTTTACTACGAGACAAGTTAGACTTTAGGTCTAAACTTAGACTTTTGTTCTAAGTTTACCTTTGTGAATCGGGCCCTTTGTTTTTTAGGCCCCCATGAAATCTTAGAAGCAGGCAGACCTCGATGTCACACTTTTTTCAAGGGTATGCACCCATGTGGGACCAATGTATTTCCTCTAAGCTCTGCATCAGGATTTTGGCATGCTGTGTATACAAAATTAAACCATTCATAGTTGGATAATAGCCACAGGTATCAATACACTGCTGAGCTCAGACAGGACTAGCTAAAACGGGGAGACTGACCTCTGCAGGAACAAGAGGGGTGTGAGTTAATGAATGCAAAGCACAATAGCACCAGAATGGAGTTGGGAAACAGCAGGAGCTATAGTAATAAAAGGAGACTCAGGGTGAGAAGTAGTTATAGCAATAAAAACGGTTTCTATAATAGAAGAAACTATAGCACCACCTCATGATTTTGTAACAGAAGGAGCTATAGCGCTAACCATGGAATCTAAAAAGCAGGCAGACCTCGATGTCACACTTTCGTCAAGGGTATTCGGTCATGTGGGACCTATGTATTTCCTCTAAGCTCTGCATCAGGATTTTGGCATGCTGTGTATCCAAACTTAAACCATTCATAGTTGGATATTGGCCCCAGGGGTCAATACACTGCTGAGCACAGACAGGACTAGCTAAAACGGGGAGACTGACCTCTGCAGGAACAAGAGGGTTGTGAGTTCATGAATGCAAATCACAATAGCACCAGAATGGAGTTGGGAAACAGCAGGAGCTATAGTAATAAAAGGAGACTCGGGGTGAGAAGTAGTTATAGTAACAAAAAACGGTTTCTATAATAGAAGAAACTATAGCACCACCTTATGATTTTGTAACAGAAGGAGCTATAGCGCTAACACAGTTTTGAATAACAGAAGGACCCTAGCACCAAACCTGGAAGCTGGAAGCAATGAATCAGAAATGTGAAATAAGGAAACAGAGCTGTATGCCAGGTTTCAATACATTCTCAGCAGTAACAAGAGTTGTGAGAACTCTGAATTAACTGGGGTTGTACAGAAGAAAACTTAGGTGGGAGCAGAGGTGCAAAGAACCAGGTGTGTGCTAATAGCCAGGTCCACTACATTATGGCCTTCATTATGATTTTGGCAGTCTCAGGACTGCCATATTGGCGGCGGCGGTTGTACCACCGATGGCCCAGTGGTGAAGACCACTACATTTTGACCATGGCCATTTTCCCAACAGAACACAGGCAAACTACCGCCAGTGTGGACAGGCCGCAGTGGACGGCGGTAGGCACCTTCAGACTGGCGGGGAGCATGCTACCGTTGTACACATTATGAGGCTGCCCACTGCCAGGCTTTCCGCCGCAATCGCACCACCACCAAAACCCTGGCAGAAACTAACTCTATAAAAGAAAACACTCGAGTTCAGGAACAAATACCTGCCCTGAGCCGCCATGGAACCAGAACTCAAAGTCCTCCCACTGCTCCTGATTACACAATGACTACAGAACCAGCGATGAAGACAATATCCGTAAGTACACAACCTAGCACACACTGGAGGAAAAGGCATTAGTACACACACACAGCACACACATCCCGGATGGGTTGTGACGGACAAACACACGTAACCACACACCCATACGAGCACGCACACACACCTACATACGCACACACATACTACACACACTCACACCCAAATTACACACACCATGACCAACACACATATGCCATACACACACACACACCCGCACACTGTCTAACACAATCATACAAAACACCACTGAATCGCTCAGCGACATCACAACTGCAACTACACAAATGCTTCGCCAAGCACTCTGACTGCACACCTCCACATGACAACACATACATACAAGAATACGTAACAATACCACACAACCAATCAACACTATCACACTGCCTTACAACGATCAATTTGTCAAACCACAACTACACCACACACATCACATATGACATGGGCCACGGCTCTCACGCAACAACCACACAGGGGCACACAACACCACCACTACACATGCCAACACAAACTATACACAATTTGGCTACACACATGCATGTACCAACAACAAACATATCCAACACACAAAACACAGCAATGACAGCGGGACTAATGGCAGGGCCACACACACACATGCAGGCCAGGCACAAAAGTTAGCTCAACCAAGACACACACATCTCACACACACAAACCAAAGCCCACAAACACTAAACAGCATGGAGAAAGAAAGGCAGGACAAGTATGTTACCATCAAATCCAACACCAGGTTGGCCCATATGTATTAAAATATTCTGCAAATATGAAAATCTATATACAGATAGAAGGCCATTGGCCAGTCCAATGTCTCAAGTGCCCAAGGCACAAATTGCACCTCACTGTGCCCCTATTTGACTCCTGACGGCAAAATGACCTCCACAGGGTAGGAGCATCAAGGGGGCAGGCAGGCACCTCAGGGATTAAGGGGTAGGGATGATGTGGTTTTCGGTCTTGGGAGAGGGGTCCTTGGGCTTGAGCTTGGCAGGGGAGTCCTTGGGCCTGGGCTTGGGAGGGGTATACTTCTTGGCAGGGGGATGGGCATGGGCACTAGCAGGGAGGCAGGGGAGGACTTGGAGGTGGAAGGACTGGAGTTGGGCAGGGACACAGAACACTTGGGAGTCTCACAGGGAGGGAGGGGACAGGGAACAGGGAAAATGCCAAGAAGAAATGTTTGTTAGACACACAGGTGCAATCATAGCAAAAGGGTTTGAGAGTGGAGGGAGAGGGAGTGGTTGAGGGGTCCTTGGGCTTGAGCTTGGCAGGGGAGTCCTTGGGCCTGGGCTTGGGAGGGGTATACTTCTTGGCAGGGGGATGGGCATGGGCACTAGCAGGGAGGCAGGGGAGGACTTGGAGGTGGAAGGACTGGAGTTGGGCAGGGACACAGAACACTTGGGAGTCTCACAGGGAGGGAGGGGACAGGGAACAGGGAAAATGCCAAGAAGAAATGTTTGTTAGACACACAGGTGCAATCATAGCAAAAGGGTTTGAGAGTGGAGGGAGAGGGAGTGGTTGAGGGGTCCTTGGGCTTGAGCTTGGCAAGGGAGTCCTTGGGCCTGGGCTTGGGAGGGGTATACTTCTTGGCAGGGGGATGGGCATGGGCACTAGCAGGGAGGCAGGGGAGGACTTGGAGGTGGAAGGACTGGAGTTGGGCAGGGACACAGAACACTTGGGAGTCTCACAGGGAGGGAGGGGGCAGGGAACAGGGAAAATGCCAAGAAGAAATGTTTGTTAGACACACAGGTGCAATCATGGCAAAAGGGTTTGAGAGTGGAGGGAGAGGGAGTGATTGTTAGCTGTATAGGAGTGTATGTCTTGGGTGCAGGTACGTGCGTGCAATGCTTGTGGGTGCGGGGTGTCTATTGGGTGGGTGAATGAGGGCATTTAGGTGTTTTTGGAGGAGGGGGTAGGAGGTGTTGGGAGATGCCATGGTGGATGGATGACTGTTGGGGTGGTGTCTGCGGGTATGATACATGTGCTGCATGTCGATGGTTGTGGTGGGTGCAAATGTGGTGACTAGGGTGGATGTCTGCGGGTCTGCTATTTTGCTCACTGTGGGTAAGACAGGGATGGTGGCTGGATTCATGCATTATGGTGTGGTGTTGCAGGTGTGCCTGATGTAGTGTCTGTGAAGGAGGGGGTGGCAGAGGAGTCAGTGCAGGGAGTGGATGTTGGTGTGTCTGCAGGTGGGTGTTTCTTGTGTTCATGGAGGTGATGGGTCTTGTGGTGCTTGTGTTTGTGTGAGGTACCCTTGTCTGTTGAGGTGGATGCATGCCTGTGTGTAAGTGTGCTTTGGATGGGTTTGGGGAGAGGGGTCTGGGCTTGGGAAGAGGTTATTGGTGCAGGGACAGGAGACAAAAAGACACTGGCTGCCATCAGAGTGGAGTTCAGAGCACAAAAGGATCTCTGTAGGCCAGCCATGGCCTACAGGAACACATTGCTCTGTTGGACTTGAGCTGGCAGTCCCTGGATGGAATTCACAATGTTTGACTAACCCACAGAGATGGACCTCAGGAGGTCAATAGCTCCGTTACTGAGGACAGCAGAGCTTACTGGGGCAGGGGCAGAGGTGCCTGCGGTGAAGGAGACGCCCACCCTCCTGTGTAAGAGGGCACGTGCAACTAGGTGGGGAGCTACAGGGAGGGTGGTGCTAGTAAGGGGAGGTAACAGACAAAGATGTAGCTGGGATGGTCCCAGATGGGTCCGCCACCGCCGGGGAGTGTCCACTGGAGGAGGATTCCAAGGATGAGATGTTCGATTCGGTCTCCCTCATGGCACTCCCCTCACTCTCTGTCCCACTGGGTACCTCGGTGTCACCGGTGCCACCTTCCTGGGTCCCGTGGGCTGCTGCTTCACACTTCCTGTGCCCCTTCTCCTTTGCCAGACGATGCTGATGCACAATGAGAGAGAGAGAGGGATGAAGAGAGGGAGAGAGAGATAGAGGGAGGGAGAGAGGGGAAGAGAGAGCGAGAGAGAGATAGATAGAGAGAGAGAGAGAGAGAGAGAGAGAGAGAGAGAGAGAGAGAGAGAGAGAGAGAGAGAGAGAGAGAGGGAAAATGATTAACATATACCTCCCATTGACACAGCTACATATGTACATCTTTCACAATACATATCATGACTAGGCCATCGCATTTGCCAAGACACATTACCTACATCATTTCATGACAGCAATACCTAAGTAGGACTGCACTACTAATCCCATCTCCAAGATGCCAACCAAAGCCCTTTGGCTGGCATAGCATGCCCTGGATGCAGTAGCAGTAATATTCCTAAATACACGTCTTACCTCTCCATACCCCTGTCACCCATTTGATGTGCAGCTAACTAGACATAACACATCAGGCCTCTATAGTCACAACACCTGATTAGTCCATGTCCACTGTAATATGTCCATTACAGTAATGACAAATCCACTCACAAACCACACAGCACCTACCTGTCATTTGACATATCTGCCTACTCAGTAGGCTGATGCTATCATGGAGGAGAACTCACATATAGCCAATACTAGTCAGACACCCAAACAGTTCACATCTGATATGCACTATGTGAATCTGTGGTATAGCCATGTGAGTATTCAGCCCCTATCAGAGAGCCGGAGCAGATATCACTACCCAGCATACTGCTAAGCGCATCTACAATGGTCCATGTACCACATGTAAAACATCCAAACACATCCACTGAGTGCACTGTCATAACTGATGTACCTCTGGAACACACAGACCACATCATGGACCACTTCCAAGGCCACCACACATGCAGGTACACTAGATGGACTACGCACCATGACAACTCCACCCTCACACACTTTGTACCACAAATGGCAAAACCTGTAACTGAGCCCAGACAACACACATCTCAGGGGGTATATACTAGCATCCATTAGGCACACGTGGACAAACACCATTGCCAGCACACCAAATACATAACCCACTACCACATAAGCAGCCTGAAGAGACTGAAAACAAAAGTTCCTTTGTATCGACACACCATGTGTCATGCAGTACCCACACCACTCCTAACCTGCCATTACCTAATAGCCAAGGCAAGCTGTAATAGTCACAGGCCATCAGATGTCTTCCCAACTATCCATGGCAACATGATGTAGGCAGTCAGTCAGCAATGCAGCATAGGACTTGCTAGCAAGTTGTCCTACATGGCATTTGAGCACCATGGTAACAAATAAATGATCTCCCAGGGCACTTACCACCTCCAGTACCAACACATAGGCTGGAAGGCCACATCCCCACAAGTATAGCTCCTAAGAATGCATCATCTGTGTCCTTAAGATCTCATCAATTCAACATGTTACAGTATCCCAGGTTGCCTACCTACACATAACTTACAGTCAGCTGATCATGTATGCCATTCACCCTCACATACACCCCTATCACACATGACTATGGCATTGGGCTCACCTGTTCCTCTGGTGCCCCATACAGCTGATCATACAGGAGTAGGGCCTCTTACCAGCTTCTCCAGCTCTTCTTTGGTGAAGGCTTGGGCCCTCTCACCTGCAGGATGTGACATGATGGATCTCAGAGACAGTACAGAGCAGCTCAGCTCGTGGAGGTCTTGCTTGCAAGAGTGTTAGGAGTCAAGTGATCAAGGCTGCAGATAATGGCAGGCACTGCTGCAGTGTACATGATTGTCACCACCGGTGGTGATCACCATTGGCTCCAGTCCCCCATTAACAGCAATGTTAGTCAATGAGAAGTTGCACAGCGGTTGCAACCACCTACCACCATGATGACAGACGCTGACGGACTTAGGTCACTTCCATCTGTCCAGTGCAGCAAGACAGGTGGCTGCCATTTTATGCTCATATCATGCCTTGATGAATGAAAATAAGTGTGCCATACACATTTTTTACGTGAATGCGGAGAAGGCCAATGTTGTGGCATTATGGTTCGGCTTATACATGTGACATGCATGACACAGTAGCCTTATATTGCTGGTTGTCATATGACATGCATGTCGAAATACACGTCGGCTCAGAGGCAGTCTAACCAAATAGGTATTTAGCATGGCATGCTCAGTGCAGGACAGCTCAGAGTGCCACATATGGAACCCAACACATATGATGTATGTCAGAAACTATTGTTCAGGGGCAGCAATGTGCAGCAAGGATGGAGTCTATGCCGCTTCAGCATGCCCAATATAGTATGTGTCAGCAGTGTGCGGCATGTCTACAGTGTTAGGTGTGTGCTATAATTATATGTTCTGCTAACATGTGTGGAGTGCATATCACATTGTACATTCTCTCCTCTCTATCCTAGAAACCCTGTCATGAGGATATTGAGACATGCACCAGTGTACCATCCGCTAGTGGACCTTGCAACCCTGGAGGAGAGGCATATCATTCAGACCCATCGTCATGGATCTATGTACTCAGTTGGAGCCAGATCTTTTACCTGCCATACGTAATCTCTATGCCATCCCTCCCACAGTTGAGGTTCTGCCAGTGCTACACTTTCTTGCTACAGGCTCCTTTCAGATTACAGTGAGCTTGGCAGCCGGGATGTCCCAGCCCATGTTCAGTCTTGTGTTGAAGGATGCACTGTGTGCTTTATTGAAACACATGGACAGCTACATCAGGTTCCCCCAAAGAGGGGATTTGGTATTTTGAGGGCAGGCTTCTATGATGTGGGACACATCCCTCATGTGACAGGGGCCATATATGGCACCCATACAGCCTTGGACTCTCCCATTGCCAATAAACAGGTGTACAGGAACAGGAAGAACTACCACTCCATCAATGTTCAGGTAGGGTTTGTGGCAGGCCAATACATCTCCCAAGTGACAGCCAAGTTTCCTAGATCAGTGCATGACTCATACATTCTTAGGAACAGCAATGTCCCCCACATGATGGCATGACTACAGAGAGAGAGGGCTTGGCTCATTGGTAAATATGCATTTGGATGTGAGTCTCTGTAATGGCACCTGTCATCACATTATTCCCTGTAGCTGTATGTTAGAAATGGGGTCTTTGGGTGGCAGTCAGGTTACCCCCTGTTCAAGCAAGGACCCTCACTCTAGTCAGGGTAAAAGAGAATCACCCTCAGCTAACCCCCGCTCACCCCTTTGGTAACTTGGCACGAGCAGGCAGGCTTAACTTCAGAGTGCTATGTGTAAAGTATTTGTACCAGCACACACAGTAATTCAATGAAAACACTACAAAATGACACAACACAGGTTTAGAAAAATAGGAAATATTTATCTGAACAAAACAAACCAAAACAACAAAAAATCCACCATACATAAGTCAAGTTATCAATTAAAAAACAAAGAGTCTTTATGTAATTTTAAACACAACGCTTACGCTGTTAGCGTGGAAATGAACCTGGTTGCATCAAAAATAACCCTGCATGGGCAAGTGTGCATCAAAAGGGGCTTACCATGCGTTGATATCACTCATGAACAAGACCGTGCGTCATTTCTCCGTCAATCGGCGTGCATCGTTTCTTCTCTCAAACGGAGTGCGATGCGTCGATCCAAACAGCACTCTCTGGTCCGGGTAGGCCTTGCATCATTTTACACGCCCAGCGATGTTTGCATCGGAAATCCTGCCGCATCTCGGAGTTGCGTCGATCTTTTCCCTGCACAGTGGTCTGTCAGTGGATTTCTTACTCTTGTTCTGCCAGCTTCTCCTTCCAGGTTCCAGGAACTGGATGGGCACCACTTGGCAGGGTAGGAATCTCAGCAGAGGCTCCTGGTGCTGGCAGAGAGAGGTATGTGCTGTCCCTGAGACTTCAAGAACAGCAGGCAAGCTCTAGTTCAAGCCCTTGGAAGGTTCTACACAAGCAGGAAGGCACACAAAGTCCAGTCTTTGTCCTCTTGCACAGGCAGAAGCAGCAACTGCAGGATAGCTCCACACAGCACATTCACAGGCAGGGCAGATCTTCTTCCTCAGCTCTTCAGCTCTTCTCCAGGCAGAGGTTCCTCTTGGTTTCCAGAAGTGATCTAAAGTCTGTGGTTTTGGGTGCCCTTCTTATACCCATTTTGCCCATTGAAGTAGGCTTACTTCAAAGAAAAGTCTCTCTTGTTTGTGTAATTCTGCCTTGCCCTGGCCAGGCCCCAGACACACACCAGGGGATTGGAGACTGCATTGTGTGAGGGGAGGCACAGCCCTTTCAGGTGTGAGTGATCACTCCTTTCCTCCCTCCAGGCACAGATGGCTGATCAGAATATGCAGGCTACACCCCAGCTCTCTTTGTGTCACTGTCTAGATAGAGGTGCAAACAGCCCAACTGTCAAACTGGCCCAGACAGGAAATCCACAAACAGGCAGAGTCATAGAATGGTTTAAGCAAGAACATGCTCACTTTTTAAAAGTGGCATTTTCAAACACACACTCCTAAAATCAACTTTACTAAAAGATGTATTTTTAAATTGTGAGCTCAGAGACCACAAACTCCACATGTCTATCCGCTCCCAATGGGAATCTACACTTTAATCATATTGAAAGGCAGCCCCCATGTCAACCTATGAGAGGGATAGGCCTTGCAACAGTAAAAAACTAATTTAGCAGTATTTCACTGTTAGGACATATAAAACACATTAGTATATGTACTACCTTAAACATACACAGCACCCTGACCCTGGGGGTACCTAGGGCCTACCTTAGGGGTGTCTGACATGTAAGACAAGGGAAGGTTTAGGTCTGGCAAGTGGGTACACTTGCAAAGTCGTATTGGCAGTTTAAAAACTGCACACACAGACACTGCAGTGGCAGGTCTGAGCCATGTTTACAAGCTACTATGGTGGGAGGCACAGCCAGTGCTGCAGACCCACTAGTAGCATTTGATTGACAGGCCCTTGGCACTTTTAGTGCACTGTACTAGGGACTTACCAGCAAATCAAATATGCCAATCATGGATGAACCAATTACATACACATTTTGTATAGGAGCACTTGCACTTTAGTGGTAAAGTGCCCAGAGTAACAAAAACAGCGAAAACAGAGTCCAGCACACATCAACAACCTGGGATACAGAGGCAAAAAGTTAAGGGAGACCATGCCAGGATGAAAAGTGTAACACGTGTCCCCCCAGCTGAAAGTGGGTAGCAACTACCCAACCTCATGGGAGTTCTCATCACTAAGGCGGAAGAATCTGGACAGACCATCAGCATTGGCGTGTTCTGTACCAGGGCGGTGTTCCACTGTAAAGTCCATCCCCTGTAGGGAAATGGACCACCTCAACAGTTTTGGATTCTCACCCCTCATCTGCATTAACTATCTGAGGGACCTGTGGTCAGTCTGAACCCGAAAGTGAGTCCCAAACAAGTAGGGTCTTAGCTTCTTTAGCGCCCAGACCACAGCAAACGCTTCACATTCTATGGCACTCCACCTACATTCCCTGGGAAGTAACCTCCTGCTAATGAAGGCTACCAGTTGATCTAGGCCCTCATCGTTAAGCTGTGAGAGTACTGGTCCAATACCATGCTCTGAGCCATCTGTTTGCACAACAAACTCCTTGGAATAGTCAGGTGCCTTTAGCACAGGGGCTGTGCACATGGCAGCCTTCAGGGCATCAAAAGTGGTCTGGAAAGCCTCTGCCCAGATCACATTTTGGGATTGTTTCTTAGAAGTCAACTGAGTCAAGGGGGTAAAAATAGTACCATACCACTTGACAAACCTCCTGTAGTAGCCAGTGAGACCAGAAAAGGCTCTCACCTCAGTTGGGTTTTGGGAGGCTCCCAAGCCAGAATGGTGTCAATTGTTGATTGTAGGGGTGCCACCTGGCCACTCCCTACCTGGTGTCCCAAGTACACAACAGAACCCTGCCCTATTTGCCATTTGCTTGCCTTAATAGTGAGGCCTGCTTCTGCAGGGCCTCTAACACTCTGCAGAGGTGTTGCAGATGTTCCTCCCATGTGGAACTAAACACAGCAATGTCATCCAGGTAGGCGGCACTGAACTCATCCATCTCAGCCAACACCTGGTTGACCAACCTCTGAAAGTGGCAGGGGCAATCTTCATCCCAAATGGCATCACTTTAAATTGAAAGTGCCCATCTGGGGTAGAAAATACAGACCTCTCCTTGGGGTAGAAAATGCAGACCTCTCCTTGGTCCCCTCAGTCAAGGCAATCTGCCAATACTCAGACATTAAGGCGGTCATTATGAACATGGCAGTAAACACCGCCGTGGCAGCGGTGAACAGAAGACCGCCTTTGGCGGTGAATAGAAACTCTCCATATAATGAACCACAATCTCGAACCCGCCAAAAATCACCAGTCACCGCCAGGACCCTGTCGGTGGAAATGCTGGACTTTCCACCCTGCCACTGTCGAGCACACCCACATCCTGCCCTACAAATAATGATGCACAAATCACCTTGGCGGTCAGTGGAAGTAAAACGACCATTGGTGGTACCGACCGCCACGGGCGGCAAGTGGACCCAACAGCAAGAAGTGCACACATTTGATAAGCTAGAAACCCACACACCTGACACACATCCACAACACCATAAAACACTTGCATACACACCCCACAATCCTTTGCAATGAAGCCAGGCCAAAGAAGACAGAGAGAACGCCACTATACACAAGACTCACACCGACCCACAGAAGAGCACCCTCACAGTGATTCCATCTCCGAAACTATTCACCACACTCACCATGTCACCCCCCAAACATCCACGCTTCACAGAAAGGGAGCTAAGGACCATGGTGGAAGAGATCCTGAAGGTGGAGCCACAAATATTCTGGGCTCAGGTGCAACACACACCCATCGCCAGGAACATGGAGCTATGGCAGATCATTGTCAACAGGGTCAATGCAGTGGGACACCATCCACGCACTAGGGATGACATCCTCAAGAGATGGAACGACCTGCGGGGGAAGGTCAGGGCCATGGCATCAAGGCACCACATTGCAGTCCAGAAGACTGGGGGAGGACCACCACCAATACCACCCGAATACACTGACTGGGAGGAAAAGGTAGTGGCCATCCTGCACCCTGAGGGACTCACTGGACTCACTGGAGGAAAGGACTCGGGTAAGTTGTCTACATTTACCCCATATACATCACACCTGGAAGGCATGTACTACCCTACCCCACCAACACCACCAGGACCACTACCCCACCCAGCCCACAGCCACTGAATCTACTCCCCCTGCATGCCCACAAACCCACTAACAGGCCCACATCCCTCCCCCTGTGCACAGCCACCTACCCCAGCAAGGATTCACAATGGCACTACACCACCCACAATGCTAGTCCACATCCAAAGCAAAATGCAGTGCAAACCTCACAAAGGCACCCTGCATGACCCAAAAAAGTTACACCTGCACAAAACAGCCCAGCCCTGTGCACCCTATCCGATCATGCATTTGTAACAGACATGTCCATTTCCCCCATCAGGCACCACCACCCATGCTACTCTGACGGACAGGACAAGGAGTGGCAATGCCCCCCAGGGAGGCAGAGGCACCTCACAGGACACTGGGGATGGATCCCTGGACACTGATGAGCAGGCACACAGTCCTGGACTGTCACCATCCAGCAGCCCCACACAGGATACCACTGACACCCCTACCACCCAGCCAACAACATCAGCCCAGGGAAACTGTCCCCACACCTGTGTATCCAGGCCACAGACTGGTGGAACACAGGTACAAAGGCCACAGTACCCCCTACCAACAGGCAGGAAGACGATGGCCCCAGTACAAGTGGTACCGCCAGACCTGTGCAGGGGACACAGGCACAGGGGGCTAGGCCCTGTGGTAGGGCCTCAGTGGCCCAGTGGGGAGGCCACAGCATGGATGCTGCAGCCCGGGACGTGATCTCTTAGGTCCTGGGGGCCTACCAGCATACCCATGACAGATTGGCACAGATAGTATCCACCCTGGAGCATAGTCAGAGGATGCAGCAGGAACACCACCAAGAGGCCATGGAGCGGTGGAAACAACACAACGCCACAATGGCCAGCATAGCAGGAGCACTGCTGCAGCTGGTACGAACCCAGTCTGAAACCCACACATGACAGGAGGCCCCCACTACAGCACAGGAGACAGACCGAACAATGAGAGCAACAGCAGCAACATTCCACAAACTACCCTCAGAGGAAACACAAGGTACAACCATGTCATCCCCTCTAGGTCAACAGCAGGTGCCCAAACGGACCCTCAGGCCAAGATATGGGACTGGAACCCCTGCCAAAAACAAGCCCCCCTCCAAAAAGTAACTCTGCAACAATCTGCCCACCAACCATCCCACACAATCAACCACCAAACAGTGCCAACAATCAATAAGAACTCATGTAAGCATTGATGGACCCATCAATACTAACACCAAGGCTGCCACCATGTGGGCATTGAGGACAACCACCCATGACCAACTGCTATCACTGTAAATTGTACTATTCAATCCCTGCCACAAATAAAATACATATCACACCTATAATACTGTCCCCTGTTATAATGTGTGAACAAATTGAAGTATGGATGCAACTGGCTGATAACTACTTTATTGGTAATGCGTAGCATGAAAGTACACCTGTGTGCCTAAATGTTGAGAAAAAATAAAACGAAATTGTATTTGGTACCATGCAGACCTGAACCCAGTTTCAAATAGTAGATTCAAACCCCCCCTAGATGACAAAGCACACTGACAGTATGTGTCACAAACACCAATGTCAGCCCTTAGTCCCACATAGTTACTGGAAGTAGAGTTGTATCAGTTGGGTCCTGGAATTGACATCTTCCCCTTCATCATCATCACCATCACTCTCCTCCCCTCTCTGAGGAAGCTGGTCAAGATTTACAGCACCATCCACATCCAAGAGGGGGATAGAATTTCTCACTGCCACGTTGTGTAGCATACAGCAGGCCACCACTATTCTACATACCTTTTTAGGCCCATAGGCCAGGGAACCCCCAGAGATAAGTAGACAACGAAATCTAGCCTTCAGGAGACCTATTGTGCACTCTATCACCCTCCTAGTATGTCCATGGGCCTCATTGTAATTCCTCTCTGCATCTGTCCCAGGATTCCTCACTGATGTCAGGAGCCAGCGCAAGTTGGGATAGCCAGATTCACCTAGCCAAAGGTGAAAAACAGAGCAGTCAGTGTCAAGCCTTTGAGTCAGACAGCCTGGCTGTCTGCTAGGTGGCAGGCACTGACAGAAACACCTACCTATGATCTACCCTCTGTCCTCTTGTAGTTGTTCCAACTTCTGTGGCACACTACTGTTCCTCAGCACAAAGGAATCATGGACTGAACCGGGGAACATGGCATTCACATGTGAGATGTACTGGTCTGCAGTACATGCCAATTGGATGTTCATGGAGTGAAAGTTCTTTCTGTTTCTGTACACCTGTTCACTGACTCTTGCGGGTATTATAGGTATGTGGGTGCCATCCATGGCACCCATCACATGGGGTATATTTGCAAATGAATAGAAGTCAGATTTGATGGCAGGGAGGTCAGTACTTTGGGGAAACCTCACATAGGACTGGAGGTGTTGTAGAAATGCATTTAGAAATCTTGTCAGTATAATGCTGAACATTGGCTGTGAAAATCCTGCACCCATGCCCACTGTCACTTGAAATGAGCCTGTGGCCAGGAAATGGAGTTCAGAGAGCACCTGCACTTCAGTAGGGATGGCATGCTGATTACGATTTGCCGGAGTTAGTGCAGAATCCATTAATTCACAAAGTTCGAGTATAGTTGCACGATAGAGTCTGTAATTGATTGTGATGTGACGCTCCACCATGGTCCGCAAATCAACAAGTGGTCTGTACACCGATGGGGCCCTGCCTCGCCATAAGGGTCGGTACCTAGGAGGGATTTGAAACACGTGTGGGGAAAACACACACATAGGCACACATTGTCATTCATTGTGCATTGCTTACTTGATTGTAGGGACTCAAAAGTAAAATGTTCTTGACATAAATTAATATAGACCTTAATGAGTGAACAGGGTTTGATATGTGTGGGATTGTTAATGGTCACATGCAGAGGTGTGTTAGGTGAACAAAAGGGCCTGCATTGTGCAAATATCATTTTTATTAATGCGTAGTTAAGGCCAAAATGTCTGCCCCCTGTAATCCAGAACTGTCGCTGTGGAAGTGACCTCATACCGCTAGCGGTTGACTTAACAGCGTAAGGTGGTGTTTACCGCCGTTTACACCGTCATTGGTTAAAATGAATGCCAATGGGGAATCCTGGCGTATCATGATCGCCGCCGGCGGTGACGGTGCACACCTCTGCGGTACATATGCAAATTCGTCACCCCAACTTCACTTGACTTCCTGATCTCATGTGACCAGGTACTCCGCTGAGTGTACTGCTGTGTCTTGCCTCTGGTCATGGAAGTGGCTTGTGTTGCAGGGGAAAGGGCCCTGGCCTTCACCCAGGAGGAATTGGAGAGGCTAGTGGACGGTGTCCTCCCCCTGTACGGCAAGCTCTACGGACGGCCAGAGGTACAGGTGAGTCAGGGGTTTGGGGGAACTGTTTGGGTGTAATGGATGGTGTTGTAAATACATATGTGTGCACCTCTGATCCTGCATGGGCCATGGTTCATGCCATGGTGCGTGCGAATGTCCTGTAAGTCTGTCAGTACTGTCCGTCCCATAGTGGATGTATAACCAGCTGTACATATTTTCCAAGTGCCTGACCTCTGTGTTACATTTCTTTGTCTTCCTTTTAGGTCAGCGCCCACCAGAAGCGGGCAGGACCCTGGGGGTCTACAAACGGCAGAGCACCCACTGCAGGAAGAGGTGGGAGGACCTGTGGTGCTAGGTGTGAAAAATCTGTGAGGCCAGATGGGGAAGTCCTCCCAATGTGGAAGAGGTGCCCGTCGGGCACTGACCCCCCTCATGCTACGCATCCTGGTGATGGTGTACCCAGACCTGGATGGGCACATGAAGGCTGCACAGCTGTCACAAGGGGTTGAGTACTCATGTCACAATCTCAACCATTGATGGATGCCTGTGTGTGCATTATGGTTTATACTGCTTAGTTGCAGGGACTCTGACTGAAGTCAATCTACATGATGGCCCCCATAGGGTGTAGGAGTGTTTTGGTCAGGTCTCCTACACGTCAGCTCGTTAGGTAGCTCAGGGGATGGGTGTAGAACAGGGTTCTGTTCACTAGTCAGGGGCATGGCCATGGGCATAGTGGAAGGGGCTGCCTGTTGGGGGGTCTTCTGGGTGGGTGTATGTCTGGCCACTATGTTCACTCCTTTCAGATATTTACAAGTGTCTCTCCTGTTTTGTCTCCCCAACCCTGTTCTCATGTGTTGTTTGTGTACATCAGCATCATCTAGCGAGGGAGCTGAGGCATCGGGAAGTGGGGATGCAGCGGCCCACGGATTCTCAGAGGCAGAGTCTTCAGACGCCAAGGGGACCAGTGGGTTGGAGGCCGAGGGGAGCACTACGGGGAGGCAACTACCACTGGAGGTAGTGACTCCGATACCTCCTCCGCTCCCTGGCGGTGGTGCACCCTAGTGGGCACACCCCTAGAGTAACATCTTCCACCACCCCCCATGCCATCACAGCCCTCCCTTTTACTTCCCACCCAGTTGCCCGTGCCTGCTCACCCAGAAGGGTGGGCGTCTCCTTCGCCCCAGGCACCTCCTACTCTGCCCCAGGCAGCCCTGCTGCCCTCACAGAGGAGGCTATTGACCTCCTGAGAACCAACTCTGTAGGGCAGACAACCATTGTCAATGGTATCCAGGGGCTAGCATCAGAGATGCATCAGACAAATGCCTATCTGGATGGCATTCACTGTGCCGTGTCTGGCCTACAGAGATCTTTTCAGGCTCTGGCCTCCTCTTGGACGGCAGCCAGTTTCCCTGTTCATTCTGTCCCTCCTCCAACCTCCTCTACCCTTTTCTAGCACCCCACTCCCTTCACCCGTCCAAAGCACACAATCTGACACCCAGTCAAGCACCTCTACACACAAAAAGCACACTTCTAAACACAAGCACCACACCTCCCACCACAAGCATTCACACAGCCAACATACACATGCACACACAGCAACATCCACTTCCCCTAGTGTGCCCACCTTTTCTGCCTCCCTGTCTGTCCCCTCTACATGCACACCCACAAGCACTGCACCTTCTGTCACTGTTACTGAGCCTATTCCCGCACTCACCACAATAGCAGACATCCAGACATGCACCCCAGACACCACACCTGCACTCACCACAACTACTGTAGTTGACACATGCAGCACACTCACCAGACTTGCAGACACCCACACAACATACATCCACACTGGAAGCCTTTCTTCTCCCACTGTGTCCACCCAACTTCTCCAAAAACATACAAATGAACCAAGACATCCACCCATCACACATCCACTACACCTCAGCATATTGTCCAGTCACCTGCACCCATGACACGCACACCTACATCACTTACGACCATACCCTCTAGCTGCACTCCCACGCCCTCCTCAAAGTCCAACCCAATTGCACCCAAGAAACTTTTCCTCTCCCGTGCTGACCTCTTCCAACCCACTGGCCCACCCAGTCATGTCCCTAAGTGTGCGCACCTCCTTGTCCTTTCCACTCCTTCCACGTCACAGCCCGCCCCTGTCCGCCCTTCACATTCCTGTGCACCTTCCCCAGAGAGGAAGAAGCCCCTGTGCTGAGCCAATTCCATCTGGCTCCACCAGGTCGAAGCACACACCCCCACCTTCCAAAGCCCAACCCACACCCCCTCCACCTTCCGAGCACAAGTCCAAGCCCCACCCCCGTCGCAAATCCCCACCCCCACCAACCCTGCCCCTGTTCCCTGAGGTACCTGGATGCCCCAGTGTTGCCCCATTATGTGGAGTACCGTGCACTTTTGGGAGTCAGGTTGGGGCCATTGCAGCCCAAACACATCTGGCACTATGGACTGGCCATTGGCCTTGTTGTGAATAGTTAGCTGTTTTGGCGGCACACTCTTGTACCCAAGTCTCTCGTTTCATTGTTTGTGGGTGTGGGGCATTTGTATGTAATATGGTCAGGTTGGATTTGCCTTGTGTCGGGTACGTACCTCTTGCTGTGGGGTGTATGGGTTGTGCTGCTGTGAAGGGTTGTGGGAGCTTTGCAGGGTGGGTGGAGTGGGTGGGTATGTAACTGTACCCTTTTGTCCCTTGTTTAGTAGGTTGCAGTCATCGTCTTCGTCGCCATCTCAGTCGTGGAGGTATATGGCAAGGAGCAGGGCGGGCATGATCTGCAGCTCTCTATCCATGTCTGCTTCAGCGCGTTGTGTGGGCCTCTGGTGAGTGTTTCCTTATATTAGGTTTGTTTCCACCTGGCTTTACGTGGCGGTGGTTCCCGCCCCAGAACTGACGGCGGTCTAGTGGTTCATTATTTGATGGGTGGGTTGGGCCTTTCCGTTGGCCTGTGGGAGGACTCTGCCGTCGTCGGTGGCACTCCTCTACTGGTGGTGGGTGGTTTTCAGGATGTCTGTGTTTCAGTTGGTTCTTTATTTGGCAGTCCGGACCTCTCCTCTGTTTTAGCGGTTTTTGCCGGCAGCGCGGTTTGGACCGCCGTGTTCATAATGAGGGCCTAAGTCAAACGTGCTGAGGTAGGTGGCAGCTCCCAACCGATCAATGAGCTCATCAGCTCGTGGGATGTGGTGTGCGTCAGTCTTGCTGACTGCATTGAGTCCCCGGTAGTCCACACAGAACCTGAGTTCTGGAGTGGCACTAGGTGCAGCAGCCTTTGGGACCAATACCACTGTGCTGACCCAAGGACTGCTGGAATGCTCAATAACCCCTAGGGTTAACATTTTGGATACCTCTTCCTTAATGCTAGCCCTGACCCCATCAGTCACCCTAAAAACTTTCTGTTTAAGGGGTGGACTGTCCCAAGTGTCCACATCATGTGTGCACAAGTGCGTGACCTCTGTGATCAGGGAAAACAGTGAGGCGAACTGTCCCAACACCTGGTGACGGTCCCTCTGCTGCTCTGTAGTCAGGGAAGGGGAGAGGATCACTCCCTCCACAGACCCATCTTTTTCTCCTGCAGACAGGAGGTCAGGAAGAGGCTAACTCTCCTCCTCCACCCAATCATCTGTTGCAAGGAGCAGGGACAGTTCAGTCCGCTCAAAGTGGGGTTTGAGGCAGTTAACATGCAGGACCCTTAAAGGGTTCCTGGGAGTCTGCAAGTCCACCAGATAGGTGACTTTACTCTTGCACTCCACCACCTCATAAGGCCCAGTCCACTTGGAGCGCTGTAGGCTCTACTGGTGCCATCACCCACACTTTTTGACCAGGTTTAAACTCGACCAGAGTGGCATTCCAGTCATACCACCGTTTCATATCCTCCTGGCTTGCTTCTAGATTCTCTTGTGCAAGACTCCTGAAGCGGGTAGTCTGGTTTGTCAGAGCCAGCATGCAGCTAAATTCATCATGGGGGGGGTTTATTAGGAGCTTTTTCCAAAGCCTCCTTTATCAGACTTAAAGTTCCCCTCACAGGGTGGCCATAGATCAGCTCAAAGGGACTAAACCCAAGTCTCTTTTGAGGCACCTCCCTGTAAGCGAACAGAAGGCATTAAAGAGGACATCCCAATTCTGCCTCAAGGGCTCTGACAGGCCCATGATCATGCATTTATAGGTGCAGTTGAATCTCTCAACCAGAAAATTACTTTGGGGGGGTGAACTTGTAGGTTACCCCACACTCCTTCCACAGAGACTTCATATATGTGGATATGAAGTTGGTACCCCTCTCAGATACCAATTGGGGAACCCCATGTGGTTAAAAAAAAAACATCAAAGCACAACCGACCACAGGGGAAGTGATTGACCTTAGAGGAATGGCTTCTGGATACCGGGTGGCATTGTTCACCAAGCCCAGGATAAACCTGTTACCCATGGCTGTCTTGGGATCCAGAGGCCCCCCAATGTCAATGCCAACCCTTTCAAAGGGGGTACTGACAACTGGGAAAGGTTGGAGGGGAGCCTTACATTTCCCCCAACTCTTGCCTGACAAGTTTGGCAAGACCTGCAATGTGCATCTGAGTGTCTGAGCATTAGAGGCCAGTGAAAGTGGGTGACAAGCCTCTCAAATGTCTTGTCCCGCCCCAAATGTCCAGCTAATGGCACACCATGAGCCAACCCCAATGGGAAGGCCCTGAAGCACTTGGGTACCACCAGCACGTGGGCTGACCCAGGCTCAGGAACTTTAGGCTCCCTATACAGGAGGTCATCCTCCCACTGGATCAGGTGAGATCCTGGCTCCTTGCCAGCCGCCTGGTCTGCATCCGGCTGCAGCAAACCCTCCAAAGTGGGGCATGTCTTTCTTGCTGCACTGAATGCTTCCCTGGTTGCCCTCCCCCTTCCTGCTGCCACTTTGACAGCTCAGGGACCTCCCCCAGTTCAGTCACCTGTTCCCCTGTAGGCTCTGGGGCGTCACCCTCAGGCTCCTCCTCCTCCTGGACCGGGGGAACCTCTGGGGCTGGTTTCCCACGCCCCCTGCACTTCCTCTTTTTGGCGGTCCCCTGGGCCACTGTTCCAGGCTACAGGGGCTCTTGACCACCCTGACGGGCTGACATTGACCTGATAGATATGCATACCCACCCAGGCAGACCCAACATCTCAAAGTGTGACCTGTGTTCCACCTCCTTCCAAGGGGAATCCTCCAGGTCATTGCCAAGCAAACAATCTGCAGGTATAGTTAGACTCACTGCTACTTTCAAGGAACCTGAGACCCCCCCCACTCAAAGGGAACCTGCGCCACTCTGCACAGGCGTTCTGAGTGGTCCACTTGGTGAAGTTCCCAGGGATCAATCTGTTCTTCAGTCACCATGTGACTCCTCACTGTAGTCACACTGGCTCCTGTGTCTCTCAGATCCTAAACCCTCTGTCCATTGATGGTCGCCCACTGCCTGTACTTCTTAGTGTTCCCAGGCACGAGGGTTCTCTGGACCATCTCACTGTCCCCTAGTGAGACAAGGGTCATCTCAGCTGGCTCCCACACACCTGGAACCAACTCCTCCCCAATCGTTACACAGGCCAAACCCTGGGACTGCGCACCAGTGGGTGCCAGTGTACTCTTGAGGCATTTTGGGTCCCCCCTCACATGACACACTGGTTACATGAATAACACTTACATGGGGGACCCCCTGCCACTAGCTTCCCTTTGGAGAACCATGGCTTCTTCTCACTGGGGAGCTGGGAATCTTTATCCTGGGAATTAGTTTGGGGCCCTTTAGAGAACTTCCCCTGTTTACCCTTACCCCTCCTTTCTTCTGAGAGGGACCCTGCCCACCCTTTGCATGGTCTCCCCCATGCCTCTTGAGGACCTGGTACTCTCCCAGCAGTCCGCTTCCTGCGCAAGCTTCCTGGGGGTCAGTCAGCTTGCTGTCAATCAGGTGCTGGTGCAGCTCTGGAAATCATAAACTGTCCAACTGCTCCCAAGCAATCAAATTGTAAAGCCCCTCATACGTTTTTACCTTACTGCCCTTCACCTAACCATCCAGTGACCTGCAAAAAGAATCAACACATTCTAACCATGTTTGAGATACCTTCTTCTTATAGGACCTAAACTTGTCCTTATACTGCTCAGGGGGGTGAGACCACATCTCAGGAGTATGAGTAGGGCATATTTCATGATAGTGTAGGTGAGATTCTGAGCATCCCCATAGGCTGTCAGAGTATCCCTCCCCTCTACCTCAAAGTGCTTCCACAAACCCGCCTCCCGAAGAGCTTCAGGGACCAGATTCATGTAGAGAGCAGACTCATACCCCTTAAACCACAAGTATATGTCATCCTCCTTTGTAATCTTTCACAAGATCTTTAGGAATGTGCACCCTCCTTTCAGGCTGCACTGTGCTGTTGCTGCCACCATCTCTACTAGACTGGCTCCTCTGATCTAACTTCTTTAAGCTAACCTCTTGAGCCAGCAGTATCTTCCTTTCCTCAATGGCCATCCTTCTCTCCTCCATCTCCAGACTGAGCTTCTTCAGCTCCAATTGGTTTTCTCTCTCTGCCTGTCTGTCCTGCAACTCTTCAGTAGTAAGACCCTTGGATGACACACTGCTACCTGCCCTGGAGACTCTCTCCCTGGACATAACAGGCCCACCCATACATCATTGTAAGTGACTTGTACCCCTTCCTCCACTTCCTGCTCCTCCTCTGTGCGCCTCTCAGCTTGTTTGGCTGTCACCCACGACGTTGGCAGCTTCTCCTTCTTGGATGAGCTCTTAATGGGACAGGCAAAATCCTCAGAGAACTGCTTCAACTGAGCCACTGTGTAGCTCTCCAATTTCTCTATGTCAAAAGCGCTCCAGCTGATGCATCTCCAGATTGAGACATGATGAAGAGTTTAAAAAGTGCAAAGTTCCAAAGGCAGAAAAACAAGTTCCCAAAGGAAGTTTAAAAAAAAGTTAATCAAGGGATCAGCAAGAAGTAGAACAAAAAAAGAAGTCCCTTAGAGAAAAGCAAAAATCACAACACAAGTAGTATGCTGTCACGTAGTGGTCTGAACTCAAAACAGTAGTGTACACTTAATAACTGTATGCCAAGTACAAATACAAGTCCAGTCCCAACTGCTGATCACCAATGTTAGAAATGGGGTCTTTGGTTGGCAGTCAGGATATCCCCTGTCCAAGCAAGGACACTCACTCTAGTCAGGGTAAAAGAGAATCACCCTCAGCTAACCGCCACTCACCCCCTCAGTAGCTTGGCACGAGCAGGCAGGCTTAGCTTCAGAGTGCTAGGTGTAAAGTATTCATACCAACACACACGGTAATTCAATGAAAACACTACAAAATGACACAACACAGGTTTAGAAAAATAGGAAATGTTTATCTAAACAAAACAAGACCAAAAAGACAAAACATCCACCATACACAAGTCAAGTTATCAATTAAAAACCAAAAACAGTCTTCAGTGATTCTAAACACAACGCTAACTCTGTTAGCGTGGAAATGTACCTGGGTGCGTCAAAAATAACCCTGCATGGGCGATTGTGCGTCAAAAGGGGCTTGCGATGCGTCAATATCACTCACGAGTGAGACCATGCATTGTTTTTTCCTTTGGTCGGGTCGGCATGCGTTGTTTCTTCCCTCTGCAGGAGAGCGATGCGTCGATCTGAACAGCTCTTAGGTCCAGACAGGCCTTGCGCCATTTTTACACACCAAGTGAGGTTTGCGTCAGAAATCCTGCCGCACGATGACTCGAAAACCACGCAGCGCGGGTTGCGATCTCACCAGCCTGCATCAGCGATGCTGCGTGTCATTTCTCCAGCCGCGTGCATCGAGTTTTTAGCCGCTTCTCACGTTGCATCAATCTTTTCCCCGAACGGCGGTCTTTGCGTGGATTTCTTACTTTTGTTCTGCCAGCTTCTCCTTTCAGGGTCCTAGGAACTGGATGGGCACCACTTGGCAGAGTAGGAGTCTCAGCAGAGGCTCCTGGTGCTGGCAAAGAGAAGTCTTTGCTGTCCCTGAGACTTCAACAACAGAAGGCAAGCTCTATTTCAAGCCCTTGGAGAGTTCTTCACAAGCAGGAAGGCACACAAAGTCCAGTCTTTTTCCTCTTGCACAGGTAACTGCAGGATAGCTCCACAAAGCACATTCACAGGCAGGGCATCTCTTCTTCCTCAGCTCCTCAGCTCTTCTCCAGGAAGAGGTTCCTCTTGTTTCCAGGAGTGATCTAAAGTCTGGGGTTTTGGGTGCCCTTCTTATACCTATTTTGCCCTTTGTAGTAGGCTTACTTCAAAGAAAAGTCTCTCTTGTTTGTGAAATTCTGCCTTGCCCGGGCCAGACCCCAGACACACACCAGGAGTTGTAGACTGCATTTTGTGAGGGCAGGCACAGCCCTTTCAGGTGCGAGTGGCCACTCCTCCCCTCCCTCCTAGCACAGATGGCTCATCAGAATATGCAGGCTACACCCCAGCTCTCTTTGTGTCACTGTCTAGAGAGAGGTGCAAACAGCCCAACTGTCAAACTCACCCAGACAGGGAATCCACAAACAGGCAGAGTCACAGAATGATTTAAGCAAGAAAATGCTCACTTTCTAAAAGTGGCATTTTCAAACACACAATCTTAAAACTTTACTAAAAGATGTATTTTTAAATTGTGAGCTCAGAGACCCCAAACGCCACATGTCTATCCGCTCCCAAAGGGAATCTACACTTTAATCATATTTAACAGCAGCCCCTATGTTAACCTATGAGAGGGATAGGTCTTGCAACAGTGAAAACCTAATTTAGCAGTATTTCACTGTTAGGACACTTAAAACACAGTATATGTCCTACCTTAAACATACACTGCACCCTGCCCCTGGGACTACCTAGGGCCTACCTTAGGGGTGTCTTACATGTAAGAAAAGTGAGGTTTTAGGCCTGGCAAGTGGGTACACTTGCTAAGTCAAATTGGCAGTTTAAAAACTGCACACCCAGACACTGCAGTGGCAGGTCTGAGCCATGTTTACAGAGCTACTATAGCGGGTGACACAACCAGTGCTGCAGGCCCACTAGTAGCATTTGATTTACAGGCACTGGCCACTTCTAGTGCACTGTACTATTGACTTACCAGTAAATCAAATATACCAATCATGGATGAACCAATTACATACAAATTTTGCATAGGAGCACTTGCACCTAAGCACTGGTTAGCAGTGGTAAAATGCCCAGAGTACCAAAACAGCGAAAGCAGAGTCCAGCACACATCAACAACCTGGGAAACAGAGACAAAAAGTTAAGGGAGACCACGCCAAGGATGAAAAGTTTAACACTGTACCTGTATGTTAACAGGTCCCACCTCTGTGCACACAGGTGACTCTGGCTATTGTAACCTTGACACCAGTGAGGTATCCTGCCATTGAAGGGGAACTCCATTTCAATGAGGCCCACAGCAGGACGTGGCGTGTCATAGAAAAGACATTTGGGCTCCTGAAGGCCAGATTCAGGAGCCTGCACATCTCTGGAGGTACCCTCCTCTGCAGACCCCAAAAGGTATGCCAGATCATAGTTGCCTACTGCATGCTCCACAGTCTGGCCCTGAGACATCACATACCCTTACTAGCTGATGATGAAGAGGCAGCTGGACCAGTAGCTGGTGAAAGTGATGAGGAGGCAGATGAGGAAGGTGCAGCTGACTTTATGGCTGATCTCATCAATCAGTACTTCCGGTAACACACCGGTATGCTGTGTGTTTATTTGCATGTGTACTATTTCAACATAGTTTGCTGTCAATGGTCCTCCTGATTTGGATCATCAGTGGTGGTGTAATGTGTTCCCATCACTAGGTGTGTGTTGTGGGAGGTGACTGAATGCATGTAAGGTGCTGACTGAAAATATATCATGCCTACCATGTGTACAAGATTCACATCTACTATGGACAGGCCTGTATTATGCTATGTGTCCTGGATTCTCCTGTTCTCATACCATTCCACCGAGTGACAGTGTACTGTTAATCTTTGGCTTTCCTACCTATTGCTTGAGCCATTCATGTACAGTAGCCTTTGGTTACTGCTCAAAAAGTAGAGTTCAGCGCCTGACAGATGCCAGCTACACTTTCTTGTGATGTATTACCTGAGACTGGTGATGCAGAAGTGATGTCTGTTGTGCCCTGTTTAGATGGCTATCTACACTGCCACAACTATGAACTTCATGTGTGCTTTGTGTGGTACCATGCCTACTATCCTGATGGTAGTCTCTGTTGTTGTCCTTTTGCAGATTGGATAAGTGAATATACTCTGCTGTTTGGCCTTAATAGTGACTACCTTACATATACCCTGGGACATATCTGGTGTACTGTGTATCCTGCAGAGGATGCCTCCCTCTGCAGTCCATTACACTGACTGTTAGATTAAGGTGGCATACCCACATTACATTTTGCAGACCAAACATTTGTATATGTACAAATAAATACACAAATGCAGTAGCTGTGATCCACAGTGTTTATTGTGCATACAATGGCAGACAGGGGATGAGTGGGGTCATGGCATATGGAATCCTCAGAATAGGTGGTACAGCTGTAGGTAACACAGGTCCAGTGTCCATTGTCCATTGGAAAATGAAGTAATGTCATTGAACAGCCAACAGGTTGTCTCAGTGGCACACAAGGGACAGTAATCAGGAGAGGGTCACTTCCTGGCAGTGTCCTACGCAGTTGGGACCGACTGCGAAAGACAAAGTCATTCTATTGGACTTTAACTCCCCTGTATGATTATTTGTGGGACTTCTGGCCTATGGAAAGCAACTTTCAGCAATGAACAAGAATGCATCATGAAGCAAAGGCATTTAATCAGGAACACAGGGTTTCTTAAAACAGTACATTCTTTGAAATTGAAAACTTGAATATGGAAGACTAGTAATTAAGTCTGATTAGTCCATAGGGGCCAGATTGTCCGACTGAGTTGTGAGTTGTGAGGAGTACTTGTTTTATCTTTTTCTTCGCTATGGGGTAATTTCTTTATTGACCTTATATTGTTGTCTTCTCATTTATTTGGTCCTTCTTGTTTTTTTAACTGGATGACATTGTATGAATGTGGTTGTGTGCATGAGAGTCCTTTAGTTTATTATGTCCCAGGAGATATAGGATTTTGTATAATATGTATCTATTTAAATAAATATACTGTAGACCATAATAACTGACATGAGAAATATATAAATATGAATGTATTTTGAAACTTTTGGCTTGATATATTTTTTTAGGAATTCTGTCTGTTTGGAACCATTGATCAAGGTGTTTTTTTTTATTTTGTAGATTTATTTACCTGCCCCACTTCTTATCATGTAGTTGGGGAACCCTTGTTTTGTCTGGGGCATTGCCTCTGCCCCCTCTGGTTTTCCCCAACATGGTTAAGATTTGGCCCATCCTGTCCTGGGATTGTTGATATGCACCCAGGACTTGAGAGACGGATTCCTGGTCAGTTGACTCCATTGGCTACCCCGTCCTCTGACCCATGGGTCCCCTCCCAGACCCCCTGCCCCCATGTGCCTGTGCCCCTGGCACAGTGTGCCCACTCCCAGTGTCAGCAGGACCTTTATTGCCTAGGGCGTGAGGGGGTGATTTAGGTCCTGTACTGTGGGGCACACAATCGATTGAACAGTCCTTGGGTCACAGGTTTGGGGATGAAGGGTTAGCTGAGATGGTTGTGGCACAGGGTAGGGGGTTTGATGCGGGCAGGGCGAGACAGGGAGTGGTACACTGACCAGGGGTCCACGATGGGCCAGGTAGGTGGTCACTGTCCAGCCATCCAGCAGTGTTGTGCTCACTGGGGCCTTCATGCTGAGAAGGCCTGGCTGTCTCTGGTATCCTGTCTGTGGTATCCTGTCTGTGGTGGCAGTGGCAGGGGTACCTGTGGACGGAGTGAGAGAAGGTTAAATGGTGGAGATGTGATTGCTTGTCTGTTTGTCTGATGCATATAAAGGCTTGACTTGATTCCCAGCAATGGCAATGACAGGTATAGCAGTGCTAGCACAGCTTGTGTATAGTGGATTGTGGGATGTTTACCATGCTGCATAGGGGTTGTATCAGGTGTATCAGGTGTATCAGGTGTATCAGGCTTGGTAACTTTAGCTCGGTGGGTGGGTTCATTTGCTGTGTGATGGTTCACATGACAGGTGTAGCTTGTTAGCTGGTGGCCAATCTGGCTTGCTAGATGGGAGTGGGAATGGCTGTGTCCAGATGGGAGGAGGGTATGTGTGAAAGCAAGGTAGCTCGTCCTGCCTGTGCATGTTCTGTGTGGAGTTTACCTTCCTACCCTCAAGCCCGTGTTCAGTCCATTTCAGGACTGTTGATCTGGATAAGTGGCCCTTTGGTTTGGTGACAGTTCTGTGTCTCTGTTTGGCATTGTTTGTCATTGTTTTGTGCCATTGCATTGCTTTCATTGCCATGTAGTGATCCTCAGCCAAAGCCTGCTTAGAGAATGAAGGCTGAACAGGGACTGTGTAAGGTAAAAGACTTTACCACATATGTGACATAAGAAGTGAGACGCAGTAAAGTTAAGAAATCGTTTTTGTATCCGTGTGGCAGTGAATGTATACGGATAAGGAAACTGGATAACAAGCAGGGCCCTACCTTCAAGTTGTGCTCCCAGCAAGACTTTGGACAGGAAAGAAAAACATGGAACAGAATACATCTGTTTGGTAGTGTGAAAACTAGGGCTAGAATGAAAAGTGGAACAATATACGATCTTGCTAATCCCTTTCTACAGACTCTTTCCTCCTCCATCTCTATTTTACTCATCCCAAACTTTATTTTACTACTATGATCTCCCAATCAACACTCCTGTATTCTTCCCTCTTCTATCCCTTCATTATTCTATTCAATCCCACTAATAGACTCACATATCCTCACAACTTTTAGGCTTGACCTCATCGCAGTTTTGCACCTGGACCTTTCTTTATGATTATGACCTTACAGTAGGGTTATTTTGGGTTGTGAAATTCAAATCAAATGCAGCTATGGTTATGGTATGGATAAGAATTCTGACTTTCATAAAACGTATTAATATTAGTAGTAAACGTCTTCAGCAGGGTAAACTCGAATCACAATCCTACCATCCTGCCACCAGGTAACATACACACAGACTATGCAGCTTGATTAAACCATCCCTGTATACTGCAGAATACTCCCTTGCCTGAGGTGACCCCTCCAGACCTGGGCCTCAGAAGTTGTTTCTGGATCTGATGTTTGCAAAAAGCGATGCATCATGTCCTTGATGTTGATGCTTTGCTCTATCAACAACTCATCCCAAACCTACGCAGTGCACTTTATCAGGAACTTACAAGTACATTAAATATGCCAATTGTGGATAAGCCAAAGTTACCATTTGTTAGAGTACAGAGCACCTGAACTTTAGCACTCTTCAATAGTAAATTTTCCAGCATCTTAAAACCAACAAAAACAAGGTCAGAAAATGAGGAGAATGAAGGCAAAATGTCTGGTGATGACCCTGGAAAAAGGGCATTTCTAACAAAATGCAAATATATGATTGATGTCATTGAACAACATCATTCCACCAGGATTAATGAGAAGACACAGGAGGTGTGTAATGAATTTGCAGGATTAGCATTTGAATTTGAGTGGCAGATGTAGAGTTAGTGATTTTCAGATATGAGGAATAACATGCAGTGGCTGCTTCTGTGAGTATCAAAGACATTCTTGTGTGGTGCAAGTAAGACCCACAAACTGTTTTATCCTAGATGAAAACAGTATCTTACATGCTCAGGTTTGTGTTTAAGTATAACGACACAAAAGGATGATGGACGGAGTGCTGAACAATGCAAACACTCACCCCCAGTCACAGATCTGGGTTTAATCCATCGTTCTTTTGCTCACCATGCCACCCCAGTATGGACCCAACCATATGCAAATCAGTCTTGACCCTGTTCCCTCATGGGAACAGTCCAGCCCGAACTGCCAAGGCAGGTCCTCCCTGGACCGGAAACAAGCATCCTGGGACCGGTTTCAGGGTTTCACCCTTCATCAGCCAGGCTAGCTTGAATCCATACAATACAAAGAAATGTATAATGAGGTAAAGTTTAGTATGACACTGACTCATGGGAAATCTGGTCATGATTACTGAGTCAGGCAATCATTGTTAATGAATAAAGACATGTGAGGGAAAGGTGGAATGAACCTATACCAAAGTAAAAAGAGATGTGTATGCATGCCCATCTATTTAATCCAGCAGGATATTGTGATCCACCCAAGGATGTGCATCAGAAGTACTAATGGAAAACAGTTGAAATTAACAGTTTTCTGAGGATTCACGCTCTGGGACCCTTGTAACAATGATCTAAGTTTCAAGAAATACACAAGAAAGATTAATGCAAAGAGGGCAAGAACACTGAATACAGAACTGGGCTCAGTGGGGGAAACAGCCCTTACTACATGGCCATAACCACGCAGGCCGTAACTGCACAAGTGTTACCGTGCTTGCCTGAACCTCGCATGTGCCTGAACCACACAAATGTGGGATTAAAGCACCATGCATATGCATGGTTCAGGCACACAGCAGCAATAGCCAGGAGAGCAATGCAGCGGCCGGGTAAGTGGGGCTAGGGAGTGTGGGGTACTTGGGGTGTTTTAGGACTGGGTGGGGTGGGTTTTAGGACAGGGCGGGGTAGATTTTAGGTTCCAGGGTGGAGGTGGGGGGGTCGGTGGGGTAGGTTTTAGGGTTCAGGGCGGGGACGGGGTTAGGGTCGTTTTTAGGACAGAGTGGGGTAGGATTTAGGGTTGAGGGTAGGGAGTCAGGGTAGTTTTTAGGACAGTGCGGGCAGCTTTCAGGGTTCGGGGAGTCAAGGTAGTTTTTAGGAATGGGTGGGGCAGGGTTTAGGGTTCAGGGTGGGGGATGGGGTCAGGGTTGGTTTTAGGAAAGGGCGGGGTAGATTTTAGGTTCCAGGGTGGAGGTGGGGGGTCGGTGGGGTAGGTTTTAGGGTTCAGGGCGGGGACGGGGTAAGGGTCATTTTTAGGACAGAGTGGGGTAGGATTTAGGGTTGAGGGAAGGGAGTCAAGGTAGTTTTTAGGACAGTGCGGGCAGCTTTCAGGGTTCGGGGAGTCAAGGTAGTTTTTAGGAATGGGTGGGGCAGGGTTTAGGGTTCAGGGTGGGGGATGGGGTCAGGGTTGGTTTTAGGAAAGGGCGGGATAGGTTTTAGGGTTCAGGGTGGGGCAGGTGGTTGGGATAGTTTTTAGGACAAGGTGTGGTTACTTTTAAGGTTGAGGCCAGGTGTGGGGTCGAGGTAGTTTTTAAGACAGGGCAGGGTAGGTTTTAGGGTTCAGGGTAGCGGTTGGGATAGTTTTTAGGACAGGGTGAGTAGATTTTAGGGTTCAGGGTGGTGGTGGGGCAGCTCAGGGAAGTCTTTAGGACAGGGCAGGGTAGGTTTTAGGGTTCAGGGCAGGGTTGTGGGGGTTGAGGTAGTTTTTAGGGCAGGGCAGGGTAGGTTTTAGGGTTCAGGGTTAGAGGGTGTAGGGCTCGGGGCAGGGGGTGGAAAGGGCTGCTTTAAGGGCTGGGGCAGGTGGCTGGCAGAGTTTGGTATCAGGTGCAAGGGTGTAGGGTGGGGGGCAATTTACCACTAATGTTCCTTTACGAAACATGCTTTTACAAGTAAATTTGTTGTAAAGGTATGTGTGTTAAAGACACAGTCATTGTTGTGACCATGTTCTTAAGACATGTGTGGTTCAAGTATGCATGAATCATCATACAACCCACTCAAGGAAAAGCAGGAATCAAAGAAGTGGGACCAAGAAAGAAGAAAGGACATATGTCAAGAACGCAAGTATACTGAATACAGAACTGTCCTTACGAAAACAGGACCTGGATCAAAAAGCAGAGACAGGACTTGACAAGAAGTAACTACAGATAACTATAAACACTGGAACTAACACTGGAAAAAATGCGCTCTTAAAAGGACAGGCTAGAAGTACGCAGGCATAACAGGAACACCACATATAAGAAAAGGGTCCGCATTTAACAAGGGCAGGTCAGGAAATCAATCATATCAATCAAAGTTTGTAAAGCGCAACTACTCACCCGTATGGGTCTCAAGGCGCCAAGGGGGATTGTCCTCTGAGCTTCAGTCGAAGAGCCAGGTTTAAGGTCTTTCCTGTATTGGGGTAGTGATGGTGGCTGCCTGAGGTGCAGGGTATTTCAACTTTTTGCTGCAAGGTAAGCAAAAGATCTCCCACCAGCCGAAGTCTTCTGTATGCAGAGTACATTAGCTAGTGCTTGTTGAGTGTAGCATAGAGGTCCGGTGGGGGAGTATACGGTGATGCAGTTATTGAGGTAGGCGGGTCCTAGGTCATGGAGGGCATTGTAAGCATGGACAAGGAGCTTGAAGTTAACTCTCTTCACCAATAGAGAGCCAGTGGAAGTATCTGAGCTGATTGGAGATATGTTCATGGTGGAAAATATCCAGGATGAGTCTGGTGGAGGTGTTTTGGCTGTGCTGTAATTTCTTGAGGTTCTTCTGGGTGGTACCGGAGTAGAGAGCATTGCCATAGTCAAGTCTGCTGTTAACCAGGGCATGGGTTACATTTTTGTGGCAGCCCTTTGGAATCTATTTGTAGATCTTCCAGAGAAGTAGGAGTGTGCCGAAGAAGGAGGATTTGACTGAGTTGAATTGGCAGGTCATGGTGAGCGATGAGTCCAAGATGGCGCTGAGGTTACGTGCATGGTTTGTTGGGGGGGGGGGCCCGAGGGACGATGGCCAGCAGGAGTCATCCCAGGCTGATGTGGATGGTCCCAGGATAAGGATCTACGTCTTGTTGAGTTGAGCTTAAGGCAGCTATCCTTCATCCAGGAGGCGACAGGTTTCATCCTGTTGTGGAAAGTTGTCTTTCTTGGCAGTAGTTTTTTGGTCAGTGAGATGATTAGCTTGGTATTGTTGGCATAGGAGAGAATGTTCAGTCCATGGTCCCTGATGATGGATGTGAGCGGGCCAATATAGACGTTGAAGAGTGTGGGGCTTATGGAGGAGGTAAGGTGGGAGTTTGACTCTCTGTGTTCAGCCAGACAGGAAGGAGCATATCCATTGTAAGGTCTTTCCACAGATGCCAGCTGTGTGGAGTCTGGAGCAGAGGGTGAGGTGTGAGACCGTGTCGAAGATGGCCAATAGGTCCAGTAGGATGAGGGTTGCTGGATGGCAGCGGTCGAGGAGCGAGCGGATGTCACCTATGGCAGCGAGGAGGGCGGTCTCCATGCAGTGATTGCTCCTGGAGCCTGATTGGGAGATGTCCAGGATGTCTTTGTCCTCGACGTGCTTATGGAATTGAGCGTTGATGGCCTTTTTGATGACCTTGGCTGGGAAAGGCAGTAGAGAGATGGGGTGGTAATTCTTGAGGTCCAGGAGGTCGGCCCTGGGTTTCTTCAAGAGCGGGCATATCTTGGCATGCTTATAGTCCTCTGGGAAAGTGGCTGTCTCTATGGAACAGTTGAGGGTGTTTCGGAGTTCGGGTGCGATGGATGTGTTGGCTTTGTTGAAAATGTGGTGACGACAATGGTCCGTAGGGATTCCAGAGTGGATGCTGCTCATGATGGTGCGGGTCTTGTCTGTGCTGAGGGTGGTCCAGCAGTGTAGAGTCTGTGGTGGTTCAATGGGATTGATCTGGGGGATTTGTTGGAGAGTTCAGAGGGTCTTGAGATCCAATGCTGTTGTAAATGTCTTCGATTTTTCGGTGGAAGAATTTGGCTATCTTGTTGCAGAGGTCTTGAGATGGAGGGATGCTTGCGCTTTCTGATTGGGAGTTGCCAAACTCTTTGATCACAGCGAAGAGCTCTTTGGTGTTGTGAGTGTTGGTGCTGATCCGGTCCTGCAAAGCGGCTTTCTTGGTGACTTTGTTGTGGTAATGGCAAGATTTGGTGGAGGTAGATGGCTGGTGAGGTGATGGTGAAATGGATGCAGTGGTGGTCAGTGCAGTGAAGTGTGGAGGTGTTGGCAACAGTGATGTTGTTGCTGGTGGAAAAGATGGCATTGAGCGTGTGCCCTTGCAATGTGTGATGGCGATGTGACCAGTTGCTTTAGTCCTATCATGGCAAGGTTGTCGAGCAGGGAAGCAGTGTTGGTGTCATCGCTGGTGTCAATGTGGTAGTTGAGGTCACTGAGGAGGAAGTAGGTTGAGGAATTGATGGCGTGAGGAGAAATTATGTAGGCAATGCAGTCACTGAAGGCTGGATGGGAGCCAGGTGGCCTGTAGATAAGGGTGCTGCAGAAGGTTGACTTGAGTGTGGCGTGTATCTGGAAGTGGAGGTGCTCCATGAGGGGACAGTGTGCTCCTGTGTTGGTTGTCATGCGGAAAGACGATTTGTGTTCGATGGCCTGGCTGCCTCCTGGGCAAAAAGGCCAGTCTTTGCAGAGCAGTTTGTAGTTGCTGGGGATGGCGATGGAGTAGATGCTGGGTTTCTCCAAGTTTCAGTGAGGAAGGCGATGTCCGGGTAAGTGGAGTCCAGTTGGTCCCTGAGTTCTATGGTGTGTTTGTGGAGGGAGCAAATGTGAAGGAGGATTCAGCTGAGGTGCTCCAGGTTGGTGTTTGATGGTTCTGCGGTGGGAGGGTCCGGTGTTAGGTGTAGGGTGAGGGTTCAGTGGCAGTGAAGATAGTAGAACAGTCCATGGGTGTCTCTGGATGATGCGAGATGGCAAGCAGCAGATCGTCCTGTGTTCAGCTTGTGGAGGGTCTTCCTGGTGTAGCGATGGAAGGTTGGAGGGCCAGGGATCGTGGTGCTGGGCGCAGTCTAGATACAGACAGGCACAGAAGGGCTTGCCTTTGGCATGCCCTTGGCACGCCAGCAGCGCATCCTGCTGTGTTTGTGCAGCAGCGGCCATAAAGAAGGGGAAGGAGACGGGGGTCCGTTCATCTGGGAGGCAGGAGGACGAGAAAGAGCTTCACATGGAGGGAGGGGGCAGGCCGAATGGGCAGCAGCTGCACGTAAAAACACGGGGAGAGTGAAAGGAGAGAGAAAGAGACAAGAAAGAACAAAAAGTAAAATGCTATAAACATGACAGAAAAATAAGCAGAAGCAAAAAGCAAAAGTAAAGGCAGAAGTAAAAGCTGGAGTAAAGAGAAACAGCAAGATACTTACATGCAGATGGCCTCTAGGCCACCAGGTATGAGGCGCAGGTGGGAGCCTGCGGGTGGAGGTGGGCCTCAAACTGAGAGTCTGGCAGATGCTCAGTTCACTCCCAGCAGAGGTAGCAGCAGCAACAGATGGAGCTGTACAGAGGAGGATGAACAGTTGCTGACAAGGAGGCCAGAGGGGTCAAAATGTGCAGGTTGAACTAGAAACAAGGCAACCATAGAACCAGAGAGGCGAAATAACAAGGAACAGAAACAGATAAGACTAGTAGAGAAATCTGGAAAATGGAAACAAGAAGGAAAGTACACGGTATCAAAAAACAGCCCATTAAAGAGAGGTGATGGACAACGTCCTATCACAAGCAGCCTCAGTAGCAAGGACTGCATGAAGGACAGAGAAGGACTATACAGAAGATAAAGGGGAGAAGAAAAGATGTAGAGAAAGAAACAGGTTTTAGTATTTATCCAAATACTAAGAATGAGGGAACCACCATTGAGGGAAGGGTGCACTGAGAAAGTTTAGGAATGAAGGAAAAACAAGAACAGGAAAGGAATTGAGAAAGGGGAATGTAAAAAATGCATGTAAATATGGTTTAGAATAGGCAAAGGATCCACAAGGAAAGATACTGAACAAAGCTCCACCTGCAGGACGTAATATCGATAGGTTTTGATGACTGAAAGAAACACTGTCATGCAAAAGGGGGTGTTGTGGAAATCTGGAATGGCCACGGTTGGCAGCTTAGAGTGCAAGGTATTAGAAAGTTTTCTGTCATATATTGATGTGAAGGCTAGACCCCACAGGGATCTTGTAAGCATCACCTAGTGGTCGTATGTCAGAATCCTGACAAATACCAACCTGTCCAAGCTATTAAATGATGTTGATTTCATTTGGAGCCTAGTAGAAGGCTAAAAAATGAAGGGTTCAGCTCAAAGAAATGAACTGACTTCATGACGGTCAGACAAGCAGCTTCTTGCTTGTTGGCTAAACAGTTTCTCTAAAAAGCACAGGATAGTGATGACAAACTGTCTTCATCACTGTCACACATGCAACTTATCGCTCTCGGACTACACGGTTTATCTAAAAAGCACAGGAAAGTGAAGTTGCACTGAATGGTTTGTTGACCTTTATACTCCATCACACAGAATATTATTGTGCCATGTTGCATGAAGCTCCTTGACTTTTCTACATTAGTGTAATTCTCACTTCAACTCAAGCTGGTTTGATTGCAACCCATAAAGGCTGCAACTTTCAGCTGTCTTTGTCTGAGATCTGATGATGCCCACACAATAAGTTACTCCCCTAGAATTGAAACACTAACATATTAATTCTCTTTGGACTGCCTCAGTACTGACAATTAGAATTACTTTAAGTGTATATCAATATCATATTTAATTTGTACCTAGGAGTACATGAAGTATTGCTGCTATTGATTTCATTGTTATTTGTGCATATGTTTTTTTATTCAATCAACACATTTGTAGGCTTAGGCACTATGCAATCCACTTGTTTTCATGTGATTGAAGTATTCTAGATATGTTTACTACATGAGCTGGCAAAGTACGTTTACAGGGAGTGCAGAATTATTAGGCAAGTTGTATTTTTGAGGATTAATTTTATTATTGAACAACAACCATGTTCTCAATGAACCCAAAAAACTCATTAATATCAAAACTGAATATTTTTGGAAGTAGTTTTTAGTTTGTTTTTAGTTTTAGCTATGTTAGGGGGATATCTGTGTGTGCAGGTGACTATCACTGTGCATAATTATTAGGCAACTTAACAAAAAAAAATATATACCCATTTCAATTATTTATCATTACCAGTGAAACCAATATAACATCTCAACATTCACAAATATACATTTCTGACATTCAAAAACAAAACAAAAACAAATCAGTGACCAATATAGCCACCTTTCTTTGCAAGGACACTCAAAAGCCTGCCGTCCATGGATTCTGTCAGTGTTTTGATCTGTTCACCATCAACATTGCGTGCAGCAGCAACCACAGCCTCCCAGACACTGTTCAGAGAGGTGTACTGTTTTCCCTCCTTGTAAATCTCACATTTGATGATGGACCACAGGTTCTCAATGGGGTTCAGATCAGGTGAACAAGGAGGCCATGTCATTATATTTCCTTCTTTTATACCCTTTCTTGCCAGCCACGCTGTGGAGTACTTGGACGCGTGTGATGGAGCATTGTCCTGCATGAAAATCATGTTTTTCTTGAAGGATGCAGACTTCTTCCTGTACCACTGCTTGAAGAAGGTGTCTTCCAGGAACTGGCAGTAGGACTGGGAGTTGAGCTTGACTCCATCCTCAACCCGAAAAGGCCCCACAAGCTCATCTTTGATGATACCAGCCCAAACCAGTACTCCACCTCCACCTTGCTGGCGTCTGAGTCGGACTGGAGCTCTCTGCCCTTTACCAATCCAGCCACGGGCCCATACATCTGGCCCATCAAGACTCACTCTCATTTCATCAGTCCATAAAACCTTAGAAAAATCAGTCTTGTGATATTTCTTGGCCCAGTCTTGATGTTTCAGCTTGTGTGTCTTGTTCAGTGGTGGTCGTCTTTCAGCCTTTCTTACCTTGGCCATGTCTCTGAGTATTGCACACCTTGTGCTTTTGGACACTCCAGTGATGTTGCAGCTCTGAAATATGGCCAAACTGGTGGCAAGTGGCATCGTGGCAGCTGCACGCTTGACTTTTCTCAGTTCATGGGCAGTTATTTTGCGCCTTGGTTTTTCCACACGCTTCTTGCGACCCTGTTGACTATTTTGAATGAAACGCTTGATTGTTCGATGATCACGCTTCAGAAGCTTTGCAATTTTAAGAGTGATGCATCCCTCTGCAAGATATCTCACTATTTTTGACTTTTCTGAGCCTGTCAAGTCCTTCTTTTGACCCATTTTGCCAAAGGAAAGGAAGTTGCCTAATAATTATGCACACCTGATATACAGTAGGGTGTTGATGTCATTAGACCACACCCCTTCTCATTACAGAGATGCACATCACCTAATATGCTTAATTGGTAGTAGGCTTTCGAGCCTATACAGCTTGGAGTAAGACAACATGCATAAAGAGGATGATGTGGTCAAAATACTCATTTGCCTAATAATTCTGCACTCCCTGTATGGTATGATATTGAACCCTTCTTGAGTCCCTTATATTTGTCCACATTTGTCATACTAGTTTGATTTCAATCTTCTAGGAATCACGTCAGGATTCAAGTGTGTTTAATACATAGGAATGAAAAACACATTCTTGGTATGATATGGAACCCATCTTGGGTCCCTTATATTTGTAATAGTAGTCTGATTCCAGTCTCATAGGAATCTTGTCAGGAATTAAGTATATTTACTACATGAGCATGCATACTACATTCATGCCATGATACATACGTATCAGAATAACTTTTAGAGGGCCATGGGGCATACAGGGACTAAGAACCCAGTCATGGAGGTTGTTAGAAATTGGGTCTCCAGTTGGCAGAGGTATGCATCCTTGTCCAAATTGGGATCACAATCCTAGTCAAGGTAAGTCACCGCACAACCCAAATTTTCTTGTGCTCACCCTCTGGTAGCTTGGCACAGAGTAGGTGGGTGTAACTGAGATGGCAATGTGTAAAGTATTTCTGCAATAACTCATGGAGTAACATAGGGAAAACACCACAAAAAGTACTCCACACCACTTGATAAAACTAGATAATATTTCTCTGAATAAAATAAGATAAAAATGACAAAAATCCAATATGCACAAGTAGAGATATCACTTTTTAAAAGTTTAAATGAGTCTCAATCCTTAAGAAACAGTGGTTATAGCCTTGTAACATACAGTACCTGGGATGCATCAAAAATAACTATGCACGGGTGCCACAGAGGAGATGCATTGAAAAATAAAGCACTGCATCAGATTTTCCGGCACAGATGATGCATTGTTTCTTTCCACGCTACAAAGTAATGAGTCGATTTCCAGGAGCACAGTCTTGGTTTCTCACTGCGATGCTGTGATATTTTGACCCCGAAGGATGATGCGTTGAATCCTTAAGAAGGAACAGGCACTGAATTGATCCGGTAGGCGATGCAGTGAATTTTCAGTCATGAGGCAGGAGCTGCATTAATTTTCTCATTTTCGATGAAACCTTTGTGGCCCTGAGACTTCAGAACAGGAGGCAAGCTCAATCCAAACCCTTGGAGAACACTTGTGTGGAAGGCGGAGTCCTTCCAGCAGAGGCAGAGGCCAGCAGGGCAGCAGTCCTCAGCAAAGCATTCCAGATGAGTCCCTTGGGCAGCCAGGCAGTTCCCCTGACAGAGTCCAGGTATGGATCCAGAAGAATCTGATTTAGCAGGGTCAGAGACCCAGTATATATACCCAAAATGCCTTTGAAGTGGAACAAACTTTAAAGAGTGGTTTTGAAGTGCACATGTTCCCCTTTCAGCCCAGTACTGCCTGCCTGGGACCCTTTGAGGGGTTATCAGCCCTTTGTGTGAAGGCAGGCCACTGTCCTTTAAAGTGTAAGAGAGCCTTTCCACCCTTTCTGCCCAGGGAAACCCATCTGTATGCAGATGAATGCAGATGCAGCTGAATGTCCGGTATTTATGGCTGTCTGAGTGGAATGCACAAGGGGAGCTGTCTACCTGCACCGACCAAACCTGGACTGGAGACAGGCTGTAAGGCACAGATGGCAGTAAGTGCAAAGAAATGCCCACTTTCTAAAAGTGACATTTCTAAAATAGTAATATTAAATCCAATTTCACCAGTAAGCAGGATTTTCTATTACCATTTTGGCCTTACTAAACATGACAGGGCTACTTCTTTCGGATCAGAACCTACCACTTAAAAGCATATAAGGGCAGTTCTAATGTTGGCCAATGAAAGTGGCAGGCCTCACAGTAGTGGAAAATTAATTTGTAAGTTTTTCACTATCAGGACATTTAAAACACACAAGTGCATGTCTTGCCTTTTACTTACATAGCACCCTGCCCTATGGGTTACCTAGGGCCTCCCTTTAGGGGTGACATATCTAGAAAAAGGGGAGTTTAAAACTTGGCAAGTAGTTTTAAATGTCAAGTCTAAGTGGCAGTGAAACTGCACATGAAGGCCTTGCAATGGCAGGCCTGAGACATGGTTAAGGGGCTACTTATGCCAGTGGCACAATCAGTGCTGCAGGCCTACTAGTAGCATTTGATTTAAAGGCCCTTGGCACCACTAGTGCACTTTACTATGGACTAACACGTAAATTAAATATGCCAATTGGGTAGAAACCAATGTTACAATGTTTTTAGGGAGAGAGCGCATGCACTTTAGCACTGGTTAGCAATGGTGAGGTGTCCAGCGTCCTAAAGTCAACAAAAGTGAGGTCAGAAAAAAAGGAGGATGAAGGCAAAAGGTTTGGTGTGACCCTTCAGAGCCATTTTCCAACAGTGGTTAAGCAATTTTACTTCTGATGTCCTGGGTCTGACATACTACGGGGAATACACAAAGACCAACTGCTAACTACACATAGTCATGTGACCCAACCACACATAGTCATGTGACCCAGAGACAATCTGCAAGCACCAAATGGCTGAAGCAAGAAATGTCAACTTTCTTAAAGTGTCATTTAAAAAAATGTAATTAAAAATTTGACTTTACATAAAAAAGGATTTCTCCTTACAATTCCAACCACACACAACATACACTCTTTGCCATTTCCTATTTGGAAGATATGCTCAATAACTTTAATAGGTAGCCTCAATGGTATCCAATGGGAAAGATAGGTGTTGCAGTAGTGAAAATTGGGTTTTTCACTATCACAACATGTAAAACCTAAAAGTACATGTCCTACTTTTTACATACATTGCACCCTGCCTTATTGGCTGTTCAGGACCTACCCTTGAGGGTGATGTATTTGCATTAAAAAGGACAGATTGGGACCTGGCAAAAGGTTAATTTTGCCAGGTCATTATAGCATGTTAAAATGGCATACAGGCTTCCATGGCAGGTCAGAGGCATGTATAAAGAATTGCTTAAGTGGGTAGCACAACAAGGGCTGCACGCTCACAAGTAGTATTCAATTTACAGACCCTGGTAAGTGTAGTACCACTCTACTAGGGACTCATGAGTAAACTAAATATGCCAGATGGGGATAAGCCAATGTTACCATGATTTAAGTTGTGAGCACATGCACTTTAGAACTGATTAGCAGTGGTAAAGTGCCCAGAGTCATAAGTCCAACAAAAACAATATCAGAAAACTTTAGAGAAGTAAGGCAAAAAGGTAGGTGGAAGGCTACACTGGGCTGACAGATGTAACAGTAAAAACACTTTCCTCCTGAGGTTGGGGCTCTCATGTTTGTCAGACAAATCCCTGTCCCACCCTCTTCCTTGTAATGTGGTCAAGGTTATTCCCCTTTAACTCATAGCCACATCCAGGGAATGTTCCACAGTAGACCATACTAAAGAGATTCCCTTTGACTCTTTAGAGGTTAGTCAAAAGTGTCTATGGTGCTGCAGCATCTTCATTAGTGAGCCCTCTGGGGCCCAATTGGTCCGATTCAAGTCTTACCTGTTCTACAGCACTGAATCATTCAGAATGTCAGTGGGGGCCCTACCTGAGGGCCTTCACAAGCTCTGATCCTGTTCAGCAAATTTGGACTGCTCACAGTACATGCAGCAGCACCAAGAAGGCATAGGTTGTCTCCTCAATGGTGCCTCTGGCTTGCCCCAGTAATTAAAGATGCTCCCAGTCTTCGTAGATGAGATAAGTCAGTTCTTCCGATATGGAGGAGGGTTGGTCTTTCAGCTCCTGACTAGAGCCCAGTGAGGGGGTGATGCTGTCCTTGGTGCCCTCGTAGCTCCTCAAGGCTGATCATGAGCAGATATCGATAAGCAGGGCTCAACCCATTGATTGCAGTCTCACTCATATCCCAGGCAACATTCCAAGTTTTCTGGGAACTTGGTACCGATAACCCATCCTGACATACAGGGTTGCCATGCTGATAGCTCTGACATAATGCAGACTCCTCCAGTGTAATCACTCATACCATGGCGGCCCCTCTTGAAATACAGGGCTGCTGCTCAGCAACTCACAAGTCCTGGAGTGCTGCTTACACAATTATTTCAATGTATGGAGTCACCGCAATGGGGCAGTACAGGCCTGGCACTCCTTGCACAGCACTTGATGCATGACTCCATGGCAGCCCTCTCCTGGCATACCAGTGTTGCAGAATCAATCTTGCACACAGACAATGATCTGATCAGTGCACAGCTGTATCCTCACATCTCAAACAGGGAATCCCCTCAGTAGGACTCCCCACTGATCTCACTCCACCCAATGCTCTCCTCTTCCTTGCAGGGTGCACTGGTTTTGGCAGCCAAGCAGAAGTTGGTGCTGAAGGCTCCTTAGAAGGTGGTCTTCGTTTCCCTCAATGATATCCCTTCACCCAGCAGGGAAACTTGCAAGCCTTAGCCCCTAGGCCTGGTCACAGGGAGAAGTCTTGCAAAGCTTCCCCTTTTCACACAGTCTGTCTGGCTGCTTGGCAGACAACACATTTTAGAGTTGCGATCTCCCTTGTTATAATCACTTCCAGACACCAAAGGTGAATTAGGGTCTGAGTCATTCAAGTTTTATGTTTGGGTTCTGCTTCTTTTGAAGTCTGTTCCTTTCTTTCTCTCCTTTTCTCTGAAGACTCTGAAACTGATTGTCCAAAAACACAGGCCAGGGGAGTGACTAGAGTTGACATCTGGTGTCAGGTCTCACCTTAGTTTTCCGCAGGAGTGATAGGACACTTACAAAGTAGATTCCCAACTTCACCCACTACTGAGTCATTCCAACATACATCAAAGCCAATCAAGGTAAGGTGGGAAAGCAGGGGATGGAATAGAGAGAGAGAAGACACAGGTTCCACAGAGTTAGTGAAGAATGGTTTGGGTACCCAGTGGAGTCCTGTATGTCTTCTTGGGTGAAAATAGAAAACAGAGAGCAACCAATTAATCTTTAATATTAAAATGTAGGACAGGTTATGTAGTATGGGAAAAAGTAGGCGTAGTTAGAATACCTGGTAAAACCCCTCTTCTGTCTCATGGTACACAGTATTTTAATATGTGGAATTAGTATTCTAAAAGGATAATACAGAAGGTAAGTGTAACTAGAAACAGAAAAAGGTCCGAACTCCCCTAAGAGTTATTTAGGATTATGCATATCTTTAACTCTTTTTTTTTAAGGGTAGCAGGCATAACACTTCAAAGTTAAAAAGTGAAGCACCGCAATATAGTTTTTTAAGAGTTCATAATACAGTGGCATACGGAGTTCAGCATAAGTACTCAATATATCCTGTTCATATTTCACAGGGTAACTTTCTCGAAAACAGAAAGGTTCCAGAATAGAAATTCATTTTTTAGGTAAGTAAATCTGTAGTTTTAACCAGCACAGTGTGCATTGATGTCATTTAAATTGTTTGCCTTATTAACAGACTTTGGCCCTCATTACGACCCTGGCGGTTGGCGGTAATTTGGGGAAAGGTACTGCCAACAGGCTGGCGGTACCTTTTCCCAAATTATGACATTGGCGGTTTGGCTCAAGCCAAACCGCCAATGTACCACTCCGACTGCCAGGGTGGTAACGGCCGCTGGGCTGGAGTATTCGGTCTCCAGCCAGGCGGCTGTCACAATCCCACCCTCAGGATTGTGACCTCGCCTACCGCCATGGTTTTCGTGGCAAGCGTACCGCCACGAAAACCATGGCGGTAGGCACTATCAGTGCCAGGGAATTCCTTCCCTGGCACTGATAGGGGTCTCACCCGCCCCCTCCCCAGAGTCCTCCCCCACCCTCCACCTCCCTCTCCTGCCCCCACACATTTACACACCCACACGCGCACACATACACACACGCATACCCACATCCACCCATGCATGCACACATACATACCCACACACCGCAACACACACCAACATACTTTGTCGCACACACGCATTCACAACACACTACATACACGTACACTCACATTCAGGCATTCACCCACTCATTCAAAGCGACTCACACCCGCATGCACGCACACCAAAACAGACACACACACCCTTACACACAACACCCCACACCCCCCTCGCCTGTCAGAGAACCTGACGTACCAGCTTGCAAGGGGTCCTCCGGCTGGAGACGGGACACAGCGCTGATGTCAGCAGCAGCGTCCACCAGCAAAACACTGCCAGGCCGTATCATTGCTCATGATACGGTAGGCGGTGTTTTGCTGGCGTGGAGCTGCATTACGGTAGGCGGTGTTTTGCTGGCGTGGCGCTGCTGCTGACAGCAGCTCCACCTTACCGCCATCCGCCGCCATGACTTTTGACAGAATTCTGCTAGACTTCTGTTGGAATTCCGGCGACGGTCATAATGCGGGTGGGTGGCTGGTAGCCACGGCGATGGTATGTTGGCGACCGTCGCCGTGGCGGTTGGCAGCTGTTACTGCCAAAGTTGAAATGAGGGCCTTTATGTTTATTCATTCTTTCATAGGATACATTTTGAAAGAACAGCCGGAGCGGTCACTGTCAACAAATAAGTATTTAGTGATTTCATAAACTTTTTAGCGCAGCACAAGTTAACACCTTAGTAGGTAGAGAATGATGCTTTAATGTCTTCTTTTGTCTTGTTCTTATTTTCCAAGGTTGAAATCTGGAGGATATCAGGAATGTCCTTGCATCAGAGTCCAAAGCTCTAAAAGTCTGGAAAAAGCAGGAGCATCTGCTCAATGAAATGCCTTAAGGGAAACCTGACGAGACAAATGCCTGGAATGCCACTGTGGGGTGTGATGACCCGGAAATAGAGGTAAGTGCCCGACAACAGAGAAACTGCAGACGTGTAGCTTGAATGCTAAGCCGTTCCTGCTGGGCAAGGAGCAGTTTTATTCAGGTTGTGCGCCGCGCCACCGCAACCATTTAAAGAACATGGCAGGCACAACACCTGGATGACAGCCACATACAATATTGAAACTAAGAAATATAGGAAAATAAATATCATTCACAAAAATATTGACTTCCTATACTTGACTAGTAAAACCTCACATAAATCTCACAAAACCCCAAATCATTTTATTCATATTTAAAACACAAATATCAGAATTAAAAATATCACCCTTATAAAACATATAATGGGTCAAAAATATCAATTCACACAATATCAATTACAATACTATTGCAAACACTTTGTATGTAAATCAATTATTTGAAATGAATCTAACTATTGCATATTCTTATTTAAATTTTATATAAATGCAGTTTATCACTAAAATATTTATGATTCACCCCAATGAAATATAGAATAAAAATCATAGCAATACAACCAAAATAAATATTATCATTAACTGCAACCATATGGATAACAACTTAAATATAATAAAACGTAAATATAATGTAAGTGTATGAATAAACATCATTACATTAAAAACTATATATCATAGGTTGTAGATCGTAAATAAGGCTCCCTGTTTTTACTGATTTTTACAGATAAATACAGACAGAAAACTTTTTTCCTGTGTGTATTTCAATTTTAAATGTGGATAAAAATGGAAATTGGGTTGATTTTGAGTGACTATAAATCCATTGATTTTGGCTGCCAGGCCAAAAGCTGTGCATATTGACCGGCAAAGGGGGGTAAAAACAATTAAGGAATTTAATAAAGAGCCTTAGGCAGCAGACGATTTGCTCTACCTTGATATTAGAATTTGCATCATATTTCCATATTAATGCATATTTTATCATCTGAGTGTTTTTATATCATTGAAATCTTTTAGGCATTCAGGCATTAGTGCACATTTCATTTTCTAGTTAAGTGAATGCAGAAACATATCCATTTAAGCTTTGTTTTTTAAGAAGTCCTATAATAAATTTAGATAAATACAGTTAAAATTATTAAAAAATAAATATAGATGAATACAGACACAAATAATAAAAATAAAAAAATACCATTAAGCCAGGAGACCTAATAAAAAATAAAACATTTACCACAGAAGGACATAACTGATAAAAAGAAATAATAAATTAACCAATAAAATGAAACTATACACAACTTCAACCAATAAAAACAAACCAACAATTAAATCAACAGTATATATGGCTTTCTTATTTAATCAACTAAACACTTTAGAAATGACAAAAGCTTCAAGACCAGAAAATCCTACCAGATTCCCTGGCCAGACCCTTAAAAAGAAATGTTTAAAATCAACAAAAACTTACTTGTAAATAAACTTAAAAATGTAAAATAGCAACTAATTAATAAAACACTGTCCAACTACAGTCTCTTTACATGTACTTCCAAAAAGAAAACATTATGGGTTTGGTTACAAAGCTGGATGTCTTTGGACTGCATGCTCTGCAGTGGTGGTCAGGACTGCTGTTGCTGTGGCGATCTGATGCCACAATAGGACCCTGGTGGTCAGACCCTCAAGAATCTGCCATTATTGGCAGTATTAGTGATTCCAGCCTTTTCATGAAGGTATCACTCCCATGAAAGGGCTGGTTGAGAACAATTGCAGGGGGCACCGGGGGCCCCTTAACTGCCCATGCCCTTGACATGGGCAGTGCAAGGGTCCCCCTGCCCAGCACTGTTGCAGCGTTCACTGTTTGCCGGGCTACAACATTACCACCAGCTCGATTACTCACTGGAGACAATGCTGTAGCCTGTTTCCCACTAGGCCGGTGGATGGAAACTGAGGTTTCCATCCACTGAACTAGTGGAAAACTTTGAATAGGTCCACTGGGGTGGTTGCCACGGAGGCAGCCACCCTGTCAGGAGTTTGACGGACGGGCTTTCCCATCGGTCAAAGTCATAATTGGGCCCTATGACTTGGAAAAGTGATAAGCTGGGGACTATCACCAACAAGCAAAAAGATATAACAAAGTAAGTATACATAAATTATGAAAAAATATAAACTCACACAGGAACGAGTAAAAATAGCGAGTAAAAATAAACCTAAAGACCTCAAACTCTACAAACTACCAACAACTTAACATCTAAAATGAAACTGATGCTTCTTTTCATCCAGCAGGAAAGAATGCACCTACTCCATATTAGAACACCCCAACAAGAAAGCTGCAAAACAGTGTGAAACATCTCAAACATTTTGTGAGGACCTCTAGGACCTGGGTTGGTAGGCTCTGTTTTTGTTTAGTTTTCCAGTTAATGTTTTAGTCACATTTCATTAATTTTACTAAGGCTGCTTTAAGAAATGGCTGTTTGCTTTTATTCCAGGGAACCAAGAAACATGCTGCTCGTTTAGTTAACCTTTGCATGACATATAATCAATACTTTCTGTTCAAGGCTATGAAATGCGGTACACAATATGCTAGCTTGTGTTGCCTTTGGCATGGTTTATTATATAAGTGGTTCACTGACCCAAAGAGAGCATTCCGGCAATAACCATCCTTAGATGCACAATGTGTGACATGTAGCTCGGCTGGAGTTAATCTCCCAGCTCCCCAACAGGATAGCCACCTGCACCTCAGGCTGATTCCTGACACTATTTCCAGGTAGGGGGCTGGCACTAATCCCTTAGATTGGAGCAGGCAGAGGGTTGCAACCACTATGCTCTCAGAGTAGACATAGAGCTAGGTAGGAGCCTTTAGCACATCGAAAACCACACACATCATGGTTGGATTGTTTGGATTGTTTATCTTCTCTTCCATGTTTGATTACCTTGCTCTGGTTTATCTGTCTAATTATTGCAGCTCACTTTTATATATACTAAGTTGCAATTGTTCCAATAAATTAATCGAAAATGTATCTCACATCTTTTTGCCTTGCCATGGCATGCATGAGTAACAATACGAAAGGGGTACAATCTGCTTCTACGGCTTCCCAGAGAAATTGTAGAGTCATGTTAACTTCAATAATCACCTTTTACCCAGGGGGTTTGGCGGTTTGGGTCAGGTACAGTGAGCTAGCCGGGAGTTAGGCCGGCAGTTGCTAACTGTATAGATAGCCTTAGGGGCTCATTCCGACCCTGGTGGTGAGGTGGCAGTACAGACCACCGCAGACATGGCGGTCCGACTGCCCCATTCTGACCGTGGTGTAGGTGCCACAGTCCAATCGCCTGCAGCCTGTTGGTCCCGGTGGTTGTAATTCACCAGGGCAGCACTACAAGCAACGTTGCCCTCCAGAATATGTGTCCCCATCTGCCAGCCAACCACCATGGAAAGGCTGGTGGAATGGGGACTTTAGGAGGCCCCTGGGGGCCACTGCACAGCCCCTGCACTTGGCATGGGCAGTGCAAGAGCACCCATGCAAAGCCCCATCACACAGTTACATCCCATGGCATGGGATGGGCAGTGCAGGGGCCCTTCTGCCCAGCACCCTAGGAATGCGCACTGTCTGCTTTCCGAGAGTGCTGGAGTGATATGATAATGGCCTCACCTCCCCTGAAGGAGCCAAGGCCAATATTGTAGCACTGTTCCCACCAGTCAGCCTGTCCAGATTGCGTATTTCAATGTTCCCGCCGGTCAACCCAGCAGAAACATTGTAATACGCTCTGGAGGGGGGTCACCACTGGTATGATGGTGGCTTTCCCCCCACGGCTTTGGTGGTCTACTTTTAGGACCTCCAAAGTTGTAATGAGGCCCATAGACTTTAAAATATTTATACTATTACAGTATTTTCATGTCAGATGGAGCCAAATATATAACATTGCAGAAAGGTCATATGAGCTACACCTATAACCAAGAAAGTGCATCAACAGAAAATGAAAATTGGAAATGTGCCAAATATTACTCTAGTGCATGCTACATGAGGGCCACTACAAACAATGATGTTGTAATTCATGTACAAGAGCACTACCATTCTCCAAATGTGACAGAAATATAAGTATAGGAGATATTGCAGGATATGAGAGAGGCAATCACTTGCTCACAGAAACCTAAAACTAAAATCCTAAAAGATATACTGCCCAAAATACCATAACAATTCAAAGGCCAACTACCATCCATACCTGTGTTAAAATGATTCATTGCACAAAGAAAAAGAAAAGCCAACAGTGATACTTCTCCTGCCCCAGAGGATATCAAAACAGAGAAGTTCATAAACATTTAAAAGTAATAGATAATAAGGAACATTTCCATTTCAATGACAAACTAAACAATTAAAAAGGAATCCTAATATTATCTACAGCTGATATCTTATTAAAACTAAGAAAGCTAAGCCATTGTCAAAGCTCGATGATGGATGGAACGTTCAAAATGTGTTCCAAACTATTCATTGAGATATGCATCACTCATGGTGAATATCAAAATACAACTATCCCTTTTAATCATTCGCTACTACTAGGTAAACAAAGCAGCACTTACTACAAACCTTTAAACCATATTTAACAGAAAACAAATAACTACTACCCACAAAACATGATCATTTTAAAATGTGTCCCCCACAGATATACAAGGCTGTTCCTATCATTTCAATCAACACATATGGAGACACCTCCAACAATCTGCACTAAATGTAGATTATTTTACAAATAGCCAATTTGTCTTCAAAATAAAAAATATGATAGCACTAGACTATGCCACTGCCACAGAGGTAGCTAGCCAATACAATTTACCAATAGAAAGCCCTTTCTACCAACAAAACGAAGACAAACTAAGCCACCTTTGTATTATTTTAAAGACAGTTGTTGTTGCACTGCATCGCTCTATAAACAGACACCAACCCAAATTCCAATTACCATAGTGTAATGCATATGGCAGCACCTTGAAACATGCAGCCAAAACAAACAATGCAGTGGAAGGATGGCAAAATGCCTTTCAATCCGCACTAGGCAGAACCAAACCAACATTCTAGAAATTTATAGAAGACATACAAAAAGAGATACCAATAACTAGGAATGGCTCAATCTGTTAGCCAAATTGCCCTTAAACTGGGCAAACAAATCAAAAGAATGCACAACATGGTGCAATTTAAAGTTAAACTCTTCTTAAAGAAAAAAGGAGTAGATTACCTAGACATAATAGTCAAAAGCATATTATAAACGAAACAGTAACCTACCAAAGTCCTAAATATTTGTCACAAAGTCTAGACAAATAATTTGTATATAAATAATAAGCATATTTTATTACATCAGTCTAAAAATTAAATACAATTTCAATGTTTATAAAGAATGAGATAATAAAATAATAGATAAACTATTTAAACAAAAAAGTATGACTGATCATCTAAAAATCTCAGAGAGCAAACTCAATCCATCACATAAAATAATTGCAACACAAATAAATACAACACAAACAACAATCATATCATATTTACACAAACAATAAAATATAATGTTTCCCACCCAAAATAAATCAAATAAATAAGACTGAAGCTGCAGATCTTCCTCGGCATTCACTTAATCAAAAATAACAATCTACCAAAAACTGGAAGTATATTGTCCAAAAAGGGCTGACTGCTGGGAAAAGTGCATCAGCACCCTTGAAATACATAGGCCCTCATTCTGACCTTGGCGGGCGGCGGAGGCCGCCCGCCAAAGTCCCGCCGTCAGATTACCGTTCCGCGGTCGAAAGACCGCCGCGGTAATTCTGACTTTCCCGCTGGGCTGGCGGGCGGTCGCCTTCAGACCGCCCGCCAGCCCAGCGGGAAAGAGGCTTCCACGATGAAGCCGGCTCGGAATCGAGCCGGCGGAGTGGAAGCTGTGCGACGGGTGCAGTTGCACCCGTCGCGTATTTCACTGTCTGCGCAGCAGACAGTGAAATACATGTAGGGGCCCTCTTACGGGGGCCCCTGCAATGCCCATGCCAGTGGCATGGGCACTGCAGGGGCCCCCAGGGGCCCCGCGACCCCCCCTACCGCCATCCGGATCCCGGCGGTCGGACCGCCGGGATCTGGATGGCGGTAGGGGGGGTCGGAATCCCCGCGGCGGTGCAGCAAGCTGCGCCGCCGTGGAGGATTCAATGGGGCGGCGGTACACTGGCGGGAGCCCGCCAGTGGTGCCGGTCCGACCGCGGCTTTACCGCCGCGGTCGGAATCCCCATTGGAGCACCGCCGGCCTGTCGGCGGTGCTCCCGCGGTCCTCCGCCCTGGCGGTCAAAGACCGCCAGGGTCAGAATGACCACCATAGTGTCTGCATAGCAGACAGTGCTCATTTCAATCTTACTGGGCAGGGGGACCCCTTCACTGCCCATGTCATCCGTATGGGTAGTGCAGGGGCCCCCCTGAGGCCCTCTGCACATGTTCTCCGCAAGTCTTTTCATGGTCATGGAACTGCCATGAAAAGGCTGGTGTAGAGCAAGGTTGTAATCAGCAGGGTGCCTCTGAGGTTCAGCGTCACCCTGGCTGATTACAACCAGCCCGCTGTCAGCCAATCGTGATCTAGTATGTTGGTGGGTATGTCGGTAGGTTGGCAGGTAATGTGGTGGTCTGACCACCACAGTTGAAGCAGACTGACTACCACTGCGAGTCTGGGACTGCCAGACTCGTGATCTGGGCCTTAGTCATCAAAGCATAAGACATATAAAACAATTTAACATAACATAATAATACATTGCTAAATCAGTGTACAAAACCCAAAACTATAAACTAGTGTAAAAAACACCATCATTAATGCAACTAAATCTACAACATCCCACAACCAACATTATAACTAACCTATAACTAACCTCTTTTAGACCTCACCCCTTTACCTCCCTACCCCCACAACCCTTAAAAAGACCTTACCTGCTCCAATGGCAAGCAACACCATACAGCGACCTGGATCCAGGAAAATAGACTAAAAATGACAAAAATAGATTACAAAATAGCAGATAGCATTAAAAAATGGCTGCTAAATGAAACTAAGAAAATACTATTTCCCAATAGAAATGAATGTGAAATAACTCAAAAATGCTGAATAAATAGAAGAAAAAATGTAAAAAATTATTAAAAATGTAAAATGTCAAAAAGTTGTAAAAATGTAACAAAAGTGCAACGTATAAATGAAATATATTGTATAAAATATATGTAATTAATTCATATATACTGAAAAGTCCTGTTAAATGATGTTGAATATATATATATATATATATATATATATATATATATATATATATATAACAATTTAAGAAATGTTAAAAATTGTCACACAATGGGAAGAAGTGGAAAATGTACAGCATACAGTACTATTGAAACGAAATGTACACTTTTTATTTGACAATAAAAAATTATTATAAATGTTTTATTAATTTATCACTAGGTACATGTTTATTTTTAAGTTGAAATACACACACATTTTTATATATATATATATATGTAAAAATACATTAAAATGTAAAACAATACAGTAAATAAAGTTTGTAAAAATAAATTAAATGGGAAACATTGGTTACATATCTTAGTTCTATAAAAAATATGTAATTATTAATAATATTTATTTCAAACATACAAATACTTTTTCTTGGATTTCCAAACACCGACAATATTAATTAAATAATGCAAACTAATTCTACTCCGTACAGATAAAGGACTTCAGACTAAAATGACAAAATTGAATAATCACACATAATCCATTTTTAAGAAAGTGTTTGACACTAAAGGGGAGATATTTACTATTCCCTCTGTAATCTAAACCAATTAGTGGACACTAAAGGAATTATACTATTCCCACTACAATCTAAACAAACATGAGGAAGATGTTGGACACTAAAAGGGTGACTTTTACTATTCCCATTTAAATCTAAATGAATTAGTAGGAGCAGTTGGACAGCTTAAGGGTGACATTTACTATTCACACTTTAATCTATGCCAAGATAGGTAAGGTGCTGGACATTAAAGGGGTGATATTTGCTATCACCACTACAATCTAAAACAATTTGATGAAGGTGTTGGACACTAAAATGGTGAAATGTACTATTTCCACCCACCTGTACCAATTTGGGAAACGATTTGGACACTAAAGGGGAAACATTTACTATTCCCACTCCAATGTATACCAATTTGGAGAAGGTGGTGGACAATAAAGATGATATAAGCTATTCCTACTCAAATCTATACCAATTTGGGAAAGATGTTGAACTCTAAGGCCCTGATTTATACTTTTTTGTGCCGCATTACCATCATTTATTGAAACAAAAGCTGCGCAAACGTACAAAATAAAACTGTATTTTGTAAGTTTGCGCCGCTTTTGCATCAAAAAATGACGGCAATGCAGCGCAAAAAAAGTATAAATCAAGGCCTAAAGGTGTGCAATTTACTATTCCCACTCCAATCTATCCCATTTGGGAGAAGGTCCTGGACACTAAAAGGGTGACATATACTATTCCCATTGCAATCTAAATGAATAAGTAGGAGGTGTTGGACAGTTAAAGGGTAACATTTACTATTCACACTTTAATATATGCCAAGTTAGGGAAGGTGCTGGACACTAAAGGGGTGATATTTGCTTTTCCCACTACAATCTAAACCAATTTGATGAAGGTGTTGGACACTAAAATGGTGAAATGCACTATTCCTAACCCCACCTGTACCAATTTGGGAAAGGAGTTGGACACTAAAAGGGAAACATTTACTCCTCCCACCCCAATCTATGTCAATTTAGAGAGGGAATTGAACACTAAACGGGGGTGATTTATTATTCCTACTCCAAACTAAACCAATTTGGGGAAAGTGCTGGACACAAAAAGGGTGCATTTACAATTCCCTCTCCAATCTAAAGCAATTTGAGGAAGATGTTGGACAGTAAACAAGGGACATTTATTGTTCCCAACTCAATCTATACCATTATTGGAAATGTTTTGAACACTAAAGGGGTGACACTTACTATTCCCATGCTAATATAAGCTAATTTGAAGAAGAGATTGGACACCAAATGTGTGATATTTACTATTCCCACTCCAATCTAACCGTTTTGGGGGAAGGTGTTCAACACTAAAAGAGTGACATTTACCATCTCCAATCTGCTCTAAACCAATATTGGCGAAGGCATTGGCCACTAAACGGATGACATTTACTATTCACACTCTGATCTATACCAATTTGGGGAAGGTGTTGCAAATGAAATGGGTGACACTTACTATCCCCATGCCAGTCTAAACTAATTTGAAGATGTTTGACACCAAAGGTGTGATATTTACTATTCCCACTCCAATCTAACCATATTGGGGGAAGCTGTTGGACACTAAAAGAGTGACATTTACTAGTCCCGTTCCAATCTAAACCGATTTGTGGAAGGTGTTGGACAGTAAAAGAGTCACATCTACTATTCCCACGCCAATCTGTACCAATTTGGGGAAGGTGTTGGACACTAAAGGGTTGACACTTACCATTCACATGCCAATCTAAGCTAATTTTAAGAAGGTGTTGGACACCAAACGAGTGACATTTATTATTCCCTCTCTGATCTAAGCATACTGGGAAAATATGTTAGTTATTAAAGGGATGATATTTACTTTTCCTATTGCAATCTAAAACCTGTCAAGGAAACTATTATAAACTAAACATCCTACATACACATTCAATACTCCATACTCATGCACAATAAACTAACATTTCATGTACAAACCTACTAACCAAAACTACAAACCTATATATTCATATTCAAACATTACCACATAAAAGAATATTTTATCACTATTAATAATTATTTTAAGGCAGGGCCCCTGCCATAGAAAGCATGGAGGAAAGCTGAGTTGTAAGCTGCCAGGCGGTGCTGAGTTCAGCAGCACCCTGTCGGGAACTATGTTCCTGGTGGGGACAGCGGTCCCCTGGCAGGTCCGCCCACCAGTGTTGTAATGTGGTGGTCGGATGCCCCAGTTGCGGCGGACTGACTTTCACCGGTCCTTGGACTGCCAGCCTCATAATGAGACCCTAAATATACCACTGCTAAAATATATTTTGAGATCCATTCATTTATATATTATTACAACTAACAAAACAATGTTCCACAATTCATAATCAGTAAATTAATAAACATATAGAGTCAAACAAACTACAATAAATTACAAATTAATTAATACTTATGAACGATTTGACATACAAAAATATTTTCTAACTCAATATTTTTTACAATGATATTAAAAATAAACACTTAAAAGGATATTATTACATTTGATGTTCCTTTTGATATTTATAACATCCAGATTTTCTTGACACAATTTCTTTTCCAATATTTTGTCCAAACACTGTCTCACCCTACTCACAGCAATGCAGCAATCCACAAATCTGTCTAGGGGAATTGCTGTACTCCTCATTTCTTCACCAGGCAGGCATGGTCTTTCAAAAATGGAACCCAGAGTCCATGTAATGTATCACCGCATGCACACTTGTACTCAGAGTACATAAACAGCACACATACTGTCCCACACTGTTACCTCTACGTATTGTGCCAGCACAGACATAGGAACATTCAGCTAACACACATTCAATCTGTGTGCACTGTTTGTTATTGTAGCTTCTCTGTGTTGTGCCATGGGGTTCTACTTTCAAACACATATAATGCCAGCACACACAATCACCATCTCACTTCTCGCAAGTCCACATACACCCAGCACATCCTTCCATTGCACATGCCCTGCACAGAGCTACATATCTAATGTAATGTATTCCTCACAGGCATCCATATACTCAGTTCATGCACTAATCATACATGCACTGCACAGCCCTGTTCTATCCCTGCACTGTACCCTTCCCAGGCACAAATATATCCAACACAGAGTCAATACTCCTCCACAGCACTCTGCATATACATGAGGGAGGCCAAGGGTGAGGTAAGCACACAGCAGCAGAACTTACAAAAAAGTGAGTGAGTCTGTATGCCTCTGTCCAATGGAATGGGGAGAAAGGGACCTACACAGTATGCTCCCACCACCCTGTTTGTTCTACTTAACTTCTTGGTGAAGGCAGTAGCCTTCCACACTATGTGAGTAGTGCTTTGGGAGCCTCTTCCAGTCGAACAGGACCGCAATTCATGAGACAGGCCTATGTCATGGCACACATTTATGATCAGTGGTTGCCTATGAGAACAAAAGTCAGCATTAATGGCTTAATTACGAGTTTAGTGGTCGGTCCGTCTGAACGCAGTGTTGGCAGTCCTGAAAAGACCATCATGTTGGCGGTCTTGCAGAATGCCCCATTACGAGTTGCAAAGGCAGTACTAGCAGACCACCAGCGGCACTGCGCATTGGAAACAGGCGGTCTGACCTCCAGCACTGACAGCACCGCAACCAACTCCCGAGCACATTACAAGCATACAGTTGCCATGGCGGTCCCTTCATGGCAGTCTGCCAATGATGGACTGAACCATGGCAGTTTCTGGTCAGCAAAGTAAGAGACAAGTATACATTGGATGAATTTGCAAAAAACACAGCTGACATACATTACCACAGTGGACGCATTTGCAAAGCACATATAAAACACACCTATTCATAGACCACAGTCTTTTGCAATTCCAGCGCAAAACACAGAAGCCAGAATGCTTTTTGTCCACAGAGTACATGTATTAGGCATGCCTTTTTTCACTTTCTCATTTAACACCCTGCACACACTTTTGTCCATTCACACCCATTTGCACTGCCCCTGTTTAGCAAGTCACTGTCATTCATTTTCTTTTTTCCCCACCATGTCACATTATAAAAATCCCCATTTTTCAGAAGATGAGTTAAGAGTCATGGTGGATGAAATCATAGGAGTGGAGACATGATTGTTTAGATCACAAGTCCAACATACTCCTCTCAGTAGGGAAATGGAAACGTGGCACAGGATCGTAGACTGAGTGAATGCTGTAGGTACCAAGCTGTGCACAAAGGACATCAAGCAGAGATGGAATGACCTCAGGGGCAATGTCTGTTCCCTGGCCTCCAGGCAGCAGCTGCAGGCCAAGAAGACTGGTGGTGGTTGTCCCAGTGCCCTATTACATCTCTTTCATCTTGGCCATCCTGCATCCTAAGGGCTTGACAGGCATGCCTGGGGGAGTGGAGTCTGGTAAGTCACAACACAAAAATATAACCAAAATGCAATTTCATACAGGATCATAGCTCACCTTTTGCCACTGTCTTGTTCATGTACCCCACCAATATTCAATACCCCGAGTAACTGAGTGTAAACACTGTCAACCTGTATTGTTGGACTCAACAGCACAGCTACTAAGGTCCATCACATGCCATTGGTCCAAATGGAGCCTGTAAATCTTTCAATATACAATAATAATCCAAGACTCATGGTGTGTCTCAACTGGTATATGTGTGCCCTAACCTAAATGCAGTCTGCATACGGAAACATAATATCCAATATTTGTATAGTGTGCAGTAGAGAGAGTTACCTGACTGCAACTCCCAGCAGGAACTGTGTGTCTAGCTCCTAACACCAGCCCAGTGTTAACTTGTCCAAATACCCCTGTTTGTTAATCTCAATGGAAGTGTACTCATATCATGTGTATAGTGTGTGCAGTAGAAATAGTGGCATGACCGCAACTCCCAACAGCCACGGATTCTATGACTTCAAATACCAGCCCAGTGCTCACGTGTCCAAAATCCTGTTTGTTAACTCTCAATTCACACCACCCTGAGCAGGGCTTTTCAACAACAGTCTACCCCTTACTTTGGCTCATCAACACCAGGCACATCAACATTGATGCCAGCCACTGGAAGGGAGGCCCTGCCAGAGGAAGAACCAGCCGCCGACACCCCCGCCTCTGCAGTAGCAGATTCCCTGCACACGTAAGCAGGGACATCCAGCTACGAATCCAGGAGGTGGAGATGGCAAGACACCCACCACTGCCAGCAAGTGACCTCTTCACTCTGTTGACTGATCCAAAACCACCTACTAGTTCCAATGGGACGCATACTCTAGACTTTGGAGCACCAGTTGTGTGGCATCTAATCCAATGATTTCATTCACCCTGACTGACCCCTTTAATTTACATTTGTATTTCTTTCTGTCACAAATGTATTTTCTGTATTAGCATTGTAATAAATTCACCCATCACAAACCCATTGTCTGCTTGCTTAATTTTCATATTTGGCTATGTAGAGATGTAAGACCTTGTGAACCACACGATGAAGGAACAAGCTACTTGTGCAAGCTCATACTTTTCGACACCATCCTTTCCCTCCTCACAGTCTACAGTGTGCCATGTCTGCCAGTCAGACTTCTTCTGTGCCTGTTGTTGCATTCTGTGTGTCATCAATGGACTGCACCTTGTGCAGGTATTGGTCTCCAGTACTATACGTTATGTTCAGTCACATTGTGTTGGATGAGTTTTTTTGGGTTCTAAATGATCCTTGTGTTGGATTCACATAACTAGGTAAGGCGACATTACAGCCATCCACTGCCATCTCTTTCTTTACGATGGTGGTAAATGTTAGACAACATGTATGTGCATGACAGCATTAAGTGTGTATGCATCTTGTCTGAGTCATTTGAGGATCTTGTAAATAATGTGTATAGTACCACAGATCTTTCAACCCACATCCGGCTTGCCAAACTTTAGTCTGGAAGGCATATCCTGACTCACTCTGCCCTTTAGGTTGCCACACCCACCACATGCTAAATTGCTGATGGCCACATGATATACTGTCATTCATGGAAGTGATGGAAATGGAGTGACTGTAGGTTCTGTATGCTCAGCCTGCAGAGACCAGGGACTGTCAAATGTATCTTCCAGTATGGGACTTAGTCCATGCCGATGTAGAGTCGCTGTGGCTATGCAACTGTGGCACTGCTCACTACCTGTACACCAATTGATCCAGACATGTGGACAATATGATGCTCCAGTGGCACAAATTGACGTGAATACCTTGGTCCATTGACTAAATTAGGAATGGGTGCTGAGGTACATCCCAGAAGTAATCCATATTATGCATCATTGTCAATGTGTGTTTTTGACTCATGACAAGTCCCTTACTCCCTCAGCTCTGCTGTCACCTTCACAGAAGTCATAATTGTCCTGTTCAGGCTTATTGCACTGATGACAGACCCACCATACAGACAGTACGTTGGTTTCTGGGAGGCCATGATATGTGAGTCAGTAGCAGAAAGGGTACAGTGCATACCTTTGCATGTTGGATGCCATCTATGTAGGCTAGACACATGTGTCCAAAGGAGTGTTTTGTGGTACAGGTACATACAACAGAATCCACCCCCTAAAGTGGCATCAGTCTGCATTTGGTGGGCCACATGCCCACACATGTACAAGGAATACACTTTCTATATCCACCATGCCAGCCCCTTTCATTGTCACTCAAGTGTAAGGGGTGAAGTCTGTACTATGGCAGTTGCCTGTAGGAACTGCATGCAGTGAGTCAATCTCACAGAGTGTGAATGTGTTTGTCCATTCAGGCCGCAGGAGTTTACCCTTCAGAAGCCACATATATGTGTATTGTTTCATTGTTGCTCACATCACAGTACATGTTGCTGGATCATGGGCTACCTGATGTCAGTAGGCCTGCTTAGTCATTGTAGGCCCTGAGCAGGGTGGTGGGTTAGTCTGCAGATAGATAAATATATATGTCTGTAGTCATGTCCCTTTACTTAAGGGCTTCTGTGATTTACACTTGTGGTGTGTTAACCAATTGAACATTTCTAGCTTGGTGTTTCTGACGTGTGTGACTCAACCATTTGCGCCATAATTTGTGATTGTAATCTCTTGATTTGTCTTATGCAACCATGCAGGTTAATGCCCATCAGAAGAAGGAGATATGAAGAGCCATTGCATGGAAGGTGTGGACCTTGGGGGTCTACAGCTGGTGGAGCGCCCACTGTCACAAAGACGTAGGAAGACCTCAGAACATTGGATCATGACCCCCCTAATTTCCTAGCAGTGGTATACACAGACATTGATGGGCCTTTGAGGGGTGCACAGCAGCCACAAGGAGTGAGTACAAGGCATATTCTTGCCAGTCACATTGCCAAGTTAGTGTGTTAGGTTCTGACATCTACCCCTGATGATTAGGTATGAGCCACAAGTGACACAGGATATGAGTGACTGTTTGTGTAGATATGCTATGTGGTGCATACTGATGTGCCTTGCCTTTTGGTCCAGGGACCTATGACACAACTTTGTACGTTCCAGAAACAATTTGCTCTCCAGGGACAACATATGGCTGTGTACATTGATCAATCAAGTACTGTTGTTGTTGCAGAGGGTGTAAATTCTATGCAACAGACCACCAGTTTTAAGTGTTACAGGCCAAATGAAAGGAAGTGATGTATCACTCTCCTCAGCCATGTGTCAGGTCAAATGAATATATTAGAATCACCCACCCAGAGGCTACTTGTCTTCAGTTTGTGATGGGTATTGGTGCCTCACTACTGTCTGTGATGTAAAGATGGACATCAGAAATGTGACAGAGCATACATTGTTATTTGGGTGCAGCTACAGAGCAATACTTTCCCTTGGTAAGTGGAGAATGTTCCTTGGTAAGTGGGGACATTAGTTGTCTACCATCACTATTGCCAACATTCCTTGTGCCTACATGTTGGCATGCATCATTTTCTCTTTTGACAAAATGTGTATGTTGCTGTTTCATGCATGGGCTACCTGTGTTCATGGGATGATTCCTGTATTCCCTCACACATATGTGCATGCCAACCTGTGTGTGGAATAGGACATTTGCAATGGGAGTACATTTCATGTGGTGCCACAGATAGGAGTAAGTCACCATTGATTCTTGGCTCACACATACCCTCACCCATCGTTGCATGTCATTTGGCATGTAGAACTGCAGTAGCAATGAGGGACAAGATGTGTATGACTAGATGTTTTAGCCACAATGTGCATTTCCAGGCCATTGATGTGGCATCATGTAGCAAAGTGCACTGCACATGTGTGATGGGAAAGGTTTGTAACCTGACTGTTGGCACGAATCATGGAGTGACTTGCAGTTATGTTGAAATCATATGTTTGGTTACAAACATTCATTTACAGACATCTGGGTTTGCAGGACCAAAATGGATACAGTGATGTAGCTTTCCATTGGACAACATGTTGAAAGCCTTCTACACGGTACTAGCAAATCTCTGTATCTCTCAAACATACAAAGGACTAATGGCTTCTACTGATGCAATCAGATTATGTAATTCTAAGGGGTGCTAGACATTACAGGTGGTTTCTCTGGGGCGTGCTGATTCATTGTGTTGTGTATTTTAGGAACATATCTCCCTGTCAATTTGCACATGATGTCTACATTGTACATTTCCATGCCAAATATATGGCTTATCAGAGCAACATTGGTACTACCTCTATGACTCCACTGGGACAAATTTCACTTGGTGAAGTGTGTATTGTTTATATGTTTCCAGTGAGACGAGTAATTCCATGTCACCTACAGTCTACTATCCTGTTGTTAGCAACATAGCATTTTCTTGGTGCATTTTTTCACATTGTTGTGTTATTGTATATGTAACAAATAAATGTCTGCATGACCTTATGTGGGATCTGTGGGAATGAACTTGGCATTGGGCTACTTTTGTATGACAACAGATAACTGAGGTATGCTCCATGAGGCAAACCATAGAAGGTGATGTGTTCTCCTACTTGTTCAATGGTTACTGTGATTGCACAATTTCAACCATGCATTTGCAGTTTTCTGAGATCCTGATTTCCCTGTGGGCAGCTGTTGACAGTTCAGATGGCATGCATGCATATGGTATGGTACATGTAGGGACCACTTTGGTGGAGTTTGTTGCTGGGGCCTACTTGACATGATGATAATGCTTGCTAATCAGAGCTGTTTTTCACGTGTGATCAGGAACATGTGGTGACCCTTTTTCTCTTTTTATTTTCAGCTCTAGCCCAGGCAAACAAATGAGACAAGGCACAGCCAAGTGGAGAAGCATCTTTCCATGGTACCTCCGGTCACGACACCACTGACACAGTGGGACACAGTGGCCTGGAGAGTGAGGGGTGTGCCACAGAGACGTCCAGATCTACATCCTCATCAATGGATTATATCACCAGTGGAGACTCCCTAGTGATAGCGGACCCAACAGGATGTACTCCTGTACCATCTTTGTCCACCACCCCCAGTTTGTTTGCCACACTCCCTGTTGCCCCCCACCCAGTTGGCAATGCCCACTCACCCAAGAGGGTGGACATCTCCTTTGTCACAGGCACCTCTTCCCAAGCCCCTTTTACCCCTGCTGCCCTGAGTGAGGAGGCCATTGACCTCCTGAGGAGCATCTCTGTCGGCCCAACTGCCATTCTGAATACCATCCTGAGGTTGGCCAGCCAACTTCAGCAGACAAATGCTTCCATAGAAGGCATTCATAGTGCCATGTCTTTCCTACAGAATTGTTTTCAGGCTCTGGCCTCCTCACTGATGGCAAACAGTCACCCCCCCACATTCTGCCCCCTCCACCTCCCTTTTCTTAATCCAAATCCCCCATTCCCCTACCTATCCCAAGCACACATACACATCCGCATGCACTCACCTCAGCACACATAAGCAGCACCCATAAACACAAACACCACAAGACACATCGGCACGCAAGCATTCAACACACACCCACACACACATCAGCCACCACCTTAGCAAACACCGTACTGACCCACACACCACATCAAGCATACCAACAGGCACCACCATAACAGGCAGTGACATATCCACCATACCCACAGACACCACCCCAACAGACATGCAAACAGCCACCTCACCCACCATACCCGCAGACACCACCCAACCAGACAAGCAGATATCCACCACATCCATCATAACTGCAGACACCACTCCATCATCCACCAATCCCACATCACCCAACATCTCCACCTCCCAACTTCCCAAGACATGGAAACACCCACACTCACACACACACAACAGACACACCCAGACATGAGCATACATCACATATGCACACATCCAAAATATCAACAACCACACACGAACCACTCCCTCAACCTACAACTCCCCAACCCCTTCTGATGACCATCCCTGTGTTCCAAATGAGAGTTTCTTTTTAGAACTTGCCCTTTCCCCTGTTCCCTCCACACCTGTCTCAAATCCAAGAGGCCCGACCCACATCCCAACCCATCCCTTCCACATTAAAGTCCTCCCCGTCACACCTGCTCCCCATTAGCGCCCATACCCCTCCCTCCAAAAAGAAGCCCACCCCTCCTAAGAAACAGTCCACCCCTCCCAAACCCAAACACACCCATCCTAAATCTGACACCTCCCCCATGGATGGTCCCAGAGGTGCCGGCCTGCCTACTTGATGCCCCTTTCTGTGGAGGTTCCGTGGCAGTAATAGTAGTCAAGTGTGGGCACAGTACTGTGCGATGACTATCTGATGGACTGGCCAATAGACTTTGCTAATATGCATTTTGTTATTAAAAACCCCAAATATTTGTTTTTTAGGGTACACATTTGTCCTGTAATTTCTTTTCTTCCTTTATGTGGTTACTGAGTAACTTGTGTTGTCTTCCTCCAGTTGTATGTGTTTCAGCCTGATTGCTGATCGATTTGCTATTGTTATGAAAATGTGACTTTGTGGGCAGGGCTGGTGTCACCCAGGACAAAGGTGGATGTTGATTGTATGGATATGTGTTTGTTAATGCAACTGTGGTGTCATTGCATTGTGTTCAGATTGGTATGATATGTAGTTCATCTTGTGTTGTCCAATGTCAACATGTATGGTATTACACGTGTCCCTCTAATATGGATTGTGGATTTGTTTCATGTGTGGCAGCTTGAGTTTTGTTTGTGCAGACATGGAGGGTGTTCCATTGTGCTACCTTTGTTTGCATTTGACTGGGAATGTGTCTGTTTTACTGTGTGTACCTTGTAGCTACTTCATCTAGATGAATGTCCCATGCAGCTGCTGTTGTATTTGCATTCTTGACTTGCAATTTCACATTCTGTAGATAGGCATGTCACTTGGCTCTAGTATTGTTTTCTGTGAGATACAAGTAGGGGCAGTTTCTGTGCTAATATTGTTTTAGTGGCATGTGCAAAGTGATATGTGTCCCAGTGCATCATCCTTCCCTGACTGCTCCTGATGCCCCCATCCCTATTGTGGAGGTACTATTTGCAAAGTGAGCTTGGGATATTTGTCTCTCTGACTGTTGTGCATTCAATTGTCCTTCCATTGTGTTGCAATGTGGGTGATGTGTGGGTCCATACCAGGGATGTTTCATTAGAGAGATGTCTGTGTTTCATGACACATCCATACTTATGTGTTTTGAATCTGATGACAGTCCATGGCATGTGTGGAATGTGAGGGTATCAGTTGTATTTATAGATGTGATGTTGCGGTATTGTTGGTATTCACTATCCCTGTCCCTTAGATGTGTAACCTCATAATGCATCTGGCAGAAACACAGTCTTTGCTGGCCTGCTTGTGCTGCCTCGTGAATGCGGTGGTATGCACTGGCTGGCGGTGCCAGTGGGACAGCGGCGGTCTTTACTCCATAGGCCTCCATGACTTGTAATGCAGTGGTCCACCTGCCAAGTGATGGCGGTTGGCCCACCACTGCCGCCATGGCAGTGCACGGACCACCAAACTCATAATGAGGCCCTAAGGATCCAGACAACAGTAGGGCTGGGCATTCATGCAGTGGTACACAATTGTTATCATGTAGAGGGTTTTTTTCCGTCCCAACAGTACTCATCATGGGTCCTTTGTGTTTGTCCACATTTCTAATACTAATCTCATTCCATTCTTATAGGAATCATCTCAATTTGGCAGATCCTTTAAGACTATTCTCCCTTCAGCTCACATGATTTTTGACTTTTTGTTTTCTTTAGTGAACCCGAAATGACCACTTTTCTCCATGTTTATGCAAAGATGTAAACACCCTGTTTGAACATGTTGAATTATTTGGTGGGAAAGGTGCAAAATAAAGGCAACACATGGGTGTTGGCTCCACAGCTCAAATGTTCAAAGTGCTGATGTCTGATGAGGCAATGTTGATCATGAGTAAAAACAAGGATGAATCTCTTATGGATATGGGACTGATCTCAGATGCAGGTGACTTCAAGAGATGCTTTGAAGTGTCTCCTTTTACTTTCAGGTACTTATTACTTCTATATTTGATGCTATTCAACAGGTGGGAATCGACTCAGATGTTGCCTTTACTGTGGAGATCAATGAAATAGAAAAGCAATGTAGAAATTTCCAGCACAGAAATTCCCAAGAAATTTGTTGAATTAGCCCCAGTAAGCAATAGACCTGGTTGAAGATTAAAAAACAGCAGTAAAATTAACTGAATTTCAGGAATTTTGCATCATGAATCTTACGTGAAACTCCCCAAACTATGCCATTATGCCATATCATATAATCAAGGACCAGGTGCAGTAAAAAGTTACAGCTAACACATGGGTACAACAGAACACAAGCAGCTGCTGTGCACAGGTACTTTGGATTTGGCACAAACATGCTATGAGGATGCATTTTGTGCTAAAATATAGCACTAATGACAGATTTGCGTTTCAGTAGTAGGAAGGGATACCTTTAATCACCATATTAAAAGTGACAGTTATCCCGCCCCGGATATGACGTCATATCCGGTGGCTGGGACTTCCGTTGTCCCTGAAAGCCCTCCCCGGAAGTGACGTGTGTGCATGGGGGTGTCAATTGGGCTGGGCCCTCATGTTGTCACGTGTTAGCCCTGTGTCTGGGTCCTAGCCCCTGGGTTTTGGCCTATGAGATATGTAAAAAGTATGACTTAGTGATGTGCACGTGGTTTCAGAGCTTGAGAGGGACAGGTCTGGACATGTCAGACATTCATGCCCAAGTGCCAGTTAGGGGCCCTCATGGTGTCACGTGTTAGCCCCCCTTTTTTTGAAATGTTGCATATAAGGAGCTGGTTAGAACCGGCTGTCAAACCGTGAACCAGGGTTGAAACAGTTTGGCAAGGTGCCATGAAGAGATACAATCCGATCGCAAGAAAAGCAGCCTCCTCAGGGGCCCTGAACACTATTGGTAGATATTACCGGACCCTCGCCCCTCTTACGATGGATGAGAATGCACAACAGGGTGTCCCGGCCACCCAAGATACCGATGTTACCGGTTTTGAAGAGGAACTTTGCTACCGGCTTGAAAAGCTCAACCTCAAGGCTGTGTCGACCCAGATATCCCCTATTAAGGGGCCCGACAGCGACAGCAATGCCTCGAAAGATGAATTAAGTGTTGCATCTAACTTCATAGACATTGAAGATGTTGAAGAATGTGTAGCACTACCGAATTCGCCCATCTATGAAGACATGGGCGACCAGGAGGCCACTGAGTCAGAGGCCGTTATTGTACAGCCATCAGGTGTAAGCTCCGGCGCTGTTTCTGCCCCAATGGACCTCTGCGACTCCCAGGATTTCAGAGGAGCCTCTGAGTGTGATGCGAATATGGAGGTTGGTAATGACAGTTTTGTTATTTTTTTTTTATTTTTTTTTTTTTATGTCTGTATACTCTAATGTCATACATTTAACTAATAATGTGTCTTGTGCTTTCTGTTTGAACCCTAGAACGTAGCTGAAGAAAGTGAGCCTCTAGAAGGGTCAACTCCAAAGGTTAACGCCGTAAATTTTTACTGCTTATGCTGTTCCAGACAGTCTGGAAGTGTTACAAGCCAGAACAAAGAGCCTCGTAAGAAATGTGTCTGCACCTACACTAGCCGCGATTTTGAAAAGGAAGCTCCGGGCGTACCCTGGGCCACCATATGGCCAGTTAAAGGTTTTGCAGCGGCCGCTGTGAACGCCTGTGTTAAACGGGATTATTATGATCTTTGTTACGGGCATAAAATTAATGCGCCTCAACAGGATGCTCATGAATGTTTATACGATGCATACACACCAAGAATAATTCGCCACATTTGTAGTCGGATAGACCCTCACCGGGTATATAGGTTGTTAAGGGTTGTGTATGGGCTGTCGGCTGTGAAGAAAGGTGTCCACAGTGATATGATTAAGGTCTTGGCTGCGGCTGTCAATGAGATCCGATACGCTGCTGAGCCCTGCTCAAAACTCGACCGCATGCATGGTATGTGTCCCCACTTTGACATAAGTATGTTAGAACGGGTTATAAAAAGACGAATGTGTGACATTTATCATAAAAACAGAAGAATGAAGTCTCTAGCCCCACGAAAGCTGTGTTAGAAAAATAAAATAAATTAATTAATTAAAAAAAAAAAAAAAAAAAGTAGACCATGAATGTGTTACTTAACGCTCCATACTTACTCACTTTTAGGCGGGGAATCCGGGTATCGAGATGCAAGATGCCTATGAGTTACAACCGGGCTACATCTGTATCGGGAGATTGATTTTTGTGCTGGTTAAAGAAAGAATAGCTGAAATACATCCTATGACTCTGCGGTATCTGAACATTTCGGAACCTTCAGCCTTGTTGCAATGTAGCAGTCATTTGTGTATCGCCAAGTGGTGTATCAATGGGCGGCTAAACGCATCTGTTGAATGCCAGACCTCGGACAAAGACCACATTCGAGAGTTAAGACTTTCACCTGAGACGGGGATACACGAGGCGTTGGTGAACATGACTGAAGATTATGTCACAAATAAAGGTTCGGAATGGTCCTGGTTAGAACTGTATGAACTGTTGAATTTTGTCAGTATCCTGAGTGTTCAGAGTTATAGGCGTGGGGAGCGGGAAGTCCTGTCTAGAGCTATTGAGAGTATAGCTATAAAAATATCAAAGTTTGTGACGCTTAGCGTTTGTGAAAGGCCATACTCTGAGTAACATGTGTAGTGGGGGTTGTACTATGTATACGTTTGTAAAAAGACCACAGCGGTCCAGCGTTATGACATCTATAAACTCTGTAGCACAAAATGTCAAATACACGTTGGTTGTGTAGCCCAGCACCATTTTTTATGTTTTTCATGTTTAATAAAATGACCTTACACAAAACAAGCGTCTTTCATTTCGTGGTGTTGGTGGGAGACAACATGACGGATGCGGATTTAAGGAAGCTTTATTACGATAAACATGGGGTTGGAAGTTTCGGAGGTTCCGAAGCTCTATTTAGAAGGGCTCGAGCTGAAAATGAATCTGTAAAACGTGCCAGTGTGAAGACTTGGTTAGCTGGGGAAGAGGCTTATTCGCTGCACAAACCTGCCAGGAGGCGCTTTAAGAGGCGGGCCACCGTTGTTAACGCACAGCTCGATTATCAGTGGCAGGCCAACATAATCAGTCTTCAAGATCTAGCAAAACATAACGATGGCGCCATGTATATATTAACCGTCATAGATGTCTTGTCCAAATACGCCTATGCAGAGGCATTAAACGATAAAAGTGGTACCAGCGTTACAGCTGCTTTTAAAGACATCTTCGCTAGCGGGCGTGTGCCCCAGAAACTACAAACAGACGCCGGAAAGGAATTTTTAAACAAACATTTCCAAAAATTATTAGACCTGCACGCTGTTCAACATTTTGTAACGCACACAGAGGTAAAGGCTGCTGTTGTAGAGCGTTTTAACCGTACTTTAAAGTCGAAGATGTGGCGATATTTCACCGCCAACAACACCTACAGATACGTGGATGTTCTAAAGGCTTTTATAGATGTTTATAACGCCACCTACCACAGGACAATCAAAATGGCCCCTGTTAAGGTAACAAGGGATAATTCGTTAACGGTGTGGAGAACGGTGTACGGCGGGCGTCTCACGCCGAAGGTCAAGAAACCGAATTTAAAAGAAGGGGATCATGTCAGGGTTTCAAAGTTGAAGGGGGTCTTCACCAAAGGCTACCAGCAAACATTCAGCGATGAGATATTCATAGTGGAAAGTGTGCAGCTTAAAGAAGGGATATATATTTACAGGTTAAAAGACTACGCTGGGGAAGAGGTATCGGGTGTCTTTTACACCGAAGAGTTGCAAAAGGTGCCCTACGATCCGAACAGGGTGTACAGGGTTGAAAAGGTTCTGAAAAGGAAAGGGAGCGGTGTCCGGAGACAGGCGTTGGTCAAATGGCGTGGGTGGCCCGAGAAATTTAACAGTTGGGTCCTGGACAGCTCATTGCACGTTGTGTGAGGTCAAGCTGTAAGCGCCATGATGGAGAACTCCCCTTTTTATATCACGCTGCCATCCAATGCTTCGAAGGACATGTTCCCAGACAATCAGATTTCGAGTTATACGGTGAAACTTGCAAAACCAGTGGATTTGAAAGGTCCGTGGGAGGTGGCACTAACGGAAATACAGTACCCTAGAACTTGGAATACCTTTACAAAGGCCGATGTTAAATTTCATATAAAGCGCCCTCAGGATACCCTGACCTATCACCTGTCTTTCCCACACGGCTATTACCCCACCGTAGCGGCGGTAGTCGAGGCCATCAACAAAACTATAGGCAGCATCGAGACGTATGCGAATATATATCTGGTGTTGGATTACGTTAGAAGAAAAGTGTTTCTTAAAGCCCCTGAGCTCAGTACTGTGTTTAAATGTAGTGGTAAATTACAGCGGGTTTTAGGGACAGTACAACATCAACAGAGGCAGGTGGATCCAGACCCTACATGTCCCGATATTAACGGAGGCTTTTATACACTCTACGTTTATAGCGATATTGTAGAGCCGCAGAGGGTCGGGGACAGTTATTCACCTTTGTTGAGGTGGGTCCCTGTGCAGGGCGAAAATAACACAATGGTTAATATACAACATCACAAACTCGACTATGTTGCAATTTCTAAAAACCATTTTGACACTATAACCATCATGGTGTACAACGATCAGTCGGAGCCGGTTGCCTTTAAATACGGGAAAGTTATTGTCAAGCTTCATTTAAGGCCACGGCGCGAAGGTGACTATTAGACAGCTGCAATGGTCATCATGAAAACCTACGGGGATCCCTCTATGTACAGGGACTATTATAGAGTTCAGGCGGGGTATGGAGGCCCCCAGCCCTACTTTCAAGGGGCTCCGGTTATGTATGGGGCGGGATTGGGTGGTTTCTTCCGGAGCATGTTTAGGAGAGCCATGCCCTTTTTGAGAAGAGGGTTCGAAATTGCAAAACCTCATGTTAAAGCGGCTGCTACAAACATCGCCCAGGATGTCGTGGGTCGTGTAACGTCTGCGGTAGCTGAACGCATGAATAGACAGCCCTAAGAAGGAGCGGGGTTGCTGTATAAAGCGCATGGTGGTGTTAAAAGGAAGCGCAGGGCTTCGAGGCGTCGGGGTCCACCAAGGCCCTATAAGAAGCGCCGGACTACTTCAAAAGGCCCTCACAAAAGAAGAGCCGTAAGACGGAAGAGATCGACCAGGAAGAAGAGAACTCGTTCTAGTGCGAATATTTTTTAAAACATCGATCATGGCCTTCGTACACTGTGCATCGGGTGAATGCGCCAAATCTGAGTTAGATCTGTTTTCTCTCAAACCCACACAGACTAGCATTGAAAACAGTTTTTTCATGGAAGTGTCGCCGATGGCCGCTCTGACACCCCTTGCACCGATAGAGTTTTATGTGTCGGGGTCCACGGATATGTACCTTGATCTCAACAACACTCTCCTGCACCTCGTCTGTAAAATAACCAAAGCGAACGGTGACAACATCGAGGATGATGCTAGAGTGGCCCCGATAGCCTATCCCATCGCAACAATGTTTAATCAAGTGGACATTAACCTAGGCGATCGCCTTGTCACACAGAGTGATAACATGTATGCCTACAGGGCATACATAGAGAGTATTCTAAATTATAGTCGCGATGCGCTGGACACACATCTTTCAGCGGGGCTCTTCTACCGAGATACCGAAGCGCATTTGGAGAACACGGCTTTGGACGGTGACAATGAGGGATTTAAAAAAAGAGCCAGCTTCGTCGCCGGCAGTAGGCATTTTGACCTCCTGGGACGCGTACATTCAGACCTTTTCTTCCAAGACAAACTGTTAGTCAACGGTATCGATCTTAAGATCAAACTCAATCGTAACAAAGACGCTTTCTGTCTCATCAGCGGTGATGCAGAGCAGTATAAACTGGTTATATTGTCAGCGAGCCTGTTTGTAAAGAGAGTGAAAGTGTCCCCAAGTGTCAGACTGTCCCATGCTGAAGCTTTACAATTATCGAACGCCAAGTATGCCATTGAAAGAGTTGCTCTGAAGATATTCAGCATCCCCGCCGGAACCCGATTAACGCAGCAGCAGAATCTATTTCTGGGGCAGTTACCGAAACTCATCATCATAGGGTTTGTGGACAATACCGCTTTTAGTGGCGCCTACAACTCAAACCCTTTCAACTTCAAACACTATGATATCAACTATGCTGCTCTGGTTCACGAGGGCGCCGTGATCCCCGCAAAACCTTTCACACCGAATTTTGGAGCATCAAATTTTGTCCGGGAATATCTAGGACTGGTCTCGATAACGGGGAAACAGCTGAGGGACTCTGGAGTAGTTGTTTCAAGAGAAGGGTATGCTGCCGGCTACACTCTGTTTGCGTTCGACCTGACGCCGGACATGGAAGACGGCGACCATTACAACCTGATCAAAAACGGAAATCTAAAAGCGGAAATACGTTTTACACAGGCGCTGGCGGCCAATGTGAACATGGTTGTGTTCTCGGTATTCGACAGCGTTATCCAGGTCAACCACGCCCGTCAGCTTATGTTTGACTACCATTGAAAGAGTGTAAAATAAAAATTTTAATTTTTTTTTAAAATATATAAAATGGACACTACGGAGATACGGGACTTCTTAAGTAGACATAAACATGCTAAGAAATACTTTCTAGGGGTATACCCTAGCGATGGACTACCTGAAAAGATAGGTCCAGAAAGGCCCCGCACCCTCGTCTTTAACACCGATCCCCATTACAGGGGTGGTGCACATTGGGCGGCTCTGTTTCTGGATGTGGACAAGGTTATAGTGTTTGATAGTTTAGCCGAATTCCCTGAGCATAGTATTTATACAAAGCCGATATTCAAATATGTAAAAAAAGCATCACCCACTGTTGTGTATAATAAACTTCGGGTACAGGATCCTATGGCCATCACATGTGGGGAACATTGTATATACTTTATTAGTAAAATGTCTGAAGGTATAACGTTTAGAAATTTTTTTAATCTGTACTCAGACGATCTAGTAAACAACGATGATGTTGTTATGAAATATGTGAATGAAAACTCTAGGACAATGTCGCACGTTGTTAAAGCAGAATATGGTCTTTGTCAAAAGTGTAAGGTACTGTAAAGCTGTTATTTGTACTTATGTGTGCCTAAAATAAAAAAAAAACATCTTAAACATACTTTCATCCGTGGCATTTTTTTTTTAAGACACACTGCGCACATTTTCAAAGCATTTATAAACAAAAAGATGGCAGACTCCTGATGAAAATTTAAAAGTGTTTATTACAAGCATGTTTCAACACTAACATTTACAAGCTTAAACATATAAAATGAAGCATAATTTTTCGAACCGTAAAAACTTTTAACAAAAACTGTACAAGTGTGCAAAATTAGAGCGGTAGCCAGGTGTTCATTTTGAATAGGCTCTTTTTAGGCTCCATAGGAAGAGCAGCACGGTTCCGAACGGGTGTTAGTTGTGGAAAGAAAGGTGATGTCAATATAGCGGGGCTCCTTGTAAAAACAGCTGGGGCCGGATCTTTTAATCTTTCAAGCTTACGGCGATTCTCTGCATTACCGATAATCGTGGAGGGAATGTTGAGTTCCGCAGCTGCACTTAGGAACTGCTCCCAGCCTCTAGGAGCGTCTTGTGTCGATAGGGTTTTACCATGTGTGAGACCCCGGACCAGATCATACATATGGGAACCAGCAATCGGCTGCCCTTTGTAAACGAATTCGCCCCGGTCGTTCCAGGTGGTCAAATCTTTAGTAGTAGTCATTTTACTGAGCAACATTTGAGCAGCCACTCTATATTTCTGACTGATATTTTTTAAAAGGTCTAAGACAAAGGCATCCGTTGTGGTTGTGTGGCCTATGTCTTGAGACACCATAGAGGGTCCTGGCTGCTGTTCAGCATCTGGGGTATACAGCGTCAGTTTGTTTTTTTTCAGAGGTTAGCTGCTTGTAGTATTGTAGAAAGTTTTGAAGGGCTCCTGAGTAAAGCCCTGCTTTGTCGTGGGGTTTTAAATCAGTTCGGTTCAAAATGGCTTTGATTTCAGCATCGAGACGCTGCGTTTCGTTTTTGCGTATGTCCCAGACATCCGTGTTAGAAGGGCCAAGATGTTCCAGTTGTTGCCGTGGTACGAGGTACATTTTGTGTGCGTGCTCCATCAGGACCTCGACAGTAACCCTGTGATTAGGGGTATAGCTATACCTAACAGCGACCCTATAAAGCCTCCTGACTGTTTGAACAGTTTTCTTTTGGAAAGGAGCGATGCCCTCTTATTGCTGAGCTTCTTAATAATGTGGCGCTTCTTCTTCAGAACGCGGAACTGGCTCGTTGATATCGGGACATTACCTTTTAGGGTGTTTAGGGCTATTTCTGAAATGGCGGCCACTAGATCATCCGAGGCAGCGCAAAGGATTGCTTTTCTTTTAGAGGGGCTGGCTGTGATCAACATTTTTAGAAGGCCTAAATTACGCCGCAACCTCGCAGACATTGTGGTGTCCTTATATTACAAGGTTTAGAGTGTAAATGTTATAAACATCTTTTTACTTGTTCTTTTTATAGGTTTTGGGCATTGTTTTAGGCGTGTAGGCGACTGGGAAGTCAGGTGGTAGTATGCCGGCTCGTAGTCTGTAGTCTTCAAGAGTGTTGGGTTTCAAATCCACCAGTAAGTAACCATGGGGTTTTGCTGTAGCATCGTTAAAGGCCTCCATGAAAAACGGGGTGTTTCCGGGGTACATTTGTTTAGCTATAATGGAGATCTGAAGTTTGTCTCTGGGGTTTTTAAATAAGACCAGGTATGAGGCGTTGAGAGTTATGGATCGGCTGCTCTTGCCCTTGTAAAACAGGTTCTGCACTATATAACATATGCTCAGATTACGGTGGTGTGAATATTGCGTAAAAGCCCGCTCAATCTCGGGGTGGTCCCCGCCTTCACGCATGAGGTCATCCACCACGACCATGTTTACAAGTTGTTTTGGTAGCAAATCATCGTCGTTGAGATTATCGGGGATACCCTCTATAAACCGAATGTGGGGGAACTTTAGGGTGAGCTCCGTGTAAAGATCCTGCCAGCATGAATAAAGCCACACAATGTTGTTTGGGGTCTGAGATAAAACACCAGGAGCATTTTCTAGCAGTTTCTTTATAAAAAAACTTTTACCGCTGTTGGAGGGACCTGCTAAAACGCAGGAGAATGGGTGTTGTAGTCTAGTGTCCATGTCTGGGTGGAGTTCGCGCCTCTAATGTCATTTAGTAACCGTAAGGCAGTGTTTTGTAGTCAGATGTGAGGACCCGTTTGTCAAACACTACTCTTAAGGTTTTATACATCGGTTGGGTTGTAATTTCCCATTTTTTCTTGGACCTGACAATGCTCGGCTGGTTTACAACAATGGCTTTGCTATTTTTGTGATCGCTCGAGGCGGAGTATTCGTGCACCAGACCCTTCAGACTGTCAAAGTTTATTTTAATCGTATTGTTGACGTTTAAAGTGATACCTTTGACTTTCATGCAAACCTTGTTGTTTGAGGTCTTATAACTGTACGTCTTAGGGCCTGATGAGGTAAATTCCTGTATATACTCCCCCTTTTCGAGCTCGCTGGTCAAATCCCCTAGATAATCACCCAGCGGAGGATCTTCATCACCCTTTTTACTCACAAAGATAACCGAGTCAGTGTCATGGTACAAACACCGTTCCTGAAGCTTGTCCAGCAACCTGTAAAGCTCTAGCCTGGCGTGAGCGGTTGTGAAGCAGGCTATAAAGATGTTTATATTGTTACACGTTGTGGGGTACTCTTTGGCGTTGTGACGGGGTCCTTTATCCCGAGTCGAGGGGATATTGGAAGAAGGGGACAGACGCGGCACTTAAGGGTGTAGTACGTTTATTTATTTCTTCGTTGAGATTGTAGTACTGGCTTTTCCGCCAAAGTGTTATATTCCAAGTCCAAACTAATATATAAATCCCTTTTCTTTTCAGGGTTCCTTGAGGTTCCCGGGACAGCCTGGTCCGGTCCGGAGGGAGTGGTCTTGTTCACCCGGCTCTCATGGCCCCAGGATTTCCCAAAACAAAGAAGGAGAAAGGAACAGGTAAGTGGGGAAATTTATCTATATAGGGTTAATTGGGGTTAGTAAGGAGTGAGAGGGGGGGGGTTTTGTGTGGAGGTGAAGGAATGTGGGGGGGGTTACGTTTCTCTTGTGTCTTCCTTTTGTTGTGCCCTGTTTGTGACCCCCTTACAGTTCTATCCACTGGTCTGGGTACGGTCCTTGTGGGGTTACCCTTCAGTTAACTGTGGTGCTATTTAAATGGGATCCCCTTCCCTACATGACCTCAGCCCTCTCCACTTAGCCCCTTTAAACCCAGCCAACCACCCAGAACCCCAGTCCCAGTCCCGGTACGCTCGTACCTGACTTGGCCACGCCCCTCCAGGGACGTGGCCGGCTTGTAGGCGATCTCCCGACTTCGTCTCAACAGGGGCGGGAGGCGCCCAAGGGTTTCCGCTCTCTGTCCGCTGTTCCTTCTCTACGGCGGGGTTTTCCTTCTCTTTTGGTGGTCCACGGCGTTCGTCTCTCCGGCTCTCCCTGACGTCGGCGTCTCTCCCTGGGTTGCGCGACTCTCCTCCTCCGTCGGTCGTCCCTCCTCCTTCTATCTGACGGATGACGTGGGACGTCATCACGTCAGGAATCCCTCGGGCGCCCCCGGGGTATCCTCCGGCGGCCGTTTGCTCCGACCCGGAACCGGCGTCTGGAGGCGCCCGGTTACACATCCCCTCACATGAATGGGGCTGATCGAGCCCCACCAGATCCGGAAACCGGGACAAATAGTCAGCCTGACCCATAAGGTCACCAGGGAGGTGGCAAACCTGGAAGGAGAAGGGTTGGAGTTCCATGAACCATCTCAATATACGATTGTTGGTATTCTTATATCTTGAGAGCCACGTAAGGGGTGCATGGTCCGTATACAGTAGGAAAGGTCTGCCCAAAAGATAGTATTGGAGACTTTCGATAGCCCACTTAATGGCAAGACATTCCCGCTCTATAATGGGGTATCTTTGCTCCCTGGGAAACAGCTTACGGCTAATAAAGACGACGGGATGGCTCACTCCGTCTTCATCCTTTTGAAAAAGAACGGCCCCTACCCCCACGTCGGAGGCATCCGTTTGGAGATGAAAGGGTTTGTCAAACTCAGGACATTTCAATATCGGTTGGGTGGTGAGACACCTTTGCAAGGTATGATAACTATGAAGTTGAGTCGGGTCTAGTCGTGTGATGTTGTTGGGTTGTCCTTTTCTTAAGAGATTGGTTAGGGGGGCAGCCAAACTGGAATAGTGGGGAATGAACCTTCGATAGTACCCCACTAGACCTAAAAAGGAACGAACTCCCTTCTTCGTGGTGGGAGCATTGGTGTGTAGGATGGCTTCGATTTTATTCTTTTGTGGTCGAAGTATACCGTTGCCAATGTGATAACCCAGGTAGGAGATCTCATTAAAAGCCAGTCGGCTCTTGGCGGGGTTGGCTGTCAGTCCAGCCTTCCTTAAAGCCGAGAAGATGTGGTCTATGTGGACCAGATGGTCTTCCCAGGTCTCACTGAAAATAACGATGTCATCCAGATAGGCCGCCGCGTATCGGGTATGAGGTCGTAATATGGTGTCAATGAGACGTTGGAAGGTGGCGGGGGCGCCATGTAACCCAAAAGGGAGAACCTTAAAGTGATACAATCCTGAGGGGGTAGCGAAAGCCGTCTTTTCCTTGTCTTCGGGACCCAACGGGATCTGCCAATATCCCTTGGTCAAGTCAAGGGTAGACATGTATTTCGCTTTCCCCAACCTTTCTAAGAGCTCGTCTATCCTAGGAAGAGGATAGGTGTCAAATTGTGATATGGAATTGACCCGTCTAAAGTCAATACAGAAACGTATAGAGCCATCAGGTTTGGGTACCAAGACCACGGGCGAACACCAGGGGCTTTGGGAAGGTTCTATGATGTCTAGATCTAACATCTTCTCGATTTCGTTTTCTACGAGGGTTTTCCTAGCTTCAGGGATACGATAAGGTTTTAGTCGTACGGTCTTCCCAGGTGGTGTGAGGATTTGATGATGTACCAATCGTGTTCTACCGGGTACCGAGGAGAACACCCGACCGTGTTTATCAAAGAGATTCTTCAATTGTCTATTTTGTTGAATCGAGATCTCTGTATTAATGATAGGAACCTCTCTCTCGCCAGGGGGATCAGTGGGGCACCACCCTATCTCTAATTCCTTAACGGTATTAACTAGGCAGCCGTGCCTGGGGTCGTTCGGAGGTTCTTCCCATCTTTTCAATAAGTTAACATGGAAGATCTGTGACCTAGGGGGAGTGTCGTTAAGCTGAATTTTATAAGTTACGGGGGTTACTAGTCCTGTTACGGTGTAGGGTCCTTGCCACTTGGCCAACAATTTGTTGTCTGAACTGGGGAGAAGAACTAGCACTTTATCTCCTAGGGAAAAGGACCTTAATTGGGTATTTCGATCATAATACCTTTTCTGTTTGTCTTGGGCCCTCTCCATGTGTTCCCTTACGCTTTCCCATACTGTATGTAGGTGGGTTTTTAACTCACGGGCGTACTTTAGAATGTTTTTTTCCCCGTCTTCTTCTTCCCACATCTCAGCGGCCATATCTAGTAGGGTCCGTGGTTGTCGCCCAAACAACAGCTCAAACGGGCTATGGCCCGTAGAGGCTTGTTCGTGTGTCCTGATTGCGTATAATACTAAAGGGAGTTTCCTATCCCAGTCCTTACCAGTCTCCGAGATAGTTTTCTTTAGTAGTGTTTTGAGGGTACGGTTATATCTCTCCACCAAACCATCGGTTTGTGGATGATAAACCGACGTCCGTAACTGTTTAATCCCCAATAGTTGACATATTTGTGTCATCAGGTTGGACATAAATTGGGTACCTTGGTCCGTTAGGATTTCTCGAGGAAACCCAATTCGGGAAAAGAACCCTATCATGGCGTGAGCAACACTTTTGGTGTTAATACTAGAGAGGGGAATAGCCTCAGGGTATCTCGTGGCGTAATCTACTAATACCAATATATAATGATAGCCTCTCGACGAGGGCAGAAGAGGGCCAACGAGGTCCATCCCTATTCTGGAGAAGGGGACATCAATGATGGGGAGGGGTTGTAAAGGGGCCTTTCTCCGTGAGCCGGGGTCAATCAATTGGCATTTTGGACATTGTTGACAGAATTTCCTAATCTGGGAAAATACCCCCGGCCAGTAAAACTTCCTCAACAAATACTCCTCTGTTTTCTCCCTCCCATAGTGTCCACCCCCGGGCTGGCTGTGTGCTAAGTGTAGAACTTGTTGTCTATAAGGTTCTGGAACTATCAACTGTTTCTTTTCGTCTTGGTCTTTGTAAGTGACTCGGTATAATAGGTCCTTAACTATGGTGAACGAGGGACCCTTATCCTGGGGGTTCCGTGGGCGTGCACTTTTCCATGCATGAATTAAACTGGGGTCTTCTCTTTGCGAAGTCCGGAAGCTGGGAAGAGCAGTGAGGGCGAGGACCTTTGTAATTACCCTGGTCCTGCTGGAGGGGTCTTGGTTATAGGTTTTCTTAATTATTCTTTTCTCCTTCCGGGTGAGTTTAGGTCGTACCCTCGGAGGTGATAGAGGCATATTGGAGAAAGGAGCGTCCTTCCACCAGTTGTTGGTTTCTTCGAGCTGTCTAAGGCTGTCTAGGAGTTGCGGGAACTCCGAAAAGTCAGTTCCTATAATTGCTTCTTCAACCAGTTGCTCTACTAAACCCACTCTTATGGGTATTTCTTTTCCTCCCCAGGTGAGGGTTGTCCAGATTAGGGGATATTCTCTGGTTTCCCCATGGATGCAACAGATTGATACCGTGAATTCCGAATAGTAATGTGCGTTGAACAACCCGGCCCTGACCACAGATTGGCTGCACCCTGAATCGATGAGGGCCACTGTGCTTTTCCCATTGATACTCAGTCTCTTTTTATAAGGGTTGTCTCTTCTCCCTGTATAAAAGACTCTTCCCCTTGTGACCCCTATTTCCATGGGTTCTGGTTTTTCTGTCTTCAGGGGGCAACCTCGAGCTATGTGGCCCCATTCCCCGCAACTAAAACACTGAGGTTGTTGTATATAGGGCCTATCTAATCCCCGGGATTTCGCTATGTCCTCATTGATTCTTCGTCCCGCTGTCGTGGATGTTCCCGAACCCAGACGCAGGGGACTAGGTGTTGATCGGGGGGGGGTTACTTTGAATTCAAGGGAGCGATGAAAGGCACAGGCCAACTCGATGGTAGTATTGGTATCCGGGTTTGGATGTTGTTTGATCCAATTGCGGGTAGACGGAGGCAGAGCATCCAAGTATTGCTCTAAGAGCACGATCTCAATAATGTCTTCCCGATTTGTCCCTATGGGACCCAACCATTTGAGACCCAGATCTTTGATCCTAAAATATAGGGCCCGGGGATTTTCATTGTTTCCCCACTTCGCTTTTCTAAACCGGATGCGATAATGTTCAGAATCAAAACCCACCCGTTCTAAGATGCTCTTTTTAATATCCTTATAGGGGGTTATTCCACCGGGGTTTACCGCTTGATAGGCGGCTTGAAGAGTCCCCGTCAATAAGGGGGCGATATATTGGCCCCATCGCTCCTGAGGCCAAGTAGCGGAAGTAGCAACTCGTTCAAAATTGGTGAAAAAGGCATCGGGGTCTTCACCTTCTTGATATCGTTGTAAGACCGAACTGGGCACATTCGGGTGTACGCGAGTAGCAGCGATGGTATCTGTGAGATTCTTAATGGCGGTTTCATGAACCAACTGGTTGTTGGCCATTATGGTGGCCTGACTCTTAAGGGCATTTTGTAGTGCCTCTCTTTCCAATTTGGCCTCTTTTTGTTGCTCTTCCCACACTAATTGTAGGTGTCTTTGTCCGGAGGCCAACTGTTGCATCATATCGGATATGGTACACTTCTCCTCCATGGTTGGGAAGTCTCTGTCACCTATTCCAATATCCCACTTCTGACACCACTGTGACGGGGTCCTTTATCCCGAGTCGAGGGGATATTGGAAGAAGGGGACAGACGCGGCACTTAAGGGTGTAGTACGTTTATTTATTTCTTCGTTGAGATTGTAGTACTGGCTTTTCCGCCAAAGTGTTATATTCCAAGTCCAAACTAATATATAAATCCCTTTTCTTTTCAGGGTTCCTTGAGGTGCCCGGGACAGCCTGGTCCGGTCCGGAGGGAGTGGTCTTGTTCACCCGGCTCTCATGGCCCCAGGATTTCCCAAAACAAAGAAGGAGAAAGGAACAGGTAAGTGGGGAAATTTATCTATATAGGGTTAATTGGGGTTAGTAAGGAGTGAGAGGGGGGGGGTTTTGTGTGGAGGTGAAGGAATGTGGGGGGGGTTACGTTTCTCTTGTGTCTTCCTTTTGTTGTGCCCTGTTTGTGACCCCCTTACAGTTCTATCCACTGGTCTGGGTACGGTCCTTGTGGGGTTACCCTTCAGTTAACTGTGGTGCTATTTAAATGGGATCCCCTTCCCTACATGACCTCAGCCCTCTCCACTTAGCCCCTTTAAACCCAGCCAACCACCCAGAACCCCAGTCCCAGTCCCGGTACGCTCGTACCTGACTTGGCCACGCCCCTCCAGGGACGTGGCCGGCTTGTAGGCGATCTCCCGACTTCGTCTCAACAGGGGCGGGAGGCGCCCAAGGGTTTCCGCTCTCTGTCCGCTGTTCCTTCTCTACGGCGGGGTTTTCCTTCTCTTTTGGTGGTCCACGGCATTCGTCTCTCCGGCTCTCCCTGACGTCGGCGTCTCTCCCTGGGTTGCGCGACTCTCCTCCTCCGTCGGTCGTCCCTCCTCCTTCTATCTGACGGATGACGTGGGACGTCATCACGTCAGGAATCCCTCGGGTGCCCCCGGGGTATCCTCCGGCGGCCGTTTGCTCCGACCCGGAACCGGCGTCTGGAGGCGCCCGGTTACAGGCGTATTTCCAGCATAGAACGGCCGTCTCATCGTCAATAAATTCACAACTGGATATGTCATAAACAGGTGTGAATATGTACTTAAAAAGCTCATCTGGATCTGTGACGATGGAAGTGTTTGACAAATTGGTACGTTGTGCGAACTTTCCCCACAAGGAATTGAGACAGAGCTTAGCTAGCTGACGGCGGGCGGGGTTAACCTTAATGAACGCCGGTCTCAGTTTAATACCCTCGCGAGCTTTGTAATCAGCGATATACTTTTTCTTTGAGGGCTCATCGACACACCATTCTGGATACCCCGAGGCCTCCTGCTTGTCTCTGAGAAACAAGTTGATGTACTCAGAAAAGAGCTGGGTTGTTGTGTTTGGAAAGTGCCAGACTTCCAGGATTTTACCTAGGCGATACCCTTTCTCTAGGGCCGTCTGCACCTCGATGGTGCACCATGTCCCCTCCAGCACCCTCTGCTCATCACTATGCCGACACTCGCTAAGCTGTTTACTTTCAACGCAGGTACGGCATAGGGGGAACATTAGCTTACCCTCGACTCTATAAGGAAGCACCGGAAAGTAAAGTTTCCGCGGTGGGTGAATCTGACACTTAATGATTCCAAAGTACTCTTTGAGAGGTTTAAAGTTCTGGTATATGATTGTAGGATGGCCCATAGGGTACAACTTCACCTTGTTCACAAACGGATACAGACTTGTGAAGTCGTAGTAATGTATTTTCTCACCAGGGCCAGCTACACGGTACAATTGAATGGCGTTTGTACGCCCGCCGAATAAGGCGTCACGGGGTTCCAGCGGTGAAGGTAACTGCTGGCTCTTAATAAAAGTGCTCAGTTCACCATCTTTCGATAGCTCAGTTACCCAATCATGTTCCCATAGAGTTCTCAAAACAAACCCACAACTCTCAATATACTGCGCCTTCGCCATAGTCCTGCGGTGCAGATGTTCAAACGAGGTTCCCTGCAGTCTATTAAACTCATGGGGCTTGTAACACTGAGGGCAGCCATGGTAAAAACACCCGTTGAACTCAAAGGCCGTTGGTACGCCGTTAATTAATGCATACCCGTCTAGATAGTAGCGACCCAGCCGGTATTCGCCACCCTGCAGAGCGTGCTGAATGAAGATGCTCTCACGCGCAGAGACGTACATGAGCCACTGAATAGAGGGGGTGGAGTAACGTTTCTGCTTGCCGTTATAGAGGTCGGGTGGTACTAAGGCGATAGTTTCAGGCAATAAAAACATGTGTTTATAAATAGACATGCACATTGAAGCCAGAGTAATGTTTTGAAATGGGTCCAGGTATACAGTTATTTTTTTTTTACTCTTGAGTGATTCGGTTTCAACAAACAGGACCCGCTTTGTCATCGCCACCACAACATCTCTGAAAAGGTTGCATGCTTTTCGCAATATCATAACATCCGCCTGACAGTATGCTTTCAATTCAGTTTGAAAATGAAACCATTTTTCACGGTTTTCATCGTACCACTGTAGAAAACTCTCTTTTTCAGAGGGCATCATGTACTCGCAACCATAACTGTCGGGCGGAGGCATAGGGCCGCTGTAATTCTGATTAGCCCAGGTGTTAAAAAAGTGAGGGAAATAACCTTTACAGCCTTCAAACCCAAAGGCTTTTGGCAGTTTGCTCAACTTCATGGGCAGAAAATTCAAGGTGTCTATGAACCTAATGTCAAAAGGTACAACCTTAAGCAGCATTAGTTTGGAACCTTGGGTTATGAGACTAATGGGCAACTTTTCATGTATCAGGTCACGGATAATGAAGAATGAGTCATATGCTTTGGAGTTGTGAGCCAGAAATGTAAAATCCTGGTATCGAGGTTGCATGAACGTGATGAGGAAATCATTCACGCAGGACCGTCCTTCAAACTCCCAGCTCTCATCACCTGTTAGATGGTGGGCGTAAATATAGTTTGGCTGGTGCACACCCGTCTCTTGCGTACACTCTATATCAAAGACGATATAGTCTTCTGTTTTTTTTGGGTAGTGACTTCTGAGCATGTAACACTCATGTGTTGTTCCGGCTATAAAAGCAGCGGTACACCTAGGGCATTCCATGCCTTTACATTCATGGTCGACAGGTTTATAGCGACCGCACGCCCCACAGTCGGCTTTAAGAACACATTGGGCTAGGCCGATGTGCGTGATTAAGCAGTCTTGCGACCGACAAAACAGCTTACACTTTGTGCAGTTCACTTTCTGAGCACTGTCATTGACACAACCGTCCCTCTGACACATTTTACAGTGAAATTCACACTGGTGTTTGGTCCGATTGTTGTATATATGATCGCAATGCTCGCACACATACTTGGCCCCTAGAAAACCCTTCAGGTTCAAGACACCGTAAAAGTGGTTTTCATGATGCAACACATACACGGTCTTGTTTTTCACACTTTCATTGGTAGTGAAGTACTTCCAAGAACCGGCATGGTATAGAACTTTAACCGTCACGGCAATGTGGTTCTCAAAAAGGCCCAGATCCCCAAAACCGACCATTTTGTCAGTCGGTATCTGAAGTGCCTCATGTGCCGCTACAGCCATCGACATAATGACGGCGTCTGGGGTAGAGCGGTCCATCAATAAGCCCGCAATGCTTGCGGCCAGACACATGTTGGTAGCTCCGGTATTAAAATCGAGCAACCACCGAGATTTCTTGCCAATGATTTTACTGTACATAACGCTCTTTAAGGCTCTGGAAGCACCACCCTCGCGACCCCTAACAACGAGGGCGATGATTCTAAAGGACCCGTACGCCAATAATTCAGCCTTGCTCTGTAAAAGTTTAGATAGGTTTTCTAAAAACGTTACAGCGTCAAACACATCCCGAGATGACCGTCTGGTAAACAGGGGACTATTGAGACCCTGTCCCTGAAAACGCATCTGAAAGAAATCATTAGGACCCACATCGTGTAACAATCGTTCGATTAGCGCTTGCACAGCCTGATGTATAGCTATAATGCCATGATCTGAGGAGTGTAGGCGATCTAGGTTAACAAACCTAAACTCCTCATAGTGTTCTGTAGCGTTAAACCGCTCTACAACTCGACTATACCGTCTCACACTTTCCATAAATACTGGTTCTGAAGCCTCAGTTTGAGAATTACTGGTTGTTGGAGAGCTCACAGGGGTATGGTTAGATGTAGATGTGTTTTTAGACCTTCTGGTAACGCAGAGTCTGGCTTTCTTTAACTTTTTTATTACAGCCTTGCGTTTTCTAGAGCTACCAAGCCACTTTGGCTTCTTATGGGCCCATCTGGTTTTTGGTAACTGTCCCCCGCCGATCTGAACAATATTTGTGTTGTTTACAAATGGTGACACTGACCCTACACCTACTTCGGATGGGGCTCCTCCAGACTGCTTAAGGCTGAGACGGCTCGGACCGCCACCCCCAGAGGACCTGTAAAGACCAACAGCACCTCCTAACTCTATATTTTGAGGTCTTATGGGTGCTGGTTTTGGGGGTTGACATGACCTCTGACTATTGAGCGCTCGTAAAACTCTTAGAGCTCTACTAAGTAGGTGCTGTGGCTTCTTTTCATATTTAGACCTATGGCCCATTGTACTGGTAAAGGTACCTCTAACATTCCCCGTGTATGTACGCGCGCCTAGTCATGATGGTATGTTACCCATGGCTATAACTGTTGAAGCGCAAGTTTGGGCCATTGTGTTTCTACACCGAGCCATCAGCTGTCTTAAAGCCTTTATGCTAGCTCTGGATGTCGCTATATTACCGTCGTTCTTACACAGTTTTAAAGTTTTTAGACGGAGCTGGCATTTTAATTGTCTGAACGACTGATGAATTTCTTTAATGTAGCTGTCTAGAACTCTAGCACGGTTTGAAAGGTTGGTTTCAAGGCCCGTACTTATGACATTAGAGGTATGATTGCCAACTCCCTGAGCCACCCCGGTTATAGGACAATGGCTGGCGTTATCACCACCACTCACTGTTGCTGGACCAGGGCGGGACGTAAAAACAGGGTTCCAGTGTGAACACCCAGGAGTTTGAGAGTCCTGATCATCGCTCGAGGGTGTTCCAAAACTCTGATTTTGCGTTCCGCTACACCCTATACTGCTGTCGGGGTATATTGATGAGGATGGTGAAGACCACTGCGCACAGGCACTTGGCGCAGGACTGGTGGCGTCGTATGCCCCCGGGGGTGTATCGGGGGACATCAGACATGGGGATGCCGGGGCTTCAGAACTTTGGGTAGTACCAGCTAGAGCCTTAAGAAGCTCTATACAGTGGGAGTAGGGATCCTCTGCAAGGTGATCATTTTCCAAGGAGGGGTCATATAACACAGAGGGGATAGTTGTACACCCTGTAGGGGTTGGGGTGTGGCCAGACACCCCGGTATTAGAACTCTGGGCCCTAGGGGGAGCCGGTTGTACCTTAACAACATTTTTAAAAGACAGGTCTAAAGGTCCAGATTGCAGCTCTGGGGTCTGGAACTTCTTCCTACGACTCTTTAAGGACAACCGATTTATTTTAGGACTGCTGCACTGTTTTGGGGCCCCTCCAGAGACCTCACACGGTACAAACAGTTGGGCGTTTGGTGTTGTACGATTGATACTGTCCGTTTGTCCATGCCCCATCCCCGGGATAGCTGTTGCAGAAGTGTTCGCTGTACTAGGCATTCCCTTTATGACGGTTGGTGTGGGGCCGTTAAGAGTTGTACCTGGACCATGATCGGTGGCTGTAGAGAGGTTGCAGGGTGGGTCTTGATGTTCGGGTTGGTTCACGTGTACCGATGACGCGGTGGGGTTTTGAGCAGTCCCAGTGCAGACCTTTAAAGACGACAGCCGCTGCTTAGGCTGAGGGCCGACGTCTCCGGAGCTCTGGGGTGATGATTCTAGGATGTAAAAAAGATAGCAAAATACATATTAGGGGGTTAGTTATAGCTGGTATACCGGTGGGTGTGAAAGACGTTTAGACACACTAAGGACAGTATACATCAGCCTCTACATTTTCTAAAAAATCACCTTTGGTTTTTCGGCTTGAGGGGCCCTTCTTAATGGGCGGGCCGTCCTTAGAACCAGGGGACTTCCTTTTGCGGGGCTGGCTTTTAAGCTTTGCATCCAAATTCCGGATCGCTTCATCCACAGGGACCCCTCGGGATAAAAAACATAAAAAATAATGTTACACATACAAGATAATACATAGACTATACGAACTCACTATGATGACCAAATATAGGTCTGATTGTAGGGCTTGTTAGGTTTTCAGAGAGGGTTACAAAAAGAACCCTAATATTTACCTGCAGTAACGTTATCCTGTGACAAGGTGTTTGACCCTTCTTGAACATGGAGGATTTGTTGGAGAGAGGCAAGCGCACACCTGAGTTCAGCATCATAACCTATGCAAGCACATGGGTTCCCATTAGCAGTAAAATAAAAATAACATTCCTGACAACGTCGTTCAGAACGACCAAGGGCCTGTAACTCACCTTGCTGCACGGTCTCCATTTGCACATGGGGTTCCCCAGACTCTTGACAGTCCTGTGTACAAGAGAGACAGATTTACCTTTAAGCACCCCACAATTCATCTTCTAGGGCAGAACCCTTCATAAAAGCACACCGAGTGTTGACATTTTTTTTAAATTTGAGGAAAAAAAATAAAAAAGAAAATACAAAAAAAAAATTAATAATTAAATTTTTTTATATATATATACATATATATATCAAGATTCAAATTGTTGAATCCCTATGTTCTGTAAGTATAAATACATATTGACAACTGTAAAACTTTTCTCAAAAACTATACACGGTTTAATAAACAAATTCCACATGGTGGCGCTCTTGCATAATACGAGCTCTAAGGTTGTCTCTATAAGACATAGCCAGGAAAATGGATCCTAGGAGCCATGCCTGGTTTTCACCTTAGCTGAACAAGGCTGTGAACCATGTGTGGGGGCGGAGCTCAGTCTAAACTCCTAGCTGAGCCAATTCCAACACCACACAGTCTTTGTTTTAAAAAAAAAGAAAATGGCCGGATGTGGATGCAACATGTGTGAGGTCCTGGGTTTTTTCAAGGCAACAAAATCAGATCCAATGCCATCCTGAACTACGGTGAGTGGTGTGGGGTACTTGAGGGGTCTGAGGCTCCCTACCAGGGATAGTTATTTTTTAATCATTATTATTTTTTATTTATTTCAACAGCTTTTATTTTATTTTTAATTTATGTGTTTTTCTATTTTTAAAATGTTCTAGACTTCAGGGTCTCCTAAACCCCTGGTCACACTTGCTATATATATATATATATATATATATATATATATATATATATATATATATTTTCTTTTTTAAAAGGCTGCCACATGGAGGCCTGGGGGTCTCTGAGCCCTGTGCTCAGGGCCCTCATATTTGTATTTGTATTTTTTTTTTTTTTTAAATGCTGCCCTATGGGGCCTTGGGGGCCCCAATCCCAAGGCCCCCAAAACACTATTTATTTTTTTATTTTTTATATTTGTATGGGCCCTAGGGCCCTAGCGCGCGAGGTCAGGGCCCCACAGACCCGGGCCTCGCGCCATTACTATATATTTTTTTTTTTAAAACAAGCAAATGCCGCACTCTGGCGGCAAGCGATCGGATCCCCGAGACCTTGGGAACCCCACGAGGTCTTGGGGATCCGATCGGATGGTTTAATTAGAGAGAATGCCGCGCTGAAACACGCACGGCATTCTCTCTAATTAAACTTTCAACGCGGCTCTCAGAAGCCGCAGGGGTGTTCCCCAGCGGCTTCTGAGAGCCGCGTTGTTAATAATCCCATTTTTTTTTTTTTAAAACTGCCGGTAGAGGTCTCCGAGGCTGTAAACGCTCGGAGACCTCGTTATCAAGTTAGGAGATCTCTTCACAGAGGCAGCGCGACCTCCGAGAAGAGATCTCCTAACTTGATAACGCTGTCTCCGGGCGTTTACAGCCTCTGGAGACACGCGTTATTAACTTAACCAGAGCTGCTTTCAGAGACAGCCCGGTCTCTGGGAGCAGTTTTGTTAAGTTAATAACGCGGGTCCCCAGAGCCCAGGACGGCTTTGGGGACCCGCGTTATTAACTTAACAAAGCGGCTTTCAGAGACCTGCAGGTCTCTGGGAGCAGTTTTGTTAAGTTAATAACGCGGGTCCCCACAGCCCAGGACGGCTTTGGGGACCCGCGTTATTAACTTAACAAAGCGGCTTTCAGAGACCTGCAGGTCTCCGGGAGCAGTTTTGTTAAGTTAATAACGCGGGTCCCCAGAGCCCAGGACGGCTTTGGGGACCCGCGTTATTAGCCTAGCACAGCTGCTTTCAGAGACCAGCAGGTCTCTGAAAGTAGTTTTGCTAGGTTAATAACACCGGTCCCCAGAGCACAGACCGGCTCTGGGGACCACGAGTTATTAACCTAGCAAAGCTGCTTTCAGAGACCTGCAGAGACCTGCAGGTCTCTGGGAGCAGTTTTGCTGAGTTAATTACTCGGGCCCCAGAGCGCAGTATGGCTCTGGGAACCTAGTGATTAACTTAACAAAGCAGCTTTCAGAGACCTAGTGGCCTCTGAGACCAGTTTTTGCTAAGTTAATCACAAGGGCCCCAGAGCTCAGGCCTGCTCTGGGGGGCCCTTGCTATGAACATTTTGGCGCTGCTCTCAAGAGGCCTCGCGGTCTCTTGAGAGCCACGCCGCAAAAGTTCATAACCTGGGCACCCCAGAGCTATGGTTGACCCCTTGGAGCGTAGTTATTAATTTTAGAGCTCTGCACCCCGGAACTCATTGCGCTGAGCTCTAAAATTAACAACTAGGCCACCCCCAAAAGCTCACCACTTAAACACACTATTGCGGCCATATAATACTGGCCCATACCATAAAATACACATAAAAAAATACATAAAGAGCCCCATAACATTTCCTGTACAAATTAAATACAGCCCCACCACTAATACCATTAGCTACACAACCCCTGAACCATGACGTACACAATAAGCCCACCATACTGCCATCAAAATAAGTGCAACCCCACAAAAATACAGGCCCTGACATAACACAAGACCCCACATGTACTAATCAAGCATGACCCGCCGCCCCCAAAATAAGTGCAGACCCCCAAAAATACACGCCCATACACAACCCCTGAAACATCGAGTACAATTTAAGCCATGGCACAACTCCACAAAACAAGTGCAGCCCTTCAAAACTACATACAAATGCATAACCCCAGAACCCATAAGTACAAATTAAGCATGGCCATCAGCCCCCAAAATAAGTGCATACCCTCAAAAATACATATCCATACATAGCCCCAGAACCACCATGTACATATTAAGCCGTCCCACTACACCCCACACCGCAAGTGCGCTCGCGCTGAAATACATGCCTATGCATAGCACATAACCCCCACAAGTACCAATTAAACAGCCCCGACCCATAAAACAAGTGCAGACTTTAAAAAATACCTACAGATACACAAACCCACAACTAGCATGTACAGATCAAGCAGTACCAACACAATCCCCAAAATAAGTGCGCCCCCCCCGCAAAAATACCCACAAATACATAGCACAAGCCCCTACAAGTACCAATTAAACAAAACCAACCCATAAAGTAATTACAGTATCTCAAAAATACACTAATAGCTTTTAAATTTGTATTTGTTTTCTTTTTTTTTTTTTTTTTTTTTTTTTTAAAAGCAGACATTTTACATATCTATGTATAGTTAAACAGGTTGGTGCTAATATCATTGTTAAACTTTAGTAAAACACATACACACACCACACTGTTACAGACCTTAAGTAGAAGATGTTCAGCATCACCAGTCTGAGCTCTGCCCTTCATGTTTCCAGCCATGATGTCCTGATACAGCCCTGCTTGCCACAACTGTCAGTATGTAGTTCAGAAAAAAGAGGTCTGTGAAGGTGGGGGGCTCTTATACCATGCTCACTGGGGTAATTATGCCTGTGCTCTATGATTGGTGGGACCTGGAAATAGACATCTGTTATAGGTTAGCAATAGTTGGCCTTTGTTGTGTTTCAACTTTTAATTACAGGGTCGGTTTCTAATTTAACCCCCACATCTGTCACCCCTGGAAAGAATGTAGGCCCATCTCTGTTTTAGATCAGCCTTGCCCCTTAACCTCTGTTGTGTTTCAAACTTTTAATTACCGTGTCAGTTTCTAATTTAACCCCAACCTCTGTCACCCCTGGAAAGAATGCAGGCACATCTCTCTTTTAGATTAACCATGTCACAACAACCTCTGGGGTGTTTCAAACTTTTAATTACTGGGTCAGTTCTGGGACCCCCTGAAAGAATGCAGGCACATTTCTGTTTTAGATTAGCCATGTCACAACAAACTCTGGGGTGTTTCAAACTTTTAATTACATGGTCAGTTTTCTAATTTAAACCATCTGTGACCCCCACCCCCTGCAAGAATGCAGGCACATCTCTGTTTTAGATTAACCATGTCACAACAACCTCTGGGGTGTTTCAAACTTTTAATTACATGGTCAGTTTCTAATTTAAACCATCTGGGACCCCATGAAAGAATGCAGGCACACCTCTGTTTTAGATTTACCTCTCTACATTGATAGGTTGGCTCTAACATAAGCAGCATTTGACCATTCCCACTTTTTTTTTTTTTTTTTGGATTAGCCAACAGTGTGGAGGTTTGACCAGACCGCCCACTTTGCAGCCCTATGCAGAGGCACCCTAACAGTCACTTGGGCATGAATGTCTGACATGTCCAGACCTGTCCCTCTCAAGCTCTGAAACCACGTGCACATCACTAAGTCATACTTTTTACATATCTCATAGGCCAAAACCCAGGGGCTAGGACCCAGACACAGGGCTAACACGTGACAACATGAGGGCCCAGCCCAATTGACACCCCCATGCACACACGTCACTTCCGGGGAGGGCTTTCAGGGACAACGGAAGTCCCAGCCACCGGATATGACGTCATATCCGGGTCGGGATAACTGTCACTTTTAATATGGTGATTAAAGGTATCCCTTCCTACTACTCGTTTCCCTTAATTACCTTTAATTTTGTGTAATTTTGCTAAACTTTCATGCCATTACCCAAAATCATATTACACAATTTTTGCACCAGTAACTGAGCTTGTCCATCTAGTCAGATCGTCTTCTCACTTTCCTCAGCACTCTGTCGCTATAGGACAAGTTCTTCTCAAGCAAGCCAACAACTACAGGGAGCGGTTCGACTCAGATCGTTAGGGTTCTTGGAATACAGTTTCTATAGCAGAAGATGGCTCTAAGTCTACCTTTGGACCACATGGATTCCTTCTTCAATTCCAGAAAGGTAGTCTTCTTTGGAGTAGTTCAGTCATTCATTCGAGATGAGAACTTCGTTAATCATAATAAACCTCTCAGGTTTCTCACTCCCAGGCTCACAGCAAATGCATGCAGTTTCTGTAGTGGGTATACTTTTTAGGCATAGTCAAGATTTCCATGTATCCAAAAAACAAATTGGCAACTCCTTTGTATCAATGAATACTTTGCTAACCTCATAAAATACCATACTAACCCACTACTACATAGAGTATCTGGCTGAAAACGAAGGCAAAAGGAAGATGTATTTGCTTTCTGTATAGACTGCCTGTTTCCAGCTACATCTTGAACTCCTCAATGTGGCCCGCTTTTCCAGAAACGTAAATGGCAATTTCCTGCTTTGTTTTACACAGACACATTTCTAACCACCTTCTCTGCTTGATTTGAGACTTTTTCATTTGCAAGTTTGTTATAAATTTCACTTTCCAGAGTTTGATCATTTTTGCCAATTGGCAGCCATACTGAGTAAAGTGTGCTAAAGCAAACTTCAATCTCTTTTCAATCCTTAAGACAATTGCAATAAGAGTGGTAGCATTTGCTAAAGATGCTGCACACTGTGGCCCTCATTTCAATCCTTGACGGGCGGCAGAGGCCGCCCGCCAAGGTTGAACCGCCAAACGGCCGCCTATGTGGCCACAAACCCGCTGGCCGCATTTCAACATCCCCGCTGGGCCGGCGGGTGGAAATAGAGTTTCCGCCCGCCGGCAAAGTGGGGATGTGTGTCGTAGCAGTGCAGCGGCGGGTGCAGCAACACAGTGGAAATTGCAATGGGGCTGTGCCTGGGGGCCCCGCGAGTCCCCTTACCGCCAGCCTTTCCATGGTGGTAGACAGCCATGGACAGGCTGGGGGTAAGGGGCGTCAAAATCCCCAGGGCAGCGCTGTCCTGGTGGATTGCGACTGCTGGGACCGCCATGGCGATATACCGCCGCGATCAAAATGTGGCATTTCGTACCGCCAGCCTGTTGGCGGTACGAACGCCACTTTAACCCTGGTGATCGGTGACCGTCAGGGTTAAAATGAGGCCCTATATGCTGTATCCAATTGTGTAAAATAGACAAGAGGAGTATCAACTAGAAAAATATGCAGTATATCATATGCATAATATTTTGAATTCAATAGTATAACATAGACATGTTAGTCACGAGGGAACATGTTTTCTTCCTGGGTTGTTATCTACAAATGAACTGGGGTAAGGTTCACTATTCATAAAAGGAAATGTCTGACCTTTGGAAGAATCTTGGCACTAGTTAGAAAACTACAATGAGGTGTGGCTGACCAACAATTTTTCGAGCATCATATATTCCAGTTAGAGGGATTAACTGGCAGAAGTTCATTTATTACATCCAGTTGTATCATCCATATGCCATTGCAAACATTTTCTTAGTATATCTGTTTTGCTCTGACATTATGTATTCTTCTGTATATTTTTATAAATCTTTCATCCTCTTACAATTAACTCTTTGGAAATCTACTGATCTTATCTATAATATGTTATGATATATTTAATCTAAAAAAGATGCATTCATTAATTTATGTTACACTGACTATATTCCAGCTTGCTTGATTAGTATGTGTTATTGAGGTATATTTATGAAGGTGGTTCTATTTGCTTTTCCAGAATTATGTCTGCATGTTATGATCCCTTGAATTTGTAAGCTGCCTTTTCCCCAGTCCTCACAGGTTGGAAGAATTAACCCTGTTAACCAATTAAAGCAGTTAAAATGGTCTCAAACGTCTGTAAAAAATCTACAGAAAGTAGTTGGATGAAATCTAACAAGACTAACAAATTGAAACATATGTATTCCCACCCATTTTCCTAAATTAGACGTGTATTACAAAAGGAATTAGTAAATATCCCAGATGAAATATTATTTGAGTCCAAAATTTTTAGCACCTATTAAAGTATAGCGTGAGCTTCAACCTATGCAGGATTGTCTCTGCCTCCAAAACAACCTCCCAAATGAAGGGCAAATAGGTAAAGGTGCTGGAAATACTACAAACGTGTAAGTGAAATGACAGACACAAGCATCCCGACTGAAGACCAGTGTTTAATATGAATGAACAGGCATATGGAGTCTTAGAGGCTGGATTGTAATTACGTACAAGATTTCTCCCAAAATCTGACTAAGGTCTGGAAATTGTCTTCATGAACACCGTGAACATACAACACCAAAGGCATATGAAGTAAATATGAAGGCATTGATGTTTTATCAAGAATGAGGGCCTGGTGCATAAATCACTTTTTCAGTTTCAAACTCTTCAATGTTCATGTTCACCAGGTTTGTGACCACAAAATAGTGTTCTGCTACGTACAAAATCATTTGTGTGAGTCAGAGATTATTTTCTGACTTGTAAAAGCTGGTCTGTGAGTGGCAAGTAGGAGGAGGTGGGAAAGCAGCCATTCCCTCCAATTTGCAAGTTGCAATGGGATGCATCTGTGGTAACACCCCAGCTGAGGTTGTAACTGATAAACTGAGAAAAAGCTGTACCTATTGGATCTTGTCGGGCAGCCTGGGGCGGGGGGAGGATGTGCTTCCTTCCGTGTTTACCAAGAGAGGAAATATTTTTTTTTAAATGCAGCACTTTTCGCTGCAGCTGACACACGCTGCTTAAAAAACCCTTTTTAAAAATTTCAAATGCCGGGTAGGTGGCCTACTATTTCTTTGCAGGCCACCACCCCTGCATTCCCAGTCACTGTCAGTGGGTCATATATACAGACATCCTTAATTATTATTCATTTTGCAGTTGGTTTTGTACCTCCTGCAAATAGGCGATTTGTAATAAAAGCTCTTTATTCACAGATCGCTCTGCAAATTGCACACCTGTTCACGGACTAGTCGGTGTGCAATTTAAAGATGTTTGTTAACATGTGTTAATACCTTATGTACACCAAGTCCTTTGTGTGTTTGGAGATGATGCAAGATAAACATGCAATCTAAAATTGACTCCGTTACACACATGGGAAGATCTTTCTCAATACTGTTCTTAAATGCGATCAGAAAATACATTTATACGTAATTTATCTGTTGAAATATAATTCAAAATACGCTATTCTGTTAGGACTCCCTGGAGGTAGCAGCTGCTACATCTGGCTTGTGCCAGCGGCCCCTATCAATGCCTTAAGTGTGGAAAATGCAGTGCTAAGAACAAACAAGCATTTGCAATGCAATGAGTCTCACGTTTGCTCGAGGTAGTTAGCGTTGTATATTCCTAACTGGACTTTTCTTGCCACATAAATTGAAAATGAAAAGTAAAACAGTTGACATAAGTGAGCCGATTCAAAGTGCCACAGCCGCCATGAACGTGAAAGAGAGACACAAAAGAAAAAAGACGTTTGCTCACAGTCAAACTTATCGGCAAACGTGCAATTATCTATCTAACAGGGTCGGTGTCCAAGGTGGTAACAAAACAGCCCCAAGGAGGGACAAACGTAAAGCACTCACTAATGATAACAATGGATTTTGAAAGGCAAGCCTATGAACAAGTGTTATGTTGTACAGTGGGCGTGGTTAAAATACCAGAGATAGATTACAACAGTTCAGCGCACTTGCAAGCTCGATCAAAAAAGAGTAAGCGTCCTCAAGAACACAGCTTGTTTTCTTCAGTTTCCTCTGAGACTTAGGACATTCACTTTCTGTTCAGTAAAATTAAAAAATGTATCAGTCTCGTGAAATATTAAAACAGTGAAAAAAAACCTTTCTAAACAACTTTTTGTGGTGTTACATTAATAATGACAAACAACAAAGTGCCAGATTTACAAGAAAATGATGATGTGTGGCGCTGCTCCAAATTTTGATAACGCAGGGATGCGCCGTATTTACTGGAATACTGTGTACCCCTGTGTTTCGTCCTGTGCTGGTGCTAAGTTTGCTGCTGTGTACCATTGCGGCCAACCTTGCGCCATGGTGCAAGGATGGCTGCGTTGAGGAGAAGATTGTTTTTGTGCAGTAAGGAATACCTTTCTGCACAAAAACAATCTTAAATGGTGATTTGCTCTTTCTAGGGGTGCTGCAAAATGCAGCACCCCTAGAAAGAGCAAAAAATGAGGAGAAATGTAAGCTTTTCTCCTTGTTGCCCCACTCTAACACCACCCTTGGGGTGGCATTAGATTTTGGCGCTGCCTTAGGTTTACTAAACATGTCAATCGGAAGCAGCGTCAAAATGCAATGGGTGTTGCTGTGGCATGCCCACAGCAACACCCATTGCATGCTCCTTCCACGAAAAGTGCTGGGTGTGAAGGGGCAATATTTACAAGGTGGAGTTAAGCCACAAAAAGTGGCTTAAAGCCACCTTGTAAATACGGCGCAGTGCATTGAGCCACCAGATAGTTACAAAAAGTGACTCTCCAGTGGTGATAGGGCCTTGTAAATCTGGACAAAAGTCTTCACCTCTTTGCTTAACAAGTGTGTCAGTGTCCTTCAATGTATAATAAATCAAACCATTTAAACCCATAACAAAGATGGACATAATAGCTACTGCTTTAAATCTCTTTTTTGTGCTTCTCCCTGGGATTTTTCAAGGATTTTTCTGTTTTGGTGCACACTAGGGGATCAATTGAACCATAACAATTTTGGCTCGCAGTGCTGATCTGTGTTTTGTGGCACAATATACTCCACTTTGAATTTTACAAATATATTTTTTAATGCAATATAATGGGAAAGGTATAATGTTTCCCTGGCTCGTCATTTTAGCTTCATAATTAAAATATAGCAGTATCTAAAATAGATATTTATGTAGTGACTGGTCTGTGATGATATCAGAACCCTTAATATGGGGTTCTTAAGTCTAACATTGTCAATTATTGAGAAGGCATCAGAGTGAAGATCATGTGATCACTTCCTGGTTAGGTACATAGTCAAAAATTGTATGATGTCACACTCTCTGGTGTCATTGAAGTCAAAAGATATTTGATGTTACGGCTACTGATGCCTGCGGTGATGCGTCTACTCTTAGAGCCTATTTTCTACTACTCATTGGAACTCTTCCTACACAACCTCTAGTAGTGATCTCAATTTTTTCAGAATATATTTTCTGTGCTGTAGTGTATGTAGAATGCATGTTTAGTAGTGTTGTGTCTCCTAAAACATTTATGTCATGTATTTTACTGATGTCATCTTTGAGAATGTTTGAGGGTTCTGGAGCACATCAATAGCAGATTTATAACTTAATATACATTAAAATGACTAATACCTGCTGTCCAAGCCACTGTTATAACTTTGGGTGGCCTATAATAGCTGGAATTGCAGCACATGTAGGAGTGCAATGGTTAGTACTTATGTTAGTACTTTCATTGGCAGTGCTGCCATGGCAGTGGGTGGTGCAAACTGCAGTGGCATCCTGAGAGGTTGCTGATGACTCTGGATGGCACCACTTGCTATCTATCACGGAATGTTTGTTATATGGAATAAACCTGCGTTTAATAACACATACCTCGGGAGAGTTGTGTTTTCTTGCTTTGGTACTTTGTTCCACCCATCATTACATATGTTTTTCAGGATTGGACTTAAAGGAATACATTTAACTATTCACCGTTACTGAAACACAGTGGCCCTCATTACGAGTATGGCAGTCAGCGTACCTGCAGAACACAGCCAAGTCAGCTTTCAGCCCACCACAGCGGAAGGGCCGGCGCACCAGGCAGCAGCCATCTCCAGCCAGGATTTCCAGGACGGAACCACCACCACCAAAATCCTGGCAGAAATGAACAATAAAAAAGGGAACACCTACCTTCATGAACACGGGCACATCGATAGGCACCATGGCACTTGAATTGCAACTGCTTCCAATCCTCTACCTGGCCCTGCACACACTGGAGGAAATGACATTAGTACACACACACACACAACACGGGAAGCCATGTCCATACACACACACGCAAACAAACACCCGTACCAACACACACAAACCAATACCCAGAACCACCACACATACATGGTGAGTGAAAGCCAGGACTAGGTAGGTAACAATAACACCAACCGTGTAGTGCCGCATGAATACCATATATTTAAAAAATGTGCAATAACAAATGTACATACAGGCCCAAGGGCCAGCCCAAAATCCATGGTGTCCCGAGGCACTGAGCACAAGATGACGCCCCAACTTGACTCCTGACTGAAAAGTGCAGACCTCCACAGGGCAGGGGCATCAATGGGGAATGCAGGCACCTCAGGGGGGAGGCGGTTAGGGGTGGGAGGGTCCTTGGGCTTGGAGGGGGGGTCTTTCCATCTGGGCCTGGAGGGGGATGCCTTAGGAGTGCCCTTGGATGGGGGGCTTAGCAAGGAGGGTGGTTTGGGATTGGCCTTGGATGGGGAGGGCTTTGCAAGGGGGTGGGTTTGGGCTTGGCCTTAGAAGTGGAAGGTGTGGGCTTGGCCTGAAAAGAGGAGGGAGTGGGTTTGGGCTTGGGTTTGGCAGCAAGAGCAGTGGATGTGACAGGGGCGGAAGTGGCAGGTGGTGGAGGGACATGGGCAGGGGCAGGGGCAGTGGCAGACCTGGATGCGGAAGACTGGGGCATAGGAAGGGTAGCAGGGTGCTTGGGGGAACAGGGACTGGGTCAGTGGTGGGGAACAGGGAAAACTCACTGAGGAAACATTTTTGGGAACACATGGGAGGTCACTGGAAAGACGTTTGGGATTGGAGGGAGTGGGTATGGTTGTGAGGGGTGTATGTAGATGTGCCATGGGTGCAGGTGCGTGGGTAGATGAAATATGTGTGCTTGGGGACTGTTGGGTGGGTGAGTTTGTGCATTTAGGTGTACTGGGAGGAGGTGGGGAGGAGATGCAGGGAGATGACAGGGGCGAATGTGAGTGTAAGTTGGGGTGGTGTCTGCAGGTAGGGTGGATGTGCTGCATGTGGGTGTGTTGATAGTCTGTGCCAGTGGTGTATGGGGTGCAAGAATGAGTGTCAGAAGATGTGGTGACGGTGGCAGTGAGGGCATATGTGGCAGGAACAGTGACTGATGTGATGCTACCTGCAGGTGTGAATGTTGTGTCAACTGTGAGGGGAGGTGCTTGGGGGTGTCAGTGAAGGGTGTGGATGTTGACATGTCTTCGTGTGTGTGTTGAGTGTGTGTATAGCTGTGGTGGTGTCTGTGGTGCTTATGCTCATCTTAGCATACTGAGTCTGTTGATGTGGATGCATGTGGGTCAGTAGGTGTGCCTTGGATGTGTGAGGGGAAAGCGATGTGGGTTTGGGAACAGGTTGCTAGAGGGGGACGGAAGAAGAAGGGACACTGGCTGCCATCAAGGAGGAGGCAAGAGCCTGAAATGATCTCTGTAGGCCAGACAAGACACCGTGAATGCCTTCCAGGAACACATTGGACTGTTGCATCTGGGATGCCAGTCCCTGGATGGCAATCACTATAGTTGTCTGCCCCACAGAGATGGACCTCAGGAGGTCAATAGCCTCCTCACTGAGGACAGCAGGGCTGACTGGGGCAGGGGTAGAGGTGCCTGTGCCAAAGGAGATGCCCACCCTCTTGGGTGAGCGGGCATGGGCAACTGGGTGGTGAGCTACAGGGAGGGCGGTGCTGGTAAGGGTGTTGGCAGACAAGGCTTGTGCTGGGGTGGTCCCAGATGGGTCCGCCAAAGCCAGGGAGCCACCATCATAGGAGGAATCTGAAGATGTAGTGGTGGATCCAGTCTCCCCCATGGCACTCCCCAGGCCTTCCGTCCCACTGGTCCCCTCTGCTCTGCTGGTGTTAACATCCTGGGTCCTGTGGGTTGCAGTTTCCCTAGTCACCGGTGCCCCTTCTCCTTCACCAGATGATGCTGATGCATACAAAGACAGAGGAGGGCAGGGAGGGAGAGAAAGAGAGACAGGGTGCAATCGGTCAATGGCAGCACAACAGTCACACAGGGTAGAACATCTGCATTTGATGCCATGCCATTATACCTTATGTCCATCTCTGAACATCTTACAACTTGGGAACACCATGGGGGAAACCACAACAATGCACATATCAACCGCTGATGGTCTGACTGATGCAAACATCTACATGAGAAGTGTCATACCCGCCACACCTGTCTAGTACCTACCCACTACACATGGCTGTTGAGACAAGAATGCACAGGACTGGGCACCCAACAGGATCCTGCACAGCTAGTTGGTAAGCCCCCGTGGCTTTTGTTAAGAAGCACTGCCACCACTTGGTGCACCCACACCACCATTCATGCCATGCCTGCCAGCTGATTGAGGTCATGGATACACCCCTGGCACAGTGGTTGGCCAGGACCAATTACAATACCCTGACACCCCAGCTCTGAAGATCCAGTCGCCATGTGCTGGCAAACATATCTAGCAAGTAGTTGGCCACACAGTTTTTCATTGAAGGAGTCTGCCCCACTACCACTGACTGCGTGGCATTACTTACTCCTGTGATGGCAATTCTGCCCAGATGGACACAACCCATAGTGGTCATCAGTGTACCTAGCATCCACGCCACAGCTACCCAATGGTGCCCACCCAGAGCCACCATGCCAACATATGTAACAAGTGAGAGTGAGTACTTACCCCCATGTGGCTGCTGTGCTGCCCTCAAGTGCCCATCCACCTCAGGGTGGCCACCGCCAATATGTGGGCCATTAGAGGGGGTCAGGGTCCGACGGGCATCCCTCCCTCATTGGGGGGGCATCCCCAGCTGGGCCTCCGTGGTCTTCCGGGCCCAGCATCTCAGGTCCTCCCACTGCTTTCTGCAGTGGGTGCTGCATCAGGCATGGACCCCCAGGGTCCGCACATGCTTGGCGATGGCACACGGAATCCCCTTTTTCTGATGGGTGCTGATCTGCATGGGTGACACAGACAGAAGAACACTGTCATGTAGGGTGGCATTCCTGGGGCAGTAGTGGACAGCACACATCACACTTCCACACCCACACATTGTCAGCCAGTGTAACCCTAGGCCGCTCACCCATGTACATGCTCCATTTGCACTGCCACCTACCAAGGCCTCCATCCCCATGCGCATAACTCACATACAGGACAACGATAATGGATTCACCTGCTGCCAGAAGCCATTTCAACTCTTCCTGGGTGAAGGCTGGGGCCATGTCTCCTGCAGGACGCGGCATCCTGGCCACCAGAGTCAGTACATAGCAGCACACGCAGTGGAGGTCTTCAGTGCACGGGGCGCTCAAGTGAGCATGAGCACATGAAATGGTGGTCACGGCCGTCGTGGACATCACTGTCACCGCCGGCGATGATCAACATTGGCTCCTGCCTCACATTGGTTACAGTGTGAGCCAATGGTGAGTCGCACGGCGGTCGTGACCGCCTATCTCCATGGCGTGTTACGCTGGCAGGATGATCTCACTTCCACCTGTCCCATGCATGCAGACAGGCAGCAACCATTTTACATATACAATGTGTGAAATGTGTGAAATCTAGTGCGTCATATATCTATGCTGCACAACATGTTACCACCTCTCTCCTGTTCCCTAGGTACTATTCACGGTTAAGGATGAGGAATGGACCGGTGTACAGGCCCCTATTTGACCTTGCTACCCTGGAGGAGCATCACATTATGCAGATCAACTGTCTGAACCATGTAACCATCATGGAACTGGTGGCCCTGTTGGAGCCGGATCTGTTGCCTGCCATTGCTCATCCCAATGCCATCCCTCCCACAGTGCAGGTGTTGTCAGTCCTCCACCACCTTGCCTCAGGCTCCTTCCAGGTCACAGTGGGCTGTGCAGCTCGGGTATCACAGCCCATGTTCAGCAACATCCTGAGGGATGTACTGTCTGCCCTGATGAAACATATGTCCAGCTACATCCGGTTCCCCCAACTTGCAGAATTGGCCACTATATAAATTGTGTTCTACCATGTGATACATGCCCCAAATGTGATGAACAGGTGTACAGAAACTTCAAGAACTTTCATTCGCTCAATGTGCAGCTTGTGTGTCTGGCATACGAGTACATCTCCCAGGTGACGGCCAGGTACCCAGGCTTTGTGTATGATTCCTACATCCTCTAGAACAGCAGCTACCCACCCAACATGGCACCATTCCTAAGGGACCGGGCCTGGCTCGTCGGTATGTACCCCAGCATAAGTGTGGCCCTTAGCTCTCTGGACTCTTTTGTCCCTGCCCTATTCCCACCCAAGTCTTGACATGCCTTTCCCGTCTATACACACAAGTGACTCAGGCTATCCCAACCTGCCCTGGCTCATGACACTCGTGAGACATACAACCTCAGCTACAGAGGACCGTTACAATGAGGCCCACAGTCGTACCAGACGGGTCATTGAGAGATGCTTTGGTCTGCTGAAGGCCAGGTTCCGGTATTTGCATGTCTCCGGGGGTGCCCTGCTCTACAACCCACAGAAGGTGTTCCAGATCATTGTGGCCTGTTGCATGCTGCATAATCTGGCCCTGAGGCATCACATCCCATTGCTGGATGCAGAGGAGGGGGTAGCTCTGCCAGTGGATGATGAAGGCGTCATGGGAAGTGATGAAGAGGATGATGTAAATGCAGCTGACTCCAGGGCGGAGTTGATTCAACATTACTTCAGCTGAGATGCAAGAATGTGTTAACTGTGTAGTATGTGTCCTTTTCAACTGTCAGGTGATGCCACCTGTTGTCTGTGACTACTGACGCTATTGGTTGTAGCTCTGATTCTAGGTGGGTGGGGTGGTGTCACATGTGCCCATGACTTAGTTAGTCACAGTGTACAGGTCAGGCCCATAGTTAAGCTGTTGTTGTTCTGGTGCACTGGTGCCATCATTGCGAATATAGGTGGTCATTCCAACCCTGGCGGTCGGTGTTAAAGCGGCGGCAAAACCGCCAACAGGCTGGCGGGAAATAAAATGGAATTCCGACCCTGGCGGAAACCGCCAACAGAGACCGCCACATTAACACACCGCCTGCCATGGCGGTACAAACAAACAGCGCGGCGGTCACCGCCAACAGACAGGCGGGAGACAATGTACCGCCCACTGTATCACAACCTACCAATCCGCCACCTTTTCCGGGGCGGTAGCCCCGCCGATAAAAACACAGCAGAAACAGCCATTTCTAAGGAAAAACGCTCACCTCCATACACCCCACGAGGAATCAGGACAGCATGGAACCCGAACTCCACATACTCCCAGCGATAGTCTTCCTGCTCCTCTACCAGGAGCACGAACACCGGCGCAGAAGACAACGGTGAGTACTGCACCTACGACACAGGGGCGGGTGGAGGGGAAAATATTACGGGTACACACATACGCGACACACCCACCCTCACCCTCACCCACTACAACACACACATCAATGCATAGCAACACATCAGAGTTACACCCCCCAAAACCCCCGGAAGAATGCAAATACAAAAGGAAATGATTCTAAACATTGGAATATATTGCATTACTGCCAAAAAAAAATATATACACATCAAAAACTCTTATATACAAAAATGTACAAGTCCGAGCATTGTAGCAGGCATTGTTCGTGGACCACTGGGCCCAAATCACATGGGCAAAGCCCACACAGGATACCTGACTCCAACGGAGAGAACACTGCAGGGGCATCAGATAGCAAAACTACAGGCACCTCAGGGGGAAGGGAAGGGGGGGCACCTCAGCCAGATGAGTGCACGACGCCAGATCCACGAGGGGCCTCCATGGCCACTGTTCAATCCTGGGGAGTGCAAAGCCACAGTCTCACAAGTCCAGACAGTGGGTGGGCTGCCCACTGTTCAATCCTGGGGAGTGCAAAGCCACAGTCTCACAAGTCCAGACAGTGGGTGGGCTGTCCACTTTTCAATCCTGGGGAGTGCAAAGCCACAGTCTCACAAGTCCAGACAGTGGGTGGGCTGCCCACTGTTCAATCCTGGGGAGTGCAAAGCCACAGTCTCACAAGTGGATAACAGTCTCCACTGGTTCTGGAGGGGGCCTGGTGCCCAGAGTGCCTCGTGCAGCCCTGCCAGACACAGATGCGGGCCAGCCCCTGCCGCTCATGGGCCAGCGGTGCTTGAGATGAAGGGCCCAGTTCAGCAGTACTTGAGACGGCGGTGCCCAGTGCAGCGGTGCTTGAGATGAAGGGCCCAGTTCAGCGGTACTTGGGACGGCGGTGCCCAGTGCAGCGGTGCTTGAGATGAAGGGCCCAGTTCAGCGGTACTTGAGACGGCGGTGCCCAGTGCAGCGGTGCTTGAGATGAAGGGCCCAGTTCAGCGGTACTTGAGACGGCGGTGCCCAGTGCAGCGGGGCTTGAGATGAAGGGCCCAGTTCATCGGTACTTGAGATGGCGGTGCCCAGTGCAGCAGGGCTTGAGATGAAGGGCCCAGTTCAGCGGTGCTTGAGATGAAGGGCCCAATTCAGCGGTACTTGAGATGAAGGGCCCAGTTCAGCAGTACTTGAGACGGCGGTGCCCAGTGCAGCGGTGCTTGAGATGAAGGGCCCAGTTCAGCGGTACTTGAGACGGCGGTGCAGCGGTGCTTGAGATGAAGGGTCCAGTTCAGCGGTACTTGAGACGGCGGTGCCCAGTGCAGCGGGGCTTGAGATGAAGGGCCCAGTTCATCGGTACTTGAGATGGCGGTGCCCAGTGCAGCGGGGCTTGAGATGAAGGGCCCAGTTCAGCGGTGCTTGAGATGAAGGGCCCAATTCAGCGGTACTTGAGATGAAGGGCCCAGTTCAGCAGTACTTGAGACGGCGGTGCCCAGTGCAGCGGTGCTTGAGATGAAGGGCCCAGTTCAGCGGTACTTGAGACGGCGGTGCAGCGGTGCTTGAGATGAAGGGTCCAGTTCAGCGGTACTTGAGACGGCAGTGCCCAGTGCAGCGGTGCTTGAGATGAAGGGCCCAGTTCAGCGGTACTTGAGACGGCGGTGCCCAGTGCAGCGGGGCTTGAGATGAAGGGCCCAGTTCAGCGGTGCTTGGGATGAAGGGCCCAGTTCAGCGGTACTTGAGATGGCGGTGCCCAGTGCAGCGGTGCTTGAGATGAAGGGCCCAGTTCAGCGGTACTTGAGATGAAGGGCTCAGTTCAGCGGTTCCGGCCATGGCGGGGAGGTCATTTGCCACCTGTCCTGTGGCTGGCGGGGCCCTCCTGTCCACCTGGGATGGGGCTGGCGGGGCCCTCCAGGCCAGCGGGGCTGATGGCGGTGTTGCCGGGCGTGCTGCCCTTCCCAGCCTTCCCTGATCGCCTGTGGCCCTTCCCCACCTTGGGCGGTGTGCCAGCTGTCTCTACACTTCCTGCCGGAGCCCTGGTAGGGGTTTTAGTCCCTGGTGTTTTCACCCTCTCGCGCCGGCCACTGCCTATCTTGGGATGTTTCTCCGGGGATGGGCTGCCCGTGCCTTGGCTTCGCACCAAACTGGCGGCCCTGGAGGGTGGGGCATTCCACAGTCCATGGCAGTCTGTGATGGCAGGGGCCAGTTTTGTCGTGGCTGAGGTGCTGACCGTAGTCCTATGACATGGACGGTTGGTGGAAAGAGGTTGAGTTTAGACAGGAAAAGCTTTTTAGGAGCAGTGGGACAGGTAGGTGTAGTGGGTATGGGAGTGGAGGAAGAGGTTGTGGTTGTAGGAGTTGTAAGTCTTTGGGTGCAGGTGCTTGGGCTGGAGGCTGCCGTGAGGTGGATGGCTGTTGGGTGGGTGGCTGCCTGCGTTTGTGTATCTTGGAAGAGGGGGTCACAGACACACTGGGAGAGGACAGTGGGGAGCACACGTGCAGCGGTGACTGCACGTGTGCGAGGGGTTCTGGTGTGTGTGCTGCTGAGGGATGTAGTGGCTGAAGATGTTGTGCATGCAGGTGTGAGTGGAGACGTGACAGGGAGGGAGGAGGGAGACGAGGAGGAGGGGGACACAGTGGAGGCAGTGGGTGTTGGTATGTCTGTATGTGGATGTTGCTTGTGTGAATGCCTGCGTGATGTGTGGTGCTTATGTCTGGCTGAGCTTCCCTTGGGTGTTGAGGTGTGTGCAGGCTGGTCTGATGGTGTGTCTGGGATAGGCAGAGGTACAGGTGATAGGGTATGGGTGGAGGAAGTTGGAGGGGGGATGCTAGAGACAGGGACAATGGCTGCCATCAGTGCTGAGGCCAGAGTCTGGAACGATCGCTGAAGGGCAGCCTGACCAGAATGAATGCCCTCCAGGTATGCATTACTCTGGTGCACCTCCCTTTCTACACCCTGGATGGCATTCAAAATGGTAGACTGCCCAACAGTGAGCGTCCTCAGGAGGTCAATGACCTCCTCACTGAGGGCAGCAGGGGTGACTGGGGCAGGGCCTGAGGTGCCTGGGGCGAAGGAGATGCCCACCTTCCTGGGTGAGCGGGCACGGGCCAAACGCTGAGGGGCTGCTGGGAGGGCAGTGCTGGTGCAGTGGGTGGCGGCTGTACCTGTTGTTGCGGGGGGCACAGATGTTGCTGCCACCACAAGGGAGCTCCCTTCAGAGGACGAGTCGGTGTCACTGATGTCTGCCCGAGTCCCCGCTGTGGAGCTCACCTCGCCCTCCGTCCCACTGGTGAATTCACAGTCCGTTGCGTGGCCCTCCATGGCCATGTGGGATGCAGCTCCCTCGTGCTCTGATGCCACTTCTCCTCCGCCTGATGATGCTAATGCACACATGAACAGGAAGACCACAAAAAAGGGGGGGGGAATAAAGACATGTTGAGTGCATGCATTGGCGACACCGTTGGCGGACAGGACAGACACAGAAGCCCCCTGCACTACGCCGCGCACTTGGGGTCGACTACTCAATCCGTGGGACATGGCCTACAAGCCTATGGACGACATCTGCACACATAGATGACACAGGGCCATGAATAGCTGTACTTGGCACCCTACAGAGGTGGGGGGGCAGGGGCACAGGGCCATGCCTTACGGAGGGGCCTAGCCTACAGAAATCGCCCTGGCCTAGGGATACCCACAGCCCTCCTCCCCCACCCAGACACCTCCACTGCGCGCAAAGTCAGCAGAATGAGAGTGTACTCACCCCCTTGTGTCTGCTGTGATGTCCTCACGCGCCCATCCAAATCGGGGTAGGCCACCGCCAGGATCCGGGACATCAGGGGGGTCAAAGTCCGACTGGCACCCCTCCCACGTTGGGAGGCCATCCCTAGCTGAGCCTCCGCCGTCTTCCTGCTCCAGCGGCGGATGTCCTCCCATCTCTTCCGGCAGTGGGTGCCCCATCTGTGGTGGACCCCCAGGGTCCGGACGTCCTTGGCGATGGCACGCCAAATATCGATCTTCTGGTGGGCGCTGACCTAAGTGAAATGTACAGGGGGAGAAGAATAGTCATCACCTTCTGCACCCTCAATGTGAGTGGCCCCCCATCCCTACCCTTGCCATGTGGCACATGCTCTCACCGTCGTTTGATGCATGGCTCAATCGCTCCCCTCCCCACCATCTTTCATCCACCCCATTCAACACAGGCATAGCCCATAAAGCATGCTCCCAGTGTATTTACCTGTTTGTCTGGAGGACTGTAGAGTAGAGCGTACTGGGGGAGGACCCCATCCACAAGTTTTTCCAACTCCTCCGCAGTGAAGGCAGGGGCCCTTTCCCCAGTCGCATGAGCCATTGTCTCTTCCAGACCGAGGTCACAGCAGCACTTGCAGTGTAGGTCCTCTCCTGTCGAAGATCAGGTATCGAGTGATTAAGCAGATAGAAAATGGTGGTCACGCCCGCAGCGGTGCGTACCGCGGCGGTGCGTACCACGACTGCCGGCGCACATCGTCATTGGCTCCTGAGACCCATAGGGTTCAATGTTAACCAATGCTGCTTTGCGCCGCGGTCTTCGACCGCCTACCGCCACGGTGTGCAACACCAGCGCATTTACCTCACATCCCATTGTCGCACTTTACAGGTCAGGCAGCCGCCATTTCAGGGGCCCACATGGCTTACTTTTTACTGCGTCACACATACCTAGGCCTTGCATCAACACTCATACAAACCATTCAATGGATTGAGAATCGTGTTATGTGCAAGCTGTGGTTACGTACCTGTGGGTTGATTGACTCTGTGCTCGCTGTTGTCCTTCATAGGCACCGTCCGCTGGGACATGCGAGGAGATGGAGGCATCTTCCGGTGTACAGACCGCTGGTGGACCTGTCGACAATGGAGGAAAGACATGTCATACTGACATACAGGCTTGACAGAGCCACTATTCATGAACTGTGTGCCCAGCTGGAGCCAGACCTGATGTCAGCAATCCGCCAACCCACAGGGATCCCCCCTGACGTGCAGGTGCTGTCAGTGCTCCATTTCCTAGCAAGTGGGTCATTTCAAACAACAGTGGCCATATCATCAGGGATGTCCCAGCCTATGTTTTCCAAGGTGTTGTCCAGAGTGTTGTCTGCCCTGCTGAAACACATGCGCAGGTACATTGTTTTCCCTGAGGTGGGGGATTTGCCTACAGTGAAGGGTGATTTCTATGCCCTTGGACATATCCCCAACATGCCATTGATGGGACCCATGTGGCTTTGGTCCCCCCCCACAGGAGTGAACAGGTGTACAGAAACAGGAAGAGTTATCATTCGATGAATGTGCAGATGGTGTGCTTGGCAGACCAGTACATCTCCCATGTTAATGCCAAGTTCCCTGGCTCAGTGCATGACGCGTACATCATGCGGAATAGCAGCATCCCTTACGTGATGGGTCAACTCCAGAGGCACCGTGTGTGGCTAATTGGTGACTCTGGATACCCCAACCTGTCATGGCTACTGACCCCAGTGAGGAATCCCAGGACACGGGCAGAGGAACGGTACAATGAGGCCCATGGGCGAACTAGGAGGGTGATCGAGCGGACCTTCGGCCTCCTGAAGGCCAGGTTCCGCTGCCTCCATATGACAGGTGGATCCCTATTCTACTCACCAAAGAAGGTGTGCCAGATCATCGTGGCCTGCTGTATGCTTCACAACCTGGCTTTGCGACAACAGGTGCCTTTTCTGCAGGAGGATGGTCCAGATGGTGGTGTTGTAGCAGCTGTGGAGCCTGTGGAGAGTGAAGACGAGGAAGCCGAAGAAGACGACATAGACAACAGGAATGCAGTAATACAGCAGTATTTCAAATGACACACAGGTAAGAATACACACCGGCATTTTACATATACTTAAACACTACTACCTCTCTACTGTCTGTCCTTTTCACCCAGTGTATGGTAACTGAGTTGTGACTTTCCCTTCCGATTTCAGAGATGTGGGCCCCACTGTGTGACATCTGCTTTGTTTCCCCATGGACTACAGCTGTGTGACATTGGTATGTTGGCATCACAATGTAAATAAGCATTTTAGCATGGTAATGTCTAATACATTTGTTCAAAATCACAGCCAGACTCCTGATTGTTTTGTGCAATAACTGTGCTTATTACAGTGCTTTATATTGGTGGGTGGTTGCAAATCGGTGAGGGGTGATGGTGGAGGAATGTCCATGGCAGAGTCCAGACTATTTGTATCACAGGTGCATTGTCCAACTGCCTGTGGAAAGTGGAGCAGGGGCAGTTTAAGGATGGACAGGGTGACAATGTGGGACAGTGGGATGACAATCAGGGAGGTATCCTTTCCAGGCGGGGGTCTTGGCATCTTACTCTGTCTTCTTCCTGGATCTCAGGGACCGCTTGCGGGGTGGTTCTCATTCTGCAGGGGGTGGGGTGCTGGTGGCCTGTTGGTCCTGTGGCGGGGCCTCCTATCCACTAGCGCCGGCAGAGGTGGTAGGCAGTTCTTGGTCCATGCTAGTGTCAGGGGCCCTTTGTGGTGCCACAGTGTCCCGCAATGTGGTGACTACCAGATTCAGAGCCCCTACAATGGTGCCCAGGGCGGAACTGATGGTTCGTAGTTCCTCCCTGAACCCCAAATACTGTTCCTCCTGCAGGAGCTGGATCTCCTGAAACCTGGCCAGTACCGTCGCCATCGTCTCCTGGGAATGATGGTAGGCTCCCATGATGGAGGAGAGGGCCTCGTGCAGAGTGGGTTCCCTGGGCCTGTCCCCCCCGTCGCACAGCAGCCCTCCCAGTTCCCCTGTTTCCCTGGGCCTTTGTCCCCTGGACCATGTGCCCACTACCACTGCCCCCAGGTCCCTGTTGTTGTTGGGGTGGTGGGTTAACCTGGGTGCCCTGTAGTGGTGGACACACCGCTGATTGACGTGTCCTGGGGACAGAGGGATGGGCCCGCTGGGTGGGTGCTGTGCTGGTGTTCCCAGAGGGGGGTAGGTCTGCTGTGGCCTGTGGCTGTCTGAGGGGAACCGACTGTCCCGAGGTCCCCAATGGGCCGGGCTGGTCATCTAGATCCAGGTCGACAGAGGTGCTGTCATCACTGTGGGCCTCTTCTGGGGGTGGAGTGGACATTTGTGGACCCTCCTGCGCGGTTAGGTGGCGTTCGGGTCCTGCAGGGGTATAAAACCATGATTATTGCATCTGTGTGTGCCATGGTGTGCAATGGGTGGGTGCCCGTGTACCCCAGTGCTTGCATTCCTGTGTGGGGGCTTTTGTGACAGTGGTTTGGGGGGGGGATGGGGATGTGCAGTGGGCATGCTTTGGTGATGGGTGTCCATGCTTTGTGGTCGCATGCAGGGCTTGGTGTTGGGATGGGTGGGTTGTGATGGTGAGACATTTGCAGGGAGTAGGAGTGATGGGGGTGAGGGTGAGGGTGGGGGTATGAGTTGGCATCCTGGTGGGGTGGGGGGGATGAAGTAGTGAAGATGAGACTTACCAGAGTCCATTTCTCCAGATACTCCTGCGAGGCCCTCAGGATGCAGGATCGCCAAGACCTGCTCCTCCCATGTTGTAAATTCTGGGGGAGGAGGTGGTGGTCCGCCGCCAGTCCGCTGAACCGCGATGTTGTGCCTGGATACCGTTGAATGCACCTTCCCCCGTAGGTCGTTCCACCGCTTCCTGATGTCCTCCCTATTTCTTGGGTGCTGTCCCACAGCGTTGACCCTGTTGAATATTCTGCTCCATAGCTCCATCTTCCTGGCAATGGACGTCTGCTGCACCTGTGTTCCAAATAGCTGTGGCTCTACCCGTACGATTTCCTCCACCATGACTCTGAGTTCATCCTCAGAAAACCTGGGGTGTCCTTGCGGTGCCATGGGGTGGTGTAGGTGATGGGTGGGGTGGATTGTGTGGTGCTAAGTGTGGTGTTGTGTATTGGTGTGTTGTGTGAAGTGCGTGGTAATATTGCTGGGTGATGGTAATATGCGCGTCTGGGTGCTCGGTTCTCTATTTCTCTCTGCGTGGTCCAGATTCTCTAGGAGTGGGGGTTTGTGGGTGATGTGGGTGTGTGTTTTATATTTAATTGGGTGTGTGGGAGTGGTGTTTGTATGTGTATCAGGTGTGTGTATTTGGAATTGTCCAATGTGGCTGTGTTTTGTCGATGTGTGTGTATTTTGAGCGCGGCGGTGTGTACCGCCAATGGAATACTGCGTTTGAAAGACCGCCGATTGGATTCATGTGTCGTGATAGTGTGGGCGTATTTCTGTTGGCGTGACGGTGTCGGTCTGGTTATCGCCAGTTTCTCGCTGGCCTTTGGTGTGGCGGACTTTTGTGGTGTCTGTATTTTGGCGGATTGCGTGTTGTGGGTCAGAATGACCGTGGCGGTTTACCGCGGCTGCGGCGGTATGTTGGCGGTCTTCTGACAGCGGTATGCTCTTTTTACCGCCAATGTTGGAATGACCCCCATAGTATATTCCCTGAGGTGCAGGTGCTATGTGTTTGCCACACAGGGTTGTTGCGTGTGTGCAGTTTCTAACCTGGGATTCGACATTGGGTGGCAGTGCTATATTGTTGTTAGTGGCAGTGGGTATGGGGTCAGGTCTGGCACAGGGGGGGTTATTACAACTTTGGAGGAGGTGTTAATCCGTCCCAAAAGTGACGGTAAAGTGACGGATATACCACCAGCCGTATTACGAGTTCCATAGGATATAATGGACTCGTAATACGGCTGGTGGTATATTCGTCACTTTACTGATCCGTCACTTTACCATCACTTTTGGGACGGATTAACACCTCCTCCAAAGTTGTAATAACCCCCAGGGTGCTGTGTGGGTTGGATCATTGGGTTAGCAAGCGTTGTTATTGTGTGTAGATACTGGCCATATGGTTGTGGAAATGACTGGCATATCTGCAATGGATTACTGTTCCTACTGTGCATTTGTGTGGAATTGGCATCCGGGACGCCTACAGTGATTGTTGTCCCTGTCTTGCTCTACTTTCAGGACAATGTTGTGGTATTCTGTGGTCCCTGCTTGGCCTGTTGCCTCCATTGACACATATGTCCAGCCACTGCCTGCTACACGTCCGTGTTCCCAGGATTTTGCTACCCCTTCTGTCATCCTCCCATGTATGTGCAGTTGTGCAGGATTGCCAGTTCTATGCGTACCCATGACAAATAAATAGATAGACATGAACTGTGCTCAATAGTTGTTTGGTAGGTACAAGTGTAAGGGGTGATGAGTGGGGTCATGGTGGCAGAGATCATCATGGGTAGGTTGTCCGGGTACAGTGTGCTGGCTATGGGTAGACAGAGATATAGGAGTGGACAGTCGACAGGGTGTCACAGTCACACACAAGGGAGAATGTTCAGGAGAGGATCACTTCCTGGCTGTGGTCATGATCTGGCCATCATGTCTGGCTGTTTGTCGAGTTTGACGTCCTCGCTTGTGTGGGGATTCCTGAGCTACAGGGGTCGGGGTGCTGATATACTGTGAGTCCTGTGGAGGAGCCTCCATGCCACCGGCTTCCACTGATGTGGAGGGCTGTGATGGGATGTGGCAAGTGGTTTTGGCCTGCTGGCGGTGGTGGACTCACGAATGACAGTGGTCAGGTCCCTGAGCACCCCTATTATGGAGGCCATGGTGGTGTTGTGGGCCTGCTACTGCTGCATGGCCTCCTGATGGTATTGCCCCTGCAGCCGCTGGTTCTCATGCACAGTAGCGAGGATCTGGGCCACTGTGTCCTGCGTGTGCTGGTATATACCCAGGACTTGGTTGAAGCCCTCCTAGGCAGTCAGTTGGTGTGGTTGTCCTGACCCTTGGCTCACAGTTCCCCTCGCCCCCTGTGCCTGTGCCCCTGGCCAGTGTGCCCACTCCCAGTAGTAGTAGGGTCTTCATTGTCTAAGGTGGGTGCCCTTGACTCTGGCCTCTGTACTATGCGGCACACCTCTGATTGATGGGTCCCTTTGGCTGAGGTTTGAGGTTCAGGGTCTGGCTGTGGTGTTGTTGCCACATGGGTAGGGTCTTCCGGTGTGTCCAGGGTGGGTGTGCTGTTGTGGACTGTCCATTGGTCCCAGATGCCCAGTCAAGTTGTCCTCATCCAGACATCCAGTGGGGCCTTCATCCTGGGAAGGGCTGTCTAAGCCTGGCATTCTCTGCAGGGTGTCAGCCACAAGGGTAACTGTGGATGGATATGGTAGATGTAAGTTGTGTGACTGTAGTTGTTATGTTCCGCTCTTATGATGCATGCAGTGGCTCGACTGGCTTCCCAGTGCTGGCAATGACAGCTGCTGCACTGCAGACATTCCTTTTTTAGGATTGTGGGTGCTGTGGTTCTTCACAATGTGGTTGACATCCATGCATTGGGGGGTGTGTAGGGTTGGTGGGAGTGGGGTGGGGTGACATGCAGAGGAGTGACATGCAGAGGAGGGGTGTGGGATGTTTGGGACGAGGGCAGTAGGGTGGGTTGCAGTGGATAGGGGAGTGGTGGGGAGCCATGCTGAGCATGGGTGGTTGGTGTATGGGGGGTATTGCTGACTTACCAGAGTCAAGCCCTCTGCTGATGCCAGTCAGGCCCTCGGGATGCAAGATGTCCAGGACCTTCTCCTCCCAGGGTGACAACCTGTTTCTGGCTGTCCTCTGTCTGGACGCTATAGATCAGGCCTTTCCCCTCAGGACGTTCTACCTCTTTCGAATGTCCTCCCTTGTGCGTGGCTATGTGCCAACTGCGTTGACTCTGCTGATGATCCTCTGCCACAACTCTGTCTTTTTGGCAATGGATGTTTGCTGTATCTGGACTCCCATGAGCTGTGGCTCTACTCTGATGATCTTGTCCACCAAAACCTGCAACTCATTGTTGGTAAACCGTGGGTGCTTCTGGCGTGACATTTTGTGGGTTGGGTATGTGTTGTGCTTTTCGGGTGCAGTGTGAGGTATGTGGTGATGTGGGGGTGTTTGGCTGTGTGTGCTGGTGGGCTGTGTGATGTTTGTTTGCTGTGTTTGGGGTATTCTTCATCTCAAGTGTGGCTGTGGCTGCTCAGGTCTGATTCAATGGATTGTTGGTGGGTGGTGTGTATATGGGTATCAGATGTGGGTTATTTGAACTGGCCCATGTGGTGTTGGGAACTTTCTGTGGTGCCTTTCTGTTCCACCGCGATGCGAACCATCAATGTTTTCCACCGTGCATGTTCCACTGTGCTGAAGGTTGCCTCATATTATGACGGTCGGAATGGTGTTGAAGTGGCAGGGCCGGCGGTTGATCAGTCACTCTTTCGCCACAGGTTGACCTGGCGGTGTTGGTTTTGTGTCTGTATTTTGGTGGTTTGTGTTTTGTGACTTGTAATACGGTGGTCGCATAACTGACACCACTGCCGGTGTGGTGGTGGCATTTCGCATGGCGATCTTGCCTGGAAACTGCCAAACTCGTAATGAGGACCATTGTCCTCAATCCCCCCAACCATTTGTTTTCAATCTGAGGTATGCTGCTGCAATTGCCTCATAAGATTGTGTTTCAACAAAAAAGTGTTGTGTCAGACGCTAACCTTTCAGAATCCTGCTGAGTGTATTTCTCACAAGAAAGCACTGCAAGGAGGTCAGAGTGGGGATTTTACAGTCAAGCGCGAGAGCAGCTGCTGACTCCATTGACCTGCCACCTTTCAGAAGTCCTCTGAACTTGGTACGACCAAACTAATTCTAATCCCATTGGGATGCCAATTTACACCATTTCTTTTTTAAATGTGTCATTATTGGCATTGGGGCCTCTCCCTCCACCCCCCAAGCGGCCCTAATTGCCAAGATAAGAGCATTGTAGGCCAAGAATTGACCACCTCTTACCCCATTGCTATCCTGTAGGTCTTGAAACTAGAGAAACGTCTCATCAGTGTATAAGTCTCGTATGTGGATCACTTCTGAATCCCGCCAAGGCCCTAAGTCATACGTCTCTTGTAATGCATGCATCACAGGTATGCTCCAGAATGGCACTTGGGGGCACATGGGGGTGCGACTTGGCATGGTTGAATAAATCAGTTCCAACATAGTTATGCGATTAATGGCAGCCTGCTAGTATCTTTTACTGAGGCTCCCTGTTTTAGAGGCCAGTCCAATATATTCATCCCATCCAGTTTGTCTTTCATTAGGTAGCTTTTATCCAACACGTCTCTCGCCAGCCTTCGCCTGGGCCATTTTAATTATTTGGCAACTAAATACAGCTCCAGATCTGGCACCCCCAAGCCACCTTACAGGAGTGGGCGTTGGAGTATGGTAATAGAAACTCCCTTGCGTGCTCCACCCATATAAGGTTAGAGAGTAGTCTCCGTAGGTTCCAAAAGAAAGTCCTAGTCAGGATAACTGGTATTGTTACAAATAAATAGAGTAGGTGTGGTAATAATAACATTTTCGCTATGGAGGTCCTACCCATGGGCGATAAGGGCAAACGTGTATAGAAGCCCACAGACTGTCACAGTGACGCCAAGGTTCTACCATGAATACCATTAAGGAGGTCTCTATCTGTGTGACAAATGTTCTGTCCTAGGTAGCGGAACATCTCCAACCTCCATGGGAGATGGTCTGATTACAATTCTGTCACTCATATTACTTCTGATCGTCTAAGCAGGAAAATGCATGACTTACCCAATTTGCCTGAAGGCCTGTCATGAGCCCAAACCGATCAAGAAAGGTGTACAGTGTCTTTCCCCATTTAACCCAAGTAAACCAGGACATTGTCCTTGTAGAGTAAAACCATATGCCATTGGGGGCCCAAGTTCACACCCCAGTCTGGACTCTTCTCCATAATAGGGCCACCAGCAGCTTCATGGCCAGTGCGAAAATCACAGGGGAGAGGGAGCACCCTAGTTGCATGCCCCTACCAAAATAGTGGTTGAGAGATGTGATGTCCCATCTGAACTCTGGCTCTTGGCACCACAAATAGCAACCTGACCCACTTCTAGAAGTAAGGGCCTACTTCCAAGGCCTCCAAGACTTGCATCAATTATGACCACTCAAGGGTGTCGAATACTTTTTCAAAGTCCAGTGAAATGGCCACTGGGAGTACCCTAGCCCTTGACTCCATCCATGATGTGGCACAAGCAGCATGTGTTGTGCGAAGTAGCCCTGTGTGGTATAAACCTACACTAATGTGGGTGGGCCAGGGCCTGGAGCAACAGGAGCAAACGATTTGCCAATGCTGAGCATTGATAAATGGTGATATGAGCTCACTTTGAGAGGATTTCTACTGGCATTGGGCAATACTACTATTAGAGCCTCACTTAGAGAAGGAGGGAGCCTGGCCAGCTGTTGTGCCTCCAGATAAACTGTGAGTAATTTAGGGGCAAGGATTGCACCACATGTTGTGTAATATTTCACAGGGAGCTGAAGACATGTCAAAGAGTTAGGGATGCCATATGGTCAATATTATTGAGCTGCAGCGTCTCCTCTCTATTTTGATTTCTCCAGTCACGTAGCTGCGTTCTAGCATCAATCACTCTCACCACTTCATGTTCTGCAGTACGGATTTACCCCTCAGCAATAACACACTGCAGAGTCCATCTCCCCAGGTCGTCTTAATACAGTGTCCCCTCATGACCACTTTCATGGCACCCCATTCCACTACCAGAGATCCAGCTGTGCCCTCATTTTCGTCAAGATAATGTAGCAAATTCATGCTAATGGTGTCTCTGTATACTGTGATGAGCAGAGCATCAGTCCTCAGGAGCCAAGTTGGTATAGGAGCCTTGATGATCCCCACTGGAAGGTCACATTGAGGGGGCTGTGGTCAGAAAGTACGTGGCCTACGTATTCTGAGCTCCACATTCCAAAATGAGTAATCCAGTCTGGTGTGAACCTGGTGCCCTCGGGCATAGCAGGAGTATTCAGCATCATCATGGTGACCTAGGCACCCAATGTTGTAGAGTTTATTCACAGTCGTCCATTCCCTGAAGTGTTTTGTCACAATGAGGCCCTGAGTCCCAGGGAGTGGGGCCACTGGTCTGTCTAAGGAGGTGCAGTGTACACAGTTGAAATCCTCCACCCCCATATGCTGGGGGGGGAGTTAAGGAGAAATGCAGGGGATAAAATGCATAAAAAATCACCCTGAAGTGTGTTAGGGGCATAAAGGGAGATAATCGCCAGCAGTCGCCCATCTAATGTGCAGGAGCACAAATTGGCACTCTGGGGGTCATTACAACATTGGCGGTATAAGGCGCTTACCGCCGTGCAGAAGACCGCCAATACACCGCCGCGGCCGCGGTAGACCGCCACAGCTATTATGACACACATCTCAGAATCTGCTGAAATTCAGACACCCACACAACACCGCCACACCAAAGGTCAGCGATAAACATGCGGAAACAAATCCTCCACCTCCACGCCAACAGGAACACGCCCATGCTATTACGACCCACGAATCCACGCAGCGGTCTTTCAACCGCGGTATTCCATTGGCGGTACACACCGATGCGCTCAAAATACACACACTTCCACAAAACACCGCCACATTGGACAATTCCAAATACACACACCTGAGACACATACACACACCACTCCCACACACCCAACACAATATAAAATACACACCCACATCACCCACAAACCCCTACTACCAAAAATTCTGAGAGAAGGCGAGAGATAGAGCACAGCTATTGACAACCCCATCACACCGAGGCACACAACACCATCACCCACACAACATCCACGCACAAAACACCACATACCACTACACTCACCACACTCATCAACACATACACCACCCCACACATCACACACACCACCCCATGTCACGCCAAAGACACCCCCGCTTCTCCGAGGGGGAGCTCAGGGTCATGGTGGAGGATATCCTACGGGTAGAGCCACAGCTATTTGGCTCACAGGTGCAGCACACCTCCATAGCCAGGAAGATGGAGCTATGGCGAAGAATAGTGGACAGGGTGAACGCCGTGGGACAGCACCCAAGAAATAGGGAGGACATCAGGAAGAGGTGGAATGACCTACGGGGGAAGGTGCGTTCCACGGTCTCCAGGCACAACATCGCGGTACAGCGGACTGGCGGCGGACCCCCACCTCCTCCCCTACAACTAACAACATGGGAGGAGCAAGTCTTGACCATTATGCATCCTGAGGGCCTCGGAGGAGTCGGTGGAGGATGGGACACTGGTAAGTCAAATCTTAACTATCACATCCCCCACCCTACCTGCATGCTATCACACACCCCCACCCTCACACCCTCCCCTATCACCCCAAATCCTCACTAATCTACCCATGACACCAACCACCCATCCCAACACCAAGCCCTGCATGACACAACTAAGCATGCTCACCCCTCACCAAAGCATGCTCACTGCACATGCCCAGAACACCCCCCCCAACCATCATCACACAAGCCCCCACACAGGAATGCCTGCACTGGGGTTCAGGCACACCCACCCATTGCACACCATGAAACACACAAATGCAATAATCATGTTCTTATACCCCTGCAGGAACCCGAAGGAACGTCACCACACCAGAGGGTCCAGACAACACCACTCCACCTCCAGAAGAGGCCCACAGTGACGACAGCAGCTCTGCCCCACTGGATCTTGATGACCAGCCCGGACCATCGTGGGCCTCAGGACAGTCAGTTCCCCTTGCCCAGCCACAGCCCAACACCGAGCTTCCCAAAGTACACAAACGCCGGCAATCACTCACCCAACATCCATCCACCTCAAGACAGCCTCCAGTACCTGCACCTGCACCCAAAACACCTAAAGTGACACCTCATACAACCACCTCCTCTTCCTCCACTCCCAGACCCCCTCCAGCTACCCATCCCAGTGTCCGTCAGAAACTGTCCGTATGTCAAATTGACCTTTTTGCCCCCACCCCCCTCCAATTCATCAGTCCCGTCGTAGCGCCTCAGCCAAAAAGCCTCCAATACCAGTGGTGCATGTTCCAGGTTTTTGGAGTGCACCGGCCACCAGGGCAGGCAGTAGGACCCGGAGCCAAGGCACTGGCAGCCCACCCCCTGTAAAGGCTCTGAAATTGGAGAGTGGACGACGGGACCGTGTTAAGACTCCTGGTGGGACAACAAGTGACATGGGATCGAAGGCGATTGGTGAGTCAGCTGTAACTCCAAAAAAGGTGGGGAAGGTCAGGAGGAAGTCTGCCCAGCCTGTTGTGAGTGTCACGGCGGAGAAGTGCGCCATCATTTCCGGCGGTCCAGACACGATCGCCAGCACCGTCGTCACTGGTCCAGAGACCACCGCCAGAGTCACAGCCCAGGAGGGCCCAAGTATTGTCACTGGTCCAGAAACCACCGCCGGAGTCACAGCCCAGGAGGGCCCAAGTATCGTCACTGATCCAGAAACCACCGCCGGAGTCACAGCCCCGGAGGGCCCAAGTATCGTCACTGGTCCAGAAACCACCGCCGGAGTCACAGCCCAGGAGGGCACAAGTATCGTCACTGGTCAGGGGACCACGCCGGAGTCACAGCCCAAGAGGGGCCAGGATGCCACAGCCCCGCTGGGCAATGATGGAACGTCATGCCACACACCAATACCCATTGTAGGGATTGTCATGCCATACACCAATGCCCAGTGTAGAGATCGTCATGCCACACACCAATGTCCAGTGTAGAGATCGTCATGCCACACACCAATGTCCGTATCAGAACTGCCATGTCAAAGCACCGCTGAACACGGCAAAGATCGCCATGGCAAAGCACCGCTGAACAGGGCAAAGACCGCAATGGCAAAGCACCACTGAACAGGGCAAAGACTGCCATGTCAAAGCACCGCTGAACAGTCCAGAACCGCCATGTCAAAGCACCGCTGAACAGGGCATGCACTGTGTAGGAATGAATGGACCGCCACATCAGGCATCCTTATCCCATGTGCAGCTGGGACAGTCACAGAACAGGAACTTTCACGGGGAGACTCATCCAGTCTGGGCACCAGTCCCCCTCCAGAACCAGTGGAGACCTGCATCTACTTGAGAGACTGTGGCTTTGCACTCCCCAGGATGGAGAGTGGGCATGCCACCCACTGTAGAGACTTGAGAGACTGTGGCTTTGCACTCCCCAGGATGGCACAGTGGGCAAACCACCCACTGTAGTGAGTTGAGAGACTGTGGCTTTGCACTCCCCAGGATGGCACAGTAGGCAAGCCACCCACTGTAGAGACTTGAGAGACTGTGGCTTTGCACTCCCTAGGATGGCACAGTGTGCAAACCACCCACTGTAGAGACTTGAGAGACTGTGGCTTTGCACTTCCCAGGATTGGCACAGTGGGCAACCCACCCACTTGTGAGGCTTGAGAGACTGTGGCTTTGCACTCCCCAGGATACATCAATGGGCATGGAGCCCCGTCGTGGATCTGGCTTCGCATTCATGTGGCTGAGGTGCCCCCCTTCCCTTCCCGCTGAGGTGCCTGTAGTGTTTCTATCTGATGCCCCGGCAGAGTTTTCTCCGATTTTGGTCAGGGATCTATTGTGGGCCTCGCCCATGCATTTTTGGACTGTTGGTGCACGGACATTGTTGTGTACATATCTGCACTACTTCTCGGATTGTATGTGTAAATAAGAGTGATTTAGAGATATATATCTGTATATTTTTGTATGACATGTATATTGGCACATTACAATGTTTGCCCGAATTTCGCATTGTCTTTGCATTCTTCCGGGGGGATTGTGGGTTGTTAATGTGATTTTTGTGACTGCATTGGTATGTATGTTGTATAATGCGAGGGTGGGGGTGTTTGGTGGGTGTCCCCCTGACTTTTGCCTCCCCCCTCCCCCGTGTCGTAGATGCAGTACTCACCAGTGTCTTCTGCGCCTACGTAGCTGTTGGTCGTAAAGGAGCAGAAAGACAAGGGCAGGGAGTATTTGTAATTCCGGCTCCATGGTGTCCTCGTTCCTCGTGGGATGTGTTCAGGTGAGCGTTTTCCCATTGCAGAAACTGTTTCCGCCATGTTTTTATCCACGGTGAATCCACCCCAGAAAAGGTGGCGGATTGGTGGGTTTTAATAGTGTGGGCAGTACATTGTCTTCCGCCTGTCTGTTGGCAAAAACCGCTGCACTGCTTGTTTGCACCGCCGTGGCGGGTGGTGTGTTAAAGTGGCTGTCTTTGTTGGCAGTTTCCGCCAGGGTCGTAATTCAATTTTTTTGTCCGCCGGCCTGTTTGCGGTATTACTGCAACTTTAACACCGTCCGCCAGGGTTGTAATGACCACCTCTGGGTCTGTCACAGTCCCACTCTTAACAAACGGGACACCTGTGACAATCCAAATCAGAACACCCCTCACAAACGCTGAGTATCTCGTACCAAAGACCTGTCCACTCCAATGGAGAGCAACTTTGTCTAGTTCAGTGGCAGTCAGATGAGTCTCCTGTAGACAGGCCATGTGGATACGTCTTCACCTGAGGTAGAGGGTTTTCCCTGTGACAGCATACCGGGGTTGCCAATTCCTCAGATGTTCCATGTTAATGCATTGTATGCTGTGGCCATGAAGTGTGTGTATGTTGCCCCTACCCAGAGGCTCAGCAACATCATCAATGAGCATTAGGGACATATCGCTAACCCCACATTCCCTCCACCAATACCAGTACCCATTACAAACCACACTATAAACAAAATCAAAACACCCATTCCTTTAGCTTGGACACCAATGGGCATTGTGCCACACTATTCCCAATCTAATAGCTAATAATTAAAACATAGCTGATATACTGGGCATTCCTTATGAAAGTCTTTCTGGGCCGGGCTTGTAGATGCACACAAGAAAGTCATAGATGGCTGCAGGCACCTCGGCCCTCATTGATGAGTCCTAAAACTGCATCAGGCGCAACGATGTCCTCCAGTGACACATATTGTATACCCGCCCCAGCTACCCCCAGACAAGGGCCCCAGTCAATTCACTTACCAAAATACTAAGAGGCATATTTCTACTCTGTTTGCACTGAATTAACGTAATTTTGTTTACTCTAATTCGGTTAAAAACTAACTCCATATTTATACTTTGGTGGTAGCCCCATCTAGCGCCAAATTTATGGAGTTAAAGTCATTTTTTGGAAGTGGAACCCTACCTTGCCTTAATGAGATGCAAGTTAGCCATTCCCCTGCAAAAAATGGTGCACGGGAGGGAGGAGGTGTCAAAAATTGGTGCAAAGCTTGCTTTGCCCCATTTTTTAATGCCTGGGTCAGGGCAGGCATTAGGAGACCTGTGGGCCTATTTCCATGGTGGAGCACCATGCAATAAGCCCACAGGTGCCCTCCCCAGGCCCCAGCGATGCCCCCACCCACACCAGAGGGACAGCGGAGGATGGGGGACCCCATCCGAAATAAGTACAGGTAAGTATTTTATTTTATTTTTTAAAGTGCCTTTGGGGGCCCTGAAATGCCCCCCCCCCCCCCCAACATGGCACTGGGTGCATTTGCCATGCCCAGGAGACCCTGGTCCTCTGTGCTGGCAATTGGGGTGGTGGGCATGACTCCTGTCTTTTGTAAGACAGGAGTCATGTGGTATGGATTATGGATGGTTCTGCGTCAAAAAATGACTTTAGGCAGGGTAAAGTCATTTTTTTTACTCTAAGCTGCCTAACGTCATTTTTGGGTGCAAAAACCCCTTCCATGCTGCCAGCCCAACCCGACTAAAGTCATTTTTTTTGCATCTAGCCTACCCTTTGCACCGGCTTGCACCATTCCATAAATATGGTGACCGGCTGGTGCACAGAAATGGTGCAAGCCGGTGCTAAACTTTTCAGTGCAAAACTGAGTTGGTGCAGTTTTGCACCAAAAAGTACTAATCAGGGCCTTAGTCTCACTTATCTGGATGTTCTCTTTGAGGGGATTGTAGCGAGGCAATGGTGGAATCCCTGTCCAAGGACACTGACACCTGGGCACCAGGCATCAACTCCTGATGTGAGTCAGGCACCAGTGCCCCAAAATATTAGCCCCCTGGAGCGATACTCCAGCCACCGCTTCGGCACGTTCCTTTGCTAATTGTTCACTGGTAGCTCATCCTCTAGACCTGGGTGGGCGGCATCAGCATCTGTTCTTTCCATCTTCCCATCCTCTTATGTCCCCACTCTCCTCCACTTCTGACCATTCCAGGAAAGTTCATGCTTTCTTGGGAGAACTGGAAAAATGAGTGGTGTCCTTGTCCACCAATCTGAGTTTTGCGGGGAAAAGTAGGGCATAGGAAAGGCTCAAGTTGCTCAGTCACGCTTTCACATCTCTGAATGTATTGCGCTGATGTTGAACTTCTGCCGTATAATCCAGATAGGTAGTTATGGGGTTTCCATTGTAGGACCAAGTGGCTTTTGCACGGAGCAGTAGAAGAATTAACTCTCTGTAATTAAGCAGACACGCAATCACTGGGCACAATGTGCCGTTTCCCCTGAAAATAATTTGGGAACATGGTTGGGCCAAGACCATCTGGGACAGCCAGTCTTCAAGGAAGTGTTCCATGTTGGGACCCTACACCCTTTAAGGGAACCCCAAAAAGCAAACATTGTTGTGCCTCGAGCAGCCTTCAACATCCTCTGCTCACGCCTTGAGGTCTTGCACTTCGGTCTGTGGGAGCTTGAGTTGATCTTGTACTGAGATCAGAGAAGGCCATATGGATGTCAGGGAGGATTCTGCCTGATCCACCGTTTCTGCGAGCTTGCCGTGGTCCACCCATAGAAGACTGGTTTTCATCTGGATGACCCCTAGCTGGGGTTCCATAGCATTTTTGGAGTCTTGAATGGCATGCAACACATTCCCGTATGTTTTTCAAGAGTGGGCTCCAGTTGGCGAATGAATCAGGTCCACTGGCTGACTGGAGGTAGTCAGGATATCCATGATGGACCTCTGGGGAGTTGGAGGTTTGGTGTTTTTTTTGGTTTAACCATCCCCCCAAAATCATGGTCACCAGTGATTGCTCTGCTAGGAGGTTGAGGACATAAGTCAGTAGTCTAGTCACCTCACTCAGGGTCCCCTGAATGGGGAGTTCATCCAACCGCCAGAGTCTCAAGAGTATCTTGAGGTTCATGCCATTGATATTGGAAGATGAAATGGGGGTCAGTCAGGCACTGTGCTATAGACTGTCAAGAGTAAGCTCACGCTCTCCTCAGAGATCCACTGGGCAATGTTTCTCGGTGATTGCTACTTTATATGCGACTGAGCTCCCAAATGAGGAAGGACAAGGGTAGGAACAGGTCCCCTGCCTCCTCAGGGGTGCAGCAGAGGTGAAGCCCGGCCCTAAGGTTGCTCTCCAGTGAGCATGCCACTTGCACACACCTCGCCATCCAGTTCTTCCAGCCCCACAACATGGAAGACAGAAGCTCAAAAATTAGCAGCCTAGGAGGATCACCACTCACCCCTGTGTAGATCCTGTGTAAGTCAGATGGGTTGCACGCATGTGGTTTAGGTGCCTCCATTAGGTCACAGGCCCTGCAGCTTGGGTCCCATCCATCTATGATGTCCTGGTTTCAGCTGTTAGGACATGGCAGTCTTTGGAGGAGGAGAAGGTATGTCCCCACATGTCTAAACTGCAAAATACTTAGGTCAAGATGTAAGAGGGCCTAGCACCGCTGTTCGCCACATTAGTGTCATTTTGTTAAGCTAATGTGACCCAACGAGGCCAAAATCGCTGCACCAGATTTACAAAATGGTGCATTGCATGCATTACGCCACTTTGTAACCCCTTGCGCCACGTTATGCCTGCTCCGGGCATAAGGTATGCAAGGGGGCGTTCCCCCATTAGGGGGGTTGAAAAAATGGCGCAAAGAAATCTAAAATATTTCTTTTGCCATTTTTTACAGCATTTTTAATGACTACTCAGAGCAGACATTAAATGAAGGCACACCATAATTTATAATAGGCCTCAAAGGGTTTGTAGGATTAGGGTCAACATTTTTTTTTACGCTAATCCTGCTAAGTGCCAAACTAGTATCAAAGAGTATAACGCTAGTTCCCCAACTGCGGCTATGGTGAGCCATATCTTTCATACGGCACACATGTGGTGGCATTATGAGGGTGCTAAGGGACTCAAGAAAAGTGGCACTTTTCTTAAATCTGACCCTTAATTTCCCAACATTAGGTCCTAATTTGCTAAGTCCCTAAAGCTGCAATGTCTCTCAATGTGGGAAACTCTGTATCAGGCAATGCCCGTGGGGCAGAAGATACTTGAAGCTCCCACCTCTCAGCATGAGCTGCACAGAGGGAAGGGAACCGATCCTGCCAGCAGGGATTTGCATAGGCCACCCACGGACTTTCATGTGTCACTTGGGTGAACTCCTCAGTCTGCATCTGGGATGCAAAGGGCCTCATACACCTATGTTCTCCTGTCATTTGAAATTTGTCCCGGCTTGTGAGGCTTGCCTAGATGGGGCCTCACCAGCAGAAGACGCTAATATGGGCTGCCCCACAGGTACTCTGATGGCCGATCATGGCAATGCGTGTAGAGTGGGGCTGTGCAGTCTGCATCCCCGGGGCTCCCAGCGCTAAATCTTTCAAGCACGAGCAACGTGGAGAGACGAAGCAGGACCCCCCATCTCCTGACATGTTGCCTCAGCTGTTCTCATCATTGTGGCCTCATCCAGGAGACGTCTTGGCTCCCTCCCTACAGTCAGCATCACCAGGGAGGGGCCCACCAGTCACAGGGGGGCCCGCGAGTGTAATGGAGTGTAGGATGATGGTGGATGGGCCTGGAGCGGGGCCTCACTAGAAGGCGACTCCTCTCTGTGCCATCTTGGCAGTACCTCCTCAAGCCAGCTTACACAATCAAAATGTCCATATCTTGTAAGATGGGACTCCACTGGTGGGATCCAGAGAGCATTAAAAACATTTCTAGTTCATTATGAGCATGCAGTAGAAGTAGGGTTACATGGGGGAAAGAGCAAAATATATAGGAAACTGATATGTAAGGAAAGTTGTGGAGTAAGAGGTCACTGTGGTCCCGGCATTGTTAACAATTGCAGGCAAACACCAGAGCACAGACCCAATCTCATATGACTCCTCTGCCCAAGAAGGTAAGGCAGACAACAAAATGGAGAAAGCAGGCAAATCTGATTCAGAAGCACCTCTCCTTTCCCAGTGAGTCTTCCTTGTACTTTCCTGTTCCATCAGTGCCACCACCATAAGGGCACGTACTGGCCACATAATTTACCAGAATGTTCTCCAGGCAGCATGCTTCACTGCTTCATGATAAACAAGTGAAATTTGAGTGTTGCTGCAGAAGGTTGCCAGTGGAAAGATGCAGAATTTCACAAAGCTTCCTTCAAGCTGGGCAAATTGAGGATGGTGTGTAGCTGGAGTGTGTAACCTGTAACAGCCTCAACAGTGGGTTTTCCTCATTCCTTCTCGAGCTCTCTCAACAACTGTGCCACTGCTGTACCTAAACCATGCATGCTGCAGTTCGAGAGATCAGTGCAGAGAGCTCACATGACTGGCAGAGAGGGGCAGCAGCATGCCTCATTGGCGTAGTCCTGATATTTTGGATGCTGGCTGCAACAGCCCTCGGCTACTTTGTGCTGCTGGTGGCCTAAGCCAGGATTATTTCACAGTGCAGTTTTCTGATCGAACAGCCTCAGAGAGAGTGAAATGCAGGGAGAGAAAGAAAACGGGAAAATGAGAGGGAGAGCAATGCACATACACACAGAAGTGACACGAGTCAGGCTTCCGTCTAGCCTAAACTCTCCATTCACTCATGTAGCTCCTCCAAAGCCCCACACTGTCCCCACTGTAGAAATCCAATCATCACCCCGCCCCTCCCCCGTTAGAGTGTTTCAGACACTTGAATATTTAGTTGAAAACAATAACAGGTATTATAGTACTGGAAACGCGTCAGTCATATTAGGTAATAGTTGAGGGGAAACCCCACTGTAGCCAATGGGGCTCCTATACATGGTGTCATTTCATTACTTTTGATCTCCGCTGCCCTGTTACATAATGAAACCTCTTTTTAGGAGCAAGAACATAAATTAAACCTAATCAAATGTACTCATGCTAACCAACAATTGGGTGGAGCCTTGCACCCTCTCACAAATGCTGCGTGAAGCTTTTTTGCTGGGCATCACATAAGGTAAGGCGATAGCTGCACTGTTAAGCCAGACTAAAAATTCAGTGAGTGGCGCATGTGATTTATTTGTGGCAAAACGATGTGTCTCAACACAGATATCACAACAGCAGTAAACTTTCAGCCAGGAGTTATGCACAGTGTTATACACTATCTACTTCGGTCTTGCAAGTGGTGGTTTTGCAGCAGCGTCCGCACAACCCTATGATTCATGGTAGGAATGTAGCTTGGATCTCTTGCTATGTAAGCAGCTGCAGATGCTTCGAATATTTTACAGCATGTGATACAGTCCTCGGCTATAAATTTACCTCTAAAAATACAGTAACAAGTGACTGAGCAGCGGTCGGAATTAAACATTGAAGTGAGCGAATTGCACTCGTCAGAAATGTAGGCTATTTTTAGGAAATAATTGATCTAAAGAGAAGGCAACGTACGAAAATAGGTTTAAATGATTTAGCAATTTTGTATTAAGAAAAAGACAGAAACTCCTCCAGGCGATTTTCGTACCAGTTTGAAGGGAACATATGACTAATAGTCATTAAAGATCTGTACAGTGAACAATTTGTAAGAAAATAAGTGCTAGTGCCTAAAGTTGTACTCAGAAGGCTGCGCTTGGTTATCTTTAAGGTCGGGGTGTCCAATACAAGGATTGCTAGTCTAGAATCCATCTCATGCCTCTCTCACAACCAGGCACTTTTCCACCTCTTTTTCTCCATCATTCCCCCTGGTGTTTCTTTCTGTCTCTTGCTCTGAGTCAAACTCTTGTTAGAGAGCAAACATTATTAATAAAAATGAGTAATTAAAACTAAATGATTACGGTGTTCTAAAGGGTCTAAAGAGAGAAAGGTGTGCTAGAAAAATAAAATGTATGTTTAGATTGTGGTCCACCTGGTGTCAGCCACCTTGAGTTCAATGTGAAATAATAAATGTCTCTGAAAATGTATTTTGATGAATTATAACCACATGTAAGGTAAAATCAATTATTTGAAATTATTATTAATTGAGAATATATTAAACATGGTTTGAAATTATTAGAAATGTTTTATTCTTCTTGTATTAGCATTAGTGAAAAGGCCTATGTTTTAGTATTTTTCCTGAAGGGGTATTAAATGTTATACTGACTTTACTGAAATCCTTTGCAAACATTGTTTTATTATACATCCTGTTAAATGTGCACAGTGGAAAATTATTGTCCTGTTCTTACTTCTCACTCAGTACTTCCTTGTGATAATAATTACAAGTAACAATTGGCCTTAGTTCTGGTAGGAATTAATTCTAGCTCAATGCCAATTTTTATGTTGCTTTCTAAAATGTAATAATGCTATGTAATCTGCTGACCAGAGAGGAGTGTCATCTTGGGCCTATCCTGAAGAAGGTACAAAGAAAAGATACATCAGAAGCACAGATAAAGTCCCATTGGTTGATTACTGTCTCACCTCATAGTCTTGTCCAATAGAAGCCTAGCTAGTAACTTCTGGGACTCTAATTTAGCAACGTTTTAGGTGATACAAGTCAGATTTCATTTAGTTTTTTTTCCAGTTCAATTTTGCTCAGTTCTTTGCAGCTCTTATGTCAAGCCACCTATAGTTCCAACAGTTCGGCTACCTTGGGCCTAATATTACTGAACTGTTGCCCTCTTTATGTTCCTGATGCTGCCTTAAGGCATGCTGCTCCTATGCTCCCCTGATTAAGCTCTCTGCTGGCTCCTGTCTCATATAGGAGAGATATAATCAATCTGCATATAATCAGTCCCCTCTAAGACCAACACAATTTGAAGCCTTAGCTATTTGGGAGATAGTAGCCGGAAACAAGAGAAATTAAAATTTAGAGATGAATGCAAAAAGCTGAGAAAACATTGCTAAAAGCCAAATGGGATAGTGAGCATACATTTTGGAGAACAGAAACCTTACAAGGTATTGCAATGTTTTCTGCAATTTCACAGGGGAAAGGGGACAGTGTCAGACCAAAGATGAAGAAAAAGAATTCTGAAATAACTGAGACAAAGTCAGATGAAGCTATAGAATCACTGACTTATGATAGTGACTCTGATGATGATGAATTTATAACACAATTATTGAGAAATCATCCTCCTCCATATGCAGCAGAAGAGGCAAGTCAAGGTGCTAGTGCCAGTTCAAGTGCACCTCCAGTTGTGGTACACACAGTCAAGTACAGGTTGCAACTAATGTTCCTACTATTACAGTAACTCAGACTTCTGTGATTTAAACTGTAGCTCAGCTGGTGACATATTTTACAGTTCCAGTTGTTAGTTCTGCACCGAGTATTACAGTAACGGTGGCACCACAGATTATGCAGAAAAAAGTGATGGTCCAGGTAATTCAATAAGACAGTTGAAGTTGTTACTGAAGTTCAGACATTGTCAAGGTATACTCCAGTAACAATATCATAATTGAGTTCCTCAGTATTTACAGGTCAGAGTTCTGGAATGATTTACTTGAGGAATCAGAATACTTCACCAAGTCCAGAAGCGTTAACAGTTCCAGTCATAATTGGTCCAGTTGTTCCCTTGTATTTTCAGGGAAATACTGAGAGCAATAGGCAGAATCTTTTTTAATTCAAATGCAGAAATGGAGAAACTCAATGCTACTGCTGGAGTTCTGTCTCCAATAAATCAGACTTTTGACAAAGCAGGTCTGCCCATAGATTTAACTTATTCTAAGATTCACACAATTTGGAGACTCCACTTCCAAATCCAAATTAATTTCTAATGTCACATGAAAGAGTGATGGGTTCGCCATATAACACTCCACAATGTGTGAAAATGTAAATAATAATATTTCTTTACAAGGCTTAACAACTCAGCAATTAACAGAATGGTTGGAGAAAGTGAGTGGAGCATCAGCAATAAAAATAGTTGCTGAAGGAGAAAGGATATTGAATCTGGCAAGATTAAAATTAAAATGAAATGAAATGATTGAGGGAACACTTGAATGAAATAGAATTGACTCATATATTGAAGATGAGTTACTTTGTGTAAAGATGTCACAGGCAGGGCAGTATTGGCACATCAGAAATGATCAGAGCTTGCAGAAAAATATGAAGTGGATATTGAGAAATCTAAACCATTAAAGTTGAGTTACAGATTAGCATTCTTTTCAAAAGACATTGCCAGCATGAGATCACCTGGAATTAAAATTCACATTAGAGAATTAATCCAAAGTATTCAAACATGGAGAGCATTGCAAAAACTGGAAGGCAGATGGGTAAAGAATAGAAAACAGAAAGGAGAATCTGCAGCATCAAACTGCAGTGACACTTAGCAGACCTACAGTCCATTAAAAATATTATCAGTGAGAGAAATTCCTGGAGGGAATTATGTTCATGTCCCTTGGAGCAAGAGTGATATTTTGTCATGCACAAATGATTACCCAAGATTGAGAGAAGCCAGTAAAATGGTATCACCTTACATATAGGTTTGTGTAACTTGCAAAATGTCTGTGGAAGATTTAAATACTCTTTTAGATATAGTGGCCCCAGCTGATTTATGGATTGAATGCAAAAGGAGTGTTGACTGGCTGATGGGAGAGTCTTTACGAGATCCAGTTACAGGTGCACCAGCTCATAAAGTAATGAAAAGCTATTACAAAGTGATTGAATTTTTTTAAATGAGAATTTCTCTTAAAGATATTGATTGGCAGAGAATTGATAGGACAGCTCAGGATGCAAATGAGTCAATACATGCATATTATGAAAGGTTGTTGCAGGCATTCAAACGTTACAGTGGTACAGAGACAATTGAGCCCAAAGACATGATTCATTTTGTGTTCAGGTTTGTTCAGGGACTAAGACCTGATGTGGTAACATGCTTAAAGCCAGTTGATGATGTGTTGCAGTTTGCTAAATATTGCAGTGACAAAATTGCCATGAAGCAGAAAAGATTGAAAGAAAAGGCAATTGTAATGCATATTAGAGCAGCACAAACATGGATGCAGGGAATTCCACAACCACAGGGAAGTATACAAGCGATTCCGAGTCAGGGACAGGCGAGAGGAAGAGGACGTGGTGGTGTTGGAAATGGAAATTGTATTGATGTCGATCCTAATACTAATGTTAATTCAGGTAATATGCAGAAAATGAAGAAAATGTTACCTAGTCACGCTTGCAGGGGTCTTGGAAACTAGAAGCGTAAATGTCCTTTGATGATGCAGGAAGGTGTTATGCTAATGAATGAATATAATCTTTTTCCAGATTAGAGAGGACCAAGAAATCGAAATCCTAATGTATATGTTCAGAATATGAATAATCAAATGCAGATTTCACAAATACAAATTTCCCAACAGCAGGTCCCACTTTTTCAGGTGCCACAACAGCAAATTCAACAACAGATGCAAATGATGCCACAGCAGCAGCAAATGCAAATACCCCAAGCTCCAATGTCACCGGTAGCAAGTAGTGATTCCTCAGCAGAACATGGGTCAAAAGTTAAATCAGCCACTGATTACAAAGTTCCCATTAAAAGTGAGGATGAATTGAGTGATGAAATTGTGAGTGAGAGTTCCGATGAGGAAAAATGTGTGTTTGTAGCTTCATTAGAGGTGATCAGAATATTGACTTCGCACATGGGATGTTGAGAATAGGTTATAATTTCCATTACCACCCATGCCTCTATTACACAGCTTTTACTACTCACATACACAATGAGACTACTAAACATGAAGGCAGCAATCAAAATAATTTTCGCACTATAAAGGTAATCGTAAATGATGCACCTTCCATTACTGTCCCGTACACAGAGGTGCCTCAAAATGGCAGCGGCCTGACCTACTGTACTGAATTTGAGGAAGTGACCTAACTCTTCTGGTGGATGTCGTCACGGCGGTTGGCTGTCACAACCGCGGTGCACATTGTCATTGGAACACATTGCTGCCTTTGGTGGACCTGGGCCAATAACAATGTCTGCCGGCAGTGACGGTCATTTATGTGGCAGACGTGACCGCCATCTTCTGCAGTTATGCTCACTTGACTCCTGACACTGCTGCATCAAGACCTCCCCTACCTGTGCTGCTGTGGACTGCCACTGGGTGCTATCATGTCACGTCCTGCAGGTGATAGGGCCCCAGCCTTCACTTCAGAAGAGTTGGACATGCTTGTGAACGAGGTCTTGCCCCTGTATTGACAGCTATATGGTGCACCAGAGGAGCAGGTGAGTCCAATGGTATACCAATGTGTGAAAGGTAGAGTGTATGATGGTGTACATTAAATGTGAGGTAGTGAGGGATTGTGCAGTCATGTCTGGGTGTATGGAAATGTGTACATGTGAATAGGCAGACATACAGTAGTGAAACGTGGTAGATAGTGTGTTGTATAACTTCCTTTATACATAACTTAGATTGCAGCAGGTGCAGCAATAATGGTGTGAGAAATGTTTGTAGAAACACACCATGTTATGGGTAATCATGTGTCCTGGTCATATGTGTCTAGACAATACCAGGTACTGATCATGCAAGTTGTATGGGAGACTCCACTTCACACATGGAATGGCTTCAGATGGTAAATTGTGAATGACTTTGGACTGAGAGAAAGGGAATATTTGCCTACTTGCTGTGACTGAAGTGTTCTGACCACTTGTGTTGGAATAGTGCATATTGACATAACTTTCTCCTTTTGTCTGTGTCATCCATGCAGGTCAACATCCACAAAAATAAGGAAATCTGGCGTACCATCGCCAAACAAATGCAGACCCTGGAGGTCCACAGCCAGCAGAGCACCCACTGTAGGAAGTGGTGGGAGGACCTGAGACGCTGGACCCAGAAGACTGCAGAGGCCCAGCTGGGGATGTCTTCCCAACAAGGGAGGGGTGCCTGTTGGACCTTGACCCTCCTAATGGCCCGCATTTTGGCGGTGGCCTACCCTCAGTTGAATGGGCGTTTGAGGGCAGCACAGCAGCCACAAGAGAGTAAATACTAACCACACACATGTAAATCCCTCTGCCAGTTCAGTGCATTATGTATAAGTATTTAAGCTTTGACAATGTGGTAGGTGCTAAAGGCAAAGAGTTCCCTTGATACAGCTAGGTGTACAGGTTCTAACATTGATATCCAGGTGTGGAGATTTTATTGTGTATAGGGACATACAACTCACCGATGTTAACCACATTGTACCGAAGCATGTGGTCATGCATATGTGACAGTGTCATATGTGTACCACTGTACTGCTCTATATGTAACCTGCTAGGTCATCCTTTCACCTACTGCTCCATATTCTAGATATCCTGTTGGTAAGTTGTCCAGGTCTTTGATCTCTCTCCATTCCTATTCCACTGGACCTCTCTCTATGTGCAACACAGGGTCTAACAGGTGAGAAACAGGCCTATTATTCATGAGTTGTGAACTAGATGTAAAGTTAATGTGAGGGTGTGATCTCAATCTGAAATTTCACATAGCATACTTGATACACTTACCTAGAGGTGTGTGGAGGTGTCCCCATTGTTAAGTGTGGACTGAGCATTGGAGAATGTGATGTATAATCAGGGTGGACATCGTACATGATGAAAAGCATGGTGGTATTTCTATATTCCTAGTGCAAGACATATCACTGAAATGTGAGTTCAGACTATTTGTGCCATGTACAGGGTATTGCGAAGGTAAGTGGCTAGCCTGCTATTTCTTTAGCCAATGTGTTGTGGGCAAGCGACATAGGACAGGATATCTCCTATATGGTACAATATACACCTTTGTTTGCCAACTGATGTGTACATTAGTAATTCCTGACGTTTTCAAGATTTACTCCAAAGATGTAAGGTAACTCATGTCTGAAGTGCTGATAGTGATGGCATTTTTATAATGTCGATTTAAGTTTGATAATCATCAGGATTACTAGGAACTGTAGGTGGCCTTCATGCACATGACAGGTGTCCATTGTATTAAAGGTGTTGGTATGGTCCCTGGGTTTGTCTGTGGGTAAATACTGTGTGCTGAGTAGGCCCCTATTGCTGTACAGGACTTTGTTTCCTATGTGAGAATGGCTAAGATGAGTAGTTCCACAAAGTATGCATTAACCTTTGCAAAAATACAATTGATACATGTGTTGTTGAAATAGATTCAAATTCTATTATACTCAAACTTTGGATATGCAATGTTGAGTAGGTGCATCTGTGGTTTTGCCATTGTGAACGTTATGGACACAGTTACAAGTTATGAATGTGATTGCTAGTCAACAAGTTGTGTTGTAATTGGAATGTGATGAGGTAACTTTCATGGAACATGACATCTGGTAATGGACGGAGTAAGAGTGGATTTTGAGTATGTATGAATGTGATATCAAAGTCAAAACTAATTCCTATTGAATGGTTGCTGTTTCACAGTAATGCTCTGTATTGGGACACACTTTTTATGTTGACAAATCATCTTTTGCAGGTCGGGTTTCTGTTATAGCTGTACTGATAGGATTATGATGTAGTACTCAGATAGTTGACTTATGTTTTGTGACATTGTTGTCATATAGTGTTGTGGAAAGTATGTTGTTATGACATGATGGTGGCTAAAAATGGTTCCTACCTGGGGGTGTTTTACACATAGATGTGATGTTACTATAGTGTACGGTGTAATGTATGTTTATGTAAAGAATGTGATGAGTCTACCTCTCTCTCTATTTCTCAGCATCAGCATCGGTAGGTGAAGGAGACAGGGCACAGCCGAGTAGGGAAGCTGCTGTCCACGGGACCCAAACTCATGATGCCAATGACACCGAGGGACCCAATGGCCCAGAGGGTGAGGGCAGTTCGACGGGGAGACAGGATCTAGTTCTTCATCTTCGGAATCCCCCTCCAGTGGACACTCCTTGGCGGTGGCACACCTATCTGGGACCACAGTAGCACCATCTAAGTCCACCACCCTCTTACTACCACCGACCTCTCTGCAGCTCCCCACCCAGTTGGACATGCCCACTCACCGAAGAGGGAGGGCATCTCCTTTGCCACAGGCACCTCTGCTCCTGCCCCTGTCAGCCCTTCTGCCCTCATTGACGAGGCTATTGACCTCCTGAGGTCCATCTCTGAGGGTCAGTCGACCATCGTGAATGCCATCCAGGAACTGGCAATTCAAGTCCAACAGAGTAATGTGTTCCTGGAGGACATCCACAGTGCACTGGCTGGCCTACAGAGATCCTTTCAGGGTCTGGATTAAACTGACGGCAGCCAGTCACCCATTGTCTACCATCCGCCCTCCACCTAACTCTTCCCAAATCCTAACTCTCTTGACCCCCCTGCCAAAGCACACAGACAGACAGGCATGTATCCACCTTAACACTCATGGATAGCTCAGACAAACATAGGCACCACAAGACACACCACCGGCATGTACACAAGCAACATACAGATGCAGACACAGCAACAGTCACAACCTGCCCTGACACCTCCACCACCCCCAGCATCATTGGCACTATACCTGACACACCTGTAGACACCACACCAAAATTCACAGATCCAGCCACTACACCTAACCTACCCACAGTCAGTACAATAGCAGACACTTAGACATCTACCCCTGTCACCAGACCCTCAGGCACCACAACCACTGACACTCCTATATCCAGCACATCCACCATACTTGCAGTCAACACCCCAACAGACAGACACCCACCCACCATGGCATACCCCAGCATCTCCATCTGCCCCTCAGTCTTATACACATAAACGCCCTCACTCACTCACCCAACAGATACCAACCTCCCATAAGCATAGCACCCACAAACGTACACATGACACCCACACATACATGTCAGACTACCACTCCCTCACCTTCCACACCCAAACCCCCTTCTGATAACCATCCCCATGTGTCAAAAAAGTGTTCCTTTCATGTTTTGACATTTTAACTACTCCTCTTCCCCCCGGGAGACCTCTGAATGCTATGTTTCCCTCCCCAGGCCCGTCCCTTCCACCTCCAAGGCCTCCCCTACCCCCCTGCAAGTACTGATGCCCATCCCCTCACCAAGAAGTCTACACCTCCCAAGAGAACCCAACCCTCCCCTAAGCGTGGACCTAAATCACCTCCCTCCCAAACCCAATCCCAAAGGACCCCCTCCAAAGCCTAGGCCCAAACTCCCCCTCAGGCCCCCGATAATCCCTGAGGTACCTGCCTGCCTCCTTGATGCCCCTATCTGTGGAAGTTACACGGCAGTTAGGAGTCAAGTTCGGGGCACACTGATGTGCATTGTGTGCATGTTGCACATTTTCCAATTTTACTGGCCTAAGGCCTTGGGCATTTCAATTATATACCTAATTTTTAATAGATATTTGGACCAACCAGTTGTTGGTTTCAATATTACATATTTGTCCTGCATTTCTTTGCTTAGGGCAGATTTGTTCATGGCTGACATTGTTTGTGTGTGAGTATGTGTGTGTAAGTGGTGCATGTGCTACCTGTTTTGTCTGGGCAGCATGTGAGGTTGTGTGCAGTGTTTTTATCCCCAATGATGGGTGTGTGCTGTGTGTGCTGTGTGATGTGTGATGGGAATGTGTATTTTTGGGATATATGTTGTTGTCATGGTATTGAGTGGTATTTTTGTTGACATGTGTTTGTTGGGATGTTGTGAGGTTTTGTGTGCTTTGACTGTGTGCAGGTTTTTTTGGTGCATTGTATGTCAGATACAATGTGCTGTATGTTTGCTGTGTATGTCAATTGCAGCGTTGTACAGTTGTGTGATTGTGTGTGTTCGTTCCCTGTTGGTGGTACGTTGTGTTGTATGTGTGATTTGTCACTGGGTAGTGTCTATTGTGGGTGCTTGCCAATACATTGGTGGCGTTGTGGTTGTGGCATTTTTGTGATGTGTTGTGTTACTGTGTGTTATTGTGTGTGACTCGGCTGGTGCTGTGTTTCTGGGAGTTGGTGTATATTTTTGTCATGTGTGTGTATTGGCCGTAGTGTGTGTACTGTGTATGTGCAGGAGTGTATGTGGCTGTCTGTGAGTGTGTGTGTCAGTGTCAGGTTACGTGTGTGTGTCGCTCTCTGCCCCTGTTCCGATGGTATGTTGTGTGAGCGTACGAACTTTGGCGATTTACAACAGTGACAGGTAAGTGTGTGTACCTACGGTTGCTGTTGTTGTCTTCGGCATTTATTCCGGAGTCTCTGGGCGAGTAGGAGCAGCAGGATGACGTGTATTTCTTGCTCCATGGAGGCTTTTGACGAGTATGGCTTCCTGAAGCTGTGTCTCCTTTTATGCAGTTCATTTCCACCTGTGTTTCAGTGGTGGTGCGACCATGGAGGAAACCTTGGCAGTGTGAAACCTCATATTCAGTCCGGCAGAAACATGGGCTCCACTGGCCTGCAGGTGGTTACCATCGTCCATGGCAGCCAGACCGCTGTGGCAGTGCCGGCAGTGCTTTGGCTGTATTTCGTTTTGAATACCACCATGGTCATAATTTGGTGGTCTTCTCCACCAGCCTTTTGGAGGTACAACCACCACCATCAACATGGCGGTCCTGAGACTGCCAAACTTGTAATGAGACCCAAAATGTCTCCAGTGAAATTACAGTATTGTCAAGAAGAGGTGAAGTACTTGGGACATCAAATAGAGAAAAGTGCAAGGAAAGAAAGTGTCCAAAGGGTTTCAGCTATATTGCAAATGAACCCTCCCATTACTCAAAGAGATGTCAGAATGTATTTGGGAATGGTGTGTGCAATCTGAAATGGCCTGATCCTTTGCCTTTGGTTCTGATGAGCATGTGAGGTACACCTGACAGCAAGACTGGCCTCTTGGCTCATGAAATACTAATGGGCAGAGCAATGAGATTTGTATTACATATAGGCTATTAGCATTTTATGGCTGAGTCTGAGTATGAATGTGGTATAAGTGTTGGTTATCTGTAAGCTTGATGTGGGGTGGAATATTTGGTCTATTTTGTGTTGTATTGTCTTTAGTTCTTTTTTGTATAGTATTGTTTATTTGATCTATTTATTTAATGTATTAAAAAAGTATAATAAACAGATCTATGAAACAAGAATTGATCTAATGATGCATCTTTAAATCAATCGAGCTAATAGTAATATAATGCAAGTTTGGGCCTAGGAGATTTTTGGGAGAAACCCCACAATCTTGAGAAAGTCCACACCAAAGTGTTGAAGTATGCATATTGGGCCTACGTATGGAATGTCTATATTAGCCGTAGATCTCATAGTAGCCTAACAAATCGTTTCATTGACATCAAATGGTACCCGCAGCTTAAATTATATCTAGACATCATACCTGACATTTTAGGCAAAAGTTTATATGCTAGATTTTGCTTTGGGACCTTGCCGCTGAAAACGTTGATGTGTAGATGGGGTGCAAAAACAGTAACTGATATCTGCCCCGTGTGTGGTATAACTTCTGAAACAGTTGAACATTTTATGTTTTTCTGTTCTGCATACTCTTCTCCTAGGTCCAAGTGGATCCGTAACATCTGCTGGGAAATGAGAATAAGGGAATGTGCCTTTGCTCTAAGAATCTTAAAAAGTCATTGTTATAAAGTTTTAATATGTGCACATCGGAATACTTGCTGGAAGCATATGTGGAAGGGACCTTTTTCAAAATTATCCTGGTAACGACGACTACTGTGAAGTGTGCTGGAATTCCAAACTGGATCCATGCCAGCCACACTTGTTAAAGTGCCTTATACTTCGGGTGATGAAGATCCAGTGTTCCTGACAGCACCAACAGAAACTGTACAGTCTCAAGAAGAGCAAGTGACAAAAACAGAGCAAGAGACTGCAGAAATAAAGACAGTGCAAACTGGTGAAGATGCCAAACCAGTTACTCCTCTGAAAGATGAAATTGAGGACAATCCTGATACTCCTCTATCAGCAGAATTAGAAGTGGGGGTAGCACGAGAGTCAAGCCTGAGCTGGAGGATTCTCCCAGCAGAAGAAGACTGGGAAAAAGAGATAAGGAAATCTCATTTCCTGCAGAAACCAAACAAAAGTGGAGTTGAGTTGAATCAAAGTCATGCAGATTTGACTCCTCCTGAAGTGGCTGATGGTGCAAGTGAAGCAAGTCAAAGAAGAACTTGTCAAATTCCTGCTGAATCAGGAAGAATCATAGGTACAGTTGTGCCATCATTGTGTAAAAAAACTGTGAAAGGAGATGATGGCCTTCTTTGCATGCAAATGGAAAAAAGTTTCTGATGTGTTGTCAGGCACTAATGAAGAAGCAGAATCGAGAGAAAGAACAGATCTGAGTGAAGAAGATGCAAGTGCAAGTTGAAATCCAAAGAGAAACAGAATTGCAAGTCGAAGGTACTCAGGTCCTGAATGGGCGTATCTTGCAGCTGATGAGTGGAAACACAAGGTTATGTCCTTTTGTTTTTACTGAGAATCCAGTTTAACATTGTAGAGCTCGAAATCATAATTGAGCTGAGTTTTGAAATTACATTGACAAATGACTAAGAAAGGCATTATACACTGGAAGTAATAATTAGTGATCAACAAACTGTGATCTAATAATAGAGTTATTTGGAACTGATTTTGACAATGCTGCTAAACTGATTTTTGACAAATCTTGGAGAGCTTAAAGCTGCTGTAAATAATCACAAAGAAAACTGAAGATTATTTTTGATTTTTGATTGTGGCTGCATAGTGAAATGTATTTTCTTTCTTCCATTTTTTGAGTCTTTACAGGCCATGAATTCCAATCACAATAGAAACAGTGGATGTAAGTGTGTGTTGGATTGGCAGTTGTATGTGTGTTCATAAGTTTGTTGTTGATTGTAAGCATGTGTGTTTCTGATAAAGCTGAAATTAATTCTACACCTTCTACAGAGACTACTACACTTTCAGAGTAATACAAGTCCTATAAAGAAGAAATTTACTTACACTTAGCTCACAAGGAGATCTTTGCTCTAAACTTTTCTATTGTTTGCTGTATGAATATGTTGAGACTATGGACGTGAGAGAGTATTATATGTGTACTCAAATTCCTTAATTGCTGCAAGAAGGGATTACATATCATATCTTACCACTAACATATGGAATTAGTTGCAGTCTTTTATTTACACAATTTTATAATCAGGAATTTCTATTCAAATTTTGATCTAGGCTTTTATTTTGTCTCAGTTAACCAACACTTGAGTAGTATTGCTAAAGATAGAAACATAGACATTTTAGGAGGTTTCTTTGAACTTACGCTGACATTTGGCACTGTCTATGCTCATAGGAACAACCTGACGTGTACTTTCACCAATTGAAAAAGTTTCCTGAATCAGGCTGATAGAAGAAAGTCAATGAAGGAGAAAATAGAGAAGGGTTTAGTGAAGCGCAATTACAAAAACGACCATGCATATATTGTGACTAACATACAAGGAAAGCTTGCTTCAGATTACCAACATGTTGGGAAGCTTTGTAAATAGGCCTCAATTCAGAACTGATACTAAGTTTGTGGGAACAAGTGAATGCAGACATGCATTTATATTTAAGAATACATGGGACTTTATGCTAAATGGACAAGAACCTGTGATTCCTGGTGTATATTACATCTGCCTATTATCGTCTCCCTACAGGGTGGTGTGGGACTTGTTACTTGGGAAATGTACCAGACTGGCAACATAAATGATGCACATGAGAATCGGAGACCAAGATCAAAAGGAGCAAGTTATTCAGAAATAACTGGGAATATATTTGGAGCAGTAATTCCTTCTGTAGAAGTTGTTCTGAGTGACATGAAAATAAGGAAGCTGTCAACCCTCATGGACAAAATGTTAACAGATTTTTCTGTGGCAATGATTTTAATGGATTCAGAAATGGCTGTGGTACGTTCAATGGCTCTTCAGAACCGTTTTGCGTTAGACATCGTTTTAGCAAAAGGGGGTGGAGTCTCTTGGTTGGTTAAGGTGCAACAGTGTTGCACTTTTCTCCCAGACAACAGTACAGAATTTAGGAGCTAAATTAGATATTTGACAGATTTGAATTCTGACATAAAAGACCTGAAACAACCGAGTGTGTGGGAAAATGCAGGCAAAAATTTTACTAAAATGGGAAATTGTTTGGAAAACTTGTGCTATGGGAATGATACTGAAACCATTATTAATAGTGGTTGTGTGTCTAATTTGTATAATTTGGATTTTACAATCTGTATATATTTATATCATTACAAAGGATGAAAAATAAATAGAGGAGGGAAAATTTAGAAATGGAAAAGATAAGAAGCAGATACTTTTGTAATTTGAAAATTTTTGAAGAATGGTGAAAGCCTAACTGTAGATGTACTAAACAAATGAAATTTTTAATTGTCTCATTAATGAAGTGTTCTTTTGTGACGGTACCTATTGCCGTCAGAGGAGAGATTGTTAGAGAGCAAATATTATTAATAAAAGTGAGTAACTAAAACTCAATTATTAATGTGTACTAAAAGGCCTAAACAGAGAAACGTGTGTTAGAAAAATATAATGTGTATGTTTATATTGTGGTCAACATGATATCAGCCACCTCGGGTTCAATGTGAAATAATGAATGTCTGTAAAAAACTGTATTTTGATTCATTATAACCATATGTACTGTAAAACCAATGATTTGAAATTATTATTAATTGAGACATAATATACTAAACATGGTTTGAAATGATTAGAAATGTGTTATTCTTCTTATATTAGCATTAGTGAAAAGGCCTACATTTTAGTAATTTTCTAGAAGCACAATGTTTAAATGTTACACTGACCTTACTGGAACAATTTGCAAACATTGATTTATAGGCATTCTGTTAAATGTGCACAGTGGAAAATTGTTGTCCTGTTCTTGCTTCTCACTCTGTACTTCCTTTTGACAATAATTGCACGTTTTAACAATTGGCCTTAGCTCTAGTAAAAAATAATGCTAGCTCAATGTCATGTTTTATGTTGTTTTCTAAAATGTAATAGTTCTACTGAAACTGTTGACTAGAGAGGAGGGGGTGTCATCATGGGCCTATCCTGAAGAAAGGACAAGAAAAAGATACATCTGAGGCACAGATTGGTTGCCTACTGTCTCACCTCATAGTCTTGTCCAATAGAGGCCTAGCTAGTAACTTTTGGGACTGAAATTTACCAAAGCTTTAAGTCAGATTTCATTTAGTTTCTTTCCATTTCAGTTCTGCTCAGTTCTTTGCAGCTCTCATGTCAAGCCACCTATAGTTCGGATAGTTCAGTTACCTTGGGCCTAAAGTTACTGAACTGTTGCCCCATTCATGGTCCTTATGCTGACTGAAGGCCTGCTGCTCCTGTGCTCCGCTGATGAAGGCTCTGCTGGCTGCTATCTCATTTAGGAGAGGTGTAACCAATGAGCATTTGTTTTTTCTTTTCAGGTTTTTCCCTTAGAAATCCAACCTCATATATTTTGGTTAGTGCCATTGTTAGTTGTTTTCCAAATAGATTTTTGTCTTATTTTTTAAGTTTGCATGTAGCCCACACATGCTTTTTGAATTAGAATAATAGCTAGGATGTCTGACCCACTAAATAATATAAATGTTTTTGATTGATTATGATTGATTCAACTGCACAACTAATGTATTCTGTTTCTGTTTCTCAAATAATATTATTGTTATTCTGTATTATTCTTTTAGAGTGTTTAAAGGTGTTTAATAGTGATTGCACTTATCAAATTGAAATTCTTCAGATACTTTGGACAGCCTAGTTGTTTGCTATCATTTGGTTTTGCACATCATTTATGTGACCTTAACATTGTCAATTTATGGGCAATAAATGTTTAAACTTTACTAAATTGGTCTGGTGATTCATGGCCACACAGGTCATTGTGTGTATAATTTATTGACTCATTATTGTATACTTTGATTGTATTGGTGGATTTGATGATCTCATTACTCCTGTATGAATCAAAAGATTTGAGTTGACCTCTGAGGGTAGTAAATATCACTGCCCTGTTACATGTCACCTCAGGCTAATGTTAGGAGGTCACATGCCTACAGTCTGACAAGGAAAAAGAAGTGCCAGTCCTGAGCCCACCTGCATTCACGGGTGCAAAATAAGCACCAGATCTGTGTGAAAATGTCCCCATGCTGTCAAAGTGCTTGCAGGTCAGATGAATGAAAATTTTCATGGATTTTCCTCAATCTATGCTGATATCCAGATGGTATTCTGTGAAAAGTAGCAATTGTAATTCCATTTTGAGAAAGCTGCCCTAAAGATCTCCGAAGGAGGTGAACAGATTTGTGCAGAAGGACAGACGCTGTACTGGGTATATTTTTATATAAAAATTAACTTTGGCAGCCACAGATGTAATGCATACCCCTGTAGCCCCTGCAGTGGAGGGGTTCTGTTTCACAGGGAGCCCCATTCAGTCTAAAGCCTATGGATGTCTGTGAGACTTGAGTGTATTGGGCTCCTGATAACATTCTTCATGGGGTTCTCATCATTTAGAATTACTCTACTGGATAAAATATTCTATTTTGAAGCAATTATTTTCCAATTGATAACTAAAAATAATCTGGAACATCTTGCTCTTGCATTACCCTCCTAAAATATCAGTGACAAGGAAGGCTGATTGCAAAAGAGCTCAGACAATATATTGTGGGATAAGTTTGAAAAGAGGAAATGAAAAATCTTCCTAAAACTAAATGGATGTGTCAGATTAACATTTGCGCTGAATCTGTGCAGTGAGACGGGTGGATTTAGAGTTTGGTGGTTAAGAGACATCCCCTAAAAAGTGACGTCTGCCTTATGTAGAGTGCAAACACATCAATACACTCTAAGTAGAGTAGACAGGACATCCACTACTTTTAGGCCAATGTCCCACATCCGCTAAACTCTAAATCAGGCCCACAAATCTGTGTCAAATTTTATTTTTGCCCTGATCAGTGTATGTAAATGTATTATTGCCCCAGTGGATGAGTGCACGCCTTAGTCCAAAGTTGCAATCCCACTTGCAGCATTCACATTATCAGCAAAAGAATAGCTATGAGTGATTGGCACAGCACAGTCACATGTGTATAGGCCTAATTTAGAGATTGGCGAACAGGTTACTTCATCACAACTCAACTGATATCCCTTCTTCTTTATTACAAGTGCATTACATCCTACTTCACTTGTAATAAGACTACTCTTTGTAATGGCTGCTAATCCTTGACCTCATCTGTCTTTGACATCACCATAATGCAACAAAGGAAAGGTTGCCTGAAATGCAGAAGATAGGTGTAACAAACAGAGCTGCTGGAATTTGCAGACCATAATCTGAGCAGGTTCACAGCACCTCACGAGACAGCACCTGCTCCACCTCAAACAACAGTCTTTCTTTTGTCACTCTTGAGTAGTTCTGGGGAAATGACAAAAAAATAGCTGTGACCTATTCCTGGGGTACTCCTAGCTTACTACTAAATACAAATGTAAATTAGGAATATTCCTAATTTACTCTAAGAATTCATTAATAAGCGATGTGTGTTATAAGTTAGGTCATACCACTAACAGAAAAATGTTTGTGAAACACGGAATTGAGGTGTAATCCAGGAGCACCATAAGAGTAAGTCACACCAGCTCATAGCAAAATCTTTGCGGATCGGCCCAGTATGTTATTGTATTCTAACTAAATATGCATATCCATTTTTTAAGCACACTAGTCTGCAATTGATTTTTCCTGGTTTATTCTATACTACTGAATGGCAATTCCAAATGTTTAGATTAAATTTCACTTTGTGTATGTGACAAACTCCCTACAGAGTCGTCAGCACAGTAATTTAAGACCTGCACAAGCTATTTAAAACCTTAATAGTGCATTGTTCACACTGACCCTGGCTGTAACCCGGGTCTGCTAACCAGGCCTAGGGCCACTATTCTGAATAAAAGGCATATGGAGAAGTGGTACAAGTACAGTGACAGACTCCTGTAAGTCCCTAGCAGAAAATAGGGCATGGGGGGAAACAAACTACCTTAAGTCCCTGGTAGGTAATAGGGCATAGGGAAATCAAACTACGTATAAGTCCCTAGTAGATAATAGGACACAGAAGTTGTGACTGTTAACTCTCTGTAATTCGTTACGCCAGGTGCAGACAATATCCGGAGGCAAACTGTCAATGTGTCCCCTGATGCCAGGCCCCTGGATGGAGGGAACTTGAGCTAATTGCACCATTCACAGATTCCTTCACATGTGTGTATGCTATCATGGCACTTGCATATACTGGGGACTGTAACCCCCCCCCATTGCCGGACAGCCTGCTGTCCGCACTGTGGGACAGAGCACATAGTGGCAGATGTCTGCGCTATCCTAGATGTGGGTGTGCAGCCCACATCCCATGGCAAGTCCATGGCATCCCTGGGGGAAAACTAAACAATGGATTGAAGTGTGAACACATAGTTGGCACATAGGGCAACCCTTCAAAGATATAGTGTCAACAAAATAAAGGAAATATGTGCCCTATACGTGGTCTGATCATTGTAGTGCATGTACTTTCACCCATGTACACTTACAAAACATACATTGGACACATGGAAAGAGAGGAACATGTAAAACACAAATATTCACAGGCAACACAGTAGCCAATATGACTATAAAAATGATTTCCATATGACACCGTACACATATTTCAGTCATTGCATCAAAAAAATTGGCACATTGTCCCAAAGCGTGTTTTTTTTACCCATTGCGTATGCCAAAAATGACGTGTCCCATGCAACACTTCTGAACTTCCAACTTCCTCGTGGTGCTTCGTCATGTGCCATAAAAAATCCATGCAATGGTGTGTAGCGACAAAAAATGAGGCATTCTCTCAAAAGGTGCCGCATCAGCACATAAAGTGATGTAATGGATTAGCCATGCTGCAAACCAGGAACGGTAACGTTTCTTTCACTTTCTCTTACGTTCACAATCTTGTGTCTGTGCTTGGGAAAGGTTGTGCGGTGCTACTGGTGGGGTGAGGAGTGCTGTCCATTGAGTCTGCTGTGTTGTCTGCTGTCCCTGTTGTGTTCCTGGTGTCTGTTTTGTCCTTTGTATTTGTATTTTGTGTTGTAAGTTAGCATGTATTGTGGGATGTTTGTCCTGATTAGTCTGTTGGGGGTAGTTTGTTTTTTTCTTTTTTATTCAGTTAATTCAGAGTTTGGGTTGGGACATGTCAGGGATGGGAAGGGCCCATGGCATGAATACAGAAGAGTTGGTGGGCTTATATGGCTGGTCAACAACCACCTCCTACATATGGTGGCAAGGGGTGGGTGTGTGATCCTAGGCTACAGGATGGAGGCACAGAAACTGTGGTGGGGGAAGGTCTGCTTCCACACTGAGCAGATCTTCGAGGTGGAGAGGATGACCCACCAGCTGAAACATCGATGGGCAGACCTTATAAGCAGGGAATGTGACCTCCTTGACTACCTTGGACTAGAGGTCGAATTAACTGTTGGTAAGTACACATTCTTTGTTGCTGATTCCTTGTATTTTAATTGCAATTAGATGTCTGTTGGCCATAGGTCCTTCTTTACTAAGTTAAGACACAGGGCAGAGCTGCAAGTCGTGTTGCTGTGCTAACATGCATCCCTAACAAGTGCAGCTGTGCGCTGTAACTATGACATATGGCACAGTCCTGTCCTTGTCACCTGTGCTTGCACACAAATTCCTGATGAGCACCAATGCAGGCACCCTTGTGTCATGGTGAAAGGGTACATGGTTGACAGGGACGAGTGTGCATGTGCAAGAAGTGACACCTTCCTGTCCATACAAAATCATCAATAGTGTTTTTCTTCATCTATGTGAGCTATAGAAATCAGCACACATAGGAAGAGGGAAAACTCAGAGCATTTATGTATTTCTTTCCCATTGGGCCACTGTGAAGTGGCAAACTGATGATTACCAGCCTTGGGCTCATGGCCTGGCGCACTGTGCCACAGAAACGTAAAAGAAATGTTGCTCTGGTGGTTGAGGGTGACACATGGGATTGTAAATGTGGCCTATAGTGTCAGTGGCTCACATATGTCAGGGAGGCACAAATGCCTTCACACCCCAAAACAGTTATTTCATAGACAAAACGTGACACAAAGGATTCCAAATTCTAGGCTGCCATGCACCCATACTGAACAGTGTCCCTAGCATACCTGTCAGATACTTTCCTGCTAGCACCACAGTGCACGTCACTAGATGTGCAGTGGGAAGCTTGAAGAAATGTACACAATTCCTATATTTGTCCTACTGCCAAGACATATGTCAACATGTGCCACCAGGGGAGATGTCCCTTAGCATTGGAGATCCAAATTTGAAACACTTCAGCAGATCATATCTCACATAGACGAGGCATGATGTGTGTGACTAAGAACATAGTCATAACATTTTCAATGTCAGGCACCTGATTATGTTGTACACACGTTGGTACCTGAAATGATAATGTAGTGGTTTGTGGATGTATAAAACATGTATGTTTGTTGTCTTTGATGATGCAGCAATGACATCTAAAGTTGTCTGTTAAATGAGGGGACAAGGATGTCTACTTACCGTTGTATGTTGCATAGTCATGTCCATGTAATAACAAGAGTGAGGCAGGAGTATTGCTAGTCATGGCTGAGTGTGTTCTGTGAGTCATGTAGGTGCAGAGTGCCACTACACTCAGCTAGGCTTCAAATAACTTGCGGGTAGTTAGTCATTTGAAAGCCTTACACTATGCACCTGAGACATGTGTGTATGGTACCATCACATATCTGTATTTATGAGCCTGGCATACCGATGTCTGACATTGAGACATTCCCAATGGCCCATTTGAGTTATCACAACCATAAAGTTATAATAGTGATTTGTGAGTCATGTGTAATGTGCAATATTTGATCACAATGCTCATTGTTGAACATTCACTGTTCTATGTCTCATCTTATATCTTGCTGGTGGACCCGAGCCGAACATGACAGGAGAGATGGAAGGCTTCTGTGACCCTAATGCTACCAGTGAGTGTCATCCTTTATGTGTAATGGCTAGTGCAAGGATTGTGCGTGATGTTGTATATTGTGTGCAATGTCACAAAGTGAAACTCCATAGGTTATGCATGTGTATGGACAGTAAGGTGGAGGTTGGATCCAGGATATGCCTTTGCATCAGACCAATGTCAAGGTGGCTCCGATTGCAATAACTGGGGGCCCACAAATATGCTGGTATGACCAAAGCACAATGACCACAATGCCAGGATCTGTGAACATATGCGGCAGTGGAATCATAACTGAAAATGGCAGGGCAGTGTATACCTGAGTAAAGCTTTTCACATGCACAGATAGGCTCTTGTTACTCAAGGTGTAATCCATGCCTGATGTGTCTGGCTAGCCCACACATGATGAATGAGTAAAAACACAGTAGTGACAGTAAGAACATGTCCGAGAAGTACAGGGTCCTACACATTAATGCAGGGTGACAATATGTGGTTCACATAGCATATTGCTGCTGTGTGTTCCACAGGAACATCACAGTAAATTGTGTACTACCAGGACTGAGGATCTTGTGAATAGTGCCTTAAGATTATCAGGACAGTGGTCAACATACCATACTAGGATTTGCAGTTGATTTGTTTCCAGATATGTGTCCTTGCCATATCAGGCACATGATGCTGTGAGACATGCCATCTAACTTACAGTCCTTGCTCAGTTGACTTTGCTAAATGCCAATGGATCCAAGAGCAATGGAGTATGCAGAAGGGCATTGATGAGCAATGCAACCTGTTGAGTATGCCATACCATGATAACAAAACAGCATTTTTCATAACCATTGTCAATGATGACATGATCATTCAAATATGTCTTATGATGGGGCATTGCCATTGTGTAACATAACCATAATCATTGTGGAGATGATGGATATTGGGCAGATGTCTATTCATATTGCCCTCCAAGATGTTATTGTGATTTGTGATAAGCATCATGTGATGTCTGCAGATAGTATTTACATGGAATGCTTGATGCCTTTGTATGACATGTAGTCCCCCTGTTTACTCAGGCAACATGACCCCTTCCCAGAAGAGGAATTTCAAAAAAAGGGCTGACACTATCTCCACATCTGCCATGTGAGGAAGGCATTCAAGAAGATGGGGAAGACCTATGACTAGGAGAGAGCATCGGGGTCCTGGAGTGCCTTTCCCCAGGAGCCTCTAGCCATGGAAACAGCCACCTTCACCCATCTTTGACAGGACAAGTCTCGGCCCACAGACAGGGGTGGGCCTGCAGGTGCATACACTGTCACCAAACCACAACTGTACCATCTGCACCACAGGCCTCACCACAAATACTTTAGGCCTATTTTGAACAGGACATTAGGGCTGAAATTGGGGACATGAATCTGAGCCTCTCAAACCTGAGCACAAACATGACTAGGTGCTCATCATGCTTTGGGAAATCAAGGTTTCTTTGATAAAGAAATGAGAAGCAGGATGACTCAAACAAACACTTACTTCCCTTCCCCCTGTATATAGTTTTTTATAGTTGAGATTTTAGATAGTTAGTAATAGGTAAGTTAGTTTAGTGAAGTGTAACTTTAGACTGTAGTAGTTTTTATTAGAGATGGGTACTATCTTTGGCGTTTCTTATTATTGGGGCGGTGATATTTTAGGTCTGTGTACTTTTCAAAAAATACAAAAATAGAAAAAATGAAACATTAAAAAAATAAATACAAAACAAATATCTTTGTTTAGGCCTAGATGTTTAGTTAGTTTATGTATAGCTGTTATCTATCATGTGGCACTAACTGTATAGGATAGGTTAAGATAAGTTGTTAGTTGCAGTTATAAAGTGTTTTAAGTAGTGAAGGATAGGTACGGGTAGTTAGGTTTGGCACTTTAGTTAGGTTTTAGTGTAAAATCAATAGTTTTATAAAAAAGTATTGTTTCATACATTATGGTCTCCGTCATGATTTATTGTCTAGGAATTAGCATGTCTGCACACGTTATGTGTGGAACATGCATTTGGCTTTGCAAGCAGTATTTTGAAATGTCCAACAAGGTGTATTCCTTATGGGCAAGTACATGGCAGGTTGGCAAAGGGATCCCATCAGCTATCTACAAATATCATTTAACAATGCGGGGGCCAATTTGGATGTGAAGGGATACACAACCCATAACAGGCATTCATGTGTATTTGCTCTGTGTTAGTAAATCACTTTTCACATGCATGTGTGAAATGTTGTTGTCTTGCATTCACCTAAAATCATGGATTTGTTACTCACACACTTATGCCTGCCCCTCACAGACTTAAACTAGCTTCATTTGGCTGTCACATCAATGTGAGAATTGTGCTACTGTCCTTGCATAGACCAGCTGCATGTGTTGTGAGTTACATCAGCTGTCACAATGACTGCATGATACGTGATATATTACATGCTTACGAGCTTCAAAAACTAAACTATTTTTTCATCAAGGTACATTTCATATTCACCAAGTATGTTCACTCAGTCTGTGTGGCTCTGTCTTGGTCTACAGTCCACCCATATCCCTTTGGTATGTAGTCAGTGTATTAGCTTCACACAATGTAACATGTTCATGTTGTGCCTGCTTCAGACACACATTCAAGACAATGGTTGTATTTTATTTGCATGTATTAATTTACGTGCCGAACTGATGTACATTTCATGAAACAACAACCCCAACAGATGTATTTACACATTGAATGCCCAGACGTAGCCCGTGGGGGTGAACATGTGTAGGAGAGGACTGCTTTAGTGAGTAGAGGACCACTTTGCTATTAGGGAAGATTGGCCGTAATGACAGTCCACATATGTCAGAGGTCAACAGTGGGAGATCAAATTGGGGACAGTGCTGGGTGTTTTGACACTGGCATGTTCTTTAGCACAGAACAAAGGAGAAAGGGGCCATGTGCCACAAAGAAAACAGCTACTAAGAAGTTTTCCTGGTGAAAGATGTTTCTTATACATCTTCATCCTCTGATGTATGTGGTCCCTCCCGTGACAGGTGTATTGTAGGTAGAGGGAAGCGCACACACATCAGGGGCTGGAGATGTGGATGTTTTGCCCAGGGCAGCACTCATCTCTGGGAACACATGAGGCAGCAGAGCAGCAAGGAGAACCTGCAGGGTCTGCAACATTGCAGCAAAGTCAGGGTGAAGGGCACCCAAGGTGGCAATGAGGGCGTCCTGCTTCTGCTCCAAGGGCTCCGAGACATTTTGTATTGCCCACAGCCTGTTGGCAACAGTGCTGAAGGCACCTGGGATGGGCATTTGCTTGTACTTCAGCCTCATAACACCAGCGATGTCAGCCAGGGACGGCTGGAGGCCAGGAAGCAGAGAGTAGGTGCCTCATATGGTAGATGAGTTATCCTTATTTGAACTGAGGCACTTCAGGACTGCATGTAGGGTACACACCACAATCTCCAGCGCCACCTGCACCATATCTGCCAGCTCCTGCTGGACACCTACCAGAGTTTTTTGGAATGAATGTGGGTGAGCTGGCAAGTGGTGCATGTTGGCTGTTGAGTGGATCATCCGGAGAACCCCGTAACGCTGTCTAGCCTCCCTGTAACCGGAGATGGTATCTGTATAGCACCCAGGTTTTGACGGAAGGTATCTGGATTAGGGGTTTGCATCTGGTCATCCACATCCACAGAGAGGTGCAGGACAGACAGCTAACCAGGAGGTGTGGTGTCATCCTCTGCAATGAAATGGAGGTAAATAAATGTTGAGCTCTGCTAGATGTTGACATGAGTGATCAGGTTTACAATCAAGGTTTCCAAGGGAAGAATTTAAAGGCCTAATTTCAAAGGCCTTAGCAGCACATTGCGCATCCGGAGTGTCATTGAATTTGATGTTCCAGTGACAGTCTGCAGGCCCCTAATTTACAAGACCACACCACGCCAACTTGTGTAATTTGTCATGGCCCTGTAACTGTGTACTCCTTTCATGCATTCAAATTCATACAAGGTGAGTTCCCTGGGTGTTGCTGTGGATTTTCCCCCACAACATCCATTGAATCCAAAGGAATGCAACATATTCCCAGATTTAGATACTTGGAAATGAGTAAGATTCCTACACATCCTCTGGGGTGAGATTGCAGTTGTGCACTAGAGAGAATTGACATTTTAGCCACTATTTTTCCCTATTTCTGCAGAACACATATTGAAGGTGGAAGACAACATTTATGATTGTTCAAGTTCAAGAAAGTGTCCCTTTCAGCACATGAGCACTCATGTGTGCAACACAGGCACCTCTACACATGGTGCAAGGGAGCCTGTGTTGGCGCTAGGAAGCAGTGAGTACACCATCACATAGGAAAGTGTTGCATTTTGGTAAGTACAACAAATCCCTGCACTTTCAAAATGAAAATTATGCAGCACAGCAAGCATTGCATCATTTCCTCATACATGGGGCCCTGAGTTGGACAGTGATGTGTTGTACACCTGTTGGGCATGGGTATTGATGCACAGTTTCCCAAGATTTACATTTCAAATGGATTGTTCCCCCATAACACCTCCATAACATCCTGATGTGAGTTGTTTATTTCCAGAGTGTAACACATCATATGACTCAGGCCCACACCATTGTATGTGTTCAGATATCCTCGTTACTCATGTTTGAGTCGTGTTACACAGGTAAGTGGCAGACAGTGGTCCTACCCTACTGATACATTCATTCTCACATGCCTATGACAGGTCGAGCATGCATGTCCATATCCAGTGGGACTATATGTTCTTTTGTCATAGCCAGCAATTGTTGGGGACTCACCCCACATTTTAGTGGTGTTGTGATTGGTGGCAAGTCCCTACATTTTAACCCCACATAGGTGGGGCCACCCACTTTAGCCAAAGTTCCTCAGTATGTCCCATGATTTGTGGTGGTTAGGTGTTTCTTGGAATCCCTTTCTCAAATCCCTGTTTGACATCGTTCAAATTGTACGTGTGGTACTATGAGACATTGTTCCATCATACTTCTTTCTGGCATGTACCACATGCTACCCCCAGTCCACGTGACATGTAGGTTGTGGTACCCCAATGGGTTTTTCTTTGCCATCCCTTCCAAAGTGTGCCGCAAGCATTGCCCAGTCAGACCCAGTGGCGCATGTGTATATGTGTAGGTACCATGCACTACACATGTCCATTTTTGCCCCCCCAGTATGTACAGGCTCCCCGTTCAAACCAAGGCCCATATTTATACTTTTTGACGCATACTAGTGCTGGTTTACATCAAAAAATTTGACGCCGGCTAACGCCATTCCTACGCACCATGCCAACGCCTTATTTAAGGATTGAGGTTAGCCGCCGGTGCGGGCTGGTCAGAGTAAAAAAGAAATGACTCAAACCAGGCAGCGCCGGCGTAGGGGAAAATGGAGGTTGTGCGTCAAAAAATGGTGCAAGTCAGGTCTGAGTCAAAAATCATGGCTCAAACCGGACTTGCGCCTTTTTTTGATGCACAACCCCCACTGAAATGACACCTGTATTAGCAAAGACAGGAGTCATGCCCCCATGCCCAATGACCATGCCCAGGGAACTTCTGTCCCCTGGGCATGGCCATTTGGCACAGTGGTATGTAGGGGGGCCCAAATTAGGCCCCCCATGCCACTTTAAAAAATACAAAAATAATCCTTACCTCAACTTACCTGTACTTACCTGGGATGGGTAAGTACCCCCATCCATGGGTGTCCTCCTGGGGTGGGCAAGGGTGGCAGGGGGTGTCCTTGGGGGCAGGGAAGGGCACCTCTGGACTGCTTCCATGGTCTGAGACCATGGAAGTGAGCCTACAGGTCCCTTAACGACTGCCCACACCCAGGCATTAAACAACGGTGCACATCAGGGGTGCGCCGTTTTTTAAGGCCCGCCCCCAAGTCATTTTTTGGGACAGGAATGCCTACCTTGCATGTCATTAACGCAAGGTGGTTTCCCGCATCCAAAAAATGAGGCACACTGAGGTTTTTTGACGTCCACAGGGTCGGGCGTCATAGTTTAAATATGGCGCAAACAGAGTATAAATATGCCCCCAAATGTTTGGAGGAGGAGGGGGAGTCAGCATCTACCATGCAGACCAGTAGCTGTGTCCCACCATGCCCACACATAGGCCCTCATTATGACATTGGTGGTGACTGTAAAAGTGGCGTTAATACCGCCAACAGCCTGGGGGTAATTACCACCAAATCATGACCATGGTGGTGATACCTCCCAAAGACAGGCAATGTACCACACCAACCGCCATGGCGTGAAAACCATTGACTACAGTGGTAGCCATCAACAGCCAGGCAGAATTCAAGGTACAGCGCACCACATTATGACGTAGCAAACCGCCAGGATTTCTGGGGTGTTACCAATGCCATCAAAAGCCTGGCAGAAACACTGCACGCAAGAGGAAAGACCAACCTTCAGGGACACAGAGGAGACCGTCGCCGCCATTAAACCGGAACTTCAAGTCTTCTCGATGCTCTTCTACACCATGGCCCTCCTGGAACACCAATGCTGACAAAGACGATGACGGTGAGTACAGCCGCCTAGCACACAAGGGAGGGAGAGTGGAAAAAAAGGGTGACACACACATACACAACACACACCATTCACACACACACCATACACAGAACCAGCTGCAGAGTAAAACCAATGTCACAGGACCCAAGTCTAATTAAAACAAGGACCACACTGAGATTTAACGAACACTGTAATTTGATGCCAACAGGGACCATCTTGTCCATTAGAAACCAAATATAGGCGTCAATGTCCAGAAAGGGCCAATGGCCAGTCCAAAGTTCAAAAGACCCACATGGCCACAGGGCACAGTCCAAGGCCCAACTTGACTCCTGACACAATCCAGAATCCACTGTGCAGGGGCATTATGTTGGAAATGGGCATGCACCTCAGGGGGAATGAGGGGTGGAGTAGCGGGCACCTCAGCTGAAGTGGGGAACATGCCCACAGGTTCTGGATGGTGCTCCTTGCACAACAGTCCCTGGAGGGTGCCCTACATGCCCTCTGCTGGAGATGAGGGCTGCTGTGCCTCTGCTGGAGATGAGGGCTGCTGTGCCTTTGCTGGAGGTGAGGGCTTCTGTGCCTCTGCTGGAGGTGAGGGCTCCTTGCCTACTGCTGGTAGAGGTGTAGCCCTGGCTGCTTCTGCTGGAGGTGAGGGATCCTTGCCCACTGCTAATGGTGGTGTAACCCTGGCTGCCTCTGCTGGAGGTGGGGGCTCCTTGTCCTCTGCTGGTGGAGAGGGCCTCTTGCCTCTCTTTGGTGGTGGAATGGGAACCTTCCCTTTCTTTAGTGGTGGAGTGGGAACCTTCCCTTTCTTTGGTGGTGGAGGGGGATCCATGTGTCCCCTCTTGTGACGGGTCCCCTTGCCCTTTGACATGTCACTTTTGTCCTTGCCTTCAGGACCAGGAGGTGCCTCCACTATCTCCATTACATGTCCCTTGGATTTCACCACCATAGTTCTCCCTTTCTGAGGCAGAGGTGTGCTCACAGTAGGAGTGGCAGCCATCACACTCTGGGGCGTCTTTGTGCCAGCAGCTGATGATTTGATGGAAGCAGTGGCAGACATTTTAGCTGAGGTGCTGTGCTGGGTCGTTGGGACCCTGCACTTATGGGCAGGACGGGGGGCTGGAAGAAGAGGGAAGAGGTCAAGATGTGCAACGAAAAGCTTCTTAGGGATATTGGGGCAGGATGTGGGAGGAGGGATGGGAGTGGAGGTTCAGGGAGTGGTTGTCGGAGGTGTATGTCTGCTGGACTTGGTTGCAGGTGCATGGGCAGTGTGCGTATGTGAGGTGGATGGCTGTTGGAAGTCTGAGTGCATGTGTTTGTGTCTTTTAAGAGGGGGCAGACAGGGTGGGAGAGGACAAAGGGGATGAGTTAATGGGTGTTGTGAAGGCATCTGCAAGTGAGGTGTGTGTGCTGCTTGATGAGGTGATGGTGGCGAGGCTGTTGGTGCAGTGCATGCAGGTGTGAGTGCAGATGTAACTGTAAGGGAGGGGGAGGAGGAGGAGGAGGATGGGGGGACAGTGTAGGGAGTGGATGTTGCTGTGTGTGCAACTGTTTGTTGATTGTGTGAGTGCTTGTAGCCTGAAGTGTGCTGCCTGTGTTTGACTGTGCTACTGTGTGATGTTTTGAGTGCATGCTTGTCTGTATGTGTGCATGGAGTTGGGGAGACTGGGGCTGGGACTAGGAAGTGGTAGTTGGAAGGGGGACGGTAGGAACAGGGACATTGGCTGCCAGCAGAGAGGAGGCCAGAGCCTGAAACAATCTCTGTAGGGCCACCAACCCACTGTGAACGCCCTCCAGGTATGCATTGCATTGCTGTATTTGGGATGCCAGCCCCTGGATGGCATTCACAATGGTTGACTGCCCTACAGAGATGGATCTCAGGAGGTCAATAGCCTCCTCACTGAGGCAGCAGGGCTCTCTGGGGCAGGGCCGGAGGTGCCTGGGTTGAAGGAGATGCCCACCCTCCTGGATGAGCAGGCACGGGCAACTCGGTGGGAGGCTACTGGGAGGGCAGTGCTGGGACAGGGTTGGCGGCTGTACCTGTAGCTGGAGTGGGTTCAGAGGTATCCACCACCACCAGGGATCTCCCATTGGAGGAGGAATTAGAGTCAGTGTTGTCACCTCCTGTCTCTGCCGTGGTGCTTCCCTCTCTCTCCGTCCCACTGGTACGCTCAGCGTCAGTGAACTCTGTATCCTGGATCGTGTGGCATGCTGCTCCCCCAGTCGCCGGTGCCCCTGCTCCTCCGCCAGAGGACCACAATGCACAAATGGACAGGATGACAGAAGAAAATAGGGAGGAGGGAAAAAGGGAGCACTGGGTCAATTACAGCACCAACACCACAGATGGCTTACACATTACCATCACACACAGGGATCAGAATTGAGCACAAAGCCTCGCAGTGGCATTCCATTGGCTAGGTACCACAGCAAGATGTGAGCCAAACACTGCCAACTGCACCCCTCCTGGACCTACTAAGCCCTGTCTGATATGGAATGCCACTTAGCTAGGTTACAGGATTTTGCCATGCACCTATTTACCTTGAGCTGGGCCATGCAGCAAGGTATGAGCTGGCATTAAGGGGCACCCACTAACTGAAACCCACCACCAGGATCCCATGCCAGGCAACAAAAATGTTTGTCATGCTCACTGTACTCATCCCTTGTGGCTCCTGTGCTGCCCTCAAGTGCCCATCCAGCTCTGGGTAGGCCACCAGCAGTATGCAGGCCATCAGTGGGGTCGGGTTCTGACAGGCACCCCACCCTCATTGGGAGGCCATCCACAGCTGGGCCTCAACGGTCTTCCGGGCCCAGTGTCTCAGGTCCTCCCACCTTTTCCTGCAATGGGCACTCTGCCTGCTATAGACCCCCAAGGTCCGCAACTCCTTGGTGATGGCATGCCACAATCCCTTCTTCTGATGGGCGCTGACCTGCCAAGGTAATACAGACAGGAGGACACCATTACAACCTGTCACACAAATGGCCCACAAATTATATTTCCATCTCCATTGGCATACACATCACCCGGAGCCAGGCATGTACAGTACCACCAGACATACCCCACACCTTGTTGCATGCATCGTCCCCAGGGTGTACTCACCTATTGGTCTGGAGGCCCATACAGGGGTAGGACCCCATCCACCAGACGCTCTAACTCCTCTGAAGTGAAGGCAGGGGACCTTTCCCCTGTCACATGGGCTATGGCAGGATCCGGACACAGGTCAAGCAGCACACGCATTGTAGGTGTTGTCCTGTGGAAAGCCAGGAATCAAGTGAGGTTATAGATAGAAAATGGCGGTCACGTCTGTGCCGGTGATCCCCATAGGACACTGTACTTCATAGAGCCCCATTTTAGCTAATGAGAATGAGCACAGCGGTGTAAGACCGCCTTCCGCCATGACCCCCAATGCAAGCGGAGTTACATCACTTCCACCTGTCCATATTTACAGGACAGGAGGTTGCCATTTTCTGGGGGTGGACAGTAATCAGAAATTGGAAAATGCATCATTGCTCTAAATTGTACATACATTGCCATTCACATTGTCCAATTACATACATGCTCAGTTGCACTGGGGTGGTGGTTCCATTGTTCAGTTTGTGACACCCTTCTCACTCTTGTCTCCCTTAGATACCTACCACTGCGGAGGAATCAGAGGAGGAGGCAAGACCCCGTGTACAGACCCCTTGTGGACTTGGCTACACTGGAGAACAGGCATATAATACTGACCTATAGACTGGACAGGGCCACAATCACAGAGCTGTGTACTCAATTGGAGTCTGATCTGATATCAGCTATCCATCATCCCACTGGTATCCCCCCTCTTGTGCAAGTTCTATCAGTGTTCCATTTCCTGGCAACTGGTTCTTTCCAAGTGACAGTCGGCTTGGCAGCAGGAATGTCACAGCCAATGTTCTCAATAGTGCTGGCAAGGGTTTTGTCTGCCTTGCCCAGACACATGTGCAGCTACATTGCTTTCCCACAAGTGGAAGATTTGGCCACTGTGAAGGCTGAATTCTATGCAATGGGACATATTCCTAATATTATTGGGGCGACTGATGGAACACATATTGCATTTGTCCCCCCTCCATAATTAACAGGTGTTCAGGAATTGGAAGAGTTTCCACTCACTCAATGTGCAAATGGTGTGCCTGGCTGACCAGTACATCTCCCACGTCACTGCCAAGTATCCTGGGTCGGTGCATGACACCTTCATCCTAAGGAATATGAGCATCCCAAATGTGATGGCACAATTAAAGAGGCACAGGGTGTGGCTAATAGGTGAGCCTGAGTCCCCACCCAAGATATGTCAGTGTATGCCTTCTGGAATCATCCCTCACACCATTGTGTAAGGCTAACATTTGTCCCTCAATTCTTGCAGGTGACTCTGACTACCCAAACCTTTCATGGCTCCTGACTCCTGTGAGGAATGCAAGGACAGGAACTGAGAATCAGTGTAATGATGCACATGGGTGAACCTAGCAGATCATAGAACGTACCTCCTGCCTCCTGAATGCCAGGTTCTTATGCCTCCATCTGACAGGAGGATCCCTGTGCTACTCCCCTGAGGAGGTCTGCCGATAGTTGTAGTATGCTGCATGTTGCACAACCTTCGTATTTATGTTTTCAGTGTGGTTGTAGCAGGATGGCAGTCACTTCCTTTGCATCTTAACTGACTGTCACCTATGCCTTCTCAATTTGCAGATGTTGGTTTTATTACCACTGTGTACTGATGTGATGACTACAGACAGCCACAGCTCATTATTTGTATACAATACCAAAGTTCAGGTTAATTGCACAAGAAGTAACTGTTAACATAACTGCACATTTTCATCACATAAAGCACTATCATTCAAGTTGTGTCGAAGGGTGCTTACTGTACTGCAATTTATAGAAGTGCAATATAATGGGGTGATGGTAGAGGTAAGTCCAGGGTATTGGTCCAGTCTGTTTGTGGCACAGGCCCAGTGTCCAAGGGGCCATAGGAAGGGGAGCAATGGCAGTTCAAAGTGGACAAGGTGAGACAGTGGAACACAAAGGGGACATTCAGGAGGGTCTCATTTCCTGGTGGTGATATTGGTCTTGGCAAGTGTCTCTGGCATTTGTCTGGGTTGCAGGGAACTTTTGCGGGGTGGTTCACCTTCTGCAAGGGGAGGGGTGATGGTGGCCTGTGGGTCCTGTGGCAGGGCTTCCTGTCCACTAGCTGCAGCAGATGTGGTGGGCTGTTCAGTTGACTGGCTAGTGGAATGGGCCCACTGGTATGCTGTGTATTCTCTCATGATGTTGGCCATATCAACCAGCACCCCTGCTATGGTAGCCATGGGGGTGTTGAGGGCCTACAAATCTTTCCTGATCTCCTGATGTGTACCTCCTGCAGCCACTGGTTCTCCTGCATGCTGTTAAGAATCTGGCCCATCTTGTCCTGGAATTGTTGGTAAGCCCCCAAAACATTAGTGAGTGCTTCCTGGACAGTCGGTTTCCTGGGCCTGGCCTCCCCCTGGTGCACAGCTGTCCTTCGAGTGTCCCTGTCACCCTGTGCCTCTGTCCCCTGAAAGGTGTGACCACTGCCACTGACCCCAGAACCCTGATTGTCTTGACTGTGAGGTGTGGACTGGGGTCCCTGTACAGGTGGGCACACTGCTGATTGACGTGTCCTTGGGACAGAGGTGTAGGGACGTTGGGTGGGTGATGTGGTGTTGGATCCTGAAGGGGGAGGCTCTGTGGTGGACTGGGAGTGGGCTGGGGTGGCCGACTGACCAGTGGTCCCTAATTGGCCAGGTAGTTCATCCAGAAGTCCAGAGTTACTGTCATCACTGGGGGCATCTTTTGTTGGGGGACTGGTTAGCTGTGGTACCCCCTCACCGCTGAGATTGGCTGGTGCACCTGTGGGATATAAGTGATGTATTATGCATCATGTCTGTGACATATTATACATCCCTAGCTTCCCCTATATTGCTGCTGTTGCCCTGCCACCTTTGTTTGTGTGTGGTGATGTATTCTGGGATCGTTAGTTCTCCATGCTGTGCATGCATTGGTGGTGGGTGTACATACAAGGCTGAGAGGGCTGCACATGCATTGATATGGCATACAGGGCTTGGCATTTGGGGTTAGTCATATGTGTAGGTGCACTGTGTGGGATGGAGTGGAGTTATTGGAGTCAGGGTGAGGGGGTGAGATGGCATGCAGGTATGGGAGGTGATAGGTAATAAATATTGACTCACCAGTGTCCAGTCCTCCAGCTACTCCAAGGAGTCCCTCAGGATGCAGTATTGCCAAGACTTGCTCCTCCCATGCTGTGAGTTGTGGGGAAGGAGGTGGGGGTCCACCGCCAGTCCTCTGGATGGCAAGCTGGTGCCTTGCTGCCATGGAACGTACCTTCCCCGTAGGTCATTTCACCTCTTCCTGATGTCGTCCCTTGTTCTTGGATGCTGTCCCACGGCTTTCACCCTATCCATGATTCTCTGCCATAGCTCCTTCTTCTTGGCCTTGGAGATTTGCTGAACCTGTGCTCCAAACAGCTGTGGCTCTACCCTGACTATTTCCTTCACCATGACCCGCAACTCCTCATCTGTGAAACGGGAGTGCCTTTGTGGGGACATGGGTGTTGTGTGGTGTGTGTTGTGCAGTGAGTGTTGAATAATGTGGTGGAGTGTAGGGTGTGTGACGGATGGATAGGTGTTTGTGTTGTGTGTAGTTGTTGCTGTTGCTGTGATTTGCATGGCTCTCTCTTGGCTATTTTCTGTGTTCATAAAGGGTTGTGGGTAATGTGGGTGTGTGTTTTATAGTGCTGTGGGTGGGTGGTTGTGTGTGTATCAGCGTTAGGTGTGTGATTTTAGTTTTGGCCAATGTTGTGTTGTTTTGTATTTGGGTGGCCGTTCTGACCACGTGGGTCATAATGTGGTGGGCATTGTTTTGTTGGTGTAACGGTATGGGTGTTCACACCAAAACTTTAACACTAACTTTTGGTCTCGTGGATATGTGTTTGTGGCAGTATTCTTTCTGTTTTGGGTATGTGTGTCATAATATGGTGAATGGGTGTTCACCTCTGCGACGGCATGTTGGCGACTGTCACCGCTTCGGTAAGCAGGATTTACCACTAATGTCATAATGAGGGCCATAATTATTAGTTTGTACACACAGGGTTCAGTGTTGTACATTTTTCACATCACCCACTATCCAATAGCTATTTTGGATTGAGTTCCTGTGGCCCCTTCCATGGCAGCAGACACTTATGTGCACTTTCTTGCCCACCATGTCAGCTGGGTGCAATTTTGTTTCATGCAGGGTACAATAGACATGTCTCTTGCTAAGTCCCTGTCTTTGTATGCCTCCTATCGCCAACACATGACCACTCTCAGATGGGTTGTTTGCCCTGTGACACAACCATTCCATTCAGATGACTTACATCCTAGATTAGTGTGTATAGGCCCAAGTGAGACTGAGTAGCTACATGGTGCAAGGATGCCTGCATTGGAGCTAGGCAGCAGTTTGTGCGCTATCGCTGAGGAAAGTACAGGGATGCCTTGAATTTCAGTGCATAAAATGCATCCCTGCACTTTCTACATGACACAGTGCAGCACAGCAAGCTGGCTGGCTGCACTGCACTGCGTCATTTCCTCCTACATTAGGGGACAGAGGGCCTAATTTACGTGGCAGGTGGCTCAGGGCGGGTGAGCAAGTACCTTGCTGCGCTGGCCTGCACCACCAGGAATGGGCAGAAATGGGCCATGTCTACATGATATGGCACATTTCTTTCCTCTCCCCCTGTGCTGGTGCACAAATTCCTGCCTAGTGCCAACACAGGCACCCTTGCACCATGGTGCAGGATGCCTAAGTTGTGAGGATGAAGGTTTTTGTGCAGTAAGGGAACCTTCCATCACAAAAACAATCACAATAGGTCTTTTTCCTCTTTCTTTGTGTGCTGCATTCTGTAGCACACATAGAAACAGGTAAAAATGGGAAGACATAAAGATATTTCTCCCCATTGCGCCATTCTTATGCCACCCCTCGGGTGGCATTGGAATGTGACGCATTCCCAGCCTTGTAAATCTGTGAATGGATCAGAGTCCTTCGAGTTCCATGGGTATTGTGTGGGACACCCCAAGCAACACCCATGGAATGGCCATGTCACCAGTTTTATGAGTGAAAGGTGTCTATTTTTACAAGGCCATGAAAAGCAATGCAAAGTGGCTTTGTGTGGCTTTGTAAATATGAGTGGCACACTGCATCACCGAGTGCCAATAAAATTGGACTCTCTGGTGGTGCAGTGTGCCACTACTACCTCCTAAATGAGGCCCAAAGTGAGCTAAATGTTGAATGATTCTGTAACTTCACACAATGAAGAACGTGAGGTGATGGTTCTGGCCTGGGATGTGCTAATTGTGTGAGGTCAGTGCACATTAAATCTCTTTTCTGTTTAACCATAGGTGTGCCATCATACTACACTATAGCCTGCAGGCAGTGCAATTTGGTGCTGGGACATGGCTGCCACCCCCTTTTGACAATGCATAGTGACCACATTGCCCCCCACTGTAACTTATCCTGTGGTTGTAGTTCATCATATTCTGCACCCTCATGTCCTTGGACTCCTGTCACCAATGCCTCAGGGATGACAACTGCCACCATCTCCTCCAAGTCAGTCAGCTGCTCCTGGGGTACTGGACTTCCACCTACGGTCTGCAATTCTGCCTTGTAATTGCTGGCCAGTTTCTGCTTTGTTCTGCACTTGAAATCGTGCCAGCACTTCTTAGACTCGATGACTGTCCTCTTCACCTCTGCCACACTTGACTTTGTCCACTATGGACTTCAATATGGCCTCTTTTTTCCCTAATGGCAATTTTGAGGTGACAAATAGCTGTTGTTAATGCTGCGTCACCTCACTGATCAAGATCCTGTTTTCCTCCTCACTGAACCTGCACTTCCTCTTCCTGTTCTCCTTCCCCTGGGATTCTGTCTGGACATCCTGGCTGGTAGTGGGATTGTTGGATTTATTCTGGGGTCACTAGTCTACATTGGGTCTCCATTTCTGCTTCTACAGTGTCTCCTGTTTGTATTTTGTTATGAAAAAGCTTTTTTGGGTGTTTTTCTGACACTTTTAGGTGCAAAGGTGACGCTAGGCTGGCTAACATCAGATTACATGCTGCAAATCAGGCTAGTGTCACTTTTGCAGCACTAGCGTTGTTTTGTTTTATGACACGGTGCACAGGCTAATGTTTTTATGCTGCCCAGATCCTAACGAAATGTACCACAATTTTGTAAATATGGTGCACGCATGGTGTTAGGATTTGTTGTAACATCATAAAAATTTTTGATGGAACACTGAGCTGCAGAAGCGTTGCATCATTTTTAATCAATAAGGCCCTTATGACCATATTTAAGAAAAAGTGGCACATCAGCTATGATGCGCCACTTTTCTTGCACCCACCTACCGGCACCTAACAACACCAAGGTTGAGCCGTATTTATAATTCAGCGCACCAGGGCAGTTGTTAGCACAATAGCATCAACATTTTGACTCTATTGTGGCGTTTTGCTACACTAGTGTCACAAATGTTGACGCTAGTGCAGCTGAGTGCAAGGAGGCCCATAGGTTACTAGGGAAGTGTCATTTTAATGCCTACTCTGAGCAGGTGTTAAAAATGACACCAAAAATGGGGCAATGAAATCTTTTAAATTTCACAGTGACATTTTTACGGGCCTCCTAGTGTCGGTACGCCCACCTTGCATACATTATGCCTGACGCAGGCATAATGTGGTGCAAGGTATAACAAAGTGGCGCAATGCATGCATTGCGCCACTTTGTAAATATGGCACGGCAGAAAAGCCACTTTAGCGCCACCTTAGCATCAAAAAAATTATGCTATGGTGGGACTAAGATGGCAGTGGGGGCTCTTAAATATCCCCCTTAGTTTATTCCTGGAAGTCATAGTAACCCATATGTACCACAAGTGTATGTCACAACAACATCTTTGTGAATCTCGCTCATCGGATTGGCACTCAAAATGTTCTTCATACACTAGTTTTAAATGTACTAATAGTGCACTTTAACATTATTTTTCGGCAAAATTGTGGTGTGTCATTCTTACAAAGTTAGTTAGACTCGTTTCTCAAAAAGTCTAAAAAAACAGAACCCAATTTAAAAAAAACTATGCTTTTTGTATCTAACTTCAAGAGAATGACTAAGGTTGTTGAACTATTTCAGACACTAGGGCTGAGCTGTGGAACAATTTGCTTGCTGAATGAGGCTGGACTAGCCAGTCTAGCATCATGCATTTCCCAGTGGTCTGAAAAGTGGGTAGCTGCTTCAAGAACTGGATGGCTGTTGCGACACACCTCTAAAACCACTTGTTCTGCTCTTTTGGGGCAAATGTATGAAAATGTTGTCATGTGAAGCAGAGTCTTAAATTATGCTTTTTATTATTTTGAAAGGCTTAGTCGAAATGATACTAAATACCACAAATATTTGAACAACAATGGGCATGATTGACAAAGAGTTTGATAGCAGTCAATGTAACTAGCCCTTAGAACACTCCCAACTTACTCCAGAATCCCAGAAGGAAACCTGAATTAGAGTCCGATTTAGAGTTTGGTAAAGAAGGTACTCTGTCATAAAGGTCTCATTTAGAGTTGGGCCTTCAGTATGTTGGTGGCAGAGACTACTCATTTGGAGTGGGTGAAAAAGTGAAAAAGTGACAAATGTTCACTGCCTGTCTCCGTTAAGGTCAATCCTTGTAGTAGGTGACCGTAAAAACTGTGAGAAACTCCCATGGTATGATGTCACTGTTTTATTTTATTTCAAAAACAAAATCCATCATTATTCTGCGCACCATGCGACCTCAGTTGAGACCCAGCTATATGCAAATCAGTTGTGACCATGCTCCAGTGGGAACAGTCCAGCCAGAACTGCCAAGCAATATCATCTCTGAACCAAAACACAAGTAACCCAGGACCGGTTTCACTTTTGTTATGTGCTTACTAGCCAGGTATAGCTTGATTCCAGTGACATAGTGTGCACAGGACCTAGGTCTGTGCATATACACCCACTTAAGGTGACATGCTAACGTATACAAAAAGTGATGGATGGAACGCTTGAATTAATCTCAGTCATTGGTAATTACTCAGGTCGCATCCCACTCCATCATTGTTTTGCACATTTTGCACATCATGCCACCTCAGTTAAAGCCAGCAAAAACAATGTCAGTAAAAGAGGAGGACAGAGGCAAAAAGGTCTGGGGGAAACGATGCCAAGGTTGACAGGTCTAACATAAGACATTCAAATGATCACACTTTCGCATTGTTAAACAATCTTTTTTTAAACTTTTGATAAGGTAAATATTACCCATTTGTTATATGTTGCACATAAGTGGTTATCATGGAAAAACATTTTAAAAGTGGCAAATGAAACTCATATTCACATGCTTGCTGCAAAACAGCTACATGTTTCCTGACATTTGCAACAGGGTCATTATTGCATGATAGCTTAAAATGAGTACCATGTTTAGAATTTTTGCAGAGTGTTAACGCGGAGAAACCCTAGTTAGTCACCTAGGACTGAATAGTGGATTTCACACAATGGGTCAATGAACCGAACCAAATTTGTTTTGAATAAATGTCATAATAGAAATACGTCATAAACATTACATATAACATATGATAATCACTTCATAAACCACACCAGTTTATTAAGAAGGTAATAAATTATTTCCCTATATTAACAACGCTAAGGTCACAAAAATAATTCTCAAACACAAAAGATACATATAGAGAAAAAACGAAGGCTGATTCGAACGTCGAATATATGTTAGTTTAATCGATGCAAAAAGACAAATTATCTCAATGGTTATTACACACAACCATAGCAATAGAATTGAGCAAGATAAATTAAATACATCTGAATAATGATAAGACAAGAAAATATCAAAGACAATTCATGAGCATGTGAGTATGCCTCACTAACCACTAATTAGCATTGACATTTTGGGTTTCATCTAAACATTTTAATAACACAAATTTAGAAAACATTTAGCTATGGCACTATCAAAATTAAAAATAGGCAGCAATAAGTAAACAATTGCAGCTGGTACCTGAAAAACAAAAGACAAATAACAATTCACATTTATACAATGACCAAATCTCTACAAAAATCAGCAACAACGTCTACTTCGTCAGTGGGACAGCAACATCAGCCACCAACATCAGGACAGGAACAGGAATGAGGATAGGGGTAATGGTTTAGAATTTTGGGCTATAAGTCTCAAGGCGGGCCACTCACCTGAAAAGCAGGATATCTGCAGGGGCGATGGTATGCCCCCCGACCGCCTTGAACAACTCTCAGCACTTCCTGGTGGACACAGAAACCCCAGCAGGTGGCACAAAAGGAAAGGGGGAGTGGAAGAGAAAGAGACAATACACTGTCACGTCTGGCCAGTCCAGCCAGGCACCCTGTATCTTCGGTAGTGGGGGGGGCAGGTCATTGTTGACAGAGTGATAGTAGTGTTAGTGCACTCAACTTCCTTGAAACTGTATCTCTCTTTCTGATATGGGCACAGGAGCAGTAGAAGAACACCGGGATGCTCCAGCACTTGTCTTGGATAATAATAACTGTTGGTACAATTACTAACACTGCATTACCAAAAACCCAAACTGAGTACCATAACAATAGGTACTGCAACACTAGGGCTGGGTTCACAGAGATTCACTGTTGCACACCACAATTGGGACTGTGGTTGCACTTATCATGCACAAGAAAGACAAACAAGGGCATTAATTATATCACGTATAACTTTCATGCATGCATAGGGTTAAACTAAAAAGAAAAAAAACAACCCAAGAAATACAAATGTCCACTCTGGGTTTAAACAGTTAGGGTGGCACAGTTTGGTTTGGTTTCACTGTGTGTGTGTGTGAAAAACCCTTCAAAAGCAAATTCCTCAAACCTGAAACACAGGCATGAATGACACAATTTAAATCCAAGACTTATGCTATTAGAGAAAAATAAGTCACGTAAATGCTCTTTTAAAATTGCACTGTCACTTTTTGTAGTACTTGAGCTAAAGCAGATTTCCTGAAGCACATTTAGGCAAGTAACTACAATAATAATGTAGAATGTTCAGAAAATCATTTGTCTCCTCAAGATAAGCACTCAGCCAAAATACGAGGGCTGAAATACACCAGCTGTTCTAGGAAAGTGTGGCGCTCAAAGAACAAACTCCCTGGAGAATACTAGTCACTTAGCTGCAGTCTTTTCCAGCGTGCTGGAGGAACGCCTGGTGTCAGCTGGTACAGGAACAAAGAAAAGAATTGCCTCAAAAGTCCTGAATTTGAGGATGACAGCAGGGCCTGGAATGCCAAATCAGATGCTGAGATCAGGAAGCAAAACAAAGCCAAGCAGAGAGGCATGCTTCACTCTGCTATTCATAGCCTTTCAGGAAAGCAGTTGATTTTCCACATGTGGATGAGTCACCACACCCAATTAGAAGCACATGTCTACACCTGCTCACATTAGCAAACAAGCATTGGTAAAACAAGCATTGATAAAACCAATTGTGTAACACAGCACATTATGTTTACTTAGAAACATGAAGGTTTAACCAAGAACAGAGATATGATTTAACCCTAGTCCCTGGGGATGCTGTCAGATAATGCAGGAGGCACCTTGGGGATTCCTGACAATAAGATACACTAACCCATCTAAGCATAAGTTCAGTATTGAACAGATATAAATTAATTAAAACATCAGAAATGTCAATCTGTAAAACATAAAATGTCAAAGTGACACATCATAAAGCAATAGAATCTCTAGGACTCAGGATACACGAAAATCCCATAGAAGAATGACCCACAAACAATGGTGACTGAACATTAAATTAAACTTGATAAATGAAAATGATTGGATAAAGTATGAGGTGAGAAAGTTATGACCAATCAGAACATTAACCAATGTCAAAATTATACAATTAGTTTACTCCACGCTCTTCTATTTTCTGTTATTTCATGGACAAAATCTAAACTAATCCATTAGTGTCCTGTACTTCCTCTTCTTCCGCCTCATCTGTTGTTCCTTTGTTTCCACTCCACCGAAATACAAAGTCACAGGAAAACAATTGCAAAATATGTTACCACACCATTTCTTTATCCCCGAGGAAAGACTTACAAGTTAGAAACATATCTTCAAACAATTAAGTCAGTCAAAACTACGGAACACATTAGAAACATTTTATACAGCTTGCATTGTACAATGCCCTTGCATCTGCTTCTAATTCAGTCCAGCAGAGGCCACTAAAAACACATTTATTTCTACCATTTGTTTTAGTTAAGAAACCCACTAGCTTGTAAAAACAGAATAATTTCATCAACTTAAGTTAGCATGGACAAAATATAGGCCTTACATAAGATGGTGACTATTCAGTTAGTCACAATTTTCGTAAACACAATATTATTATCTAATTAATTCTCACATGAATCTGTAAGTATAATTACGTAAAGACACAACATTTTATCAAGAAATCTCAGCTCTCACAATCCCTCCTCTGATGACTGTATATATATGTCATCACACAAAAAACAAAATAAAATTATTTATTTCATTTCAAAATTTAGAATCTTGATTCTTTCACCTTTTTTATAAATGTTCTTTCTCCTTGAATTTCTCCCATAAAATCTTTCCATTTAACATCTACCGTCGTCTGATTCTTTTAGAATCTTCTTCTTATAATTATTTGAAATATTTATATACACTGGAGGATCCTGACCATTTAGCATAAAATTCAATTTCCACTGAAACAAAAAAACATGTCTACATTCACTCGTACCCACATATATTCTATCAAAGTAACTTTGCGGCCTATATACACAAAGCTTTCCTACATGTTTTGCATCTAATGCTAACTTCCCTTGTTTAGTGATTTCAGTGTAAGCATGATCAATCCCAGATCTTTGGTGAACAACTCCCCTATCTATCTTAGATATGATTGCTCTTCTCCTGTCTTCTGTGTTATCTAAAATCTTCTTTTCTACCGGTGAAAGTAAACAGGTAAGATGATTGTGATGAGCAAAAGCAGTTTCAAAGGTCAATGTAGTTTCAAAGAAACCCCTTAATAAAACTATATAATTTTTCTTGGCTATTCTACCTAAATATCTATTTATAGGTACATAGGAAAATACTACATCATAATTAGAAAATAAATATTGAATATATTCCTGGTCATAGAATCGTGTAAGTAAAAGGCTGCAATTTATAGCATATGTAAGTGGTAAGCTATGATAAGCAATTCCCTCATCAACAGAGGCTGGAATCTGCGAACAGACATAACAATCTTTTGCATCCATTGCATCAATGTACTCATGCAATAAGTGATATAAGACATTAGAAGAAAGTTCTTTCTCTTTGTGTAAGTATTTATCATCTATTTTAAACCTATCTATTGCTTAAAGAGTAGTAGTTGACTCTGAAGAACTAACAGTTGTGAATGTTTCTATAGTATGGTTGGATCCATTTGTCTAAAAAACAATCACACTCACAATCAATAACAAGCATACTATTACACAAAGCAAAACAAAACAAAAGACAAAAATTTCAAAAATCTTCAACTTTAAACTTCAATCTTCAATCCCCCCAATTTCTTTTTTTTTTTTTTTTTTTAAGTTCATTCACACTACCAGGATTCGTCTTCTCAAAGTTCGGCAAACATTTGTCAAATCAGTTTAGCAGCTTGGGAAGTCAGGTTATCAAAGTCTCTTTAGGTACGACTTCATCAAAGTCTTTTCATTTACTTTTTCAAGAACTCAGCATCAGTTTTTCCCTTTTCTCTTCATGTACCAAAATATAACCTCGGAATGTCTCTATCAAAACAAAAAATCAACAATTCCTCTTGCCATCCATTTGTAGTTTCATATGCCCATTCTGGACCAGAATATTTTGATTTGCAACTCTCTTTCTTTTCACTCTTTGACCACTATCAGCTTCTTCTTCACCGAGATTTTCTCCTTTGTTTAATTATTTTTCTTCCTGAATTGGTGGAACTACATTTATCTTCCCTGCTTCTGAGCTCTTCTTTGGCTAGTTGTCACCTTTCAAAGGCCTTCTTGTTAATACTCTTTTCAGAATTGAACTCAAACTCTTTTCCTTCGACGTTCCTGAAACTGGTTCAGGAGGAGTCAAACCCTCTTGGCTTGGATCTGTCTCAACTCCCTTTCCATTGGGGTCAGTCACCTCTTCAGTCTGGTTTGTCAAACCAACTGTTTCTGAGGACACCCTCCTCTGAGCAGTCTTTCTCTTGACCAGTACTCTCTCTTGTTCTTCTTGGACCGGTTCTTTTACCACTCCATTCGTGGATGATTCACCCTCCTCTTCCAGGATACTCTCCACTTCGTTAGATACAGGAGTAGGTAAATCAATTGAAACATTTCCAGGATCGGTCTCCAGTTCTTCTCTTTCTCTTTCTTGCCCTGGAATACGTTTAGCTGCAGGTAATCTCAAGAGCTCTTCTTCTTGCTCTGTTTGATTGTTCACCTTCCGAGTGTGGCTTGCATGCATCCAGTTCGCAAGTCCTGCACACTTCACAGCTGTGGTTATGATTAATATCACCTGGTAGGGTCCTTTCCACCTTGGCTCCAAGCACGACTTCCTCACATGCTTACGAATGATGACCCAATCACTACCCTTCCGGTTGTGTCCTTAACCTTGAGATTGTTGAAGTGTGGTTGCTTCCACCTGATGAGAAAAAAAACGAACCACATCAGCTAGGCCCTTGCAATAGTCTAACACCATGTTATCTGTAATATTTAAAAGAGCATTTACAGGTACTGCTGGTAGTCTCATAGCTCTACCCATGAGGATTTCATGGGCGCCAATCCTATTTTCTTGTTAGGAGTACTTCTCATTGACATTAGAACCAACGGCAAAGCATCTGGCCATTTCAAATTTGTGGATGCACACATCTTTCCCAGTCTCGACTTTAGACTTCCAGTCATCTGCTCTACGAGTCCTGAAGCTTCTGGGCGATAACTACAATGGAGTTTCTGCTTGATGTTTAAATCCGGATAGCAACTTTATCACTTCATTGTTGAAGTGACTTCCTCTATCTGATTCCATCCAGACCGGGAAACCGAAACGTGAAATTGAGGGCCAGATGTAGGTAAGTAAGAAAATGCGACTTGCAATTTGCGAGTCATAGCGACTTGAAAATTGCAACTCGCAATACAAGATTCAGAAAGGTGTCTCAGACCCCTTCTGCGACTCGCTATGGGGTCGCAAAGACCCACCTCATGAATATTTATGAGGTGGGTCGCAGTTTGCGACCCCATAGTGAGTCTAGGCACTCACAGGGATGGTGGCCTGCTAGAGACAGCAGACCACCATGTCTGTGACTGCTTTTAAATAAAGCAGTTTTTTTTTCTTTTTGCAGCCTGTTTTCCTGAAAGGAAAACGGGCTGCAAAAAGAAAAAATACCTAAACCATTTAGTTTCAGTTTTTTCAGAGTAGTGGTCCCTAGGACCACTGCCTGCTCTGAAAAATATTTTTTGTGGCATTCACAAGGGGGAAGGGGTCCCATGGGGACCCCTTCCCTTTTGCGAATGAGTTACCATCCACTTCAAGTGGATGGTAACTGCGAGTTGGTTTGCGACCGCTTTCGCGGTCACAAAGCAACTCCACATCGCGATGCGGTCGCAAATAGGAAGGGACCACCCCTTCCTATTTGCGAGTCGGAATCACATTTTGCGAGTCGGTACCGACTCGCAAAATGTGACTCTGAATTGCGTAAGTCCTTTTGCGCCTCGCAAACTGCGTTTTTCACCGTTTGCGTGGCGCAAAAGGCTTCCTACATCTGGCCCTAAGTCTCTAAGTAGTCATTTTGCTACTGTGAGACTATCATTTCTCCTCGTATGGTAAGCCTCAATTCTGTGACTGAAAATGCACACAATCACCAACACATACTTTAAACGAGAACATGCAGGCATCTCAATTAAATCCATTTGAATTCTGCTAAATGGTCCTCCTGCCACGCCAATATGCCCCATATAGACTACAGTCCCTTTGCAAACATTCATCTGCTGACAAATGATGAATCTATGCCAAACTGCTTCGGCAACTTGTCTAAATTTTGGATTAAACCAGTGTTGCTCAAAACCTCGAACCATTGCATCTCTCCCTGTATGTGCCTGACCATAAAAGTAATTAGCCATCTGAGTCAGTAGACTATTTGGCAGAATTACCTTCCCTTCTGCTGTCACCCAGACATCATCCTCCCTCTGGACACATTTAAGTTTGATCCAATCCTTGCACCCTTTCTTTAGAAACATTGTCTTACAGAGCCTTCAGCTCTTCCAAAGTATCAATAATTTGCATAGTAAAATTCTTAACACTTCATCATTTTCAGGTAACAATTCCCAATTTTCTTTGAAAGATATGCCATTCAGGGCACACAACTTTACATCCTGATCTGCAAATGCATTTCCCAATGATAAGTAATCTTGTGATCTCTGATGTACACTGCATTTCACCACAGCAATTTTCTAGGGTTTTTGTAACCATTCATGAATGTTCTCACCATTTCTTCCTGGTGAACCAGAAGAAGTTAAGAAACCTCTCTGTGACCATATCTGGCCAAAGTCATGCACAATGCCAAATCCATTTTGACTATCTGTAGATCGTCACTGTCATCTGACTCAAAATTTGGCATGCTCTAGTAAGAGCCACCAATTCTGCTACTCGTGCAGAAAAGACTCCCCAAAGCCATGAAGCTTCCAGTATGCCAGTGATAGTACATGCTGCATATCCTGCTCTCAAAGTGCCCACATTATCTCTCAAGCAAGAACCATGAACAAAGATAACTTGATCATTGTCTCTCCAGGCAGGTTTCTAAAATCTGCTTTGGGTTTTGTGTATAACTTTGTAATTTCCAAACAATCATGTTCAGTATCAACCAATTTATGTGAACCAACATTTTCAACTGGAAGTAACGTTTCTGGGTTAAGCACTGAACATCTCTTTATCGTCACAGTTGGAGATCCTAAGATTGCTGTCTCACATAAGGTCAGTGTAGAACTGGTCAGATACTGTGTCTTTAAATGAGTCAACAGGATTTCTATTAAATGAGGAACCATCACAGTAAGAGGGTAGACCATAACAATATTCTCCCTTCGAGCAACACTCTGCTCTACTGTTGCAACAGACCAGAAGCATCCTGGTAAAGCTGCTGCGACCAGATCCAAAGTAGCTGAAAAATATTCTACTGGATGATTGACACCACCCTGTCTCTGAGTCAAAACAGACTAAGAACATGCATCACATTCATGACAAAACAACAGAAAACTCTTGGTGTAATCAGGCATACCTAAAGCTGGAGCTTGACCCAAACTCAGATCAGTGAACGCTTTCATACAAACTGCATCCATTATTATAGGATAGGAAACATCTTTATGAGTCAGACTGTAAAGGCTTTGTAATAACTGAGAAATTTGGAATCCACTGGCCACAATAACCAACCATTCCCAAAAACATCCTCATATCGTTTTGTGTACTTGGTAGGTTCATATTCAAACTTGTCACAACTCTCCCTCTCAAAATTCTCTGAGTTCCTTTCTCAAATTAGATGACCCAAATATTTCACATCTCTCTGACAATACTGCATTTTAGTAGAGGACACTTTCTGACCACTATCTCCCAGGAAATTCAACAAAGCAATCGTATCATATTTACACCCTTCCTTTGTCTTTGATGCAATTAATAGATCATCAATGTATTGCACCAATGTCGATTGGTAAGGCATCACCAATGACTCTAGATTATTTTTCAAGATCTGATTGAAAGTAGATGGTGACTCTGAAAACCCTTGTGGAATTCTACACCAACAGTGGACTTTGCTCAAGAATTTAAAACAAAAGAGATGTCTATAATCCTCATGAAGAGGCATGGAGAAAATACTTGACATAGGTCTAACATAATGAACCATTCAGCAGACATGGGATCTGAAACATAATTACAGCTGGATTTTGCACAAATGGGCAACACTCAGGGCCAGATGTAGCAAAGTTTTGCGATTCGCAAATGGCCTGATTCGCAATTTGCGACCTCGCAAAATCCGAAATGGGATGCAAAAATCCAATTTCCAAAGTGCAAATAGCGATGCGAGCATTACCGACTCGCAAAATTTGCGACCTGATTTTGCGACCCGCAAATAGGAAGTCACAATTTGCGAGTTGCAAACCATATAAAAAAGCCAGTCGCAAATTGCGACTAGTCGCAAAAAGCCCATTTTGCACACCCAGATTACCACTGATTCAGAGCAGGTGGTAACCAGAACCAAAGTATAAAAGGAGACCCAGAAGGCATCTGGCTGAACTGTATGTGATAGCATGGAGGAGGAGAGTCCACGCCACCCAACAGAGGAGGAGGAGCCAGAGACAGGAGAGGATATACCGAACCAGGCAGACACTATTCCAACAAACTGAGGAGGAGATTTATGACAAATATAGACTGAGCAGTGCAGCAATTTTAGAAATAATTGAACTACTCAATCCACAGCTTCAACGACAGACAATGCGCGGCAGTGCCATCCCTACACATGTGCAAGTGCTATGCTCACTGCACCTCTTGGCCTCGGGTAGCTATAATGGGGTGATTGCTGTGGCAGGTGGGGTATCCCAAAGTGCACTCTCAAGATTCTTCAGATGTTTCCTGAATGCCATACTCACACACATGTCCAGATACATATACCTACCCAGGAATGAGGCAGAAATAAACAGCACCAAATTGGACTTCTACAGAATTGCCAGCTTCCCCCATGTAATAGGGTGTGTGGACGGGACACATATACAAATCTGCCCTCCTGCAAATCTGGAATATGTGTTCCGCAATAGGAAATGTACCCACTCACTAACTATCCAAGTGGTATGCGACGCCCATAATGTCATCACTGACATTGTAACCAAATTTCCAGGGAGTACACATGACTCATACACATTCAGGCACAGTGGGATACACCAACGCCTAGAACGTGGGGAGTTTGGAGTCGGATATCTATTAGGTATTGCTGAATACACACTGAAGCCATACATACAGGTCACTGTAGAAACCATCCATGCCCTGCTAACATTGCTTATTTTTGTCAAACATGTGACAGTGCATATGCTCTAAGACCATGGATACGTACCCCGTACCTAACACCTGGCAATGAGAACGAGAGGCGATATAACAGTCCCAATCGGCGGACCGGATTTGTCATCGAGAGGACCTTTGGATTGTTAAAGGCAAGATTCAGATACCTCCACAAAAGTGGAGGTGCGCTCCAGTATTCCCCAGAAACAGCATTCAAAATCGTTGCCGCATGTGCAATCCTACACAACATTGCCACCAGACGTGGGCTACATCTCACCCCTGAAGACACAGATTCAGAGGATGAGGAGCCAGAGCTACCACACCGACAGCCTGGGGATAGAAGCATTGCAAATCAAGGCAGACAGAGACGGAACCACATTGCAACCCAATACTTTGGCAGGTACGTGGCAACTGTCACCACACTCACTGATGTCAGACAAACAGAGCCCAGTTGTGTAGTGGAACAAACAAAACCTTTTTATTTGTAAACTAAATGGTGAAAGAAAAGTGCTGTCCGTTAAAGTCTGTACATGTCCTAATGTAATGAGGACACATTAACATCATGTGCCTCATGAGTCATGCTGTCTGATGGCTCACACCCTCCTCCTTGTGCGCCCAGCATGGCTCATCCCAAGTGGGTCAGCTGACCCTGCCGTGCACTTGCACTCCTTAGCACACAGGACTCACTGGCAGACACACTACTTATTGTGGACCCCTCCTCACTGTCCTGAGGGGTCTCATCTGTGCCCCTTGCCACCTGCCTAGCTTCCATCAAGTCCACTGCGTGGCTGATGCGGCCAAGTCCAGGTGCCACATCCCCCGCAAAGTGGCCAAGTTCCACCTGTAAACTCACTGTCCGTCTAGACAGGACAGTTGTGTTTGTTGCAAGACGCCCAATGGAAGCTGCCATGCTGTCGAATCATGCCACTGTGTGGCGCTACCTGACCCTTGCGTACTGTCTGTCTGCCACCAGTTCCGTCACAAGTTGGCGGATGGCCTGGGTAAGATCCCCCATATGTTCCTTCAGTCTAGTGAACTGCGTGTTCACTTCAGCCAGCCCAGTGGTCATGTTGCTCTCCATCCTGTGTAATATACTTGAGATTGACCTCAATTGCCTGTTTTGTAGGCGCTGACCGTTAATGAGGGATGCCTCCATTCCTGAAAAGCCTGCCTCCCCTATCTCCTCCTGGGGCATCGCCAGAACTCTGCATCTGTGTCTACGCCTTTGTCCTGCTGCTGGCTCAGAATGACTTGCTGTGAGGCTGGGGCCAGGGGTCGTTTCAGCTGCCCCCATTTCCTGCTCTTGTTCCTGATAGGACTCTAGTGGTGTCCTGCTGGGCCCAGGAATTTCTGCAGCAGCCTCCTGCACTGTCTCTGGCCCATGCTCTCCTCCCTGCCTGTTGTCGCTGCTGGGGGTGTCTTGTGGGAGACCTGTGGGACATAGGGAATACACTGTCAGCCTCTCACATCTGTTTTATGCCTCATAATAAACATTTGCCTATTTGCTGACTACTGTACTACATTGCCCATGATGCACTATTCTAGTGGTTGCTAGACTGGAATGGAGCTAGTCTGGTGGTGCCTGCTGCTGTGTACTGGGAGAGTGTGGATACTGCATTTGTAGGTGTGAATGCATATCTCATGGTACTCACTTTTGGATGTCCCTGGCGCAGAACTGTCCACTTCTCCCATTCCGAGTACGGCCTCAGGCTCCAGGGTCTGCTCCACCATTGCTTCCATGACTGTGGGTGGTGGGAAGATGGATGGGCCTCCTCCGGTGCCCCTCATGTCTCTCAGCAGCTCTGCTACCCTCTCCTTTGTCCTGGAGCGTAGGTCATACCACCTTTTCTTGATTTCCTCCAGGGTGCGGTGGCTCACCCCTATGGCATTAATCCGGTCCTGGATTTGCTGCCAAAACATCTTTTTTTTCTGTGTCTGGGACACTCAGGGCTGCCTTCCCAAACAGTTTGTCGTGGTGCTGGCAGCATTCCTCTGTGAGAACCTCCAGTTCTTTGTCAGAAAACTTCAGTTTTCTTCTTCTCCCAGCACTGCCTGTTTCCTCCATTGTACCAGCAGGTCCTCTCTCCTGGGTGTTGCACAGCAGTTTGGAAAGGGTGTGGTGCTCCCTCCTGATAGTTGTATTTGATGACTTCCTGGTTCTGATGTCATCACCAAGAGCCAGGAAGTGAATTTCCAAACTGTTGTGCTGCACCCGCAGGCAATTTGCGGGGCAGTCGCAATTTGCGACACCCTACTCGCAAATTGCGACCTCGCTTTTGCATTGATTAAACTTAGAGTAAATGCGACTCGCAATTTTTGACTCGCATAATGGGATCCAAGAAAAAAAGCATCATCAAATTGCGACTCGCAAATGATGTCGCACTACAGATTACGAATCCGCTGTTAGCGAGGTTGCTTTTTGCGACCTCGCTAAAAGCGAACCCGCAATTTGCGAGTCGGGTTTCGCAATTTGCGACTGGCCCGCACATTGCATGCAGGTGCAGCAAAACAGTTGGAAAAACACTTCCTGGCTCTTGATGATGACATCAGAACCAGGAAGTCATCAAATACACCTGGGAGGAGGGAGGACCACACTCTTTTCAAACTGCTGTGCAACTACCTGGAGAGAGGAGCTTCTGCTACCATGCATTTTGTTTAATTAATTTGAGCTTTGTTCTGTTAACATTGTGTCACCATTCTGCTATTTTCTTCTCTGCAAGCTTCAGAAAGACACATCCATTATGAGGTGCAAAGACGTGAGTCACTTTTACCTCAGGGGTTCTGTGCAGTTACTTGAAAAAAGCTTAAATTAATTTATACAAAAATATGTGCCAGTTTCCCTTGTCAAGAGGCCACTGCTACTTGCTTCACGAAATGCCCCTGCCTGGTCTGCCACTTACAGTCCAATCACAACTAACCATCACACTCATATAAATGTGACAATTCAGACTTTAAATGTACATTAAAAAGTACTAATGCATGCCACCCACGCTATTCTTATAGCTTTGTTTGACAGGTATTAGTGATTTTAATGTATATTTAATTATTAAACAACTGTTGTTGTGTTCTTCACAAAATGATACAAACTGAGCCATCAGCCGGCGCTGACAATAAAGTACTGGTGCCAAGTCCAAGAAAACACTGGCTCAAATTAAGCACTGATGTGTAGTTACCTGGCACCAGTGTGCAGGTGCATACAGTATAAAAGGCCAATTACTAATACTATGGCCCTCATTACAAGCATGGCAGGTGGCGATAAAGCGACTGTAATACCGCCAACAGGCCGGCTGTGCAAAAAATGGAATTATGAACATGGCAGAAACTGCCAACACAGACAGCCACTTTAACACTCTGACCGTCACGGCGGTAGCAACAAACACCACGGCGGTAACCGCCAACAGCCAGGAGGAAGACAATGTACTGCCGTATTACAACAGGCCAATCTGCCAGCTTTTCCATAGCAGTTCTAACGCCATGAAAAGCACGGCAGAAACAGTACACTGAAGGGAAACAACTCTCTTCTCGACACTCAAGGAAGAACCACGACGCCATGGAGCCCTAGCTGCAAATTTTTCCAATGCTGGTGTACCTCCTCATACACCAGGAACACGAACGCCAGCGAAGACGACCACGGTGAATATTGCGCCGAGCACACAAGTGAGGGGGTAGGAAAAAGAGAGTGACACACACATGCAACACACAACAACCCCACCCTCACCCCCAACACCATACACACAAACAGATGCAACAACATTACATATACACCCCGTAACCCTCAGGAATAACGCAAGGACAAAATGAATGGATTAAAAGGAGTGAAATAGTACAATTTTAGATAAATACGTCCTTAAATCAACAAATAGTATGTACAATATATACACAAAAGGAGGGACAATGCCCACTCCAAAATGTCTGTGGCCCACGGGTCATAACACATAGGACAAGGCCACACTTGAATTCACAGGACCCTCCCCAGTAGTAGATGCCCACTAACATTATTGGGGTTGGAGTGCATCTGAGCTTGGCCATCATTGAACCTACCCTGCCATGTTCGCCCTGGCCTAGGGGCACCTACAGCCCACATCGCCCACCCAAGTATCACCTTAACGCGCGCAAAGCCATGAATCTGAATCTGTTCTCACCCCCTTGTGGCTGCTGTGATGCCTTCAAGCACCCATTCAACTCCAGATAGGCCACCGCCAGGATGCGGAACTTCAGGGGGTCAGGGTACGACAGGCTCCCCTTCCTCGTCGGGAGGCCAGCCCCAGCTGGGCCTCCGCCACATTCCTTGCCCAGCAGTGCAGGTCCTCCCACCGTTTGGGGCAGTGGGTGCTCCACCCCTCAAAGACCCCCAGGGTCTGCACCTCCTTGGCAATGGCACGCCAAATACCCTTTTTCTGATGGGCGCTGACCTGCAGAAAAAGTACAGCAGAAAAGGTATTATTCATACCGTCCGGACTGTCATACTCATGGTCCAACATCCCTCCCATCCCCTTACGCACATACATTGACCACCATACATGCAGGACCCCTCAGCCCTCCCTACATGAGGCTTACACACACAGCACTCCATACATTCATGCCCCACGCATCATGCTCACAGTGTACTCATCTGTTGGTCTGGAGGGCCATAACATAAATGGTATGTGCGTAGGACCCCATCCACCAGCCTCTCCAACTCCTCCGAAGTGAAGGCAGGGGCCCTTTCCCCAGACACTTGAGCCATGGTCGCTTCCAGACACATTTCACAGCAGCACTTGCAGTGTAGGTCCTCTCCTGTTGAAGGTCAGGAAGTAAGTGAGTGAACAGATAGAAAATGGCGGTCACGTCTGTGGCAGTGTGTACCGTCACTGCCGGCGTACATCGCCATTGGCTCCTGGAACCCGTAGGCCCCAATGATAACCAATGCGGTGTTGCATGGCGGTCATCAACAGCTGCCCACAACGGCACACAACGCCAGCAGAATTACTTCATTTCCACCTGTCCCTCCTCACAGGTCAGGCGGCCGCCATTTCAGGGGGGCACAGGCCATGGCACCTAACTGCGTCACAGCAGACATAGGCACATCAACTGACTTACAAGTTCACATACTGTTTCTGTAAAACAAAAATAGCATATTAGTCTGAGTATATGTTTGAATATGACCTTCTGCTCACCGTTTTTCACCCTAGAGTTCAACCGCTGAGGATGAATAGGAGATGGAGACATACCCCCGTGTACAGACACCTGGTGGACCTGGCCACAATGGAAGACAGGCACATTATCCTAACCTACAGACTTGATAGGGCCACAAACCCAAGAACTGTGTGCCCAATTGGAGCCAGACCTGATTTCAGCTATCCGACAGCCCACAGGTATCCCCCTCTAGTTCAGGTTCTGTCAGTGCTCCATTTCTTGGCAAGTGGTTCCTTCCAAGCGACAGTGGCCATGTTATCAGGGATGTCACAGCCTATGTTCTCAAACATGCTGACCAGGGTATTGTCTGCCCTGATAAAACACATGCGCAGCTACATCGTATTCCCCCAGGTGGATGATTTTGCCACAGTGAAGGCTGACTTCTATTCAATGGAACATATCCCCAACATCATTGGTGCCATTGATGGTACACATATTACCTTTGCCCCCCCCCGGAGAAATGAACAGGTGTTCAGAAATCGAAAGAGCTTTCACTCTCTGAATGTGCAGATGGTGTGTTTGGCAGACCAGTACATCTCCCATGTCAATGTCAAGTATCCTGGCTATGTGCATGGTGCATGATTCCTTTATCTTGAGGAATAGCGGCATCCCATATGTGATGTCTCAACTCCAGAGGCACAGGGTGTGGCTAATAGGTGAGCCCATTTCCCCACCCAATTGATGTAGGTATATGGGTGTGGGGTTGCCTCTAAGGGTGAGTGTCTGGCTAACAGGTACCCCTCAATATTTACAGGTGACTCTGGTTTATTCAACCTCTCATGGCTACTGACCCGAGTGAGGAATGCCAGGACAAGGACACAGGAACGTTACAATGAGGCACATGGGTGAACAAGGAGGATCATTGAGCACACCTTTGTCCTCCTGAAGGCCAGATTCTGATGCCTCCATCTGACAGATGGATCTCTGTACTACTCACCCAAGAAGGTGTGCCAGATCATCGTTGCATGTTGCGTGTTGCACAACCTGGCCCTGAGACGCCAGGTGCCTTTTCTGCAGGAGGATGAGCCTGGAGATGGTCGTGTGGCAGCGGTGGTGCCTTTGGACAGTGACGAGGCAGAGGAAGAGGATGTGTACAACAGAAATACTATAATTCAACAGTACTTCCAGTGACACACAGGTAAGACACTGTAACTTCACCTTCCATTGCAGTTTTGTGTTGGACATTGGACATTGTACATGGCAGCCTGATTTGCCTATTTTTATGGCCATTTACTGTACCCTTTGGCATCTCTATTTTCAGATATCTGTGCCCACTCTGGCTCCTGGTGTGTTTACTGCTGCCCACTACAGGTCATACCTAAGTAAATATAACTGTACATTTGAATTGCAATGTTCACAGCTTGTTAAACTAATACATATTTCAATCAATTGACTCCATACTTGTATTAGTTCCAAGAGTGTTTATTTCTGCCTGTGATAATAAGTGTAGGGGGTATTACAATGGACTGGGTTGATGGTGGAGAAATGTCCAGGATAGAGTCCAGTCTATTGGTATCACAGATGCATTGTCCAGGGGGGCTTAGGAAGTAGAGAAATGACAGTTCAAGGTGGACAGGGTGACAGAGTGGGACACAAGGGTGACATTCTGGGGAGTCTTATTTCCTGGGAGGGGTCTTGGCAATGTTCTCTGGCTTCTGCCTGGATTGCAGGGACCTTTTGCATGGTGGTTCTCCTTCTGCAGGGGGAGGGGTGCTGGTGGCCTGTTGTTCCAGTAGCTGGGCCTCCTGTCCACTAGCGTCAGCGGAGGTGGAGGACTGTTCTTCTGTGTGGCTAGTGTCAGGGGCCTGTTGGTGTGATACTGCCTCCCTCATGGTGTTGGCCATGTCTGCCAGCACCCTTTCAATGGGGACCAGGGTGGTGTGGATATCTCTCAGGTCCTCCCTGATCCCCAGGTACAGTCCCTCCTGCAGCCGCTGTGTCTACTGCAGCTTGGCCAGTATCTGGCTCATGGTCTCCTGGGAATGGTGGTATGCTCCTAGGATGTTGGTGAGTGACTTGTGGAGAGTCGGTTCCCTAGGCCTGTCCCCTCCCTGTCGCACAGCAGTCCTCCCAGCTTCCCTGTTGTCCTGTGCCTCTGTCCCCTGAACCGTGTGCCCACTGCCACTGACCCCAGGTCCCTGATCGTCCTGTGCTTGTGGGGTTGCGTAGGGGGGCCCTGTAGTGGTGGACACACTGCTGAATGACGTGTACTGGAGACAGAGGGATGGGCCCGCTGGGTGGGTGCTGTGGAGGTGTTTCCTGAGGGGGGAGACTCTGTGGTGGTTTGGGAATGAGGCTGGGTCACCGACTGTCCAGAGGTCCCTGATGGGCCAGGTTGGTCATCCTGATCCAGGCGTGCACAGCTGCTGTCATCACTGTGGGCCTCTTCTGGTGGGGGGGGGGCTGGATGTGGCTGGCACCTCCTCTCCAGTGACGTTGTGTGGGGGTCCTGTGGGGATGTAAATGCAGTGTTATTGTTTCTGCCTGTGACATCTTGTGCATGGGTATGTTTCCCTCTATGGGTGTTATTAGCAAGGCAGCTTTGGCTTGTGTGATTTGTGATTTGGTTGGCTAAGTGATTGTCACTAGTGTGCATGCTGTGGTGATGGGTGTCTATGCAGGTCTGTGATGGGGGTCCATGCATTGGTGTATCATGCAGAGCTTGGTATTGGGATGGGTGGGTTGTGATGGTGGGGTATATGTTAGGTGATGGAGTGATGGGGTGAGGGTAGGAGTTTGTGATGGTGTTAAGGCGTCCCTCTATGACAATTTATACACATTAGGACTCGTTTTAGGCCGATGAATCTTTTGACCCAGTGGTGAGACACCGTAAAACGAGGTAACTGAACAGTATGTCAAGCAATATATCAATAATGTTATCAACGTATATCACCACAATGTATTTCACTTTAGACATTTGTTAAAACTTTCGGCGCAACCATGACCTTTCAGTCATGAATAACCACACCTTGTTAGAAGTTTTGTGATTTCTTTTCCCTATTGATTGCAATCTAATAGCAAATGTATTCATCTCAAAACCAAGGAACAAAAGAGCATAGTCACGATATGGCAACTTGTGGTAAGATTTTGACAATGCGAAGACGACAATCATTAAGACACTAACATGTGATATACACAAATCAGAGTACATAGAGCAGCGTATACATCTCAGTTCAGCATGGCACAACGTTAGTCATGTCCGTTTGTCAGTCAAAGAGAATATCTTATCTAACCGCTAATTAGCATTAGCATGTTGGGCTTCATGCAAAACAATTTAGAACATCAATTTGGAAAACATCTAACTAAGGCCACTAATCAAAATACAGCAGTTGGTACCTAGAAAGGAAAGGCAAATAGATGAATTTCAATAGCAGCAGTCATAATTACCCTCCTCGAGATAGGTCAGCATACAGGATCAGTCTTCGTCTTCAGGACATCAGTTAGATCGCTGTCAGTATATCTAGTCTAAGGGCAGGGGGCACTTCCCTCATAAGGAGGAAAGTGAGATGGGGCAACTAAGGGTGAGGATGGTTTATTAAGTCTCAAATCACCAAACAGAGTGACAGAGTTTCCTGGATGCAATCGATATCATTCCCTACCTAGGTCTCTCGAGTCTCCTGTGCCATGAGTTTTTATCCCCTTTTGGCAATACCTTCCCCCAAAATTCTGTTGGATAGTCACTTCACCCCACTATCTGTAACCTATCAAATTATACATTAAGTAATGCATTTGTCATCTCGAGATAAATTATAATATTTTGATTGGTCTTCATAATTGATGCTTTTCGTAGGAGGCATATCCGGGATTACTTCATTTTCTGCCACATTCTTTGGGTCAAAAGTTCTCTTTTCCGTGGTTCAATGTCCTTGAAAGTGTCCATATTTTGTTGCAAAGCGTATAACTTTATACTAATAAGCAGCTAGCATTCAAATGGGAAAAACAAGAATTGTTGCAAAACGTAGAAAAGAACAAATGCTGGGTCATGGCCTTTTGCAAGTCAGCACACTGGAGAGACAGAAAATATGCTTTAATATGAGAGCTACATAGCCAGTTCTTCGGCTCACGCTAACTTAAGGCTTATGGATTCTAATAAATGCAATCTTCGTACGTGTTAACATATTCAATTAATCAAATACAAGTAATCATTTCTTCCTATTAATATTAGTATATGCGTACAATAATTCTTCACGTTTAAAATACATTTGAATGAATAATATTATTAATGCAGCATTGTTAAATATAAGCATTTCACATCTAAAATAACTACACTCTCTCAATGGCATGCAGGTATGGGGGGATAAAGTAGTAATGATTTGACTTACCAGAGTCCAGTCATCCTGCTACTCTTGCCAGGCCCTCAGGATGCATGATCGCCAAGACTTGCTCCTCACTTGTTGTTAGTTGTGGGGGAGGAGGTGAGGGTCCTCTGCCAATCCTCTGTACAGCTATCTGGTGTCTTGCAACCACGGAACACACCTTCCCCTGTAGGTCGGTTCCACCTCTTCCTGATGTCATCCCTTGGTCTGGGGTTCTGTCCCATGGCATTGACCCTGTCCATGACTCTCCACCATAGCTCCATCTTCCTAGCAATGGACGTCTGCTGCACCTGTGATCCGAATAGCTATGGCTCTACCTGGATGATTTCCTCCACCATGACCCTTAGCTCCTCCTCTGAGAACCTGGGGTGTCTTTGCGGTGCAATGGGTGTAGTGTGAGTGGTGTGTGAGGGTGTGTGGTGTGATGTGTTGGGGTGTGGGCTGTGAGGTGCGTGGATGGTGAATGGGTGATGGTGTTTTGTGGCTCTGATTCAGTGGGTGCTCCTGGCTTGTCTCTCTCTCCCAGTTGTCAAATTCTTTGGGTTGTGAAGGGTTGTAGGTAGTGTGGGTCTGTGTTTTATATTGGTGTGGGTGTGTGGGTGTGGTGTGTGTATGTATATCAGGTGTGTGTAGTTTGAATTGTCCAATGTGGTGGTGTTTTGTTAGTGTGTGTATTATGAGTGCGGCGGTCTGTACCGCCAATGGTTTACTGCGGTTGAATGTCTGCCGCAGTGATTCATGGGTCATGATGCTGTTGGCGTAACGGTGTGGGTTTTGGTACCGCCATTTTATCACTGACCTTTGGGCTGGCGGACTTGTGTGTGTGTCTGTATAGTGGTGGATTTCTATGTGGGGGTCATAATACGTGTAGCGGTTGTCAGAGTCACCAGATCCTCGGGGTCTGCGCACGCTCCCAAAACGTCCACCACTGAACAGCTCCAAGACTCTGATAGATAAATCACAGAGGCTAAGAGAGTTCAAGAGGGGAAGAGGGGATTAGGGAGGGAAACAGCTGGGAAGGAGACCTGTAGTAAGAAAAAGGTTAGAACCCACAATATGAAAATTATATCTCCTGAAATCAATACTAGACTATGATTCTAAGCATAGCCATTCTGAAAACATGAACAATCTAAGAATTAAGTTTAAAATGACTAAGTTTCAAGATGGCCGGATACCTGTAAGGGAATCAAGATGGATTAAATGAAAACTTTCTTATTCAAATACTTTCCTTTACATGAGAATCAGAAAAAACATTCTGACTAAATTTTAAACCGGTCATATAAATCCTTTTTTGAGAATGCATTCTAGGACCATACAATATTGCATCTAGAAACTCTAATCTTCTGTGTACTCTTAAAATGTTTCAACACAAATTGCGCATATTGTAGATTTATATATATATATATATATATATATACAGTATATATATATATATATAGTAAACACCGTAAAAGGATTGTGCACCATAATAACACAATATGGATTCAGGAAAACAAATCACATAACTTGTCAACTCGAATATTACATGATAAATGTCTTAGAATAGTGGCATACAATAAACAACATGAATTAAACTTGAGGACAGAATCGTGCGTCTTGCCGATTCGAGTGTCACCATGTAAAATGCCAAGAAATGTTAGTACGCAATGAATATCAAAGTCAAATCATCATTAAATGAATCGCGCGTAATGCCGATTCGTAAACAACAATGTAAATGCCAGGAAATAACAGCTCACAATGAATAACAAGATCAAAGTACAATGAAATGAATTGCGCGTGTTTTGCCGATTCTTAAGCCACCATGTAAATGTCAAAAAATGGTAGCGCGTAATGAACAACAAAGTTAAAACACCATAAAATGAATTGCGCGTCTTGCCGATTCTTAAGCCACCATGCAAATGTCAAGAAATGGTAGCATGCAATGAATAACAAGATTAAATTATCATGAAATGAATCGCGCGTCTTGCCGATTCGCAAGTCACCCTGCAAATGTCACAAACACTCAAGCGCATATTTCACACGCGCAAAGTACTCTGTCAAATCATAAAAGAATTAGGCCCAAGAACATGAGAGTTCTCGATAACGGCGTCGTGAGGCCAGCCCAACCACCGTCTTACCGCCCAGAATAAGGATCTCCAAATGAAGAATGAAAGTCAGATGTCTGGATGATCAAATAGGCCACCGGGACAGGAGCTCAGGAAATAGCTGCTGCTCTGCACCGGGACCTCTGAATAGTGAGCACTTGGAGCTGGGCTGGCTCCTTTTTATAGAGTCTTGGCCCAGCCCACAACCAAACCCAGGCATGTTGCAGGGAAAGTCTCTAGAAGGCTCTGGAAAGGGACCACACCCTGACACACTCTGAAAGCCTGCAGCAATACATTGCAAATGAACAGCATTTGTAAGCACATTGAAAATAAGTCTTCAGGATTGAACTGTGCAATGCAAAAGGTTAAACAACAACATATCAGCACAATGCATAAATTACATTGTTTTGAGAGTGCTGGGTTTTTGCATTCTAGTAGCCAATAGAGCGCGCACTGCCCTGGTGTTGACAGCGGTATACCGCCACGGTCGTGGTATGTTGTTGACAGTCAGCATGGCGGTAAGCGGCACTTACCGCCAATGTCATAATGAGGGCCTATATGTGAATGGTTGACCTTGTAGAGGTATGGAACAATATTAAATCAGGATACTTAAGAACCTCTGTGAATCAATAAGGATGATCACTATAGTTTGTTAATCACATAACATGGTCATATGACACTATTTCACAGCTGTTGTCCACTTACAAATATATCACATCCAATACACTGCATAATACTACATTGTCATCTTACGTATATATTTACTAATCTTGACTCCATGCCTACTCTATTAATATCTTGAAATATAACGGTTAGGTCAATATGGTGAATGCAATTTTTTTGTCATGTAACATATTGCATTCAATATAATGAAAGAGTACCTAGAACATTTATGTACTTAGCAAGTAGTCCTTCTCTTCTTGCTGACTTTAGTATATTTAGTATTTTGGATCCTCAGCTTTTACCATTTCTCCATAAAATGAAATATATCTACTCCCATGAAGATCTACTTACAACCTTCTAACTAATCTCTTCCTTTCTGCACAGAGTATGTGTGATATGATTACAACCAGTCACAATGCTGACCCTATACGTCTATCACAGCAAAAAATGTCCAGGTAACCTTCATCTGTAAAGTCCTTTGATTCTAGAATCATCTTACACAGTCTGTAAGCATTGATGTCAAATGGACACCAATTTGCAGAAACTAAATTAAAAGCATACACACATATTGCTTTCTTTCCATTTCTATTTTGGGTAACTAGTGATAACTGGTAAATATTATCTTCTTGGCTGAACAAGGCTGAAAATGACACTTTTAAAATAGGCATGATAAATATGGGCATGTGAAATATTGATTATGCAAGTAACATTATGCATAGTTTATCATAGTTGGACTCTCGCTCCTAAGCCAGACTGCTGGTTTAGGGATGAGAGAACTTTTCTTTGTAGTGACTGAGTCACTCCTACAACAAGTCGCAACTGTCGGCGCAACACTCCCGGCTCACAAGCAGTACCTCACTAAAACTCAGAAAGTAAAGGTGATTTCTGGTAGCCGTACGCATGGACTCTTGATTAGACCTCTCATGGAAGTTGTGGTAACTCGGAAGTTACCCTTTTCTCTCATTACCAATAAGTCTCATACACACATGGGCAATGAAAGAGATGCAGGAGAGTTTTCAATATGTTTATTGAAAAGACTGCAATCCTCAATAAAATGCTTGTGCTGCAATGATTAAGATAATGAATAGTAATAAAAGCAGAATTGAGAGATGTTAATATGAAACTGTGACTGCGGGTGAGTGTTTGCATTGTTCAGCACTCTGTCCATCATCCTTTTGTGTTGCTAAAGTTGCCCTAAGTGGGAATGGTATGCCCAGACATGGGTCCCTTGCTCACTGTGCCACTGGATTCAAGCTAGCCTGGCTGATGAAGGGTGATACCCTGAAACCGGTCCCAGGATGCTTGGTTTCGGTCCAGAGAGGACCTGGCCTGGCTGTTTGGGCTAGACTGTTCCCATGAGGAACAGGGTCAAGACAGATTTGCATATGGCTGGGTCCAAACTGGGGTGGCATGGTGAGCAAAAGAACGATGGATTAAACCCAGATCTGTGACTGGGGGTGAGTGTTTGCATTGTTTAGCACTCTGTTCATCATACTTTTGTGATGCTAAAGTTGCCCTAAGTGGGAAGGGTATGCCCAGGTGTGGGTCCCTTGCTCACTGTGCCACTGGATTCTAGATAGCCTGGCTGATGAAGGGTGAAACCCTGAAACCGGTCCCAGGATGCTTGTTTCCAGTCCAGAGAGGACTCGGCCTGCCAGTTCGGGCTGGACTGTTCCCATGAGGAACAGGGTCAAGACTGATTTGCATATGGCTGGGTTCAAATTGGGGTGGCCTGGTGAGTAAAAGAACGATGGATTAAACCCAGATCTGTGACCGGGGGTGAGTGTTTGCATTGTTCAGCACTCTGTCCATCATCCTTTAGTGTTGCTAAAGTTGCCCTAAGTGGGAAGGGTATGCCCAGACGTGAGTACCTTGCTCGATGTGCCACTGGATTCAAGCTAGCCTGGCTGATGAAGGGTTGATACCTTGAAACCGGTCCCAGGATTCTTGTTTCCGGTCCAGGGAGGACCCAGCCTGGCAGTTCGGGCTGGACTGTTCCCATTAGGAACAGGGTCAAGACTGATTTGCAGATGGTTGGGTCCAAATTGGGGTGGCATGGTGAGCAAAAGAACGATGGATTAAACCCAGATCTGTGACCGGGGGTGAGTGTTTGCATTGTTCAGCACTCTGTCCATCATCCTTTTGTGTTGCTAAAGTTGCCCTAAGTGGGAAGGGTATGCCCAGACGTGGGTTCCTTGCTCACTGTGCCACTGGATTCTAGATAGCCTGGCTGATGAAGGGTGATACCCTGAAACCGGTCCCTGGATGCTTGTTTCCAGTCCAGGGAGGACACGGCCTGCCAGTTCGGGCTGGACTATTTCCATGAGGAACAGGGTCAAGACTGATTTGCATATGGCTGGGTCCAAATTGGGGTGGCATGGTGAGCAAAAGAACAATGGATTAAACCCAGATCTGTGACCGGGGGTGAGTGTTTGCATTGTTCAGCACTCTGTCCATCATCCTTTTGTGTTGCTAAAGTTGCCCTAAGTGGGAAGGGTATGCCCAGACGTGGGTTCCTTGCTCGATGTGCCACTGGATTCAAGCTAGCCTGGCTGATGAAGGGTTGATACCCTGAAACCGGTCCCAGGATTTTTGTTTCCGGTCCAGGGAGGACCCGGACTGGCAGTTCGGGCTGGACTGTTCCCATTAGGAACAGGGTCAAGACTGATTTGCAGATGGTTGGGTCCAAACTGGGGTGGCATGGTGAGCAAAAGAACGATGGATTAAACCCAGATCTGTGACTGGGGGTGAGTGTTTGCATTGTTCAGCACTCTGTCCATCATCCTTTTGTGTTGCTAAAGTTGCCCTAAGTGGGAAGGATATGCCCAGACGTGGGTTCCTTGCTCACTGTGCCACTGGATTCTAGATAGCCTGGCTGATGAAGGGTGATACCCTGAAACTGGTCCCTGGATGCTTGTTTCCGGTCCAGGGAGGACTCGGCCTGCCAGTTCGGGCTGGACTATTCCCATGAGGAACAGGGTCAAGACTGATTTGCATATGGCTGGGTCCAAATTGGGGTGGCATGGTGAGCAAAAGAACGATGGATTAAACCCAGATCTGTGACCGGGGGTGAGTGTTTGCATTGTTCAGCACTCTGTCCATCATCCTTTTGTGTTGCTAAAGTTGCCCTAAGTGGGAAGGGTATGCCCAGACGTGGGTTCCTTGCTCACTGTGCCACTGGATTCTAGATAGCCTGGCTGATGAAGGGTGATACCCTGAAACCGGTCCCTGGATGCTTGTTTCCAGTCCAGGAAGGACACGGCCTGCCAGTTCGGGCTGGACTATTCCCATGAGGAACAGGGTCAAGACTGATTTGCATATGGCTGGGTCCAAATTGGGGTGGCATGGTGAGCAAAAGAACGATGGATTAAACCCAGATCTGTGACTGGGGGTGAGTGTTTGCATTGTTCAGCACTCTGTCCATCATCCTTTTGTGTTGCTAAAGTTGCCCTAAGTGGGAAGGGTATGCCCAGACGTGGGTTCCTTGCTCACTGTGCCACTGGATTCTAGATAGCCTGGCTGATGAAGGGTGATACCCTGAAACCGGTCCCTGGATGCTTGTTTCCAGTCCAGGGAGGACACGGCCTGCCAGTTCGGGCTGTACTATTCCCATGAGGAACAGGGTCAAGACTGATTTGCATATGGCTGGGTCCAAATTGGGGTGGCATGGTGAGCAAAAGAACGATGGATTAAACCCAGATCTGTGACTGGGGGTGAGTGTTTGCATTGTTCAGCACTCTGTCCATCATCCTTTTGTGTTGCTAAAGTTGCCCTAAGTGGGAAGGGTATGCCCAGACGTGGGTTCCTTGCTCGATGTGCCACTGGATTCAAGCTAGCCTGGCTGATGAAGGGTTGATACCCTGAAACCGGTCCCAGGATTTTTGTTTCCGGTCCAGGGAGGACCCGGACTGGCAGTTCGGGCTGGACTGTTCCCATTAGGAACAGGGTCAAGACTGATTTGCAGATGGTTGGGTCCAAACTGGGGTGGCATGGTGAGCAAAAGAACGATGGATTAAACCCAGATCTGTGACTGGGGGTGAGTGTTTGCATTGTTCAGCACTCTGTCCATCATCCTTTTGTGTTGCTAAAGTTGCCCTAAGTGGGAAGGGTATGCCCAGACGTGGGTTCCTTGCTCACTGTGCCACTGGATTCTAGATAGCCTGGCTGATGAAGGGTGATACCCTGAAACTGGTCCCTGGATGCTTGTTTCCGGTCCAGGGAGGACTCGGCCTGCCAGTTCGGGCTGGACTATTCCCATGAGGAACAGGGTCAAGACTGATTTGCATATGGCTGGGTCCAAATTGGGGTGGCATGGTGAGCAAAAGAACGATGGATTAAACCCAGATCTGTGACCGGGGGTGAGTGTTTGCATTGTTCAGCACTCTGTCCATCATCCTTTTGTGTTGCTAAAGTTGCCCTAAGTGGGAAGGGTATGCCCAGACGTGGGTTCCTTGCTCACTGTGCCACTGGATTCTAGATAGCCTGGCTGATGAAGGGTGATACCCTGAAACCGGTCCCTGGATGCTTGTTTCCAGTCCAGGAAGGACACGGCCTGCCAGTTCGGGCTGGACTATTCCCATGAGGAACAGGGTCAAGACTGATTTGCATATGGCTGGGTCCAAATTGGGGTGGCATGGTGAGCAAAAGAACGATGGATTAAACCCAGATCTGTGACTGGGGGTGAGTGTTTGCATTGTTCAGCACTCTGTCCATCATCCTTTTGTGTTGCTAAAGTTGCCCTAAGTGGGAAGGGTATGCCCAGACGTGGGTTCCTTGCTCACTGTGCCACTGGATTCTAGATAGCCTGGCTGATGAAGGGTGATACCCTGAAACCGGTCCCTGGATGCTTGTTTCCAGTCCAGGGAGGACACGGCCTGCCAGTTCGGGCTGTACTATTCCCATGAGGAACAGGGTCAAGACTGATTTGCATATGGCTGGGTCCAAATTGGGGTGGCATGGTGAGCAAAAGAACGATGGATTAAACCCAGATCTGTGACTGGGGGTGAGTGTTTGCATTGTTCAGCACTCTGTCCATCATCCTTTTGTGTTGCTAAAGTTGCCCTAAGTGGGAAGGGTATGCCCAGACGTGGGTTCCTTGCTCGATGTGCCACTGGATTCAAGCTAGCCTGGCTGATGAAGGGTTGATACCCTGAAACCGGTCCCAGGATTTTTGTTTCCGGTCCAGGGAGGACCCGGACTGGCAGTTCGGGCTGGACTGTTCCCATTAGGAACAGGGTCAAGACTGATTTGCAGATGGTTGGGTCCAAACTGGGGTGGCATGGTGAGCAAAAGAACGATGGATTAAACCCAGATCTGTGACTGGGGGTGAGTGTTTGCATTGTTCAGCACTCTGTCCATCATCCTTTTGTGTTGCTAAAGTTGCCCTAAGTGGGAAGGGTATGCCCAGACGTGGGTTCCTTGCTCACTGTGCCACTGGATTCTAGATAGCCTGGCTGATGAAGGGTGATACCCTGAAACCGGTCCCTGGATGCTTGTTTCCAGTCCAGGGAGGACACGGCCTGCCAGTTCGGGCTGGACTATTTCCATGAGGAACAGGGTCAAGACTGATTTGCATATGGCTGGGTCCAAATTGGGGTGGCATGGTGAGCAAAAGAACAATGGATTAAACCCAGATCTGTGACCGGGGGTGAGTGTTTGCATTGTTCAGCACTCTGTCCATCATCCTTTTGTGTTGCTAAAGTTGCCCTAAGTGGGAAGGGTATGCCCAGACGTGGGTTCCTTGCTCGATGTGCCACTGGATTCAAGCTAGCCTGGCTGATGAAGGGTTGATACCCTGAAACCGGTCCCAGGATTTTTGTTTCCGGTCCAGGGAGGACCCGGACTGGCAGTTCGGGCTGGACTGTTCCCATTAGGAACAGGGTCAAGACTGATTTGCAGATGGTTGGGTCCAAACTGGGGTGGCATGGTGAGCAAAAGAACGATGGATTAAACCCAGATCTGTGACTGGGGGTGAGTGTTTGCATTGTTCAGCACTCTGTCCATCATCCTTTTGTGTTGCTAAAGTTGCCCTAAGTGGGAAGGATATGCCCAGACGTGGGTTCCTTGCTCACTGTGCCACTGGATTCTAGATAGCCTGGCTGATGAAGGGTGATACCCTGAAACTGGTCCCTGGATGCTTGTTTCCGGTCCAGGGAGGACTCGGCCTGCCAGTTCGGGCTGGACTATTCCCATGAGGAACAGGGTCAAGACTGATTTGCATATGGCTGGGTCCAAATTGGGGTGGCATGGTGAGCAAAAGAACGATGGATTAAACCCAGATCTGTGACCGGGGGTGAGTGTTTGCATTGTTCAGCACTCTGTCCATCATCCTTTTGTGTTGCTAAAGTTGCCCTAAGTGGGAAGGGTATGCCCAGACGTGGGTTCCTTGCTCACTGTGCCACTGGATTCTAGATAGCCTGGCTGATGAAGGGTGATACCCTGAAACCGGTCCCTGGATGCTTGTTTCCAGTCCAGGAAGGACACGGCCTGCCAGTTCGGGCTGGACTATTCCCATGAGGAACAGGGTCAAGACTGATTTGCATATGGCTGGGTCCAAATTGGGGTGGCATGGTGAGCAAAAGAACGATGGATTAAACCCAGATCTGTGACTGGGGGTGAGTGTTTGCATTGTTCAGCACTCTGTCCATCATCCTTTTGTGTTGCTAAAGTTGCCCTAAGTGGGAAGGGTATGCCCAGACGTGGGTTCCTTGCTCACTGTGCCACTGGATTCTAGATAGCCTGGCTGATGAAGGGTGATACCCTGAAACCGGTCCCTGGATGCTTGTTTCCAGTCCAGGGAGGACACGGCCTGCCAGTTCGGGCTGTACTATTCCCATGAGGAACAGGGTCAAGACTGATTTGCATATGGCTGGGTCCAAATTGGGGTGGCATGGTGAGCAAAAGAACGATGGATTAAACCCAGATCTGTGACTGGGGGTGAGTGTTTGCATTGTTCAGCACTCTGTCCATCATCCTTTTGTGTTGCTAAAGTTGCCCTAAGTGGGAAGGGTATGCCCAGACGTGGGTTCCTTGCTCGATGTGCCACTGGATTCAAGCTAGCCTGGCTGATGAAGGGTTGATACCCTGAAACCGGTCCCAGGATTTTTGTTTCCGGTCCAGGGAGGACCCGGACTGGCAGTTCGGGCTGGACTGTTCCCATTAGGAACAGGGTCAAGACTGATTTGCAGATGGTTGGGTCCAAACTGGGGTGGCATGGTGAGCAAAAGAACGATGGATTAAACCCAGATCTGTGACTGGGGGTGAGTGTTTGCATTGTTCAGCACTCTGTCCATCATCCTTTTGTGTTGCTAAAGTTGCCCTAAGTGGGAAGGGTATGCCCAGACGTGGGTTCCTTGCTCACTGTGCCACTGGATTCTAGATAGCCTGGCTGATGAAGGGTGATACCCTGAAACTGGTCCCTGGATGCTTGTTTCCGGTCCAGGGAGGACTCGGCCTGCCAGTTCGGGCTGGACTATTCCCATGAGGAACAGGGTCAAGACTGATTTGCATATGGCTGGGTCCAAATTGGGGTGGCATGGTGAGCAAAAGAACGATGGATTAAACCCAGATCTGTGACCGGGGGTGAGTGTTTGCATTGTTCAGCACTCTGTCCATCATCCTTTTGTGTTGCTAAAGTTGCCCTAAGTGGGAAGGGTATGCCCAGACGTGGGTTCCTTGCTCACTGTGCCACTGGATTCTAGATAGCCTGGCTGATGAAGGGTGATACCCTGAAACCGGTCCCTGGATGCTTGTTTCCAGTCCAGGAAGGACACGGCCTGCCAGTTCGGGCTGGACTATTCCCATGAGGAACAGGGTCAAGACTGATTTGCATATGGCTGGGTCCAAATTGGGGTGGCATGGTGAGCAAAAGAACGATGGATTAAACCCAGATCTGTGACTGGGGGTGAGTGTTTGCATTGTTCAGCACTCTGTCCATCATCCTTTTGTGTTGCTAAAGTTGCCCTAAGTGGGAAGGGTATGCCCAGACGTGGGTTCCTTGCTCACTGTGCCACTGGATTCTAGATAGCCTGGCTGATGAAGGGTGATACCCTGAAACCGGTCCCTGGATGCTTGTTTCCAGTCCAGGGAGGACACGGCCTGCCAGTTCGGGCTGTACTATTCCCATGAGGAACAGGGTCAAGACTGATTTGCATATGGCTGGGTCCAAATTGGGGTGGCATGGTGAGCAAAAGAACGATGGATTAAACCCAGATCTGTGACTGGGGGTGAGTGTTTGCATTGTTCAGCACTCTGTCCATCATCCTTTTGTGTTGCTAAAGTTGCCCTAAGTGGGAAGGGTATGCCCAGACGTGGGTTCCTTGCTCGATGTGCCACTGGATTCAAGCTAGCCTGGCTGATGAAGGGTTGATACCCTGAAACCGGTCCCAGGATTTTTGTTTCCGGTCCAGGGAGGACCCGGACTGGCAGTTCGGGCTGGACTGTTCCCATTAGGAACAGGGTCAAGACTGATTTGCAGATGGTTGGGTCCAAACTGGGGTGGCATGGTGAGCAAAAGAACGATGGATTAAACCCAGATCTGTGACTGGGGGTGAGTGTTTGCATTGTTCAGCACTCTGTCCATCATCCTTTTGTGTTGCTAAAGTTGCCCTAAGTGGGAAGGGTATGCCCAGACGTGGGTTCCTTGCTCACTGTGCCACTGGATTCTAGATAGCCTGGCTGATGAAGGGTGATACCCTGAAACTGGTCCCTGGATGCTTGTTTCCGGTCCAGGGAGGACTCGGCCTGCCAGTTCGGGCTGGACTGTTCCCATGAGGAACAGGGTCAAGACTGATTTGCATATGGCTGGGTCCAAATTGGGGTGGCATGGTGAGCAAAAGAACGATGGATTAAACCCAGATCTGTGACCGGGGGTGAGTATTTGCATTGTTCAGCACTCTGTCCATCATCCTTTTGTGTTGCTAAAGTTGCCCTGAGTGGGAAGGGTATGCCCAGACGTGGGTTCCTTGCTCGATGTGCCACTGGATTCAAGCTAGCCTGGCTGGTGAAGGGTTGATACCTTGAAACCGGTCCCAGGATTCTTGTTTGTGGTCCAGAGAGGACCCGGCCTGGCAGTTCGGGCTGGACTGTTCCCATTAGGAACAGGGTCAAGACTGATTTGCAGATGGTTGGGTCCAAACTGGGGTGGCATGGTGAGCAAAAGAACGATGGATTAAACCCAGATCTGTGACTGGGGGTGAGTGTTTGCATTGTTCAGCGCTCTGTCCATCATCCTTTTGTGTGTTAATATGAAAACTCCCATCATTTTACAATAAACATCAGATATAAAGCTCCCTATCAAGAAAGCCTAATTCTCTACCCTAGCAAAAGCTCGGTATGCTAAACCTAGTCTGCCAGTACCATGCCCATGCAATGCGCCCCCAACCCTTGTTAACTTAGAATGAGGTCTCTTTGCCAAACTCTGTGATGACACAAACGCTGGGTCTGCAGCAAGATGACATGCAACATAGATGGCAGCTGGAATAACCTTGTCCGTGTGAGGTGTATTTAGACAGATCATGTAGGATCTCTGATGCAGGCATGTTCCTAAGTAACTGATAATGTGGCAGACGTGTGTCGGCAATTGCATAAACAATCCCTAACAAGTGTGCAGAATGTTGCTATTGCACGTAAGTGAGAATGGGACATGATAACAATACCTAAGTGTTTTAATGATAGTGACGCCAACAATGACGCTTTCTCAGAATGTCACTGATAATGAAAATCAAAACATTTCTTATAAATGTAAGCAATGGCAGCAAGCTAAAATAAATCATAAAATAAATTAAATGAAACCGAGCTTACTAAGTAGGTAAAAGGTCACTAGGTGACGGGGGAAACAGGCCTGCAAGCCAAAGGCTAAGCTTAACTCCTGTGTCACTGGGAAACTAAAATGGATTCACCACAATTTTTGATTATGTTCCTTCACTTATTTGAGAGATTTGAGAGAGTTTTTTTTCTTGCAAGCATTATTAGAAGGTATAGCTGGATTTGACTTTTTCTCACAAGTATTGTAAAACTTTGCCATGCGGGTAACTGACAAGAGTTTGACATGAGAATACATACCTTGGATAGCTTTTGGATGATGCAAAACTCACGGGGTTAGGTAAATCAATTTAAATGTGTAAAAAATGTAAAAAATTAGGATATGCCCAAGTAGAGTGCAACCTAGCAAGCACTAGATATTTTTCATAGTTTCTGTGAGTAATGCACAAGGTTCATAAGAACAGCACTTCATACCTTCACACACCTCTGTTTACAGGCAGATTGTGAGAAATGGGGTTGTTGGTTGAGGATGCTGAAGCCCTACTCAGGCACCTGCCTCAACCCTTGTCAACGTGAACCACAAAATACACTAAATTAACCTGTGCTTAACCCTCTGATACTTGGCACAAAAACAGTCAGGTGTACCTTAGAAGCAATTTGTAAATTATTTATGCAGCACTTAAACAGTAATAAATTGAAAACACAACATGAATTAAGTAACATAGAGTAAATGTTAATAAAGTATTTAACTCTAAAACAACAAAAAGCTAATCAGTAGAACCAGAGTTATGACATTTTAAAGTTTAAGAAGAAAAATAGCGCCCATCAGATCAACCACAGACATCTAGTCATGCAAGACCAGTGCAAAGTTGAAAGTTATGTCTGTCCACGATGGAGCACAGTTTGTATACATGATGTGTACAGGGCCCGGTTTTCACTTAACTTCGGAAGAAATAATAGAAGAAATGCCTGAGAAGGTAAAATTCAGCAAGGCAGCCAGTGGTGACCAAGAAAGTAACATTGTCGTAGAGCAGCCGATGGACGAGGTTGAGGTGAAGATTTGTGCATTTGTACTTTTACGCTAATTCAGCGCAAACCTAAAACATACAAATGATGATGCACCACGAGACACAAAATTCAAGAGTCAAATTTTTTTGATCGAGTCCATAGAAATCTTTTTATTTTATTTGTATTCTTTTTTAACATGCCCATATTCATAGCATAACACAGCCAGCGCTTTTCGTCCTTTAGAAGAGGACTTCTTCAGGGCTATAATTTCAGTTCATCATGTCCAACCACTGTAATCCATCCAGTGACAATGTCAATGTTTTCCTTCTCTAGGAATGCACCTTGGCAGCAGGTGCGGTAGGAGTGCACACAGTTTTTACTTTTATAATTGATATATGAGGAGAAGTAGGGGTCAGGTGCATTAACTAATAGCCCGCTGCCACTTGTTAGGATATTATCAGCGCAAACCTAACTCCATATTTATACTACCTACCTTGCGTCAATAAGATGCAGGGTAGGCGTTCCCGGACAAAAAGTAACAATATGGCCTTAACGCCATATTTATCTTCCATGCTAAAATCAAGCACAAGGGATGAGGGCCCTGTGCTGCTTTACTCTTCAGAATATCAAAACTATGCACTTCAGGATATTTTAAGGCACAATGTAAAGCAATCACTCTCAAACACCTTCGTAAGTAGAATAATCAAGTTTATTTAAGGGACAAGTTCTCAGCTAGCAAAACTAAACCACACTAATATATATATATATATACATCAGGAGAATAACATGAGAATAATGATAAAGATATAAGCACTCTGTGAATAATTGCAAGAGTAAGTGCATATAATACAAGCACACACAATATACCTCAATGCTCAATAGCATGAAAATGACTGCAAGAATAAGTGCATATTACGCGCGCACACACAATATACTTCAATGCTCAATAGCATGAAAATGACTGCAAGAATAAGTACATATTACGCGCGCACACACAATACACTTAATAAATTGAAAAGCTTCACCGAAAAGAGCGTCTGCATCCCTCCGCCGTACACAAAGCTGGGGAACCCAAATCAGCTGGCACAGGGAGCCTCTGTTCGGGACAATCAGTCCTCCTGGCGTTGCGTCCAACCCAGAAGAAAGTTCCTAAACCAGCCCATCCAGGCCCCCAACTTTTATAGTATTTACTAACGCCCAGGAGTCTTTTCTAGAAAAAGACCCCCTCCTTTACAAATTGTGCAATCGGCGGTACCTTGTTCACCCTTCGAGACGTCTCCTCAGAACGGGCCAAGTTCCCAGGAGAGGACTCCAAGGTGAAGCTTGCATTCCTCCTTGTGTACAGGCGCATCCCCCTGTTGTTCTAACTGATAGCTCGTGGAATGTAAATAGCGCCCTTCGTACCAGGCAGATGGAGCGAAGTTGAGCAGAAAAACACCCCACCCATCAGCTTGCCGAAGCTTGTGGAAAAACACAGAACAGTGCCTTACGCACCGAACCAGACTCGACAAAATGGAGTCGTGAACCAAAATGGAAGCGAAGGCCAATGAAAGCAGAGGCCAATGGTCCACACTCTGCATCACTGTTTACCTTGCACGTAGTGCTGCCGCATGCACGTAGTGTATGTAGCAATACATTTCCACCCTTGGACCATTTGGCCAACTTACAACTAAGTATATCCTATAAGCTGAAATGGCAATGCTCTTGGGCGACACTGAGATAGAAGGTTAGGCACACACTGAATACAACAACATAATGAAATTAAAATAACTGTTATGATAATGATTACACCAAAGATATAACGCAGTTGGCCTAAATTAGGCAGCCATCCAAAAGCCCAATCCCACCACCCCTTGTCAACATCCTGCTGCACCCCCTTCACCAACTTATGCAGGGCCTCTATGTGGGAGTTGATTGATATGGAGTGGTCGGATAAATTGAAGCAACATAATCCTTGAAAATCACTGCAGCCATGGTTGTGTTTAAGCAGTAAATAATCAATAGCAGCGCGATTCTGCAAAGCCGCTCTTCTAATTCCCTGTACATCTAATAACAGCTCAGCTAAGGCAGCTGATGTATAGTTAATATTCTTGACTACTAAACATGCAAGTTTATTAATAACTCTGGTATTATATACTGCAAGTCCTGGCACCCCTACGATAGAACCAGCTAAACTAACATATTCTGTTTTGGACAGCAATGAAATTTCAGAATCACAGTCCGTAGGTAATTGAATAGTGTCTCTGGTATAGCGATGGTGTAGAGCAGTATCCATAGGAAACATGAGAAAGCCTAAGCGTGACCAGGCACAAGGCCCTCCGGTTAGATTGGCTGGAATATAAGTAAAAGAAAGATTACCACAAGAAAAGAGCCAACCTTTAGGCAACTTAACATTTTGAATGTGGCTGGCAGCAGGCACCACATGTTGGCAAAACATCGAATTATTTACATTCAAACAGGTTAGGTCAGTCCGTGAGTGGCACAACGTCCGTTGTGCAGCAGTTAAGTTTTTGTCTCTTTTCTCCAATTTGAGCTGAGCACATTTACCTATTTTCATAGGATCACAGGTCAATGAATAGCACACATCCCCATTTGAGATGTTAAACGTGAGTATAGATGTCATGTTCCTCCACAACCGCCTGCCCACCTCCGGGCAATGACAGCAGTACTCATAGAGTGACAGATGGGAGCGAACGTCACTCACATCCACCATTCCATCCTGGTTTGTATTGTTAAAGATGTGTAATAATACAGCAGCAGGAGTGGGCACTGCCACTAGACAAGTGGTAATCAAATCTTGAACGCTTTGCATGTTACTCATACAGAAGTGAGATATATTCAGCACTTCCTGCGCTAGATGAATCCAAACATTGTTCGGTTGATGCAGCAGCGTTGGCATCTGCGGCTGACGGTTGAATTTTTGGGCTATGAGCCCCTCCCGCTCCCCGGTGGAGTCTCCCGAACGGGCTCCATACACCACACTCATGGCACAGGCACTCCACAGGATGATCTGAAAAGAACAAAGGACAAAACACGTATTATCATTCTCGCAGATAGCATTTGTCAGCGGGAACATGTTCCCATTTGTCTTGACCAGGTCGCATAACTACCAGGACATTGTCTGGTCCAGTGGCGATGACATCAGCGGGTTGAGGAGGGTTATTTGGGGATTCAATCCACACTTTGGCCCCTGGGTTCTTGTCAGTAGATCCGAACCCTCCTTTGCCTCTCACAGTGAGAAGAGCTGGGGCGCTCCCCTTTTTAACAACACCTCCATAAACCGGCATAATGACAATTTGGGCAACGTGATCACCAGGTTGCACCACTAGGTCTGTGTCACCACTGTTCAAGAGAATGACTTTCAACTCGCCTTGGTAGTCTGCATCTATCACGCCTCCTAAAACTTGGATGCCCCTCAAGGCAAGCCCAGATCGAGGGGCGATCAGACCGTAATGCTCAGGGGGAATCTGAATTCCCACCCCAGTTTCAATCAGAGTGATGTCTCTAGGTTTCAATCGATGCATGTGTAAAGCATGTAAGTCAAGTCCTGCAGATTCTGGTGTAGCTCGATATGGGGCCAAAGCTCCTGGAGCTGTTTCCCAATACACAATGGTATTGCTCGTTGTAAACGGATTAATCTGTAAAGCAGGTGTCAGCATTCTCATGAGAGGTGTCTCGGCATTTGTTAGGGGTCGGTTGTTCAAAATTTGCAAAGCATCATACAAATTATCCCTCCACCCCTTCAGTGTCCCATCATTCAGTTTACGCAATTGTTCTTTCAGCAACCCATTCATTCTCTCAATCAGTCCCGCTGCTTGTGGGTAGTAAGGTATGTGAAAAATCCACTCAATATTGTGTTGTGCACAATAGTCCTGCACTAGTCTGCCCTTGAAGTGGCTGGCGTTATCACTTTGAATCTGGAGTGGCACCCCATAGTACAGAATCAACAGATCTAGTGTTTTCAGGGTGCTCTGCTGAGTTGCGCCCTTGCAGGGAAAGGCTATGAGATAACCAGAGTAAGTGTCTACCACGGTGCAGGCATACTGACACCCTCTGCTCACTGGCATTGGTCCAATGTAATCAATCTGCCAAATCTGTCCTGGCAATTTACCTCTACCTAGCTGGCCTCTCACCACCTGTGGGACCGGTCTGTGCTGTGCATGCTGACAAATGGGACATTCAATGATCGCTGTTTTAATCAAATCTAGGGGAAGATGCATCCCTCTAATCTCAGCCCACCTGTGAGTAGCCTTTTCTCCAAGATGTCCGCATTTCTGGTGTGCCCATTTAGCCATTCCCACCAAATCAGAACTCTGCGTCTCCACTTCAGCTTCTTGAATCTTGGCTCGATCGTCTGCAAGACAATTGAACCATCGGTCTAATGAATCAGTTGGACAGTGAGCGTCCACATGATAGACAGTCACGGTGCTTTGAGGTAACATTTCCCAGATCTCCTGCCATAACTCCTTCCCCCATACCTCTTTGTTATGGATTTTGTACTGATGTGCATGCCACGTGGGAAGCCAAGTAGCTAACCCATTGGCGGTTGACCAGGAATCTGTATAAATGTGACATTTTCCGGGTAGCTCCTGTTTTAAAGCCTGATACACGGCATAAAGCTCTGCATACTGGCTACTTTTTCCCTGTCCTGTAGTTGTCAAAAGCTTCTTGGTAACAGGATTATAGGACACTGCCTTCCAGTGCCTTTTCGCTCCAACATATTTTGCTGAACCATCTGTGAACCACACATGTTTTTTGTCATCTGCAGACAAGTCTGCGAACGGCTGGCCCCACCCTACTGGGGATTCACACACTGAAGGTACATCATGCAACATTTCGGAATTCTCCACTGGAGCCTGCGCTACCTGCTCATGCAAAACGGCGGTCCCTTTTGGACCCGCTCGTGCCCTGTCCTGGACATACCATTTCCATTTTATAATGCTGGCTTCTTGCGCATGTCCAATTCTATGAGTTTTAGGGGAACTCATCACCCACTGCATGATGGGAATTTCAGGCCTTAGAATCACATTGTGTCCCAGTGTAATTTGCTCAGTATCAACCAGGGCCCAATAGCAGGCCAGCAGCTGCTTCTCAAAGGGAGTATACCGCTCTCCTGCCTCAGGTAACTTCTTTGTCCAAAATCCCAGGGGCACCCTCTTTCTTCCTTGTTTTTGCCATAAACTCCAATTGGCATACTGCCCCTGGACTGTCACATTCAATTCAATGTCTCCCTCTCGAATCGGCCACAAATCCAAAGCATGCTGAATGGCGTCTTTCGCCAATTCAAACGCGCGCTGCTCCTCCTCTCCCCATTCAAACGCATTTTTCTTTCGTGTAACTTTGTACAATGGGGCCAAAATCTGAGACAAATGGGGTATATGTTGTCTCCAATACCCGAATAGTCCAATAAAACTCTGGGCTTCCTTCCGATTTCGCGGTACTGCGAATTCCTTAATCTTTTGTTTCACTTTTGGCAACACTTCTCTGTGTCCCTGATTCCACTGAATGCCCAAAACTTTCACGCTCTGAGACGGTCCCTGCACTTTCTCGGGGTTAATCTCCCACCCTTGATTCTGCAAATGTTCCACCACCCTGTCTAGCTGAATTTGCACCTGTTCTTGCGTCTCTCCCTGCATCATCACGTCATCTATATAGTGAGAAATTTGCACTCCAGGAACCACCGCTACTTCATCCAAATGCTCTGCCACCAGCCGGTGGCAGATAGTGGGGCTATGTAAATACCCCATGGGTAATCTACAGAAGGTGTACTGACGCCCCGCCCACTGGAATGCCAGCTGAGGCTGGCTCTCAGTAGCTATTGGTATCGTAAAGAAGGCATTGGCAATGTCAATGGTTGCATACCAAGTCCCACTGTGTTTCTGTATGTTCTCAATCAAGGTAATGGTGTCTGGGACCGCTGCAGTCAAAGGAGGTGTATGTTTATTCAATTGGCGATAATCAATGCAAATCCTCCAACTGTTATCACTTTTACGAACAGGCCAGAGGGCATTATTCCACGCAGTGGTGATGGGAACTATTACCCCGGCCTCTAGTAAATCATGTATAGTCTGGCTAATCTCCTCATGTCCTCCCGGTATTCTGTACTGTTTCATTTGAATCACCTTAGTAGCTTGGGGAAGTGTTACCGGAGGAATCTTCAACAGCCCCACCCTTGCGGCGGCTATTGATATAAATCTTTTGGAACCAAATTGATAACATCCATCTTCCAAATGTAGGGTCATCCCTTTCAAAATGTAAATTCCAATAATGTATTCGGGAATGGGCACAATCAGGACAGTGTATTCTCTCTTTGGAAGTGCCCCTATTTTCATGGGAACCACTATCTGCACTGCTGGGGTTTCTTTTCCGCCCAATCCCGTAATGGTGAAGTACTGTCCCCTGAATTTTCTTGGATTGCCATGAATCAAAGTGGCCTCCGCTCCGGTGTCAACGAGGGCTCGAACTTTTTGAACATTTCCACGTTTCCAATAAATTTCTACTTTGACATGAGGTCTGTTATCTTTGCGAGCCCATCCCTGCACCGGAGTTTGGCCTGTTTCCTAATCTATTTTCACTCTGCGTACATCAGAGTCTGCCCAAGTCAAATCTGGATACAGTTTGCGGTAATTCTCAGGGAACTCCTCCTCCCTGTCTCTGCTTCGCAACCTCTCTGAGCTTACCAGCTCCCTCTCCCACTCTCTTCCTCGAGTTTTCCCAGAACCTGTCAGTTCCCGGTCTCTCTCCCTGCTCCGGGTTCCCTCTGCACTTCGGTGCTCTTCCTCCCAATTTCCGTCCTCTGGGGATCTCTCTCTACGGTGGGGTTCTCTCCCTCTCTCTCCCTTTTCACCCTCACGCTCCTCCCCTCCTGCCTTTCTCTGGTTCACCACTTTGTTATCCTTCTTGTTCCCTTTCCTGCTCCCCTCCTTTTTATCCAAACCGCGTTTGCGGTACATTTCCCACATGTCCTTGGTGCTTATCCCATCAATTTCATTCCTGGTCACCCCATCTCGCATCAAGGCCTGAAACATGTCTCGCCTTGTCACCCTGTTGTTATCAGTACGATTCTCAGACCGTGAATTCCTCTCTGGCTTAGCCCATTCTCCTAAATCACTTAACTCACGCACCGCTTCTACCACCTGAGACAATGGGTTACCCGTCTGATTAATTAACAAAGTCATGATGACATGCTTATATGCAGGAGGAGCGGCCCTAATCAGCCGGTTTCGCACAGACACACTTAAAATTCCATTCAGCAAATCATGGGCATTACCCATAAAGATAGCTGTTTTCATCCCTTCTTCCTTCAATCTCTGTACTGCATCTCTCAAAGTATACCAAGGTTTATCATTAGGCGGCCAGTCTGACTCTGTCGGATACTTCTGAGCACACCCTTGCGCAGCTAGCTCTAACAAATTGGTCATGGGACCATTCCCTGGATAGGTTCTAAACTCATTTTGAATAACCGGGTCTGTACTTAACATACAAAGCCTCGGGGCGTCGCCGTGATCCAATTGGACCCCCTGGCCCCCCATATCGTGCACCCGCACTAACCACGTAAGCAATGTTTCCCCAGACCTCTGTCGAAATCTGTCTATCACATCACTTAGTTCTTGCTGTGTATAATCCTCCAGGGCATCCAACATCACCCCTCCAGGATTAGCTGGGCTATGCTGTAACTTTCGCCGATATATGGGCTGCGCACGGACAACATTCCTGCGCTCTGTCTTCTCCTGTCTAACATCTTGGCAGACATCGCCCCCGGACCCATCTGAAAAATCAGATGTATCCCAGATGTTTCCAGCCCAAAATTCAGGGTCAAAGGCTAATCCTGCCTGAAAGATAGCTAAATGCACCTTCTTTTTATTAACTTTCCCTCTTCGTTTCTTGTGTTTATATTTAGCTACGCTAACGGCCGTTCTCTCTGCAACCAGTTGGTACATTTCCAACTTATCACTTAATAATTTATTTTGACAAGCTAGCATGGTAGAGGAATTTCGGGCTTCTACTAACTCCTTCTCCAGCTGCTCGTGATCTTTTTGTAACTGTAAACATTTTTCATACAACTTTCGGTACGCAGAAAGCAAGATCCAGCCTCGCCTCCCCAACGCACAAATCTCCCTTCCCTTGTCAATTGAAACTTTCCGTAAACATATAAGAAGATCTTCAGGTTCCACATTCAACATACACGCATTCCAATTTTCACACAAACCAGCACAACGTGACCATTCCTGAGCTAAAAGTTTATACGGGGCAGTTTCCCATCCCGGTATTTCTATGTCTGGATTTGCTACATGAGAACCTGCTTTTGAGCTCGCTTTGATCTTATTAAGCATTTTCCCTTTTTTTTTTTTTTCGAATCCTGCAAACGACTACGCCAATTTGTGCTGCTTTACTCTTCAGAATATCAAAACTATGCACTTCAGGATATTTTAAGGCACAATGTAAAGCAATCACTCTCAAACACCTTCGTAAGTAGAATAATCAAGTTTATTTAAGGGGCAAGTTCTCAGCTAGCAAAACTAAACCACACTAATATATATATATATACATCAGGAGAATAACATGAGAATAATGATAAAGATATAAGCACTCTGTGAATAATTGCAAGAGTAAGTGCATATAATACAAGCACACACAATATACCTCAATGCTCAATAGCATGAAAATGACTGCAAGAATAAGTGCATATTACGCGTGCACACACAATATACTTCAATGCTCAATAGCATGAAAATGACTGCAAGAATAAGTACATATTACGCGCGCACACACAATACACTTAATAAATTGAAAAGCTTCACCGAAAAGAGCGTCTGCATCCCTCCGCCGTACACAAAGCTGGGGAACCCAAATCAGCTGGCACAGGGAGCCTCTGTTCGGGACAATCAGTCCTCCTGGCGTTGCGTCCAACCCAGAAGAGAGTTCCTAAACCAGCCCATCCAGGCCCCCAACTTTTATAGTATTTACTAACGCCCAGGAGTCTTTTCTAGAAAAAGACCCCCTCCTTTACAAATTGTGCAATCGGCGGTACCTTGTTCACCCTTCGAGACGTCTCCTCAGAACGGGCCAAGTTCCTAGGAGAGGACTCCAAGGTGAAGCTTGCATTCCTCCTTGTGTACAGGCGCATCCCCCTGTTGTTCTAACTGATAGCTCGTGGAATGTAAATAGCGCCCTTCGTACCAGGCAGATGGAGCGAAGTTGAGCAGAAAAACACCCCACCCTTCAGCTTGCCGAAGCTTGTGGAAAAACACAGAACAGTGCCTTACTCACCGAACCAGACTCGACAAAATGGAGTCGTGAACCAAAATGGAAGCGAAGGCCAATGAAAGCAGAGGCCAATGGTCCACACTCTGCACCACTGTTTACCTTGCACGTAGTGCTGCCGCATGCACGTAGTGTATGTAGCAATACAGGCCCTAAATAATGCGCCAAGCTTGCTTAGCACGATTATTTAATGCCTGGGCATGGTAAGGCATTAGGGGACCTGTGGGCATGTTCCATGGTCCATGTCCACAGGTGCCCTTCCCTGGCCCCAGGGACACCCCCACCCACACCAGAGGGACAACACAGGATGGGGGAACCATCCCAGGAAGGTCCCGGTAAGTATATATTTATTTAAATTTTATTCCCTCTCAGGGGCCCTTACCTGGGGCCCCCTGCATGGCACTGGCCCCAATGGCCATGCCCAGGGGGCATTTGTCCCCTAGGCAGGGCCATTGGGGTGGTGGGCCTGACTTCTGTCTTTACTGAGACAGGAGACAGGTCCATGGGGGTTGTGCACCAGGAAATGGCATTACTCTGCTTAGAGGCATTTTTTTGCCTCTAAACAGTGTAGTGCCATAATTCGGCACACAACTTCTGGTTCCCCCTACACCTCCCCCAACCGGTTAGTGTCATTGCAGTGACCACCAGCCACCACTATACTTTTACGCGCAAAACTGCGCTAATGCAGTTTTGCTTGTAAAAGTATAAATCAGGGCCTTAGTCTGTTTTTTGGAAGTCAAAAATCTCCAGTGGGATGATGCTGCAGGTGTAGCTGGCGAGGGCTCCTTGATGCTGGCTACCCCTTCTTTGAGGAGCTGCTGGACAGGATTTGCTGCTGCAAAGACAAACGTAGGAGGGGCTGCCGCCAATTCAGGACAACCAGCAATGCACCTTAGGTGGATTGGAGAGCAGTTAGGTTCCATTTAACTCTTGGTTCTCAGAGCATTTTTTGGCAGAAAATGTTTAAAGTCCCAAGTTTGGATCCGGGCTATCTGGGCACATTTATCACCACTTCTGAGGGTCCAGGATAGGGGAGGTGCCGATTGGAGATGGAGGACTCACTCAGACTGGGTCCAGATGTGGGTTCAGGATGGTTGGACCTTTTTCTGTACCTGTACAACTTTTAAATACAATGCGCTGTGCCCTTTGGTCTGTTTATGGCCCACCTTAGGGGTGACAAGTGTAATAAGAAGGGAGCTTTAGGCCTGGAAAGGGATTTATCTTGCCAAGTCGAATTGGCAATTTCACACTACTCACAGGGTGTGACACTATAAGTGCATCGGCCCTTTGGTAGCATTTAATTTTCTAGCCCTGGACATATGGTGTACCACTTTATTGGGGACTTATAAGTAAATTAAATATGCCAATCAGGTGTAAGCCAATTTTACCATGCTTTAGAGAGTGAGCACAAGCATGCTGGCAGTCCTACGGCCAACAAAAACGAATTAATAAAATAGGGAGTTGGCATGATATTTGTGGACAAACTACCCAAAGTTTGACAGGTCTATCATACATGAATGAAAATGACTAATTCATTTCAGGCCTAGAGGTGACAAGTTTCCCTGGCCCCTCTCTCTTTCCTCACCTTCTGTGATACAGAAATATAATTCCCCCTCACTGCATACAGCCACTTCACTCTTCATAGATGCAGTGGTGCCGAGATGGGAATTAAAAGGTTTCCTCTGATGAAGGCAAAAGCAAGTAGCTTTTGCACCTTTTTGATGCGGTCACGCACATTGGGAACCAAAATGTAAACAACAGTTAACTAAAGACAGTTTAAATATAATGTATCTAGCAGCAATATTTTGTGTAAGGCTTCATTCCCTTTCAACTTTATCAGACATATTTTTGCAAAGAAAAAAACACCCTATAGCTATTTTATTCTGCTCCTTTTCAGGTGCCTCTGCTGCCCTTCTTGCTGGTGGAGGCGGGTTGCTGTCTATTCTGTTTCTGTGTACTAGCACTCTCTGCTTCTTCAAATAATTAGGGCCATATTTATACTTTTCGACGCACAACTGCGCCAACGCAGTTGTGCGTAAAAAAATCTAACGCCGGCTAACGCCATTCTGAAGCACCATGCGGGCGCCGTATTTATTCAATGACGTTAGCCGGCGTTAGTCGGCGGAGCTACCTGGTGTGCGTCAAAAAAAATGACTTACACCAGGCAGCGCCGGCGTAAGGGAATATGGAGCTTGGCGGTCAAAAAATGGGGCAAGTCAGGCTGAGACAAAATTTTCGCCTCAACCCGATTTGCGCCATTTTTTTTTACTCCCAACCCCCATTGAAATGACTCCTGTCTTAGCAAAGACAGGAGTCATGCCCCCTTGCCCAATGGCCATGCCCAGGGGACTTATGTCCCCTGGGCATGGTCAGTGGGCATAGTGGCATGTAGGGGGGTACAAATCAGGCCCCCCTATGCCACAAAAAAAAAAAAAATACTTACCTGAACTTACCTTAAGTTCCCTGGGATGGGTCCCTCCATCCTTGGGCGTCCTCCTGGGGTGGGCAAGGGTGGCAGGGGGTGTCCCTGGGGGCATGGGAGGGCACCTCTGGGCTCCTTCCGAGCCCACAGGTCCCTTAACGCCTGCCCTGACCAGGCGTTAAAAAATGACGCAAAAGCGGCTGGACGTCGTTTTTTTGGACCCGTCCACTCCCGGGCGTCATTTTTGCCTGGGAGTGTAAATACGGTGCACATGCCTCGGAGTCATTTTTTAGAAGGGAACGCCTACCTTGCATATCATTAACGCAAAGTAGGTGTCCATGCTAAAAAATGACGCAAACTCCATGAACTTTGGCGCTAGACACGTCTAACGCCAGAGTATAAATATGGAGTTCGTTTTGCGTCGAATTTGCGTTAAAAAAAACAACGCAAATCCGGAGCAAACAGAGTATAAATATGGCCCCAAGTGCGGAATATGTAGCACAATCACCATGGTGCGTGCAGACTCTGTTGGGTCTTAAGGAGCAACTCCTGCTGAAACTTAAAGCCTCCATCAGCAGGAGCTGGAAGTGGCATTTGAGTAATACAAGTTGAATCACAGGGCCTACTACAACAGGGCACGTGCTCGAATGCAACTCTACTGCTCGTGCACCTCGCAAAGAGCGATAGGACCTTAAAGACAAATATGAGAAGAAGATGGCCAATGGCATGGCATTCTGGAGCCATGAGCAAAGAAGATGTTATGAAGCCAATGGAAGAGCTATATGAGAAAAATAGTGGCAAACTCTATCCAGACAACCTGAGAAGCACTTTAGATTTCCTTAACTTTGAAAGATCATTTCAAACAAGCATTGGATAGTAGCCAGGGCATAAGCAACCTTTGCAGAAGTCTTATTGATAGGTCATAATCGTCGCTTTGATCGTAATTTCTTTTCTCTTGTCATATTAATATTCAAGATCTATGAAAACACTTTCTGTGTAGCCGGCAGCGTTTCAAGTTCTGCTTTCCAGAGAAAACACATCTCCGGTGAATCAAAGGAGACGTTTTTAATATAATTCCCAGGATGTTATACTCTTCAACAAACCTCCAGAGGAAAAACAAAAGAGGCGGGGAGCTCCTGAGAACCACAGCAGGCTACCTCTCCTTGCCCAAAGGGCTTAGCCGTGCTGAAGCTGGGCCAAACTGCAGGTCTTCAGATCTCCCTTCAAGCTGTTCCGCCTGCTTATGTCGTGAGAATAACAATATTACCACTGTGCCCCCTGTGAAAGGGGCGGGGGTGCAAACAAATACAATATCATCCGTTTGACCAACATAGGTTGTGTGAATGTTTTAAGTTTTTAATGCCTCAACAATAGAATACCATCACAGATGATACTGTGGACTACAAATCTAGACAAATTAACATAACAAAATATCACATGACATATAGTAACACCAACCAACTATTGTTTCGTTTTATAAAACATATCTGTCCTTTTTGCATCACGAAAAGATGCAATAAAATATAATATAGCGCCACATAACATAACACCATACACAGACTACTTAACTGAACATTATATTACTTTGTAGCCATTTTTATAGTGCTCGTTCTGTCATTGGTTGTATGTCAGAAAAATACGACCAACAAAACTATTGACTCCTTAATATGTATTTACATGTATTTACATTATTATTCAGAATATTGCCTATCACTGTATCATCAAGTTAAGTCCATAAAGGTAACTATAGACTTTCTATTCTTTTACTCCACTCCTATGCACCTTGAAGTAGATATTTATACAGTTGATATTCGTGTAGATCACCCTGCCATTAGAATAGCTTTGCAATGCTAGCAGAGCATGGTACATTCCAGATGGGATTTTAATGATTTTTTCACAGACCATAGTCTGGTTTTAAGAGCTGCAACTTCAGGAGTCTATTGATGGTTCCCTTACTCTCTACTTTAGTCGTGTTTTAATAATTGATCGGCTGATCGGTCATTATGGGTTATAATAACTTGCTTGATTCTTTATTTCTGGAGGGCTTGCAAAGAGGATAAGGTTGCCTGGATCACGTTGCTTTATGCATTGTCTGGCAGGGCATTAACTGTGGGTAGCGTGTGCCATTCGGGAGTTGAAATACTTGTCTACTGTCATGTCTGGATTGTGTTGGGCTGGCATTAGGAGTTCTGTTTCATGTATTCTGTTGTTGGTGGCATGGAATCACAGGTTGTGCATATGCTGCTGTAAACATAATGATGTCAAGCCATGGTGAATGGAATACTCTGTCACAAACGTGAAGGATATTCCACCCGCCTATTAAAAGTTCCCCAGGATATGATGGAATTGTAATTTGACGGGCGGTATATCTGTCATGTTTTTGGCGTAGTAACCCCATGGATGTGTGTGAGGTGTTCTGTATGTTTTATTGTATTACACGCTTGTGTGCGTTTCATGTTTCAGTGATTTCTTCTGTTGTGTCACCAAGTTCTATAGTTTATCTGTGCTGTGTATGTGTACAAAGCCAACTAGCATTCCATCGCTCTACTGCCCCTCTTTATCAAAATCACAGAACTTGTGGTTAATATACAATTGACTTACTTCCTTGAAAATCACCAATTCCTCATGGGCTCATTTGAGGTTCAGAAAAGGTTTAAGTACAGAAACTGTTCTAGCAAAAGTAACCAACATCATACTATTCACCCTTGAATATGAAGGCATTGTAGCTCTGATTTTGCTTGATCTACTGGCTGCGTTCAATACCATCTCCCACAATACACTGTTAGAACATCTAGCTGAAGTGGGTATAACAAACACAGTGTATAAATGGTTTACATCATTCTTAAAAGACCATATGCAAACAGCTGGCCTGGGCACTAACAGGCCCGCTGCAATACCCATTCTTCCAGGATTACCTCTGGGATCGATGCTATGCAATCCTTATGTAGCGACTCTAGCTAGATTCATTGAATACTATGGACAACATTTTTAAGACTACGCCAACAACACTTAGGGCCAGATGTAGGAAACTTTTGCGAGTCGCAAATGGCCCGATTCGCAATTTGCGACCCCGCAAAATCGGAAATGGGATGAAAAAATCCCATTTCCGACTCGCAAAATGGGACGTGAGCCATTACCGACTCGCAAAAATAGCGACCCCATTTTGCGACCCGCTAATCGGAAGTTGCAATTTGCGAGCCGCAAACCAAATGCAATAGCCACTCGCAAATTGCGACTAGTCGCAAAAAGCCCATTTTGCTCTTCCAATTTACCACTAACTCAGAGCAGGTGGTAACCATTACCAAAGTATAAAAGGAGACCCAGAAGGCATCTGGGTTACTCAAGATGGCAGAGATATATGTGATAGGAATGAGGAGGAGAGCCCACGCCGCCCAGCAGAGGAGGAGGAGGAGCCAGAGACAGGAGAAGAGATACAGAACCAGACAGACACTTTTCCAACAAACTGAGGAGGAGATTTATGATAAATATAGACTCAGCAGTGCAGCTATACTAGATTTAATAGAATTACTCAAACCACAGCTACAACGCCAGACTGTGCGCGGCTGTGCGATCCCTACGCATGCGCAAGTGCTTTGCTCACTGCACCTCTTGGCCTTGGGTAGCTATCAGGGGGTCATTGCTGTGGCAGGTGGGGTATCCCAAAGTTCACTCTCACAGTTCTTCAGGGCATTCCTAGATGCCTTACTCACACACATGTCCAGATACATTTACCTACCCAGGAATGAGGCAGAAATCAACAGCGCCAAGTTGGAATTCTACAGGATTGCCAACTTCCCCCATGTCATTGGGTGTGTGGACGGGACACATATACAAATATGCCCTCCTGCAAATCTGGAATATCTGTTCTGCAATAGGAAGTGTACCCACTCACTCAACATCCAGGTGGTATGTGACGCCCATTATGTTATCACTGACATGGTTGCCAAATTTCCAGGGAGTACACATGACTCTTACATTTTCAGGCACAGTGGGATACACCAACGCCTAGAACGTGGGGAGTTTGGAGACGGATATCTCCTAGGTATAGCTGAATACACCTTGCAGACATACACACAGGTCAATGTAGAACCCATCTATGCCCAGCTAACATTATACATTTTGTGCCACACAGGTGACAGAGCAAATGCACTTCGGCCATGGATACTTACCCAGCAATGAGACAGAGAGGCGATACAACAGTGCACATAAGAGGACCAGAAATATCATAGAATGGACCTTTGGACTGCTGAAAGCAAGATTCAGATGCCTCCACAGAAGTGGAGGTGCCCTCCAGTATACCCAAATAACAGCTTTCAAGATTGTCGTCGCATGCGCTATCCTGCACAACATTGCCACCAGACGTGGGCTACCTCTCACCCCAGAAGACCCAGATTCGGAGGATGAAGTGCAAGAGCTACCACATCGCCATCATGGGGATAGAAGCATCGCAAATCAAGGCAGACTGAGACAGGAACACATTGCAAACCAATACTTTGGAAGGTACTTTCTAACTGTCACCACACTCACTAATGTCACACACAAAGAGTCCAGGTGTGAAGTGGAACTAAGAAGTGTTTTAATTTGTGCAACCAAAAAAAAAATGTATACATTGACAACAGTTCAGGGGCTGTAACAGTCCTCCTGGCATGAGGACACATTCACCTCATGTGCCCCAACCCCAGGACAGTGTGGAGCTCATATCCTACGCCGGCCTCGGCCAGCATGGCTGGTACCAGGGGTGTCAGCAGTGCCATGCCTTGCGCTTCCACTGCGCAACACCCTGGTGTCACTGGCAGAGACACTGCTGATGGTGGAGCCCTCCTCGCTGTCTTGCGGCGTGTCAGCCGCGCCCCTGGCCACCTGCTGTGTCTCCATAATATCAACACCGTGGCTGAGACGGCCCAGTCCACATGCCACATCACTGGCAAAGTGGCCCATGTCAACTTGGAGGCTGACCGTGCGTCTAGAAAGGCCAGTAGTGTTCACAGCCAGCCTGACTATAGAGGCAGACATGCGGTCAAGCCGGTTAAGTAGCTACCTGTCACGACGCCTTGTACCCTCTGTCTCAGTTAGGAGTCCGGCCACAAGTTGTCTCATGGAGAGTGCAAGGTCGCCCACATGTGTGTTCAGTTGTTGCAACTCCGTGTGTACAAGCTACATGCGTCTGCCTTGGTTTTGCTCCATGCGCCGCAATGCCCCTGTAATTCTCCTAATCTCCTGTGTATGCAGGCGCTGACCCCGTAGGAGTGCGGCCTCAGCACGTGACATGGAGGCGTCCCCTGACTCTGCCTGCCGCTCTGATGGTACATTTACACATCGCCTGCGAAGCAGTGGAGGCTCTGTGTTTTCTACAGTGGCACTGTGGCTGGGACCAGGTGCTGGATCACACACCAGTATGGCAACTGGTGTATCATGAGGGAACAGAGTGTTGATGGTGCAGGTCTCAGTGGTGGCTGGTCCTGATTCATCTGTTGGCTGCTTGCTGACCAGTGGCCCCTGGATGCTTTGGCTGGTGGGGGTGTCTTGTGGGAGACCTGTGGGACATAGGGAACACACTGTCAGTATCTACTATCTGTTTTATGCTTCCTAATAAACTGTTGCCTATCAACTGCCTACTTGACTACGTTGCCCATAATGCACCATTCTGGTGGTTGCTACTCTGAAATGGAGCTATTTTGGTTGTGCATGCTACTGTGTACAAGGTGGGTGGGGGTATGGCATTATGGAGGGTACATGCATGTCTCATGGTACTCACCGGTTGATGGTCCAGGCTCTGATGTATCCAGATCTCCCATCCCACACACTGCCTCTGGCTCCAGGGTCTCCTCAACTCTTTCCTCCAGGGGTGTGGGTGGTGGTATTGTGGACGGTCCCCCTCCAGTGCCCCTCATCTCCCAGAACCGCTCTGCCACCCTCTCCTTGGTCCGGGAGCGCAGGTCATACCACCTTTTTTTAAATTCTTCGATGCTCCGGTGGCTGACACCCAGGGAGTTCACTTTGTCTTGGATGTTCTTCCAGATTCTTCTCTTCTCCACCTCTGGCATGGTGAGGGCTGCCTTCCCAAATAGTTGGTCATGATGCTGGCAGCACTCCTCTGTCAGCACCTCCAGCTCTTTCTCTGCAAATTTAAGTTTGCGCTTCCTTGGTGTCTCAGCCATGGTAGCTGCTGTTCTCTCTGTTTGCAGTTCTGCTATTAAAATGGGTGTGGTCCTCCCTCCTCCCAGGTGTATTTGTAAACTTCCTGGCTGTGATGTCATCATCATGAGCCAGGAAGTGTGTTCCAGAGTGTTCTGCAGCACCTGCATTCAATTTGCGGCACAGTCGCAATTTGCGACACCCACTCGCAAATTGCGTGTTCGTTTTTAGCGGGGTCGCAAAAAGCGACCTCGCAAACAGTGGACTCGCATTCTGCGGTGTGACTTCATTTGCGAGTCACAAATTGAAGTCGCTTTTTCTTCTTGGATACCATTTAGCGAGTCGGAAATTGCGAGTCGCAACGACTCGCAATTTCCGACTCGCTAAATTTTTCCTTTCTACATCTGGCCTTTAATTTATATTGAGTCTAGTTGGAGACTCATACAACAATTCACAACAATTCTCCATCTCTCTTAAAGATGTTGGTGACTGGTTAAAGCACAAATCTCTAACTTTAAACAGTGGTGGCCATTTTTGGTAACCCCTGTCTAGTACTGTCTGATAGTTGGTGGCCAGCAGAGTTGAAATCAGTCATCACCCGAGTACAACAAGCTAGAAATTGAGAAATTATCTTTGACTTCAAACCTACCTATGAAGAAAACATAAAGGGGGTTGTTACAACCCTGGAGGACGGTGTTAAAGCGGCGGTAAGACCGCCAACAGGCCGGTGGAAAAAAATGTGCAATTACGACCGTGGCAGAAACCGCCAACAAAGACAGCAACTTTAACACTCCGACCGCCACGGCGGTACAAACAAACAGCTTGGCGGTCACCACCAACAGACAGGCAGGAGACAATGTACCGCCCACACTATTATGACAGGCCAATCGGCCACCTTTTCCGGGGTGGATTCACCGCGGATAAAAACACGGCGAAAACAGGAATTCCAAAGGGAAAACGCTCACCTCTACACACCCCACGAGGAACGAGGACACCATGGAACCGGAACTCCAAATTCTACCTGCGATAGTCTTCCTGCTCCTCTACTAGGAGCACAAACGCCGGCGGTGAAGACCACGGTGAATACTGCACCTACGACACAGGGGAGGGGGAGGCAAAAAACAGGGACACACATGCAACACCCCCACCCCCACCCCCACTCTCACCCACTACAACACACACACACTGGTACATGTTGATACATTACAGTTACACCCCGCAAGCCCCCTGGAAGAATGCAAAGACAAAAGGAAATTAGTTTAACCATTTTGATATATTAAAATCCAGTACGCAAAAATATATATACACCATAAACAAATATATACACCAATAATACAAGTTCAGGTATTGCACCATTTATAGTCCGTGGACCACTGGGCCCAAAATGCATGGGTGAGGCCCACACTCGATACCCGATCAAAACAGAGAGAACACTGCAGGGCATCAGATAGAAATACAACAGGCACCTCAGGGGGAAGGGAAGGGGAGGCACCTCAGCCAGATGAGTGCATGACGCCAGATCCACGAGGGGCTCAATGCCCACTGTTCAATCCTGGGGAGTGCAAAGCCACAGTCTCTCAAGTCTCTCCAGTGGGTGGTTTGCCCACTGTTCAATCCTGGGGAGTGCAAAGCCACAGTCTCTCAAGTCTCTACAGTGTGTGGTTTGCCCAATGTTCAATCCTGGGGAGTGCAAAGCCACAGTCTCTCAAGTCCCTACAGTGGTGTGGCTTGCCCACACTTCAATCGTGGGGAGTGCAAAGCCACAGTCTCTCAAGTCTCTACAGTGGGTGGGTTGCCCACTGTTCAATCCTGGGAGTGCAAAACCACAGTCTCACGAGTCTCTACAGTGGGTGGGTTGCCCACTGCCATATCCTGGGGAGTGCAAAGCCACAGTCTCTCAAGTGGATAACAGTCTCCACTGGTTCTGGAGGGGGACTGGTGCACAGAGTGCTTCATCCTGTGAAGGACAGAGGTAATGGATGACAGTCTCCACTGGTTCTGGAGGGGGACTGGTGCCCAGAGTGCTTCATCCTGTGAAGGACAGAGGTAGTGGATGGTTCTCTCCACTGGTTCTGGAGGGGAACTGGTGCCCAGAGTGCATCACTCACCCCGTGACGGACCCTGTTGCGTCAGTGCCCCTGCCGCTCATGGGCTAGCGGTGCTTGAGTTGGCGGTGCCCTGTTCAGCGGTGCTTGATTTGGCTGTGCCCTGTTCAGCGGTGCTTGAGTTGGTGGTGTCCGGCCCAGCGGTGCTTGATTTGGCGGTGCCCTGTTCAGCGGTGCTTGATTTGGCAGTGCCCTGTTCAGCGGTGCTTGATTTGGCAGTGTCCTGTTCAGCGGTGCTTGATTTGGCGGTGCCCGGCCCAGCGGTGCTTGATTTGGTGATGCCCTGTTCAGTGGTGCTTGATTTGGTGGTGCCCTGTTCAGCGGTGCTTGAGCTGGCGGTGCCCTGTTCAGCGGTGCTTGATTTGGCGGTGCCCTATTCAGCGGTGCTTGATTTGGCGGTGCCCTGTTCAGCGGTGCTTGATTTGCCGGTGCCCGGCCCAGCGGTTCTTGATTTGGCGGTGCCCGACCCAGCGGTGCATGTGCTGGCAGTCCTTCATGGCCCAGCTGGGCTTGTGCTGGCGGTCCTTCATGGCCCAGCGGTGCTTGTGCTGGCGGTCCTTCATGGCCCAGTGGGGCTTGTGCTGGCGGTCCTTCATGGGCCAGCAGTGCTTGTGCTGGCGGTCCTTCATGGCCCAGCAGGGCTTGTGCTGGCGGTCCTTGTACTGGCGGTCCTTCATGGCCCAGTGGTGCTTGTGCTGGCGGTCCTTCATGGCCCAGCGGAGCTTGTTCTGGCGGTCCTTCATGGGCCAGCGGTGCTTGTGCTGGCGGTCCTTCATGGCCCAGTGGGGCTTGTGCTTGCGGTGGCCTCCTGGGCAGCTGGGCTGGCGGTGGCCTCCTGGGCAGCTGGGCTGGGGCTGGAGGTGGCCTCCTGGGCAGCTGGGCTGGGGCTGGCGGGGCCCTCCTGGCCAGCTGGGCTGGGGGTGGCGGGCCCTCCTGGGCAGCTGGGCTGGTGGTGGCCTCCTGGGCAGCCGGGCTGGGGCTGGCAGGGCCCTCCTGGGCAGCTGGGATGGGGCTGGCGGGGCCCTCCTGGGCAGCTGGACTGGGGCTGGCCTCCTGGGCAGCGGGGATGATGGCGGTCTTCTCCGCCGTGCAGCTCTTCCCAGACTTGCCGGGTTTCTTGTGGCCCCTCCCCACCTTGGGAGGTGTAACAGCTGACTCCACACTCCCACCGGGACCCCTGGGAGCGGCTTTGGTGACTGGAGTCTTCCCCCTCTCCCGTCGGGCACTGGCCTACTTCTGATGCTTCACGGGGGGACTGGCTGTGCTGTGGCTCCGTGCCACACTGGCTGTCCTGGTGGCCGGTGCACTTCACATACCTGTGATCACAGGCACCACTGGTCCCGTAGATGTTGTGGCTGAGGTGCTACTTCGGGACCTATGAGATGGACGGGGTGGGGGAGGTGTGGGAAAAAGGTCAAGGCTGGACAGGAAAATTCTTTTGGACAAACTGGGACGGGTAGCTGGAGGTGGTTTGGGAGTGGAGGAAGAGGTGGTGTTAGTAGGAGGTGTACGTTTGGTGACTTTTGGTGCAGGTGCATTCGCTGGAGGCTGTCGTGAGGTGGATGGCTGTTGGGTGGGTGTGTGCCAGCGTCTGTGTATCTTGGCAGGGGGCGTCACAGACACACTGGAAGAGGACACAGGGGACGTGTGAATGGTAGTGGGGGTGGTGACTGTACGTGAGCGGGGTGTGCTGGTGGGTGTGCTGGTGAGGGACGTAGTGGCTGTAGAGGTAGTGCATGCAGGTGTGAGTGTAGACGAGACTGGGAGGGAGGAGGGAGATGACGAGGAGGGGGACACAGTGGAGGCAGTGGATGTTGGTGTGTCTGCATGTGTGTGTTGCTTGCGTGAGTGCCTGTGGGATGTGTGGTGCTTATGTTTGCCTGAGCTTCCCTTGTGTGTTGAGGTGTGTGCAGGCTGGTCTGATGGTGTGCTTGGGATAGGCAGAGGTACAGGGGATTGGGTCTGGGTGGAGGAAGTTGGAGGGGGGACAATGGCTGCCATCAGTGCTGAGGCCAGAGTTTGAAAAGCTCGGTGAAGGGCCGCCTGACCAGAATGAATGCCCTCCAGGAATGCATTAGTTTGTTGCAACTGCCTTTCTACACCCTGGTTGGCATTCAAAATGGTAGACTGCCCAACAGTGAGGGACCAGAGGATGTCAATGGCCTCCTCAATGAGGCCTGAGGTGCCTGGGGCGAAGGTGATGCCCACCCTCCTGGGTGAGCGGGCACGGGGCGAAGGCTGAGGGGCTGCTGGGAGGGCGGTGCTGGTGGGGGGGGGTGGCAGCTGTACCTGTAGATGCGGGGGGCACAGATGTTGCCGCCACCACAAGGGAGCTCCCATCAGAGGACGAGTCAGTGTTGCTGGTGTCAGCTCCTGTCCCCACCGTGGAGCTCCCCTCGCCCTCCGTCCCACTGGGGAATTCTGAGTCTGTAGTCTCGCCCTCCAGGGCCATGTGGGATGCAGCTCCCTCGTGCTCTGGTGCCACTGCTCCTCCGCCTGATGATGTTAATACACACAAGAACAGGAAGACCAAAAAAACGGGGGAGACAGAAGAAAGACATGTTGAGTGCATGGATTACCGCTACCGTTGGCGGACAAGACAGACACAGAGGACCCCTGCACTATGCCGCACTCTTGGGCTCCACAGTTCAATTCCTGGGAAATGGCCTACAAGTCTATGGACGACATCTGCACACATAGATGACACAGGGGCATGAATAGCTGTACTTGGCACTCTACAGAGGTGGGGTGGGGGGCCACAGGGCTATGCCTTAAGGAGGGGCCTAGCCTACGGAACTCGCCCTGGCCTAGGGAAACCAACAGCCCTCCTCCCCCACCCAGACAACTCCACTGCGCGCAAAGTCAGCTGAATGAGAGTGTATTCACCCCCTTGTGTCTGCTGTGATGCCCTCAAGCGCCCATCCAACTCCGGGTAGGCCACTGCCAGGATCCTGAACATCAGGGAAGTCATGGTTCAACGGGCACCCCTCCCACATTGGGAGGCCATCCCCAGTGGAGCCTCCGCCATCTTCTTGCTCCAGTGGCGAATGTCCTCCCATCTTTTCCGGCAGTGGGTGCTCCGTCTGTGGTAGACCCCAGGGTCCGGACGTCCTTGGCGATGGCACACCAAATATCTTTCTTCTGGTGGGCGCTGACCTACATGAAATGTACAGGGGAAGAAGAGAAGTCATTACCAACTGCACCGTCAAAGTGAGTGGCCCCCATCCCTACCCTTGCCATGTGGCACATGCACTCACCGTCTTACATGCATGCAGCACTCTGCCCCCTTCCTTCTTACATCCAGCCCTCTCCACACAGGCATAGCCCATACAACATGCTCCCTGTGTGCTTACCTGTTTGTCTGGAGAACGGTAGAGTAGCGTGTACTGGGGAGGACCCCATCAATGAGCTTCTCCAACTCCTCCGATGTGAAGGCAGGGGCCCTTTCCCCAGACGCACGACGCACGAGCCTCTTCCAGACTGAGGTCACAGCAGCACTTGCAGTGTAGGTCCTCTCCTGTCGAAGATCAGGTATTGAGTGATTGAAGTAATAGAAAATGGTGGTCACGTCCGCGGCGGTGCGTACCATCACCGCCGGCGTACATCGTCATTGGCTCCTGGGACCCATAGGGTCCAATGTTAACCAATGCAGCATTGCGCCGCGGTCTCCGACCGCCTACCGTGACGGTGTACAACACCAGCGCAGTTAGCTCACATCCCATTGTCCCACTTTAGAGGTCAGGCAGCTGCCATTTCAGGGGCCCACATGGCCTCATTTTCAACTGCGTCACACATACCTAGGCCTAGTCTCAACACACATACAGGCCACCTTTTGTGTATGATTGGTGTTCTGTGTAAACTGTGGGTACGTACCTCTGAGTTGTTTGACTCTGTGCTCGCTGTTGTCCTTCATAGGCACCGTCCGCTGGGACATGTGAGGATATGGCGGTATCCTCCGTTGTACCGACCGTTGGTGGACCTGTCGACAATGGAGGAGCGACATTTGATAATCACCTACAGGTTTGACCATGCCACAATCCAGGAACTGTGTACCCAGTTGGAGCCAGACCTGATGTCAGCAATCCGCCATCCCACAGGAATCCCCCCTCAAGTGCAGGTGCTGTCAGTGCTCCATTTCCTTGCAAGTGGGTCATTTCAAACAACTGTGGCCATGGCATCAGGGATGTCCCAGGCTATGTTTTCCAACGTATTGTCCAGAGTGTTGCCTGCCCTTCTGAAACAAATGCGTAGCTACATTGTTTTTCCTCAGGTGGAGGATTTGCCTACAGTGAAAAGTGATTTCTATGCCCTGGGACATATCCCCAACATCGTAGGTGCCATTAATGGGACCCATCTGTCCCCCCCCACAGGAGTGAACAGGTGTACAGAAACCGGAAGAGTTATCATTCTATGAATGCACAGATGGTATGTTTGGCAGACCAGTACATCTCCCATGTGAATGCCATGTTCCCTGGCTCAGTGCATGACGCCTACATCCTGCGGAATAGCAGCATCCCTTATGTGATGGGTCAACTCCAGAGGCACCGTGCGTGGGTATTAGGTGAGCCCCTGGAAGCAAGACAGTGGGAATGGTTGTCTGGGGTTATCCCTACAGGTTAGTGTGTGTCTCACAGTTGTCCCTCGCCATTTGCAGGTGACTCTGGGTACCCCAACCTGTCATGGCTACTGACCCCATTGAGGAATCCCAGGACCAGGGCAGAGGAACGCTATAATGAGGCCCATGGGCGAACTAGGAGGGTGATCGAGCGGACCTTCGGCTTCCTGAAGGCCAGGTTCAGGTGCCTCCACATGACAGGTGGATCCCTGTTCTGCTCACCAAAGAAGGTGTGCCAGAGCATCGTGGCCTGCTATATGCTTCAAAACCTGGCTTTAAGACGACAGGTGCCATTTCTGCAGGAGGATGCTCCAGATGGCGGTCTTGTGGCAGCTGTGGAGACTGTGGACAGTGATGAGGATGAAGCAGAGGAAGAAGACATGCAGAACAGAGACTCAGTGATCCAGCAATATTTAAAGTGAAACACATGTGAGAATACAATCCTGCTTACTAAATGTACTTTTCCACTACTACCTCTATCCTGTCTGTCGTTTTCACCCAGTGTGTGGTCACTGAGTTGTCAATTTCCCTTACGGTTTCACAGATGTGGGTCCCACTGTGTGTCATCTGCTTAAATTCCTCATGGACTTGATCTGTGTGACATAGGTATGTTGACATTACTATTTCAAAAACATTTTGTCACTGTAATTGCAAATACACTATTTCGAAATCACAGACAGACTCCAGATCATTTTGTGCTTTAGGTGTGTTTATTTAAATGCAAAATATTGGAGGGGGAAGTTAAATGGTGAGGGGTGATGGTGGAGGAGTGTCCATGGCAGAGTCCAGTCTATTAGTCTCACAGGTGCATTGCCCATATGAGCATAGGAAGTGGAGCTGGGTCAGTTTAATTATGGACAGGGTGACAAAGTGGGACAGTAGGATGACAATCAGGGTGGTCTCATTTCTTGGCGGGGGTCTTGGCATCGTTCTCTGTCTTGTTCCTGGATCTCAGGGACCGTTTGCGGGGTGGTTCTCCCTTTGCAGGGGGTGGGGTGCTGGTGTGGTGGTCCTGTGGCGGGGCGTCCTGTCCACTAGCGCCGGCGGAGGTGGTGGGCAGTTCATCGTCCATGCTAGTGTCAGGGGCCCCTTGTAGAGCCACAGTGTCCCTCCTGGCATTGAGTACTTCCTTCAGCACATCTACGATGGTGCCCAGAGTGGAGCTGATGGTTCTGAGCTCCTCCCTGAAGCCCAAATACTGTTCCTCCTGCATGCGCTGGGTCTCCTGAAACTTGGCCAGTACCGTTGCCATCGTCTCCTGGGAGTGGTGGTATGCTCCCATGATGGAGGAGAGGGCCTCGTGGAGAGTGGGTTCCCTTGGCCTGTCCGCTCCCTGTCACACGGCAGCCCTCCCAGTTCCCCTGTGTTCCTGGGCCTCCGTCCCTTGGACCGTGTGCCCACTGCCACTGCCCCCAGGTCCCTGTTGTTGTTGGGGTGGTAGGTTATCCTGGGTTCCCTGTAGTGGTGGACACACAGCTGATTGACGTGTCCTGGAGACGGAGGTATGGGCCCGCTGGGTGGGTACTGTGCTGGTGTTTCCAGAGGGGGGAAGGTCTGTGGCGGCCTGTGCCTGTGTGAGGGGAACCGACTGTCCAGAGGTCCCCGATGGTCCGGGCTGGTCATCTAGATCCAGTTGGACAGAGCTGCTGTCATCACTGTGGGCCTCTTCAGTGGGTGGAGTGGACATGTCTGCACCCTCCTGTCTGGTGATGTTGGGTAGGGGTCCTGCAGGGTTGGAAAGGCATGATTATTGCATCTGTGTGTGCCATGGTGTGCAATGGGTGGGTGACCGTGTATCCCAGTGCTGGCATTCCTGTGTGGGAGCTTGTGTGATGGTGGTTTAGGGGGGTGTATGGCTATGTGCAGTGTGCATGCTTTAGTGATGGGTGTCCCTGCTTTGTTGTTGCATGCAGGGCTTGGTGTTGGGATGCGTGGTTTGTGATATTGGTACATTTGTGAGGAGTTGGTGTGATGGGGTGAGGGTGGGAGTATGTGATAGCATGCAGGTAGGGTGGGGGATGTAATAGTAAAGCTTTGACTTACCAGAGTCCATTCCTCCATCTACTACTGCGAGGCCCTCAGGATGCAGAATCGCCAAGACCTGCTCCTCCCATGTAGTTAGTTGTGGGGGAGGAGGTGGGAGTTTGCCGCCAGTCCGCTGAACCGCCAGGTGGTGTCTTGAGACCATGGAATGCACCTTCCCCCGTAGGTCGTTCCACCTTTTCCTGATGTCCTCCCGATTTCTTGGGTGTTGTCCCACTGCGTTGACCCTGTCCACTATTCTTCACCATAGCTCCATCTTCCTTGCAATTGAGGTGTGCTGCACCTGTGCTCTGAATAGCTGTGGCTCTACCCAGACGATTTCCTCCACCATGACCCTGAGCTCCTCCTCCAAGAACCTGGGGTGTCTTTGCCGTGCCATGGGGTTGTGTAGGTGATGTGTGGGGTGGAGTGTGTGGTGATAAGTGTGCTGATATGTAGTGGTGTGTTGTGTGAGGTGCGTGGAAGTTGTGTGGGTGATGGTGTTATGTGCCTGTGGATGCTGTTGTACTTGCTGGTGGTGTCTCTCTCTGGCCTTCAATCTGTATTTTTTGTCGTGGGGGTTTGTGGGTGATGTGGGTGTGTGTTTAATATTGTAATGGCTGTGTGGGAGTGGTGTGTGTATGTGTCTCAGGTGTGTGTATTTTGAATTGTCCAATGAGGCTGTGTTTTGTAAATGTGTGTGTATTTTGAGCGATGTGGTGGGTACCCCCAATGGAATACCGCAGTTGAAGGACCGCCGCGTGGATTCGTGTGTCATGATAGTGTGGGCGTATTTCTGTTGGCGTAACGGTGGAGGTTTTGTTATCGCCAGTTTATCACTGACCTTTGGTGTGGCGGACTTGTGTGGGTGTCTGAATTTTGGCGGATTCTGAGATGTGGGTCATAATAGCTGTGGCAGAATTCCGCAGCCGCGGCGGTGTGTTGGCGGTCTTCTGCACGCAGTAAGCAGCTTTTACCGCCAATGTTGTAATGAGGACCAAAATCTCCTACAGCCATTTGTGTCAGGCTTCTCAATGTGATTAGGAAGATTCTTCCCTTCCTCCCCTCGATAGCTAGGATGACTGTAGTTCAAGCTTTGATGCTCTCCAGACTAGATTAGTGCGATTCCCTATTTTTGGGGTCTTAAAAATTGGGTATCTGGTTGTCAGAGGTATGCACCCTGTTCAAGAAGGAAGCCCTATCCTAGCCATGGTAAGTCAAATATATACCATAAATTAACCTGTGCTCACCCTCGCGTAGTTTGGCACAGAGCAGTCAGGTTTAACTTAAGAGGTAATGTGTAAAGTATTTGTGCAACACTTCAAAAGGTAACACAATGAAAACACAACAAAAATAGATTATATTTCTATAAATAAACAGACCAAAACAAGTAGAAATCCAATAGGTAGAGTCAAAATATGAATTTTTAAGGAATAATTATGAAAATCACGCTTAAAAGCAATAAGCTGCTATTTAGATATGTGGTCACGCTGCTCCAGGTCAAGAGTTCGGGCCGACCACGATGGAGCGCAGACTGGCTATAGGATCCACACATGGCCTGCTGATCGTTGCTGATCCCCACGCAGTTGGGGGTTTGCGCCGGATTTATCCATGCACTGTGGCATTGGTTTCATTGAGCAAAGCGTAGGTTCCAAGGGCAGCAGTTCTGAATGTGTTGTGCTGGGTTAATCCATGTTGTGGTTCGGCAGTGGTGGTTCCAGGGGCGATGCGGCAGATCCAAGTACGATGCGCTTTTCCAGTCCCTGCCACAGTGGTGATGCATCAGTCCTGATCTCTCAGCAGGTGATGTGTTGATCCTGACCAGTGCAACAGCATCGATGTACAAGTCCTGGCAGAGGCAGCAGTTTACACTCACTTTCATGGGCCCAGGACTGGGTCGATAACACTTGTCAGAGCAAAACTCACAGCAAGCAAAGTCCAAGTGCTGTTTGTAGATGGAAGAGAAGTCTCTGATGTCCTTGAGACTTCAGAACAGGAGGCATGCCAGCAAGCCCTTGGAGAAGCTTAGTTTCTGGGATGTAGAGATTATATATCCAGTCCTTCTTACTCCCAGGCAAGAGGCAGCAAACCAACAAATCAAAGCAGCTCAGCAAGGTGGCAGTCCCTCCAGCAGCACAGCAGTCCTTCCTCCTAGTAGAATGTCCTCAGTACCAGACGTGTTCTGAGTTTTGGGTGTTTAAGGTCCAGTACTTATACCAAGATAGGCCGCGGAAGTGGGAAAGGCGTCAAAGAGATGCCTTTGAAGTGCATAAGTCCCTTTCTTTTCTGCCCTGGCTCAAGACTCATTACAAGGGGAAATGCAACCCTTTGTTTGGGGACAGGACATGGCCCCTTCCGGTGTAAGTGTCAACTTCTCCCTGCCATCCTGCTCAGGATGACCCACCAACATGCAGATGGTCATTCAGTCACACTTACCTTCCTTTGTGTGGTGCTGTCTATAGGGAATGCACAAGAGCCTATTCAGAGACAGGCAGAAGGCACAGATAGTTAAAGAAAATGCTATCTTTCTAAAGGTTTATGAAGAACAAATGATGGACGTATTGCTGAACAATGTGAAACATTCACCCCCAGTCACAGATCTGGGCTGATGTAAATTGTTATTGCCTGGCAGTTCGGGCTGGACTGTTCCCATGGAAACAGGGTCAGGACTGATTTGCATAAGGCTGGGTCTTAACTGGGGTGGTATGGTGTAGGAAAGTACCATCTTGCCTGGCATGTTACCCCCATTTTTCACTGTATATATGTTGTTTTAGTTGTATGTGTCACAGGGACCCTGGTAACCCAGGGCCCCAGTGCTCATAAGTGTGCCTGAATGTGTTACCTGTGTGGTGACTAACTGTCTCACTGAGGCTCTGCTAATCAGAACCTCAGTGGTTATGCTCTCTCATTTCTTTCCAAATTGTCACTAACAGGCTAGTGACCATTTTTACCAATTTACATTGGCTTACTGGAACACCCTTATAATTCCCTAGTATATGGTACTGAGGTACCCAGGGTATTGGGGTTCCAGGAGATCCCTATGGGCTGCAGCATTTCTTTTGCCACCCATAGGGAGCTCTGACAATTCTTACACAGGCCTGCCACTGCAGCCTGAGTGAAATAACGTCCACATTATTTCACAGCCATTTTACACTGCACTTAAGTAACTTATAAGTCACCTATATGTCTAACCTTTACCTGGTAAAGGTTAGGTGCAAAGTTACTTAGTGTGAGGGCACCCTGGCACTAGCCAAGGTGCCCCCACATTGTTCAGAGCCAATTCCCTGAACTTTGTGAGTGCGGGGACACCATTACACGCGTGCACTACATATAGGTCACTACCTATATGTAGCTTCACAATGGTAACTCCGAATATGGCCATGTAACATGTCTATGATCATGGAAGTGCCCCCTCTATGCCATCCTGGCATAGTTGGCACAATCCCATGATCCCAGTGGTCTGTAGCACAGACACTGGTACTGCCAAACTGCCCTTCCTGGGGTTTCACTGCAGCTGCTGCTGCTGCCAACCCCTCAGACAGGCATCTGCCCTCCTGGGGTCCAGCCAGGCCTGGCCCAGGATGGCAGAACAAAGGACTTCCTCTGAGAGAGGGTGTTACACCCTCTCCCTTTGGAAAATGGTGTGAAGGTAGGGGAGGAGTAGCCTCCCCCAGCCTCTGGAAATGCTTTCTTGGGCACAGATGTGCCCAATTCTGCATAAGCCAGTCTACACCGGTTCAGGGACCCCTTAGCCCCTGCTCTGGCGCGAAACTGGACAAAGGAAAGGGGAGTGACCACTCCCCTGACCTGCACCTCCCCTGGGAGGTGTCCAGAGCTCCTCCAGTGTGCTCCAGACCTCTGCCATCTTGGAAACAGAGGTGCTGCTGGCACACTGGACTGCTCTGAGTGGCCAGTGCCACCAGGTGACGTCAGAGACTCCTGCTGGTAGGCTCCTTCAGGTGTTAGTAGCCTATCCTCTCTCCTAAGTAGCCAAACCCTCTTTTCTGGCTATTTAGGGTCTCTGTCTCTGGGGAAACTTTAGATAACGAATGCAAGAGCTCATCCGAGTTCCTCTGCATCTCTCTCTTCACCTTCTGCCAAGGAATCGACTGCTGACCGCGCTGGAAGCCTGCAAACCTGCAACATAGTAGCAAAGACGACTACTGCAACTCTGTAACGCTGATCCTGCCGCCTTCTCGACTGTTTTCCTGCTTGTGCATGCTGTGGGGTAGTCTGCCTCCTCTCTGCACCAGAAGCTCCGAAGAAATCTCCCGTGGGTCGACGGAATCTTCCCCCTGCAACCGCAGGCACCAAAAAGCTGCATTACCGGTCCCTTGGGTCTCCTCTCAGCATGACGAGCGAGGTCCCTCGAATCCTGCGACTCTGTCCAAGTGACCCCCACAGTCCAGTGACTCTTCAGTCCAAGTTTGGTGGAGGTAAGTCCTTGCCTCACCTCGCTGGGCTGCATTGCTGGGAACCGCGACTTTTGCAGCTACTCCGGCCCCTGTGCAATTCCGGCGGAAATCCTTTGTGCACAGCCAAGCCTGGGTCCACGGCACTCTAACCTGCATTGCTCGACTTTCTAAGTTGGTCTCCAGCGACGTGGGACTCCTTTGTGCAACTTCAGGTGAGCACCGTTTCACGCATCCTTTTAGTGCCTGTTTCTGGCACTTCTCTGGGTGCTACTTGCTTCAGAGAGGGCTCTTTGTCTTGCTCGATGTCCCCTCTCTCTGCTGGTCCAATTTGCGACCTCCTGGTCCCTCCTGGGCCTCAGCAGCGTCCAAAAACGCTAGCCGCACGATTTGCAGCTAGCAAGGCTTGTTGGCGTTCTCTTGGCGGGAAAACACTTCTGCACGACTCTCCACGGCACGAGGGATCCCTCCACCAAAGGGGAAGTCTCTAGCCTTTTTTGTTCCTGCAGAAACCTCAGCTTCTTCTGTCCAGTAGAAGCTTCTTTGCACCCGCAGCTGGCATTTCCTGGGCATCTGCCCATCTCCGACTTGCTTGTGACTTTTGGACTTGGTCCCCTTGTTCCAAAGGTACCCTAGATTGGAAATCCACAGTTGTTGCATTGTTGGTTTGTGTCTTTCCTGCATTATTCCTCTAACACGACTTCTTTGTCCTTAGGGGAACTTTAGTGCACTTTGCACTCACTTTTCAGGGTCTTGGGGAGGGTTATTTTTCTAACTCTCACTATTTTCTAATAGTCCCAGCGACCCTCTACAAGGTCACATAGGTTTGGGGTCCATTCGTGGTTCGCATTCCACTTTTGGAGTATATGGTTTGTGTTACCCCTATCCCTATGTTTCCCCATTGCATCCTATTGTAACTATACATTGTTTGCACTGTTTTCTAAGACTATACTGCATATTTTTGCTATTGTGTATATATATCTTGTGTATATTTCCTATCCTCTCACTGAGGGTACACTCTAAGATACTTTGGCATATTGTCATAAAAATAAAGTACCTTTATTTTTAGTATAACTGTGTATTGTGTTTTCTTATGATATTGTGCAAATGACACTAGGTGGTACTGTAGTAGCTTCACACGTCTCCTAGTTCAGCCTAAGCTGCTCTGCTAAGCTACCATTATCTATCAGCCTAAGCTGCTAGACACCCTATACACTAATAAGGGATAACTGGGCCTGGTGCAAGGTGCAAGTACCCCTTGGTACTCACTATAAGCCTGTCCAGCCTCCTACATTGGTTGTGCAGTGGTGGGATAAGTGCTTTGAGACTACTTACCACTCTTGTCATTGTACTTTTCATAAGAGAAAAATATACAAAACAAGGTCAGTGTATATACACATAGCCAACAAGTTTTGCATTTCCTCTTTTCACTCTTTTCTAAGTGCTGAAAAGTACTTCTAAACTTTCAAAAAGTTCTTAAAAGTTTAAAAAGTTTTTTTCTCTGTCTTTCTAAAAACTCTGACAAACTTTTTATCTTTTACTATCACTTTAACTCTCTCTAAAAATGTCTGGCACAGGCCAAAATGTTGATCTGTCCAAACTTGCATATGATCACCTTAGCTGGAAAGGAGCAAGGAGTCTCTGCATAGAGAGAGGTTTGAGTGTAGGGAAGAATCCTTCCTTGGAATTGTTACTTAACATGCTTAGAGAACAAGATAAGGCAAGAAGTGCCCCATCTGTTGAAAAAGTAGCTAATGGTTCCCAATCTGATCCAGGGACTCCCCCAGGAAAAGATTCAGGAAAGAAACTTCCTAGCCTGCCCATTACTAGACAGTCTAGCATAGTTGGTAATGATGATGAGCCACACCATATAAATAGTGTTGTCTCACATCATAGCAAAAGCATTTACTCACACCACAGTGGTACTGATGTTTCTGTTAGCCAAGCTGTTAGGGTGTCCTCTGTAAGGGACAGGTCTCCTTCTGTCCATTCTCACCATACTTCTGTTTCAAGGCATGTCCCTCCCACCCACCCTGATGACAGATTGTTAGAAAGGGAGCTCAATAGATTGAGAGTGGAACAAACCAGACTGAAGCTCCAGAAGCAACAGCTGGATTTGGATAGACAGACTTTAGAAGTAGAGAAGGAGAGACAGAAACTGGGTTTAGAAACCCATGGTGGCAGCAGCAGTATTCCCCATAGTCATCCTGCAAAAGAGCATGATTCCAGGAATCTGCACAAGATAGTTCCCCCTTATAAGGAGGGGGATGACATTAACAAGTGGTTTGCTGCACTTGAGAGGGCCTGTGTTGTACAGGATGTCCCTCAAAGGCAGTGGGCTGCTATCCTATGGCTATCATTTAGTGGAAAAGATAGGGATAGGCTCCTTACTGTGAAAGAAAATGATGCTAATAATTTCCAAGTTCTTAAGAATGCACTCCTGGATGGTTATGGCTTAACCACTGAACAGTACAGGATAAAGTTCAGAGAGACCAAAAAGGAGTCTTCACAAGACTGGGTTGATTTCATTGACCATTCAGTGAAGGCCTTGGAGGGGTGGTTACATGGCAGTAAATTTACTGATTATGACAGCCTGTATAACTTGATCCTGAGAGAGCATATTCTTAATAATTGTGTGTCTGATTTGTTGCACCAGTACTTGGTGGACTCTGATCTGACCTCTCCCCAAGAATTGGGAAAGAAGGCAGACAAATGGGTCAGAACAAGGGTGAACAGAAAAGTTCATACAGGGGGTGACAAAGATGGCAACAAAAAGAAGGATGGTAAGTCTTCTGACAAGGGTGGGGACAAATCTAAAAATGAGTCTTCATCAGGCCCACACAAACACTCTGGTGGGGGTGGTGGGCCCAAATCCTCTTTTAATCAGAACAAGGAAAATAAACCATGGTGCTATTTATGTAAAATAAAAGGCCATTGGACAACAGATCCCAGTTGTCCAAAGAAAGGCACCAAGCCTCCTACCACTACAACCCCTACTGCTACACCTAGTGTCCCTACTAATAGCAGTGGTGGTGGGAGCAAACCTACTAATAGCCAATCCAAGGGAGTAGCTGGGCTCACTATTGGTAACTTAGTTGGGGTTGGCCTTGTTAGGGAGGCCACAGAGGCTGTGTTAGTCTCTGAGGGGGCTATTGATTTAGCCACCTTAGTTGCTTGTCCCCTTAATATGGATAAGTACAAGCAGCTACCCCTAATAAATGGTGTTGAGGTTCAGGCCTACAGGGACACTGGTGCCAGTGTGACTATGGTCATAGAGAAACTGGTCCACCCTGAACAACACCTACTTGGTCACCAGTACCAAGTAACCTATGCTCACAACAACACACTTAGCCACCCCATGGCTGTTGTAAATCTCAACTGGGGGGGGTTACTGGTCCAAAGAAAGTTGTGGTAGCTTCAGATTTACCTGTAGACTGTCTATTAGGGAATGATTTGGAGACATCAGCTTGGTCAGATGTGGAGTTGGAGGCCCATGCAGCAATGCTGGGCATCCCAGGGCATATTTTTGCTTTGACAAGGGCTCAGGCCAAAAAGCAAAAAGGACAGGGAAGCTTGGATCCTGGAACAATGGACCAAGTGCTTCCTAAAGCTAGGGCTAGTAGAAGCAAACCACTTCCTACTATCCCTCCCTCTACAGTGGATTCTACTTCTGAGGAAGAAGAATTCCCTCCCTGTGCAGAACCTACACCAGAGGAGCTGGAAGCAGACACTGCTGAGCTTTTGGGTGAAGGGGGGCCTGCCAGAGAGGAGCTGAGTGTGGCACAGCAAACCTGTCCCACATTAGAGGGTCTCAGACAGCAAGCTGTCAAACAGGCTAATGGGGATGTCAGTGACTCTCACAGAGTTTACTGGGAGGACAACCTCTTGTACACTGAGCATAGGGATCCTAAACCTGGAGCTGCCAGGAGATTAGTGATTCCTCAGGAGTACAGAAAGTTCCTCCTAACCCTGGCACATGACATTCCCCTAGCTGGGCACCTGGGTCAAATGAAAACTTGGGACAGACTGGTTCCATTGTTTCATTGGCCTAGGATGTCTGAGGACACAAAGGAATTTTGTAAGTCCTGTGAAACCTGTCAAGCCAGTGGCAAGACAGGTGGCACCCCAAAGGCACCCCTTATTCCACTGCCTGTGGTTCGGGTTCCCTTTGAAAGGGTAGGGGTTGACATAGTTGGCCCCCTTGACCCTCCTACTGCTTCAGGCAATAGATTTATCTTGGTGGTAGTGGACCATGCCACAAGATATCCTGAAGCTATTCCTTTAAGGACCACTACAGCACCTGCAGTGGCAAAGGCCCTCCTGGGAATATTTTCCAGGGTGGGCTTCCCAAAGGAAGTAGTATCAGACAGGGGAAGCAATTTCATGTCTGCATACTTAAAGGCCATGTGGAAGGAGTGTGGTGTAACGTACAAGTTCACAACACCCTATCATCCACAAACAAATGGACTGGTGGAGAGATTTAATAAAACTCTCAAAGGCATGATTATGGGTCTCCCTGAAAAACTCCGCAGGCGATGGGATATCCTTCTACCATGCCTCCTTTTTGCCTACAGGGAGGTACCCCAGAAAGAAGTGGGCTTCAGCCCCTTTGAACTTCTTTTTGGACACCCTGTTAGGGGTCCACTCACACTTGTAAAGGAGGGTTGGGAACAACCTTTAAAAGCTCCTAAGCAGGATATTGTGGATTATGTACTTGGCCTCAGATCAAGGATGGCTGAGTACATGAAAAAGGCCAGTAAAAACCTTCAGGCCAGCCAAGAGCTCCAGAAGCAATGGCATGATCAGAAGGCTGTTTTGGTTCAGTACCAACCAGGGCAGAAAGTGTGGGTCTTGGAGCCTGTGGCCCCAAGAGCACTCCAAGATAAATGGAGTGGTCCCCACACAATTGTTGAAAAGAAGGGAGAAGTCACCTATTTAGTTAACTTAGGCACTGCCAGGAGTCCCCTTAGGGTGCTCCATGTCAACCGCCTGAAACCCTACTATGACAGGGCTGATCTCACCCTGCTCATGGCAACTGATGAGGAACAGGAAGAAGACAGTGAACCTCTACCTGATCTCTTCTCTTCCACAGAACAAGATGCTCTTGTGGAAGGTGTAGTTTTGGCTGATTGTCTTACTGCTGAGCAGAAAGACAATTGCATAAACCTCCTAGATCAATTCTCTGAACTCTTCTCTACTGTGCCAGGTACCACTTCTTGGTGTGAGCACACTATAGATACTGGAGACAGTTTACCTGTCAAAAGTAAGATCTATAGGCAGCCTGACCATGTCAGGGACTGCATAAAGCAAGAGGTCCAGAAAATGTTAGAACTAGGAGTGGTTGAGCACTCTGACAGTCCATGGGCTTCTCCTGTGGTACTGGTACCAAAACCCCATTCCAAAGATGGAAAGAAGGAAATGCGGTTTTGTGTAGACTATAGAGGTCTCAACTTGGTAACCAAAACTGATGCTCACCCTATACCCAGGGCAGATGAGCTCATAGATATACTGGCATCTGCCAAGTATCTAAGCACTTTTGACTTGACTGCAGGGTATTGGCAGATCAAATTGTCAGAAGATGCTAAACCTAAGACTGCATTTTCAACCATTGGAGGACATTACCAGTTTACTGTAATGCCTTTTGGTTTGAAAAATGCACCTGCCACTTTTCAGAGGTTGGTGAACACAGTCCTGCAAGGGCTGGAAGCTTTCAGTGCAGCATATTTGGATGATATAGCTGTCTTTAGCTCCAGCTGGGATAATCACCTGGTCCACCTATGGAAAGTTTTGGAGGCCCTGCAAAAGGCAGGCCTCACTATCAAGGCTTCAAAGTGCCAGATAGGGCAGGGTAAGGTGGTTTATCTGGGACACCTTGTTGGTGGGGAACAGATTGCACCACTTCAGGGGAAAATCCAAACAATTATTGATTGGGTTCCCCCTACCACTCAGACTCAGGTGAGAGCCTTCCTAGGCCTCACTGGGTATTACAGGAGGTTCATTAAGAACTATGGCTCCATTGCAGCCCCTCTTAATGGCCTCACATCCAAGAAAATGCCTAAAAAGGTATTATGGACAGCAAACTGTCAGAAAGCTTTTGAGGAGCTGAAGCAGGCCATGTGCTCTGCACCTGTCCTGAAAAGCCCTTGTTACTCTAAAAAATTCTATGTCCAAACTGATGCATCTGAATTAGGAGTAGGGGCAGTCCTATCACAACTTAATTCTGAGGGCCAGGATCAACCTGTTGCTTTTATTAGTAGGAGGTTGACCCCTAGAGAAAAGCGTTGGTCTGCCATTGAGAGGGAGGCCTTTGCTGTGGTCTGGGCACTGAAGAAGTTGAGGCCATACCTGTTTGGCACTCACTTCATTGTTCAGACAGACCACAAACCTCTACTTTGGCTAAAACAAATGAAAGGTGAAAATCCTAAATTGTTGAGGTGGTCCATATCCCTACAGGGAATGGACTATACAGTGGAACATAGACCTGGGAGTAGCCACTCCAATGCAGATGGACTCTCTAGATATTTCCACTTAGACAATGAAGACTCATCAGGTCATGGCTAGTCTTATTGTCCTTCGTTTGGGGGGGGGGGGTTGTGTAGGAAAGTACCATCTTGCCTGGCATGTTACCCCCATTTTTCACTGTATATATGTTGTTTTAGTTGTATGTGTCACTGGGACCCTGGTAACCCAGGGCCCCAGTGCTCATAAGTGTGCCTGAATGTGTTACCTGTGTAGTGACTAACTGTCTCACTGAGGCTCTGCTAATCAGAACCTCAGTGGTTATGCTCTCTCATTTCTTTCCAAATTGTCACTAACAGGCTAGTGACCATTTTTACCAATTTACATTGGCTTACTGGAACACCCTTATAATTCCCTAGTATATGGTACTGAGGTACCCAGGGTATTGGGGTTCCAGGAGATCCCTATGGGCTGCAGCATTTCTTTTGCCACCCATAGGGAGCTCTGACAATTCTTACACAGGCCTGCCACTGCAGCCTGAGTGAAATAACGTCCACATTATTTCACAGCCATTTTACACTGCACTTAAGTAACTTATAAGTCACCTATATGTCTAACCTTTACCTGGTAAAGGTTAGGTGCAAAGTTACTTAGTGTGAGGGCACCCTGGCACTAGCCAAGGTGCCCCCACATTGTTCAGAGCCAATTCCCTGAACTTTGTGAGTGCGGGGACACCATTACACGCGTGCACTACATATAGGTCACTACCTATATGTAGCTTCACAATGGTAACTCCGAATATGGCCATGTAACATGTCTATGATCATGGAATTGCCCCCTCTATGCCATCCTGGCATAGTTGGCACAATCCCATGATCCCAGTGGTCTGTAGCACAGACCCTGGTACTGCCAAACTGCCCTTCCTGGGGTTTCACTGCAGCTGCTGCTGTTGCCAACCCCTCAGACAGGCATCTGCCCTCCTGGGGTCCAGTCAGGCCTGGCCCAGGATGGCAGAACAAAGGACTTCCTCTGAGAGAGGGTGTTACACCCTCTCCCTTTGGAAAATGGTGTGAAGGCAGGGGAGGAGTAGCCTCCCCCAGCCTCTGGAAATGCTTTCTTGGGCACAGATGTGCCCAATTCTGCATAAGCCAGTCTACACCGGTTCAGGGACCCCTTAGCCCCTGCTCTGGCGCGAAACTGGACAAAGGAAAGGGGAGTGACCACTCCCCTGACCTGCACCTCCCCTGGGAGGTGTCCAGAGCTCCTCCAGTGTGCTCCAGACCTCTGCCATCTTGGAAACAGAGGTGCTGTTGGCACACTGGACTGCTCTGAGTGGCCAGTGCCACCAGGTGACGTCAGAGACTCCTGCTGATAGGTTCCTTCAGGTGTTAGTAGCCTATCCTCTCTCCTAAGTAGCCAAACCCTCTTTTCTGGCTATTTAGGGTCTCTGGGGAAACTTTAGATAACGAATGCAAGAGCTCATCCGAGTTCCTCTGCATCTCTCTCTTCACCTTCTGCCAAGGAATCGACTGCTGACCGCGCTGGAAGCCTGCAAACCTGCAACATAGTAGCAAAGACGACTACTGCAACTCTGTAACGCTGATCCTGCCGCCTTCTCGACTGTTTTCCTGCTTGTGCATGCTGTGGGGGTAGTCTGCCTCCTCTCTGCACCAGAAGCTCCGAAGAAATCTCCCGTGGGTCGACGGAATCTTCCCCCTGCAACCGCAGGCACCAAAAAGCTGCATTACCGGTCCCTTGGGTCTCCTCTCAGCACGACGAGCGAGGTTCCTCGAATCCAGCAACTCTGTCCAAGTGACCCCCACAGTCCAGTGACTCTTCAGTCCAAGTTTGGTGGAGGTAAGTCCTTGCCTCACCTCGCTGGGCTGCATTGCTGGGAACCGCGACTTTTGCAGCTACTCCGGCCCCTGTGCACTTCCGGCGGAAATCCTTTGTGCACAGCCAAGCCTGGGTCCACAGCACTCTAACCTGCATTGCACGACTTTCTAAGTTGGTCTCCGGCGACGTGGGACTCCTTTGTGCGACTTCGGGTGAGCACCGTTTCACGCATCCTCGTAGTGCCTGTTTCTGGCACTTCTTCGGGAGCTACTTGCTTTAGAGAGGGCTCCTTGTCTTGCTCGACGTCCCTTCTCTCTGCTGGTCCAATTTGCGACCTCCTGGTCCCTCCTGGGCCTCAGCAGCGTCCAAAAACGCTAACCGCACGATTTGCAGCTAACAAGGCTTGTTGGCATTCTTTCGGCGGGAAAAGACTTCTGCACGACTCTCCACGGCAAGTGGGACCCGTCCACCAAAGGGGAAGTCTCTAGCCCTTTTCGTTCCTGCAGAAACCTCAGCTTCTTCTGTCCAGTAGAAGCTTCTTTGCACCCGCAGCTGGCATTTCCTGGGCATCTGCCCATCTCCGACTTGCTTGTGACTTTTGGACTTGGTCCCCTTGTTCCACAGGTACCCTAGATTGGAAATCCACAGTTGCTGCATTGTTGGTTTGTGTCTTTCCTGCATTATTCCTCTAACACAACTTCTTTGTCCTTAGGGGAACTTTAGTGCACTTTGCACTCACTTTTCAGGGTCTTGGGGAGGGTTATTTTTCTAACTCTCACTATTTTCTAATAGTCCCAGCGACCCTCTACAAGGTCACATAGGTTTGGGGTCCATTCGTGGTTCGCATTCCACTTTTGGAGTATATGGTTTGTGTTACCCCTATCCCTATGTTTCCCCATTGCATCCTATTGTAACTATACATTGTTTGCACTGTTTTCTAAGACTATACTGCATATTTTTGCTATTGTGTATATATATCTTGTGTATATTTCCTATCCTCTCACTGAGGGTACACTCTAAGATACTTTGGCATATTGTCATAAAAATAAAGTACCTTTATTTTTAGTATAACTGTGTATTGTGTTTTCTTATGATATTGTGCAAATGACACTAGGTGGTACTGTAGTAGCTTCACACATCTCCTAGTTCAGCCTAAGCTGCTCTGCTAAGCTACCATTATCTATCAGCCTAAGCTGCTAGACACCCTATACACTAATAAGGGATAACTGGGCCTGGTGCAAGGTGCAAGTACCCCTTGGTACTCACTACAAGCCAGTCCAGCCTCCTACATATGGCAGGCGAAAAAAACGTGGATTGGGATGTGGCCCGACTGATTGCCAGTTGCTAAGATTCTTTATGCATTCCATCAATCACCTTGCTGATTTTGCATCTTTCCCAAAGTAGCATTTCCAGAAATAAATTTTTTAATCTGCCTTCATAATCAGTTGTGATTTTAAATCATGATTCTAGAGACACCAAACTAGGGGGTCCCATCTCATCACAAATGGAAATTACTCTTAGAGAATGTAATATGGTAATCCCAATCTTATTCCATGGGAGTGCTGTAGCATTTCTCATCCTTCGTAGGAATCAAATGCTCACCGAGAATTGGCAAATCTTTGGACCCAGTAAGTAGTGTTGTACAATCATTAATAAAACTTCAATATCACTCCAAACAATTTAAACTCCATGACCAATGTGACCACAGAAGGAAAACTCTAATCAGGAAATAAAGTTAAAAGGTTTATTACAAACACCAGCTCAAAGCCATGAAGACAATGCGTAAAACCAAATTTTAAAGATACATAATTACCAAGGGTTGTCCACAGCGTCAAAATAAATTTAGGCAAACAAACATTAAAAAAACGAAGCTTTCAAGAAGAATAATGCATAGAATCAATAAGAATATCTGCTTCACGGAGATAACATGTTGCTCAGAATTAACAATCATTGATCGATTCAAATTAGCAGAGTCAAATAATCTTAGGCTGGGCACAGGTCAACCTTTAGTAGCAACATATATGTAAACTGAATTTGCCAAAAGTGGATAAGCCAATGTTACCATGTTTTAAGCATAGATTAGATGATCGTTAGCATTGGTTAGCAGTAGTAAAGTGCCCAGATTCCTAAAGCCAGAAAAAACAGCAAATACAGTAAAAATAGTAGACCAGAAGGCAAAGATTCAGGGAAAACCACGCCAAGGATGTGAGGTCTAACACTGGGCCTCCCTAAATATCTAGTACAGAGAGTACTGGTTCTACAACCTGTGGGTACTTAGCTGTTCTTGGGACGAAAGAGTAAATTATTTACTTCTACCCACCTTCATCAGCTTCATTGGGTGCCAGTCACCAAAGGAAGCCGTTGAAAGGCACCAAGGCTCTGCCACAAGGCAATACACAACACTTGAATTACAATTGCACGTCCTCCTTATTTGTCTTCTACGTCCCCACTCATCCTCCCCTGTATCCTAAATCTCAACGTCTCTTATTAATTCCCTGATGTGAGAATAAAATCAGGATAGTAGTCAGAACTTTATTGGCGACAACATCTAAAGCATGGAATGCCATCCCCACATCCCTCCAGATCAACCCAGCTATGGAAAAGTTAAAGGCTTATATGCTTAACTTAACTGTTTAATCTCTTCTTGTCTAGTCTAGGTCTTTCATTTTTACTAATAGAAGGGCTGGCCTGGGGAACGCTTAATACAGAACAAATGCATGCAGTCATTATTCATATGTTTTATATGCATCTGCATGTTTTACGTCAATATGCTGCTTTTCGGTGTCTTGGATCTTCCAGATACCTTGGCCATGTAAAACAGAAATTCTTGCAGATACGGTCCAAGAACGGTTAATTAAGGAGCATGGTCATCATCAAAAGTAATACTTTGAAATAGATGGACGTTTGTGTGGTCTCTTTGTGTTGTTAATATTAAACTAGAAAAACGTTTGCCCCATGAAGTGATAATAAAGAGCCTACCCAGTATGTGTTCTGCCTGTTCAGTTCTTGAAACATCGTACTTCGTTTCTATTCTTAAGCGCACACACCGCTAATCGAATAAACTCTACGTACATCGACCAAAATAAAAGAAGACAGGTGCAATGAGCTCAGTCAGGTGAGACAAAAAGGAACATTTTAAGGTCATTACTCAACATTGCTGGACTAGGCAACATGTTTTAAAGTCAGCAACATTGTACCACACAACTCCGGTCGTCCGGAGAAACGAATTTCATCTTGTGACAGATTTGAATACATGGTAACTGTGTAGTCAATCCTCGAATTTGAACTACTTCCAGTAACAGTTTTTTGATAAGTGGGGATCAATAAATGCAACATTTCTCTTGAGCTAAACAACCTCATATCCAAGTGCTTGCTTTCATGCACAGATCCGAGTTTACGACATGACAATATTTCTGAACTTTTAAGTCAAGGCCTTGGCTTTCCAAACTTATTGGTTGACGTGGACAAATGATGGTGAAGGAAAGGCCTCAGAACAGCACTGCAGCATTAGTTGGTTGTAGCAAGCTTCACTTCTACTCAGCATGTCATTATTGATGTAATATGCACAATTTATAGTTATTTCACTAAATAATACAACGTAAATTTCAGAGGTTTTTTTGGGTTTAATAGGTGAGTTCTTATTCCTGTGCAAAGCGGGGGATCAGACTTAAGGCCTGGAGACAACTCCCACATGTATGGCTTTTGGCAGTGGGCAGCGCAGGTCGGGGGTTGGCCACACGGCCAAACCCCTGGATCTCCTGCACATAGCCACTTTTGGGTCAAACCCTTTTTCTTGGCTCCTGCATGATGGATGAACGCAAAAAAATCCACGAAGAAAGCAAATATGCCTTTCCAATGTGATCTAATTATAACTACACTGATGCTGCTAGTGCAACCGCAACCAGTGTAATGTGATATATATATATATATATATATATACATATATATATATATATATATATATATATATATATATATATATATATATATATACTAACTTAAAAAATCAAAGTTTACAGGACATTATAGTTAGGCCCACATTTTAAACGTACAAAACCATAGAAATTCACCTGTTAGAGGTATTTCAAGTAACTATAACTTGTGCCCTTAGGTAACTATACCTCATGCATTTGCCATGCACTGCTAATTACCCCACAAATTACAGCACTCATGACATCTTTGATAACATCATTGATAATATCAATGTAATATTTGTAGTACAATGCAGGGTGGGGGCGCTAGTTATAGACACCTTTGGGCACAAGTTATAGTTACTTGAGATAACAATAACTATAGCAGGTGGATTTCTATGGTTTTGTATGTTTAAAATGTGAGCCTAACTTTTGTTTTATATATATATATATATATATATATATATATATATATATATATATATATATTTATTTTACCTACCGACAGTCGCCAGTAGGTAGTTAAGGATAGGACCATGTTTCCATAGAAAAAGCAGTTTTTCTCTTGATGTTTGAAAAATCTACACAAAATCTTCCAAAGAAAGTGGCCCGATGATTCTTGTTGCGCATGCGAAGATTCAGGATGATCCATCAAGTGGAGACCAAGAAAGAGGGGGCTCAAAAAACATTGGCCCTCATTCTGACCCTGGCGGTCGGTGATAAAGCGTCTAAAATATGCAATTCTGACCCTGGCGGGAACCGCCAACACAGCCCGCCAACTTAACACTCCGACCGCCACAGCGGTACAAACAAACAGCGCGGCGGTTCCCGCCAACAGCCCGGCGGCAGACAAAGTACCGCCCACCCTATTACGACCCACCAATCTGCCACCTTTTCCGGGGCGGGAGCACCGCCGATAAGAACACGGCGGAAACAGACTACGAACGGGAAAACGCTCACCTCTACGCACTCCACGCGAGATTCCGGCAGTATGGAGCCAGAGTTGCAGGTCATCCCCGCACTCCTATTCCTGCTCATATACCAGGAGCACGCCCGGCGGCGCGGAAGACATCGGTGAGTACGGCACCTACGACACAGGGGAGGGAAAAGATTACCGGCACACACCCACCCACCCACACCCACTACAACACACACATCAATGCATTCCCACAGATCACTGTCACAACCCACAAACCACCCCCCTCCGAAATAATGCAAAGACCAAAAGAAGAGATCATAAACGGGCAGATATATTGAAATATGTACACCAGTAATCCCAATAAATAAATAAACTATGTACAAAATATATACAGCTACTAAATGTAGTCCAACCACTGTCCGTGGATCACAGGGGTCCTGTGCAAAGGGGCAAGGCCCAGTCCCACGACAAGAACTCCACGGAGAGAACACTGCAGGGGCATCAGAAAGAAAATAGGACAGGCACCTCAGGGGGAAGGGAAGGGGGGGCACCTCAGCCACTTGAGTACACGACGCCAGATCCACGAGGGGACTCCATGACCACTGGGCCATCCTGGGGAGAGCAAAGCCACAGTCCAAACAGTCCATACAGTGGGTGGCCTGCCCACTGGGCCATCCTGGGGAGAGCAAAGCCACAGTCCAAACAGTCCATACAGTGGGTGGCCTGCCCACTGGGCCATCCTGGGGAGAGCAAAGCCACAGTCCATACAGTCCATACAGTGGGTGGCCTGCCCACTGGGCCATCCTGGGGAGAGCAAAGCCACAGTCCATACAGTCCATACAGTGGGTGGCCTGCCCACTGGGCCATCCTGGGGAGAGCAAAGCCACAGTCCATACAGTCCATACAGTGGGTGGCCTGTCCACTGGGCCATCCTGGGGAGAGCAAAGCCACAGTCCAAACAGTCCATACAGTGGGTGGGCTGCCCACTGGGCCATCCTGGGGAGAGCAAAGCCACAGTCCATACAGTCCATACAGTGGGTGGCCTGCCCACTGGGCCATCCTGGGGAGAGCAAAGCCACAGTCCAAACAGTCCATACAGTGGGTGGCCTGCCCACTGGGCCATCCTGGGGAGAGCAAAGCCACAGTCCATACAGTCCATACAGTGGGTGGCCTGCCCACTGGGCCATCCTGGGGAGAGCAAAGCCACAGTCCATACAGTCCATACAGTGGGTGGGCTGCCCACTGGGCCATCCTGGGGAGAGCAAAGCCACAGTCCATACAGTCCATAACAGACCCCACTGCCACTGGAGGAGGCAAGTTGGCCAGAGGACATCCTGCAGCCCTGCCCGAGATAGATCCTGCCCTGCCACGTCTGCCAAAGGGCCAGCGGTTCTTGCCCTGAAGGGCCCAGTTCAGCGGTTCTTGAGACGGCGGGGCCCAGTTCAGCGCTCCTTGCCTTGAAGGGCCCAGTTCAGCGCTCCTTGCCTTGTAGGGCCCAGTTCAGCGGTCCTTGCCCTGAAGGGCCCAGTTCAGCGGTTCTTGAGACGGCGGGGCCCAGTTCAGCGGTTCTTGAGACGGCGGGGCCCAGTTCAGCGGTTCTTGAGACGGCGGGGCCCAGTTCAGCGCTCCTTGCCCTGAAGGGCCCAGTTCAGCGGTTCTTGAGACGGCGGGGCCCAGTTCAGCGGTTCTTGCCCTGAAGGGCCCAGTTCAGCGGTTCTTGAGACGGCGGGGCCCAGTTCAGCGGTTCTTGAGACGGCGGGGCCCAGTTCAGCGCTCCTTGCCCTGAAGGGCCCAGTTCAGCGGTTCTTGAGACGGCGGGGCCCAGTTCAGCGGTTCTTGAGACGGCGGCCGGTCTATGGCCAACTGCTAATTGCCTGGTGGTGCCCTCCTGGGCAGCGGGGATGGTGCTCCTTCACTGCTCACCTGGGCTGTGGGTGGTGGGGCCCTCCTGGCCAGCTGGGCTGGGTCCTCCCTGGGCAGCGGCTATGGGGGTGGTGGGCTCTCCCGGGGCAGCTGTGCCGGTTCCTCCCGGGGCAGCAGCTATGGGGGTTGTGGGCTCCTCCTGGGCAGCAGGCCTGCTGCCTGACCTCTCTGACTTGCTGCCCTTGCCCTCCTTAGTCGTGGGCCTGTGGCCCTTTCCTCCCTTTGGAGCTGTGGCTGGTGACTGTCTCTGGGTGGTGTCCGGGGGGGATGTAGAAGGCGGGCTCCTGCGGCGACCCTTCCGCCTTCTGCTCCTCTTCCCAGGGGGTGGGCTGGCTGTCCCCTTGCTGCTGGGCGAAGATCCAGACATGCGTGCTGGCGGGCTCCAATACCCCTGCACCCTTGTCAAGGGGGCTGCAGGGCTGGTGGTGGCTGAGGTGCTCTTCTTACCCCGACGAGAAGGAGGGGGGGGCTCAGGGTCAGGAAAGAAGTTAGTAGTGGCGAGGAAGAGCTTCTTGGGACAATGGAGAGTGGTAGGTACAGTGGGAATGGGAGTGGAGGGAGAGGATGTGGTTGTAGGTGAGTCACGTTTGCTGTCTTTGGGTGCAGGTGCAGGAGGGATAGGCTGTCGTGAGGTGGATGGCTGTTGGGTGGGTGGGTGGCTGCGTTTGTGTGGTGTGGAAGAGGGGGTGACAGACACAGTGGGAGAGGACACAGGGGACGTGTAAATGGCAGTGGGGGTGGTGACTGCACGTGTGCGGACTGGAGTGGAGGGTGTGCTGGTGATGGAAACATTGGCTGATGGTGAGGTGAATGGAGGTGTGAGTGTAGACGTCACAGGGAGGGAGGAGGGAGACGAGGAGGTGGGGGTCACAGAGGTGGTAGTGACTGTTGGCATGTCTGCATCGGAATGTTGCGTGTGTGAATGTCTGCGTGATCTGTGGTGCTTATGTTTGGATGAGCTTCTCTTGGGTGTTGAGGTGTGTGCAGGCTGGTCTGATGGTGTGGGTGGGACAGGCAGAGGAACAGGAGACTGGGAGGAGGGAGTTAGTAGAGGCAGGCAGGAGACAGGGACAATGGCTGCCGTCAGTGCTGAGGCCAGAGCCTGGAACGATCGCTGATGGGCAGCCTGACCCGAATGAATGCCCTCCAGGTACGCATTGCTGCGATGAACCTCCCTCTCCACCCCCTGGATGGCATTCAAAAGGGTAGTCTGCCCAACAATGAGCGTTCGGAGGAGGTCAATGACCTCCTCACTGAGGGCAGCGGGGGTAACAGGGGCAGGGCCTGAGGTGCCTGGGGCGAAGGAGATGCCCGGCTTCCTGGCAGAGCGGGCACGGGGCGAACGCTGAGGGGCTGCTGGGAGGGCGGAGATGGTGCGCTGGGTGGCGGCTGTACCTGTAATGGCGGGGGTCACGGATGGTGCCACCCCCGCAAGGGAGCCCCCTTCCGAGGACGTGTCCGTGTCGCTGCAGGGTCCAGTCGTCCCCGTCGTGGAGCTCCCCTCGCCCTCCGTCTCACTGGTCCAGTCTGACTCTGTGGCATGGCCCTCCTGGGCCATGTGAGATGCAGCTCCCTCCTGCCCCGATGCCACTTCTCCTCCGCCTGATGATGCTGATGCACACAAGCACAGAAAGACAAACAAAAAGGGGGGGGGAGAGAGAAATAAAGGGATATTGAGTACATGGATCTCCGGTACAGTTAGCGGACATGACAGACACAGATGCCCCCTGCACTAAGTTGCGCACTTGGGGTACACTACGCATTCCGTGGAACATGCCCTACACGCCTAGAGTTGACAACTGCACCCATGGATGACACGGCCCAGGGATGGCTGTACTGACAAACTACTGAGGGTGGTGGCTGGGGACACAGGGGCTTACGGGGGTGCCCAGCCTACAGATATCGCCCTGGCCTAGGGGGACCCCCAGCCCTCCTCCCCCACCCAGACACCTCCACTGCGCGACAACAGAGTAGATAATGCTTGTACTCACCCCCTTGTGTCTGCTGTGCTGCCCTCACGCGCCCATCCAATTCAGGGTAGGCCACCGCCAGGATCCGGAACATCAGGGGGCTCAGTTGACGGCAGGCACCCCGCCTACGTTGGGAGGCCATCCCCAGCAGAGACTCGGCGGTCTTCTTGGTCCCGCGGCGGATGTCCTCCCACCTCTTGCGGCAGTGGGTGCCCCGTCGATGGTGGACCCCCAGGGCCCGGACTTCCTTGGCGATGGCACGCCAAATCCCGATCTTCTCATGGGCGCGGACCTATGTGACACGTACAGGGAGGGAGAAATACCACGTTCAAGTTTCTCAGCATTTTCCTTTCCAGTGGCCCAACGCCCCCCATCCCCGCCAGGCCCCCCGCCATGCCCCCCGCCATGCCCAACATGCCCCCCATCCCCGCCAGGCCCCCCGCAATGCCCAACATGCCCCCCATCCCCGCCAGGCCCCCCGCCATGCCCCCCCGCCATGCCCAACATGCCCCCCATCCCCGCCAGGCCCCCCGCCATGCCCAACATGCCCCCCATCCCCGCCAGGCCCCCCGCCATGCCCCCCGCCATGCCCAACATGCCCCCCATCCCCGCCAGGCCCCCCGCCATGCCCAACATGCCCCCCATCCCCGCCAGGCCCCCCGCCATGCCCCCCGCCATGCCCAACATGCCCCCCATCCCCGCCAGGCCCCCCGCCAGGCCCCCCGCCATGCCCAACATGCCCCCCATCCCCGCCATGCCCCCCGCCATGCCCAACATGCCCCCCATCCCCGCCAGGCCCCCCGCCATGCCCAACATGCCCCCCATCCCCGCCAGGCACCCCGCCATGCCCCCCGCCATGCCCAACATGCCCCCAATCCCCGCCAGGCCCCCCGCCAGCCCCAACATGCCCCCCATCCCCGCCAGGCCCCCAAGCCAGCCAGTGGCCCCAAATCCATATTGAATTAAACTCACTTGTTGGTCTGGAGGACCGTAGAGTAGCGCATACTGGGGGAGGACCCCATCCACAAGTTTCTCCAACTCCTCTCCAGTGAAGGCAGGGGCCCTTTCCCCAGTCGCAGCAGCCATTGTCCCTTCCAGACCGAGGTCACAGCAACACTTGCAGTATAGGTCCTCTCCTGTGAAAGTTCAAGTCGCAAGTGGATAAGTAGATAGAAAATGGCGGTCACGTCCGCGGCGGTGCGTACCGCGGCGGTGCGTCCCGCCACCGCCGGCGCCCTTCGCCATTGGCTCCTGAAACCCATAGGCTTCAATGTTAACCAATGCGGCTTCGCGCCGCGGTCTTCGCCCGCCGCCCGCCGCGGTGTGCCACGCCAGCGCATTGACCTCACATCCCATTGTCACACTTCACAGGTCAGGCAGCCGCCATTTCCAGGGCCCACATGGCTCAATTTCAACTGCGTCACACAGGCCTAGGCCTTGCATAGCCACTCAGACACGCCATTCACTGCATAGAGAATCGTATACTGTGCTAGCTGTGAGTACGTACCTGTGGGTTGCTTGACTGTGTGCTCCATGTTGTCCTTCCTAGGCACCGTCCGCTGGGTTGGGCGAGGAGACGGATGAATCCTCCCGTGTACCGACCGCTGGTGGACCTGTCGACAATGGAAGAACGCCACATTATCCTGACCTACCGTCTTAACCGTGCCACTATCCATGAACTGTGTGCCCAGCTGGAGCCCGACCTGATGTCCCCCATCCGCCAACCCACAGGGATTCCCCCTCTGGTGCAGGTCATGTCAGTACTCCATTTCTTGGCAAGTGGGTCATTTCAGACAACCGTGGGAATTGCTTCCGGGATGTCTCAGCCCATGTTTTCGAAGGTGTTATCCAGAGTGTTGTCTGCCCTGATGAAATCCGTGAGGAACTACATCATTTTCCCTGAGGTGGGCGAATTGGCTACAGTGAAGGGTGATTTCTACGCCCTTGGACATATTCCCAACGTAATTGGTGCCATTGATGGGACCCATGTGGCTTTGGTTCCCCCAAGAGACAGGGAGCAGGTGTACAGGAACAGAAAAAATTACCATTCAATGAACATCCAGGTGGTGTGTTTGGCTGACCAGTACATCTCGCATGTAAATGCCAAATTCCCAGGGTCAGTGCATGACGCCTACATCCTCAGGAATAGCAGCATCCCTTACGTGATGGAACAGCTACAGAGACACCGTGTATGGCTAGTGGGGGACTCTGGGTACCCCAACCTGTCATGGCTACTGACCCCAGTAAGGAATCCCCGGACCAGGGCAGAGGAACGGTACAATGAGGCCCATGGGCGTACTAGGAGGGTGATCAAACGCACCTTTGGCCTCCTAAAGGCCAGGTTTCGCTGCCTGCATATGACAGGTGGATCCCTAATGTACTCACCTAAGAAGGTGTGTCACATCATCGTGGCCTGCTGCATGCTTCACAACCTGGCTTTGCGCCGCCAGGTGCCTTTCCTGCAGGAGGATGGTCGAGACGGTGGTGTTGTGGCAGCGGTGGAACCTGAGGAGAGTGACGAGGAGGAAGACGACGGGGCTGAAACAGACAACAGGGACAGAATCATTGAACAGTACTTCCAATAGGACACAGGTAACATTTCAAAGATAATTTAGTAAATGTTAACTACTCTCCAGCATCTCTGCTGCCTGTCTATTTGCCCCAGTGTATGATGACTGAGTTTTGGCTTTTCCCTCCCTATTTCAGATCTGGGGTCCCCACTACGAGTCCTGTGCTTCGTTTCCCCATGGACTACAGCTTTGTGGCAGCTGTTTGTTGACTTCACCATGTACAAGGACATATTTGCACTGTCATGTCAATTACAATCTATTGAAATCACAGCCAGACTCCTGATATTTTGGTGCAAAATAGGTGCTTATTTAAGTGCTCAAAAGGGGATGGGTGGTTTCAAGTGGGTGGGGGCTATGGTGAAGGAATGTCCATGGCAGAGTCCAGAGTAACAGTCACACAGGTGCATTGTCCAGAGGCCTGTGGAGAGATGGAGCATGGGCAGTTCAAGGATGGACAGGGTGACAATGTGGGACAGTGGGATGACATCAGGTGGTATCCTTTGCTGGCGGGGGTCTTGACATCCTACTCTGTCTTCTTGCGAGATCTCAGGGCCCTCTTGCGGGGTGGTTCTTCTCCTGCAGGAGGTGGGGGTCTGGTGGGCTGCTGCTGTGCGGGGGCCTCCTGTCCACTAGCGCCGGCGGAGGTGGTTGGCTGTTCTTGGTCCAGGCTAGTGGCAGGGGCCCTTGGGTGTTGTTCAGTGTCCGCCCTGTTGTTGACGAGGTCCTGCAGCAGCCCTACCATGGTAACCAGGGTGGTGTTGATGGCTCTGATGTCCTCCCTGTACCCCCGATAGTGTTCCTCCTGCAGCACCTGGATCTCCTGGAACCGGGCCAGTACCGTCGCCATCGTCTCCTGGGAGCGGTTGTATGCTCCCATGATGGTGGTGAGGACCTCGTGGAGAGTGGGTTCCCTGGGCCTCTCCTCCCCCCCCTGTCGCACAGCTGCCCTCCGAGTTCCCCTGTTTCCCTGGGCCTCTGCCCCCTGGCCGGTGTGCCCACTACCACTGCCCCCAGGTCCCTGTTGTTGTTGGGGTGGTGGGTTATCCTGGGTGCCCTGTAGTGGTAGACACACCGCAGATTGACGCGCCCTGGAGACAGAGGCATGGGCCCGCTGGGTGGGAGCTGTGCTGGTGTTCCCAGAGGGGTTTGGGTCTGTAGTGGCCTGGGCCTGTGTGAGGAGAACCGACTGTCCAGAGGTCCCCGATGGTCCGGGCTGGTCATCGGTGTCCAGGTCGACAGAGCTGCTGTCATCGCTGACGGCCTCTTGGGTGGGGGGTGTGGAGAATTCTGGCCCCTCCGCCGCGGTGTGTTGACGGTCGGGTCCTGCAGGGGTATAGAGGTATGGTTATAGTTTCAATGTGTCGCATATGGGTCTATCTGTGGGTTCTCGTGTCCCCAAGTGCTGGCATTCGTGTATGGGGGCTTTGGTGAGGGTGGCTTGTGGGGGGGATGTGTATATGCATTGGGCATGCTTTGGTGATGGGTGTCCATGCTTAGTGGACGCATGCAGGCCTAGGTTTTGGGATGTGTGGGTTGTGATGGTGAGACATTGGCGGGGAATAGGTGTGCTGGGGGTGGGGGTGAGGATGGTGGTGGGGGTGAGGGTGGGGGTGACGATGGGGGTGGGGGTGAGGGTGGGGTTCGAGGATGGGGGTGAGGTTTGGGGTCTGATTTGGCATGCAGGTGGGGGGGAAGCAGTATTGAAGCTTCAACTTACCAGTATCCATTCCTCCGCCGACTCCTGCGAGGCCGTCAGGATGCAGGATGTTCAAGACTTCCTCCTCCCATGATGTGAATTGTGGGGGTTGAGGTGGGGGTCCTCCGCCAGTCTTCTGCACGGCGATGTTGTGCCTGGATACCATGGAACGCACCTTCCCCCGTAGGTCGTTCCATCGCTTCCTGATGTCTTCCCGATTTCTGGGGTGCTGTCCCACTGCGTTCACCCTGTCGACAATCCTCTGCCATAGCTCCGTCCTCCGGGCAATGCTGGTGTATTGTATCTGTGTGCCAAACAGCTGGGGCTCTACCCGAACGATTTCCTCCACCATGACCCTGAGTTCTTCGTCTGTGAAGCGGGGTTGTCTTTGGGGTGCCATGGGGTGGTGTGTATGATGTGTGGGGTGGAGTATGTGTATTTAAGTGAGTTGAGTGTGGTGGTGTGTGTTGTTTTGTGTGTGGATAGTGTGTGGGTGATGGTGTTGAGTGGCTGTGGCTGTTATTTTTTGGATGCTGGTGTCTCGCTCTTGCCTTCTTGACAATTTTTTTAGCGTAGGGGTTTGTGGGTGATGTGGGTGTGTGTTTTATATTGTATTGTGTGTGGGAGTGGTGTGTGTATGTGTATCAGGTGTGTGGGATTCAAATCGTCCAATGTGGCTGAGTTTTGTTCGTTTGTGTGTATTCTGACCGCGGCGGTGTGTCCCGCCAATGGAATACCGCGTTTGAATGACCGCCGCGTGGATTCGTGGGTCGTAATGGGATGGGCGTATTTCTGTTGGCGTGGCGGTGGAGGTTTGGTCACCTCCACCTTTCCGCCGACCGCTGGTCTGGCGGTCTGTTGTGGCGGTCGGATTTTCGGAGGTTTGCCTTCTGCGGGTCAGAATGACCGTGGCGGGTTTCCGCGACCGCGGCGGGATTATGGAGGATTTCTGACCGGCGGTAGGCGCCTTTTACCGCCGAGGTCAGAATGACCCCCATTGTGTTTCTAATGTTAATTCCCTTAGGACCTGCCAACACATCTACAGCCCGACCAGCTAGCTTTATACAAAATTTGGCAGAAAGCTAGCTGCCGGTACGGAAACTGTGCTTTTTGTTATTTGGTGTAAATTAGTTCAGTAGTTTAAGAAATATTCAAGGGCAAATACATTTGTATATCTCTGCCTGAGATTAATCGCAAAATTTATGAAGTTTCTCGAATATGTGTGAAAAAAGAAGCGTTCCAATTGGCTGACCGCAACCTGAATAGAAAGTTGCGGCTGCCATTTTATTTCACGGGAAATGATCCTCGGGGTGAACATTGAAATTGAAAGTGGCAGGTGGAGGTACCCTGACTCCAGGGGTGTGATATAGGTGTGTTTTAGGGGAACATTATAGGTTTAATAATATAATTTTGTGTCATGGCGTGCAATATTTTCGAAACGTCGTGAATTTCCGTGAATTATTTGCAAAATATTCACAATTATGGAAAAAGTTTAAAGAAAAACCACAGACTCAATCATACACTAATTCATTCACTCATACAGGCACTCAGAGGCTCATGCCCCCACTCACACACCCACTCAGACACTCATGCACCCACTCGGACCCACTCAAAGACTCACACACCCACTTTCAGACCCACTCAGACACTCACGCACCCACTCACACATTCACTGACAGAGACAGGCCCTTTGGCCAACCTGCGCTGCGCAATGTCAAAGGTCATGCATGGCATTGGTTTGAGTTGTTATAAGGGCTTGGCATCAAGGCTAGGCCTTGCGACCAACCTTCACCACGCAAGGCAGAATTACTTTTAAAAAACCATAGAAATTCACTGAGAAAAACAAAGGTTGCAGGGACGTTATAGTTAGGTTCTGAATTTACTTGTTCAAAATCATAGAAATTCAGGTAACTATAACTAGCCCCTTAGATAACTATAATTCACGCCTTTGCCATGACAAGCTAATTACTCCACATATTATGTCATTGATGAGATCTTGTATGGCATCTTCAATATCACTGCAACGTTTGCAATAACTTTATCAACCGTGCATGGCAAGGCCACAAGTTATAGTTACCTTAGGGTTGGAGTTATCTTTCCTGAAAGTACTCAAACTATAATTGCTGAATATATATCTATATATATATATAGATATAGATAGATAAGGTACCTGGCCCTTGGGGATGGTGTCCTTGAGCCTAAAGAGGCTTGGGGAGGGGACCCCCTTGCCTATATATATATATATATATATATGTATATATATATATATATATACACATGTATATATATATGTATATATATACTGTACATGTATATATATATATATATATACATATATATATATATATATATATATTTATATATTTTCTTTCTTTTTCACAGTGGCAGTCAGAGGGGCATTTTTAATTGTGTTTTTCTGTCGTTTGATGAATCCTCACAAAACTTTCCCCCCAAACAAGTCCATCCACATCATCTCCATCCTGGAGAGTTTTGCGATGATGTGTCAAGCAGGGGTTGAGAAAAAGGAAGTGGGGGGGTCACAAAAACATTTATTCCCATAAATGATCCATATGAGAAAATAGAAAACCATACAGGGAAAATGGCTTAACAGAATCATTTTGGCAGAATGCTCGATCTTTACTCAGAAAGTACACAATGTTAGAAATCCGGTATTTGGTTGGCAGTCAGGCCCTCTGTCCAAGCAAGGACACTGATTCTAGTCAGTGTAAAGGTGAATCACCCTCAGTTAACCCTTGCTCACCCCCTTGGTAGCTTGGCACGAGCAGGCAGGCTTAACTTCAGAAGCAATGTGTAAAGTACTTGTACCAATGCACACAGTAATACAGTGAAACACTACAAAATGGACACCACACCAGTTAGAAAAATAGGTAATATTTATCTAAATCAAACAAGAGCAAAACAACAAAAATCCAACATACACAAGTCATGATATGAATTTAAAAAAGAATAAGAGTTTTAATCCTTAGAAACAGTGAGAATGCTGTTGTTACACAAACTACCTGGGTAGCGTAAAAAATAAATCCGCACAGACGAGCATGCGAAAAAAACACGTTGATTTCTCACTCGCAAGTTAGACCGTGTGTTGTTCCTCCTCCGGTCAGGTTGTGTGCGATGTTTTTTCTCTCCCACAAGAGAGTGACGGTGTCAGGAAACCATGCTGCGTGCGGCTTGCGTCGTTAACAGAAGCCACTGCAGGTGTTGCACGTTGTTTCTTCAGCTGTGATGCATCGATCTTTAGCCACAATGCTGGTGGAGTGTCGATTTGTTCTGTGAAGCCGACAGCGTGTCATTTATCAGCAGGGTTGCGGGTGGTGTGCCGAAAGTTTCCCCGCACCGTGCTCTTTGCGTGGATTTCTGTCCTGTTTCACAAGCTTCACCTTTCAAAGGGAAACATCCCGAACAACTAGGCCCTAAACAACTACTTGCCTAAACCACTACTGCTAAACAACTAAAATGTCTCAACAACGAAGTACTGAACAACTACTGTCTAAACAAAGATTTTGCCTGAATAACAATTGCCTGAACACCAAATTTTAAGGTTTAAGACTATATGGCCCCCACCCAAGCTATTAAAGGCCCTGGGGATCCCACCCCTGGGGCTTCATTCCATAAGGGGAGGGGGACCTCAGCCCTCCTCCTCAGGTCATTTTCAGATCGTGGGACCGAATCTCCGAGGGACCAATCTAATAAGTTATATGAAGGGGCTGCAAGGCCCTCTTCCCGAACATTATAGGCCACCCCTGTGGCTTAAACGTGTGAGAAAAATGGAGAGGGGTTTCCTCCACAAACCTTAAAAGGCCCCAGGGACCCCATCACTTGGGGCCAAACAACTTTTAAAGGAGAAGGGGGTTGTAGTTCCCCCAACCCTGAGACATTTATGGCCCTGACTCCATCACCCAGGAGAGCTCACTTGCTGTGTCCTGTGGAGCCCACTCCTGAGGCTCAGCAGTTTCCCTGCCAGCACCTGCAGACAAAGTTGCTTTTGCTCCCACATGGTGGGAGCATTTTCAAAACTCCTGCCAAACAAGAGCAAACACAAAGTCTCTAGGCGTGAGCTTTGAAAATGCCACCGAGGGGTCAGCATAAATAAATACTCCCTGGAGCAATGCCGGACCCCGCAGCATGCTGGAAGCAAGCTGGGGCTGCATTGTCCCTGAGGCTTCTCCTGTGTGTCTATGAGGTGTGCCCTGGGTGGGTACCAGAGCACCCACCTTGAAATAATGGGAGCCCTGGAAGTTGGGTTCCATGGGATCGAATACAGCTTGTGGCAAGGGGCAGCACAGACCCCTCCCCTTTTATTAAATATATACTGCCTTGGGGGATGTGGTCCCCAGGACCATAATAGACTCAAGGAGATGGGGTCATTCAACTCTCTCCCCTTTTCATATATACACAGCCCTGGGGAATGAGGTCCCAAGGGGCCATAATTGGCTCTGGGACCATGTTGCTCCCCTCCACTTGAAAATAAAAAAATGACCCTGGGGATGGGGTTCACACAGACTTGTAAGGCTTGGCAAAGGGCTGTAGTGCCCTTCCTCTTATTTAACATATTGGACTTTGGTGTGCCTGTGGCTAAAATGGCTCGTGGAGTGGGGCCACAAGCCCCACGCCCCATAAATAAGGTACCTGACTCTAGGGGGATAGGGACCCGAGAGCCAAATGAGGCTCGGGGAGGGGGCCATGCAACCCTTCTACCCTTTAAACAAAAAATACAGCTCTGAGGATGTAGTCCCCAGGGCCTTATGAGACTCGTGGAGGGTGGCCACACAGCCCCTCACCACTTAAAAAATAAATGGCCCTAGGGGATGGGTTCCCTGTGGCCACAGGCCAAGCACAGTTGCCAGCCTCCCGCTGCACAAAGGTCAAAGGCCATGTGTGGTGGAAGGTTGGCCTTACGTATTGTAATAATAGATTCATTTACATTAAAAAAACCTAGACATTTACTGGAAAGACAAATGTTAAAGTAATGTTATAGTTACATGAATATGTCAGTGACACCATTAATGTTTTGACCTAAAAAGAACACAGAAATTCACCATTTACTTGCGCCCCCGCCATATACTGCCTTTGACCTTATATATTACTTCACTTATGACATGTTTCATGACATTACTTATAACATCACTGAAGACATCTCAAATGACATCACTGATTACATCATCTGAGAGGTCGTGTTTGTTTTATAGTTTATATTGTGGTGGGTAGCTACCAAATTATGTTTCAACCTAATTTTTTACAGCCTGTGGCCTGGTACTGGGTGTACATTGTGACAAAACAGTGTTTTGGCTCTGGAGGATAAGTTTTCAACGGTTCTATGTAGAAGATATGAAGTATGGTAAGCAGCTTTGAGTTATTAGACAGAATTGTCTCAGCATGACAATTTCTACATGACATAGAATACTGTGTGCACCAGACTCTAACTTACGCAAATGTGCATATTTAGCTTCAGAAGTTGATGTATCTGTAATGTTTTAAAAAAGAACAGGTGAAGGACGGAAATCAGTCTTGACCCTATTTCCATGGGAACAGTCCAGCTCGAACTGCCAGGTCAGGTCTTCCCTGGACCAGAAACAAGCATCCTGGGAACAGTTTCAGGGTATCACCCCTCTTCAGCCAGGCTAGCTTGAATCTTGTGGCATAGTGAGCACGGGACCCACATCTGGGCATACCCTTCTCACTTGGGGCAACAAATGGAAAAAGTTGATGGACGGAATGCAGACCAAATCAAACATTCACCCCTAGTCAAAGATCTAGAATTAATCCATCAGTTTTTTTGCTCACCATGCCATTCCAGTTTGGACCCAGCCATATGCAAATCAGTCTTGACCCTGTTCCCCATGGGAACAGTCCAGCCCGAACTGCCAAGCCAGGTCCTCACACACACATCAGCGGCCCGTGGGATGAGGTTAGGCATCCACTTCCTCCTCATGCCACTGGCTAAGCTTTTTCACCACCATGGGGGCACATATCCTTCCTACACTTTGCTCTTGGATCACTCACCAGGGTTTCAACTCCTGGTGTCTCCAGGATAGGCCAACTAGTTAGAAATCTCACCTAAATCCTGAGATGAAAATATAAGACCATATTAACACATATTACTTGTGAGAAAGTGGATTATTAGTTGGGGTGGAAGGAAGTTCACTACAAGTAATAATGGCTCTATTCTTTGTAGGTTCAGTAAAACATTTCAGTAATTTAAATGTAAGCTCAGCACATGGTAGCTATGGACCAGAGGAAAAAGACTTAACTTAAAAAAAAGCGTAAAGCATTTAGAAATACCAAAACAGCTTTAAAGACAAAAGCACAGTACTATAAAAAAAACACTCCACTCTTTAACGGTAAAGCATATTGTCTACTTGTCCTGCAAGCTGAGGCACATGTCTGCAACCACGGCAGTGCAGTGAATGGAGGACCATAGACACGTCAGGGGGAGGATGGTCCCCAGCCCTGCAGCAGGTACAAATGGCAAATGATAAATACACCACCGCTCAATTGAAGGCCACCAAGACTACGACCAAGAAGAGGGTGGCACTTGGGCTGTTCACGATGCCAGACAATGCAATGATCCTGGAGGACATTCAGGCATATGTGCAGCACTGGTTCAAGCTGCTTTGCGTAGATGTGGCTCTGCTGCGACAAGATTTGCGTACAACCATAGATAGGGTCACAGGAGCCAAAGATCATATCTCAGAGCTAGAAGGCTGTGTTGCCACACTTAAAGCAGAAATAGTGCACCTCTCGACCACTTCTTGGACCCTGGAACACCAGGCAGAAGAGGCTGAAAATCACATATGAATGAGTAATCTGCACTTTGTTGGCTTTTCTGAGGGGTTGGAGAAGTCCACGCCTGATGCCGTCCTGGAAAATTGGCTCTTCACCAGGATTCAGTGCGAGAGGCTTTCTCATTGTTTGTGGTTGAATGGGCCCAAAGATCACTAGTGGGATGGCCCGTCTGGGTGCCTGCCCAGTTCCATGACAACTTAAGTACTTGATTACAGAGACTTGGATTTGATACTTAAAATGGCTTGCGAAAAATTAGGTGCAGCAGCAACATAAGTTCTTCAAAGCTGTTAAACCAAAACTGATGACAATAAGGGTGTCCAACATGCTTATGTTTCCTGCTAAACTGTGGGTGATTCACCCCTCTATATCCTACTTCAATGATACTCGGCTGTGGCCTGGGAATGGGTTATGGAGCAATGGTCCCTGTGATGCACTTGTGGGCAAGATTACACTGACTGACCCATTTGCGGGCCTAATGATGGAGCCGCCCTGTAGGTGGGAAAGCGAGGCTTTGCCGATTCTAATGACCTGCCTTTTCAGCAGGGGGATAGCCAGCAACACAGAATCCTTGTGTTCTTTACATATCTTTCTTTTGATTGGGGGTGCAGGGGATCGATATGAACACTGTCATTGTAGATGTTATAATTTGTATTCTTTTTGTTCGGGTGACAGATGCTTGTTGGATGGAAGTGCAGGGTGAGGGAATTTGGAGGACGTTCATTGGGTGGGGTTTGGCCCAGTTGGCCCTGGTTTCCACAGTTTTGCACACAATAGTCAGTCCACACTTTGACACTCTTTTGTCTCACAGGCATGCTTTGCTAGAAACAAGAGAAGCCCTACATATTTGGACACGGCTGAGGTGCCTGCAGGGCCCCCCTCCTAATATCAGACATCAATCAATCAGGAGTTGTAAAGTGCAGCTAATTACCAGACAGAGTATCCAGTCACTTGCAGGTCCCCAAGGCTCATTGAACAGCAAGGACCTGAGGGCTCTTCAGAATTCTGAAAGTGTGGTGGCGGTCTGGAGTTGCTTGGGGAGTCTGCATAAAAAATGGGGGGAAAGCAAGGAGGAAGCAGTGAAAATGAGGAACATTCACTGAGTCGATATGTACAGTTTCAAAGTTATGACATGGAATGTTAATGAGTTAATTGCCTGGATCAAGAGGGGGAAGTACTGGGTTTTGCTAAGCGCTGTGTGCCGAAAATCCTTTTACTGCGAGAGATTCATTTGTTGAGCACAAACTGTCAACTCCTAGCTTATTATGGCTATAATAAAGTTTACCATGCCAAATACTCCAGGGGTTTCCTGGAAGTGGCAATCCTAATACACAAGATACTTCCCGTGGTATTGTCCCAGGTTGACTGCAGATATTTGGTGGTTGAGAGGATGATCTCTGGGCAGGCATGAAGTCTGGTTTATGTCTACGTTCCCCCAGAGCTGCTAGGAAGGCCAGGGCTGGAAGTAGTGAAAGAGGTGGTGATGCAGTGATGTCTCCTACAGAATGACAGCTCAAGAGTGACAGGGCAAGCTCAAGGATCGAGTTCAAGGCTAGCAATCTGTGCTGACAGCCTTGGTCTCAGTGATGTCTGGTGAGTCTGAAATCCCACAGCAATGGAATGACACACTTTCAAGCACAGGAACTCAAGGAATTCCTATAACTGAATAATGGGTCAATGGACCCTCCTGGGTGTTGGGATAGCCTGGCTTCACCTTAAAGCCAGGGACAGGCTACAGATTATAGATTTAGAAGCCTTTATCAACCACCTAGAGTGGGTAATAGACATGGGGAGCCAGTGTAACATCAATTGGAGTTGGATCGGATGATGATGCAACAAATCTGCCTTTCTGAGGCACACTAGTGCTGGATTGCATCTACCAGCTGGGATTATGAAGGGGGGGATAAGTCTAGTGAACTGCTTTACTAGCTGGCGCCCCTTGAGTGGTTGAGTGTTGTCCCAGGGATTAGGGAGCCTTCCTTAATGTGAAAAACAAATGCAGAGGTGATTGCAGAGGCTTTTCCCTGGTATTGCCAGACTCTTTATGAGAAAGAAGACAGCCCACAGGGGATAAGTATAGACACCTGGTAGTGAACCTACCTTTAAAGACTTGGAAACTTAGAGCAACCCCTCAAACTAGCAGAACTAGAGGAAGCCCTTAGGGGCCTGAATCAAAACTAAGGGAAGCCCTTAGGAGCCTGAATCTGGGGAGGAAGCCAGGACTGGACCATTTCCTGATTGAATATTATCACAAGCTTCGGAGATTTCTCCTACACCCTTTACTGGCTATGTATAATGAAGCTATTGAGAAAGATCACTTTCCAGCCATTGAGAAAGCTAGTGAACCTACCTTTACAGACTGTACCCAAGGAAGAACAGGAAAACTTAGAGCAACCCCTCAAGCTAGCAGAAATAGAGAAAGCCCTTAGGGGCCTCAATCCGGGGGTTTCCTGATTATCACAAGCTTTGGAGATTTCTCCGACACCCTTTACTGGCAATGTATAATGAAGCCAGTGAGAAAGGTCACTTCCCAGCCATTGAGAAAGGTAATTTTATAAAGAGGGATGCTCCCCAGAGGATTTCTCTATTTACCATCCCATTTATCTGATCAAAAGTGAGCCCAAACTGTACGCCAAGGTACTAGCCAACAGACACAATAGAGTGATGCACCACTGGTTCACTTAGACTAATGTGGCTTTATGCTGCATCGTAGCACTAGGCATTGCATACATATGGTGCACACTGCTCTAGGAGATAAGCGCTGCCTGACTGGCCCCTAGTCCTTCCTATTGATGTTGAGAAAGCTCTCAACTTCCTCGATTGGGACTTCCTCTGGGAGGTACTTGGGCAGCTGTACTTTGGACCACAATTTATATCATATGTGAAACTGCTCTATGTGAGCCCCTAGTCACAGGTGCATGTTAATGGGAGTATTATCCTGAAAATGTCCTACCCACTAGAGTGCCCGAAAGGGTTTCCGTCTTTCACCTTCGCTCTTTGCACTGGCAATGGAACCTCTGGCATCATAGGTCAGATGCAATGTTGAGATATGGAAGTTTTCCTGGGGTGATGAGACAGGGGACTGGGTAGCGCTATACGTGGATGACGTGTTGCGGTTTGTCTCCCACCCAGAGACCAGGAGACCACAATTATTTGACTTGGTAGACTTATATGGGCAAAACTCTGGCCTCAGGGTCAACTGGAACAAATTGCTACTATTTCCCACATTGGGAGGAGATGAGGTGGAAATTTTGCAGGGCCCAGTGACTGTCCGCTGGCTGAGTTTCCAGTGCTTCGGAATATACAATCTCCCATACCTCATGTGGTCCTTGAACTTAAAAACACTAGCGAATGTTATAAATAGGGATCTGGAAAAGCGGACCTGTCTGCCCCTTAATATTTTGAGGCTCGCTTCAAAATGAGAGTTCTGCTGAGCTTCTTGTATGTGTTAGGAAATTTTACCCAAGAGATCCCACAAACATGGTTAGCGAAGGTGTAGGCCACAGTGTAAACATTCTTATGGACCATTGAGACTTCCCTTATTGCCTTCAACAAGTGCTCCAAGTCCACTTATGACAGAGGAATGGCAGCTGCAGAAATACATTTGTATTACTGGGACTCCCAGCTAGTATCTCTGAATGACTGGTTGTACACAGGGTGGCAGGTTCCAAACAGAAGTGACTGCCATTGGGTGGGATACTTTCATGGACATAGTGTAAGGAGCTCTGATCTTACTTTCCACCCCAGACCTGACAACAGTAGTGCTCCGGACTTGGAGGGTGGTGCAGGGCTGGACAAGATAGGAGGGGAAAATCACCTCAGAGACTCTCTGTGGAGGGGCTGCAATCTGAAACAAGTGGTACCATTGGAAGGCCTTGCCAAATGGGACAAAATAGGAATTTCCAAGATGGGAGATATCTGACAGGGAGGGGGACTAAGGTCCTTTCAATATTTGCATAGAGAATTCAAACTAAACCAGCCACAATTCTACAAGTACCTACAACTCAGGCATCCACTCGGATCCTGCAAGATGGGTCTTATGGGGTCCCAGAATTTAGCCCCGTGGAAACACACATACTAATGGGACACCTGGGAAAAGGGGGGATATAGCACATTTAGAAATCTCTAGTACTTAATATGTCAGACCTCCTCTCCCCCCTGGAAAGTAAATGGGAAGCACTAGTGGGCTTCCTGGAGTTCTGTGAGTTGATCGAGGCACCCGTGGACCCACAAGAACTTGTCATGTCGGCCAGACTCCAGCTGATCCATCTGAAATACTTGCATGTGCCTTCCCTGATACCGGTGTTAACATAGAGAGTGCACCAGCTTTTCACCCCTGCACATACCCAATACTCTGCCTAATGATTTGCATGTGCACCGTCATTGAGGAGTACTGGACATCTGTATTCCGTTAATTTGCCAAGATTCTCTAGTGGCCCATTGTTGTCTCCTCAAGTACAGCCCTCATAGGACTGCTTGAGGATATGGGTGAGAGAAGGGGAGAGATAGCGCCAGTGCAGCTAGGCACTCTCATAGCTAAGAGGGACATTGATAAGGCCTGGAACTCTCCCAGCCCACTGTCACTGCAAAAATGGGGCAGAACGGATTGGTGAGTGATGATAGAAGAGCCATAAATACTGTAAGAGGATGCCCTTGCAAACACAAAACAATCTGGGGCAACTAGTGGGATCACTATGGACTGGACTAATGTGTGTGCCATTTCCACTGGTATGCCTGCTACCATAATTGTATGTGACCATGTGTGCTGTATGTTTCTTTTGGTTGTTTATTAAAATCAAAACACTGTTGGTTATTAAAATACTAGAGAATAGTTTGCTGACTAAACTGACACCAATACGGCAAAAATCCAATGAGAGGAACTAGAGATATGAATGTTTTAAGGTTTTAAATAAGAATAGCTGCAAAAAGGACAAAATGCCAACTGTGCAACTAGTTGGCTGGGCCAAGACAAAGGTAAGTTTAAGGCCGACCATGATTGAGCGCAAGTCATATACAAGGACCAGGTAGATCCTGGTCAAAGAGTTATCTTCGAAGAAGGTAGACTCCTCAGTGGCTAAATCTACAGACTGGATCCGAAGTAGGGCTCATTGACAATGGGTTGGCAAACAATGCAGTCTCAGTAAAGTCATCAACAAGAGGTTAAAGCTCTGAGCAAAGAAAAATCTGGAGTTCGCACCCACAAAGCTACAAACATTGATTAACGGTTGCTTGGCTTTGCAACCGATAAAGATTTCTATCTTTGGACGTAGACTCTTTTGTTGATGTCAAATTTCCTCAGTAAGCAAGGCTGCAGACTATAGCTGGTGAGGACTCAATGTCGTTGGATGCTGATAGGCATCAGGTCCCTGAATCAGTTCTGCTGCTGCGGAATAGAAAGAAGTAGGAGCAATGGTGGTCAGGCCCTCCAGAGATACACCCTCGGAGGACCGACATGAGTTGGTCCTGGTCACCTGTTGGTCCCTCAAACAAAAAGCCTTGAAAACATTTCTAAGTCCCAGGTTTTCGTTTTACAGGAGTCCACTCCGGCACCAGCCCAGGGTTCAAGGACCTCAGGAACAGCACTTGGGGATCAGGACTCACCCCAACAGAAGCCACCAGCAGGGTCCAGAGTAGGTCCATTTGATACAGGTTAGCTGAGGTGTTTCAAGAAAGTGGGCTTCTTGCAGCTTTTGTGTCTCTGTAGCTTAACCTGCTTACCCTTGGAGTCCATCCGGGTCCTGGTTACAATTGGGAGCAGGTACAGCCCCTGTGGTTCTCCTCACAGGTCTCAAAAGTGGGTGCAGTCATTGATCTGTCTTCCAGAGTTCCAGTAGTGTTCTGAAGGAGATACCCAGGGGTGCTACATTTATGTAAGTGGGGGTGACTCCAGACTCCCTCCCTATCCAAGAGGCTAAAAAGTCCCAGCTACAACCCACTTTTGTAGCAGTTCCTTTGAGTCCTACTACTAAAATTCCCACAATGCCTTTCATGTCCATCATGACACCTTCCAGCTAGTAGTTCTGAATGACTAGTTGCATGGAGGGTGGAAAACACTCGTATGTACCAATAGGACTGCTTACATTGCCTTCAGCTGAGTCCACTTATGATGGAGGAATGGTGGCTGCGGACATACAATTGTAATACTAGGCTACCCAGTAAGTAGCCCTGAATGACTGGTTGCTCTGAGGGTAGAAGGGTCTAGCCTTCCAAAACTGGATGGAAATGACCAACATGAGGTGGGATGCTATAATGGACGTAGCCTATGGAGCTCCAATCCTACCAATCATACCAGACCTACCTACAGAGGTACCCCTGACTTGGAGAGTAGTGCAGCGCTGGACAAGATAGCAGCTTACCACCCAAAAGGTCTAGCCAGGGAACTAAGAAAACCCTCCCCTGTGGTCACTCAAAACCAGTTCTGGGAGCAGCTTCTCTCACTAGGATTCGTACCTGGCTGGCAAGAAGGTTAATAGAGTGAACCAGACCAGGTGTGAGCTATATTTTCTTGTGACAGAGCAGAGTCCATTTAAGATAATTAAGTTCCTGGACACTGCCCAGAAGGTCATTCTGTCAGAGGAACAGGACATCTTCCCATACCTAGCCCTTCTTCTCAGTTCTGGGAGCCAATTCACACATCATCAAGGAGCTTTTGATAAACTAAGTGACAATTGGAAGCTCATGCAAATGGGCTTCTAGAGGTTTTGGGCAGGTAAAATTGTGACTTTAAAGCATCTTTTATACAAGATGTGTTACAAATCCGACTTTACCAATGAATTGAATTTGTAATAAAAATTTCAAAAGAGTCCAAGAATATCTGGCTCATACTCAGACATAAAATGATATAATTTTACTATTAAGTTCCTATGGATTGAGCACCTAACCCTACTACTTTGAAAATAGCATTTTAGGCCTTTTCTCTGTAAGGACATGTTTTACATTAAACTTTTACATGCCCAACTTTTAAATTCAAAGCAGCCTGCCTTATGGGCACTTCAGGCAAACTGCTCTCTGTGAGCCCCTCACCTGAATTCCAGGTGTTCCGATGGGGCGATGACAATTCCTCAATCCTGGTGAGGACTAAAGTGACAGCGATGAAGAGCACATTGCCCTCTCCCAAGTCTTCAAGGGGAAGGGGGTTTTAGGAAAAGAGAAAATACCAGCTTCTGTTTCGTGGACTGGCAGACTTCTGATTTCTCAAAATATTGGGTTATTGGTTTTCAGGAATCTGGGCTGCACAAGAATTACTTCATTAATACATTGAACTTGCATAAACTATTGTACATTGCATAATGTCAGTTATTGTTGACACATTATGCATATGTTTTTATAAGGCTGAACAAGTCTCTTCCTCTTTTTACAATACTTTCAGAGTCTCTAAACCAAACTCAAAAACAATCAACTTGACTGAAGGGCTTCTTAGTGCCCAATAATAGTTTAGATAAACTTGCTCTATTCCAATCTCTTAATTTTCAGGAGATTGCTTGTTACAGGAAATACGTCTTTCCTTAATGTCTGATTAGTGGTATCTTGGATTCTCACCCAAATGATAAATCACGCTAGTTCTTATTGTCATAAATGATTTAAAAGACAGAGCTCTGTTTTGTTTCATTTAGGTGACTAATCTTTCTTTATCTTGAAATTAAGTTACTTGCTTGAAAATTTCAGAAGAACCCAATTTTTTTTTTCACCTTTCTCATTTTCTCTCTTTTACAGGAAGTGCAGGATCGTTGACCGAAGACAGAAGATGAGACCCGGGACTCTGCAGGAAGTCGGCTGGAGGGCAAGGATCACCAGAACTTGGCTGGTGGCTGTCCGGAGGACGAGAAAAGCTTGACCTTGACTGTAAGCTGGTTGGAGGAGGAGGAACACTGGAACTTGACTGGAGGCAGGCTGGAGAGCAAGGAACTTGACTTGCACTAGAATTTGACGCGAGGCAGGCTGGAGGACAAGGAACTTGGCTGGAAACGGGTGAGCAGAGCAATAGGTACGAAACCCAGCAAGGCCTCAGACTCACAAGCCTCCTTAAATAATTAAATGTGCACATGTGCCTTTTGCCAATTGATTGCTTATTAAGGAAATAAGAAATTATCCTTCTGATTGTAGCACATGTTCAATACAGATCACATTGTGGAAAGCACATGTTTTGGCAGTTACAGTTGGAGCAGGTTGAAAGGCAGTTGTTTGCTTGTTAAGGAAATGAGAAATTATTCTCCTGATTGTGGCACATATGCATTATAGATCACATTGTGAAGAGGACATGTTTTGGCAGTTACAGTTGGAGCAGGCGGAATACAATGTGCATAATCAACAAGCATTGGTTATAATAAATGAAACATTTAACAAGCATTGGTTATTGCAAACTTAACATTCAAGGATGTAATGAATATACCCAAATAAGTCTGAATGTTGCAAGCAACAGCATTGTACTGTAACCAAGCTCTTGGATGTGTTAGTGTACTCACAAAATACACTCAGGGCTAACTTATTCATATTTAAAATGAGGGTTTTGGGCTCTTTGAAGGAATTATATTTGACAAGTCCAGTTTGGCATTTATACATGCATAGCTATGTTACATATGGCAGGTATTTAGTCATGTTTTGCACTGTGGGACAACTCTTTGCAGGTGTTCACCCTCTGATCATTTTTACAGATATTTAGATCCAAAATAGGTGATGGGAGAAAAAGCTCCCTCAACCAATTCAATTGGTTTATTTTTTTAATTGTTGGATTTGTGGATATCCTCAGATCCAGTGATAACCATATATTAACAGTCCAGGTGTATCTACATTTTAACCACTTTATGTCCAACTTGAAAACCTCTTTAAGTGTTAAAGTTTTCAAAACGTACTGAACGGATTTAGACCAAACCAGCAAAAGCTCAGTAAAATTCTAACTTTGGTGAAATTGTGCGTCAGCCAGTTTTTCTGTATTGACGAGCAACAAATTCTATGAGATTTGAAAGGGAAAATGATACTCTTGACCCCCCCCTTTTCAACACCAGCTCCCGTTTGTGGAATGGCAAGAAACTTGCTATGAACAACCAAATGTGGATACATTTTTTTTTTAGAAATTGACTTCAAAGTTAATAAGAAAACAAAAAATGCTTTTGTATAGAAACTCTGGCCTAACCGTAGCTACATTGGTGCGGAGACAAATATGGACTTGCTATGACATCCTTGCAATAACTCAAGGATAATGCATTCCAGAGAAGCAAAAATATTTCCTGCCCACATGTTCTGACTGAAAAGTCTTTCTCAAGCCAAAAGCTCAGGGGCCTGACATTCAATATCCTTTAACATATTTGAAAAAGAATAGATATAACACATGAACAGTCCCTTATATTGCTATACAAAAAACAGATTTACATTCTGTTCACAAACAGGAGATTACAAACACAATATGACATTTTCAAAATGATCTTTAAATCCAGAATATAATGTAATAATTCTATATAAATCATGATTTAATGCCACGTAGTGGTGTATATGCATACCAAAAACACATTGTATTGTATTGTTTTGTAATCGTATTTATATAGCGCTTACTACCCCTGACGAGGCGTCGAAGCGCTTTTCGATGAGTAGCACGCTACTCCGGAACCCAACAAGAATTAGTGATGGATTAGTATCGTTAAATAATGAGTACAGTTTTAGTATTATTATGAGTTAATTTGAGCCGCGGATATGAGAGTTTGTTAGTTAGACTGGAGTAATGGAGGGGTGAAGGAGGAAATAAATCCAGAGGTGTTAATTGGGAGTATATCCTTCATTTACTCAACCCAAAGGCTTGGGATGAGTAAAGGGGGGTGGAGGGGGAAGAGTATGTGGAAGGGCTAGGGAGAGCATAGTAGCAGGGTTAGATGAATGCAGGAGAATTTAGTAGGGTTGTGTGGGAGGTCACACAGGTAGAGTGAGGTTTGGTGAGTTAGATGTGGAGGGAAGAGATTAGACAGAGATATTTAGGAGATGAAAGTGGTAGAAGAGATTTGGGATGAGTCAGAGTGAGAATGGAGGATAGTATGATAGAGACATGACATAATAGTGATGAGTAGATAAGTGTGATAAGATGAGAGCCGGAATTCAGCCATGCAATGATCCACGAACATGCCAAGCACAAAAACAACATATACATATATATATATATATATATATATATATATATATATATATATATATATATATACATATGTATATATATATATATATAAATATATATATATATATATACACACACACACATATGCACATACAATACATAATTAGAAACATGGGTAAAAAATACTTAGTCAGACAGGTTTAAAGAGTGTGTGTGTGTGTTTTATTGTTATGACATAGTAGCAATACATATTTTCCAAAGAAGCTATAAATAAATAGAAATATACATATAATCTGAAAAAATATTTATCCACATAGGCATATGCAGTTCATAGTTGTTTGAAAAAGGTGGTTATGAAGGAAAGAGTCAACTCTTGAGTAGTTTTCTGAAGACAAGAAAGTTATCTGTGGCTCTTATAGTTGGGGGTAATGAATTCCATAGTTTGGCTGCTTGGACGGAGAAGGATGTACCACCTATAGTCTTTTTCTTGTATGGTGGTGTTCTAAGGAGGGGTGCCAGTCTTGAGCGGAGGGTTCTTTGTTGGATGTAATTGGTCATTTTCTTTCTGATAAAAAGCGGTCCTGTTCCATGTATAGTTTTCTGGGTGATACAAAGCAGCTTGAAAGTGCATCTTCTGGCAACGGGTAACCAGTGTAGTGCTCTTAAGGCAGGGGAGATGCGGCTTTATATGTAGTAGTAGCCTGGCTGTGGAATTCTGGATACGTTATAGTTTTTTCATAACAGATAGAGATGATCAATGGTAGAGGCTATTGGCATAATCCAGTTTGGATAGTACAAGTGAGATGGTAGCTTGCACCTTGTTTGGAAATCCGAGGTGGGGGAAGATGCGTCGTAAAGTCTTTAAGGTGATGAAGCTTGTGCGTGCTAATTTGTCTACTTGGGCATTCATAGTTAACTTGGAATCCATGGTATTCCTAGGTTTTTAACTACCTTGGATAATTGAGGAGGTGGTCCGAGATCGTCAGGCCAGACGCACAGAGGGTCATAACTTTTCCAGTCACCACATATGAGTATTTCTGTTTTGGAGGTATTTAGTTTGAGATGGCTCCAGGTCATCCACTGATCAACGGCTCTGAGGCAACTGAAGATTTGTGAGTTTTCAATGTTTTTGAGGTCTTCTAATTTAAGTAGTATTTGTGTGTCATCTGCATAGTTGTAGCATGTGAGATGGAAATCATTGATCAGTTCTGGTAAAGATATCATGTAGATGTTGAAAAGCAAAAGTGAGATGATTGACCCTTGGGGGATCCCTGCTTTTGTGAGGTAGGGTTCAGACGAGAAGGGGGGCGAGTGGATGATATTTGCTCTTTTTTAAAGATAGAAAGTAATCCAGTCAAGAGCAATCCCTTGTATGCCGGCTTCATGGAGTCTTTGAGTTAGGGCGTCATGGTCAACCGTATCAAAGGCAGCCTGTATTCCTTCTGTTTCTTGTATATGAGACAATTATGTATTAAACTGTGTTGACATGCAGTTAGAAACAAACACATAGGACCAGTGAGGGTTTAAAAGATTCGCAAAAACAGCAAGATAGCTAGACTTCGGAAGGGGATGACAAGTGAGACCTTTCACTAGATTTAAGAGCGCTTTTCACTGAGCCGAGTTTAAAAACAACCCTGAATAAAGCAGGCTTCATCCAGGGTGTGAAAACATACCAAGGTCTGGCAGAGGCATTGTGCTATAGTTGCATGTATACAGTGCTTCAGGTCCTGTCGAGATTTTGGACTGGTAACAGGCTATTTTGTGGGATTGTTATGTTTTTTTTTTTTTTCTTAGTGTTTCATAAAGGGAGAACCTTCTACTCTGTGTCTCCAGTAGCGGAAGATAGAACCCGCTCGTCACAGTCTTATACGAATTACGCTCCAGTACATCATCAATTCACCTCCAGGAAGGATTCTAGATTTTTTCTGCTATGGAATCTCTGAGCGCAGAGCCTTCCTTTATCTTTGCCAAGCCCAAGAGTTAGGATGGCTTGTCCTTTCCAGAAGCTGAGCTTCAACTGGGGCACCTGCTACGTTTATATTTGTAAGTGCTTCCTGTTGAGGTTTAGTTTCTGTAAAATGAGCATCATGGCCTACCCAACCGGAGTATTTTCTACCAGTAAGTCAGTAAGCGTTACCTAGCATGTTTTATATGCACCGTTTATATTGTACACTAAAGCTACGTGAATGGACCACATTGAAAACGTCTCCAGCAACCCTGTGAGTCCTTGGCAATGTGATTGTTACTAGTGGGTCTTTGTAGAGATGCCCTTGTGCTTCTGCGCATCAACAACGCACCACCTGACTCGGCGGTAAACGCAGTGGGGTCGTTTTGGAAAGCTGTCCATCATCCTGGTAAAAGCAGGAATTCCTTTGCCTACTTCGAGGGTGGCCGGGGCGTGGCTCCAGGAGAGGACCATAGCACCCGCGCGTCACAGTCAGATACAGATTACGCTCCTGTACATCATCAATTCCCCCCCAGGAAGGATTCTAGATCTTTTCTGCTATGGAATCTCTGAGCGCACAGCCTTGCTTTATCTTTGCCAATCCTAAGAGTTAGGGTTGCTTGTCCTTTCCAGAAGCTGAGCTTCAACTAGGGTACCTGCTACGTTTATATTTGTAAGTGCTTCCTTTGAGATTTAGTTTCTGTAAAATGAGCATCATGGCCTACCCAACCGGAGTATTTTCTACGAGTAAGTCAGTAAGCGTTACCTAGCATGTTTTTTTTTATTTTTTTTACGCCCTGTTTATATTGTACACTAAGGCTACGTGATGGGTCATGGGGGAAACGTCTCCAACAACCTTGTGTGACTTTGGCAATGTGATTGTTACTAGTGCGTCTTTGTGGAGATGTCCTCATGCTTCTGCGCATCAACAACGCACCACCTGAATCGGCGGTAAACACAGTGGGGTCGTTTTGGAAAGCTGTCCATCATCCTGGTAAAAGGCGGGAATTCTTTTGCCTACTTCGAGGGTGGACGGGGCGTGGCTCAGCTTATTAGCTGTTTTTTAGAATAATGGCTACTGATAATCATTATTACTAAAGACATGTTATACAGTGAAAACATAGGAACAGCCATGTAGAGAAGCTGAGTCACTGCTTCCCAGAATGACCTGCATTATCAATTCATAATCCATCCCCTGTGGCCTTGTACTATATTGTCAATATTGATGTGATTAAAATTGCAAAATAAAACTACAGTGATTGTGGCAAAGCCTCTGCTTATTTATTGAAACAATATATCCTACTATGCATTGTTGTAGCATTTATCCAATTGACTAATGCACGCTCCAAGAGGGCTGTTTCAAAATATTTACTGGGATTAGTAAATGAGGTATATACAAAATTCAAATGGGCTTGCACAGCATTCTGATACATTCAAGTCAAGGACTATTCTACGAGCATGGGTCCAGTAAGGTGTTCCAAATTTTCACATATACCAAATATTATTCATTCCTATTCAGTCCATAAGACTGTTAGCTATTGGGTTCTAAAATGCATCTAGATTGGAGCCTACATAAATGCCAAGCTTGTCAATGCCAAAAAGAATTAGATCAACATTGTTATTATTATATTAAACTCTAAAATCTTTAGCTTCAGGGTATGACAAATCCACATTTCATATTGCCCTCTACTGTTTGAACATTCTCTAACAGAGAGGAAATTGTTCCCTACACAGAGCTTCTTACTGGGACACTCTTTGGCATATCTACAAAGGAATGATTTACATGTGCTTTATTAGGAATCTTTCTCATCCTATGTTTTGACATGGGGAATGGACTATGACTGGGACTGTGCTTACAAGCCTTACATGTCCATAAATTTACAAAATCTTTTTATGTATCTCAATAGAGATTCGTAAGACACCAGCTTGCCATTTTCCCTTCTCTGAATGGTAAGTTATGCCCACACTTGCCCTTTGAACAAGGGAATTCTAGCAGGTGTGGTCATGATTGAACCCTGATATGCTTAGTCCATAAACATCTGAAGAGTCCTGCTGAAATGAGTCTAACATTAAGGTACCTGTCAGCGACACACAGTTTAAATAGCATTATTTTAGAACACGCTATTTGAAGCCATTCAAATGTATAGCACGTGTAAAAAATAAATAGTAGATTTAAAAGATGCCCTTATACAGGTGCAAGATTAAATTTTATAAACACAGACCAGATACTTTTTTTTTTTATCTATTGTGCACTTAATAAGCCCTGGCTAGTGATGAATAACAAGGTAAGATTTGCCATCATGAGGGGTGCTTAGTATTTGTTGTATTTCCAAACTCTGAAAGGCAAACAAACTACAGCTCTACATAAGGTTGGTTTACATTTCTGAGAAGCCAGCATGTTTCTAGTCGTTTGTCCTGACAAAAAATAAAAAACGAATTATATATGAGTAAAATGTTCCTTGTTCCCTGAAAGGGTTGAAGACACTGCTTTTATATTCATTATATTGTGGGAGAAAACAATTATTTCACCAATTTGCGCAGAGACTTGGTATTAACTAATATTAGAACACTGCCTGCTTATGAGTATATTATTATGAAGGCTGACAGCACACTATCAAAACATTCAAATAATGTAAAATATATTGTCATACAATAGTTTTCATAAATACAAAGACATGGCAAAGAGTTCTAAATAGTCAACAATGTATGGGGCCCTTATGCCTAATGCCCTAATAAAATGATGGACAGCTACACACTGTGATAGGCACCAGTACAATCAATGCAGAACATGCTTGATTACATATTGTATAAGAGCTTAGCTTTTCTGTAAGTGAATAATGGGTTAGGACCCAGTTCCCCTCACATTATCTACTTTAGTGATTTTTCAGTGCTTGATTAGAAATGAATTTGGTGATGTAGGTCAATATCAATCTAATTGGAGGATTGCCAAGGAGAAGTACCACTATTGGTAGCAATAAGTAGAGTCTTCCTAGATTTAAAGTCTGCTTTCATGAGGCTGGTGTTAAAACCTCATAGGGATACTCTATTATCCAAACTCATGGTAGAAGGTAGTTTTTCCTTTTACACACCCTTACTTTGTACTGCAATTGCAGTAGGAGCTTCCCTTAGATGATCTATATTATGTTACTTGGGTGATAGCTGTCTGTATACAACACAATGGGGGTTATTCCAACTTTGGAGGAGGTGTTAATCCGTCCCAAAAGTGACGGTAAAGTGACGGATATACCACCAGCCGTATTACGAGTTCCATAGGATATAATGGACTCGTAATACGGCTGGTGGTAAATCCGTCACTTTTCCGTCACTTTTGGGACGGATTAACACCTCCTCCAAAGTTGGAATAACCCCCAATATTCCTTATTCTGTGGTTAAATGTGACCAGCTGTTCTTATGTGAGTTCTCAATGTAAATCCAAATATTCTACACTATCACAGCACTTCCTATGTAGAAAGGTAAGATTAAACACAATATTGCACAGTGTTGATGTGAACTTATAGACATGTGTGAGTGTCCAACATCAAATTAAAATGTCATACCTGAGCCAAGGAGGGCCATGTTGTGGAAAACTCATATAGTTGTGGCTATACTCTCTGCTCCTACCAAAACACTACAAACAAATTTGCATAGCTGGGGCTGAAACATGAGACCATTCCTAAAGTGAAACCAATCATTTCAAGGAACATTTTAGTATGTTTACATAGGTCAAACAGTCAGGTCTGAAATTGATTTTGTTGTGAACTTAATACAGCATCACGTTTGATACATTTGTGAAGTGCACAAACATCTAATGTTATCATGATATATATGGACTCCCATTTAATAACCCAAAAAATCAGTGCTATCCCTTACATAACAAGGGAGAAAGGAGATAATTGAAAACTAAAAATGGTTCACATAAATGGAAGCATTTGCAAAACTTCTTCCAAAAGAGGAAACAATCATTCTACCTAAGGGTAGACCATGGAGGCTTTGGTAAGGTTTTCATACACTTTGATTACCAAATAGATGTTATGTTGTATAGTCGTGTCTTGTTTTAGAAAGTATTATTCTTCAAAATCTAAGATACTCTCTTCTAATCTGACAATTTCTCATAATATCTTGAAATGCTAGCTATGTGATCAAAGCAATTCTTTCATAACAGTTCTCAGATAGTAACTGTAAAATAACTTTCTCATGCTATGCTCATCTAAAGGTTTATTGACAATGTTGCTAACCTGGTGTTCAAGTTGCATTTATTTTTAGGTCACATTTCTAATGGAAGGAAGAGCAGTGGAGGTGTGCACTTTTTAAAACTGTGGACTGGTATATCATGAAAAGTATGATGATGATCATGTGCTGATATACATATATATTATTCAGATTTAGTCCTAGAACAACTGTTGCTAGGTGCGTTTTCTTTCAATCCTAGCTTTGGGTCACTTCTGCATTAGTACCATTACTGTTAACACTGCTGTGACACTCAGTCTTCATTTCTAAGAATTCAAATCATCAGTGCATAAGTAATTGTTTGTTGCAACGAATACCATACAGGCATGTTTGACCCTAGCTAACAGATTTGATTTCCTTCGTTTAAATTTCCAGAAATTAAAAAAGGAAGTCAACATGGGTGGGAAGGTATTCAAAGGCATTGCCTAGAGAAAATGATAAACCTAAAGGTAATGCTTAGGTTTGCAACATGTTTATGATGTGGTATGTCGAACTGACCACTGTAATGGCAGCCTCTGTAAAGTTGAATGTAAGGAGGAAAATAATATTGTTATCAATGCTATCATGTTTAGCATTGTTATCAGTAAATTTGGTCTCCTCAAACTAGAAATCTAAGGCACTAATTGAGAGCTATCTTTTCATTAAGACCACATACAGTGGAAGTGACAAAGACTACATGTTGATGAGAGTAAAGGAGAGCTGAACTCACTTACACTGTATAAGAAATTGCAACAAGATGATATTTGTTTATGTGATAAATGCAGATGGACTGGGAAGATGAGATGGATTTAGAAATCCCATCATACCATAGCTTGCAGATATTCTCAAGGTCACTTTATACATGGCACATGACCAGTTGTGAATCTGAGAAGATGATTCATCCCATTTACTTAGAGAATCTCAGACAACCGTGGAACTTTGGGATAGAACTTTCTTGAAGGTCCAAAGGATTTTATGTGTGAATATAACAGAGCACAAATGTCAGATTTTGTTTAATGACATGAATTGATGTACTGTTCGAGGTTAGCGCCAAAATTGCGGCACTAACCCTGAACAGTACATAAGGGCCCATTGTAAACAATAGTGTGCCCTCTTTTAATACATGTTCTGGGCAGGCGTTAAAAAAGCTGAAAAAAATGACACAAAGAAATCTCTTAGATTTACTTGTGCCATTTTCTTGGCGCCCCTAATGGAGGACCATCCCCTTTAAATACATCATGTATGGCACATGCATAATGTAAGTCAAAGGGTTACAAAGTGGCACAATGCGTGCATTGTGCCACTTTGTAAATATGGCATGGGGAAAAGGCCACCTTAGCATTAAAAAAAATGACGCTAAGGTGGCGCCAAAGTGGCGCTAGGCCCTCTTAAATCAGGGCCTCGCTGAATTTGTGATAGGTTAAGAAAATATAAGTAGGAATATTAGGTGCCTTGTAGAGTTAATGAACTAATATATACATACTCTACACACTCATTGACAAAGCAATATTCAATTATATTTTCCACAACTCTTGCCAGGCGTGCATTTTTTCAAGATTCTACACCCCTGTCACTCTTGTTTGCTGTCAGAGTAATTAACAAGGTCTACTTATAAATCCCTTATAAAAATAAGGAACACGTTCAGCAACCTTATGTCTTACATTTACCTAAGATACTTAGTGAGCAACACCACAAAAATGCAAGTATAATGTGCGCATTAGAATCAGTATGACATCAGCAAATGCTACTTGGCAGAATTGTGGTGTAGGTTTGTTCGGCATTGCATATTTACAGAGCCATAACAATACCACCGTTACTAATCCTTTCAAGTCTTACTCATGCATTCATCCTCCTCAGGCAGCAAACCGGAGCTTTATTTGTCAATGGCAGGTCTTAAAGCTTAGGCAATTTTATTGTTTTTATATGTGACTCTGATATGTTAGGTGGACATCCTTGCTTTTCAGCACGATAATACTCCAAATGGTGAAGGCCAAACAATATTTGATTACACATGACTGCTTTTCACTGTGAATGGGTAAACCCCCATTGAAAATATATTTTATGTTTGTCAGTGGCACACTAGACTATTTTATGTTTGACAAAAAAAGACGTAAACACACCTCATGCTGCATGGGGACATTGTTCCCTTTTTTGAAAATTACAAACGTTTTGGGGCAGAGTTACCATTCTTTCATGCAGCACAATGCAGCAAGTCACCTTGCTGGGTAAAAAGGGAAAGGTCAGAAATGCACCATATTTACCATTATACAATGCATTTCTGCCCTTTCCTAGAGCTGGTGCACTTTTGGCTGCCTAGCATCATGTTGCAGGGGTGCCTGCGTTGTAGGGAGCATTGTTTTTTGAAGAAAGGGATAGCTTGCTGCACAAAAACAACGCTGAGAGGAATGTTCCTCTTTCTATGTGTGCTGCGGAAAGTGGAAAACAATGAGGAGAAACAAAGATTTGTCTCCTTGTCACATCCTACCTGGGGACTTGTAGCAATTTGACACATTTCCAGGTCTACCACTAATCGTAAATCTGGGTATGTGCCGAAGTCCATCAGTGGATGCTTGGGAACACCCAAGCTCCACCCATGTAATGCCTCCTTTCCAACGAGTAAAGGGATGGTAATGACTTTTTGTAAGTAAATTGATGATATTGAAGGTACGTGCTCTCGAAACAGTAAACAAGAAGGCAGCATACAATATTGTGCTGCAGTGTAAATAACTTCAATGTCTGTGGGATTTTGACAGTGTGTTCGGTAAAAGGGGACAATCATAGGATTTATGCCACAGAAAACTGTGAACTTCACAAAAAGCACGATGTATCTTCTGTCACCTTCCACATGTATTGCCATTTTCTAAAAGCAGTAACAATATTGAAACCACGTTTACTGGTACGAAGGCAAACCTCATCCTCAAGAAGGTGAAATAAATGGATGAACGAGTCTTTGATTCGGATGGGCCGGCCAAATAGTTAAGTACTCAAAGCTGATGCTAGCGCGCCTGGTCCTTAGTAAGTAAACTTATAATGGGACGCGTATAGGTCAATGAACCTTTTGAATCACGTGGGGTTTCCTAGTCATGTAGTGACGACTGAGAGCAATAATCAGCATAAACAGCCAGTAACTTCCAACCAATAACATCTATAAATATCTGTTCATGAATAACCCACAACTCAGTGAAGAATTAAACATTTTTTATTTCCCTATTGATTACAATACTAAATCATCTGTTAGATCAACTTTATTTAATCAGCTCAATTGTTAATCCATTAATAGATCATCAATACATAGGTTGAAGAAAACATATGCGAAAATACACCTACATACGTTAAAGAATATCAACCTTAATAGCTGAGTTCAGCAGAAAGCTTGTCCGTCATTTGTCAGTGTCAACGTCACCTTAAAAGGCTACTTAACCAAGATTAGCATCTGCATGTGGAACTTTATGCAAAACAATTTAGAGAAAACATGAATTTGGAAAACATCTTTTTAGGTGAAAAATCTATAATCAGCGCAGTTGGTACCTAGAAAAAATTGCACAATTAGTCAGTCACATTTTCATAGCTACCTATTCACAGAATGGATCAGCAACAAAGTCAGTCTTCGTCTTCAGGTCATCAATTGGTCAGCTACACATCAGGCTCTCAGAGTATGAGCCCAATGACAGAATCTCGAATGGCGTCTCCTGACGTCATCAATTCTCCCCTCGCATCTGAAGTTTTTGCCCCTTGTCATGGCTTTTTATTAGGGTCTCCCAGTCCATCCCCCTAATTCCCAATTGGTCAGTCAGTCAGCAGATATGACTTTAACCTATAGTATTTGTTTATCAAATATACCAATTTTAATATCAGTCCTTTCACAAGATGCGGATTGGTCCACTGTACGATGTCCTCATCATCCGGCTCTTCAGCTATCGGAATTGTTGCATGTTCCTCTTCAGTCAGTGCCTTCATTGTTCAAGTCCTGGGAAAGTACATTTAGCCTACTCTACACATAATTGCATCAAAATTTCTTCATCATCTCCAGTCCGGCGGTACATTGCAGAAAATTCTAGCTAAGCAATTTTAACATCAGGTGGATCAAGGACGGGTTACGTGTCCAGCTTCTTGCAACGCGGTTAATATTCCAGCTCTCTTGCGCTAGGCCTAGGAAGACTGGGCCATAAGTTCAGCTAAGTTAACACTATAAGTTATGGTAAAACATAGGTTATACATTCAAGTATGACATATTACTACATTATTCTTGTACATTTTCATTATTTCACGCAGTTTCAGTTACATTAGTACAATCTCATTTAAGTGGCTGTCATGACCCGAGGGCACATTTTCAAACGTGCACATTATTTTCTCTATGATTAATTTCTCTATGAACTTTTAATTAGCCAAAACATATAAACATCATTAATAATGTCCTAATTGGCATATCTGCTGCAACACTGGGTTAGTGGAAAATCTCCCAACAAAGGTCAATGTCAGTGCCAGTGCAAAGCAAACATAAAACTCTTTCTTGCACAACATGAACTACAGTGTGTTGGAGAAGACGTCAGACATAAGGAAGCATGCACAGTGCATCTGTGGGAGGTGACCGCGGTTCTTTTACAGCCATAATTTCTATGGCTCTGGTGGTGTCATATGAGTAGAGTTCATATTGATTCATATCATATGGTCGACCCAATAATGAGATTGGGCACATTTTGTGCGAGACATATCAGTGTTCCATAGATTATTGTTCTGTTTCAACACAAAGGAGGTATTAGCCATGATACCTCATTGTCACACAGGGTTTTCAATGTCTGGTTGTGAGCTTATTAATGTAGTTGGAAATGGTATCACAACGTTTGAGCCACCCGAATTATGCTTGCATGACACCATTAGCAAAGTTCCTAATAGTGCTTAGGAGTGTCATAGGTCCGACCCACTTGTGCGCTTATCTAGAGATGCTCGTCACAAGAATCCATTTTGCGCCGGAGAAATCCACAGGTAGTTAGTTATAAAACAAGAAGGAACTTCTTGATGTTTCTTCTAGAATGCCACTAGAGAGAGTGTTCTCATCTACACAGCTTATCAATTCCGGCTACACTTTATGTGTGTACGACTTATGATTTCACACAGGTCACTAATAATTTATTTTAATGATTAATGGGGATTTTTTTTTTAAATGAATAAAAGAAGCCCGATAAGGAGCAAGGTTGAGAACACATTAATCTTCTTTGACACTTATGAATTCCTCTCCCACTGTTCTTTGGCTTATACAAGAAGAATGGGTTTATAATGGGGGCTACAAGCACACGGAAAGGCCCCGAGTTCCGCCCGCATCCTCCCAGAACTACATGTACACAGATAGGATCTTGCACATCTTGGTCTGGTCTCGGGCTTAATTTGAGGGCTTCTTTTTTCTTAAAGGTAACATCTCTGAAACTTCTCAAGTGAGGATTTTTAGGAGAAAAAATGCCAATAAGTAGTAGATTATGGGTGCAGAGCCT